>NC_073725.1:13878472-15128472 GCF_023634155.1 Falco peregrinus
ACTTACTTCAACTCGCAGTCTGTCGAAATTGGCTTTACCACTGGCTCTTCTATAATATGGTGCACAAAACCTGGAAATCTGTGGCTGTTTATATATAGGGCATTTCAGGTCAACTGTCCAAGAGAAATAGAATGGTATGCAGAAATGTAAGTTATTAAAATGCTTGTGAGGCAGGGACATAACTGCATAATCCATGAACATCTCACTGAAGAACATGTTTAATAATAGACTACCATAGTATGCTGACCCATGAGAGAGTGGTAGGAGTATTTAATGGGTTCAGTAACATTTTTCAGTTTATGAAAATGGTCATTTGCTCTTCTCTCAGGTGAATGCTTAAGGTGTATGTTCTGGAATAATCTTGGCTGCATCCACTTTGCAATGGGAAAGCACAATTTAGGAATTTTTTACTTTAAAAAAGCCTTGCAAGAAAACGATAATGCATGTGCACAGCTAGGAACGGGCAGCACAGATCCAGGTAAGACTTTTAAGAGATCAAAATAGTTGGTGGAAGAGGGGTGAGTGAATCAAGAAAATAGAGGATAGAAACTTTCAGTAATTATCAGCAAAACTCATGTTCCGTCTCTTTGCAGAGGAGCATAAGGAGGGTGAGAATTTTGATTGTAGCTTGATTTCAAAGTATAGTTGCAGTTGCCAGAAATAATGATGATGAAATATGTTCTCTTTTTTGTGGTTTTCTTTGACGTGCTATGGGGCTTGGGCAATTACTTCTCTCTTGTTTATATAGTCTTTGGCCATCAGTCAGGGAGATATGACAAAATAAAGTCTGTGACCTATTATGCATCATTAAAGGTATTATTTATAGTCCTGCTGACAGTGGGTGCAATCATCAGAACTTGAAGGATGTGGATGTTTTTGTTTTGGGGTTTTTTTAACTTCAAAGACATAGAAAATGTGGAGTGAAATACTGTTAAATTAACATTTGGAAGATGGTGTTTTTCTCAAACTTTCTTACTGAACAATTCCCAGACTTGTAGGAGAAATGTTCATTGTTTCATTTTATGTTTAGTTTTACTCATCTGTTTTTGTAGTAAGTATACAAAAGACAGAAAATAAACATTATAGTAAGTTTTCTTGCTTTGATTAATAATACCTAAGGGTTTTTTCTCTTCCAAGTAAATGATTTCATGATGAAGTGATAATTTTTTTCATTTCTTGTTTTCTTTAAAATCTAGTTATGATCACACGTTTTATTGTTTTCCCTATCCCTCCCCTGGCCCTGTACCTCAGTGCAGTCTTAGGTACCAGCGTGAAAACAGAAAATGTTTTATGCTTGTTAACAGCAAGGTGGTTTTCTTCTAGAATTTATATGTGTACAAAGATGTGTATTCTCACAAACTTGAGATTCGATATTATTATTTAACATTTAGCTTGAGTAACAAGGAGCTTAAGTGGTTAGCATTTAATGTACTTGAATCTTTATGAAGAATATAGAATAAAGGTAATAAGAATATTGAACAACCTGGTCTAGTAGAAGGTGTCCCTGCCCACGGGAGAGGGGTTGGAACTAGATGATCTTTAAGGCCCCTTCCAACCCAACCCATTCTATGGTTCTAACACAGTTAATTTGTCTTTATCGTCAGCTTTCATGTGGAAGGAATTTATTTACATGGGGAGGCTAGTGAATTTCTGCCATGAAAGGGATTTGTGGTAGTTCTTGGGTGTGTCCCACAGCTTGCTTCCTCTTCCCAGTTATATTTTCTGCTCTCCTGAGCTGAACATCCAGTACAATGTAATCTTTTTTTTCTGCAGGTAAAAAATTTTCAGGGAGACCCATGTGTACGCTACTGACTAACAAAAGGTATGAGTTGCTCTACAATTGTGGAATTCAGCTCTTGCATATTGGGAGGCCCTTAGCTGCCTTTGAATGCCTGATTGAGGCAGTCCAGGTTTATCACTCAAACCCTCGTCTTTGGCTGAGAATAGCAGAATGCTGCATTGCTGCCAATAAAGGGGTAAGTAGATTTGCAAATTCCTTATTTTGATTGTAGTTATGAAATACATGTGATCACAGGAAGGAAGAAATATAGCCCTGAGTTAAACTATGCGTTTTTAAGGCCTAATGTTGAACACCTCTGTGTAAGTCCAAAATAATTGTTTTTCTGTATATGTGTGTTTGTGCGGTTAATCTGAAACTGCAACAGGTGGAAGAAAACCACCATAGAAACAATGTCTTGAGACCTAGTATTTAATTGGCTTTTCTAAGATCAGAAGAATTTGTGTAAACAATTCAAAAAATTGGCGTGAGATGAAGCAAAACCACGCAAGTGTCTGTTGGAGCTGCTCTTCTATGAAGTTACAAGTTTTTTGCTGGAGAGACTGGTTAAGCATGATTTTGTTTTGGCAATTCACCATCGCACACCCCTTTGGTGTTCCAGCTCATAATGGGTAATCCTGAATTGATTTGAAGCATGTTAGTTTTCTCCAAGTCATCTGATGGTTTACCTTCCTTTGTCTTGAAATAATTGAGAAATAAACGTGAAGATATTATTTGGAAAGAAACTTGTATTACTCTTGGAGGCATCACTTTATAACAGGAAGCAGTATGTTCTTTCTGTGGTGAATGCTCTCTGCTTAAAAGGTAGATACTGACAAATAGTTTAACTTGCTATTTATGGATATCTTATGATGCCTCAGCTTTCCACACTCATTTCACATTGGTTGCAAAATCTTGGGGTGTGTGTATGTTTATGTATACATAAACCCCATATAAAATAATACATGGTATATATATTGAAAACAAACCCAAAAAAACCCCAACCCCACAGCTAATTCTGTCTCTTTTTGTGTGTGAATGGAAGAATTAAACTTGCTCAAGATCTTCTCTCTGTACCAAGTTCTGTACCTCCCAAGGATTTCTGTTCCTGGGTGGCAGAAATAACAAGGTGAGACTGGAGTCAGTGACCATTTCTGGTATCCGAGGAAGGAAAATTTTTGTAGCTGCTCTTGGAGATTTGATATTAACTTGGAGGCTTGATGCACAGAAAAAACTTTGATAACTTTTATTGCTGATACTTTGAGGTGGAAGGGTGGTTGTTCTTTTTGGAAAATTTTTGTCTGAAACATCTTGGATTTTTACGTTTAGACTCTAGGAATTGCATTACGCTTCTGAAACAGTGAGGTTCTAGCTTAAATTGTAGCTGGAGAAGTAGAAGAAAATAGAGATCCTTTGTCTCTATTTCAAGGCTACATACTGTGGTGTAAAAGGTATGACTGAAAGTATGTTACTACAGTTTTAGTAGGCTATAAGGTTGTTATTTTGATGTTTTTAATGAATATGGTTATTGGATGAGACTGGTGAATAATCTTACTTAAAACCGAAATGTAGCACTGTGTCCTAGAACTTTATTGGAAGATGCGAAGACTCTTGTAGAGGACTACTAAAGGTATTTGGTTAAAGAGAAGCTTCCTTCCTTCCTGGGATGTTATTAATTATGCCTTTGTGTAAAAGTAATATAAAGTCCTTAAACTTCTTGTTTAAATTCTGTCTACTGTAAATCCATTATGCAAATTCAGACATGGCTTCATTTTGTAGGACTAAAGTGGATGAAGGTAACAAGATGTGCTCTGATTTCCACTGAAATCTTTGCATGTGATCTTCCTTGTCATCATACAGCCAGAACTCATCTAAAGTTTCATTATTTCCTCGCTCAGATGCCGCTAGAGGCCGAGAGGGGTGAGAGTGTAGTGTGGCTAGCCCGGAGGGGGCAGAGGCTGAGGAAGCAGAGATCAGCCTTCTCCATCCTGAAGCTATGGTGATCATAGCCAAAGTCTGTGGAAGCGTACTGACAGCAGATGGTATTGAATGTCCTCTGGGGCTTCTTGGTTTCAACCTGTTGATTCATGTCTGTTTAGGATAAGCCCGTTATTGTTAAACATGAATATGTTAAAATACAGAGGGGTGGGGACAGGATTGTTTTTTCTTTGAACAGAAAACTGCACTAAAATCGTATGTTTGTGAAATTAAGAGACGCTGTACTTGTTTCCTTGTGAAACTGTAATTCACCCCTCGTGTGTGTGGGCGTGACGATGCGATCTATGATTGCATGATCCTGTGCAGTAGTTTCCACAGTGTGCCCATTTCGCTCGGTGCATGGGATGGGTGGGATCAATTGAACAAATGGCTATATTCACTTTATGCCCACTGCCCCCCAAATTCTCATTGTTTTCCCTCTCTGAGTGGCCTCTGCACTTTTATTTACTACACCCTAGCCAAATCCTTCACAATACAATATTCATAAATTTTACCTTGTGAATTTCAATGGTGCTCGTTATTTTGGTATCTCTACTTCAGAACTTTTAAGAAAGATATTAATGGCTTTATAGCTTTATAGGAGAGGTTTGCTAGTATCCCCATTTCGTAGGCACAGCATAGAGGTTTCAAGAGTCTTCGGTCCAAGATGGACTGACTTATATTGTGTATGATAGCTGTTGTCAGATAGTTCTGAGTACTTACTTTTATAAAGCAGAGAAAATGCAGGAAGAACAGCTTTCTTCATACTAAGTTTGCAGTTTTCTGTCTCTATACTACTTGTTTCAAGTCACACGTAGATAAAGAAGACACAGCTGATCATCTCTAGTGGAAAGCTGGGTATGAGAGACTGGGTTAGAATAGGTTTTCTGGCAAAAACCAAAGCTAATTCTGTTTACGAGGATGGTGTTTTGCAGTCTAGAAAAGGGAAATACAGACCCTTATCGGGCAATTCCTTGTTTACTGCAGACAAGCCAAAGCAGGAGGTTATGCCAGGCTCCTGAAGCCTGGCTTTCTTCCTGCTACGGTTGTTATGTTGTGTGGTGTACCAGACAGCTTGATTTCTTGTCACAAAAACAGTCTGCTGTTTCCTAAATTTGTAATCTTACAAGAAGAAAATTAGCTTTGGATGTTGTTAATGTTAAAGGTAAGGTGGAAGTGTCTATAAATTATGCAAGAGATTTGAAACATAACAAGTGAGGCCCTAAAATCAAGTGTGTTTAATTTGACATTGTAACTCTATTTGCAATAATATTCCTTGATATCTAAGTATGGGTTCACATTTATGCTCTGAACACCATATAGAAAAGTAAAACGATTTTTAAAAAGCTATTTTCACCCACTTTAGTATTTTAATTTATAAAATATAGAAGGAAGATGATTCCCTTTCTACAGTTCTTTTCACACCTTTGCAGAAACATGTTTCGTATCCAAACTCACAGTATGTATTTTTTTATTTGACAGTAAATGCTATTATAATGTCAATATCCTTCTTCATGATAGATTCTGATACATTTTCTGAAAATTGATAGCTATTCAAAATACAGATTTAGGATAATTTTTCCTTACAACTGCGACTCTTCATCACTAACTTCACTTACCAACAAAATTGTTAAGATGACTCATGGTAAAACAGCTAAATAAACCCCATTAAATGTTGTAGAGGTAATTCTTGGGGCTGACAATTAGGGTGCTTTGAGTTTGTTTGACCTCCTTAATGCCTGTATACTCAACAGTCTGTTAAACAAGTTAATGTAATGTAGCTTTGCATGTGTTGTGGTTCTGCTTCATGCTCCCCGTGGAACAGTTTGAGAGCAGCTATTTCAGAGAGCGCTTTGAATGCTGTGTAAGCAGGGAGAGAAGATGGCAAGCGTTAAGAGTGCCAACTCTGACTATTATTTGGCAGATCATATGATTTCTTTTTAGGTATCCTAGCAGTTCTTCTAATACGACTTGGTTCATTGTTCTTTTGCTCTCAAAACAGAGGAGAAACTAGGTCAGTAGGCTATCAGACAAGCTGTCAGAACTAATCTGTGGTTACACTGCAGTAAAATCCCTCTGCAACAAAAGACAATAGAAGGTGCCTGATCCTTCATGGTACTTAAGATTTAAAATTGTACCCATATAAACTATTAATTCTGACATTTTTGCAGGGTTCAAAGCCGTCTTCCAGCTTTCACTTATTTTGTCAAGCTCTCATTTAACAGCCTTGATATTTCAGTTTTGGCTTCTTTTTTTTTTTTCTTTCTCCTTTTAGACATCAGAACAAGAGACTAAAGGTCTTCCCAGCAAAAAGGGAATTGTGCAATCTATAGTAGGTCAAGGCTATCACCGTAAGATAGTCCTAGCGTCCCAGTCAATACAGAATGTTGTTTATAAGTAAGTATGTTTTCCATGGGCTATTCATTTATTTTTTTTTATCGTAGCTTTGTTAAGGATAGTATCTTTTCATCAGGAGTCTTTAAAACTGTAGTGGGATTGCTGTTTATTTTGGCATTACTAATGCAGTGAAAAGAGAGACATGCTAAAGTGCTTGAGGAGTCCTACTTAATCATTTGGATGTCTCATCTATGGTGTCCGGCAGAGGGCTTAACTGTGTATTGCTTGTAACTAAGAAGGGCATTAAAGCTCAAAACTGATTTATCTGAAATTTATATTTCCAGTTAGCTACATCTGTCCTTATTTTTCTCACTTAAAAGTATGTATTTTCAGTAATCCGCTTCAGAAAAGTGCAGGAAGAACCTAGTTGGTCTGCCATAAAACTTCAAGAAGTGAAGTCAAGAAGAACAAGAGAACTTCTTGTAATTATGTGGTTGAATCTGTCCACTCTATTTGGGCATTGTGGTGTGCTTTCCATAGATAAGAACAGCAAGCTTGATACATATATTTTCTTAAATTAAATGTGTTGTATTAAACACAATTCAACTTTTTTAGGATAATTTTTTCTCTGCATTCGGATCTTTCTAGAGCTCTGCTTTTATTTTTTTAATTTAGTGGGATTGCTACTCACTAGTTAACTTCTGTGTCTCTTTAAGTGATGGGCAGTCCTCAGCAATACCTGTAGCCAGTATGGAATTTGCAGCAATTTGTCTAAGAAATGCCTTGCTGCTACTGCCAGAAGATCAGCAGGAGCCAAAGCAGGAAAATGGATCTAAAACTAGTAATCAGCTGGGGGGAAATACAGAAAACAGCGAAAGCAGTGAAGCATGCAGGTAAACGGAATTGCATATAAACCTTTTGTCCACAGTAAGTCTGGGCTGACAGTCTGTGTCTGCTACCTGTCCTGTTTGGCCAGCAGAAAAAAATAACACATTTGTAAATTCTTTTAGCAGTGGTGGGATATCTAAGGAAATTGTTTGACAGCTCATTACACTAATTGCTAGTATGCTAATTTAAGAATAAAATACTGAGTTGATTCCTACCATTCCTAACAACTTTAAGCTAGACACTGAAATTCTTCTTTTCACTGGCCATCTTTCTTTTGGTGCTGCAAATGTTATGTTTTCCCACACCCTCCCACCATGCATATTGGTATTTCTCTAATTGTAAGTGAAGTTTCACGTTACAGTGATTTTGTGTGTGTGCGCACGTGTGCCATATACTTGATCCAATATATAAACGCCCAGCAACTCAGTTGTAAACTTTTCCCCGTAATCAGATTTGACATTCATCAGCCTTAGTACGCTTTGTTGTGTTAGTTTCCCATTTCAAGTCTAAAACAAGATTTAGAAGAGAAGTAGGAAAGCAGCATGGGGCTATTGCTTAATAAATCACACTTTAAAAAAAAAACGTTTAAGAAAAATCATCTTTTTTCTCCTTAAAGCTTCAGAAAAAGTAACTTGTATACAATGTATGTTAAACGTTAAATAGCAGGAAGGTGTTTTAATTTTTTTGTGTTGATCCTGATACGTTCTAAGCTTTGTTGGCCATAGCCTCTGCTTTCATTTAATGACCATTTTGAGAAGGGAAGAGTTACAATAACTGTTCTGGAAAAAGTGGCTATGTTAGAACTTGAACTACTTGAAGAGTAATGAAAAAATATGTTTTTGTCAGACCCAAGTATAGATAAATTTTAAGAAGGTAAGAATCATTTGTCACATGGCAGGATTTACTGCACGTGTGCTGTGTTGCATGGGCACAAGGTGCATCCTCACATATTCTGAGGTTGCCTGGAGATAGACTAGGGCTGGGGGTCTGTGGCTGTTACTGCTACAGCCATATTTGAAGGCTTTTCTCTGCAACCCTTTTTACCCAATGACAATCTTTCATGTCAAGTGACCAAATGATTTATAAAAGT
This sequence comes from Falco peregrinus, assembly GCF_023634155.1. Classification (NCBI taxonomy): domain Eukaryota; kingdom Metazoa; phylum Chordata; class Aves; order Falconiformes; family Falconidae; genus Falco; species Falco peregrinus. Next base: position 13,886,542 of record NC_073725.1, read on the forward strand.
CATGTGCGTGCATGTGTGTGTGTGCATGCGCTTTTTTTCTTTTTACCTTTCTGAAGTCAGAGGTTGTGAACTAACTTCCCCTGGTAAGCTGTAAGCAGCCCATTGAGACGAAACTCCTCTGGTTTAAATGTGACTTCAGTTTTAAGCTTATGAGACCCATGAAAGGGCAGTGATGAAAACAAAATGATAGGTCTTACTCAGACAAGACCTCCTTTTTTGTTTTGGTTGGGGGGGGTGGGGGCGTGGTGGGCGTTTTTGTAGGAGTGAGGAAAGGAAAACATGCCCTGTATGGGAAGATCCTTTAATACCTTCTGTTTTCGAAACCAGATGCTTCTTCAGGTTAAAAAAAAAAATTTTTTTTAGAAGACCCCCTTGTGTCTCCCAGTGGTCATTGCCAATTTCAAAATATCTGGCAACAAGGCAGGCTGTTCTTGAATTTGTGTGTCACGTTCTGAAAGGTTCTCTAAGGATTTGTTCCTTCTGATAAGGGACCCTCTGTGAGAGAACAGTAAAACATATAAGGCATTTGAAGAAAATCACACTAATTGAACAGGATGGTTTTGAAGCAAATCCCACTAATTGAGCAGGCTGACTGTGAAGCAGATTCTTCTCTTGTTGACAAGAAAACACTGAATACTTTCAGTGGTTAAGGGTATTTTTTTAATCTAATTTTTGGCAAAGGCATGAAGTATATATGCTGCAACAGTATTGAATACAGGTTTCCTTGGAGTCTGTTGCTATCTGTTTTGAAGGTCTAAGTCAGAGTTACCTTCCCTGTTTCTAATAAACAGATTCAAAAATACATCAATTCAAAAGTCCTTGTTAACCAGGCAGACTCAGTTTCAATTCGGGGTTTTTTAATCTATTTCTAAACCTTAGTGTCTCTCTCTGCCAAGGTGCAGCTGTCAGCCGTCTCTTCAGTTCTCATTCCAGAAGAAGATTCTTTCAGCTGACTGGAGAGCAAAGTTGCATACTTTTTAAATAGAGTGAATACTTGCTCCCCGAAAAAAAGCCAAATGTAATCTTAAAGTGGAATTTTAGTGGGGAAAATAAATAAATAAATAAATAAATAAAAGTAAGAAGTAGCTAGAAGTCTAAAGGAAGCTGTAGCACTTTGGGTTATTTTTCTAGAATATTTTTGTAATATTTATGTTTCTAAATTGTCTAGGGAGAGAACTAGTTTACTGATTTTCTTACAGGCTAAAAGAAGAGAAGCTACAAATGCAGTGAGGTTTGTGTATCTCCCATTGAAAGTTCTTGTCCTACACCAAACTTCAAAAATAACTCAAGGCTGTGGAGAGTGGTGTGGGTTGTTTGGTCTATCAGTCACAAATGTCCTCATTCTTCCTTCTCAAATAGACAGTTAGGATAAGAGCATGTGCCTCAGTTTCTGCATAGCACCATTTCCCTGGTATTTAGGCTATAGAATTTTTGCTGTCCTTTTAAATGGAGTGAGTAAATGTCAATGATTATTACACTAATAACTTTTAAATTATTTATAGTAGCTCCTTATAATTAATACACTTTTTTTTATTCTAGCAATAAAAGTCATGAAGGGGATAAATTCATTGCAGCTCCACCTTCTTCACCTTTGAAGAAACAGGAATTAGAAAATTTAAGGTAAGTAAATAATACAAAATATTCACCACTAAATGAGCCCCCTCTTAAACTGTGCTATGATGCTGGTGTCATTCCTAGTTCTTTTTTTTTTAGGCGCTTGCAACATTGAATTGTAGCTGTTAATCTAAGGATGCCTTTTTTCAAATATGTGTGCTTCCTTTCTTCTGGGCTTTGATTCAGAACAAATAGAAACAATCCAGAATTTCAGTTCAGAAGGTAGATCAGTCTGTTTGATCCCATTATTAATATCTTGGGCAAAACTAAAAAAATCAAGCCCCATAAATGACAAAGCAAAAAACCTGATTGTTGTGATTGGGGAAGGGGTGGAAACTACTGTGTGGTACCTTTGCCCTTTAAGGCCTTGATTCAGCTCCCACAACATTATATGCTTGTTGGATGGGGAAAAAATATGAAAGCTGTAAAAGCAGCTATGCTGCTTTCAAATGAGAACGGTCCTCCTTTCAGCAGGAATAAATCTGTAGTTCGCTTAAAATAGAAAGACAAATTGCCTTTGTCCAGGCATTTGACTTCCTCCCCATGGAAGAACACAGGTGAAATGTGACTGTAGATTTTTTTCCTGTTCTCAAAGATCCTTAAACTACTTGTTCAGCAGTCTGAGTGCTTTCCAAACAGAATAACTCACATGTGTCTAAGTAAGTATCACGTTATCTGGAATCTCTTTACTTTTCCCCAACAAGGTTATCATTTGCTGGCAATGTTAATTATTTCAGGTGGCTGCCAGCCTGTTGAAAATCTCCCTTACTGTAAAGCTTGCACCTGCTCAGAAAAAAGAGATCTGTTTTAAGTTTCCATTATGGACAAAGCATACAGTAATTTCCCACTTAAACTCTTGGGTAAATACTCTGTTCCAGCCTAACCCCAGGTAACCTGTGTTTTATAATGACCAGTTTAACCTTTACTTTGCTCCACTATGTGTAGCAAATGTACTTGTATTCATTTAAAAGCTGTTTAGCAGGAATCTGTTAGGAGATGTTACTGAGACCTTGATTATTTATTCTCAAGTGGTACAAGAGTATGCTACTCAAAAATAGAAAGCACTGAATTAAAAGCAGTGATCTGGCTTGGTTGGGTTTTTGGGTTTTGCTGGTGGGTTTATTTTTTTCCCCCTAACTGTTGAAAATGTGGTTGCCACATGTCAAAAGTATGTGGTGTCACTTTGTGATTTTTTTAAATTTTTTTTTTTTAAAAAATGTAGTCTTTCACAATCAGCTGTTGTTATCTGCTGATGAAGCCTGACAACATGTCAGGAAAAACTTAGCAGTTTAGCAAGAATTACACTGCTTCTGGTAAAGAACACAATATAAGGAAAGGAAAAGCATTGGTTTATTTTTTTGCAGTACTTGATTTGGTGGTTAAATCCAGAGGACGAAACACCCCTAGGGAGTGGTCCTGCTAAAACTTCTTCAAAGTTTCTGCACATAGCTGTGAAAAGCAAAGTACATCGCACTCAAGTGTTAGTATATTTCAGTAGTCTTGCTCACTAAGGAGCTAAGTGAGGAAACTAAAATTCTTGTCTATTCAGGGAAAATTTAGAAAAAAGTTGTGAATATTGGCAAGGACTATTCTGAGGAATAGGCCTCAGTTCAATTCAGTATTGTATTCAGTAACTTTCCCTGTTAAGTCACTGGATTACTTCTAGACCTGAAATGGGCAATTTAAATGCTTTTTTTGCATGCTTTTGTACAGTTGCACATCCTAATACAAGTTTAAAATAACTGATCAACTGTGCCCCTAAATAGTTCTTAAAATTAAATAAGCCTTTTCTAGACGGTATTTTTAATCATACGTATAGTTTGGTACTTGTGCACAAATTAGTTGAGCAGACTGTTCTCACAATAAGCAGTAATTCAATTGCAAGGTTTTAAAAACGACAAGCAGAAGTCTGAGGACACCAAATATTGCTAAGAATTTATGCATAGGTAGTGGAAACTCCAGTTTTTTCTTCTGAGTTTCTTCTAAACAATTCTGCTCCTCACTTCTCGTCCTCTGAGAAGCCGCATCCCTTACCGTGCGCTTCAGCCTGTGGTATGTTTCAGTGTGCCGGAACGACCCAACACTGTTAGGATACATCAAAAGTAAAGGAGTTCTGGTAGACCACAGTACTACGTTGGGAAAATTGTGTGGATTTTATTGTAAAAGTTGAGATGGATAGCCACAGATCTTGTTGTAGCTTTTTTCTCCCTATATTGAACAATTTTGTGTGAGAATGTTAATTTTTCCCTTCAAAGCAGCTAGAAATAAAGGAATAGTTTGATCACCTGCTTTGTCCTGAACAGATTTAAACTGCAAGGCTTTGCTATAAGGCATGTGAACCAATTTTACTTTTTTTTTCCTTTCATTTGACTTTTCTGTTGGCCATCTCTAGTCCCTTATTAGGCTGGCTTTATTCTATTTACTTACATATTTTTGAAGTGTGCATATCCTAGTATTGTATATGGTATTCCAAGAGCATTGCTGATAATTTCACAGTACTGTAAGGACCACCATTGCCCACCAATATACCTTGCCTCTTCTCCACACCTACCCAGTTTTGCCTCGTTTATCCACTTAAAGGTTTCGGCGGTCTGTTTGGCCCTGTGCTGATAATGGAAGCTTGCAGTGATTATCCCCCAAGCAGTTTCTTCTTCCTCACTCTCAGCCACTGCATAGTTAGTCCCCATCTCCCCTTTGCTGGTGCTGAATTTCCCCACAGGGTAAGCACCATTTGCGTTCTGTATTTTTTAATGTTTTGGATTGTTTTGCATGCGTTGAAAGTTAAAAAGTAGATGGTTTATCTCCACTGTTGTGCTTAGTTAGCTATTTGAAATTATTTGAGATTGGTGATGTTCTCTAAATGATTTAGAAGTGCCATTTTTGGTGCCTTCATCTTAAGTGTTGAAGAACTGGATTTGCCCTGGCTCACCCTTTGCCTGAGAAATAAGCCAAGTCAGATGTGCAGTTTGGGTTCTGTAAACTTGCAGTCTGTGTGGGCTGACAAATCTTGTTGCCTGAACCTATGCAAGAGGCTGTTTGACATAATCTGGCAGTTTAAAAAAACATTTTTCTTTTTCCTAGTGCAAAGGCAGTTTTATTTAGGGCATGCGGAGGCTCAGTGATGCTGGAAGTCTGCCGTGCTCAAAGGCGACCTGTGGAGTTTTGTCAGAATCCTGACCGGGGTGAAAAACTAGTTTGTCTTTTCCCTTGTGGTGCAATTCTTCTGCTCCGGTTAGCTGTCAGGTCTCCTGAGCGTTTGGTTTAGCCAGCTCAACAATGGATCCAAATGTGCGAGAACAGTACTGCAGGGAAGAAAACCTGAATATTTTCCTCTTTAGGTGGCTGTGGCTGAGGAATCTTCCCAGCTCTTACATGGCTTAAACAGTGACGAGTGCTGAGAGCAGAGCAGGTTTCCGTTTTTGCTGGACTTACCTATTGTGTGATCAGAGTGCATCTTGTGTTTGAACATTCAGAAATAAAAATAGGCTTTATAGAAGTTGTGGGAAATAGAAGCCTCCTGTTATTGTAAGGGGCAGTAGCAACCAGCTCTGCAGGCCTTGACTTTTGTCTAAGGGTGTTTAGCTGGTGATGCTGAGCATCTCTGCTTACTTTGAGGCAGAGATGAGAAGAGACTGGTTAGAAGCAGGCTGTTATTACAGGGGGGGTGCTGTTTTTTGTTGGTTTTTTTTTTTTTTTACCCCTGTTCCCTCCCCCTCCCCAGCCGTAACCTTTCAGAAATATTTTAGGTTTGGGACTTGAGCTGGGGAAGCTTTCCTCTCCCTCTCTCAAGCTTTTGTATGTGTTCAGATTTGATGTGACATCTGGGCACGGTGGAGAGGAAGTGGGGGGTAGGGAGAAACACTGGAGGAGTTTCTTATCCTTCTTGCGCATAATTAAGGAGCATGCCTCCTGGGAAAGGGGAATAAAGGCACCCCAGGTCCTGCCATGAATTACATGACTTACTGCTGGACTGAAAGTGGGCTTGACAGTTGCCAGAAGGTTGGCATGGTAATAGCCCACCTACTGTCGGGAGAGTCGAAGGCTTTCCTCCCGTCGCTCCCAACCAAGAGGATCTGCTCTTCCTCCCTGGAGAAGGACAGACTCCGTGCTTACAGCAAGGCATGGTGGGCAGAGGCTTGTGCCCCGAGGACAAGGCAGCCTGCACTGACTAATGTCTTGTGAAGTGGAAAATATCCCCTCCCCGAGTGCCGTGTTTGGGGAGGGGTGGGGAGTTATTACAAAGTATAAAGCCGGGCCTAATGATGCCATCCTGACGTGGGGTTATTGTTTGAAGATGGAAAATCCGAGTAGTTCAGATTTCATTACAGGAACTGTCAGAGATTTTGTGGGTTTGGAAAGATAAGAAAGCCTGTGACAGCAACAAAATGCCACAGATCAGTCAGAGTCTCTGGCAGCGGGTTACAGCTCTCTGTTGAACACAAAACTGGAAGCACCAAATTCTCCAGTGTTTGTTGTCTCCCTGTGTGCAAACATTGTACAGTACAAGAGTGAAACATGTTACAACTTAACTGATTGCTACTGTGTGTCTGTAGATTTCTGTAAGGTACAATCCACAAATCTGCTGCCCTTTGCTGCAGCAGAAGCGGGGGAAGGCAGGGAAGTACAGATGAGAGTCCAAGGCAAAATGCATAACAAGAGGGGGAGAAAGGGAAACTGTCCATGAGAAAAATGAAACGTGGCGATATCCATCTTTTTTTCATCTGTTATTTGTGGTCAAAATTGCAAAATCTTGCTGAGCATGCCATGGTCATCCTTGGTTTACACTTGTAGAGCACAATGTGTATATTTCCTAATTCAGTGAATAGGATTGAGGCCATAGATTATGAAACACTAGCTCCTTTACTTCGTGCCTTGATGCAAAGATATTATTGAAAGTTTATGATTTGTTTCTTCAGCACTTGAAAGAAATTTAACAGCTGCATTTGGAATCACGGAATTCTCTATTTAACATTGGCTTTCCCCCTTCCCTTTTGTTTTTCTTTTTTTTTTTTTTTTTTTTTTTTTTTCTCCCCTTCCTCCAGGTGCTCAATACTTGCGTGTAGTGCTTACGTGGCTCTGGCTTTGGGTGATAACCTTATGGCGTTGAATCATGCAGATAAACTTCTTCAGCAACCAAAGCTGTCAGGGTCTCTTAAGTAAGTCTGATACGGTCATTTCTTCTTTCTCAGCCCTGCTTTTTGCTGGAGAGTTCTGAGTTGAAGCTTCCAATGTCTGTAGCTGCTTGCCAATTCTGTATCTGATGCAAAGAATTGCTTGGCCCGCTCCTGTTCTTGTCGAAGCCCTACCTAAATGTTCATTGACACGCAGGAACGTGAGTCCCCTCCTTTGTGTATGACTTCCATGTAATGTGGAACCTATTGCTGCTTTTTGTTGCTATTTGTTAACCTCCAGCTACGGGTCGCCATGCAGTGGCATGGCTGTCAGGTCTCTGTCCTGATTCACTGTGGGGCTGCACGTGCTTGTGTTGGCACAGCACAGAGGGCAGGAACGAGCAGCTGGGGGTAGCCGGTGGCCCAAACCAACGTGCTGCTGAAAGTTCACTTAGGAAACTACAGCCCTGGAGGGGAAGGTTTGCTCAGTCAGTAGGGTTCCAGGTCTTGGGTGTGCAGGACTGTCACTTCACCTGCTACTGTAGCTTATATAGGTTCCATTCTTCAGTTTCTCTTTTCCAGGTCTCATTTGGCACTGTATTTTTTGGAAGGATATTTAAAGCTCATTCCATTTTTACCCACTAATTCTCATACAGCTGTGCAAATTCAAAAAACCCAGCTTAGCTTCATCCTTCTGACCTTGTTTGTGCATTTAATTCCTATGTCATATACAGGATAAAATACAGCAGACTTTTAAAGCAGTAATATTTTTCAAAACTGGTAATGTCCTTGTGGGAAGTAAGCTAACTTGTGCTTATTTTATATGCTGGCAGTATACTCCATAATAGCCCATGCCAATGAAATTCTTTGGCTCCCACGCTGCAGACTACTGCAGAAGCTCATCTTTTTACGCAGTCATTGTATAAGCAAGATTTTAGAGGAGTTTACAAGGTAACACATAATTTTATGAGGGCAGTGTTACCATTATATAATGCAAGAAATGCCAGATGACAGGTTTTTACAAAGATAAGGAGCCATGGTCCTCAGTCCCAGGAAACTAGCCTTTTGCGCAGATCAGCAATATTGAACTGCTCCTGTTAAGTGAAATAAATTGCATGTAGAAAGTTAAGTTTGCTGTATTTGATCTGAATTGCAGAAATTATTTTGGATAACCGACTGATCCTTTACCTGATGTTTTGTAATCTGTTGCAAACTGTACAGTCAGTTTGAAGTGTACTGTATACAGCTGCATAGAACAAGCATGAACTCTTTTTGCTCAACTTTTGTTTCAGAATAAATATTTGTGACCTAACTACACACTCTGGATCAACAGGATTCCTTCTGTTCCAGAGTTGAAAAGGAAAGCTGCTGATTAGCTGAGCTGAACTACCAGTGCCAAACATCAGACTTGCTTAATTCTTTTGCAAAATCTGCAGTTGGGAACGTGTTTGTGCCCCATGGACAGGCCTCTAGAGTTGCTGTCCTTAGAAATGCAGCTACCTTACAGAATTAGCTTTTGAGCATAAAGTCACTTAACACCTCAAATTGTAGATGTATCTGTATCCTGCGGTGTTTTTGTAAGGATTCCTTTTTGAAGTCTCCAAGATAAAAGCCATACCAAGGTACTGTCTTTCTGGAACAGCAATTCCTGTGTATGAATGAATTGTCATTACTCGGATGCATATTTTTTGACAACATTAGTGCCTAAAAGCAGCAAATGGCAGAACCGGGTATTAGGACAGTACTTCATAAGCAAGCTAACTTCCATGCAAGTATTTCAAGTAATAGTTTCCAAGTGTTTGCATTAAAAACTACATTTGGTTTGTCATGTATAAGAAATTGTGGGGGTTGTTAGGCTGACATTTGTACCTAACTCTTTGCTGTTGTAGGTTTCTTGGGCATTTGTATGCAGCAGAGGCTCTCATCTCTCTAGACAGAATATCTGATGCCATCACTCACTTGAACCCCGAGAACGTCACTGATGTTTCCCTCGGGATCTCTTCAAATGAGCAGGATCAAGGTTAATGAATCTACACTTCATTACAACTGGTTGTGCTTTCAGCTGCCTTCCTGCTGTAACTTTCTATATACAAATATAATGATGATGAAGACATCTTGTTTTAACACCATCGGTTGTTCGGGGCTTTTTTGTTTGTGTTTCTGTTGCCGTGTTTTTGTTTTCCTTGCCTTTGTTCCTACTTTGTGTTTGGTTTGTCTTTTGTGTGTTTGTGTTCCTTTGAAGTGGCTAATTCTGTAACATAAATGGAATTGAATATTCTAGCCTTCTGGTTTGTTTGAAGATAAAATTGCATTTAGTGAGAGATAAGAGTGGGAAGAATTTAGTTAATCTGTATCTTAATCTTCTTGCAGTGCTTCCAATTGGGAGTGTTATTCTGTAACAGAAAAATACTTCAGAGCCCATCTGTATAGTCAAGTCTACAGCAGCTCTGATGTCAGTTATGTCTGCAATTTAAACTTCACTGCATTCATCCACAAATGTAAAAGCAAAACATTAGAGATAGGAAGTCTTAAGTGATGTTAACTCTTGAGCAAACTGATATGGTTTTCCTCTTTAATGTCAGACTGTGAAGAAAGAAGTGAGTTTGTATCTTTGTATTATTTTTGTAACAAGCTTTTAAAAAGCTCACAGAACATGATGGGTTTTGTGTTTGTTTTTTTTCTTTGCAGGGTCTGACAAAGGAGAGAATGAGGCAATGGAATCTTGTAAGTACCAGCCGTTGTACTCAGCAGAGTACAGGAACTTACTCGGCCAGTTCGGAATAAAAGTGTAAGAAGAAAAAGAGACTTTTTTTATTATTATTATTTTATTTCAGCTGGCAAGCAGACCCCACAGTGTTACCCCAGTTCAGTCACATCTGCACGGACAATGATGTTATTTAACCTTGGAAGTGCTTACTGTTTGAGGAGTGAATATGACAAAGCTCGAAAATGTCTTCATCAGGTATGAAAAACAAAACTCAGACAGCTTTAGGGACAAACGTACTTCTTTCAGAGTGTCATTTGTACCACAGCAAATCCTGGTGATTTCATAGGCAGGTTTATTTGCAGACTTTGCTCAGAAGGCAGCTCTCTTCCCTTTATGAACCAATCTCTATTAGTAACGTAAAATGAAGAATTCCATATTTCTTGTGTAAATAGTTCAGTACCACTATGGGAAGCATTATTGGTTTTTTTCCTTAGATCATACCAAAACAATGGAATATGATTAGGAAGCCTTTTCAGTTTTTCTAAGTTGTTTTGGTGGGGGGTTTATTGCTTTGTTTGTGTTTGTATTTTTAAATGGTCCACTAGTAATGGTTCTATTTCAGAGGAAAAAGTTCTTGAGGACCTTGAGTTTACTTCCCTCTTATCAGTTAATAACTCACCATCTAAGCTATTAACTTTAGGTTCATGAGAACAAACCGCACTTCTGCTGGTGGTAGGGTCCTTACCTGCTTCTTGTCCCAAGAATTCTCAAGTACTGCTTTTGAAACTCTGTCTTCGCTTAGCCTGTGTCATTTGCTATTTCTTATGGCTGGGACCAAAGTCTTTCCATGATGATGTTAGTCTCTTTTTCGCAGCCATTCCTATCTGTCAGAAAAACTACTCGGATGCGTTTTTGTTGAGCTGCAAACTGAAACAGCAGTCTTCCAAATTACTTCATAGTAGTTGTGTAGGTGAACAAGTTCAAATTCTGTGAGGTTCTTAACCGCTTCAGGCACTTGTTTTGCTTATTTTCCTCCCAAGGCCTCTTAGGAGTGGGTAGGTGCCTGTGCATGGGCTCTGCAGCACATGTGTAAAGCCCAAAGGAGTGGAAGGCCATCTGTGGATGTAACGTATAGCAGGTCTCCTGCATCTACACTAAATTAATTGACTTCATAGCTGAAAAATGTTTGTATATGGAAAGCTAATAAATGATACTTGTCAACTTTGTATTCTGAACTTTGGAACAGTGGAAGTTACCTTCTTCACCTGTCATCTCACTAGGAAACCACAGTAGACTGGCCCAAGAATTTCAGATTTATATTAACTTAAACAGAGCAGATGGTCCTGCTAATTAGTGTGAAACAAGATGCAGATAATCATTTAGTCTCTCCTTGCATGCATAAACCTGATGGAATGTATTAGTTTGAAAAAAGTCTTCTTAATTTGTGAATTACTTGTTTTTGTTTGCTAAGATGGCGGTAACAATCTTGTCAAGCTGGATTGGAACTAATCTTTCTTTGAGCTGGATGTTTCTCTTAAGCACTTTTTTCCCCCACCCTCTTCTTTTTCAATAAGGCTGCTTCACTGATCCACCCCAAAGAGATCCCTCCAGAGGCTATTCTGCTGGCTGTGTATCTTGAATTACAGAATGGTAAGTTTTGAAATGTTCTGTCAACCTAGATTTGGGATAGGAGGGGGAGAGGGTGGTAGTCATCCTTCCTGGTCTTTAGAGTCGTGCCAGTATTTTGGATGGTACTTCATTTTACACTGCTATGGATCTGTGTATCCACACCTTCATTTCTGTAGTTTATTGCCATCCTGTCTGAGCTGCAATCTTCTATACTTTGTGCAGAAGTCGGCAGTCTTGGACAGGCTCAGTAAAACCCTTGCTGAGGTTTATATTCTGAAGAGGGTTTGAAAGGCTTTTCCTTACAAGACAACTGCAATCCCAGTTTCCCAGAGAAGCCATGTCAAGGCCTATGTAGCAAGTACTGCAACAAAACTTGTAATATTGATAACTCTGTCTTCCAAAATCCTTCCTTTTGAAGGTTCACTGTGTTTGCTTGGGAACAAAACTCTACATAATGGGAAACAGGAAGGATTACACTTGAATTCTGCAGCGTGAGCAGCCTGCAGCTGTCATGGTTGTGGACCTGTGCCCTTCAGGACTGACTTAATACCCCAGTGTTGTGAAACGGTCCGTGTGCTTGTTGCCCTTCAGTTGTCTTGCACTGCAGGCAGGCCAAGGACTTGAGCGTCGGTATTCAGAATTGAGACTTCTACAATGCTTTTCTTACAAAAACGTTTCTAGGTTGGAATTTTGGAAACCTTTCTTTCTGCAACACGGTAGCACAGAGCAGAAGAGAGGGGAAAGTTGGATTTACATCTCTCACACCCTTCAAAATACATAACCAAAAGGACTAGAGACATTTTTTTGTTCTATAAATGGCAACAAACCAATGCATCTCTTTTAAAACTAAAACTTCAGTGGAAGAGAAGTATTTGATAAGAGGGAGAGATGTTAAGTTTTCCATTTATATTGTTTATTTGAGAGGCCATTAAATGATGGGCTGTCAGTTGAAAAATCAGATTTCTTCTTTTACAAATGTTATACGCACCCTTGACATTTGCATTACTGTCTGTAATGTCAGTGTGAGCGCATTTGGTGTGAAAGCTAGAGCCTCACTATGCAGACAGGAGAGAGAAGAGGTGCCCTTCAGAAATGTAGAAGGTGCTCTGGCATCTTCCAGCTCTGAGGTAAAAGCCTGATGTCTTCAGCTCAGAGTAGGTAGAATCAAGCAATACTATTTTCTGAAACTAACTTTTGTCTAATGCTTTTCATGTCTGTGTCAGCATTTCACTGAATTGGGGAACCGTTGGGTGTACATGGCCTGGGCCCAGGGTTGGCTTGGCAGTTCTGTGCTGAGAACAGTGATTTGTAAGTTAAAAAAGAAAGTACCTTCGTCTAATCGAAAGTTGTCTTGTAGGTAACACGCAGCTGGCACTGCAGATCATCAAGAGAAACCAGCTTCTCCCTTCTGTGAAAACACTCTCCGACATGCGGAAGAAGCCTGTTTTTCAGCCAGTCCACTCAATCCAGCCCATTCAGATGCCAGCTTTCACCACTGTTCAAAGGAAGTGAGGTTGTGCTTCAGCCTGCTGCTGCCCTGCCCGTGAGGGCTTGGGCTTTTGTATATTTTTTTTTTAACCTAGGACACCTGCATACCCCATTTGCTGGAGTGTGTTCATTTATGTAAATTTTTAATAAAACAGATAAACAAAGGCATGCTTAGAGGTGTCTGTAAAGGTTATTTCTTAAAGGAAGAGAGGTTGGTATCCATTTTGAATACGAGCAGCAGTTTACTTACCAAAAAGAAGTGCAGTGGTGGGACTGAGCTTAGTAAGCAGCCTCTTGTGCTGCTTGCAGGCTGCAGTTGTTCCCTACCATAAACCAGAGGGGCGCTGCCCGCTTCTTCAGCTTGAGCAGTGGTAGGTGCCAAAAGGCAGTTTGCCAAAAAGGAAAAGGTGGTCAGCAAAGACAAAACCCAGTACAGCTGCTGGGTGGGAGGACAATGGCTGCAGCCGGTACTTGGGTGCACTGGAGGGACCAGCACTGGTGCCCACTCTTGCTTTTCAGCTGGGAGTAGTTGTACAAGCATGTGTCCTTTCAGCGGGAAGCTGGGTATCATGAAGCAGTACAGCAGAAAGCTTGAGCCCTGCTGTTCTCCCTCTTGTCAGGTAACTGGCTTTGCCACTTCTCAAGGCTTTCAGAGTAGCAGTGAAGTAGCTGACTTCCCCAGTAACTTCTCTATTGCTGTAGGTGACACCCACCCTTGTCCTTATGCAGGGGGACAAGCAGTTAAGAAGTACTAGGAATAAAAAAAAATAATTTAAAAAAATCGGGGAAAACTTATACAGTGATCACCTTTCTGAAAGAAGGGAGAAAGGGAGCTGATACATCCCTGAGGTCAAAGTAGATTGACTGATTAAATACAAAAAGGTTAAAGATGCTCGCTGTGTGGTCCCAGGCCCTGAATAGAGAAGATTCTTCTCTGCCCTTCCCCACCCCCCCAGGAATGCAGAGTATTCAGATGCAAAGGATGCTAATGCCTTGCTTCAGCAGTGCCCAGCTCCACCCGGGGGCACCCAGCACTCCCCTCGGGGCTCCATGAAGGATGCAGTTGTTGTTCCCCAGATACTGCGCATCTTATCACGGCTGCATTTGCATGTGAGCAGCAGCATTCAGGCGCAGCTAGCCCCTAACAATGACTGCTCTTCTACCCCAGGGTGCCTGCACTGGCCCAAGGAGCTCTGGGTTTTTTTTCCCCGTGCCTGTAGCACTGCTGCTTGAAGACAGGGGTGAGCAGTGGTGACTTCCAGCTGTTGGGTTTTATAGTGTTACCATTAACAGGAAAAATAAATATCAAAACACATCACGGAAGCAAATTGTCAAAGACCTGTCTCCTCTCTGGCAGTGCTGTAGAGTCACAGTCCACTTACTTGTCCCCCCAGGTGCTTTTAGGCTCTGATAGCAAAAGAAGTGACAGTTGGGTAAAAAAGTGCAAGCTGTGCTGTAGTAAAGGCAGTGTGCCTGCCCCTTTTTCCTGCCCTCTCCTTGCCTTCAGGATCTCACCCGCAGCAGGAGGAAGGGGTTGCACTGCCAGTCCCCCCGAAGCACTACAACCCCCGCACTACAACCCCCGTTGCTATCTCAGCCTCCTTGGCCACATGCTGGTGCGGGCCCAAAGCTAAAGGTGTCGGCAAGAAAGTGAAGAAGAGGACCACAGCCATGGTACAAGAACGGTGCAGCACTTGTTCAGCAGTGTCCAGAGCCACCTCACATGCTCAATAAGCTTCCAGGTTCTGGTTGTCTACAGGGAGAGGCACAGAGAAGCAAAGCAAATACAGAGCACTACACACAGCTGGCCAAGTTAGTAGTCTTGAAACTCACCTCAACAGCCTTTTCCTGCTCCTTCACAGGGTCTTCTCCCCCCTTTCAATGTGAAGTGATCTCTACTGTTGACATGTTGCCAGCTGCTCCAGCACAAAGGAAGAATGACATCTGCTCAAGGATTTTGATGGATAGCACACAGCATGGTGCTGAGTAGTCCTATGGTTGTACACAGCTGGGGCCAGAGAGTATCTCAGCTTGAAATCACCTCTGCTGCTACCCATGCAGTCGGTGGCCTTAATTCTCAAACCTCACTTGAAGAGCATCTTCCCATGCTCACCACTTCTTTTCAAACCTTTTCCAAAGTAGTGAGGGAAAGAGACCACCTTTTCTGCTTACCCAACTTGGGCTGGCAGTCCGCTCGGCAAGATGCCAGGTCATTATTAAATGCTCTCGTGGCTTTGCTTTACATTGCCACTCAGAACAAGCATTACTTTGACAGCTGCAAAGGTGAAGAAATTGAAACCTGGAAATGGACCAAGGTTAAACCAGGAACTCTTGACAAAATACTGGAAAAACTGCATGGAGTACAGGTGGAGAGTTCAATATCAAAGCCATTTCCTCCAGTCATGACAGTGAGGCTGTTTTAATAGACCAGAGAACTAGAAGTCTGACACTGCATCAAAACTTAAAAAACCCCACCAAAACAAAAACACACAAACAACAAAAAAACCCCACCAACAAACAACACTTCTCTCCATAGCAGCCCAGCATTTCTCCTCTCCTTTCAAAGCAGGTGCCTCTAGCTAAAGTTGTCAGTAGTCGTCATCTGGAGGCAACCAGGTTCAAATTCAGACCTTTTTCTTTTTTGCATTCTGACAGAGGAGAAGGCTTTGTCTGGGTAATACAGAAACACACATACACAGATTTGCCATGAAAAAAACCTCACATTTATTCGATTAAACAAAAATAAAATAAACTGCATAGGAACATTTTAAAGTCCAGAGAGACACTGACTTTGTTTTAAGGCTGCCAGTAGCTGATACATCGTCTCCTTGCTACATCCTTCAGCCTTCCCTATGGACCACAAAGATACATTCAGAAGCCTCCATTAACACAAGGGTTCTAACATTTTGCTCACTTATTCTACGTAAAAGTTTGCACATAACCTGTCATGCTTTCTTCTCTGCAGTACTCAACATCTGACATCTAAAAGTTATGTCACTTCTTGTTCAAGTAGAAATGTGATGTCCTTTTTGGAGCATGGAAGTTCTTGTCACAGCCTGTCTCATTATGAATTAGATAGAAAAGCTCTGAGCAGCTCATTATAAGTAGAATACTGTCTGTCCTGCTGAGACATTTTTATTATTATTATTAGGAGAACAGCATGATTAATCACTAAAGTAGAAAAGAAACAGCTGCAACAGAAGAGGAAACTACAAAACCAAGTTGACTCAAGATGCCCAACATCCAAAGACTGACAAAATCATTCTAGACCCTGATGCAAACCTGCACCGAGGCAACACTACTTAATACACCAGTAATGAAGTTTTATAGGACAAGGCCGTACATCTACAGTCAATTAAATGAGGGGAGGAAAAACGCATGTTTGACAATGGTTTCATGTGGCTGACCTCCACTTTCTTCAAGGCTTCCAGTTTCTATCCGACTTAAATTGCAGGCATGTTCAACACCCTCACTACTCCAACAAATTGTGCACGAACCAAGCAGTGCATGACAGGTAATGCACAGTATAAACAAGAGTCACATACAGTAAGAAACCCCCACCAACTCAGGTGACTAAGCACACCTTACAAACTAGTTAAAAACTTTTTAGTCATTTTAGAAAAGAAACTAAAAACAAAACCCAAAAACAGACATCTCTCCCTCTGAAGGAAAAACTACTACATTGTCCGAAAAGTACTCTACAAACCTATAAAAGGACTTTTTTTTTTTTTTAAACTAGTCTGGTCGTTCAAAAGGAAGTTACTTAACTACATCACTACACGGACACTTAACATTCAGTCAGTAAGGCTCTACGAGAAGAGCTTAAAAAATTATCTACCTGAGTTTGTACGTTGATACAATCATTAATAGAAGGTCTAAGACCATGCAGGTACACAAAGCATTTTTAGAACCATTATTGGTTAAACAATGATGGAAAAAGATGCCAGTCTGGCTCGTTAACCCGTAAGATCACTTAGAGACATCAATGTACGTTTTTCCACCATAACATTTACCAAACCCAATACAGCCTATCATTATTAGGGGTCTCCTGTACCCACTTGTGTCACCCCCTAATATGAGCAGGAGAGGAAAAAAGATTTTTTTCAATATAGTAATCTGAAAATGTGCTTCTGCAACTTTACTCCACAGGTAAAACAAGGGGCATGTTGCATGTCACTATAAAGTTGCATAAACCCCCCAACAAACTGGTTTTAAACTGCCTCTCCTGAGAATGTCTGAACCTAAACTGCCCTCCAGGAATAGGAACACGGTTGCTTTGTCATGGTGGAAAAAATCCCATTGAGTCAAGAAAGCTAACCAATACAATCACCAAGTCAAAAAAAATCAGGATCTTATTCCCTTCAAGCATTTGGTATAGCATTGTGTTTACAGCAATCGTAACTTTAGTCTTCCCAAACAGGATATATTTGTAGGCATGCATAAAAGTTTTTCTCTTGTAGAGAAAAGACCTAAAGGCCTTACAGACATAAGAACACTGCAAATGAACATGAAGTATGTCATGTCAGCTAGTAGTGTCATAATACTGAGAAAAGTTTACATCTCCATACTTCTGAAAACAGAACAAAGTGTTTCAGGTATCAGTCCAGTTTGCCTGAATATTCAGGTTTATTTACAGATTCTCTAGTAAGGGCAGCCTTAGCATTTCCATGGGCAGGCAGCAAAAAAGCAAACAAAAACAAGCAGTCACCACATTGTACACACTTACTATCTCCCCTTTCGGTTAAAATGCTTGTCCAACAGGCAGGATGAATCCTTCCCCCAGGCAGATTCTCAATTATTTCTCAAACCTGTCTGATGCTAAAATTGAGGTAGATGATTTACTTCTGCAAAGTGAGGTAGAACTTCAAGAAAAAGATAGTGGCATCTCTAGTTGTGCATTTTGTACCACAGCAAACTGGGTTTCAAACTCCCAAGGACTCAAAGACCAAAGGTACAATATTTGTCTAACGCAAGTACCAGTGTTTGTTTTTTATACAGCTCCAAACTGTTTCTCTAAATCTCTACTTTTAAATACCCTATTACCTTTTGGCACCATTTGGCTTACACTCCTTTAAAAAAATAAACAAAACACTTTGGCACAATTTTTATTTATTTTTTTTAAACCAGAACTGAACAAAGAAATCTTATGATCAAAGTCATGGCAAGATAAGCCTACAAGCCTGCTCTCTTCAAAAATTAATTTAACTGTAACGTAACAGACTGTGCCCATTTTCCTGCAGCTCCAAGGGAATGCCACATCCAAGTGCCTTGGTTCTTTCTCCCAACTTGGTTACATCTGGCCCCAAAATACACTACTTTTCAGGTGTTGTCTTCCTTCCTTCACTTTCTTCACACATTTAAGGTTTATGGGCTTCCTTAAGTAAGTTATATTTAAAAGGTTACTAAATAAAAAGGACTGAATTATCTGAAGGACCTGCATTATTAAGTACTGAGTCTGCTTCAGTTTGCTACTGAAGTTCCTGCTTAAAGAGGTACGAGAAAGGACAAGATTGCTTCACAGGCTAAACTCAAACTAGCCATACTGACTGCTGATATGTTTTGTCACGCAAAAAGTTTACGGAGAGCCACTGGTTTAAGCTGGCACAGCGAAATTCCTTTGGGAGTTCTAGTAGACAGGTCTGCCACCTGCATTCCGTTGTTCCCCAATGTCAGAGCTAAGAGGCACCGCTCACCTCACCCTTCTCCAGGCCATTTCCACTAGTTAAAACTAGTCTGAATGTTCAGTTTGCAATCCAGCTTCAAAGCCTTGCTTTTTCTCTCTGCACGCGTGTACGTTATGATGCTGGGGCATTAACCTGAGAACATGCATAGCCTGAGAACATGCATGGAAAAACCGAGCGAGGTTTGAATCTCATTTAAGTATTACTTTTATAAAAGCCCCTACTGAGGCATCTGATGTTGGCATTGTGTATTACCGCTACTTAATTTCATTGCATATGAAACACTCCATTTTATAAGCTACACTACCACTTTTCAATGAGACCAAGCGTGCTTAGCACTATCTATGACAAAGATAAGGAATTATTTCGGGTAGCTAAACAGTAGTGTTTTTAAAACGAAAAAGCTCCCCAACACATTGAGGTCAAACACTCGAGAGGTTTGGTTTGTAAGCAAATCCCACTGAATTAAGTAGACAGCAACCGAAAAAGAGTTACAGTCAGTCCTCCTGACAGAGCTGGACTGGGGGTTTGTGCAACGGCTCCACACAAAACAGCAAAGGGCAGCTCCAGCGTCTGTCACCTTCAACACGGTGCCACTGGAGAGGGGCAAAAAGGTTTCTGCAGTTCAACACAATCCTGAAAGCACACAACTTTGTTTTTTTAATGCCTGGAGAACAACTCCCTTTCAGCCCCAGAGAAAGGGAGAACCCAACAAGCATTGAAGCACAGGAGCGTTTCTAGCACGCTCCAACACTGTCAGCAACTCTGGTCAAGGTATCAAGAGACCTGGCATTTTCATTAAGACATGATAGGATAAATGCAAGGACACTGCAAACTAAACGTTAAAGCTTTTTAAACCAGTTTTCTTTGGTATCTAGATCTTGCAGGCTATTAGTTTCCACAGCCCAAGTTGCAAATAATTCTTGGATTGAATAATACAAGACACACACAGACATCTGTCACAACTGTAGGCCGCCCAAGAAGGGAGGCATGTACACAAGCAGAACTTGAAAAAGTCGAAGGTAAAACTAGCTTTCTCTCATATCCATGTTTTGAGTGGCCACAGAAATTTAATGACAGATATCCATATAAAAGATTATCCTTTAAAGACTATTTTTAAACCATGCTATCCTAAAGATTAAGCCTAACCGAAACACACTGCTTTGAAGAGTTTGCTTCCTTGAGGCTTAGGCTGAAAGGCAGCACAGTTATTTCATCCTGTTTAATTTAGGTGGTTTTTTCTCACCCTTCTTTAAAAAGAGGTTTTGCCATCTCATGAATCTGTGTCTTTCTGGTCCTTTAGTTTAAAGCCTCCTCTGAAGTGGTAGCTATCTGTCTGCACACATCATCAGGATTTCTACAAAACCCAGAAAGTTAACGCTCCTTGGGGAAAAGCAGCAAGAAGGAAAGTGCACCTTGTGATTTCTCACAAACTTGTAAAGAGCCTTTCAATCTCAGGTCACTTTTGTGCATGGTAGATGGCATAGAGATGAACCCTTTCCTTGGAGGATGGTTAAGGCTCTTCAGACTTTTTGATAACCATGTTTATGTTTCAGAGACCTTCTCTTGCAAACAGTAAGGTAAATCAAATCCCATGGCATTTTCAAGCCTACTACATTAATTTTTCCATTGCAAAAGAGACAGAAAAGCCCTCTGCTCCCTATCTTAACCACTCATTTGCCACCAAAGGCCTTATTCAGAGGGTGAAGCAACAGCTCTGTAGAGACTGTATCTATCTGCATTAACAGCTAAACTGGAATGCAAGAAGTTGAAGAACAAAACAAAATACTTCCAGGGACTCAAAGTCACATTTTGCTAAAGAGATCTATCTCTAGTCTCCCAAAAAGTTTCTGCTTCTCAGAAAAGCTGTTTTTTATATCCCCTGAAAGAGCTAACTTCTCCCTGCCTCCAAGCTTTTAGGAATCATATACATTTTACTTTTACGAAGAATTCTTTGGTACTGCCCTGGAAAAAAAGCAGCAAAGTTTCAACTTGATGCAGTTTGCCTTATGCTGGTACTGGTAACTTTTCACTTGGATCTGTCGCAAGAGATACACGGTGCTACAGGCCCACCCCGCCCTAAAAACTACAGTAGACCTGCCTAAATTTTTCAGTCCAGCTCTTTGGGGAAGCCAGATGATGAAAAAAAACCCCATAAATACATTTTTGTCACTGATAGGGTTATTGCAATCCTCTTTAAACACAAAAAACTGTTGAATTCTCCAAAACGCACCCTGAATCTCCAAAGCTGTGCTTATTTCTTACTTTTGGAAAAAGGTACCACTTCTGTTCTAACAAATCCATCAAACATTATTCCCTTAAAGTCTCTCTATGGGGAGGGGCAAAAAAAGCTAGTCATTTCACAAGAAAGTAAATCAAAAGGGATTGATTTTCCCTGTTTCAATGCTCCTTGTAACCTCTTCTGTTATCCAGATTAGGTGCACTGATAAAAGAAACAGTAACTTTTAAAAAACTAATTTAGCTTTTAGGTGAAAAGGGTAAAAAATACTCAATGACAGGATACATTAAAGGAAGCCTTGCTTTTCTCATCTAAACTTTACAACAATCCCACTAAACCACTAAACTGAACAATTTGGTTTAAACTTAAAGAGTTTTTGTGCATTTTCATCAGCTTCACTTTGTGCTGTTGGATTACTGTGTTTCAGAAAAAAATACACAGAAATGCCAAAAAGATGCAAACTTGCTCTTCCCGGCGAGTGAATCCCACTCACTTTCACAAAACGTTCAAAGCCGTCTGGGAACAAGACGCTGTGCTCACCAGTAAATCAAACACACTGAGGTATAAAAAGGAGAACAGGAAAAAGTTCTCTGCTGCAGCAGCAATTCAAAAAACAAAAGTCCCCCCTCCCATGTCCCCACCCACAGAACTGCAGTACGGTCAAGAACACAAATTTCTCTACAAACACCTACTACCATTTTCTCTGTTTAAAAAAGTTACATAGAGCCTTTTTTTTTCTTTTTTGCTTAGTCTACAGAACTCATCACACAAACCACCTAATGTGCACAGCAACACTTGTTTGTGCATGAAACCCCATGCTGGGGGGAGAGGTAAAACGTTCTGAACTGTGAGTGTGTGGGGATGGGGAGGAGGGCGAGAAACTGGGGAGGGAAGGGAGGACAATGAGGTAGATAGACTTTAACTTTACAGGCTCACTCCCTGCGGAAAAGATAAGTACATTCATCTGTAAAAAAATTAAAGATGAGGTAGGTTTGAATTAACGTTGTATTTTTTTTCATTTTCTCTTAGAAGAATTTCCCTGAGACAGTTTCTTCCTAATTCAAACACAGATTAGAAGACGAGAATTCGATTGTTTCCAAAGTCGACCACAACAATCATGCCATCAGGGGTGACAGCTATACCTGAAGGACGGTCCATCTGACCAAAGCTGCTTCCCTGAGTGCCAAACTTGCATAAAAAGCTACCATTTGACTCGAATATCTGCACCCGGTGGTTCCTGGAATCGGCCACGATGATGCGCCCCTCCTGATCCACCGCCACTCCCTGTGGGCGCAGGAACTGGCCGTTGCCGGTGCCCTCCGAGCCCAGAAAGCGTGCTGACTGGCAGTCTGGATGGATGACCAGAAGGCGATGGTTGTTGAAGTCTGTCACTACCAAGTGGCCCTCGTGATTGAAAGTCACACCTCTGGGGGAATCAAAGTGCTTCCAGAGTGCCCCTTCGAAGCCATACTTGTTAAGGAACACGCCGTCAGGCCCGAACAGCTGAACACGATGGTTCCTTGTGTCAGAGACCAGGATCTTGCCCTCTGCGTTGACGGCCACATCCCATGGGTAATTGAATTGCCCGTTCTTTGTTCCTTTCTCTCCAAACTTCAGAATGAACTGCCCCTCGAACGTGAAGATCTGGATGCGATGATTGTCCTTGTCAGCCACAACAATCCTACGCGAGATGTCACAGGCCACGCCAGCAGGGCGGTCAAACTGGCCCGGCCGGGAGCCCAGCGTGCCGAACTTGTGATGGAAGGTCCCGCATGGCTTGAACACCTGGATGCGGTTATTACTGCGGTCAGCAACAATGATGTAGCCTTCTTTGTCTACGCTAACCCCCCAGGGGCGGCAGAGTTTGCCATCGCTGTCTCCCTCGCTGCCAAAGGAGAGCCCCGGCAGCCCAATGCCTATGTAGCTGCGCCCAGATTTCACCACAACTTTGAAGGGGCTGTTCTCAATGTGTTGGTTGCACATCATCACGGACACCAGGTGCTCTCCCTCTAGCTGTGGACGGTAGCTGACCAGGTAGGTCCCATTCTGCTGATCGCTGACATCTGCCCCGAAAAGGTTTCCATCTGGGCCCATCACTACTGCAGAGATCATGTCACCTCCTGAGAGGCGAGGCTCACCGTCATGGTCATAGCCTATCACTGTGAACGAGGCCACCTTGCCTTGCAGCGCACGCTTGAGGCCTTCCCCAGTGGCTTTGGTCAGAGGAGCGAAAGCCCCGCTGCTGACAAAGCCCATTGATTTAATGGCCATATACAATGCCTGGTCAGGGGGGGTGAACATGATCCTGTCGTCTTCCTGTGGCTGGAGAAGGCCTCTCACATTCTTCAGCTCCTGCACCTGAGCCAGCATGCGGTCCCGAGCCAAAAGAATATCCATGGTACGACCCTCCTCCAGGACCTGCTGAACAGCACTGATGGTGTTGTCCAGCTTATTTAGGTTCTGACGTAACTTTTCAACTTGCAAGTAGAGCGACTTAGCCTTGACTTGACGAATCTTTTCCACCTTGTGGGGGACAGGGCGGAGAGAGAAAGCACATTTACGTGAGGGAAGACAATGCATAACACAAACATTTCCTAATGTCACCCTTCTACATAAAAACTGCCGTGCAGTTGTTGCAGCCCGTTAACACACAACTGCAGAACAAGCCTCTAAAAGCCGTGATGCAGACAGAAGTGAGGAAAAGTTAATTATCCAAATTCAGGATTATTATTCTCTCCCACCCCCCAGCCAAAATCATACATTCTTGCTCTGCAGGCCTGCTGCATCAGCGCCATTTGAAAGGAAGAGTCGCCTCCTCACTAATAATGATTTGCTTCCTCAAATGCTGTTCTGTGTTCTAGTCGCAAGGTACTTGACAGATCATCCAAATCTATGCCTTACTTAGACTCCAGGGAGGACAGAGATTACTGCAGGCCCGAGAGAGAGAAGAGGCTTCTCTAGCCAGACTCAAAACCAATTTCAGAAGTAGGCTGTTATCACACAAAGCTAAGGCTAGCAGTCTGCATCAGCTCACACATGGGTTCTTCTTGTTCCCCTGCCTGCCAGAACTGTTTTCATGTGACTGGGTAATACCAGATGCCTATCTCCAGGGATTTTTAAGGTCCAATTATCTTAATATTTTCTTGCAAATGCTGGCAGTCACGCTGAGCTAGTGCTTTACAACAGGATGCTTTATCATGTCACTTCAAATGACACAGAAGGTTGCTGCCAGTCCTTCCTTGGGGGACTGAAGCTCAAGCAAAAATGGTTTGTTCGTAACTATTTTAAACAAGCCTATGCTTATCTTTACTTGTGAAAAAACACTTTAGACCATCTGGCAAAGACACCTGTCTTGTAAAACTAATGAAACATGTAATTGCTTTATTGTTGTAAAAATACATTTCCTTAAGTCTTAATACCTGCTTGGCTGCAGAACAATACCAGCAATGTATTTTAATGATGGACAACTCTGTCTGAAGGCTCCCTGGTTATACACCGACTAGATAACAGATGTACAAACACGCTATTTCAGCTATTATTTGAGGCATGCAGGTTTTTCCAGACTTAAAAAAAAAAAGTCAGAGATGCTTCTTCCAGTAGATTTCCAAAAGACTACTCATCTTAGGTCTCAGCTTAATCCTTGGCCTCAGCTTTTTTTGCCAAAATGATTTACCATCATTGCCTAGTTTCCTTCTTAAAATAATGTTTTGTAACCTGACGAGAACGCGCTCACAGTGCAGACATTCCAATCAAATGCATTTATACAGCCTCTTGGGATACAAATAGCTTAGTGGCAGCTTTTATTTCTCCTGTACTAGGAATACCTCAAAAGCTGCCAAGCTTCTTGGGGAAGGCTAACAGTACAAGGGGAACTCATTTCCCTCAATCCAAATACCTCAGAAAAAGCAGCATTAGAAGTACAGTAACCATATAAAGTACATTTTTAATCTTGCCACTGACACTTATAAAAGAACTATAGAAAAAATAACTTCTCTTCCAGGGGATTAGTTTCACAGTAGCTAGAATAGTTCCAAACAATAAACTCTTACCACTGGCCACTTTGCTGGCAACATATATTAGTTACCTTTCTACAATAAGAAACTTTGCTCCTTCTTCCTTTCCTCTCTCAAAATACCACACAAGGATCACAGCTGAAGTGAGTGCAGGAGTTTGGGATTGTACAGATACTCTTGCTGGAGAGTATTCTTTTTTACTGGTAAAAAAACCCCATAATAAATCCGAGGGACATTAACTTGAGAGTCAAGTAAAGTTTTTTAGGCGTGGGTATGATTAAAAGTCTCACACAATTGCGACTAGCCTTTCTAGAAAAGGACAGAGCATATATAGCTTTGCTCCTTCCCTTTGTTTATGAGCAGTGGATTGTGTAAGGAAACCCACACACTACATGCCTAATTCTACAGCAATATATTACAGAGGTTTTGAAGACGCTCCTTAAAGCCGGCGCCTGGAGGCCATGTGCTCCGCGCTCAGCACTGGGACGCGCGGTGCCGCGGCCGCTGGCCAGCAGGGGGCGTGCCCGCCCCACCGGCGGGGTACAGCACACCCCGGAGCCCCACCGCCGCCTCGGGTGAGAGGTGAGGTACCACCTCCTGCGCAAACCCCGCCAGCATCCAGCATCCTGCTACCTACAGAAAACAGTAACCTAGAGTTTCGATTCAGTGTTCCTTGGGAGGACATCTAAAACTGGCCACGGGCTAGTTAAAAAAGCCCGTTCTCAGTTCGGAAAGGCACTTGCCAGCAATTCAAACCACAGATGTAAGGTGCATACCTTCCACAGCAGCTCACACTCGCGCTCTTCCAAGGCCTTCTTATGTCTAGTAGTCACTACTTTGACTTCAGATTGTACCACCTTCGCCTTCATCTCAACCTGCTCTGCCACAGCCTGGGCTTGTTCAATACTCAGCTGGGGAGGAGAAAAAAAGAGAAAAAAAAAAGACAACACACTTAAGGCTCAACCAAAACAATTAGAAACGCATCAGAGCACCAGAGGACCGCAGCTTACATTTCACTACACCTTCAGGTGAAGGCACAAAATGACAGTTCTTGGGTTTTTAACAGGCCTTTGCCCATTTCATACATCAGAGCCTGAAAACAGACCTCTTTTTTTAAATACATCCATTACACCGAGTTTAATGCCTTCACTGCACCAACACCACATGACTGATTCCCTGTGCAATTCCAGCAAGCAGCTAGTATGAACTTAAACCAGAGACTCGCACAGCGATTCGTACTTGTGTTTTCCTAGATACAGAAAACCCAGTTTGTCTTGTCCCCCAAAATGTTTCAAAACTGTTCTTGTGTGATGGCTCTGCCCTTAGTAAGAAAGGCTGCTGTAGGAAACACTGGTGTATCTATGCATCTGAGCTGTGCAGGAACACCCTAGCAGAATATGAAGTTAATCAATTTAAAAAAAAAAAACCACACAAACACAAAGATTAGATTGTTATCATTAAACAGCATTCATGTAGTTATTCACTCCTTGGATAGACACCAAATTCTTTCTAATATAGCCTTGTAACACTAGTATTTTAAAAACATTCTGCAACGGTATTCTGCAAATATGCAGAATGCATCTGGAAGAAACACTTCTCTTCTCCCCTCAAAGAAAAAAAAAAATGTTTCCTTGAAAAATCCTCCCCAAACTGCTCCCAGTTTCACAAGATATTACAGAAAAGGGCATAAAAACCAAATACGATTAAAAGCAGCCAAATCTGAAGGATCACAGCTCCCAATGGAAAAGGTTCATTAACATCAGTTAACAGAATCTTTTCAGCACCTTTGTCATAAAGTGAACCAGCATTAACATGCAGATGACATCATGAACCTTTAAGATATTAAAAAGATACTAGTTTGGTAGTTACAAAATTCTAGAACAAAATGACAATATTTGAAGGTATTTCAGCCTAGAAAAATGAAAGCTATGGGGGAATCTTGCCAATGTATACAAATACCTGAAGGGAGGGTGCAAAGGGGATGGAGCCAGGCTCCTTCCAGTGGTGCCCAGTGACAGGCCCAGAGGCAATGGGGGGTTCCCTCTGAACATCAGGAAAACTTTTTTTTTCCCACTGTGAATGTGACTGAGCACTGGCACAGGTTGCTCAGAGGCTGTGGAGTCTCCATCTTTGGGAGTACTCAAATCACCTGAACATAGTCCTGGGCAACTGGCTCTAGGTGGCCCTGCTTCAGCAGGGGGTTGGACAAGACCTCCAGCAGCCCCTTGCAACCTCAACCATCTTGTGATTCTGTGACTGTACCATCAAGCAGTTACTTTTTTCCCCTTTTCATAAGCTTGGTACATCACATTATTTTATTTATAAGATTTTAATACTAAACAACATACAGAAAACATCTAAATCCCTACCAACACACTACACATGGCTGTAGTAGCTCAACAAGCTGCTGACAGCTGAGAACAGTTATTCAAACTCACCTTTTGTTTTCCACATTACATACTGAAAGCCATGGAAATAGCTATGGGTATTTGCTTTTAAATACAGCATTTTAGATAGATTTTACACCATCTTTCCCTCACTCTGCTCTGAGCAACTGATCCACTTCAAAAGTTGAGCTGTTTCAGACAGGGTAGCCAGGAATGCTATGGCAGAAAACATCTTCAGAAACACAGACCTGATAGAAGTGGGTACCAATGTAATTTAAAGGCTTTACTGTACATTCAGGGCCATATGGAAGATATCCTTAGTTTAATTCTGTATGTGTGTACCAATCTAAGAACCATCTGGATGCAACAATCTATGAACTACCCAATGTGATCCAGCTTTGTCTAGAAAGTCAGACAGGGCCTTTTTGTTATCTTTCATGGAATTAGTATTTTCAAACTCTGATCTAGCAAGTTCAACAGCATCTAGTTTATGCCAACAATGGGAAAGCTACACCATGAAAACACAAGTGTACTGTTACTTGGGACATTTTTATTCCAGGTAGTTCAAGACAACTAGTTTGAATTAGATGTATTCTTCCAGGTCACCCAGGAATAGAGAACTGCAAGGAAAAGGAAGACTAACTTGGTCAGGTGGTCAGTCTCCAGAGACAAGATGAAGACAACCCTGAGGAAATAAGGCAATGTTTCTGATCTTTAATCCGGAGAACTCTCTTGCAAACTGGCAGGGGAAAACAGGAGTGCTACTTGGCAGCCCTGCAGCACAGGGCTCAGTAAGATCAAGCATGCCTTTCAGCTATCCCTTCTTCATGCAACTCCCAGGCCAGAGTCACCTTCACTACGTTTTTAACAGGGAATGTCTTCAGACTCGTGGACAGCCCAAATACCCCAGGCCCCCCTGGAGGCAGACCTCACCTGCCTTCACACAAAGCTTCTGGCAGATGAGTTTCACTCAACACTTCAAGTTGACAGAAAGTGAAAAGTTTCACCGCAACAATTGGCAAAGCAGACATTAAGTCACAAGTGGCCACAGATTAAGGCTTCATAAATGCCAGTAAGTCTCAGTCCTAGCTGGAAGGATTCACGCGTAAGAATACTGTGCCTCTGCCACCTCTACATCATCATTCAAATACACAAGCAGCTTCCACTGCAGGGAAAAGGTAGCATTTCCTCAAAAACAGATTCTTGTCAAGAACAGCAAAACACCCTCCTCTTGCAAGAGAAATGGGTATCTCCTTGAGAAGTGTTAGGGAAACAACACTATCCACTCATATTCCAATTCTAGCAAGCATGTCTGAGAAAGCAGGGAAGTCTTTGTTTTACTTGTTTGAGCTTTTGGTACAGCAGTACCCATTAGGACAACGACATGATCTGTGTGTATGCTTTCCTCATACTCCACAGCTAAAAGCAATCCAAACTTCCCTCACGATTCTTCACTAAAAACAGTCTACCTTTCAAGAACTCTGTCATAGCAGGAGAGGTGTTAACTCCCTGTGGATGCTGTGATCTTTCATCTGTAGGAACCAGTTATGGTAGGGCAAGTAGCCATACTGAATAGCACAAGGTTGTCTACCAACAACTCCTGTCATCAACTGGACTTATTTCTACTTGCCTGAGCCTGAACAGATCAGATTAGTGTAAAGGATGCCCAAAACACTAAGGGGCTCTGATATTGTCCAGGATATTGGTAAGGTTTTGGTAAAATTCACATGATCCTGCAGTCTGCCAACACAGGCTAGAACAGCCTGGGAGGCCAACCAGCATCAAACACACAGCAGCAGGCAGAGGTATGGTGGGGGGTGAAACAGCAACAGGCAAGTTATCTACCCAAAGCAAAAGCCAAAAGCTTAAAGTACAACTTCTGGAAGCCTTCTTGACATGGAAATCCCTTGTTCTCTTTGATTACTGTAAGATACCACAGCTCTGCCATGATAACTCCCTCCTGCTGTTCTGCAGGCATTTCCTGTGCAGAACTTGTCTCAGAGAGGTCAACATTTTAGGAAACATGTTAAGCAGCAGCATTTCTTGTTCTGGTCAGACACCACACAATCTTTTTAACAACAAATCCTTTTAAAGGAAAGCAGCTTTTATGATGCACTCTCCTTATGGTATGCCATAATTATTCCAGTGCTAGTGAACGAGACGGTCAGCCAGTTCACATGCTTGGAAAACAGAAGACAAGACCCTGTGTTTAGCAAAGAATCGCATTGGGTTACTGAATTTGAGATGGAGAACTACTTCGTCTCCTGCTGTTGGCTGATACAGTAAATCACTTATTTGCAGCTGTACCTATTCACTCGTGACTTCTCAGGGTTCCAAAGATGGCCAGTACCACTCCCCATACTTATAGAGGTGTCATCAGTGTCTTGTGTTTAGAAAAAAAAGAAAAGGGACTTTGCAATGTATCTTGTAAACTTTAGGGTTGAAAGTACTCCAATTCCTCAGAGTAAAATTTAAAGTAACAACAGTGTTTGTGTAGGTGTTATGTTCCAAAAGTCTCCAACAAAAGAAAACCTGCCACATCGAGCTTCCAGTGGTGCAGACAAGCATGCTTTCGTGAAGGAAAGCAACGCAGACATCCATCATTAACTAGGCTACTGCTACCAGCACATTTCAGAATTTCTTGCTACTGTCTGTAAGCCTATCTAAATAGCAACAAACAACATTCAAAACACACTTCAGCAGAAGATAATGGCATGCAGTATTACTTCTACTTTGAGATTTCAAAGTATTTAACGAGGATTATTAAACATGCAGGTCTCAGTTTTTGTTCTCTGCATATTTTGTACAAACAGAAAAGGCTACTTTGTTAATACATCTGCTATTCCTGTGATTCATACAGTGCTTTACATCTTACTAGACCTGGCACCCAGGGTGCCAGCGCCTACGTACGACAAGCCAAACCAAACACTCCTCTCCAGGACAAGACAGCAGAGCCAGGCATGCCTGGCCAGTCGCTAACATGCTCCAGCCAGTTTTGAGTAAAAGGCGACGGTTGTATTGGACCCCCGGAGTCCTTTGTGAGCCCCCTTTTAGGTGGGCACCTCTCTGAGCTCCCCTTTAGCTACATTTAACCACTTGAGGTGAAAAGTAGTAACATGCTATTGCTACAGTGGCTCTGACACAGCCACTGATGCTACAACACAAAGCTATGAAGAAACAGACTGCAAGAGCCAGAAGTAACAAAGCAGTACCTTTGGCTGCGCTTCTGGGTATCAGGGTATCTGGGCTGACTACAGGGGGGACCAAATCATATTTGCCATTTTGCAGAATGGTGGTTTTCAGCCATTTTTCACATTTCCTGTCTTCCACTGGACATTAAGAACTGAAGCCTCAAGTTAACAAAAAACCTTTTTACCGTTTTATCTTTACTTAACTATTCCTACGGAGTAATTAAATGTTGTGTTCTAGAAATACCACTACTCCAAAGTTTTCACTAGTGCTGCTTTTTTAAATGAAAAATTATGATCAGAAGCACATAATGACTCCAGGAGAAAGAAAAAACATTACAAAGTATGTGTTCTGATGGACTACTAACAAGAACCGCAGAGCTACTGTAAAGGTGCTGATGCCCTCACTGCATGGTTTCTGCAGTCTGATACTGAAATTAAATCAGTATGTCCAGATATATCCACGCTGCACACAGTTATTTAAAGAGGCTAACTTAGATCTCTGAAACAGCAGAGCCTGTTAAATCCAAATGCTGAGCCACAATGTTAGATTCTATCAATTCCGTTCAGAAAGTTACCCATTTGAACAAACTGCAGCACAGCTCACCACTGAGGCAACACCATGAGACACATAAAAGCTCCTTATGCTAGCTATACTGCAACTCATCAACACTACCTTGCATAAGCATTTTTTAAAAGGTCCTTGGGATTTTTAATTCCATCCATCCAAAGATAGAAGGGAGGTCTCATTTTTCAGACATTTATTCCCGTATTTCAGTGTGCTAGTTTAAGTTCTCCAGTGAAGGTGCAAAGTTTGAAATTCCTCTCCAGAGGTTAAGAGAAGAAAATAAAAAAAGCTTTGAGATGCACACTCTCTAGCAAACCCGTCTCTAGCTTTTAAAAGCACATTAAATACAAAAATCTTAAGGAATCCCTTCCATGTATCTCAAGTTAGCCCTCTTCCACCAAGTGGAAGGTGTGCCATCCATAGCTTGTTTTCAGTTCTGTATGGTAACTAAGATACAGAGAGTTTGTTTCACATAAATTTTCCAGTTATCACTATTTCAGATGAGGATATAACAACCAGGACATATAACAACCAGCTTTTTCCAGCAACAAGAACTGGATATAAACTTTCTAATGTTCTTATACTAGAAAAATTAACTGGAAGTTCCTATAAAGTATAGTTGCAGTAAAGAGACTAAGATTAACAGGCTTAGCAGTGGCTTTGCAGTAATACTAGAGTACAGCTATAGCACAAATCACTGTAATTGGACCAATTTAAGGCTTCAGCCTAGAAAGTGTAACACTAAAAAATTCTCACTTAAAAGAAAAATTCTGACGTTAAGAGAATTTTAAAGTAACTTTTGATGGAGGGAGAGCTAAGAAGCCATGTTAACTCATGTCAGAAACCAACACTCACTCACTCTGGTTTGTACTGCAAGAACAGACTTTTTGCTTACAGTTCTAGGCAGAACAGTAGCTTGGACAGTGACACATGTCAAATCCATCTTCTCCAATAACCATCTGCTCATGTGTTACACTAAGGAACCCACTAAAACACAACACAAAACAATATCTAGAAGTACAAAGAAATTCAGTCTCTTGATATAAATCCTAGACTTCAAAAAAGCACAATTAACTCCATTTCGTTTATAAAGCTTCATTTCAGATTCTCAAAAACCTGCAAGCCCGACTTCAAAGCCACACACAAGGGTGCCTGAGCTAACTCAACGTGACAAGCCCAGAATGATCCCCTGCAGCACAGCGGTGCCATCCTTCTCAGGTATCGACCTCCCGGGCAGCACAGATCCACATGGCAACCCACCGGGAAGCCTCCACTGAAGGGCAGAGGCTCAAGGCAAGAGATCAGCTTCTTCCTCTGGCTGGCCAAGTTTCCTACAGTACCTCCCTCCCCCACTTCTCTAGAACAAAGGTGTTGGTCTACTTCATTCCACCTCCCCCACAATTTGGGAG
Source organism: Falco peregrinus (assembly GCF_023634155.1). NCBI lineage: Eukaryota > Metazoa > Chordata > Aves > Falconiformes > Falconidae > Falco > Falco peregrinus. The sequence goes on from NC_073725.1 coordinate 13,918,576, forward strand.
AAGAGGCATTGCCTTTAAGGGCTGACCTGCCCCACCGCCCCACCATCACCCCCCCCAAGCCTTTCATGCTTGTAGGCGAGTGGCTCCCTCTATGAGCTGGGCATGACCAGTCTCACTGCATTAATTTACATGCAGAAGCCTGCGCTGTCAAACATCCCAAAAACAACTATAGGTTTGGCTGGGAAAGAATGTTTGTTTTCCAATAAAATCACTTTTAAGACAACTGACACGAACAGATCAAACTGTATTTTAACATGTTCACCTGGAAATCGACCCTAAATGGGAATGAGCGCTCAATGCTTTACTGTTATGCAAGTGCATTAGATTACACACACACATACATACATATATACAATTACACATGTATAGATGTATTTTAAGAACATGACATTTTGAAGAAGCCATCTATCTTTCATCATAAGAGATTTATGTTCAGTTTGTGGCCAGTCCTTGGAAAAAATTCTGAAAGAAGACAGCTAAATGTGCGCTTTTATGAGGTAAAACATGGCAGCAGGACAAGCTCCCCATATAGGAAGGTATCAGGTCCCGCGTCCCCTTACCCCATTAATCCCATGTCAACTTTGGCGTTCATATCATCCTGTGAACCAATTCAAGTCCCTGGGAAAGGCTAAAAAAGTATTCCAGCAAGGAAGATACCTTTCCACTGAGACAAGAAAGAGGTCCTATAAGCAACAGTGTTGGGCATTTCTGCTCCATTCCCTGGCATCATTAATAATCCTTGTAGCACTGCAGTGAACCAGCCAGGGGACTGACCCAGCCAAAAAGTAATCCCACAAAAAGATTACCCTTTCAGCTGGATCAGCTCACTCTGGCACACAAGCACAAGTTCTTGTGTTAGGGTCAGGCTTAGAAACACATGATCCAGGCCAGGACCAGCACAGCACAGGGAAGCTTTCCATTGCTGCAGGACCCCACTGAGGGCAGAGGGGGGGATAATAATAATAAAAAATAATTTAAAAAAAAAAAAATCAATCCTCTTGCTGCCAGGATTATTATTTTTTACAGAGGACTTCAAGTCCTTTTGAAAAGTGAGGTTTGGACTTTTCAGGAGTGACAATGTCAGGCTTCAGTGGATCAAGAGGCTGAAATGTATCCCAACTCACAGCATTTTTTTTTTTTTTTTTTAAAGTCTGAAAAACAATCTTTCCTCCAAAGCTGCAGGAAGAGTTTAAATAAACATTTCTTCCTAAAAGCCTTCAACTTTGGTTAACCAGATACTCTCCAGCCAGTTGATTCATGGCTTGATTTCCCCTCTCCTGCAACACCCTTCAAATTCCACCTTTTCCCCTTTATTCTCAACTACCCGTCCTCATCCACCTCAACATCTCATGTCAGAGAGCTATCACTTTGCCAGCCTATTAAGAGTTACTAGTACTGCAGCACGAATCAGTCCCACTTGTGTTACTACACCATATTACTTTTCAAGCCTCTTAGAGCTCCAGTCTACTTTCCTCATATTGCAGCTTGTAACAGCATTTAATTCTCTGTTGACCATTTCCAAACTTTAAGAAAAGCACTCAAGCCAATTGCTTTTAATTTAGAGTCTAGTTACTTTACAGTTTGTTTTAAATTCATGCTGACATGCTGTCTCCTCCCTAGGATAAATATATAGCTTCACAGCCCTGTCACCCCAAGAACAAGGAAAGCTCTGCTCTGTGAAAACTTTCTTATGCAGCAGGCTCACTGCATGAACTTTTCCACTGCACCACATGCTCTTCCAGTTGTTGCTGATATTGCTCAGGTAGTAGAGCTGTCTTGAGTTGTATAGTCTTCCCGTTTTCTTCCCCCAGATTACCACCTCCTCAACTTCATCACTGATCTGCTCATTTACTACCCTCTTTCTATACAGTGGTCCAGATTAAAAAGCCCACTAAACTAATAAAACTACTTGATTCTTGAAAAAGATAGCTCATTTTACAGAAACTTTACACAAGCTGCCCCCCAGTTAACACTTCCAAGATAGTCTCTTAACCTGGATGGGCTGTAGTTAGACGAGGGCAAAACTACACAAACTAAGTTCAGTTGAGCTGCTTGTTCCAAGTTACATGAGCATAGCCAGGACCACCCACCTTTAACCTGTACCATCATAAAGCAGTCTGCTCACCACAATGGCAGGAGCCTCCAACATAAAAGCCAGGAGAAAGTGGGGGAGGAATCAGCAAACTAAACCCAGTAGGAAGCAACCAGGCACAAAAGCATTCATGCAATAGTAGCAGAGTGGTACTCAATGATATTCTGCTAGATTCTACCCCAAGAGACAGCCCCTTCTTAGATGATTTATCCGCACCAGTTAGATGATTTAGAGCCCTAGAGGTCAAAAGCAGTAATTGAATTACTAACAGACAAGCCCTTGTCTAGGACAGCCTGGAGAAATTCATAATACTGCACCAGTGAGGTTCTTTAAACTAGTATAATCCTTTCCTTCTTGCTCATTTTGGGGATGTGAAATGTTTCAGTATGGATACTGAAGCGCCTTATGATCCAATTTAAAACAAATCTTGGAAGAAGCTATGGTTTGCAGGATTCTGTCTTAAGAAGCAGTTTTAAATTAGCTATTCAGCTCCAAAAGCTTGGCATTTGTGGTTCTGTTTTAACAAGTTACAGAGAAAGTTAGCTGCTGCTGTCCCACTGAACAAGCTTACTTCCTCATCTACTAAAAACAAGCAATGATGGGTGGACAAAAGGTTTGTTTGTTTGGGGGTTTTTTTAATTATTATTGTTTGCACCATGCATGTGCCAGGAAAGCACACCCAATTCAGAAAGTAAGTTTACTTCCTATCTATGGCATTCTACCAATGTTTACTCAAAAAAATCCTGTTAGTTAAATCGTAAGTGTTGAGTTTTAGAATATCCAGCTCACATCTAGAGCATTTGAGGCTAACAAAGCTACAAGATAGCAGTGTGAAGCTTCCCAATATGCTTTCCCCATTCAAAGTCTCTTTATACAGGCAAAACTACTGCTAATATCATACAATAGTTACTACTAGGTATTACTCAGCAAAAGTTAACTATCTACATATCCCTGCAGGTTATTGCCCTATGTAAGTTCCTTCTGTGGTTTGTTTGAAGCACCATACTACTACCTGCCTTTCAGTCCTCACCAGGTATTTATATTTGCATTATAAAACATAGCTGAGGTTAGGCAGCTAATATTATGCATCTGTGTGTGTAGAGTAATCTTTGTATGCAGATAACTTCAGATCCTCTGCACAGGCAGGGTAGAAATTTCATACAAATTCAACAGCTGATTAATATTTTACATTTGGTGGCAACACCGAAGACATAACAAGAGTCATGGGTAGTTAAGAGTCTTGACTGTACAGCTTCTAGCAGACATCTGAAACTAAGTCTCAGTTGTAAAAACAAAGCCAGGCTTGACACTGCTATACAAGACCAGAACTTTCTTCAAAATGCTTCATGCTCAAGTGCATTTGTAAAGAGCTTCATATATATTGTGATTTACATGACAGCATTATGCTGCAAGAATGCAAAACTCATAACAGCACTTTGTTTGCAACTTCACAGCCACTTCTGTCAGAGATCTGAGAGAACAGAAGGGGTGAGAAGACTGACAGCAGAAGCAGAGAGCTTTTTGCCTTGACACCTTGCCCTGTAACAGACAAGCTGCGGGGAGGAAGGGGGGCAGTAGAAATAAAGTACTCGAGTTGGGAGTATCTTACTTGAATAGCTTGTCGTCCTTGCTGAGCATCTGCCAGGAGCTGAATGGTGAGTGTCCTGGAATCCTGTAGGGCATCTTGGAGGTAGATAAAGCTGTGACCCACATGTCGCCCCATGGTACATTCCCGACATATGGGGACAGAACAAGTATCACAGTAGAAATGCAGTACCTAGAAAAGAGGGGGAAAAAAATATCTATATCACTATCTAATGAAGAATTGAAGACAAAACAGAGCCAGGATGTAAAAAAAAAAGTAAATAAAAATTTAACAGCTCAACTATAAAGATTGTTACAAGCAGTAGCAATAGGCAAAAACTTCACAATTGTTTCTCCACAGAGGAAGAACTATCCTTACCAGTAAGCTCCAAATCATACTCTAACGGTTAGATGGAAGTGTCATTGTTTTCTTTGCAATACAATACTAGGAAGAGTGTCCACATCGCCTCTCTTAAGAGCGGAAGCCATCTGCCAACGCTTGCAGACTGGAGATGCCATCTATGGCAAGCTTCAGGTGAAGACTTTTCCTGCATACACAAATCCTGCATTCTCTTAAGTGGGTCATTTAATAATCAATGCACTGGAGAGCTGCAGCACCAGCACACCCACCCCCCAGAAGGGGAAAACACATTATGCGTGCTGAGAAGCAACCTCTGTGTTCTCAACATATGCAAGCCTCTTGTGTTCAGGGTAGTAACAGTATCAGGCAAGACTAAGACTCCCCTCCTGCCACTCCCAACAGCAAAGCAAAAAACCTTTGCTATGACATAGTGTTTCGAGGCTAGTGATACTTAGAGATGCTCGAGTTGGAAAACAAGACTGGAACATTAGCATGCCCATCAGAGTATTTGAATGCTACAGTGACCTGGGGATAACCAATAAAACTCCATTTATTCACAAAGTACCCTAAAACCCCTATATTCAAATCATAGTGAAGTCTTACAGCAAGATGTTAGCCTAGGAAGTGGGATCTATTCATCAGCCATAACTGCTCCCATTCCACCCAGTAGAGGGAAGCAGCACATAGAAATAGCATCTTCCATGGAAGCCTGCTTTCTTAGATGCAGAATCAGCTGTTTTGTTTTCAAAGATGCAAGTGAAGTGCAACACTTGAACACAAGTTCTGTATTCAAAGTCTTGCCCTTAGCTGCATACACTATTTTTGTTAAGAGCGTGATGTTAGAAAATCTAGATTACCACAGAAGAGCCAACAATCCACTATACAATGGCAAACAAGGTTTCAAACCACAAACAATTTCTCCATCGTCAGCTATTTGAAATCTACCTCACAGAAAGGAGCAAGAACAGAACAAAGATTAGACAAATGTTTGATATGCCTGTCTTCTCACAGCTGTCATACAGCCACTCCCAATTCCAGCTAACAGTTCACGATATGGTGCATAACATCCCCCTTTCCCTTCTCCCTGAAAAGGAAAGGGGGAGGACAGGACAGGTGATTCCCTCAGATTGCCTGTGCTGCATGAAGTGACGTTTTAAGCTCCTATAAGCACAACAGCTGAAATGGTAGATGGATTAAGTTCTCAAAAGGCCTGTGTGTGTGTTTGTGCACACGTGTCAGATTGTACTAACACTGCCCCCCTCCCCCCCCCCCCCCTTTTTTTTTTTTTAAGAAGTGAAGTTTTGCTGTAGAGAAACTGGAACACTTACGTTTTGCTTCTGTTCAAATATTAAAACTCTCAAGCAGTATCTCTCATGCTCTGTCTTTTCTAAGTAAAAAGCTGCCTTGGCTCTGAAACTCATTGTTCAAATGCATCATCTTCCTCGGCTAGACTAGGGTTCCTTGTCTTTATGCTGCGGTTGTCTAAATCTGTATACAATGTTCACTTACTCATGCAGTTCTGTAATTTTGCTGTTGAAATTACAGGGAATGTTTACTACATGTTGCTGAATGACTCCACTTAAACAACTGAGAAGTTGAGAGTGAATGAAAACCAAGACAGGGTATCAAGTTAAGTCATATGAATCAGCTACACTTTTAAAACATACAGCAGGGATTTGGGGCCTCAATCAAGCACAGCAGCTGAAAGGAAAATGGTGACCATATGAACAGAAGTCCAGAAGCAAGTTAAATCTGTTATTAGTCCTCCAAAATAGTCAACACTAGAAGCAAAAGCTCAGTAAAACACCACAGATCATCAGTCCTATCACCCAAGCACTCCTGCTGCAAGTCAGCATCCAGTGATAAAAAGTCATCCAGCCATTCAAACCGAAGAGAAACTAAGTTTAAGCTGTCCAGTTGCCTCTTGCCACCCACCACAATGTGGTGGAAAACATCACTCCTGAATTTAGAATGGAGAAAAGAGCCATAATCTCATTTCAGAAATATGCAAGTTACGTAGGACACGTAGGGCACCGGAAAGTCTTGGGTGAATACTACAGAGCCATTGATAAAGCCTCGTATTTGTTTCCTAATAGACAAAATGGCAAAAAAACCCTAGATTTAAATCTGAGAGCAAAAGAGTTACCAGGCTTGGGTGAAAAGTAGAAAGCAGTGGACTTATCTCCATCATTGCACTGTCATTTACTACACACACAGGAGAACACACAAATGTGTAACCCCTACTGCTCTCGGTGGGGGAGCTAGCCACCAGATGACAACTGCAAGAGTCAGCCAGCTTCAAGATGAACTAGCAACTCCCCAGAAACTCCCTTCTGGACGCAAACTACAATAAACCCCCCCAAACTTTAAAGAGGTACAAGGGCAATTCCCCTCCTGTGGTCAATCTCACATACTCACCGTCAGGAGCACCCAAGAGGCTGTACATCAGCTCTACCCACCAGTGGGGCCATGCCCCCAGAGAACTGAACTGGAAAGCACTCGGCTGCGCAGGGTGCCACAGCAAGGGGGATTTGTGCCAGCCCAGCTAACCCAGCTTGCAGCACAGCATCCAGCTTGCCTGTGCTTGTAACCACAACCAGGCATTCGTTGTTAAGCTCAAGCCTGCTCACATCCCAGTCCCTAGGTCATGGCCACAAAGGTCACGTACTGCTACGTTTTAAGTTTCTATGCCTATTTCTAAGTAGAAGGGAGAGAAAATAAGCCAGACCTGCACCCCACCCCCATCAGCAGGCTACCGCCTGCAAAAACACATACAGACAAAAGTAGTACAATGCACAAGTGTGTTCTCAGTTCAGATCTGATGCACTTGTAGTGTACCTAAAAGGCTGGCAGAGCTTCCAATTTCAGCAATGTGAAAAGGCTGCCCCATATTTCAGTTGCACTGTTAGAATAGTCACATATTGCTCCTTCTGTGATCATTATATGACAAATAACAAGACTGGTCTTGAACCACGGATAAGCAGGGGCAGTGGGAAGGAAGGCAACAGTAATACTAAGTCTTCCATAACGGAGATCAGCTTACGATACTTGACTAAAAAACCCCACACACTAACACACCCCACAGTACTTAGAGAAGAGTCCTAAAATTTGCCCCCCTCTACCTTACCTGAAGAGGCAGAGATGATACAGTCAAGAGATCCATCAAGCTGTGCAGTAACTATTGTCCTGTTAATTTCACTGTTTCCCCAAGTGTATCAAGACCTGGTTTATACGCAAAAACCTTCAAACCTGCTGTTTTTTCCAAGCCACACAAACATTCTGATAGGCAGGAAGAAAGAAATTAGAAAGCAGAGACAGATTTCTCCTTTCGAAGAAATTCAGTGTTGTGTAAATTGCATTTAATTAATTCTTTCTTTCTGTAGTAATTAAAAACAATTGCATTTTTATGTAAGTAAATATACAATTGTTTAAGATAAAAACTGGTGCCCTTCCAACTCCCATTTTGTTAATCTAGTAAGGGAAAATAGATTCATAAGCAAGTTTAGTAATGTGGGGGGTTTTGGTTTTGTGGTTTTTTTTGTTGTTTTTTTTTTTTTTAGAACTGCTTCTTAATTAATTAGTATTTTAGAATTTCCACCAAAAATAAAGGGAGAAGTCAGAAGCAAGAGGGGAACAGTTTTAGAGAGATAGTTAAAAGTGATTTATTTTAAAATAAATCAGCTATGGGTTGATTATTTCCCAAACAGGAAATATTTCCTGAATTGGTGGCATACAATTTTAGACACAAAACAATAAAGGGAGCCTACTTCAATTTAAACAGAATCAGTGAACCATATTACAGGGCTATTCATCTTTTACAGCCACAGCAGCCCAAGAAATACAACAGCAAGGCCATAAATGTGATTGCTTCAGGAAAGGCTGTACAGTGCACCGTAAAAACATTTTACAACAGCAGGAATTCCTGGGTGTCGCTCTCCCCATTTTTTGGTCCATCTGCTTTCAAAGGGGGCAGGGGGATGGGCGGAGATGTTGTTAAATGTCCCCTGGGACTGCACAGCAATCAATCATCATCTGATGAATGGCCACTAAAGTTAAACCCTGACCCCCACTCCACAATTCCCACACCAGCTCTCCTCTCCTTACTGCTGACCAGCTTCCAGCATGCCCCCCCCCTCCCCCCCCCCCCCCACCTTCCAGCCCTCACCAAAATTTCCCAAATACCAAGCCCAGACAAAAGCAATGGAATGTAGTAGGCACCATGACAGAGGAGAACTCAGCAGAAACAGCATCTGAGGAGGCTTGTCCTTAACCTGTGTTTAAATAAGTGTTCTTCCAGCAATACTCACAGTGCCCTTTTCCTCTCAGCTTGCAAACACTCGATTTCTCTCATTTCAGAGCACATTTAAGAGCAAACATGCATGCCGTTGCCAATAAAGCTCGTGGAATCTAGCCACGTTTAAGCATTTGTTTTCTGTCGTGACATTTCAGTGTCTTTTAATGATACCATTTAAGCCTACAGTGTTAACAGTTTGTACAAGGCAGCCACACATAAGGTCACATTATTTTAAAATATAAGCCTGATGCTCTAAAAGCTACCTTGTAACCTTAACAATAAAAAAGCTTATGAACAGTAGCCTTTTGGTTTCCACCTTTTGGAGAAGTTTCAGAACAGTATTTGAAAGTTAACTTAGTTTGAGTTTATGACCAAAAAAAAAGAAAATACTTCCCATAGTCAGTTTTAAAATTTTCCATTACTGAAGGTGTTTTATTATCTAGTTCCCTTGACAATAACTCAAACACCAGGGGCTTTGTTAGGTAGTGTGTAAAGCTTAGATGACTATGAATTTAGTATAAACTAATTTTCCAAGGAATTTTGGTCCTCCTCCCCTCAGCAATGTGGTTTGCTTTTTTGCTTTCCATGGCCGCCCCCAAACTGGAGAAAAAGCTGCCTCCCTGCATCATGCATGCAGCAATTATTTTTTTTTTTAACAGCATATAAATACACCACCCAGGATGGCTGATTCAGATAATTGTTGCAAATTTAAGTGGAAACAGGTAATATTTTTTACTTTGTAGGAAGCTGGTCCTTAGTTTCCATTTTAATAGCAATTTGTGACAATTAACTTCTTCATACCATGATCAGAGTAATATTTTCAGGAACCTTAATTTCTGCACCAATATAACATTAAATTTAAATACTAAATATAAACACTGAAGATACCAGCAAGCCATGTGATACACATCAGAACTACAGGCTATTTCCCAGTATACCAGAAACATTTTGCTTTCAGAGATACTTAAAAACTTCATGTTTCTCTGTACCAGTTAATGATCAAATTACTCTTCAAATCTGTATTTTGACCTAATGTTCTGGCATAGAAGAGACTGGCTTAAGACCAATTTTCCTTGCTGCATCCAGTGGTAACGGGAAATGGTACACCAACTCCACAAGGTCTCCACAGCAGAAGAGTTAATTCAAGTTCAGGCCAATATCTGAACAAAACTTCTGTAAAAATATGGGCATCTTGAAGCATTACAGCCCTACACTAGACAGGGCATACAGCACGCAAAGAAAGTTGTACCAAGTATGATTAGTGAAATCAGTTTACTATTTATTGCCATCTTTTGCCACTTGGATGAACAGAGATCAGTTCTGGTCCATTTACAAGTTCATCAAGTGCAAGAGGATGATTCAGCCCTTCTGTTAAATTCAGCTTTATTTCCTTACCCCACCTGGAATAATAAAAGCCCAGCTAACAGATGACTTTCAGACTCATGCAAGTCTGTTTGTAGGAAATAAAGCTGTAACTGCACATGCAATTTTTCCAGCGCTACTGTCAATACCCTTCCTTGCCCTGATGCCCCCAGTGGGTTTGGTTCCTTGTCCCAGCTTCTCAGCCAACACAGGTATCTTCCAGCCCAGCACGTGAGGGGGAAGGAAGCTCACTAATGAAAAGCCCAATCTAACCAGCACTGCTCCCTCTGTGAAACCACACACAGCTCCAGGCTGCCATTTCACCTCACAGAAACTGCCATCTGTGCTACAAGGGAGCCCTGTACCTCCTGCCTCCCTCCTTTCTTCCCCTCTTCACTACCCCTCCAATCTTAGTGAAGATATTTGGGGATCCTCTTCCAGAACAAACAGAAACAGCAGAAAGTTAGTTTTTGAATAAACTACTTTCTATCAACTGACCCTGGGATCAGAATAGCAGTAGGGCCCGCACAAGGGAAGAAAAAGAACCCACAACTAAGAACACTGAGACCTCTGACGACAACTATCTATTAAATATCAGCTGATCCATAATACTAAGCTGCATGGTTCAGCGCTGGTAATTCACCAACCTCACAGCTGGAAATCTGTGTAAATCTTCTCATCGACAGTGTTCATCTCAAGTTTTAACTGGAGATGAACTGGAGTATCCAACCCAAATCAAGTCAGATAAGCTGTTAAACCAAACAGACTACCATACTCCTTAAAATTCTTAATGTTTATGTTCTTTGATCCTGCTGTGATGTCATGAAGCCATTAAAAACAGCTGCATATTTAAGAGAGTGGTGATGTGACAACACTGGGTCAGTCAAATCATCTAGGTTAAAAGCAAAGGTTTTTTGAAAGACACATAGCTCCATTAATCGAGTTTAGAAAACCCAGTGGGTATTAACAACTGAGTGGAACAGAGACCATTTGCAAACAGCATTTGCCAATTCAGAAGGATGGGTTAGAAGTGACAATCAAGGTCCACTTCACTCAAGGCCACATCATCACACGGCCAACAGGCTACACAAACTAGAGGTAGGAGACAGGAAGTCACACCTTTGACAAAGCTGGTTTAAGGACCTGCTGGCTCCAGCATGCTATAAAAATTGTATCCTGAGTTAAAATCTTATAAACAAAACTTCACGTGATGACTGTAGCTCCTGGTTACAGCCACCCACCTGGAACTGCAGCATCCAAAACACTTCTCTCAGCAGCATCTCTGCCAGCTCCAGTACCCCCACCCCACCCACCCCGTTCATCCACTCTAAATATGGAGGGAGCACTACAACACTCACCTGGATTTCACCCATCTCATCAGCTTTCTAAAAGCACTTGGGTGCAAAGTAACTTGGCCAGGTGATCTAACGCATTACTTCAACATTTCAGTCACCAATGGACTGGAAAGAACATCTCACACCCACCTTAACTTACCGCTCCAGTTCTTCCTAAATAGGCTTAAGCAGGGCATAATAGTCTTCTTTAACATTAATATTGAGGTGGCACAGGTATAGTTATCCCACAGTGGTCTATCCTTTAACTACTGCATAATGGTACGTCTACAAACTGCAATTTTTAACAGGAATTGTTTAGGTTAAGAAACATCTGAATTTCTTTTGTTTTTTTAAAAAAGTCACAGCATCTGCTTCAGCACTAAAGCAGGTAAAGCAGCCCGTCTATGGAAAGATGCAACAGTATCAGCAGCTAGTAGACTGCTCAGCCAGTGGTAAGTCAGCTCTTTTACAGATGTCAATAGGGGAGGACCAGCCTGTGCTTCAACACACAACTCATTAGCCGTTTAAATGCAGCTTTCTGTGCCAAATCTACATGACACGAGTAGCAGCAGGGTGGTCTTGGCACAGGGGACAGTGGGTGGATCTAAATATTCAACAGTTCAAGCTAGCGAATAGCCTGCTGTGGAAGCAGACATTAGAGCAGACCCAGTTCTACTTTCAGGCCCATCTGTCCAAGTCACTGCTGTAAGTCCCTGCAAATCCTTCAGTGCACCTCCCTAACTCTTCAGCTCTCTGAAAGCTAGTGTCCTGAAGCTCTCAGCCAAAGCTTGGCCAAGACTTCAGTGATGCTGTAAACTGTAATGAGTTGGCAACTGCTTTGCTACTGCACATGGTATTTTGTTTTTTAGAGAGAACCAAACTTCAATGTCTTTACAAACCAGTACATTTTCCCCTTTCCTGCACAGCTCAGCGCTAGAGCTCTTGAAATTTTTCCTTCTGTGCACAGGAGGGGTTAGGCTAGGAATCAGCATACACACAAGGCTCCTGCATCCAGCTCTGTGACTAACATCAGTACAGGCCTCAGCTCTCAAAGTCTATGTTCCTCAACTCCATGCTGTCCCTACACCACTACAGAGAACACTACCTCCATTCAGGTCCTTGGCACCCGTTGACCTTCACAAGAAAAGCTGATGGCAAGGATGCTATTATATGCCTCACTAATAGCTAGGAAACATTTTTGTCTTTTAATATACTGGAAACAAACCTTATTCTTTTTTATTTGATGGGGGAAGGGAGTGGGAAGAGAAAACAACCCTAAAATTCTCAGATTCTACTCAAGGGCCAGCTAGTCCCCGTGCTGAAGACAAGGTAATTGTGAAACAACTGAAGCAGATGGGCCGCATGCAGCTTGCCAGAGAGGTTTCCTGATCCCAGCACAAACAGGTCTTTTGCAAGATTAATTTTCTTCTAGAGCTAGGCTGCAGTTAAACCACCACTACTCAAGAATATTTACTTTGGTGCAACAGGTTCCCATTACTGTTTTTAGAGGGCTTCTCTAGGTGGATCAGAAAGCCTACCAGGCTAGCTAGACATTTTAAATGCAAAATGCTCAATTGTTAGGGGAAAACTGAGTATAAGGAGAAAGAACGTGTCTACCCAAAGAAACTGTGCCTTTGCCTATTTTAACTTCGTGATAGGTTCTTCTGTAGTTGTTTTTTTTCCATGTGGGGTTTTTTTGATTGGTAGGGTTTTGCATTTTGCTTCTTCGTCTTTTATTTTAAACAGTACTAGAAATCTTGGCTTAGAAAAGTATTCTTTAGAACATGAGTTTGCACTTATTCTTTCACCAGTGTTAATGCTTAATTACATCATCTAGTACGTATTTGCTACAAAAGATTGAAAGTGCAATTTGAAAACTCCCAGTTGAACCACCACGTGAATTTAAACTGTAATTCTGACCGCAGTAACTAGAGAACACTAGAAAGCTAAATACTAGAAAACTAAGCAATTATGAATTCTGAACCTACTTTGCACCTTGATTGTCTAGTTGTTCCCCCTTGCTTGTATGGCCTTACTGCCAATAATGGGGGAAGAGCGCAAAAACCAACCAGAGTCAAAACAACTAGTAGCTCAATGAGCAACAACAGTGTTCAAAAAGCAGTAAGTTTCAGATAAAGCCATTTTTATATGGAAGTACCATCCACAGGATATCACAAGTCTGAGGCAGCTCAACATCTTCAGTTTCTATCTTCAAGTGCATAATCTATTTGGGGAAGATTTGTCTCTACCATTCATTTAAAGTAATTTTAATTACATATTCTCTATGAAATTTAAAAAAGCATCTCTTCATACCTTTTTTTAAAAAAAAATTATTTGTGTTAGGATGAAGGAAAAAATACATCAACTTTTAGACTAAGGAATTCAAAGTCCTTTTAACAAAGAGGGTCGTTAACATACACTTAACAAAATGAAGTGATTCAGATACCTAACACCACAATCACTAGACTCAGGTAATTCCAGTTTGAGTAACAGCCTGGTAGGCAAAATCAGTCCACATACTTGTACAAGATACTGCCCCTCCCCCCGTTTCCAGTATCAGCTTTTCAACAGAGATTTACCTAGTGTTAGGCAAGCTAATATTACTACAGAGATAGCAATTACTGAAGGGATTAGGCTGCTTGCATGACTCCTTGTGGTAAGGCTCAGACTCTTATGTACACAAAAAATTAAATACTTTTATTAGTTTAAATTTAGAAACAGAACCATAGTGATCCTACGGTAATTTGAACTACGGAGTGGAACAAATAACAGCAACACGAATTTATGCATTTAGGGCATAAGCTGGTCACCTGTGATATCAAGAGGAAGGAATTCCTCCCTCACACATTTTCTCAGTGGGAAACAGCCCAGTTGGCCAAGCATGAGACAGACATGGAAGGGGGAAGAAAGCACCGTCCTTCTCTCCTCCCTCCACCACCCCAGCATTAGGTATTGGCTACTACAACAGCCTGGGTGTCTGATGAACAACGTGGTTCTGCTGTTCCTCCCCTTTCTGCTTTGCACCCCTTCTGCTTTCAGAGGAAAGCTGTAACAGCAGCAGCCATGGTACTGAATCACAGCAGGAGCTGTTAATTTTTTTTTCTTCTTTAATTGTGAAACAATCCATGCCTATTAAACAAGCCCAGTTACCACCAATGCCATGTGCACATCAAGCTCAGGTCAAAGTGAATGTGACCAGCTATAGCCTTTATTAGGAAATACAGGCAAGACTGTTGTCTGGGAAAACTGACATATAAACCCATACCAAGTGTTTTATACTGCAATGTTTTTAGTTACTGCTTATGTGGAACAGGTTTTCTGGAAAGCACAAAGGCTGCACTGAATTGGCCCACTCTGTTCTTTGCTTTACTCAGCCTCAAACACTATTTTTACAATTACTATATACCCACACAACAAGTCCTTACAAAATAAGGCCTTCGAAGGAACTTCTCATCACCGAAATTAAAAAAATGGCCAACATGAACATTTGGAAGGTATCTTTTCAAAAAGCATTCAAGCTCTCCCTCTATACCATCATCCTCTCAAGTGCTCACACACTAAAAATATGCAAGTGTAAAATTTTTACTAGCTTAAAGTACACATGTTTCAGAGCAGGAAGAAAAATTACAACATGTTGAGGTTTCAGTTGGGATTCCTCATAAATGAGAAATCTTAATTAAGCAAAAACAAATTTGGATTGCACTGAAAGAAAAAAATTGGTTTGCTCCAGACGCAGGCAGTAGTCTCTAAAAGTATATGTACACACTGTATCAGGGTTCCTCAGCTAACACCATCAAATTGTACCATCCATGTCAAAAATAATCATTATCTGTTCCCAGCACAGGACTTGGCACATACCCTGAAGTATCTTATTCAGAGAAACAATGTTGTCCTTGAGGATCAAAGCTTTGCTGCTTGTAGTAGATTGCCAGACCAAATTTGTCAGATTAATACGCTTGTTACAATTCCTCTTAATTTTAAGGAGGATTAAACAATCACATTTTGTGAAAGACTCCTCATGACAGTGTTATCCTATGGGTGCTAGTGCACTATTACTTCCAACTGAACTCTAGTATTTAATGTTTGTTTTGGAAGACCTAGCTGTCTTAACAGCCACAGGGCATTTCAATAATCATATAACAAACACTACTGCAGGTTACTCTTTAATCCCTTGCGAGTGAATGAGTAAATTCTTGTCCATCTATCATATAATGACACAGCGCTGCAGTTACTGCCAAAAAGGTACTGTAAATCATAAAAGAAAAACATCTAAGAATAAGGATATCTGTTCCAGGAAGTCAGAAGTATTTACTCAGAATAATTTTTTCTCCATCACTATAGCATAGTAAGAACAGATAAGCCTTTGTTTACAAGCCATTAACACGAAATAAGAGACATTTTTATTTCTGAAGATTTAAGACAAGTCCTGATGGACAATTTAAGTATGTCTTCATATTTCTCTAGCTGTTTGCCTCTCCAGCAACAGAGCAGAAGCAAGACTTCATAAGCTTCAGAACTCCTAAAGTAATCACTTACCTGCCTCACCCTTATCTCCATATGGGTGAAACACAGGTACAAGCAAGTTTAAAGCCTATGTGTCTCCCTGCTCTTCCCCACCGCCGCGCCGCGCCCCCCCCCCCCCCCCCCCCCCCCCAATAAAGTGGCCTTTTTTGTTGGTTTTTGGTTTTGGCCTGAATAGAAGTATTTTCTGCCTTTCCATCATAGATTTAAGTGCTGCACAGCATCCTACTATAATAACCCTTTCCTCATGGACACTACTACTCATGAAAGCTACTTACGATAGCTTTCCTTTGGAACTTGGGAGAGGTGGGAAGATAATTGAATATTCATTCAGGAATGCTTAAGTGAAAACTGAAGGAGAGTAGAATTACTACTCCTTCAAACTGCAGGGTAGATTTGAGGTGCTTACAGTCAATAAGAAATACTAGTAGTTGTACTTAGTCATCATGCCAAAGACACCATTTATTAAGCAGCAGGTTCAGTTTTCGGAGAATTGGGACAATATTCCATCCCAGTCAAGGTTTAAGTCACAATTGATACACACACTCTATTTTTAACCGGCTCCAAGAGGCTCCCATGCATGAAGTATATGACGGTATGTATTCATAAAATAAATTCTGATTTGGAGCATTACAGTTTTGGTCTAACCAAACTGTAGTGGTTTGGTGCCACCCTGTTATGGTTCACTTCAAGGGCCTTTTAATAACTGGAAAGCATTTAGAGTTTTTAAAATTCTTAAATACTTTGAATCATTCAGTGAAAGCACCATCCTTTTCAACAGCAGCATCAACTGTTCCATGTAACACTAGCTTTACGTCACCTTGTACTGTGCAGGCAAGTTAACCTTACCCTAAGCTTTAACCGTAGCCTTGTTTGAGCTTTAAGTCAGGATAAATACAAATGTAAGGCGTGCTCAATCATCAGTGAAAGGAAGAAAGGCTAACCAGGCTGAACTAAAGGGGAAGTGTCAAATGTGACTCACTTTACCAAACGAAGGAGACAGGGTGGCTAAGAAAGTTAAACCATTGCCGAATTCTTCAAGAGAAAAACGTGCACTAGCCTTAATACAAAAAAGCTATTTTATGATAAAATCTACACTGTCTTCTGTCTGGTTTTATATAATACAAGTCTTTATATATATATATTCTAAGGAAGAGACCATTCTTACAGTGAAAGTATGTGAAGGTGCACCAAGAACACTGTCATTAGAAATACACTGTTTCTGGCAAGCACCAGCAGGAATCTGACTGCAGTTTAGGTACACCAAGTCACCAAAAAGCTTGAGTTTGCACAAGGATAGTTCCTCAACACACACACACACACCCCTGAGGGAGGAAGCAGGTAGGCAAGGCAGAAGAAATGTTTATTATCTCTGCACAATCAGGAGGAAGTGTTTATGAACATTCTTGTGTACACTCAAGTCTTGCGTGTTAAGCCATGATCATTAATTTTTTTAGGTATTGCCAAACTAGTCCTACACGTCCCCTGCCTGCTAAGAAGTTTGAGGCCATAGATTAGATTTATTCTCTCTTTAAAAAAAATATATATATTTTCAGCAATCCAGGCAGAAGAACAAAACATGATTAACCAGACTGCCAAGCTCAAGACAATTAAACCTATTGAGTCAAGCCTGCTTGGCCAAAAGACTTTTATTTCAAGGAAGCTACTTGCCTGTCTCTAGCATATTCTTCTAGTGTTTTCTAGCGCAGGAACTCCTCAAAACATTTATGCTGAAATAAAAAGGCCAGGTATTTGGACAGTGTCATCATGCAGTTCTTTCAGCAACTGCGTGCACCGTGCTAAGCACACTGCTAAGTTTCCTAAATAGGTTATTAGGTTAATTTATTCTATGACACGAATGGCTTACTGGGACAGTGTAATGGGCACGTGTGATCAAGAGTGCAAGGAAGAATTAAAACTCCTTAAGTTCACACAGTAAGTATTTCAGGAAAAACTACATCTCTACCACCTAACCTTAACCAAAAGGTTAACTTGCTGCACCCCGCATACCACCTTTGCTATCAAAGTAACAGAGCAGCTTTTAAGAGCCACACACAGGCAAGTACCTCTGGTAGCTTACAACCAAGACAGACCTACTGCATCAGGACCATCGCTTCCTGTAACACTGCTTTCAAGTTATAACCAGACCCACTGATTCACTTAAGATTTAATGAGATTACAGCTTGAGGTGATTTGACTGGAGACCATAAAAGTTTTAGGAGCCCATCTGCTCTGCAAAACTAACCTCTTGCACACAAGCCCGGGTAGGAGCTGACCTTTGAGAGCTGCAGTGTAGTTCAGGCAGGAATCAAGCCTGATTGGTACTTGTGATGGGCAGATAGACCAGACAAAACAAGCTATTTGCACTTTCAGGCAAAGAGGGGTTTCCATATGCATCAGTACTCAAGGGGAATCTTTCCAAACAATCACTGAGAAAAGGCTGGCTACCTTAGGGTGCTTTCCCCACCATTATCATACCATTACTAGCAAATCCAAACTGTATTGGCAACGGCTGCAAGATTACCGGTACTGCAAAATCCTAATGCAATATTCACCTTTTGGTGAATAGACACACCAAAAGTCCATGACAAAGTACTCTTGATCAAATGTTGCAGTGGTTTAAAAAAAAAAAAAACAACAGGAACTTCCTAATCATGCTGAAAGCCCAGGTCACAACTGCTTTCCATCTCAATTTAGCCTTCTATGCCCCCACCAACAGCAAGCACATACATTTTCAGGAACCAACTGGTTATTTTTCTGATGCTTCCCAGTATCAGATCAAACACTGACTTTTCTTCCAAGACAAAAAAAAAACCCCAAACAATGATTTGGAGAGGTTTAGGGCAGAAGGGGAGAAGAGCTACCGTTTTCACTCTGTTACTGTTTTCACTGTTACTTCTTCCAGACCTGTAAAAAAAGCAGCATTTCAGCAAAAGACTGCCACTAAAACACTTAAAGTCTAGATGTAAACACTGGACAAATATTCACATTTTGTTATTCTAAACCTGACCTTGTTAGCTGTGTAAGAGTCAATCTCACTAGACAGCTGATTTTTGTAGCATGAAAACATTTAGGTGCTGTTGTTTTTCCTTCCCCTTGTAGGCCAAGATGTTTTGTTGTTTTGTTCTCACTTCAGTAACAGGCCTCAATATGCAGGTTACATCTGGAAACAGACAAAAGCCAACTGCCCAGCAGTATTGGAAAATTAAAACATTGGGTCAGACTCAAACGGACTAGGAAGCCAAAGGTCAGAGCAGCATTAAATCATTAGTTTCCCAGCTGCCACCAAGGCATGGAGTTGACCTTTGATTTTGTAAGAAGTGGTCCAAGCAATTTTCTGGTGGCAATATGGGCAATCTGGCACAGTGGAATATTATCCTTGAAAGGGATGGGTGGGAAGGCAAGAGGAGTTTAAGCTCTTGCAGGCAAAGATTAAACTAACTCTTTAATCTCCCCAGACCAAATTTGCACTGTGAAGCTGTAAACGCAAATTATGAAGTTACTCAAACTTTAAAGCAAAGACCCTCAAGCATTTGAATCACTCAAGTAGCTTTTATTCATCTAGCTGGGAGAGCAAGTAGAATTTAAGAACCTAGTGAATGCACTTTAGAGAATATTAGAATATTGTACATGTTTCCTGTAAGGATTTAAGTTTTCAGAAATTAGTTGAAAGCCATTTACTTAGTTGCATGTTTTTAAAACAATGTATCTGAGAGAGATCATGCTTCTTCAGACTGAGAAGGACCAGAACACTGCATTTTGTCTACTTGTATCTCCATTAATGATCACGGGGTGTTTTGGGGTTTTGTTGGTTTTGTTTGTTTGTTTTTAAACATAGCTGAGGTAGCAAAGATCGAAAGCAAAGGCCAGTTTCTTGTTTTGTCTTTCCCTTAACTTCCACGATCTTAAATTTCATCTGGGACTGCCCTCTCTGGTAATAGTTCCCAACTGGTCCTTATAAACTGCCCTGCTGAATGTCTGCGTTGTACATGCAGAGTTCTCTGGCCTGGCTGCTTCAAGTTCCTAGAAAGGAGTTGGTTTTACTGCTGCTTGGCACGGAGCAGCACAGGTATCAAAGGGCTTTCCGACACAACCAAGGTACATTTGAAGAGCATGTTTGATCCTCCATTAGCAGCTGAGCACGTGCACACACATGCAAAAACAGTTTTCATGCAATCAGCTGTTAAGAGATGTCTATGTTTAAGAAATTTAAGACATGCATATTTTAAGCAATTTCAAGCCATTTTCTCAGTATAAAAAAAAACCGGTCAGCCAGCCAACACTTTATTTTAAGAGTGATAAAATGTAAAGTTATTACTTTCCTTTGCATTTTAGGGAGCACCAAGTTGTCTGAACAGAACACAAAGAGCCCGCCCCCCCCCCCCCTCCATCCTATGCCCAGTTCCAGGATGAGCCACTGAGTCACTACAAGCTCTTTACAAGAGAAACTAAGTCACAGTAGCACCTTTAGGTATGGAATACGAGTCATAGCTCCACAAACCCTAATGCACAAGTGGGAAGCAGGTATATTTTCAGAAAATTGCAATTAAGGACTAGCCACCCAGATATGTTGGATTTATTTTTTTTAAAAAAAAAAATACAACCAGTATTTTCACTGGCAAGGTGAAAAGCACACCACCCTTAACGAGTACCTTACCAAGGATGAGCAGAACAGCCTCTTCCCACACCCTTTCTTTCTAGGAAAGGTTTCATGATCACACAGCCAATACGAACATAACACATTCTGAACATACAGACTGTTATATACAGGTCACAGAGCTAACAGGAAGCAAGACCTCTCAAAAGAACCTTATGCTATAAGGCTCAAACCAGTGAAATATTATCTAAGTCTGCTTTAATAGCAAATACTACACCAAAGCAGAACACTGAAAGACCACACTGGTAATTTTCTTAGAGGAAGCAGCTTCAAAGTACATCCGGCTGGCAAATTAAGGGGTACAGATGGTCAGCTGATCTTAATCCCTTCTGCAGGTACCCAGTTTGGGTAACACTGAAGGAGCAAAACAAGTAGCCAGAACCTTTCTATTACAGAGACTTGGACATACACACACGCTATTCATCAAAATCTTTCAGAGAGAAAAAAAAAACCACCAAACTGATTAGCTAACATTCTGGTTTATTCACATTAGCAGCAGCTCAAATTTGCTACTGAACCACTATGGAAGTGTTACCCTCACTTTGTGCAGCCTGCGTGTATCCTGTTTCCTAGATAGAGAGTATGTTCTACCACTGCAAACTTCCCTCCAAGAGAGAGAAAGGCCAAAGCTTTCATCAAGTCTGCAAGCTACAACTTGAGTTAACTCTTATGGCTGTTGTTACACTACATTCAATGGTCCTGAGACGGGTGGTATAAGATGTATAGAAATAGCTATTCCTCACTTTTTTTGTTTTAAAAAATAGTTCTCAAAAAGGCCAGTCACTAAATTACATAGGTTTTCGACTGGATAATAAGCCTATTTCCAGAACTGGTATTCTGGAATTGGATACTGCAGTGACACAGCTTCTGCCACAAAAAACTTATATCAGTACCTGGATTTCATTTTTTTTTCTGAAAAGACAGTTCTGTTTATTGCTTGAGCTACAACTATGCCCTAGAGCTCTTCAGAGGCTCTAAATATACTCTCTGGACCATAACCTGCAGCCAAATGCTGGACCAGCCTTACAGGTAGTCATTTGCTCTTCAAGGTAAGACAGCATGGAAGGGAAACAAGATGGGAATCATCCAGTTGACTGACTAGCCCTGGGGTCTTGACTCAGCCCTATTCTGGCTGCCATGCGTAACTGAAAAATACTTTCTCTGCTAAAAAAAAAAAATTACATTAGACCTCTGTTCTCATCTCTGTAAATGGACTAGAGCCAGGACTTCAAGCTTACAGTATTAAAAAAAAAAAACAACCACTCTAGACCTAGAAACCATTCACAATAAACTCCTAAAGTATCATTAACAATTATTTTTGCAAGCATCTGGTCAATAGGCCTTTTTATTGAATAGGGTAATAATTGCCACAATCAATATAACACACGAACATGGTAAAATGTCACGCAACTATCCCCTTCTGCACCCCAACTGAAGGGGTCCATTTGATATCACCTAACGACAGTAAGGGATCTTGCAGCCTTCTACAATGAAGGTTAGGGAGAAGGAAGACAGGCTTTTGGGAGTTAGACTAGGGGCAACCAAGAGGCCCCCTTCTGGACTGCATGTTCCTCCTCATCTTTGCTATTAAGTCTCTTATCACTACAGCCAGATGCTAGTGGAGCCAGTGGAGAGCACAACAGCCAGCAAGTAGAAGCCAGGGTCAATAGCCTGGGTGTTCGGGTGTGGTGGCCAACAGCAGCTAAAAACAACCACTTAATGTAAAGTCTTGGGCATGGCTGAAAACACCCCCACCCCATAGTACTTTGAGAGGAGAAGCAGGAAAGATTAATTGATCCTCTCACCTACCCCCAGGCCTGCTATGCATAGTGCCAGAACCCTCCTTCAGGTCCGTGCAGGTGGTCTGTTTACTTTGTCTATTACCAGCAGGCAACAGGCCCACTTCCATCTCCACAGAGGTGTTCTGGTTAAAAGGTCCTCTTTACTTCCAAATCTTTGTGATGCACACAAAGCAACAAAAGGGGATGGGGGTGGGGGGGTTGTGATGTGGTCTTTTTGCTTGGTCCTAACATGCTGCTCTGGGAAATGAGAAGATATTACCAGCCATCAGTTTTCTTACTGGGAGGATGATCCCATAACCCTACCTCAGGGCAGGAAACAAAATGTAATTTGGAGATTCCTCCAAAACCAGTAGTTAACAAAAGCTAACCCAAACAGTTCCAAGAACAAAGGGCTATTGTGCCTCCCAATCCATGGACTTAGTGGATGGGCTTTCTAGTCAGGGCTCTCACTCCATGGGACTATGAGTTTCACTAGAGGCAGAGCTTCTAAACCATTTGCTTCCGATCTGAGAACTTCATCGATTTTTACTTTCCAGCTCATGGTCTACTTCCAGCTTTGCCATTTCTGCTATTCAGAAGCGTGTGGTTCAGGTCTGTGCTTTGTCAGTCACATGGTTCAGTCCCCTCTGGAGCCATTCCAAGCCTAAACTGGGGTGCAACAATGAATCCCCAGGTAGCCTGGAGTAGCACAAAGTGCCCCTGGGAACAGGCGCAAACATGCAGCATTCCCCTGATCTGAGCAAGGTGATCACTCTGTTCAGACACAAGGCAGGTTAAATGATCACTTCCAGGGGCTGTTAAGTCCTCCCACTGGTTTCCTTCTTGCTTGGAGAAAAGCAAGGGCCAAGAGTGGAAGACTACCTCTGACATGCAGCCTTACAGAAAGAGGTTCTATGAGAAGAGGAAACAGACTTTTGTTTTTATGCTGTTGGCTTTCTTCAGCTTAACTCTCCCTTGGAGCTGCCATTAACACCTTAGAAAAGGAAGTGCAAAGCCACAGCAGCCTTCTCAAAAGCCAGATTCATGCTTAGACATGGTGGGTCAGGACAACTATCTCAGAAGAGAAATTTGAAGTGTAGGGAGGTCTGCTTGTGGAAGTTTGGGTCAGCTGCCAGCCAGAGGCAGTAGGGAACACAAGGACTGCTGGGTGCTTTGAACAGAACAAGTATTCCTTTCTGCTACTGATATAATCTAAGACTGGCTGGCAGCAGGACCTTGTACCTTAAAGTCAACAGCTCCCTTAAAGGCATAACAAAGATGTCAGCAAAGACAAACACTGAGTTTTTTCTATTAGGAAGCACCCTGTAAGATCTCACAAATACCTTCCTCTGCTGGCAGAGAAGAAAGAGGGAAATTAAGACTCCCATACAGTATTCTTGACACTGCCTTACCTATGACAGAAACAGTGCAGACTGAGAAGATTAATATAGTGCTCTAATCTGGTAGATAGATCAGTAGCTGAAAGCCTCAGCTAGGTAAAGCGTTAAATATGACCTTTATAAGCAAAGCTGATCTTGCAGGAAGTTGCACGCTCAAAAAAAGTAACTCCAGTGAAAAAGAGGCACTCAAGATGCTCGAGATCTGGAGCTAATACATACCAGGAAGGGATTCCTTTTCTTGGGAGAAGGGAGGAGTCGAGAAGGAAAAAAGGGAAAAAGCTTACTAAAAATGTTAACAGCAGACATTATATCTAATTTCTTTGCATTCCTTCCCCCCTCCTTTTCCTCCCATTTTTAAAAAACAGGAGCAAACTTGCAAGTTAAGGATTCTGATCAATGCAACATGTTAGGAAAAGAGAGCAGGAGGTCAAGAGGAAATGATTAATCCTGTGCAGAAGACTGGCAGGATGGGTCCTGGAATGGCTTACCAGAACAATGCCCCCACTAATAAGCAGGTCAAAAGACCTTTACAGTGAACAGAAGCCCCAGTTACACTGTACATTAATATTCTTCCCTTAACCCAAAGTTACATTTGCTCACTAAAGCCAGATTCAAAAAACAAGTGTTGAATTAGAAGACAGGTGAAAAGTTGTGGTGCCAGACACAAACAGCACATCTGAAAGATCACAATTTAACAGCTCTGAAAGTGTCAAGAGCTCCATTCTAAGACGTATTTGCAGAAGGCTTCAGTAAACTGAGGAACAAGGGAAGAACCCACTACTACAGATTTCAGTTCTAACACTGACTTTGTGTTCAGCTCATGCAGTGGAGCCAACGCCTCCTCTAGATAAAGACTGCTCTTCTGTTAGCAGCATAGTTTAACGTGCTGAACAAAAAAAGAGCAAGCGAATTCACTGCAGGCAATACTTTGGACTTGAAGGCACATGTGGTTCACAGTTTACTGCAAGAGATAGCTGTTCAGTACTGTGGTTTCACAGTGTTAAACAGAAGCAATGCCATCCTGAGAGATTCTCAGCTTCAGGCAATTACCCCGACCCCACACCATTTCTTCCCTCTAGTTTCGTCCGCATTACAAGTCTCCGGGGCTGCACTGTGGAAGCAGTCAGGGAAAGTCAGTTCTACTTCCAAAAAAGATTATGAATTTATATAAAGCATTTTATCAATTCCATGATGCAACCTGTAGTATGACATTACAGATTTACGTTTGCAAATATGCAGCAACAACTGCTTTAAAGCTGACCCAGGCAAACTCTCCTGTTAGAGAGCCGTCACCCCCATCTGCATCCCCCCAGTTTAGTCAGCTCCCTCGTGCAAGCGTTAGCACTTTGCAGTGCCATCAGAGAACTGATCTGGCTGAAGACTATGCTGAACTTGTCCATAATCTATAAAGAATGAAGTTGCTCTCAAGTCAGCTTGGTTCCCCAATACGGCTCGTTGTACCAATGGTGGGGAAGTGATAGGCATACTACTACAGGTGTAAAAGCTGATGCAAAAGCAAGTGGTAGAAGCAGTCAGCTGGAGAGCAAGAGGGGTCAGCCTGCCCCTCCTCCCTGCAGCAGCATGCACTTCGCTCGCTGGGGCCACTGCAGAACCACAGCCTGAAGGAGCAAAGTGGTGGGGAGGGAACGCCCTCCGGCAGCATTGCGATTGCCTTTGTATCAGCAAACAGCCTCCATTTTGAGGAGCTGGAGGTGTTCAGGGCAGCCTGGAGCGGCCAAACATCAGCTTCCAATGACCAGGAATTAAAAAAAAAAAAAGGCAGATTTGTATTAGCACATTCCAACACAAGGTATTGTTAATGCCTGCAGCATTCCCCCCGTCCATCCCATGCTGCTTCTGTGTATAGTGAGTATTTATCCTTCAGGTCCACCTCGCCAGCAACCTGGGCATTGAGCACCTCCTCCCACCCCACGCCGGAGGAAGAGGGAGAGGGCTGCACACAGAGCTATGGCCCAAGTGCAGGATTTTGGCAGCAAGACCAATCCTCACAGCACGCCAAGTCAGAAACTCGAAGTCTCTCAACTTTTACTAAATTGCAAGTTATGGGCCCTTGATTTCTTTTTAATATATTGATCTGCACTCCCCTCCCCCACCCCTCATTTTTCTGCAGGGGAAAGGCACAGACTGTAAAACAGTACACAGGTTTTAAAACAGGGATGTCTTTGGCATTAGGAAGTCATTTCAGCCAGGAAAATCCACACCTCAAGGGCAGTCTGAAGACAAAGCTAGTTTATTTACAAGCATGTTTGGACTCAGGGGGCTCCACAGCTCTTTGCGTTAAGACAAAATCCAGCTAGCGTACATGTCAGTTTATGCCAGCACTTAAAATCCCATCAGTATAGGCACAGTTTAGCAGGCACAGCCTACTCTAGTTTGTGACCTCTTTCAGGTCTGCTGAGAATCAACAGATGTCAGGCCACTAATTTTTATTAAATCAGTGAACAAAACTGAAATTTACCCCTTCAAGTCTGGAAGACAGAGAGTCAGTTACTGAATTCACTTTTTGCAAGTCCATTTCCCTATTCAATCCAAAGGAAACACATTTTAAAAGCATTCCTTACGTTTTAGGCCAGGCCTAAGCTACCCATTCTACAACATATTCTGCAACATGTATCGGGAAAGAGAGACTGCCCTTTTAACACATCCTAGACACACGCTTCAGAATCTTTGTTCCCCAACACAAGCCAAAGCAGCCTCAGAGCGGGGTTAGAGTATACATCTCTGCACAGAATCACAAGCCAATCTTCAGCAACACGTGGTTTAATGAAAACTAAGGCTCTTGCAAGCTGACCAGGTTAATTTCTGCATCTTGTGCGTGAATATGTAGGACAGCCCTGTGTGGCTGGTTCAACATGCCAAATGTAAGGATGTTAAAAAGCCAAATAATTGTTATCTGAAGCTCAGTGCACGTGCCCAGTTCAGTGCAAACATCCATTTTGCTCTGCCTCCCCACACAAAAGCCAGGAAAGTGGATTCCAAAGTTCAAGCACTGTTACTACAGAGGAAATGCTGAAATGAAACCCAGAGTCACACTCTAGCAGGGCTTCCACAAAATTTAACGGACACCTCTCACATCAGTAACATGCAAACTATTTAGGCTGCATCTCCTAAGCCTACATATTTATTTTGTCCTTATGATGCTGAAATAACACAATGAACAACAGAATAGAGCCCACGCATCTATTCACTGCGATATAAGTATATTAAAAATGAAATGGCTAATAAGCTCTTGAACAGATAAAGGTAGCAGTAACCATTAAAACATGGGTTAACATGAGCTCTTACAAGAGCTATTTCTTCTGCTGCTAATTTTTTCTCCTCTGTTCCCTACAGTTCATTATAATACACATTATCCAGGGTGGGGGGTGGTAAAGGGACTGCTAACCAAAAGCTAGCACCTCCAGCCACACACACACAGGTTGCGATGCAAATGCATGAGAACATGCTGATGTTTTAAGACAGTCTCCTCCTATTTTGTGCGTAACAAGATACTGTCACAAGGGCAAAACCATTTCAACTATAGCTAAATTTCATGAACAGGATCAGGTTGCATTGCTCCCCCCAAGCTGTTAAACCTTTAAAAAACAGAACCACCACCCCACAAGTTTACAACCCCATTCTTGACTGGCATAGATTGTCATTGTTCCAGCCTTCATCCTGCATTTTAAAAAACATCAGAAACTCCCCCCCCCCCCCCCCCCCCAAAATAGGAACTACACTGTCCTTTTATCTGCCCCGCATAATTACTCTTTCCTTGACAGTCACCATCTTTTGCACCACAATCCCCACAAAACACCAAGCACTGCTCAGACCCAGAATCAGTTTTTAATGCCGTCCCTTTTAATGTGAATACAAAAGCCCAGTCTGCTGTCAGTCCAAGCATTTTTATGGAGTTGCAAACCTCCAAATTCCACCCAGAGCAACACTATCCTCTTTGAAAGGTTTCCCAATGGCTGTCTCAAAGCAAGAGCCCATAAAAGAGTTTATTTCATCAAACTCGAAGTTGTACAAGGGGAAACACTCCTGTGAACACCACCATATTTAACTCGTTAGCCTGTTCAAATGTTTTGGATTTTGACCATTTCAGGGAGGGAGGGAAAAGAAGGCATTTACCAGCCCTAGCCATGATTGATTTAAAAAGTTTAGGGAAACAGGCAGAAGCAAGTGCAGTGCTTCCTTTCAAATTTGAAAAGAAACATATCTTGTTGTTGGCCCTCCGGTCACATTCTGTGCTGTTTTTCCTTAGGACCATCTAAACAAGACAGATGTAGCCAGTATCCAGGCAGCAGCTGAAGCCTGAGCACTAGAAATGCACTCTGGGGTGGGGGATGGAAGGGAAAAGAGGGAGAAGAGGAGGAGGAAGCCATTTGGCTATAAAAAGGATCTTTCTTTCCTGTTGAAATGCAATGGTAAAGTGTGTCAAAATGGCTTAAGGGTGGGGAGGTCAAACATGTTTTGAGATGTTAAAAACTCTTAAGCTTTGTCAAAGAGACTGAAAAAAAATCTTAAGGTAGTGTTTTGTTCTTCCATTTAAAATACTTAACCATCATAATAGCTGCAAGCAATTTTGAAATTTCCATTATCTGTTCACTTTTATCACAAATTAGCCAGAACTATTCAGTTAAAACATTTTATCTTAATAAATCTTGCCACTACAAAAACACTTCTGAAAATTAGTTTTCCAGTAATTTTCAGATGCACTGTATTTGCCAATTCTTCCTCCCTCCAGCAAGTCTCCATTTTAAAAATCAGTCACTACTGCTCATACAGTACGACTGACTCCACAGTAATAAGGATGCTGGAAAATAGACACTAAGCAGCAGTTTTATTAGTGATGGTGCATCAGCACAATGCAACTTTAACCTGTGCCATCAAAACTAAACACGACGTGGGGGGGGGTGGGGGGTGGTGGTGGTGATTGAACAAAAGCATTTTAGAAACCACTGGGACTGTCATATTACTTGCCATTTAAATCCAAGAATGGTATTTCAGAGCTTTTCTATACCTTACCATTGTACACAGCTAGACAACTAGTGGTGCTTACAAAAAGTCAAGATGCGAGCGAAGGCTTAGTAAAGCTTATGTAGTATCTTTCATCCTTTCTTATTTCCTCACTCCAAAATCCGCAAAAAAAAGGAAGCATATAGCTTGCACAGTAAAACCTTATTTACTATGGCTACAGTATGTCATTAAGCAACACCAGCTTATTTGCCAGCTTGTACTGCTGTAACACAAAAGTCTAAGTCCTCTGTTGGTTTTTTTTAACTCAATATAAAGAATTTAGTAATATTAAGAGCCACTGGAGCAAAAACTCCCACCCCACCA
Source organism: Falco peregrinus (assembly GCF_023634155.1). Classification (NCBI taxonomy): domain Eukaryota; kingdom Metazoa; phylum Chordata; class Aves; order Falconiformes; family Falconidae; genus Falco; species Falco peregrinus. The sequence goes on from NC_073725.1 coordinate 13,947,308, forward strand.
TCATCCCACCCAAGGAGGGAAACCAGGCTCATCTGTGCTCTCTTTAGCAAGCCACTCAGGTTCTGCTCTATGAAGTTGAACAGCTCCCCACAAGAGACTCCAAACCATCATCCCAGAAGTTAGACTCCAAAGTTCATTCACAGAAAACTGGATTTACACCTGCCTCATCTTTGAGAGGTGCATACAATGGGGATATACAAGACAGCAAAGCCGCTTCTCCACCATGACCTCCCAGCCCCACGCTTGAAGGGGCTGGGATAGAGGGTGTAGGGAAGAGCCTACCTTTAGTAAAGGGGTTTGAGCTGCAACTTCTGAACAGATGATGGAAACCTGGACCCTCTACCTCCATCATGGAGCTTAAGTTACACATCTAGAAATTAATTTGCTGCTAATATAGAAGTCAGGATGTTGTTAGCATCCTGACAATCCCACTCAACCACTGAAGTCCTCTCATGTTCCCTAAGCACCTTGTCTCTGTCTCAAGTTTCTTTATTCCACTAAAACTTGCTGCTTGGGGTAGGGATCATGCTAAATGGTATTACAGCCCTTTTGTGATATGGATGTTGCTGCTTTGCACCAGAATTATTCTAAAGGAAAAATCCTCTGAGGGAGAAGTGTCAGGTCCAACTTCTCTCACACAGGCAGGTTTTAAGGAGGAAGCCTTCCCAGAACCCTTGGATTGGCTTGTTAGAGTAAGAGCCAGCATCGGGGGTGTTCTTCAAGGCTGGTTTCGTATTTGGCAAGTTGGACTGGGCTAAAGAAGTCACCCTTCTCTATGCATTGTCAGGAGTAAGGTTCACCGCACAACCAGACAAATGGCCAGTGCAACACTGGGTGCTTATAGGAAAAGACAAGGCTGCTTACAGCAAGAAAAGGCATTTGGATAGAAGCATAACTGCCCTCTCAACTGGGAAGTATTCCCCAAATTAAGGGTTAATTATTACAACCCCACACAATATAGGAAATACTGAAACTGCAGTATTTTAAACAATTCCTCAAGCCAGCTTCACCAAAACTGCCATCAGAAACGTGGTCAGAATCTAACATAACCTTCTTTCCCCAACTCCATAGAATTCAGGATTTGATCAGCATTGTTTATTCGAATTTGGTCAAAACTCAGATCAGTAGGAAATATTATATCAATCCCTTTTTAGGGCATAAAGGCTGAATCCCCTTGTGCCAGATACTACTTTCAGATGCTGGCATTGTCTGCTAATCTAGCAAGGACAGAAGCCCAACTTAGCCTAGTATATTTTTACAGGAGGTAATACAGAGAGATGGGTCAGAAAGTTGATTGTCACTGAACCAAGCAGTACCCTCTCTTCCTTTTGTTCCAGGGTAGAATCAGTAAATTGTTACAGTTGCCATACAAAATTGCAAGTCGTTTCACCACACCATCACCTGATTATTCAGAAAAACACCACAAGAAACTAGAAAAAGTATTCTTAAAAAAGCCAGAACAACAAATAGCCAAGAGGTGGCAGTGTTTCTATCTGGTAAACAAGAAACATACCGATGTTTATAGCATTCTAGTAGGCTAGGAAGTCCAGTGGCATCCTGCAAGAGACACAGGTTTTAAAATGCTCCTTTCTCCCTTTCAGCTGCAGCCCAGTTAAACGGAATAGCCTCTTCAGGTGCTACATCCAGCTGTTATTTAAAGCAACTGCTTTAAGTAGTAGTAGTATACTACTACAAACATCCAGATTAATAGTAATTGGATGCTTCTAGACAAGAAGGCAGCAATATTTTAGTGGTTTAGTAGGCTCCAACAAAGGTAAGCATTATAAGAGATGGTCTGTGCAGTTTTTTTAACCTGACAAAGAAGTCTCAGCTTTAAAATAAAGATTTTAGTTTTTTTTCAATTTGACTTATGATTTACAAAACAGGAAGAGTAACTGTATAAACCAGTACTTAAATTTCACTTGGCATTTAAGCTAGCCTAAGGAAATCCCAAGACTGCCTCACCTCTGAATTTTTAACATGGTTATTGAACACTGGAAGATGAAGTTTCAGTTCACATGTTCAGTGCAAAGGTCACAAGCTCTGCAAGACCATGATCAGAAACATTCCAGGGCAGTGTTGCTTAATTCATGGCAACAGCTTTATTTAACAAAAGCACTCAAGGAATGGTTTCCCTCCGTAACTCCATATGGGATCAAACATGAAACGAGTCAGTCAGCTTACTCCAAGAAGTGGCTTCTTTGACCACATGAGAGCTGGGTGTTTTGAGAATTTGTTTTGGCTGGTTTTGTTTTGTTTGTTTAAACTTTAATTTATAAAGATCTTTCATTCTGAAAACATTTCTACCTAGTCGTAGCAGAAAAAGAGCCATGGCATACGTATTTGGCAGGAATGTCTCCCCTGCTTAGATAAAAACAAGATACATGAAATGGGGAAAAAACAACCCACATACCACGATGTTCTGACTCTCACTGATTTAGGCAGTATCTTTCAACAACAGCCATTTGTTCCTAGTGAACTGCTGGCAGCAGTCTGCCTGGGTCAGACAGGGGTGTCTGAAGAGTAGTTTCCTTTCTTAGATCACAAGTATAGTAATCGGTATCTTTTCACATCATGCTGCTCAAAAATGTGCTGCTTCATTAGAATATGTGCATACAAGAAAAAGTTCCTAGATTCACAGCTGAGGATGTCACCTTGAATTATTTCCCTCTACTCCTCTCCTTAGAGCAACAGACTATATAGCTGTCCGTCAAAGTATCTCTGCCACAGAAGCCAAATGGAAAACTGCCAATCTATTTCCAAAATGAGAATCCCCTAATACAGGTGGCAACTATGTCTTTACACATACCTTCAGAAAACTCATCCCAGCAAGCTTTGTAGTAAAACTAAGCCACAACTTAGAATGACATGATTGTTCTCAAAAACAAGGAATAAACCAAACTGTCAGTCACCCAAGAACAGACAACTGGAAAAAGGTTATAAGAATATATTTGTTATCATGAGTAGTTCAGCAGATGGCCATCCCAAGGTAAGCCATATCCAAATGCACTTGAATTCTGCAAGGAGAACACTGTTCTTTCATATGCTGACAAATACCTCGAAGAGTAAACAAGATTGACAGCATACCACTTCAGTAAGTCTCTCATCTGCTGAAAGCATATTTGGTTAGCACACAGTGATCTCAGCTGGGAGGTATCACTGTTCTATTTTTTATTTTGGTGTTTGTTTTAACAAGCAACATTTCCTCTTTCCAATCTATCCCCTAGCTTATGAGAAGTGTTTCCTTTTTGTGTCCTCCTTGGATGGCATTAAGATGAATTTAAACCTCAAACAATAAAGACTGATGGAAATACAGTCTTCTCCTCCAGCCAAAATATTGTTTCATGCATTATATGGTGTTTTCAGTTGAGACTAGGGGTTTTTTTCTGTTGCTCATTAGAAAACTAATGTTTAAGAACAAGACAGGACATCAAGGCTTCCACATTAGAATTTTAGATATAAATTTAAATGGCAGGACACCTTGTGGACCAGTTAACATAGAACTATACACTATACCACTTCCCATATTTTTTCTGAAATAGCTGTATTGAACATCGGTGAAGACAAAACAGCAGTTCTGACAGAATACTGGTTCAATACATTACTCCTTGATTGATCAACTGTCAAGACTTATCTTTCATTTAGGAAAAAATAAGTCGGTCTTACTATGCTAGCCAAATCCTCATAAATAGTATTTTAAAATGTTTATATAGGTATACTGACAATATATAATGAAGACAAATGAACAGCAACAGAAAAGGCATTCATTGAAAGCATCCAAATTATTTAATTCCTTTTCAAAGTTTGGGTGGTTAGATTCAAGGTGGAGCTGGGGAAGGACAGGAGGTCAACAGGTTTGGATAAGAGAAGAGGAACTTCAGTACGGGTTCTTCCTTCTTCCCTACAGAGTCTTCAGCTGCAGGGTTTTGCTGCCTCCATTGTCCAACTATTTCAGCCAGCTTGGCACTGGCTTTCATCTTCTTACATGTGAGCCAGTTCACCCTGCTACTTCTTGCTAAACAACGCGTGAACGGATCAGATACAGAACACTGACTGTCTGAAAGAGGCTGAAGCAGAAGGAACATGCAGATTTAGATGACAAGGGATACCTGTGCCAAGGCTAGCATGGCAACTAGCCGGGTTGTGTAAGCCACCTTGCTTTGCCTGTGTATCAAACACTATGTCACTTCCCCTGCAATGAATGCAGCTTTCTGTGCCTGGACCCTGCTTGGGAGTCCACGCAGCTGAGGGGTTTCATCACCTTGAGCTCCTTAGCAACCCTGTTCTTTGCTGAACGGTGTAGGCTGGCATTAAGAATAGGTTTCAGAAGCAACAGCATACAGAATGAAAATGCTAACCTTCAGTTGTATTTACAAGGATGTTACTTGAAAGGCATGACTTCTGTGAGAAGCTGGTTGCCAGATGAGCCAGCTGAGCTAAGTCCTCCAAATGAAGTTTTTTGTGGCTAGATGAGCAAATCAGAAACCAATCAAAATAAAGCTAGTGAATAGTTTAACACCCTAAATTATTTCTAGAACCATACAAATTGTGGTCCTTCCTGTAGAAAAATAAGATTCAATTGCTTGCAGCATCTAATGATTGACATGAAAATGAAACCATGAATTGAAAGAAAGGTTCAAGGTGATTTTTCTGTTCCAGTTTGTAAAAGCAAGCTTCATGTTAACACCTGCACTTTTACATTGAGAGTAGAAATGGGAGAACCTTAATTTAGAGAGTTTTTTGTCATTGTTGCCCAGAGACCAAGATAGGAACACTAGTAAAAACTGGCAGTAATCACATACTAGAATTCACTTCACTGACTCAGAGGCATAGGAAGAATAATGGAAGAACTGACAAGGTGTTCAGGTGAAAGAAGGCCTTTGGATTTAATCCAAGCCAGAGTGTATAGTAATGCCACTACAAGCTTAAGTGGCCAAAGAACCAACTACTCCAGTCTTTGCAAAGACATGCTGACCATACTTATATCCAGCCAATGCCGAAGGCTCATGCAAGGGGAAGTGAATGTACATGCCATGTTAATTTTAATTGCAGTGCTTCAGAATTTCCAGCCGAATTTCTCTAGCAGTTCTCCAGGAGGCCATTTTCCTAGATAATACTTTTTAATTGTAACTAGCAGCATCACATGCAATCAAAGCATACAATTGCTCCCTGAAAATATTATTTCAAGAGTAAGCCACTGTGAATGGAAGCCCCACCACCACCACCCCTTCAGGCTCACATGACACTGCCTTAGAGGATTTCCACTTGGGTTTGGTACCAAAGTTAGGCTGGCTTGACACAGCTGCTACTGTTTAGAGAGTAACAGTTCAGAGGTGCTTCCCAAGTTACTTTTTGTTAAGATGCAAAGATGGGACAACACCACCTTTGCCAGAAAGGCAATATCATGAAGATAAAATCATGCTCGTTTTGACAAGTCAATCATCTAAAACTTAGGCCATCAAGTACATCAGATTTGCATGCATATGTATGCAGCCTGTCATTGTGAAGAGTACCTCTCCAGAGCAGCTAGACGTTTGGAGCAGACAGCCCTCCAGCAGCACACCAGCTCAAGACCCTCCAAGGCTTGCTTCCACTCACACCAGCCTGCTTAGACTGCCCACTAACGTCCATGCTAACCACCATACAGTGTAACTCAAGTAAAGGCGCCATGCTTCAGCAACAGAAAGCTCAAGGCTCGTACACTGGTTCTCTCTGCTCTAGTAGTAACAGGTTCAGAGTCCTTGAAAAAAAATAAGTAATGCTAGAAAAGAGAGTGTGCTACCACGGAATGGTACTGTCTGTTAAAATATATGTTGTCTAGAATGGAGAAAGCAGACAATATTTTCACTCCAAGGAAGGGCAATGCTGTTACCTTTTGGGACACTGTCACAGCCACCATTTATAACCCCAATCTAATTCCTAATTCTCATTTTATCAGTAATCATCTTATCTTACATAATGGGGGGGGGGGGGGGCGGCAGGCACGGGGTGAGTATTACATCCACCCCCTCACAATTGTGTTAAGCACAAGAGGGGACAAACAAGAAGAGTTATTACATCTTTCCCCTATTACCATTTTATTAAGTACAAGAGCATCACTGGGAAGAATGGGACCTCAGTGTTTATAATTCTTTTGTGCTTCACCCTCTTTAATTCTCTAATGTTTTGTTATTAGTTTGATGGTTGTTTCTTTCAGGGTAGAATCCACTCCAGACCACTGTCTAACATTTCCAGTTCCAAATTTTGTTTTTACTTCTTCACAAACTGGCCCTCTTCCCAAAATATTTGCCCATCCATTTAAAAGCCTTTACCAGAAGCTGACACCAAATGCATTGTGTTGGGACACCATTGTGATATTACAGCTGCTTCTACAGTAACTTGGAGAGGGAGTTATATTTGCCATTTGTTCAGTCAATTCAATATGACAATTGATAATTCAGTTATCTGCACAATAGTTTCTATGACTTGCAAACACTTCAACGGCAGAGTCACAATTTTAATTTTCCCCTACAAATAACCATTGTTCTCTGGAGGGAGATGGTTCTCACAACTTTAGCTGGCTTGCTTATCAGTCATCAATTAAAGAAAATCTGGTTTCCAATTTGCTCATCTAGTCAAAAAAACCTGTGTTTAGGACACACTCAGCCAGCTCGTTTGGCAACCAGTTTCTTACAGAGAAGTCATGCCTTTCTCAAGTAACATCCTTGTATGGATCAAGTATTCTTGAAATTTGAGTGACTTTGTCTAGCAGGCTGCAGACCCCCTTCACGCTCCAACTTCAATGTATTAAATCTCCAGCGCCTTTGGGCACACCGTATATAGCAGTGGGGGCGGGGTGTGCTGCAGGGGGGTGAAATTTAACTCTTTACCAGCATGGCTTCTAAGGAAAAAGGCGACTTGGAAGCATGATCATAGAATCGGATTCTTTCCATTCTCTAACAAGATTTTCCTCAAAGTAACAGGCTCGCTCTGCCTTCCATATACATACACTTAAAAATCTTAGAAATACAGAGCTGACTTTCAAACCACTGACAGACACAGCAACAGCAAGCCCCTAGAAGCTACTTGATCATTATCTCTCACACTCTCAATCACCTGATGTGGTATTACTCAATGTTACAGAAGATCAGGAATAGTAACCTTGTCAGATGACAGGGACCAGTACCGACCAGTTCACTGGCAACTCACAGACCACAGCCCCCACACAAGGCAGCAGCACTCTCTAGTCCCTTGATGCAGGACTAGGTTGGATCGCAAAGCTTAAAAAGGCACCTATAATGCAGACAGCTTTCAAGCTTGCACCAAATCTTGCACCAAAGATTTAAGCTAAGGGATTTTTATATTGTACACCTGACAGCATGAATGGCATGAGCAGCAAGAACCACTGAAGTGAAGGGGGAGGGAAAGGAGAGGATTTGAAGTTCAATAGTGACATTTCCCCCCTAAATAATAGTTTGTCTTTTGTTAACCAAGAGCAGCCGAACAAAAGGCTGTATAAAATTAGCCTTCTAGCATATGCCTGCCACTCTGGACAGCAAGTACCTAAACATGCAAGCAGAACCTGCAAAACCCAAGGCAACATGGGACAAGGGGAAGAGAGCACAACAAGCTCTAACATTTCAGCGGGATACTCGGATGTAGTTTGGATTTCTGGATCTCAGGTCCCTGCCAGCCTTTTAATTCAGCCAAACACAGCATTTGGTATTTCTGTACCTTTACTACACCTTAACTAGGGAAATAAAATATTTCCAGTAGGTAAGTTTATAACAACACTGACTATCCTCAAAATGTATGGGGTGGGCATGTAATACAAGCAAGCAACTAGAAAAGATAAAGTTTCGCAAACTTGACAAAATACCTTTAAATACTTTTTATGCATGGAGACCAACATTAAAGGGAAAGTGATGCAACGCAAGTTTAGCTATTACCTATTACCGTTAGCTCACTAAAGGGCCCTTATTCTACCCCAAAACACTGAGATCCATGGGCAGGCAGTCACTATTTTGACAGTCTTGGAAAGTACTGGTACTGAGAGCAGCCTTAGTCATTACTTGTCTGATCTTAGTAAAATTATACCATAGTAACAAACAGGACCCTGTAAGACATAACTACCAAGGTAAGAAGACAACAGCTGCCTTTGGCTGGATTAATCTGTCCATTTCAGAAATAAAGTTTGAGATATTTCACAGTTCCTTGTTCAGTAGGGACCACTTCCACTATAGCACTGAAGACATAGCTCACAGTCCCCTAAATTTTAAAATATTTATAACTCTGAAAAGTGACTTGCACCCACTGCTAGTGAGACAAGTTTAGAGATTGCCTCAAGTTGCCTACCTACTGGCTGAAAGGTAAGCCATTTCCTCCCCAAGTCTTCACTAGTGCAGAGAAACATAGCACAAGGTATGCAGAATAATAAAACAATAAGCTTCTCATTTAAAGTTTCCAGTTCAAGTCTTAAGTCACTTCACAAATATTTCACCTACATGTGTAGGAAAACTGCTGATCAGACATCATCCTATCCAACAAGCTCACCACCTGAGGTTTTAGAAATGCATGTTATACACTCAAGTGAAATAGCAGGAATGGAGCTCTTATTTCTTACAGCTGAACATGTAACCATGAATTAATTCTTGTGAGGAAGTGTCAGTATTGCATACATATCCAAGAAGCAGCACAGTAGGACAACATAGAACGTGTATTTGTGAGCCTCATCTGTGGCCGAGTTTTACACCAGCTAAAAAAAGCTGGTCAGCATTTTTAGTTCCTCAACTATAGGCTTCATAGTTGAAAAATGTGCTGTTTTGTTGAGGGTTGATAAAGAAGAGGAAAGTAGCAGCTTAGAGTCAAAAGAACTTTAGGAAAGAAGTACTACTCCTGTATTAGCTACATACAAATTTCTCTTCCTTAAGATGGGAGGGGGAAGGGGAAAGAGGGAGAGAGAAAATTGTCCAAAATGATACTACATAGTAAAGCTTTTGAAATAAAGTTTAAAAACAGCAGACAGTATTGCTCCAATTCTTTTGCATGTTTTTGTTCTATCCTGTGACTTTCAGAATTTATTTGGATGCACAAGCATAATTTGTTAGGTAAGAGGACCAAACCCATCCCACCCACAGAGCCCTTCCACAAGCACAGCCAGGGAAGGCAGAAAACAACCCGTGGAAGTTGCTGCAGCTAAGCCCATGAGAACAGCTAAAACAAGGACATATGTTTAATATATTTTAGGATCAGGGACATCCATTCATTACATTAGCCAATACTCACATTGCCAAGCAACAGTCCCATTCCCATCCAGTATTTCTACACTTTTAATTAAGACTTGGAATGATAGGGTAACAGCAGCACTAAAAATTATGTACTACATAATTATGAACCATGGTTATATTTTTAACTGCTCTATTGATAGTGGATTACAGCTAAAGACAATAAACCCCTTCTGTGAAATCTTATCTGTGGTAACATTAGTCTTAACATTTGGTGCATTGTTCGTACAGCTTAAGATCTGTGCTCTCAACACATCATGATTCTTTGTCTGATGGAAAGACACCAACAGCTTTGCAGGAAGGAAGGGAGTATGGGAGGAGAACTAGGAAGGGACAGGGTCAAGTCAGTATCGAGAGAGGAATGATACCTTCTTAGCTTTAAAACAGAGGAACTAGGTAGTTTTCCTCTAAGGAAGCATGATATAGCAAGCATGTTCACGTGCTCTGAAGGTTTAGCTGAAAGCAGAAACTCCTACACAAGATGCAAGATTTCATCACTTAAACTGAAGCAAAAATTCAGTCAGACCCTCTCTCCAGCTTACGAGATACACTTCAAGGCATCGGTTTTAGCAAAACCGAAGCTTAAGGAAATTAAGTTCAGTATACAGTAGACTAGTTTCATGCTTATTTCATGGAGATTGCATGCAGATCTCTAGTCCTATCTATCTTCTCAAGAAAGTTGTCTAACCTCACAGGTCTATGCTGCAGCCTGCAAGTTTCTCCTGTATTGATACCCTTGTTTTTTTCAAAGATTTCTCAAAGTAAAAACAATTCATTACAGTTGCTTGAGCAGACAAGGCATTTCAGTTTCTTCCAGTTTTTACTCACTGAAAACTATCTGAAGTCACATTTGATTAGGACAGTAGCATAATGATATCGGATTATTACCAGGGGGGAAAAAAAGCATACAACTGTGCTGTATTTACCCTAAAATGTTGAGAGTATTTCAACATTAGTCGGGGCAAAGCAGGGGAAGGAAAGGACATCTAGATTCTGTCCAGTATGGTATTAAAGCTAGTTTTAAGCCCGGCAAAGCTTTTATTCTCTTATAAAAAATAAGCAGTTAAATAAAGTACTTTTATGTATAGGGAAGAGCCAGGAGCTGAAAGTATGCTGGGGAAGGGACAACTAAAAGGAAAGTAAGGCACAGTAAATCAAGAGGTAACCTGTTTAGCACCAGATATCTTAACATTATTTGTAAACAAAAAAAAGAAGTGTGAAATTAAGAGATTATTAAAACCCTTCATCATTCTAAAGATGTTAAATCCACATTACACAGACCACATATGAACAAAATAACTTGCTGCCCTGCTTTCTTCACCAGGAAAAAACTGAAAAGACACAGGTGTCAGTAACTGAATCCAAAGTACTGTCTTCAGATTGGGCATCTGCATGCATGTTTGCTATAAAAGAAAAGACACAGAAAGTACGATAAAATGGAGGGTGGATGCATCAGTATAAAGCAGCATGTGCAGTTTCTTACATATACTGCAAGTATGGATTTCTCTAGCTCATGTGCACATTCTCCTCTAAAGCTGAAGCTATAGCAGCCACAATAGCAGCAGCAAAATGAAGTACACATACTAAGACCACTGCCTCCAGGATGCACTCCGAAAAAGTTTTAATCATTGTAATCATTGTGTTAGGAGGGAAAAACCCTAACCACTCGTTAGAAAAAGTAATGGCAAGAACCTGCATCACATACTGCATATGTGCATATTCATATAAATAGCCCTTGCACAAGAGACACAGAAAGCCATATTCCCTTTGTGTTAGCCAACTGTTCTGCTGAAACATGTGGGTGGACAGCATTTAAGAGCACCGCGGAGTAAAGCTCAGTGTTTGGCAGTGATGGCAAGCCGTGACACAAAAGAGACTATCTAACCTACCCTTCCTTCCTAGCCACACTATTCCTCCTTTTCCCTCATACTAGTTCAGTTTAGGCCAGACTCCTCTGCAGTTCAAATAAACTTTGAATAAACAAAGAAAGATTGGCTTTTGCCTTCCCAACCCCCCCAAGGAATAGTCTACTTGCTTTCCTTTCATGCATCATTGTAGTATTTGCAGACACTAGCCACCCTGAAAGCAAGTGTTCAGAGTCCCATTTTCTTTAGTGTTTGCTACTACAGTAACAGTCAATATTCTCTGCTGTCAGTGACTGTATGTACTCATAGCACACAACAGGTTACTGTTCTTTTAGACGAGTAAACAGCTCAACCGAGACTAGTTGCATTGGTTCTAGAGATACTGCTCCAGACATCCCCGTAAAGAGCAGAAGCCTGCACTCCTCTATTGAAAGGATAAGCAACTATGTTGATCTTGCCTTGCAAATGTGTATCTGTAGTCTTGTTTTGAGACTTGGAACACCTAGTAAGTAACCACCCACAATGCTACTCCCCTCCTCACTCCAGGGAGTCTCGAAGTGGGGATGGAAGAAAGGAAAATTACAGGGAACAGAATGTTTCTGGAATGGACAGTGCTTCCTTCCCAGGAAGAAGGGCGGTAAGACCAGAGAGGAATAGAACCAAGAGGTAAGAAGTGAAGCAGTGATGTTGGAAGGACAGGATTATCAGGCTCTATGCAAGGAGGCAAAAAATAAGGTAGCCAGCTGCTTTGGCCCAGAAAAGCCTCAGGAACAGGGTCAGTCAAACGCCTTACTAACTGATCTCAAACAAGGTGAGGAAGATACATCCTGGAGAAGGAGAACTCCACATCTGAAAGAACTCCTAGCAGCTTACAGATTGTGATCTACCTGTGCTCAAACTTACACGCATGACATTATTCTGAGGGAATATCCTGCTCCGTCACCAGCTTTTCCCACTTACACACTGAGCAGAACCAAAGTTTATAACTAATATTAAAGTTTCAAGCTACCATTCCTGCTATGTGTTTTAGGTTTGTTTTTACACTATTAGACAACCAAAGTCCTCAGTGCATCATTTAAGTACTCTCTTGGAAGGCTGCCTTTCTATTATTGTTCCTTTTATGAGGCTGTAAATAGCATTCTTAGAATTAAACAAGCAATAACCCTCCAGCTTTGCAGCCACCCTTTCTCAAAAAAATTGTACACCTTGCCCACATTTTCAGCCGAAGTGAGAAAGATTTACAGTATAAACTGTTCCAAACAGTCAGTCTCCCCCCCCCCCCAAAGGTCTCCCCTTGAGTGAATAATAAATACTTGCAAATACTCATCAGGCACACCCACATTAAGGAACCACCAAAACTCACTAATCAAGAACAGTAGTAGATCATTAATTTGCAGAATAAAAGCCTTTCTCAACAGGAGCTGGAGGCTTGAAAACGCTCACTTGTTTTAAAACAATTCCTAGGTCTACAGGACACACAAGGACACCCAAAACCAATCCTAAGACACACACAATCTTTTCAAAGCAGTGTCGAAAATAAAATCAGTTATAAAATTAGTTATGTAAAATAAATTAACGGGGTTTTTTGGGTTTGTTTTTTACAAGCTACTTCTAAAAAAGCTGTACAGCCTACAAAATACCTCGAAGCTCCTGTCCCAGCTACTCTTCACCAAATGGTGGAAAATAAATCTGTTTTAGAAGTTGGATGCTCTACGCTGTGGCCAAAAGCTCTCCATTGTTTCATTTGACACACAGAATTTTGTCATACTGAGAACACAAGAACTAGACAGCTTTTTAGCCCATACTGCAAGTCCAAAGTTATACTCCAGAATGAATGCAGAAACATGGGGGGGGGGGGGGGGGGTAAGCATATTAAGAACACCGTGTTTCATTTCATTCTGGCATTCAGTATTATATATGTTCTTTGGGAAGCCCACTAGCAGGAAGATACCACAAAAAGGTGCAAGCAGCCCAACTGCCATAAGGTTGCTGGGTTGGGGTTTTTTGGTTGGTTGGGTTTTGGTTTTTTTTTCGTTTCGATTTGGATTTTTTTTTAAAAAAAACTTCCTGGCCCCTTAAGTACACCCCACCACTCCCAAAACGTCATTTTAATTTTTTTTTTGTTTTCCCACGAAATTCATACTCTTGTTCCCTGACACCAGCAGCTTTAGGAAACAAGAAAAGCTCTTCCAGAGCTTTCTAGAAAATTATTTCAGAGGTACAGCAGTGGGATAGGAGTAAGTGTCCTTGCAAACTGGAGACAAAGGCATCACCACATTTTGCTAGTCTAAACGCCTTCACCTATCAGTTAAGCAAGCATCCCACGAAAAGCATGGGTACTCTCCCTGTTCTCAGGCACGTTTTTCCCCTGAAGCTGCTTGTTGTGCTGTCCGATTTCATACTGGGAGGAAACCACCTCCAACACTGAAGTTACTGGAAAATTCCAGCAAAATCCCCCGCGTTGACCCCCAGAGCAGAAGGGGGGGACAGCAGACCGCCATTTTCCAGTTTCAGATGGAAATCAAGTTTCAAACTATCACAGCAAGAAACTATGTCCCAATGAAACTCAAGACACCTTCAAGCACGTTTTGAAGAAGCCGCAGCCTCTGTGAAACAACGCTTAGGATCATCAGAAACAAAATCTTGCAAGCAAAGCGTTGTAAGCAAAACACACATAAAACGAGTTCTCGTTTTTGCATCCGTAAAGTTCCCGTTTGCACCAACGTTGCCCCGGAGCAGGAGATGCAGCTGCTGTGGCAAGGATGCCCATCTCTGCTAATTTCTGACTGCCTTAAAAAAAAAAAATACAGTCCTTCCCTCGTCACGGCCACCCTCCTTCCCTACGTATTCGGTTTATTTCCTCGGTATCTCACACGCCGAACGCGGCACAAAGCCGACCCCACGAAGCAGCTGAACCTCGCATCAGAAACGGCAGGGGCTTGGGGGGCTTTCCCCGCCCGCGGCCTCGCCGCCCAGGCTACGCGCCCCACATACCGACTCCCTCAGAGACCGCGGCAGCGGCTTCCCGCCGCGCACCGGCGGCCCAAGGCCCCGACGGCCGCCGCCCGCACCGAGCCGCGGGCTCCCCGCCTCACCTCCTCCTCCCGGGAGCGAGCGGCCGCCCGGGACCGCCGCCGCCTCGCCGCCCGCCCGTTGGAAGGGCGGCCCTACCCCCCACCCCCCCCCGGCGGAGCTGAGCCCACCTCCGGCCCCCGAGCCCCGCGGGGCGGCGGGACCCGGTGGGACGAAGCGCCGCGGCCGGTCGCGCCCGGCCCCTCAGGCCCGCCCGCCGCGAGGGTGCGGGGGCCCTCTGGCGCCGGCGAGGGGCGGGAGCGCGGCCGCCCCCTCCCGCGTTGCGTCGCGCCGCGCACTCGCTCACCTCGTCGTCGTGGTGCTGGCAGTAGCTGGCCCGGTCGGGGAAGACGGAGAGGATGTTGTAGGGCGAGGCGGGGTACGGCGGGCTGAGGGCGAGCGGCGCGGCGGGGCCGGCGGCGGCGGCGGGGCCGGCGGCGGCGGCGAAGCGCTCGATGAAGTGGTCCTTGGTCAGGCGCACGCGCTGGTGCGCCCGCACGCAGTTGTCGCACAGGTGCTCCTGGCAGTCGAGGCAGCGGGAGCTGGCGGCGTTGCCCTCGTCGCAGGAGCTGCAGCGGGGCTCGCCCTGCCGGCTGTGGGGCCGCCGCAGCAGGAGCGCCGCCGAGCCGCCGCCCGAGGAGGAGGAGGAGGACGTCGAGGAGGGCGCGGCCGAGGCGGCGGCGGCGGGCGAGGAGCCGGCGGCGCGGTGCGGCGGCGGCGGGCGTCCGTGGTGGCGGTTGTTGCCGCCGCCGCCCCCCCCCCGCGCCGGAGCCGGCGGCGGGGCCGGCCCCGGCGGCGCGGCCGTTCTTCTGCTCGTCGGCGGCGGCGGCCACGACCACGACGTCCAGCAGGTTGCTGAGGAGGAAGTTGGAGGAGGGCAGCGCGTCCATGCCCGAGGGCTCCGAGATCACCACCTTCTGGTCGCAGATGGGGCAGCGCAGCTTGAGCGCGTCCCCCGCGCCGGGGTGCCGCTGCGCCTCCAGGCACTGGCGGCAGAAGGCGTGCAGGCAGGGCAGGACGTGGAGCCGCCGCGGCGGGCCCCCGCAGGAGGAGCCGCCGCCGCCGCCCCCGGAGGAGCTGGAGGTCTGCGAGGAGGACGAGGAGGTGGAGGAGTTGGAGGAGAGGGGAGCCGGCGAGCCGCACATCTCCTTGCACAGCGGGCAGATCTGGAAGTCGGACTCGGGAAACGAAGCCATTTGCGATGGGCCCGGCTCCCCGATGGGGGGGTGAAAACGCGCCTCCCCTCCCTCACAGAACAGAAGCGTGGGCGGAAAAAAAAAAAAGACGGGGGGCGTCTGTAAAGGCGTGGGGAGAAGAAGGTAGTTCTGCAAGCGGCTTACGAGCAAGCTGGCATCGATCAGTCGTTTTGCCAAGTGGGATCGATTGGCCGGTTTTGCAAATACGGTGTCATCGATCCGGCGTCTGCAGGGAGCTGGATCCTCGCCTCGTACCTCGCCGCTGCCGGGCTTGCTGCTGGCGAGAGGGTATTTTTGGTATCAAGGTGTAGCTGTCCCGCTCTCCCTCGGCAAATGGAGCCTCTCTTCCCTCACATGTACTCAGCCCCCGATCCCCCGTTGCATTAGACAAATTGTATCGATTCCCAGAGCGGTCAATACCTCACACAGTCTTCTCATTTCCCCCTTGGGTCAGCAGTTTGACAACGTGGTTTGGTTACTTGTCTTCCTAAACAGAAAGTGCATGGGCGCCGACCGCCCGATCCCCGCCGCGTCCAGCGGGGACCGGACCTCTGTCCGCCGGGGCTCGGCTCCGGTTCCCACGGCCGCAGGACGGGGTCGGGGCGGCAGTGCAAGTCCCTCCGGCTGGGCGGGGAGGACGCGGGTGAGGGGCTGCAGGGGCTTAACTCAAGTTTCGCGCTTTCTTCTTGGGGCGTGGGGTTTTTTCCTCTTTTCCTTTAAACCTGTGCTTGTCGGGGGGGAAGGGGAAATTTCGTTTCAGTTCCCCCCTCCACTTTTGCAATCCAGAGCAGCTCTAGGAGAGAGAGAGGCACTGAAACACAGTGGCCAGGCAGACTTCTCCGGCTCCAGTCCTCCCCCGCCGACGCCTGCTCCACCACCGCATGACTGGGGGGTGGGGATGGAGGGCGGCGTTGGTGCCCACCCCACCGGCAGAGACTCACGCTGGCGGGACACAGAGGAGAGGGAGGAGATGGGAAGAAGAAAAGGGCTCCGCGGACGGTTAAAAGCAGCGGTCCCCTCTCGCCTCTCAAAAATCCCGGCTCGCCGTCCGCCTTCCTCTAAGCGGGGTCCCCGCGGAGGGCAGCGCCGAGCCCGCAGCGGCCCCGCCACACGCGGTGCCCGGCGGCGGGACCGGGCGCTCAGCGCCGCGGGCTCGGCGCGACTCGCACACGCTGCGGCGGCCGCGGCCGGGCAGAGGAGCAGCGGCAGGTCCCCGCCGGCCGCCCTGAATTATTCATGGGGGGTGTATTATATTCGCTCGCACAAATTGGAGCCGCTGTGCAATGCTATCCGAGCGCGCTACGCTCGCCCCCTCCTCCTCCTCTCCGGTTCTCGCTCGCTCTGAGCCCCTGCAGCGCCTGGGATCACATTTCCTTTGTCATCTCGCCTCTTCGCGTGGTGTTTTATTGAGAAAACAAAAATAATATAAAACCCGAAGAGGGAGAGCGAGGAGGGGATGGGGTGGGGTAGGGGGGTGGCAGCAAAAAACAAAACGCCCGCCTCCCCCGCGATCTGCCGAGCCGGAGCCCACCGGCCCCGGGGGGTGAATTAGCAGGAATTACTCACTGATGCGGCAGCACCGTCCCGGGCGGCGTGGGATCCGGGGAGAGCCATCGCGCCGGGCGCCTTCCCCCGGCCCGGCGGGGTGCGGAGGGGCAGAGCTGGGCGGCCCCGGCCCTCGGGCGGCGGGGGATGGGGGAAAGGGGGGGGAAGGGAGCTCAGGGCGCGGGGCAGCGCGGGGCCCGCAGGGCTGGCGGCGGCGCTGGCTCCGGCCCCGCTGCGGCCGCCGGCACTGGGGCGGCGCGGCGTGCGGGAGCCTTTTAAGCTCCGACGGCGCGGGCTGACTTCCGCCCGGCTGCGGGGGGCGGCCGGGGGGCGGCGGCGGCGGGCAGGAAACATTAGCCCTCCTCCTGCCCGACCTGCCCCCATCCGTCCGCATCCAGCCCCGCCGCCCTCGCCCGCGATTTTTTAATATCGCCGTTTTCGGCGCCGCGGGCACCCCCACCACACACACACAGGCCCCCGCCCCTCCAGGTTTGCTTTTACGCGGCTCAGGCGGTCGCCGGCCCCCCTCGCCCTTCTCCGGTTTGAGACGCGAGCGGAGAAGGAGCGGGGCCCGGGGGGCCGCGCTTTGCGAGCACCGGGGCGTTAACGCAGCTCTCTGCATGCAGTCGCTGGGTGAATGGTTTCCTCACGCCCAGCCTGGAGCGAGCGGCTCCTTCCGCGCCGCTGCGGTCGCCCCGGCTCTGCCGTGCCCGGGAGGGCGAGCCCGAGCCCGAGGGTTGCTGCTGGCCAGGGGCAGGCGCTTCCTCTCCCTTAAACTGACGCGATGAAGTTAGCAAAAAACGAGCGGCGACGACGTTTGCAGTGCTGCGAGACCCAACGGAAACAAACACGCAACAATTACCTCGGTTTAATCGAAGGCCTGGCGACCAGCGACTGCTGCGGGGCAAGCTCCAGCCGCGGCGTGGCTGAGTGGCCACCCTCTTGTTTCGGTGGGGCTCCTGCTAGCCGGCCCGAACGCGTTGCATCGCACCCTTAATGAGTAAAACTGGGCGTGCTGAAAAGTTTTAACACGTGAAACTGGCTTAGGGATGGGAAAGCAAAAATTAAAAAAAAATAACAATAGGAACAAACAGAGATTTGCGAGTGAAAGCATCTGTAAATATGCGAAATAAACTTGAACCAAATTGGTGTTAAGTAATGAATACAAATTTGCAAAAATGCCACAGAAAAGGAAAGCTGTCTATTAAAATATATTGATTTATGTTCCTCTGTTTAGGCCTTAGACATACAAATAGCTAATACTATTTAGGCCTTAAACACAAATAACACTCAGTTAAATTGTCTGCTTAAAAATAAAAGTCTTTTGCTGACAGGACTAAACACAGCAGCAATGAGCTGTGCCTGTGAGGATCTCTCTCCAAAAGCCCTTCAGCAAACTGAGACAAACTCAGGAGCGCTAATGTCCTTCAGCAAGACCAAGCAATGGGAATCACTGATGAAGTCCGTGGGGCAACTAACGTGCGTTAAGGTGTAAACAAGCATGAATATTTATTATGCCCCTCAGTAGTATATTCAGCTGAGAACTTGCCTTATGTATCACTAAAGGATTTGGCTCGGGGGCTGTGTTCTTTACATTGCATATCCATATGTTCACATTTGAGCATGCAGGTGAAACCCATCACAGATTTGGCTAGCAGAGGTTAAAAAAAATCGTCAGGCTTTGCCTCAGCTCTGTTTGTTTGTCCTGTGGTTGCTGCAGAGGGTTATGATGCTGTGGAGCTTGTCCTTTTCCAGATGAAGCTAGTTAGTTGTGGAGAACGGTAACTCCCCGAACAACAAATGCATGGTTGATCTGTTTAGGTTTCCTAGATGATGCTTTCCACTAGCTGCCTCAGTAAAAACCATCATCTTTTGCTTTCAGAAATATTTTAATTGGGCAGAAATTCCCAGATGCATGTCTCCAGGCATATCTGACACCCCTGCCTTCCTCAGTGACAGCTGTTTGCTTTCCAGCTAACCAGCTAAAGAGGAGAATTCTGCACGTCCATGCTTCAGATGGCTCTAATGGGTGCATGAGGCTACCTATATGCTATGGAAGGTTCTTTTCACTGACAGGATCCACTGTATTTGTGCCAAAGCTCTCGAACCTTGTTTACAGCTTACACCCTCCCTGAGCTTGTAAAGGCTATAAGCAATTCACTGTCCCTGAACAGTGGGTCCTTATTCCCCAGCTGTCATCCTCGTATTTGAGCACCTCTGTCTTTCTAAAGCAAAGTCTTCCCTTTCTTCTCCCTCCACTGCTGCCAAAGGAATGGAACATTTTGAGGCTTCCTCTGATTTTGGGTGGCTTTCTGTCTTCATTATGAAAACCACTGAAACAAAGCTAAAGGGGATATGCCAATATTATACTCAGTTCTGAAACATTAGCTGCTGGAGCACTTGTATGCTTGACTACACAGCAGATAGCACCGTGTGTTTTTCTGCTTAGCGCATTGACTCAATGTTTTTCGATCCAATTAACGTGTTCTGCTCTAAAGAAATCCTTGGCTCTCCTCAGATAGAGCAAGGCCTCAATATATTTCATTTGTTTTCTGAGCTGACAAACACGTGGGTGAACAACAGCATGAGGGCGATAGGTGAAGTACGAGAGGCTTCTGGTTCCTTGGTAGACAGCAGGATGAGAACTTATTTTTATGATTTTTCCCTGGGAAGCTAGTGCTTCACATTTACCCTTTTTGTTTCTCAAAAACAAAAGAACAATAGCTATCCTGGTTAGCGGGGCTATTGTCCGTCTGTGCCAAATAAATGAAATCTCACTGCTTACGTGAGCCTCTGAGGCATTTCTCTGCATTCTGCTCGCTCTCCTTTGTGTTGCTCTGCTGAGGTTTCTTGCATTTATTCCTGTCTCTCCAGTATTTTTCACACCCGTTTCTTCTCATCTTTCTTTTGTTCCCCATTCATACACTGTTGCTGGTCTGAATTTGAAACAGTGTAGTTTGTACTAAAGGTAAGCCCATTATTTAAACTGTGTTGAAATCATAACTGTGTCAAGAAGGCATCAGAACTGTGTTAAAACATTAACCGTTAAAACATTCTAACAATGCTAAAATCTGGGCACAACCGGCCACATCTTCAGAGACACCTAATGAGCACAAAAATAGCTCCGAAGATACTGGCCAACTTCCATCTAGTTGGAAAATCTCTATTTGGCAACATTTATCTGTCCTTGACTAACTGCCCAGCCACTGCAGCTAAAGTACGCATTAAAAATACGTGGCTTTTTTTTTTTTTTTTCTCCTCCTTTTCCTTTTATATTTCTCTGGAAAATAGGACATTGGGGCTGAAGACTGCACCTGAGTCATTCTCTAGCATCTGCTTCCAATGTCGGGATGTGCTTTCCACTGTCCATACTTGGAAGCTTCATTTACTTGAAGAAAAGCATCTGCTTTCCGCCAGCAACACTACAGGACAAACAGAACGGTGTTCCTGCCAAAAGCAATACAGCTGGAAAAGCCGGGGGTCTGGAGGTTAAAAGCTTTGTTAAATAGAACCAGGTACAGTAATTGTGGGTTTGGGGATATTTTACTGTAATTTTAGAGGCAAACATTCACATAAGGAGCTCTCCCCTATACCACCTGCGTGAAATGGTCCAGCAGCCAGATACTGTTTGCCCTGCTGTACTGAGCGCTGAGGCAGTGTGCAAGCTCAAAGCTCAGCAGGGCTTGTGAACAGAAGCCGCTAAGTAGCTGGCGCAAGTCCCTGAACGTGCACAGGTAATAATGAACATATAGGACTGAACTTCTGTTGTCATTGTTGCTGTTTCACACCTAAGGACCCCGAAAACATTTCCATCTTCAGTATTGCTATACCACAGAGGTCTGAGTACATAAAAAGCCAAGACAGTGGTTCATCACTTCAAGTTCTGCCTATTATTTTCTAGGGATTATAAAAACCCAAATCTCCCTGTCCTGGTGCACCTGAGAATCCCCTTCTTACTTTGTTAACAAAGAGGCAAGAGGCACAGCACTGCATCCAGCTTGGATCTCTGCCTCCCACGCTCAAGAACGTGACTAGTAAATCAATGTACAAAGGGAGCAGTTCCAACAGGTCTATCCATAGAGAAAGGCTACAGCAAGACCTTGATGCTGGTGTAGTCTTTGGGGATTTTACGTTTGTCAAATAGTGCAGATAAATGAAAGAGAAAGGTTTTGCTGTTGTTTTTTTAGCTCACTCTTAGCAATTTATTCATTACACTCAGAGGAATAGCCATCTTTTTTTTGGCTTTCACCACAACTGTACTTCATGGACAACTGTGCCACTTAAGTCCAACCACTTTAGCCCTGATTTGTGCTTTTTTTTTTTCTTCCTTTCCTCATTTTTCCTCTTGCAAACACAAACTTCTAAATTTGCCTCAGATTCCAAATTTGCCATGCCTGCTCTTGCATACTGCCTCTTGCTCAACCATATATCTGTCATTGGATCCATTAGTAAGTACAGTAGTAAGTTCAACTTTCTGCATGTGTTGCTGAGCTTCCTGTATGGTATGCTGGATCTTGAGCAGGGTGGAGGGCTGGGGAGAAAAGAAGCAGTAATTATTGTCCCCATAGACATTGGGAACTGGCTTGCTCAGCATATTAATTCAAGCTCTTGACATCCCCTCCTCCACCCATCCATATCCCCTACAGCAGGGTCACCTTGAGTTTAAATTAAAGATGTGCTTGTTAGGATGTGATGGGATCCAGGAGAGCAGAGGTAGCCCCCCCTATACACATGTGCAAGTGAAATCTGTAGATCTTGGTGTGCATCTTCACATCTCTACAGCCTTCAAGGGCTGGCTTTGGGAAGAAAAGATCTTGCACTCAAACAGCTGACATAACTTCTAAGCCTGGAGACACAACCAGGTTTAGGGATCGATCCTCTACTCTCCATTCCCAGAGAGAAAAAAACCCCTAGTGTCTTGCCTTACAACACTGAGCTCTGCAGACAACTGATGGAAAGGTGCAATTTCTACATGTGCTAAAGGTTTTCTTACTTCTATTGACAGAGTCTCCCAGCACACCTTTATGCTTAAGCCTTGCTCTAGCTGTCCTACTGCTTGCTATGCATCTGAGAGGAAACTGAATGACCTCCCCCCCGCCCTCCGTGCGTTCTGATTAATGCCTTCTTCCTTTCAGAAATTCTGTCCAAAAATCACCCATTTCTAACCACGTAGTGAGATTTAGCATCACAAGGACATTTAGCACCTTTACCTTCTAAAGACTGCATCTCTAAAACCAGTTTCCTTTTCCAGACATCTCAAATCTCCCTCTATTCACCATCTGTTCAATCAGATTTCTTGTTAAACGAAGTACCTGTGTTGGCTTTAATCTTTGATGATGACAGTGCAGCTATTGCCCCCCAAGGATGGGCTCAAGGCCAGAAGATGCAAATGTCTGTTCTTCTCACCCTGATTCTGCTCTGACCCTGTTGCAGCTTTCAAATGTGATGCCTACCATTAAGAATGGTCTAGATCCAGGCTTTGGCCCACAAGGAGTGACTTCACTGACTGGATGTTGGCCTCATGCAAAAACTGATGCTGAAGTAAGTATTAAAGGCTCTCAAACTCACCTTCAACAAAATGTCCCATCAGATCACTTCGCCCTTCAGGAAGAGCTTGGCAGAGTAGGTATGGTTTTTAAACATGATCTGCAGGTCAAGAAACACAAACTCTGAGCAGCTGGAGGTAGAAAGCAGGTGCCAACATTATGGGCTAATAATTGCAAATGTTTTGTTATTAGCCTCCCATTTCCTGACACTGCTGCTGCTCCCATACCTCACTCCACATTCATCCTCTCCGCACAGTTAACTCGGCTGTAACTCAGAAATCCGCCCTACCTTGTTTCTTGTTCACATCCACAAGATCCTTTTACTCAGCTGGGGGAGTGCTGTTAACTGCAAGAGGTGGTATATGCTACGGCTTAAGGGAGAATGGCTTGTCAGCTGTTAATGCTTCTCCACAGCTGTGTAAACTCCGGGTGCAGGCAGCTGTTCCCCTCCAGATCTGGCTGCAGGAGCTGGGAAGCCTGGCACCCTCAGCTATTCATTACCCGGTTCAGCCCGTAAACTGGGACATGTGAGTGTCCCCTAACACGCTGCAGCATCACTACAGTTGACCTTGTGCCAGGAAAGATGAAGCGCTTGTGCAGCCTGTTCAGAGGGACACTAGTATCTTCCATCTCTTCAGCTGGTTGCAAAGAGACATCATCTACATCTTAGGGTTATCTGCATCCAAGTGCTGCCGGTCCCCTTCTGCCTCCTCCTCACTCCCTGGGGGACAGTCTGCTCCTCCCTCAGGGCCATGCAATGTAATTCCCTGAGCATCATCGGCAAACCAGGACTCTCATTTGCAGCATGTGCCCTCAGGTGATTTTGTGTTACATGCAGCACTAATCCTGACCCACATTCAGGTGTGGCTCTCTCCCACAGCTGCTCTCATCAAGGCAGGGCTGTTCCAAAGGTATCGATTGAATGCTGAGAGAGAAAAGTGGAGGCAGGAAGGAAACAGGCTTTGGGCTAACCTGGACCTGAAATGTCATGAGTTTTATATGTTGAAACCAACACGGGTCAGTGACAGTACATGCAAAGGTAATACGCTTCTTTAAGAGAGCGAACGAACAAGCAAGTAGCCATGCAGGGCGATAATCAGAGTTCCTGGTTCATGTGGGTGTTTATCATGGTTATAATTACGTTTCCTGTAGGGAAAGCTGTAAGATGGACCCGGAGGAAGCTTTTGCTACCTTGCATCGTGTGGTTCCTCCAGACTCAGGTTACAGGATGAGGCTGTTGTGCGCTTGTGGTACGTGCACAAAGTTAGAGTCTCAGATCCCGGCTTCCCTGCAAAGTCTTCGGAAACTTGAAGTGACCCATGAAAAGGCCTTTCCTCTCCTCATTGCTCCACCAGGGAGCCGAGAAGGGAGAAGCTCTTGCCTGGGCAAAGTAGGAGCCATCTTCTTTCCTATGCGGGACCCCAGTGGCATCCCTACATCCATAAAAGTGGACTTACGAAAGCAGCCTGTCACTCACATCCCATCCCAAAGCCTCTCTCCCGTGCCGCTGGGAAAACAGGCAGCTGAAACCCTTTCGGTGAGAGCCTCCTCCCAGAGATTTAGCCCCAAAGAGCTGCACGTTTCTTGAAGGCTGTTAAATGTCCCTTTGCAGCATGCCTCCTCTCTGTGTGCAGACGGGCCCTGCGCCTGCTGGTGTAAATCCTTCCCAGGATACCTCCACCACGGAAGTTATAAATAGGCCGGGGGATAAGACAAAGGGAAGCTTTCTTAAAATGGAGGATACCATGAGTCCTGTTTGCTGGAGCAGGAACTTTAAAGGGAAGGCAGGGGTTCAGGGGAATTTTAAAGCCGTTGATTTGGCTGATGCTGTAGGTCTCGGAGGGGGGAACGCTGTCACTCTGAGGATCTTTCCCCTTTTTCGCTTTACTAAAGCAGGGTGTTGTGTCTCCTTTCAAATAAAACCCATGTGCATTTATGATGACGGACAGCTGCTGGGAAGAGAAGTTTGTATATCTTCTGTTTGCTAGCCGCAGAGCGGTGGAGTTGCGTTGAGCCTGACAGCCCCTTTTGTGAACCGCTGCCTGGCAGTACAGATGCTCATTTGTTTAAATAAAAGCAGCCGAGGGGCTTGTGGTCTCTGCAGTGCAGACCCTACCCTTCCGCGGTGTTTCACAGCTACCGGCCTTGGGGTGCTACTGCAAGCTGGAGAAGTAAAAATAAGGAAGGAGGGAGCGAGCCTCAGGAAGCCAAATCAAATGGCGGTAGCAGCATCTCAGGAAGCTCGCCCAAGGTGGTGGGGTGCAGGGCAGGTGAAGAAGATCAGAAGTGTAGGAAATCAGGGAAACAGATGTGGCCATGCCAGGCTTCGGGGAGGGAGCTCCTGAGATGCGGGGCCAGCATTCCCATGCATTTCCATCTGGCAGTGAAGGAAATTATGTAAAGTGGAGGGGCCAGGGGCCCCCTTTCTTTTTTTTTTTTTTTTTTTTTTTTCTTCCAATTCTTTTCTCCCCTCACTTCCCATGATGCAATTAAACAGCCATTGCTGACATCATCATGTATGCATGCTGAATGCAGCCATTGTGTCTCGGCTGCAGTGCTGTACTATATATAGATTAGTTGCCAATCTCTGCTATGTATCAGCAGGGAAGACACCCAAGGAATTAAGTGAGCAGTTGCACTGTAGGACTCCTGGCTTTTGTCCCATGGCCTCAAGACACGATGGGCTATACAGTAGAACTAGAAATAATCAAAAATAAGTGATTTGGAGATTGAGACAGGAAACTTCTGAAAGATTGATGTGCTGCAGTGGTAGGAAAGCAGCCTTCTAGGTGGCGATGCATGAAGCAAGAAAGACAATTTGACCCACACATGCTGCTGGCTTCTTTTACATAAAAATAGGGAGTCACCTCCCCTTGCCAGTCCCTATGCCAGGCAACATTAGATAGCTGCAAATCCTGCTTTCTTGGCCTTAGGTAGGTGGAGGAAAAACATCCACCTGGGAATTGTGGTTTCGGCCTTCCGGCACTTGAGGGGACAGAGTCAGTGACCTCCCCTCTGCAGGCAGTAGATGCACCCTGCAATCCACTGTGCACCTAGCAGAGCAGCCAGTGCCTGCCTGCCTTGGCACTGCCAGTGGCATGAGAGGGTGAGCATTTTGGGGGGGACCACTGCTACACCTGTGGCCACCACGTATGAGGGAATCTCTTCCATGCTGAGCCTGTTCAAATGATCTTGCCAGCACTAGGTTAGGGAAATTTTGTCTTGTGCATTTCCAATGGCAGGGTTTTCTTTTGCAGCAAGACAGTTCCCTTAGCTCCTTCCTCCCTCCCTCCCTCCCTCCCTCCCTCCCTCCCTCTCTCCCTCCCTCCCACCCAGCCCTTTGGCAGGAGGTGACAGGAGGTGACTGAGCCGATCTAACAGCTCAACACTTCAGAAAGGGGCAAGTCCTGCTCCTTCCCTCTAACTCCGGCTCTTTGCTGCTCATCTCTGGACAGCCCGGGCAGCTGACAGCAGGGGCTGATGAGTGCTTGAGCAGAGAAGGTGGTGGGACTGGGGAACTGGATGAGCAGGAGAGGGTTGGGGTCCTTGGAGGTAAACAAACCCTCCCTGTTCAGCAGTGAGCTGTTAGATTGACTCAGACAACAGACAATTTCAGGATGTAAAATGACCCTGAAAGGAAAGCTTTGATGTTAGAGGCTTTTTTCTTTCTTGCTGACTTCACTCCAGGCCAAATTCCAACCGAACTGTGGCCACTAGCAGCTTTCTCAATCATTTCACGAAGTCCCATACCAAGGTGATGGAAGTCCCATACCAAGGTGATGAGACCAAGTGTTGCTGCAGCCCCAGGCACTCAGCTCCCTGCCCTCACGCTGCCCTTGGGCCAGTCACATCATTTCTGTTCCTAAGAGGTGTTCAGCTCTTCACTCAGTAAACGGTACGGTACTTTTTGTTGCTCTGGCGCCTGCTAGGCATTTAAGAATAAGCCAGGTAAAAATGTCTGTTTCTTGTAGTCCCTGCAAGAGTGGCTGTTGCATTGGTAGCAGACAGAGAAAATGCTACCAGGATGTTTTGAAAATGTTCAGGGATGGAGGTTCCACAGCCTCTTTGTACCCCTGCTCCTGTGCTGACCCACCTCTTACAAAAAGGAAGGTTTTTCCTTACATCCTAGTAGGATTTCCCTTGCTAAACCCTGTGACTGCTGCCTCTTGTCCATCCAGTCTTCTCAGGCTGAATAAACCCATTTCCTTTGGCTATTTTTCACACATCATGTTCCAGTCTTCTAACCATCTTAGTGACCCTCTGCTGCACTTGCTTCAGCATATTCATATCTTTCTTGCACTGGGAAGCCCAAACTGAAC
Organism: Falco peregrinus; assembly: GCF_023634155.1. Taxonomy (NCBI): domain Eukaryota; kingdom Metazoa; phylum Chordata; class Aves; order Falconiformes; family Falconidae; genus Falco; species Falco peregrinus. The sequence goes on from NC_073725.1 coordinate 13,974,114, forward strand.
ACAATACCCCAGGTGCAGTCTCACTACTACTGAAAACAGGGGAGGAATCTCTTCCCTTGACCTGCTGGTTACATGCAGGTTACGTACAGTCTGGAGTTAGCCTTCATCTCTGCAGGAGCACACTCCTGGCTCATGTTCAAGCCATTGCTCTCTGGGACTCTCAGGTTCTTTTCTGCAGAGCTGCTGCCCAGGCAGTAAGTCCCCACTGTTGCAGGGAGTTATTCCAGATGAGGTGCATGCAGGGCTTTGCATCTGTCCATGCTGAACTTCATAAGGTCTCTGTCGCCCAATTTCTCTAGCTTGTCCAGGTCCGTCTGAACAGCAGCCCTGCTTTCCAGGCTAATGGCCTTCTCCTGTTTTAACGTTGTCTGTGAATTTGCTGGGGAGGTGTTATCTCCCATTGTGCAGGTCATGGGTGATGTTGGTGTAAACCATTTCTGGCCTCAGTATTTACCCCAAAACTCACTACTCATAATTGGATGCCTGACAGACTCTGAATCCATGACTACTCCCTCCAGAACCTAAGCACCGAGGCAGTTTTTCACCCACATTCTAGTCCATCGATGTAGCCCATACTGCCTCAGTTTGGCTACAAGGACGTTATGGGACACCATGGTGAAAGCATTGCTACAGCCAAGGAAAGCGGCATCCAGTGCCTTCCCCAACCCTCCCAGAGTGGGTTGCTTATTCCATTGGGAGGGCAGGCAGGCTGGTCAGGCACACTTTGCCCTTGGAGAAACCATGCTGCCTATTCCTAGTCACTCTCCTGTCCTTCATGACATGGACACAGAGTCCCTCAGGACTTGCTTTATAATTTTCCCAGGCACTGGGTTGAGTCTGACCAGGTAGTTCTTCCCCAGAGTCTCCTTTCAGTGTTTTGGGGTTATTTTGGGTTTTTTTGTTTTTGTTTTTTTTTTAAGGCAGGAATCTTCCCCCAGTCATCAGAGACCACTCCTGGTTGCTATGACCTTCCAGAGAGAAGCGTGGCCTCGCAGCAACATAGACCATCACCCCCAGCACCCTCAATTGCATCCCCTCTGGTCCCATGACTTACAGACTTCTTTTATGCAGCTTACCTCTGTGGTCCCTAGCTTGACCCTCCTGTAGCACGAGCACTGCCTCTCTGCCTTAGTCTGTGGAAGTGGGCTGAGACCTTGCCAATAAAAGCAAGGCAAAGAAGGCACTGAATGATGCTTCTTCAGGTCTGTCATTGGGTGTCAGCTAGGTAGGAAGCTGTGTGCCATCACAGCTTGGTGGGGTTGGTGCCCACCCAGATGAACTCTGCCTTTCTTTCTGATGGCAGCTAAAGCTGCTGCCGCCGAGTAAAAACATCTCAGTTTATATGCACTGCAAGTCGACATGACACCAAGTCTACCCCCAGCACCCAGCCCTGTCTTGCTATGTGCACCTGATGGTGGGGAACAGCAGAGTGGTCCCCAGCATAACTCCAGGCTATTCAGCATGTTTCTAAGTCTGGATTTGGGACAGGTTAATGCCCTTCTCCAGCAGTGGTGCATGTGCTGGTGTATTGCATTTTCCATCCCAGCCAGGTGTGCTTTGCTCTTACCAAAGCAGAGAGCAGAAACAGTACCGTGCTCTACATCTTGCCAACCAAACCCAAACAGGATAGTATATGAGCTGATGCTAACGGCAGACCTCAAGTCAGGCATCGATCGGCAGATCAAACACAGACCTGGTTGAAGCTGACGGATGTACAAAGCAGCTTTCAAGTAAGATAAAAGGAGCAAGTGAAGATCCCTGTGCAGCATGATCGCTGCTACTGCAGAAGCCACCACACCACTCGTGGCATCACAGCCAGCATTGCACAGCCTGGAAAATGGCAACCCAGCAAAGCCCCAAATAGTGGTTATGGGTGACAGTGACAGTTAATGACAGCTACTAAAACTGCAGAACTTTTGCAGCTTGACCAATGACTAATCCATGGCATTACAGTCTATTTTTCAAACAATTGAAAAAAGTCACTGTATTGGGTTTACAGATGTTCCTCAAGTGGAAGAGGATGACACATTATCCTACACCACTGCTGCAGTTAGCAGCCTGATGTGTTTCCATTTCTGCTTGTGTTTGTTAGTCCTTTTAATTGCATGTATGTTGCAAAATGAATGTGAGGCACAAATCTGGATATGAGAATCTGGTCCAGTTTAAGCCCTTCTGATGTGGCTATCTTCACCAGTAAAAACAAAGGCAGCATCAGAGCAGATGGAAAATTCTATGGTATTTCTGGAGGTACGAGGGAATGCTTTGTATTTTCTGGATGCAAACAGTATTTCTATTTGGTAATTGCTATGCTGGAACCAATTGTCTTTCAGTCAGTGTCTTTTTAAATCCCAGATGTGAAAAACCTGTAATCTTTTAATTGATTTTGTATCTTTTCTTGATACAGCTTGACACAAAACCCTAAAAGCTTCCACCTAACTGGGTAATTGTATTTTGTTTTTAAGGTGGAAATATTTTAAACTTCCCGTAATGTTAAAAAGCTCCCAAAGATACTTTGAATATTGGCCACAAGCATGGCCAGGGGGATGATTGACTAAGTGACTGTCAAAACAAAACTCCCAGAGCACTGAGCAGCCCTAGGAAACTGGATGTCTAAGGAACCCTGACGGCAGGAGCTGAGAGTTGAGGCAGCATCTGCCCTGCCTCAGCTGCCCTTGGGAACCTTGCTGCGCTGCCCCTGGCAGGTAGCCGATCTGAACTGAATGCATATATTTGTCTGTTACAATGAAGTTTTGTTAGATGTTTATTCTCTGACTGTGCAGATCAAAAAATTAGGAGAAAAACTGTAGTTCCTCAGCAACAAAAGAGAAAAGCTCTATCTTTTCACAAAGCCTGAAGCACGGATTCTCTCCCAACATGGTGGATGGAGGGTATCTCCCAAACCCCATAAATGGCTATCTGATCCTGGCAACAGCGATCTGCAAAGCTATGAAGCCCTCTCTGCTTTTCAGGTTTCTGATGCAAGCGCCTTGCGTAATACCTGAGGCTTCCAGATACAGGAACCATAAGTCAGCCCATAAGGCTGAACATATATTTTATCCACCTTGAGGCCGAAATAGCCTGACCTTTAGATGATCTTCGGAAGATGATGAATAATGTATTGCATCTCCCAGAAGGCTGATTTCTGCCCATACAGTAACTGACAGTTTTCCTGACATCAACCAACTGTGTCAGCTTGTATCTTTTCAAAAAAGGTTCTGGGGTTACCGAGGGAAAAAACCTGTAAGGTGGAGGAAGGACCGTTTCAAAAAGAAGTCAAAACCTATTGTAACCATCAAATGGGAGTGACTCTTGGGACAGCCCTGCCCTCCTCATGCAGTGCCTGCAATGTTTGGATTCTCCTGAGCTCAATAAAATCTATCAAAGAGGAAACATCAGCAGGGTTGGAAAGAGACAGCAGGAACTGAGGGCTAAGAGAGCATTTCCAAGGAGTTAATTAGTGTTGCGTTGGTATTTGTGGGTAAGCAGACCTGTGAGCAAGGGCATATAATTATGAGACCATTTAGAAATTCCCAGAGAAGCTCTCTTCATTGGCAAACGGCAGCACCGAGCCAGCACTGACACATGCTGGCTGCTATGAGACAGAATTTAGACATAGCTCGTTACCAAAAAGGCGTTACAGGATGAAGTCCAAGTCCTTAGGTTCAAAGAAATCTCTGGGAGTGCTTCAGCCTAGCTGCCTGCCATCTCCAGCCATTTCCCACTGGGCTGGAGCCCTTCCCAGGAGCCCAGGTGTCCCTGGGACCAGCCAGGTCTTGGCAAAAGCATCTCTGTGCGAGGGGGCTCCCTGCAGGTTGTGGACCAGCACACCGCCATGCAAGGAAAGGCTTGTCTCCCTCTGCTCTCTCTCCCTTCCCCCAGGACTGCATTAAAAAGGCCTGGAAACACCAGCCTCCTGTCATGAGTCACCAAAGTGACTTTTAAGCCCAGAGGGAATTTTTAAAGTAATTTAATGCTTAGAAGTTTACACCTGTTCAGGGATGGGTAAAGCTCCTAAGTCAGGTTTGGTGCTTTTCAAAATGCTTTGCCATGCCAATTAACCTCAGACATGTTTGCAGGGTAAGAATGATGCTGCTTGAGTTTGCTCTGCTTTTCTGGGCTAAACCATTTCCCGGGAGCAAGCCCTGCAAAATGCTCGAGCTCTCACCCTCATAGCAGAGCATGGATGTTGTAGCAGCAGGAATGGGCCATGCTCCCTTCTGGTTTTTGGGCAGAGCAGCCCTTTGATGCCCTGTCCTGTTCCCTTTGCCATCCTTCTCAGTGCTCGCCAGTGCTCCACCGGGCTGTCTGCCTGTTTGCTCTAGCTGGATGCTCGCAGCAAGGTTGGGGTTGTCTTAAAAGCTTTTAATAGCAGGGTAGCCACTATTAAATGAAAACATGTATTTAGACATGGCAAATGCCTTAGCTAATAGGCTTTTTGGGGAACAGTTAAGTTTCAGGGAACCACGATTTCTGCCAGCATAACTTCACTGGAGTGAATACAACATCTCCCAAAAAAGCCCGAGTGCACGGGGTCGTATCCATTGGCAGGATTGGAACTACTTGGAAATAAGAGCACAGACTTCTTTTAAAACACAATAAAAAGCATGCTTCTCTGTGACTTATTACATATTCTGTATGCCTAAGCTGGCACCACTTGTGTTCCTTACGTGCTTTGCTCAAGTACAATCTTAAGCACCTGGGGAGCTTGGCTGGCTTCACTGGATGTTGTTTGTGTTCAGTGCGATGCCAAGGTTGTGCTGCAGATATGTGCTACAGTTTAACCAGGTGAAACTACTGTTTTTGAGTGAAGCTTGTTTGGTCTCTCATTTCTCTTGGGGGTTTTATCTTCTGACATGGTTCTCTGAACTAAGCGTTGCTCCAAGGTCTTCCCCATGCCTTTGGAAGATAACATGCATCTTGTTGGGACTTGCTGCTTAAACCACACGGGAATGAAGGGCCGTCTGACTCGCCAGCCTGCCTTATGCCTGCTGTGATCCTTTAGCGGCTTGGGTGACAAAGCAGGAACTGTGATTGGCTTGGTCCGCGCTGCTCTGCAGAGCAGCTGAATGCTTAACTGGGGGAAAGCAGGGATAAAGGGCATGGGGACTCAGTATCATCACCAAGGGCAGTGGGTAGGAGAACGGCTCCAGAAGTATGGCTCTGAGTACACCCAACAATTGCAGGAGAAGGTTGCTGAATGTGGCTTCCCCTGCTCCTCTGCCTCCCCTCTGCGCTTGCACGCCTCTGCTCCCACTGCTCCCCTGCAGGCTGTATCCACCTGGCTGAGCTTAGGCTGGGGTGAAGCCCGCTCCTGGGGAGGGGTGAGGTGGACACGAAAACTTCCTCAGCTGCTCTTCAGCTAGCATCTTCTATCACAAGGAAAGATGACAAATTGTTTGTTAAATTATTTAAGATACTACTGACTGGTTATGAATTATTGAAGTCTTTATTACTTACCATTTGGATGGCAACTCAGCGCAGAAAATCACAAGCCTTGCAAGAAACCCGAGGCCAGCCATGGCTTGCCAGACATGCTGGGGACTCGGGGGTGAGCCGAGGTGGTGGGCGCAGCAGCATCTGGTGTGAGAAAAGGCACGGCTAGAGCCTGGAGCGTGTTGCAGCCTGTGCTGCTGCAGATGGCTTTGCCACTGGTGCTGCCGTCTCACAATCTCCTGCCACTCCTCCCAAGGCTATTTTTATTTAATATTTGCATGGTGGCAGTGCGAGGACCCCTTTGTACCATGTGCCATCTGAACATACTACAGAGACAATCCTTGTTCCAATTGTTTGCTCCCTACTACTGCTATTTTCTTCTTAAACTGTCTTCAGGTAGGAGAGGACACCAGTAAAGCAAGAGCGTGCTAATTCTGATCAGCAAATGCATCCATTTGTTTTATGGTTGTGCACTGCTGAATTTTTTTATACTTGCTCTTTTACCTTCCTTTCCAGCCTCCCTCATGTTTGGGGGTTTTGCTTTCTGCTTTAATTTTCCCATTCCTTGAAACTGTAACCATGTGCTGATCATTAGGACTTCTGTTCAATGCATACTTATCCTTCCTGGTCACCATTCAAGAGTTGGAGATTAGCGATCAAAGAAAGAGTGTACCTTATCTTCCATGTTATTTTGAGAAAGACAAAGCAAGGAGATAAAAGTAGCCCGTTTGGACATGCAGCTCTGCTTAACAATACCTCCACATCAGCGCTGAGACAGTCAGGATTTGGCATGTAGTTAAAATACAACTCGTTGGAGCAAAAATTCTGCTAGTGAGTTCTGACTACATGACATGGCTGCTAAGAAATGAGAAGTTCACAATTACACTTCTGGCTGAGCAAGATGAGTTTGATTTGCAGGCATACAGGCATCATGGCACCCAGTGTCCACAGGGCAGTCAGCAATTGCTGGAAATCCCCGAGTGTTTGTGAATACAGTCAGCTGAATATGTTTGTCCTTGAAATGCAGCGTTTCTTATTTAGTATCCTGCGCTCATTTTTCCTCCCTTGCAAACATTTCAGTCATTCAGCCTAGGAACTGATTAAACCACCCAGTAAACACAGTACAGATGTCAAAGTGAAAAATTCACAAGCTATTCATAACAAGCCATCTGCTGAAAATAATTTGTCTCAACTATTTGGGGAAAATTTACGAAGTAATGAAAATGCTCAGAGATATTTGGGAAGATTCTAATTACCAAAAATCAAGAGAAGGCCTAATGATATGTTTTGGACACAACTGAAATCTTTACAGCTCATTGCAGGATTTGGGATAATAAATGCTCTTTGGCCTACTGTGCTAAGTACTGGCTGCTCAGTTTTGAAGCATATGAACCTGTTTCACGTTCATGATTACCCTACAAGAATGAGCAGTTTGAGGGTACTACATGGCCTGATTTATATTCCCAGGGTGATAGATGGCTGAACTCCCACTCAAGCTACATTTGGACTACATTGGAAACCCAACTTTTAGAAATTCACACTGCCCAAAAAATAACGTACAGTTTTGCTCAAGAAAAGGCATACCTAACCTCAACAAGTTTTCATTCAGGTAAATCATTGTTTCTTTGGCCGTTCACACTGTTTTGCTAGTGCCATATCCCAGTTTTCAGAGCTCCTGCTGAGTCCTAGAGACGGGGTCTTCCATCTGCCACCTCTCCAGGAGCACATTTCTCCATTTTCTGCATCTCTTCTTTGCCTCGGTTTACACATTGCTGCTTTGACAGACAGCTGAGCTGGCTAAAGTGGTTTTTGTGTGTGAAATGCAGATTCAGGCCCCTGGGAGATGTATTTGCTGGTAGATCAGAGATCTCACCTTTAAACCACAAGTAATTTCCTGAAGAAGGCTTAAAGTGAAGTAAGAAAGATGGGGAAAGATTAGCATCTTCAGGGAACATTTTCCAGCACATCACTTAAATCCTCCCCCCCCAGCATACAGACTGAGTAAAGGTTAATCCTACAGCATATAAAATCCCATACAATCTGCACTCCCTCAACACATACATTTCCAGGAGGAATTCTTCTAACCGAGCATAGCTGGCAGCCACACAGGAAGGTAGCTCAGAGCTTAACGGCCACAAGTCAGTGGAGATCCAGGTCCATCAGTCTCCAGTGGATATAAAATTCACACGGGGACATCGCTGCTGTGCACGTGCAGGATGGGGGCTTCCTCTGGGGGGGGACCGTGTGGGCCAAGAAGAAAGACCTCTCCTCTCGGAAACCCCACACCAAGAGGTAGCTGTCAGAGCTTTCACTCTGGGATTAACTGGCCTGGGGTCAAACAGATCGGTAGGTAGGTAGGTACTTAATGCGTTTGTCAGTAGATGTAACATCTGAAGTCTGTGCCTACTGAATAGTTCCCCGTCCTATTTCTTCTTTTCTTTGGAAACTATCAGTGTAAATATTGTAAATAGACTGAAATGTCCATGAGTACAGCCGGTTGCTGAACTTCACCAACGATGAACGCAGGAAAATTTGTTTGGTGTTTGCAGTTGCTTCCCGTTTTGAAGTGACTTCTGATACTGAAGTCCCAATTATGTACTTTTAAATAGAGATGAGCTAATGCATTGTCCAGCTGCTCTTGCCACTATCCTGTGTTTGTTGATGGTTGCCCATCTGCTGTTTGCCAGCTTAAAAATAAACATCCACAAGTAATACGAAAAGATGTTAATTTAGAGTCTTATCCTGATGCTGTGTGATTCATTCCATTTAACAAAGAACACGAAAACCCGCAGTAGCCAGTGTTACTAGAGGGACAAAATGAACTCCCTTTTATGAAAACATGTTCTGAAATGTTGCTGCTGGGTTAAGAGCTGTGAAGCCTCCGCTAGCCCGCTCCTCTCGCTCTTCCACCTTTTGTTCGTGTCATGTAACGCTCCCACCCGCGAAGACCTTCGAGCGCCAAACTCGCACTGAGCGCCACGGGGCAAACACAGTCAGAGAGGGCTCGGCCCGAGGGTCCCCAGCCGCGCCCCGCCCCGCCCCGCCGGCGCTTCGGCACACGGGTCGCCCCTTCGCCCGACCGGCGCTGCCCAGCGCCACCGCCTGCCTCTGCGGCGGGGAAACGACGGGAAAGCGGGGAGCGCCGCGGGTCGGTGGGCAGAGCCCCGGACCCTTCCCCGGCGGCGGGACTGGGAGCTCCTGGGCTCCGGCCCGGTGCCGCCGGGGGCTGCAGGAGGCAGAAACCAGACGCAGGCGCAGCCCCGCACGGCCGGAGCCCGGCGATGCTCTGGGGCCGGCTGCCCGCGGCCGCCGCAGTGACAGCGGGGCCCCCCGCCGCACGCACGGCCCCCCCCGCGCCCCCGCGCCCCCTGCGGGAGGAGCCGCCTTGCCCCCCCCGGGCGGGCCGGCGGGGCCGTGCTGTCGCGGCGCGGCGGGCGCAGCGGCCCCGCGGCGGCGGCTCCGGCCCGGCGGGGTTCGGCGGGACAAGGGCGGCACCCAGCGGCTGGCGGCTCCGCCACAGGCCTGCTGCCGCCGGCCCCGGGCACCGCCGCGCCGGAGCGGGGTCCCCAGCCCCGAGCTCCCGCCCAGGGGGGGACTTGTCACCTGGGGTTCTTGTTTTTCCCCCAGTAAAGCCCACACCCGGGAAGGCGCGGCAGGGCCTGAGGAAGGTCTGGCGTTGCTGCCGGTGCGGGGGCGAGGGGAGAACGGAGAGGCGCCCTGGGACCCTTCTGCTGCAAAAGCCGGGGTCTCTCCGCCCGCCAGCTTTGTCCCCAGGAGTCCCCCAGGACGGAGCGCTGCTCCGGGGCTGGGTTGCGTGAGGCAAACTCACGGTCCCCTGCCCACAGGAGAAACGGGAGAGGAGACCGAGACCAGCCCGATTTAACCCCGGTCACAATCAGCGGCGTTTCGGCGGAGCTGTGGAGCCCGCCGAAGCGCCTGGTTTGGCAGGACTGCGCTTAAGAACGGGGTTTTGGCAAAAATAATTTAATCCGCTGCCTCAGAGTAACCATTAATTGTGCCTAGCAAGCAATGGTCTGCCTGCTCGTGGGAACCAGCCCCAAAGCCCACAGCAAGCACAGGTGGTGGCTGCTGCAGCGCAGCCACGGGAGCCCACGGGGCCACCACTCCAGCCAGGAGAGAGCCGAGTGGCGAGCAGGAGCCAGCCCGCCGCTCACCTGCCTCCTCCGGGCCTGATCCAGAACACGGCTCCAACAGAACCAGCGCCAGGCTCTGCCGGCTGGTTTTACTCCGGCTGCGCTCCCAGGGCGAGCGCATCTCACCCCCAGGTCTGTCCAGGGCACTGGACGTAGCTGTCTGTGTCAGGGGAGGCTGTTGATAAGGATGATCCAACTGCGGTTTTGGAAATGTGATAAAAAATTGGTGCTGAAGGAAGAGCATTGCAATAGATGTGGAATTTGGTGGAAAAAAAATACTTTGGGAAAAATACTGTTATTTATTGGGTTTTAAAATCTTCTTAGCATGGTTACAGACGGGGCAGACGATCTACTTTTCTTGTGGTGTAAAAGAATCCTCCTAAATGAATAAAATATGGGACGTGTTAGAGCTCAGCTTAAAACCTAGAAAAAAGAGAAAATAAAAAAGCAGAGAGAATGCAGGCAGGCAAGTCCTCGTCTCAGCTCTTATTGCCATCTGAGAATTCGTGGTTGGGATCCTATGAAAGAACAACCCCTGGTGGGACAAGAATTAAAATTAGAGAAAGAAAAAAAAAATACAAAGTGACCCATGAAACCTATCCCAGAAAGAAGGAGGGCCACCAGAGGAAATGAAGTTAAGGATATGTTTGGAGGGAGTTTGTTTTCTCAAAGCCTTCCGTTTCACTGCAGCTGATTTAAAACGAGGGTTGTGTTTCCGCAGCAGCAGTTGTAGGAGTGCAAGTGGGGAGCCTGGCACCTCGGCCTCTGCAGGCACACTTTGCACAGGGTTGTTTCTGGGACTGCACTCAGAAGATGCTCCTGGGACCAGACCTGGAGGAAAAGCTACCTTTTCACTCCTGCAGACCAAGTGATGCTGCACAGGAACACGAAAGGTGTCTCTTAGCTTGGCTGCAGACAAACACGAGAGCTTGCTGCCCAGCAGCTTTCCCTGCTTGCAGAAACAGTCAGCAGTAATGCAGGCCCGCGGCTACCATCGCAGTGATTTGAGCAGTGCAAGAAATTGACCAGACCTCATGTGCTCAGGAGCTAGTGCCATGCATTAAATGCTTGCACGTGATGAACGCTTCCAGAGCTGTCATTCCCCCGTCAGCTCAGCTTCTTCCCTCTCAGGTTAATGGCCTCACAAATATGCTTATTTGCTTATTTTATCTACTTCTTGCCTTGAAGACAGCAAGTCAAAGAACACATTTATTTTCAGGAGAATCTGCCTGTTCAGCCCACTCACTGTCTTGAAAACATCTCTTGAGGATACCTGAAGAAGCCATCACAGGACTGTCAGCCCTGACTCCCCCATGCCAATTAGCCCCGAGCTGGTGTGCAACACAGCAAATTCCCACGAGCAGACTGGAGACGGATGCAGGAATGGAGAAGGGATTTGCTCGGGTGGACATGGGCTCCCAAGGCAGAAAGCCAAGCATGCCGTGTGGTGGGGAGACAGCTCTACTCTTGGTAGTAACCTCAGTGTAGTCAAGATGTCCGTGTTGTGGCTAAAGTAGTTTTTTCCTCCTGGCCAAGTATTTGTTAAGCAGTGCCCTGACTGCCTGTTGCCTGCCTCTCCTAAACACACCTGGCAATGAGAAGGGCAGGACATCAAGCCAGGCTGAAAAATCACATTTTAGCAACTTCAGTGAAAATTTCACGCCTTCTGTAAGTGTACCTGGCCATGCAATGCACTCCATTCCCTGAGGCTGGCTGTTTTCCAAAGCCTGGGGAGTTACGAACTGCTAACAGCAGTGCTTTTCATCTCAAAGTGCTTCTCCAAGTGGGCCACACCTGGGCTGTCCTCCACCACCAGGCATGGTCTGGAAGCCTATCACAGACTTGGGTCTCCTCGGGGCAATCCCACTCCAGCCAGTGAAGCCTCACTCCTCCACACAGCTTCCCCCTTTCCCTTTTTCTCAGTCACAAAACAATTCACCCCTTCTCTGAGAAACCTTGTGGGGACCGTGGCAAAAACAAACGAACCCTGGAGATTCTGTAGCTCTGCTGGGTCAGGAGGCTTGAACTCAGAGGTGGTCCTGCAGCAGTGGGTAGAGGAAGGTGTTGTGGTACCTGCTGTTCCATCTTTCCCAGTTGATGGCAGGATCGGCTACCTCTGTTTGCCAGTGCTCCAGGCTCCAGCCCTCCTTGGAGCGTGGTGGGGGTCCACGATGTCCAGTGATGTCAGCTGGAGGTTGTTGACACCACTAAGCAAACGCATTTCAAGGCATGGTTTAAATAATAGATAAATTACAGAGAAGCTTCTGCTTAGCAGGTCTTTACACTTGAAATAGTGAAATCAGTACTAACTATGTTTGAAAATAGCAGTGTGGATGGGGAAAAATAAATTACACTGTCAAAAGCCAAGCTGATTAAATGCTGCAATGGGGAGGTTTCAAGTTCATTAGCTCTTTACAAAGCCATACTTATACCGAATCAAATAGCAAAATATCTCCAGCGAAGGGGTGCAATCCTGCCATCATGGTCCAGAGACTGAAGAGCCCAGTTGTCCCTCGTTGTGGCACAGCTGTCTGGGTGCTGAGCCACACTTTGGAGCACGATGTCTAACTGCACGTCATGGCTGAAGACACTTTATTGCTTTCTGTCAACACCCTAGCACTGAGCTAGGAAGTAATATGTGCTTCTAGTGATGTGATCCCTCAGATGACATTTTAAATCAAGCTTCTGTCTTTGGGGAGGCATGAAAGATCCCATGACACCATTTTTATTTCAAGAAGAATAAAGGCATTCATCTCTGCAACATTGGCTAGATTCACTGCCTTATTCCAATAGGGCATCTTCACATAAACAGCTGAATTAAACTGCGGTCTGGAATAGCAGTCAGGGGTAGGAAAGTCAGGCCAGAAACTCAGGAACTAATTTTACTTCTTCACTAAAACTATCTGTGTTTTATGACTCCAAAGCAGGGTAGCTGGCAGTTTGTAGTATGGCTTCCAAATAACGGTACCATTTTTGCTCGGACTCTAGAATAATTTTTATTTGAATGCTGATGGTTGGTATTTATGCTTTCAAGCCCAGTCCTGGCCAGGAGTGTGAGGAGAAAATCAAAAGCAAGCTCCAGCCCCTATTTTCAAGGAATCCAGCCAAGCTGTGGAGATCAAATTGCAGTTTAAAGCCTTAAAATGCAATTTTAGTTCTAAAAGGAGAAAGATTGCACAAAGACAGCCAAAAGATGAACGGTGCTAACAATTTTAATACCAGTGGAGACAGCTGATTTGAATTAAGCTTTTTCTCTCAAGAGAGACAGCAGCCCTTATAAGGGCCACATCTCTGCCATGGTGGAGCTTTTCATGACCATTAATAGTCATGACCCTCCCAAAAGCCATGTAAGCTTTGAAAACATTATCTCCGTTTTACAGATGTGGGACTGTAGCCCAGGACTTGGCCCAGGACCTCCTGGAGGTCAGCACTCAGCAATCCTGCAGCTGAGCCAGTAGCAAAACTTGTGGGAGTCACCCCCCATGCCCTGCTCACCTTCCTTGCCCTACACCAGCATCCTCCAGGCTGGACCCCTGCCCCTCGAGCTGATGAGATCCCCTGGATGGATGTTCGTGCCCTGGTGAAGACTGTCCCAGCTGCTTTGTGTGAGGGCAGAAGAACCAGCAAGCTTCTCTGGCCGGGTTGATTTCATTCTCCAAGCAGCAGAAAATAAAGATAAGGGAGAGAAAAAAAATCTGTGCGAAGGGTAGAAAGCAAAGTCAGTGAAGGATATAGCTATGTATACTCACCACAGTCTATGGCGTACTTAAGTAACGTAGCAAGGATTTTTAAAATCAAATTTTGATCCTTTCACTTTAAAAGTAAGCATCACTCGTGAACGTAAGTCTGGATGAGTTAATAATTTGGTGTTATTCTTAGTTTTTTGATTTGTTTATGCATTTTGAAAGTTGCTCCAGCCTCAGTGGGTCTAACAACCCAAGAGGACAGGAAAATGTGAAGCACTTTGTTCTTATCTTTTCTCCTTTTTAGGTTTTGCATCAGTCTCAGTTTTTTTCAGGTCAGTTTATATTACTGTTAGTTTGGATCTCTATGTGTGTATCACCACATTATAAAGATCCAAAGCTGGAAAGCCACAATTCACAGATCATTGCTACTTTATAAGCACACATTTGAGAACGACTCTGAGTTTTTTCATCTCATCTTTTCACAGACTAAGCAATTTCCCATGTCACTGGCAGCAGCTGGGGATAAAATCCCTGGATGAACTGCCTACACCATCACCTGCCCCATTCCCTCCACAGGACAGGACTTCCCTGCCTTCTCTCTGCCTGCCCTTTGCAGAGCTTTCAGTATAGCATCCATGTTTCTCCTGGCTCCCAGCAGGTCAGACTGCTGGGGTAAGGGGAGAGCTCTGCTCCATGCAATCACTTCCCCTTCCTCCCAAGCAACGTTAGTGGAGAGACACAGAGGTCTAGCATCTGGCACCAGAAATGTTTGTGTGACACATCCCCTCTCCTTTTGTCCAGAAAGCCGTATCCCTCTCCCCCCAGGTCTGGGGTGACTCCTGAGGAGTAGAAATCCAACCCTGGGGCATCCACCCCACAGAAACTGTACCTTGCCAGAGACAAGTACTGCAGATGGCTGCAGCTGCTCAAGCCAACTGGGACAGCAGCCGCCGGCCCCCACACACCAGCCCTGTGGCTCAGGTGTCCTCAGGAAGGAGAGAATTAGCAAGACTTTAATGCTGGATTAGGTTGCCCCAGATTTTCCCTTTTTCTCCTACCACCAGCTCAGCCCATGGAAGCAGGCGGTCTCCGGTGTGGGTTACAGCCTGGGGCTGCCCCTCGGGGTGGCCACGTCCTCTCCTTGACCCATAGCCCCGCTGCCTCTCCAAGCATCTTGAGGCAGCCGATGCCTGGGGGTGCACCTGGGGGTGCCCTGGAAGCTCGGGAGACCCTTGGGGTTACACCTCGCCGCCCACCCTGTCCTCTGCCGTGCAAAGCTTGGGGCCGAAACGGAGCACTTTGCAGTGTGGTCCTCCCCACCCTGTGTGCAGGGTGTGCGGTAACTGGAGCTCATCTTATTCAAAACCCATCCATCAGACCGTGGGTAGAGCCCCCTGCACAGGCAAAATGTTCTCCCCTGTGTTTTTAGGCATTTCCCTTCTCCACAAAACTTTTGGGACGTTCCACCAAGCTGCAGAGAAATCTGCAGCCATCCCGGCAGACCTTAATGGCCCTTTAGCCCCGGAGGACTGAGCAACACAACGTTGTGGCCTTGCTTTCACGCTGGAGAGGAGTACGCACCATTACCCCTGTGGTCAGAGTTGCAACCATTAATGTAACCAGTAGGAAACTGGAGCTGACATGACTTGTTGAGCGGCATTTGGTAGGCTTCCTGTCTGGATTTAGATCACCTGGCAGGCTGCCCTTCCACAGCAGTCACGGGGAAAGCCACAGAGAAGATTTGGCTGTTGCGATAATGCTGTCTTTCTGAAAAGCCTGTGCAGTGGCTGAATGAGCTCATGTGGATTCGGGGGAAAAAATCCCGTAGTCATGCATCGCAGAAATAAGAATTAAAAAAGATCTTATATATGATTTTTCCCTGGGACTTACGGATTTGTCAAAACCACTACGTGCCAAAAGCCAGGAGGAGGTATAAGGGAAAGATCACTTTGCATTTACCCTGTTTCTCATCTTTCCTTGAACATCTGCTACTCGTTTTTGCTAGAGAGAGGTTTGGAAAGAGGAGGCACACCATCTCTGACCCACTGTCATAATTCTTTTGCTTTCTGCTATGTAGCGTTCATTTTTTAACCCCAGTTAACTTCGAACAGCTCAGCAAGGCTCGTCCACCATCTTCCTTGGGAGCTGCTCTGCACCTTCTGAGAAGGCCCAGCTGAGAAGTTTTCCTCCTGATAATTCATTGGCATTTCCCAAAGGGTAATTAAAAAGCTTTTCTTAAAATATGTCAGGTCTGTCTTGCTGGATGGAACACACCTTGGAGGCATTACTTTGCTGCATCGTGCATTACAAATATGTCCGTGTCAGAAAGCCCGCGCATGATGACCCTGTTTTCGTTCTCAGTTTTAGCAAAGGTCTCAGGTCCTGAGGAACAGTAACTCGAAAGAGTGGATTCCTCCACTGTTTTTTGGTCTCAGGTAACCAGTGCCGTCCTCTGGGAGCTTGACATTAGGGGACATAATCCCACTTCTGCAGCCTGGAAGAAAGTCCCCTTGTGTCTAAGCCAAACGGCAAAACAGCAGAAAGAAACATGAGCTCCATATCTCAGAGGCATCACGCTCCCCCCATCAAGCTTTGGGAAGAGTTACCCATGCCAAACAGGTACTTGGCCCTGGTTCCTCTCTCAAGCACCGTTCACTACCAGATCCTTTCCAGCCTCCAACCAGTGGTCCAACATGAGCAGCTAGGTACGCTCAGTCCCATTTTAATTTGCTGAGCAAGAATATAGGTACATGAGAAAGCTGAATTACCTTCAGGAGGGCTTGAAAACATGGCCAGACTACCCGTGCAGGTTATCACCGCTTGGTAACTTCCCACGGACATGTCTCACACACCCCCCAGGGAGAAAACTAGCCAAGAGCTGGGAAGAACGATACTTTGTATTTGCTGTGGGTAATCCAGGCATAGAGGGATTAGCAGCATAATTGACAAGCTGGGACGAATTCAACTGGTCACTGCTCTTTGTGTAGGCACAACCTCAGAAGACAAACCTCTGGACCTGGGGGATTTGCTTTTGATTTTCTGCTATACAAGCGCAAACAGCTTGGTAGGGAAACTGCACCCAGGCTGATGGCTCCCGACCCTCCTCCTGCTCGAGGTGTGAGGCAGCAGGACCTGAAAATCATGGTTGAAACATGTCAACTAATTGAACTCCATCTGTGACAGCGACAGCCGTACGTTGTGCAGCACCACTCGGCTGCTGGGATATGAAGTTTCTCAAGGACCCCTGATGCAGCACTCATACTTTGGAAATCTGGTGGAGCTTAAGGAGTCCATGCCAAAATGCCATGAGGAACTGGTGTTTTTCACAAGATATATGTTGAAGTGAGCCCAATTCTCCTTGAGCCAGTGTGATCTGTTCCTCAGTACTTTCAGTCTTGTCTACACCAGGCTTCTCTCAGGAAGCCCTGACACAGGTTTTGCACTGGTGTGTGCTGTGGGCATGTGCTTCGTGTACCAGAACACAGCATGCTGCCTTGTTCTTGTTCCCCTGCCATGCACTCTGCAGTGCTTGCTGCTGCTGCTTGTGCGTAAATGCCTGAGGGTCTGGCCAAGGTCAGCCAACGCTGTGGAAAAAAAATCTCGAGAGAAAGAGCTGGAGCTTGGCTCGCCAGCATGGCTCATCTTCCCGGAGAGGTCATGCTGCACATCACAAGGTGTGGGTCCAGTCTCTTTGGGTAGGCTTGCTGCCCCTGTTCAAGCTGCTCGAGATGCTCAGTTAAGATGGTTGTAGAGACAAGTTTTCCTTACACAAGCAAGTCAGTTTTTGGGAAAAGTTTTCATCAGCTTTTAGGAGAAGTTAAAATCTTTGCTTATACAAACACATAGATTTTTTTTGGACTGTACACAAGGTAGTCCCATGACTCCCAGCACTGTCATAAGCCCCACGCACTTTGGCAGTCATGTGGCTGATAAGATGCAGCTCGGTGGATGACACCCCCCAACTCCAGTGGGAAAAGTAAGCCTGTGACAGCCCCCTGCCAGTTCAGTAAAAGCAAGATTTCAATCTCCAAAACAGCATTCCCCGCCCACCAGCAGTGAGGGTTTGCTGTGCCAGGGCATGCTAAGCCAGCACACATAATGCTCAAGACCATAAAACCATTTGTCAAAGTCTTTGGGGTGCTGCTCCCTGGAAGGTCCGGGAGCCCACCGGGGCCTTGCTGCCAGTGTCCCCATCAGCTGAGGCATGGTCTGTGTGAGCCCTGTGGGAACAGCACCCCCTGAGCCCCCACATCCTTCCCTGGGGCTGCTTGTGGTCTGGCACCGAGCAGTTTCATTTCTTATGTCCCAGAGGTGGATCTGGGGGAGTAAGGGGGAGGTGCATCGGCATTTATAGATCTAGCAAGAATTGATCAGTATGAAGGATAAAAAATTCAATCAAGGGATCCCATTTTACAAAATGCAGGTCAAGAGGGTGCAAGTGCATTAAATTTGTGGTGTCGTAACACTGCCTCACCTTTCCTCCATCAGGTTACGTACAATGTTTTAGAGATGATGGCCCACATGCATCCTTTTGGCCTACGAGCAGGGGTACCTGCTGCCTGGAGACACCTTACAGGTTTGAAGATACCCATGGCCATGAATTTTCTTGTGCTCAACCGGGAACGCTAAGAGCTCACGCAACACCCAAAGTCATCGGGTACCACTTGGCACCACCAGCCAGGGCTGAGACAGCGTCCTACAAAAACATTTTCATCAGTTTGCACAGCAGATCTCACCTGGGACAAGTAAACTTCCTACTGTTAGGGCTTGGTTTTAATCTTTTTAAAGCAGCTCTTTGATTTATTTGCTGAGCTCAAGTTTTTTAAGGATCCTGAGGCACATCCTGCCTCGGACAGTGGATCCTGGTATTGCAGATGAAGCAAATACCCAATAAAATGTCAGGCACCAGGTTTTCCACACATCAATACAGAGGGAGGCACGTGCCCAAAATAGATTTAAAATGTACAGAAGCATAAAAATGCAGCAGTAATGAACATTTTAAAGCAGAGAATATGCCTGTTTAGTAGGTATTTCAGCTTGTGTAAAGAAAAAAGGGTATTAATTTGAATACACCCTTTCAGAGTGATTTTTCTGGTATTAACATTTTGGATTTGAAACAAGTATCAACTATATTGTTGATATCTAATATATGATATTTATATTGATATACTGATCCACTGTATCAATATAATAAACATATTTAGTTGAAAAGCAAACAAACCATTCTGGTGCTCATCAGCTGCAAATTCAGTTCTGACTCACCAGCTTCTTCACTGTTTTTAATTCTGGTTTTCCACTTCCTCTTCTTATGTCACTGCTGTATTTACTTATTTTCATGATAAACTTTATGCAGAACTTCATTCAGCTTTAGCACAGTGGCAGGAGAGGATGGGGACAGCTGATAGGGTGCAAAAGTGGAGCTGAGGCCTTGGAGGGGGGAAAGGGATTTGTGTGGGGAGCTGAGCCCTGGCAGGAGCAAGCAACAGGGGAATTGTGGCAAGCCCCCGCACACCTGTCCAGGACAGTAGCTGCTGGCAGGACGGCGGCTGCAGAGCGTGCACACAGCTACTTGCTGCTCCTGCAAAACACTTAATTTCTGTACAACAGCCACCACCTCCCTGTGTGCTGTGGTTATTTTGGGCAATGTTGGGTGGACTGGTATGGAGATGGCTGGCTTTGAAATCTGCCACTGCGCTTTATACGGAAGGTTTCCAGGTATGCGGGGTGCAGGAGGAGGGCTCAGGCGCAACGAGTGAGAGGGCAGCGCTGCGAGCGCAGTGGCTGGAGCTTTTTAGGATAAAAGCAGGGGACAAGTACAAAGCGAGGGGACAGCAAAGCACTGAATACAGAAAGCTACAGTGCTGAATATTTCAAGTGGTTAGAATAACAATTCACACCTCGGAAATGCTGAAATTTATTTAATCTGTCATCTTTTTGCTCCGTTGCCCCCAGCCCCGGAGAGGAGGGAGGAGCAGCACTGCGCGCCTGGTGAAGAATGAGGGGCTGTCCTCCCACACTGATGCTGCATGGCATCCCCAGAAACCCAGACACACACATACCCCTCCTCTGCAGAAGAAAAGTGTTATCAGAGCTTTGCTTGCAGCAATCACGCTTCACCAGCTCCTGCATCCTCAGGCACCAGCCAGTTCGCAGTGCAGATTTCGTCTGCCCCAGGATGCACTTTGCTGAAAGCACCCAAGGATTGGTTTTGCTGTGCTATGACATTCTCCTGCTGCAGTAAAAAGCAATCCACTGAGTAAAATGCTCCCGATAGGAAGCAGAAAGATGTGCAAATGGAAAACACAGGAAAGGTTTTGCTACTTGCCCAGTGCACACTGATAGATGGTGAAATATGGTGTCTTCTACTGCAGCTTTCATAAACGCGGACTGTGGGGACAGACTCACTGCTGGCAGAGGCAGAGAGTGGCCTGTGTGGCTCTTTGGTTGGACCCGGAGGGTGGATTGTGTGCTCCTCAGTGCACCAAAAGGAAAGAGAAGGCAAAGCATGAGTCCTGACTCCTGCACAGAGCACACATGCACTACAAACAGTTATCCAAAATTTTCAGATGTTATTCAAGCAGAGCAAAAGCAAAGGAGGATGGAGGGATTTCTCACCAGCTGGGAAATGTGAGACTGTAATTGTGAAGACACCGTATCCTCTGCCTTCCCTGCTTTGGGTCTTGAGTTCCCAGCATGAAACACACTACGTTACTATATTATGATTTGAATAAGATTAGATGGAGCAGCGTGGCCATGGGGGCCAGCCATGGAAACCCAGCACTTGTGAGCTCGTGAAGGGAAACCGCTGAGTGCCTCCCTGCACCCACTCGGTACATAGTGGGGCTCGAGCACCCCAAAATCAGTGCAGCTCTGGCAGGAACACCAGCAGAGTGGGTTGGTCCCATGCGGAGACTGCAGCAAGGAGCTGGGGATGGAGCCCCAGGTGCCTGCCAGTACTTACCCCCAGGTAAGGAAGGAGCCCGGTCGCAGGCAGCAGAGGAGGGATGAAAAGGAAGACCCCCCCCGACCAGAGGCCACAGCTGATGGCCGTGCCCAGGGCACACGCCCCGGCCACTGCTGGTCCGGAAACGCCGGCAGGAGGCCCAGCGAAGGCAAGCCACGCGGGGAGAAAAGCTGCCTCAGAGCATGTCTAAGGTCGTGACACTCGACCTTTTCATTTCTTTTCCTCTTTGAAACCTGATTATGTCTATTTTTAAGCCCATGCTTGGGGAAGGAGGGGGGGCAGGGGTGGCCTGGCCCTGCCCGATAGCGCGGCTCTGCCGCTTTCCCTCCCCTGTGTGCCCTGTTAGCACGCTGCAGCAATGGCCCCGTGTGCCCACGGCACACTTTGAGCCACCGAGCGAGCTGGGTTTCTACTGGGGCACTTTCAGCCCCCTGAATGCCCTGCAGACTGACATCCACCCTGGTGTGTGCGAGGAAGAGGAGCCCATGCTACAGCTGGTTCAGACAGGGAGCAGCCTCCGAGGGGATTCGCTCTGGGGTGGTGGGGAAGGACAAGGCTGGTGCAAAGGAGCGTGGCTGCTGCTGACGCCTGGTCCCCACCGTGTGCAGCTGGTGAGCGAGGGCTCCCGGGAAGGTGCCGGGGTAGAGGGGGGTTCTTGGGGATGGCAGAGGCAGGACACAGAAATCATCAATTTGGAGACTTATTATTACAAACCAATGTAGAGGCAAAAATCATGCTTGCAGAAACAAGGAAAAGGGGTGAAATAATCATGGGTGGTGATAATGAAGCTGGCTCCCAAGACAACACCGCCTTTCACCAAGCATAATGTCTATTTTATTTTAATACTTCAGCTTAGCTGAGCAATAAGAAAATAACAAAAGGACTCCATAACCTTCTGGCAGACTGTTCTGCCAGGCAGACAGCGTTTTTTTCACACTCCAGCTACCCGACCAGGAACGGGAAGGGGGAAAGTTGGAGCTGAGCAGGACCTGTGGGCATGGGGGTGTCCCTCAGCAGGACTGGGCTCTCCCTGCCCTCCCCAGGGGCAGCTGGGACCTGGCCAGTGGGTGTTTCTTCACCCAGTATGAGTTTGGCATCCTGTCTTTCCCATAGCTCCGGCCAAAGCAAGCCAGGACCAGCACCAGTGGGAATGAGGGGTGGGGGCTCTCCAGTGCTTCGTGCTGTTTTATACATTGTCATTTTAAAAAGAAATTAATGCTGAAAGGCACTGCGATGACAGTGGCTGGGAGAAGAGAGACTTGGATCCCCAGGAATCGGTTCCCATGACCATCAACATGCAGCTTTTCATGGGGATGTAAAATCATACTCTAAAGGGACCCTTCAAAACCCAAGAAAGTGCTGCTTGGCCCTGCTGACATGGCAGAATCTCTCTCTTTCTCCCTCTCTTCCTTTTTATTTCAAAGCAAGGGTTATCCTGTCCACCCAAGGCCTGAGTTGTTTCACACCCATGCAGCGGTGTCTCACAAACACATTCAACAATGACAATTTGGGCTCTGTATTCTAATATGATTTACACGTTATTTCATATACCCGTCACACACACACACACACAGAGACAGAGCTTTCTGCCTTGTTTTTTTTTTTAAAAGGCCCAGGGTATGGTCAACCAATTCTCTTGGCTGCTTAGCAACAGGCAATTGAGACTGCCTATCAATTCTCAGTTTATAATAACCTGAGGCAGACCTAGATTTTTGTTTTCCCTTGAGCTTTTGTCTTCCCTTCCCTCTATAATAAATACCAGAAATGTAGGGGCAGCGTGTGTCAGAAATCCCCCAGTGGAATATCTTTCATCGCACTGGCAGGGCTGCTCCTCTGGCAGGACAGAGCTCCAGGTCTCACACACCCTCCTTTTCTTCATTAAAACATTTTGGAGATTCATTCTGCATTAGACCGTACCTCACAGTAGGTTTATCTTTAAAATAAATTAAAAATAGACATTTTTCTATTTCATACTTAAAAGAAGACACAAAGAGTTCACCTGGACAAATCGAATGCAACTCTCAAGATATACAAATAACCTGGATATTTCTGTCTTTGAGTGTGCTATAAAAAAAGGACAGAATATAATTTGTTTCACTGGCTAATGGAGCCCGGAACAGCGTGTCCCACGCTGCAACTGAAGGGGCTGGAGCCGCGGGGCCTGGCCATGCCGTGGGGGCACAATGGCACTGGGAGGACGGTGCCGTGCCCCACTGAGCACCGGGGAGCTGCTGCCTCGCGTTTGAGGAGGGCAGCACGTGGCGGTGACGGAGAAGTGGGGCGTCCAGCCCACCCTAGGCAGCAGGGGAGCGTGGCAGGGTCTCTTACGGCCAGCTTCGCTGCTATAGCACGCTTCCTCTGAAACCCTTCTGTCCTGCACTGGGAGCCCCATAGAGATGCTGCTGGCTGACTTATTGCTGACTTACTCCTTTTAGGAAGGAAAAGCAATCTGTAAGGTCTGGAGATAAGGCAAACCTGTGGACATAAAGTGTGAGTGAAGAGGGGGAGCCTCTCACCCCCTTCAGCCCCGTGAGTAGCCCATCCCCAGAGCTTGGGGCAGCCTCAGCCTGATGAGGGTTGTGTGGTGTTTTCAAGTGTGATCCCTCCATACCAGAACGACTATAATTCCCACAGTTATCCCCACCAAACCTCAGCATTTCCATTACAAGAAGCATTTCCAGGAGACCAACACGTGGTTTTTACAAGTGGTGAGCAGGAGGAGACCTGCCACCCCCGTCTGCCCTGCATCACCCTTAGCAAAGGGTCAGCATCCCTGGCACTGGTCCACAGCCCTCAGCTTCATCAGGGCCACAGTTCTGCCACTCACACTGCACGGTGCAAAGCAGCTGCCCATAGCCCTCCTGCCTGTAGCCATGCTGCGCTCCCTGCCTGCAGCAGCCCTTGCCCCATCTCCAGGCAGCCTCCAGCTCTCCTGGCTGGGCTTCCTGCAGAGGACAACCATCTTCCCCCATACGGGGAGCCCCGGCTCTGGGCAAGAGGTTTCACACCAGGAAGCCCCTGATCCCACCAAGACATACCTACTCACTGCAGGTCCCTGGGCTCCTGTGCTCTCTGTGCTCGCTGGCCCGTGACTCTCAGTGTCAGATGTAGCATCTTAATTGCAGATCACCAACATGACCAGCAAACAGCACCGTCCCTCACAGCCAGGCTTTCTGACAAGGGCCTGCAAACAAACCAGTGCAGGGATGACTGAAATGCTCTCCTTTTTGCTGAGGTCTCCACAAGTCCTGCAGGCAGACTCTGACCCTCGCCTGGTCTCCACCGTATGTACATCACAGGGCCAAGTGCTGTTTCTTCCCAAAGATCATGACCTGAATGGTGGTCAGAAGCTGCTGGCAATGCTTTTGCTTTATTAATCTTTCTGTGCAGATCAATGGGTCCCTCAGATGCTGGTTCATGCTGTTCCCAAAGGTGGCAGAGATGACAGTCTGGATAATCCAATAATGTGCATGGATCTCCTCCCACAAGGACCAGACTGAAGGATCATCAAAACCTTCTTCTTGCAGCAAGAAAGGTGGTGCCAGGGAAGGAGGACTGGGGATGCCCGTGGTTCCAGTGCAGGCTGTATGATGTAGAAAGGGGTTAAAAGTTCACGAAGTGAGCAAACATGATGGTCAGTCTTGAAACTCTAGCAATGAGAGTGCAGGAGCGGAAAGACCTTAGAAGCAAGATGTTGCTAGCAGCTACTTCATGGTCAACTATTGTCTGAACAGGAGCTGCAATGGAATGTAGGAACAAACAATAACTTTGCAGTAGCTAATAGGATAAAGATATAACCTCTAGTTACCTTAGGTAATTATAATACTAAAACCCACACCTCTAGGAGGAGATTTTATATGAAAATGTAGGACCACCTTAGTATGATAAGCTAGACAGAGATTAGGACATGCACAAACGTGCTGTTACACAAGTGACCAATCAGCTATTTTGATGTCATTTTTTTCTGGTTACCATTTTGTATAAAAGACTCTGCATGTTTCCTAAAAGGCACGCTGGCTGTGTTAGATGCCTAGACCCAGTTCTGTAGAACTGCAATAAAACAAGTATCTCGACTCTGTGTCAGTTGGCTTATTGCACACTGGGTGAAGAACCCAGATTTGGGACAAAGTCACAGCCCTTCCCTCCAGCTCTGGGCTGGAGCCTGCTGAGCTGTTCTGAGCTGCTGTATCACATAATACCATTGTTTGTCTTTCATTTGCTGGAAATTTAGCAGAGGATCCAGCTATTTAAAAATCAGAAGGCCTGGAAACGAGTCACAGGCAGGGCATACATGGGGACTGGACTAGATGTTCACTTAACCCAGCTTTGCTGTCCCCAGAGGCTGCTCAGCAGCTTTCCTCACCTGGGGGACAGGAACATGCTGCATGCATGCATTGCCCCGGTTGCATGGCTTTGTAAGGTGCAACTGGCAAATAAATACACACATATTCATGCATGCCTAGAATACAAAGGCACATCTGGAGAAAGTGTGTGTGGAAAAGCAGTACTTGCTTTAGCACCAACCTTCACTTGGTTTAAAAATGCCATTTTAATGTCAGAACAGGTTAATGAATTAGTCACAAGTAAAGCAAATACAGGAACTACCATTAGCAGGACACTCACCAGCCCAGGAGGTGATGGAGTGCCTCTTAAGGGCAGGAGCATTCCTAAAGCTGGAAGGGACAGAGTCAGGCCAGGAAGATGAACTCCCCCAGTTTTGAAAAGATGCACATGGGAGGTGGGTGTGGGCTTGCATCATACCAGCGTCAAATACGAATCTGGCTTATTAAAGAAAATATGGGTCCAGAGATCCAGAGCTTCCCCCAGCAAATGCACCTAAGCAAGTTAATGAGGAAGCACAGCAGCTTTACCTGTAGTGACTCAAGGTTCCCCCCCGCGCCGGCTGCTGGGGGAGGCTGCACCCTGCCATTGACTCAAGCCTCCTGCCTCTGCATGGAATCCATGCGGACAGTGGCTGAGGAGCTCCCCTCAAGCCTGCACCGCAGTGTGGCCAGCTGCCCACCTCCAGGCCACACACATGCCACTGGGAGATGCGTGGCTGCTGGCACACGTCAGCAGGGCTGCAGCCAAGCTGGTTTTGGAGGCATCGGCGAGCAGACAGCCAGAGCAGGGCTGAAGGGGAAGGGCTGGGTTCAGCGCTTGGTGACTGCAAGCTCCTCTGCCACAGAAGCAGCACATCACTGGGAACATGAGCGGCCAGGACCTTTCTCCAAGAGGAATCCTGCAGGAAAGCCACATCTCTGCACAATGAAAACGCAGAGTTAAGCGACTTCCAAGGCTTCCAACACCAGCGCCTGCCATTGCAGAGGGAATTTGCCAGTGTGGTTTATGGGATGGTATTCCTTCTGAAACTTCTTACAGTGGGAGGGAAAAGTCATATTGCTTTTGTTGGAAGTTCAGTTATAATTGCATTGAAAATTGTACCAACCTATCTTCTCCCTACATATCTCTCCCTGTGCTCTGCTCTCCTGTTAGAGCAGTAAAATTACAGGCAAAGCAAGTTCTACCCTTCTTCAAAACAAGATAAGGGAAAAGATTCGTCCCCCCTCAAATCTGTGCGTTTGACCTGTTCATAGCAGGAATCAAAAATCTACAAAAAGAAATCCAGGACACTTAGTGCACTATTGTTTGAACAGCGATTTCTGGACGCAAAGCATCCAACAGGGATTACAGAAACAGCGAACTCCAATGTAATCCTTTAGGAATGGGGAAGTATTTTAAAACACATCAGCTGCGGCGTAAATCAGAAACAGCTTCACTGAAGCCACGCAAGGGCTTGTCATCACAAAAGTGATAGCATTATAAGCATACATTTGACTTATGGTAACTCTGGTGTAATTCTCCACTGGGAACTCAATTCTGGAACAGTTAATATAAAATTTACTTATGGCTAAGAGTATATGTTTAAGGAAATACAACCACCCCTGCGAAACCCCACGAAATACTAGAACAAGTATCCACACAAGAGGTTATGCTGTTTTAACCACCCTGAATTCAACTCTGGCTCTCGAACCCCTGACATTTTCCCAGATACACCCTTCCCACAGACCCTTGTACGTTTGCACAACTCTACATCTGGTGCACGAGGCTGAGTAAGTCCCTCTCCCAGAGCAAGGATGCAGCACTTGCAGCTCCATAATTAAGCAGTTGCTTTGAGGAAAACAGGTTTGCTTTAAAAGAACAAAGGATCAGTAACAACTACAGAGTCCGAACCAGGATAACACTGAAGATAGAAGAAATGTAACTGAGAGCTCAAACTCCTGAGAAAACGGCTCTAGTGTACAAGAAATTATCCATACTGATGCTGTGTAATCTATGTGTTGAACTATTCATTATGCCCACCATATGGTGATATATTAAAATTCTTGTTGGCAAAGCGTCCATTCGAAATTAAATGATGCTTTAGCCTTACTGCCAGGATTCTTCTCATACCAAGTCATGTTTGTAATAAACTTTATTAAATGTGATAAAATATTACACAGTTCAAACAGAGAAACCCAACAGGGAAATCATGTCCATTTCTGTTAAACTAAGTAGCAGAGCCTTGTTGCTGGCATTAGAACAGCTTTGAGCTTCACAAGAGATATGTTCTAGAAAATCCCCATAGTTCTTAATGAATAATTGAAGACAATATAAAACTGAGATGCTTGTTTGCTACCTCCAGAGTCGGATCCTAGAGGACCATTAAATTAATTTTTAATACTATATGCTATGGTTAAGGTTATGGGACGCAAAATTTCACTCTAAATACGCTCATCGTATAAAGAATAATCCCAAGGTTATAGCCTGAGTAAGCAGGAGGTTTACAATGACTAATAAAGCAAAAAGGGAAACATTAGGAGAGCTTACAGCTACTCCAATTTGTTTTTCACATATCATTTGTTTATGCCTCTTACTTAAAGTCATATTCCATGACTAACAGTGCAGCATGATGATAACATTCAGATTCTCCAGTGCAGTTCTCCTCACACAGTTATTTTTTTCCCCCCTAGAAACTAGGAAGCGTGCAGGGTCTGTGCAAGATCCTACCCTTTTTAGTTATTTATCTATCCTACGTGTTCAATGAGGAGGCAATTTCTGCTAGAGCCTCAGAGTGATGTTGAAAATGTTTCACAAATTCATTATGCAAGAATTCAGTATAATAAATTGTCTGCAAAATGAATTTGCACAAGTCAACGTAATCATTAGGAAGTCCTGCCCATTTTAAGTAATTGGTAACTGCACCTAGGCTTCTATTCATTGCTGCGTAATAGTGTTTCACCTAGCTGGTTTATCTTCAGAGTACAAAAACATAATAAAAGAAGGCAACAATGAGAGAATGACAAAACCGGCACAAACTTTAAACCCCAAAAGAACAGAGTTACCAAATATCCCATGCCACGAATGACTCTGTATTCATATAGAATCTCTGCAGCCTACCACCAAGATGAGCAGCGTGCTAAAGCGTATTGGAGTGCAGGTACAGTATGTTTTGTAACGCTGTGATGGAGCATGAGGGTTTAAGACACAGAGTGACAGCCTGTACCCGGTGAAGCTTCCACCAGAAGCAGAAAGCAGTTTTGGAAACCCTGGTTTGTAATTTCTTGACAAAGTCTGTCACCGCTGCAGCCAATGAGGTCTGTGTTCACTCCAGGTGGAGAAGCCTTTGCCCCATGGCACCAGTGCTTGACATGACAAATGGAGGCGAGGAAGGAGGGAGACAGACGTGCTCAACACCTAATCCCTTCACGCTCTCTTCTTAACCACTTTTGAACGCAGAGATTTAGAATAAAGCAGTCTGTCATTTTTACCTACCCAGAATAATCCAATGAAGGAGAAATTCAGGACACACATACCTAGCCAGAACAGCAGTCCTTTTCTCTGAAAGAAGCTTCTAGTGCCAGCCAGCTGTGCAGACATACTGTACTCGCCATACACACCTTATACAGCTTTACTTGGATGAGGAAGTATCTTTTCACAAGTGATTTTTCAATTAAGACATAATTAAGAGACCTGTGAGGTCTGTTAGGACTCACTGAAGACATCTGAAGGTACCTGCAAATGCAGTAAGGCCTCCACGGCTTTCTAAGGGCTGCCACCCAGGCAGTGACACACTGCTAAATCATACCTAGAAATCTCAGCTGGAACCTGCTCTTAAGATCTGCCGTTCATTGCTGGCCATGACAAACTGCATTAGGAAGGAAGTGGACAAAATCTAAGTGCCAAGCTGCAGCAATCCTAAACCTTGTTGCTCCTTTTTCTAATTTTTAGACCAGAGCGCAAATTGTAGATGAAATGTGGTTCTTGCCAGATGACAGTTATGGTTGCTATACTCAGCAAAGATGGTAATAACCATACAGTAGTGAGAAAATTTTTTTTAATATGTGTATATATATACACACACATACATGTATATATATACATTTTAAGTCTTGATCTTGGCCAGGAGTGGTTCAAACCTGCAAGGCCTTTTGTCCCACTCACTTTTCACCATCTCAAAACGGAGACAGGGGACCTTGTGCTTCAGAGCAGATTTCTGGCTAAAAGCAGAATGCATGTACATCCCCCCAGTTTACAGTACAGTTTCTTTTCCCTCCGAAGTCTGTTCATACCAGGACGGCAAAGATCTGAGCCGTGTAAAAGCATTTGCAACCATACAGACTTCTAAATTCCAATTCATTAATTTTTTTGGTGGCAATATAGAATGCAAGAGACCCAGCTATTTCAGGCATCATACAAATACTGACCAAGACAAGATTCTCTGTTGCTAGAACCTATGTGAACTGGTCAGTCACATTTAGATTAATGCTTTGTGACCTTTGGAGAAAGGTCTCAGAAGCTCAAAGATGAAACAGAGAGGAATGTGCATGTGATCAAGCAATACACCAATGGCTGCATGTTTGAGTATCACCTGGCTAGAGGTGGTATTGTGAAGACAGCAGCAGCATCCTCCAGCCATCTTCCCTTATTTGAAATGTGCAAAACTGCACCAGAGAATTGGCTCGTAATACCATGAGCCATTACTCTCTCAATGCTGCTATACAACCAAGTAACGGTTTCAGAAAGGTCATTCCTCACTTTTGTTTTTGTGGAGGTTTTGGTGGGTTTGTTTTTTTTGGTTCCCCCCCCCCCCCTTCCTCTTTTTATAAGGAGCACCCCACCAGAGATGGCTGCGACTGGATGCCCTCCCTGGGGCTGCTGCAGACAGCCTTGACTCACCCTCGGTCACCCTGCTCCTCCGAGCCAACGTCGCCTTCGCAGAGCCCTGCAGGCAGGGTGAGCCCCAGGTCACGCGGGCTCTGTACAACACTGCCCTGGCTGCAGATTGGTGGGAGAAAGCAAATTAAAGTTAGATATAGTGCTCCTTGTTAAGTACTCTCCAGTAATTTTAATTGAGTGTTAAATTGAGGGATTTGCATTTAGTCTTAATATTTTTATTTTTTTTTTAGCATTGTGTGATTATGTAGAAGTTACAGCTCTGTCTTGGTGGACTGTCTGATATCAGTGCAAGCTGCAAACAGGAGTTACCCATGCCCTTGGATTGTAACCACCAGCAGGATTCAAAAACTCGGTCCACAACTACCACCCGCTGACTCAATGGACTTGAAAAATCCCACCAAAAAAACCTAACCCGGAATGAGAGGTTCCCAAGAGTGTGACGAACTGAGGGTAAAATAACGAGTGGGTTGGCCAAAGCACTATTAAGGAAACACCTTGATCTTGAACTGTGGCCGCCAGATCACAGAGCGGTCCTGAGTGAGGACATCAGGTTCTCATCCAATTGCTGCTTTTAGTAAATGGTCCCAGAATATTCCATTACAGCAAGAGGGTGCACACAGCTACCACAGGCACCAGCTGACTGCTCAGCTATGCCCCTGCAACACATAAAAATCAAATGACAAAGCAGATGATTAAAGAGAAACAATCAAAAAGAAATTAAGGCTGACTGGTACCTTAAGCTACAACAAATTGCCTAGCATCCTCCTGAGCAGTGAGGTAGAGATGTTGGAATTAAATTAGGAAGAAAATTGTAACCCTGCTCTTTTTATCTAACCTTGATGTTAAACACCATTTCGTATTGTCGCAACTGTTACATTTGGCACAAACTTTGGCCACTCTCACTTTTCTGAAATGTTACTCCCTGTTAAAAGCCCAGAGAAGTTTACAAGGAGGTTAGTCAGCTCAGTCTGAGGCATGTTTGGGGGATCTGTGGTTAGTATAGTCCACAGCAGAGACGGAGCCAATTTAAACCTGTGCTGATTTGGTAAACATGTTAGGAAAAGCAAAAGCATTAAAAAATTAAATTTAAACTTGCTAAAATATGGAGCCACACAACAGCCAAAGGCTATAGAAATAGAAGATCACAAGACACTTTCAGAATGTAAAAGCTGGCAACAAAATATTAAATTTCAGCTCTACTAAAGTATCTTCAAAAGCTTTTTTGTTTTAAAAGACATCACTGAGATCATAATCAATCAGTCTGGCTACTTAGACACACAGTGCCCCATCGGAGGATTTAGCAAAAATGACGTACTAAATTATTCAGCATTTCAGCAGTTGTGTAAGGAATACATAGCTGAAAAGCACAAACTGCAAAACAAGAATATTTTTCTGTTACTTTAGTATACACCGTAGTTTTAACAGGGCCTTCCAGGGAGGTATCTAAACCTTTTTTCCATGCACAGAATCAAGATCCCAGCTTTTAATCTCATATTTTTAAGTCAAATTATTCTAGCATTTATATGCAACAGAAAAGCATGATCTCCACAGCTGAACTTTTTAAATTAACATTTTTACTGTATTTACAGCTATGTTTTCTCTTTCTTAGCTAGACTTTTTTTTTTTTTAAACAAACAAAACCACCCTGCTCTGTTACAAATCTGTATAAAGTTAAGCTTATAAAGAAATATTAGGAAAGTCTCATCTTCGAATACATGTACTACACATACGGTAGATGCATATGTCCAAGCAATCACAGAGACAACCCCAATCCTGTTCAGACAGATACTATATAGTCTCAGAAAGGCAACTTTAAATAAGCTTTAAAATGTCACAGTTTCCTCAGGGTTTTTTTGGCTGTAATGTCCACAAACTAGACGAGATTTATGTTCTCTACAAAAAGTTCTGATGAAGCCTGGATATGCTTTAATACATAAGCTCTAATCTTATGGAAGATTTTCCCTTTCTAAGTCTTTCTCAAGGTTCATTATCATATTTTGAACATCTTACAAAACATGAATAGAAGCCTATTAGTCCCTGAGCCTGCATGACAGCAATTAACAGCCAGAAGAACAATGACTAAATAGGCGCTGTTTCACAAAATTTCATACAATTTTCATATACAGCTCCAAGAATAAAAAAAGCTGTTAAAACACAGGCAGGAGCCTGAAACCCTGGAACTCACATAGAACTGATAGCGTAAAATGTTACACTGACCCCTGGCAAAATGGAAATTGCTGTTTGCCAATGCATGTATCTCAAGGTCATAATATTAAATAGCATCAAAATAACTCGTTAAGGTGATAAATTTTGTCTTAAGTCCTCATCTCTTTTATTCTAGCACTGAATCTAGCATTGAATTTCCTTCTGGCAGCTGCACTAAAATACTAAACCACTCTCAGAGGCTGAATAACATGATCTGGGCACCACGGTTTATTGACTCATGACGGATGATCAACACACGTTTCAAGTCTTTGATCACTGGTAGAGATTCTTACTTATCTTTCAAGTGTTTGTTGCAGATTTCTAAGAAAACCTCAAAATCTAAGCCAAGCAACAGTGATTAAAACAGCAAGACACCAGCTCCACTTAAATTAACATTAGGATTTGTTTTGGAAGAGAACACACTTCGAAACTTCATACCAAGCATGGTTTTGGTTGTTGGCCAGAGCAAGGAGGAATTCTGCACTGAATAAAATGACAGTACGTGTTAATATTCTTACAAATCTATTTCCACGATGAGCTGATAGCACAGTCTGTTGAACAGGATTTGAGGTGTTCTACATAGTTTAAGAACAGACAAAAGTTTCAAATCATTGTTCATTTCCACCCTGCCGTTGTGACAAAATGCTTTCAGAGCTCTAAACCATTTCCCCCCCGCCCCCACTTCATTAAAACGACAGAAAGCAAAATATTCTGACAGATTTAACTCACACACATTTACCTGAACAGGCAATTCACTGTCACCTTTGGGACAGTCTTCAAAATAAGTCAAATGTGTCAAAATAAATATCTGCAACATGCACATTAAGTTTATCCTTTTGGTTTTTTCCACAGCTTTTCTAAATACGTTAACAAATGTTGGGAGGTCCGTGTTTGTAAAGTCAATTCAACCATCCTGCAGTAAAACTGATCTAGGGAGCGCACTACAAAGTAACCCTGTTCTGACCCAGACTTTACCGTGCCGAATTACCGACCTATACGCAACCTTCCATTTTATATTGCTCAACTTCTGGGCAGTTTGAGATACATCTGCTGCAGAACTTCAGGAAGCAGAACGCAAAGCCTGACAGAAAAGGGAAGGGCCACCCCGACAGCACCAGAGCTGACCACCTCTCCAGTGGGACAGCAGCAGGGCTGGAACTCCGGCTTATTGCACAGACCCGGCACCCCATCCCAGCGGGAACTGTCAGAACAGCAGGCTGCCATGCCGCCCTTCCCTGATTTTTCGCCCCCCCCCCCCCCCCCCCCCCCCCCAAGAGGGTTTTGGCTACTTCCCCTTCGAAGGATTGGCAAGAATCTTCAAGACCTATCCCAGACTGGGTATGTTTAACAGCAACCATTTTTGCTGCTTGCACATTTAAACCCAGGCCCACTCCCTCTTGCCCTTACCTATTCCGGTCCCTATTCCAGGTCAAGGTCTCCACTACCTCACCTTATTTGTGGAAACGTCCCATGCTCTGTTTCATAAAAGGCTCTTCACTGCTTACACCTCCTTCTCCAGCCAGTTCTAGAGGTCTCCTCTACACAAGGAGAATGACCCCAGGTTTAGTCTCTGCTTTCTGTGATGTTAGCATCAGTCCTCGCAGAATTGCATCAAGCTCTCAATGGAGTCTACTCACTTTCTCTCTGACTTTTTTGATCTCCTCTACAGTCAAACTGGACAGCTGCTTCTTGCCTAAGGACCTGTGAGGAGGCATTCAACTCAAGCAAGGGAAAAAAAAAATTACTACACAGTTTTTATTCCTGAGACACCCTAGTTTCCAAGAGCTGTTGCATGGAATATTGCCAGGCTATAACTGACAGGGCTGGCCCATGGGCTTAGCACAACTGGGACACAGGCAGCACCATCAGCCCTAGACAGAGCCAGGGCAAGAAACGTGCAATGGAAGTTAACTACTTAAAGAGACTATCAACTGATCTTCAGAACCTATACAGGAATTGCTAGTTGTTCGGCTGAATAAATGGCCTGATAAAAGTCACAGCTTGTGTCTTGATGCTTTCAAACAGACATGCCTGAGATGGCAGCCAGGGTCTTTCTTTTAAGTTTCACAACATAATAAAGAACTTGACACTGAGCCTTGCAACTGGAGAAAACAGAGACCCACAACAGTTTCCCTGCTAAATACAAATATAAAATACAAGTAAGGATTTGACAATTTTTTTTTCCCCTCTACAGTTATTTTAGGTGAATTCCAGTCCAGAAACGTGAAGGAGTTTGTTCTCAGAAGAGATTTTGCAAAATAGTAACCCAAAATACAAAA
Source organism: Falco peregrinus (assembly GCF_023634155.1). NCBI lineage: Eukaryota > Metazoa > Chordata > Aves > Falconiformes > Falconidae > Falco > Falco peregrinus. Next base: position 14,008,054 of record NC_073725.1, read on the forward strand.
TTCATCTTGGCATGTATTACAAGGAAAGTGTTGATATACATTCACACTTTATTTCATTTTTTTTCAAGGAATAACATACCAGTAAAAATCCATGCACATTTGCCTTACTGCAAACTCCTTGCCCTCACCGGGAAGTGCTTATTCTTGCAGACAATCCCACATAAACCAATGCTTCCTTTCCTTAGATGTCACATTAAACTACTCAGCTTATAAGTGTTGTGAATGGGATTTGCAATCTGTTATAACATAAGTAAAGAGGATTGTCTGTATTTATTGAGCAAATGCCGGAAAACAAGAAGAGAATGACATCTCCTTTAAAGAAACTGCAGACAGTACAATTGGCGTATTTCAAAATTCTAAGGCAACAATACTGGGCCAGCACATGAAACTCTACTCTTGAGGCCAAGTTAATGCACTGCTTTCTCCTACACAGTAGAAATACTCTGATGTTTTTTCCCCTTGTCTTTTTTTTTAATTCAGTAATAGGTAGCAATATGAAATACTGCCACCTGACAACTTAGGTACTCAACTTCTGCATTCAGTAAATCCCGTAAGATAACATGTAATGCCTGGTCTGAGTAGTGCACTCACTATTTATGATATACATTAATATCACCGAATAGATTATTAAAAATACACATGCCCATTTTTTCAGACTTGCAATTTAATGTATTTTCATAATTCGCTACAAAAATGTGGTTTCACAATACACCAGGACTCCTACAGTAGTATGGAGAATGTACAGATGTCTTTCCCAGAACTAGCAATACTGTGTACTGTGCAAATTGTCTAGGACTCCAAACTTCTTGAGCAGCAGTTATAAGAAAATTTGTGGGTTGAATACTGATATCAAAATACAGATTTAAATAATTTACTCTTAAAACCAACCATATTTATAGCCTCTTACAGAAAATAAACAATTCATCTGATTATCAGATATGTCCTCAGTTTTTCCAGTTCCAAGGTATACACAGGTCTCCATCCTGCAGCACAGAGTAGAAATGCGATATGCAAAGGTGCATGCCTTGTAGGTACGGCAATGATTCTTCCAGCAGTCGCTTACAACAATCTATCATCTGTGCACTGGAAACACTGGGTTCCTTATACAGCCGATCCAATGAAAATTTTTCAGTGGAAGTATCGATCAGCTCTTTTTCTGTAATCATCATCCTAGCAAATGAAGACAACATACAGTGACAAAATTAGAACTTAAATCTCTTAAAAAAAAAAGAAACACCCTGAAATAAGTATATTTGTAGGTTATAGACACGTAAACAAAGGTGTCATTTCATGTACAGCTATGGCACAGCTGAGATTTTTGTACAGGTTGATACTCACATGCCTACCTCAGAGGCTAGACTGAACATGCTTTCACGGCTATGGGCAACAGTATGCCTACCGATTCATGTTTGAAAGCCCATGACATTTTTTTGGTCACCAGGAAACAGGGAAAAATACCAACAGAGAAGTCTTATGAAGCTCCATTTTTAACGTATGGGATGAAAGTACTTAAGCAACCTTGAAAGTGTAAGCTTTAAGAATAAAATCATGTTAGGAATTACTCTGTCTTTTTAACTGAGATCCGTACTCTGCACGTCATCAAAACCAACAGATGACAGGTACAGCTACCTGATGTATATTAAATGTGTCAATAACTTACTAATTGCAGAACTATTAAAGGTCTTTTCCAACCTAAATGATTCTATGAATACTGAATTCGTAGCTCGTAGATGATTTTTTCCATTCACCCCAGACAGAGTGGTAAGACACCACATGGCAAACTCAAACTACTCAGAAATAAAGTTAATGTGCAGAATTAATTAAGAGTCACTGGAACGGTGGCTGATCGTCTAATGTAGAGACAGTTCAGGTTCAGCCAGCCTTCCTAGCTCAGGCACTGTGCCACATTAACATCGCCATACTTCCAGAGCCAGCTTGCTTAGGGGAACAGCACCGGTGCTGCTCTACAAGAGACTGTGCTGAACAGGAGAGGAGCACGTTTGCAGGGCCACTGGGACGGGAATCAGCCCAAGCTAAGCGTGGTGGAACAGCTACCGAGACTATCTGACTCAGGTGAAAACAGTGCCGTAGGGGCTTAACACCCCCCTTTACACAGCTCAGTGCGGGATCTCCATGTACCTGCGAGGCACTGCGCCCTGCTGAGGCGTTCGGATGGCTGTACAAGAGCCAGCCCAGCCCTGGCGGTCAGGGGTGAACTGAGCCAGTGAGTTAACCTGGAGCAAGCCTACCCTGCCTACTGACTGTATTCACGCCACCCTCCTGAGCACTTTCCCAAACAGCTGAGCACCAAGCTTTCCTCTTCCGTGAAACCTTAGGCTGCCCTGAAGGATATAAAGTTAGCTGCACACAGTGAGAACTGTGGGTTTATTTTTAGTCACTTCCACAAGGAGGTTTACACCTCTATCACAATACAAAACTGATAGGTTGCAAAAGCAAGGGAAGGAGAAGTAGAGTCATACTAAATCCTGCATTACTAGAAGACTGACATTATCCACACAGATAAGACAACTTGCTAGAACAGCAGCATTTAAACTCCCCAGTACATCAGGTCATACAGAATTCCAGCTACACGGTGCTATTTACCGCATGTAAAACATTCATCTGCATGTGCAAAGTAAATCCAGTACATCTCAAAGTATTTTCCTTTATCTCAGGGCCCCTTTAACAACCACAGGAGGCTAAGGAAAGTCAGAAGTACAGAATGTGTTCTGTTCAAGGAAGTATTAAGTAGAAAAGGAGATTTCAGCCTCAAAGAGACAATTAAGGCAAAATATGACATATCCACAAAAAAGTAAAGGTGATAAATACAGAATGACTGGTTTTATATTTCCTAGAGCACAAGAACAAGAGAGAATGACAAATTAAATCATCAGGCTGTAGGTCTATAAAACAGAACACCTCTTCCCTCCTTCATACACATATGCTACATGTAATTCAGCTGCAGTTTTGTGGCTCCAAAATACCCCATGGCACAAGTATAAATCAGCTCAATAAATGATTAAACATCTAAGGGGGGCAGGGGGGAAAGATGATCTGTTAAATGCTCTTAACATGACAATGTTTCCAGCTTCAGTTTTCTGAAGTGCAGTCAGTCAGAAATTGGAAAGGAGTACAGAGTACAAAAACCCACCATTTTTGCCCCATTCACACAGACTTTCCATAAGCTAATGGATGATGGAGACAGACCTTCAATATGACCTAGTATAGTTGTTCTTTACTATGTTACACAAACCAGCAGTCATCCAACACACAACAAAAGCTGAGATACATAGCTTGGCTCTTACAACACAGCTGCTTCCACTCTGAGGGAAGCCCCACATTTTTCCTGGATTAGTGCCTTTATAACGTAGGGCAATGCGAGGTTTTTGGAGAGTGAGTTAACCCAGACACAAATGCATACGCTGGCTACAACATCCCTCCCAATCTCTACTGACAATACTTTCCCAGCTGTCACATATGGACGGTTACATAGAGAGCTATTCAGCAGTTATAACTTATATGGCAAAAATAATCTAACTTCAAAGCTAGACTAGGGTTATGGAAAAATTCCAAAAACCCTCCATGTTTTACCAAAGTTTATCTCCAAAACACATCCTCCCAAGTAATCAGGTCTTAACGGAGCTAAAATATTACAGCCTTCAGTAAGACTCGTGCCTAAAACACCTTCACAAAAAAAATCTGAATCAATATATCAGGTATACACTCATGACAGTGTGATACTTCAATAATTCATTAAAAGCTTTCCTAAGCAGAAAATAAACTTGCAGTAACAACCTCTAAAAGGACATAATACCCAGTTATCTATCACAGTATTTTATTCAAAATAAAACCAGTGTTTCTACTTCATGCTCTTAATCCTCAAAGACACATACAACATATAAGAACAAGAAAAAAAATTACAGTTCTGATGGATAGTACAAGTCATGAACTTTAATACTGAAGTATGGTACTATGACTCACTACTGTTGTCTCTCTCGCATCTGTGAAAGAGTACCAAGGAGGTATTTGTCTCATCGTTCTACCCCATTTTTTTCCTTCCCCTTGTTAGGTACTAATTAATCTTTTCCTCAACTAACTGACAATTAGAAATATTAATTCTATAATCAGTCTCAAGTTATTTTTAGATTTTACTGCTTTCTTGCCACAATGTAAGTAACGTCAATAGGAGGTTGCTGCTGTTATTATTCAATAAAAAGGTCTCTTCCTTAAAAATTCCAACCCCTCCCCTTTGGGGAATTAATTGTAAAAAAATTATGTAATTTTATCTTGTAAGCAAAGATCTTTTATTTCTGAATAAAGTACAACTATTTCTACAAGGTGAAGGATGGGTATTTTCCAATAACTGTTTGCGTTCACTGAAGGCTAAAATTTTTGAATTAGTAAAGCTGATGGGTAAAGTTCTGTTTTATAAGCAGAAGTTTTTTCCCCACTACAAGAGCATGAATACATTCTTCAGAGTTCTCCTCCTCCAAATAAAACATGACATACAAAGATTTTCATGAGCTAAACATATTGAGACACATGAACACTTACTCCTCCTTTCTTTTCAGATTATGCCTTGCCTCCTGTGCTTTGGCAAAAAAAAACCATTGAAGGGTTGCTGGATCACAGACCGTTGGGATCATAAAGTGTCCAAATTCATGTAAGCTTGGTGCATACCTGTCACTAATGAAACATGACGGAAGTAAAAAACAAGGTATCATTTTTTCTCTTATGCAAGTATTTACGTGAATTACTTTCAGAACAAATTCTGAAGATAAAAAGAGTATCGGTTAATTACAATCAGAATAAGTGGTAGAAAATCAAGTTTGATTCATGAGAATACATAAGCATCATAAATAAAGCTTTTTAAAAATTACATGTCAAAATTAACTCTTAACAATACTAAAAAAAATATAAACAGCAGCACCATCATACACAGCTGAGTGTTGACCTGACAGCATAAAACCTTTGATTTAACACAGCAGAACACTGCTAAGATAAAGACAGAACTTTGACTCTAACTTGCATGAAATTAAGCAGGATTTTCTTCAGTTTGATTCCTTCTTAACCCATAAAAAGGCACTTAAAACCTTTACAAACAAAAAGACTTCGACATAACGAAAATCCGTTATTATATTAGTTTTCTTCATAGTGAGAGTAATAATCAGTGTAACCATAAAAAAGAAGACTAAAGCTCTAAAAGGAAGAAACTTTCCTGCAAATACCTACCTCTCCAGAACCATCTGCAAGCCTCGCAGACTGCGAGGATGAAAAGGTAGTCTACTGTCACGTAATTTATTATAGAAAGAATCTAGAGTCTCGTAGTACTCTTCTAGAGTCAATAGGGGTTGCAGTTCTTCAATATATATTACTTGTATGCCTCCCAGAAGTTGGCTTATCCGGTCTTCCAAGAAGAGCAGCCTTTTCTGAAGTTTATAATAATTTGGCAATCTCTCAAAAATCTGTGCACACACAAACGAACATCTTCTATGTTACAAAGCATAAAACTTAAAATTAAGGAACTACCCCCATCCCCGTGAAACTACAAAGGAAGAGTGTCTTAAAGTAAACATGGAACCCAAGGAAGGGGGAAAAATAAAATTCAAAGAACACCAAAAATCAGAAATATAGAGTATATACATTTTAGGGCAAGACATAGTGGAATAAGACTGTAATTATTCTGAGTATTTACTTTATACTATAAAGGCACCAAAAGGCCCTAACAAAACTGACAGATGTCCTCTTTCTCTCTCTATAGAGAGAAATTAATAGCCCCAGATAAAAAAAGTTTATAATCTGAGGCCTACATAAAATGTTTATCACCGCAGTTATAGTAGTAGAGCTATTCCACATACAGTCAAAAGTGGTTTTGCCGGTGTAATTTATATGAACTCTTAAAAAAGAGAAGTCTCTGTTACTGAAACAAGTTTTTTCCCAAGGGTTTGGATCATCTTGAGTCTGAAGGGAGAGGAGAAAGGTCCCAGATTTCTCATCTACAAAACCTATACGAGAAAAGGTTAAGAAGTGATCAGACTTGTGAGTAAAGACACAGAAGGTGTGACAGGGAGAAGGTTGGAACAGGGCAACAAGTGAAAAGTCTGTAGTAGTAGTCACTACTTATCTTCTACCTAGTTATTACTACAACGTAGTTTTCCATCCCAAAAAATACTGCTGCTGGAACACCTCAAGTGATTTCAGAATAATCTCCTTGGAAACCCAAGAGAAGCAGAATCAGAACAGCTTTTGCCACAGTAAAATCCATTGGTTCAGCATTTGCATTTGTTACAGAGAAAACCTGCAAAAATCCTCTGAATATTGCACCTCTGACCAAGCATTCTACAGGCTGACTTGAACACTATTCTGCTGCTTCCTTCTTCTAATAATTAGTAACAAAAGTAACAGCCGTTAGGACTGCTTTCAAAAATATCGGTACATTAATATTAGACAAAAAAAAATTCTGCTCTCTAAAAACCAAGCAGCTAACCAACCTCAAAAAGGTTTTCACAGACTTTTTCTGTGTCTCATTTAACCTGATCCTCAGTGCATTTGAAAATAAAAGCCTTTGATTTCAGGTTCAAATACATACCCTTCTGTCTTCCAAAGCAAACACCATCACCACATCATCCCATCTGCACAACACTTTGTGCAGAAACACGACCCCTTCAGAAAACACCTCAGCAAAGGTTTGAAAGGGGAATAAATTCTCTTTTCAAGGGACACAGTCTTTATAATTAGAACACTTTTATTCCAATTACTATCAACACTCTCAAGTCTCAGAGTAGAAAGTTTTGCATTAAATTCTAGTTTCTCAGTTTAAGTTCTCTGTAAATCATTCACATTAACAAACCATGGTTTATCTTCTCCCTCAGTGAAACACACACAGGCAAAAGTTCAAGCAACCACCAGAGGAAGCTTTGGATTGAGAGCTAAATTTTCGTATTATCCATTGATTGGAATACAGAAATAGAATATTCCAATACTCTAGCTAGGTGAAATTCCCAACTGTGAAATGCCACCAGTTATCTCCTTTACAAAGGAATATTTTTTTTGTAGAACTATCAATAATATTTCAGCAACCAGATTCCAGAAAATTTCCTGCATGGACACGCTGACATCATTACATATTTTATTTGTGGTCCTTTGCATATAATACTTTATCATTCAGGGTGCCAGAAAGCTTGTCAATTCTGAACTTTACCCAAGCAGCAGCAGAATTCACATAGTCACTAGATTTCTGCAACGCACACATTACCTGCCTAAAAGAACAAATTGGAGTGACAGGGTTGGTTAGCAGCCATTGACTGAAATGATCACTTCACAACTCCCTTTAAATCCATTTTTACAAAAAATCTGAATAAAATTTTTACATTCTTCATGGGAATGAGCTCTTTATGGATCATGAAATATTCTGCCGGTGCTCACTGCACTGGAACGCTGCATAACATTATTTTTCTTTGTACCTAATCAGGGGTAGGACTGATTGGTTTGTGAAAGCAGCAGCAAAAACCTGACAAAGATTGCTGTTAGTAACAGTATATCACAGGATTAAATTTAGAATGCAATGTACACAGTTATGCTAAACATACTAGCTATGTCTTTGCTTTAAATTACTCATCAGTTATCTGCACCAATTAATATTTTGGTTATAGTGTAAAAGAGGATGTCATAACAAGAGGCAGTATCATTTACTCGGAAATCTTCTTACTTTGGTCCAGTGATGGTGAACATCCATGGTTCCCAGCATTACGTGGCCTGCTGCACTCATACCTGAACGGTCTGTAAATACCACCGTGCGCCCTGAAGATTGAACAAAACTCTTTACTAATTTAGGTTATTGCAATTATTCCTATCACTATTTAAGGCTTAGCTAAGCTAGTAACTTGTCATGAACAACACATTTCTACAGCACAAAGACACACAAGCAGGTGTTTTTGTTATTCTCAGGATTTGAAAGAGTGATTCTTGAAAACTCCAGCTCAAGAATTTTTTCACACAAACTTTACTTAGCATTTGCCTTGTCCCTGTTTAAACTCAATAGATTTTTTTTCCAGTTAACTGGACTTTTTTTCTTACAAAGACTACTTTTAAAATAGAAAATCTCAGCAGACAGCATAGTCAAAGAAACTGTACAAATCACGTATGCAGTAGGAAATACATGCTGTACACTTAAAGTATATATAAATAAGGTAAAAGTTGGTCAGAGAACTACTGCTTCCACAGAACTCTCTGCAACATGCAAGCTGCAAGAAATGCTTTCACATTAGGTTTTTGCTCTTTTTTAAAAGAAATAATAGAGACAACAAAAGGATAATACTAGGTTTACTTCTGGGGGGACAAGTCAGCTTTGAGTCTGAGTATGGTTTTTTTAAGCAAAGTACAAATATCCTCAAGAATTCTTTAGGGTAAAAGCACAGGCAACTGTTTATTAAAATAAACTTCCACAAAAAAAAGTCTTCAGTGGGATGTATTAATCTACAAAACAAGGCTTAAACAGAAGCTCTTGCTTTCAGAAATCAGTCTTCCAAAATCCTTAAGAGCGAGCAACACTGACTTGAAGGCATCTAGTCCATCCTTGTACCCCAAGGCAAGATCAACGGTACCTGTGTATTTGTCCAGTATATTATTAAAGATCTTCAAAGGTGGAGACTACAACAGATTCACAAGACAGACTTTTCTAGCACTTTAAATCCTTAGCATGCTCAGGTAAAGAAACTAATTTGAAACTTGATACAATTTACAACAACTACTTATTGTCCTACCCACTCTGTCTTTTGACAAAGGATTAGGTGAACCCTCAACTGAAAGCCACTCAAAACTGAGTATCTGCAGACAGGCATAAAATGTGGAGTTACAATTAGAGCAAACAGCTACTGCCACAGGTCAAACAGCTGCATGAGAAGAATGGTAGGTCAGGTTTACAGAGTATTTCAGTTTTTCCTGAGAAAATACTAACTTTAATATAGGTATTTTACAGAACATGCATGATAAGAGAAGACAAAATAGATTTTAAAGGTATTCTAGGAAGTCCTCCTTATATTGACTCTTCAGAGAGCTACTCATGTTACTCACATGGGTAAGAAGCTACCGCTACCTCCACCCTTTCAGAGGGTTTTTTTACTATCATTGCTAGTACTAAGTCTAGTGCCTTCAACTCGCTCAGTTTGCATTTATTAAGGTGTAAAATAGAAGCTGGATGTAGCAAACACACTGTAAGGAAAGGTCACTTTAAAAAATACCCAGTAGCTTAAAATGTCAGTTCTTACCAGCTTTTCAGTAAGGCTGGCAGGCTTGTTTTTGCAGTTATCAAAAGCATTCATGAAAAGAACTGGAGCTCCCTTGTCACAGAAGACTCATGCTCATCTCTGAATCAATACTGTATTAGGATATATGAAACAAGCAACAGAAATACCTTTAACATTCTTTAATACTTCAGGTCTCTGTTGGACTAATCGACCTAGACTGTGTAGTTGGCTACAGCGGTGAGCAATACCCCAGCTTCTCTGCCACCTACATAAAAATATAATTGAAAGCATTTCATTCTCAACATTATTAAAAAAAAAATAATTCACAGAACTCGAGAGCAGCTGAAAACTTTATAACTCAAACAAAATAGCACTCCAACTGTAATAAAAGCAAAGGCCTACTGAAAAGCTGTCTGCATCGTATGCTATTTGGACAGATAAAACACCTAAATAAAATTTCAATCTTTCTTAAAGTGAGTGCCAAAAGCCCAACCAACCAACACCCCTCCCTCCAAAGGAATAAAATCAGACATATGAAAAAATAAATATAAAACCCAGTAGACAGAACACAACTTGGAAATCTCTCTCCCAATAAGGGATTTGTAAGTAAACAGCAACAGTATTCAGCTGTCATGTGGCATGCAGTTTGTTGTACACTGTGTAATGTTTGTCTAGAGGAGCAAATACCGTATATAAGGACCATCTCTTTTTTTTCTTTTTCTTCGAGTTCCTAGCCCAGAACATTATTAAGATTCCAGCAGCAAGTTGCTGTGTATATATTCATATTTCACAGTGGAATAATTTTCGTTAAACCTTACAGGAGCCAGGTGTCACATTGTTGACTTCAATATACAATAGCTTTGACATCTCTTCCACCAGAAAGGTAAGACAAACTCCTAACAATTTCAAGAAGCATTTAAACTGTAAAATTGTCCCAGCGTATTGAAAAATTACACCCTTTAACAAACTTCTAGCTGACATAAAACTGTCTGAAAATGGGAAATTACCATTTCCTTATTGTACTGGGCCTGTCTGGGATGGAGTTAATTTTCTTCATTAACAGTCCCGTGTTTTGTATTTTTTACTAAAACAAGGTTGATAACATACCACTGTTTTGGCTACTGTGCAGCACTGACACAGTGTCCAGGTTCTCGCTTTTTCTTCCTACTCTGCCCCCTCCACTGGCAAGTAGGCTGGAGCGGGCAAGAAGCTGGGAGGGGACACAGCTGGGATAGGTGACTCCAACTGACCAAAGGGATACTCCAGACCGTATGATGTTGTGCTCAGCAATAAATGCTCAGGGAAAGGAGGACTAAGGGGGGACCCTCATGGTTATGGTGTTTGTATTCCCAGGCAAGCACTACACATGCTGGGGCCCTGCTTTCCAGAAGAACACCTGCCTGCCAACAGGGAGTAATGAATTAATTCCTCCTTTTGCTTTGCTTGAACATGCAGCTTTGCTACACTTCACCTATTAAAACTTCTACCTTGCTCCATGAGTTCTCTTGCTTTTGCTCTTCCTATTCTCTTCCTCCCATCCCGATGGGGGTGTATGAGTGAGCAGCTGTGTGGGTAGGTCCTTAGCTGCTAGCTGAGGTCAACCCACATCATCTCATTTAGGGAAACCTAATTGGCAAAGAACCACTCTTTGGGATGCAGAGAATGGCACTGTGCCACAGCACTTAGGAGGCAACTCAGTCTATTGTAACCCAAGTCAGTATCACTTAAAATTCCTGTCTGGTGCTGCTGAGAGCAAAAAAGGTGGCTTATAGATCCTACCTTCTCTTCAGCCATCCTAAACTTATACATGGAGTAAAGCCAGTGACCCTATTACTTTTTTAAACCTCTGTGAAAACTAGCATTAGGCTGCAGGATTGCAAATATAGTTTCCTATTAAGACACTAGCTTGTCAGATTTCTACACTCACATTCCTTTTTGAATTATGACAATGTAACTCTTGGAAGGTTAGTAACGCCTCATTGGAACACAATAGTTTTAGTGCATTTTAAAAGCACAAATTATAAGAAAATTAAATTCAAGCCATGAACAGAACCAAACCTATGCCTCTAATACCGAAGACTGTCTCAGAAACCTTAAAACTCCCACCAAAGCACAGTTGCAGATAATTAGAAATTGCATTAAAAACCACTGCTTCAGCTTAAAGGAAATCAGGGTCTTTTTACAGAGTGAAAGGACAAAAGCATGATTTCAGAAGCTCCAACTCTCCCTTTCCTGGTTAAAAGAAGAACTTAACAGACTACTCCTTGAAATAATCCGCAAAGTTTATTTTTCCATTATTGAATACCCTCACTGTCATTTCCCATCCTGAATATTCCACTTCAGAACATCCTCAATCGAAGGGACAAAATTTAAAGAAGGATCATAAATTATTTTCTGGAAAATATTCTGAAGAATCAAGATTACCAACTGTACTCAGCCCCTTCAGGCAAATATCCTCCTCCTCTGGAGTGTGGGGAACGAGACACTAAAAAGAACAACATTTTTATTAAGCCTTCACAGGATGTCAATAGGTACCATGTGCAAAGCTGCATTTCACTGCTAATCTAGTTACCTTTGTAGATATTCACCTGAATTCAGCAAAAGCAATTTCATTGAGGAAAACACCCAAACTAATGCACAGACAGAGGTCCTATTTTCAAGTGTTTAGGTGTTTGTCTCAACTGGAGCCTATGTTATTAGTTACAAACACTAGGTCTTTTTGAGCAGATTGTAACAGGAAACTTTTGTCCCCATAGAATTCTTCTAGAAAAATATTCAGTGCAATAACACTTTTACATATACGAAATGTAGCTGTTTTGCTGGAATAGGCTTCTACAGCTCATGGCATAGTATTACACAATACTTCCTGGCTTTGACTGTCTTAATCCGAGTCCGACTGATCTAACTTATTACCTGATATCTGAGAGCTGGAGTTGATGAGAGAGCTCAAATTTTAAACGTTCTAGTTCTTTTCTAAGTGGCAAACTCTTTTTCAGTTTTTTTACCGCACTTGCTTCATTATCATCTAGCCAGGATCTGAAAGAAGAGGAAAAAACTAACATTAGAGGCATGCTGTATTATCTGTCATGAAAACAGTACAACTAACTGAATTCTTACTGTTAACATTAAGATTTTATTTCAGTTTACTAGGTAAAGGGGTTTTTAAAGGTAGAGGACAAAAACTGAAATTGCAATGGTTTACCTTAAGATATCTGCAAAGGAATACCTGGTGCTTAATGTTTTTGAGGGGGACTAGGGAATCAAATTGAACCAAAAGACACTGACAACATTCCAGCTGTAAGACTTAGGGCTGTGAAAGGTGTAGAGCAGCAGATTAATGTGATTTAGGGGGGCATCTTCAAAAAAACCAAACCACCAAAGTGATTATAGTAGACTATCAAATAAGGGAGATGGTGCTGAGGGGCTAAGTTAGGTAACTCTTACAGAGCTGGGATGAACATAGATAAAGCAGGTCAAAGTTTTACAGTTCTTCTGTCAATAATCACAACCAGGCAAACATGATTCATGGAGTACATCTAAAACTTTCAATAAGTAGATCATTCTATTTCTAGGAAAATGCTACTTTAAGAGATTTAGCCTTTGTTCGTATCATAAACTTATTTTCATACTTGTATTTTAACAAAGAAATACTTCCATTCTCACACTGTATTCTAAGCAAAAAAATTCAAACTCAGAAGAAGAGAGGCCCAGTGCCAAACGGCTAGGTATTAAAACCAGACTGTTAATATGTAACTGTTTGTGGCATTTCCTGTAAACGTGTAGAAATAAGTAAAAATATTTTCTAGTATGTTAAATCTCAGTTAAGTGTTTTACAGTAGCATATATTATAGTAGCTTTATTTGAGAGGTGCTAGGCAGTATGATGCTCTGAAGATACTACCACCACAGTTCTGCATTTATTTCAAATGGCACCTAAGTCTCATTGTTACAAAATTTTTCAAGGCAGTATTTTTCACCCTTCCACAAAATATGCACATAAGATTTTATAAACAACCGACTTCTAATGCACAATATGCTGCATTTAATGCAATTTCAGAATTTTTAATTGCCTCAATTTAAATATTAATGTTGGTATACTGAACAACAAATCAGGAGCACAGCACTAAGGTTTGAAGCAAGTGGAACCTCTGCCTTCTACTGAATCGCCACCAATATTCCACAACACTGAAAAGCAAAGATCAACCAAAACCAGATTGACCAAACATTAATGATGTGCGAAAACGCAAGAATGCCTCAGCTTAGCTGGCACTAGTTATCCCAGGAGCTCACCTGAACTCTCTTTAATTATAAAAAGCGTGAACAGAATTACATGTTGGGCAATAAGGTTTTGTGTTGTTCAGAATGTTTATCAGTAGCATCTAAAAACCCTTAGCATTAGTATAAGACCAATTTAGGTTACAAAATACCAGTTAAATAAAAGCTTTACATACATTAAAGTTGTTTCCACTCTCTGGGCTTGTTCTAGTTCCTCCTCAGGATCCTTGAATCCAGTAAATGAATAGTAAGTCTTATCCCATTTGATAGGTCTGTTCACTGTGCTTTTTGATTCCTTGTGGGGCTGAGAGTTCACATTCAAACTTTGAATATGCTCCGTAGATAAACTGCAGGAGTTGAGAATATCTAATACTGTGCTCAGGAGATCCCTAGTATGTAATGTAAAACTGACTGCTCGAAATCCTATAAAATACAAGTCCCACAATTAGTATTATTTAATTGAAATTATGTTAAATGCATCCACATCTCTCTCATCTTACAAGAGCCCAAACAAGACGTACACAGTCAGAAATTATGATATCATCATTTCAATACTCGCTGCAAAATTCATGTGCAGTTTAACATTTAAAACTGTTATGTGTCCAAAATTATAAATAGAGCTGTTTTAACTACCTGAATCACTGGACAAATTGGAAAACTAGCTACAGATGCAGCATAACCCAAGAATGGATGCTTTTGCTTTAGCACTGGCAGTTTTGTCCAACAGCTCTACACAACTCATGTTATTACTGATCATCACTTTGGATATAATTTACTGTAGAAACGCCACACTACAACAGCTCTTCACAGGCTAGCAACAGCAGCTTCAGAACAAAACATTACACTTGCACACTGGCTAAAATTAAGTCCCATCACTTAGATATTAGGCCTAACTGCCCCATTAGACAGCAAGCAAGTAGACTCAAGAGTGTAACAGCTGCCAGTTCAACTCTTATTTTAAGTACACTGGACAAAACACTACTATTTTCTTGAAAAATGGTATGACTGTTTTCTAGCACTAGAGTCCCTCACAATTTGCTCAAGTGTTTTTATGAGCAGTATACAGAACATAAAACTCATCTGTTAGGTAAGGCATATTGGTACAACAGACCAAATACATAGAATAAAATTAATCAAAACCAGTAATCCAAACTCAGCAATATTTTCTGTAGTCTCAAAGCTAAGAGACAATGTGGTAAATTGAAGCTTCAGATATCCTACAACTTCTGCTTACACAGTTAAGTTCCTACTGACCCTACAAACATCCTGACATTGTGTACTACACATTATCTGCAATGAACACAAGGACCCAACTGTTGTTCCAGCTAGACAAGACAACAGTATTAAGAGCAGAAAAATCACTGACATCAACTTAGGAGTTGGTTTTTTTTTTACTTTCTCATACTGTAACTTGGCCTCAACTTTGTCATTTCTTATTCTTTCAATGTTTTTTAAAGCTTAAGATGTTTAATTACTTGCATGGTTCTAGCTGGCATATTTAATACATATTTTCATGGTTTGACAGGATTTTATTTAGTCGGAAAGTCATTATGACGGCACAAGGCTAAGTTATGGTCTGAAAAAGTTTCAATACAGGAAGATGCATTCTGCACGATATAAAAGCACCTGAAGCACTGAAGGATTCTTGAACATTAGAAGAGTTTGGTTCTCTTTCTCTTACATAAAACGTAAGCTGAGTTGGCTTAAAGGAGCGAAATCCTGGTTTCTGTAGGTTCTCCAAGTAGCCATTTAACCTCTTCAGAGAGTTTTCATTCACTTCCTGTTTAAAAAATACAAACCAAAAACCAAACCCCCACAAACCTTACAGATGATGAATTTGGCCATTTTTCATCTAAACATTTTTAATCTTACATGCAGAATTAGTTCTTACAAACTGCCAGCTGCTCTTAATAAGTAGTGATATAGTTCATATTCTCAGTATAAATGAATTATCTTGCATGAATAAATTGGATGACGTACATACTTGCACTTTCTGTACATTCCAAAACACCACTTTTAAGGCTTTCAAGCTTAAAGAAATCCATTGATTCAAACATAATGCAGAGCATTTCACTATGACAAAGCAAGTAATATGTATTATAAATTAATCTGGAAGGATTCAATATTTGTTTAATAACAATTAAACAGAAAATATGACTAATAAGTAACAGGTGTTTTAAGGGACTTAAAATAAAGTGCATCTTTTTGTTCTCTGGTAACAACCATATTCAATTCTAATATTACTTTTGTGTCTCTGACTGCAGGAAAACTCGAAAATTTCCATCCCTGACACGTGACACATTTACAAAGAAAGCATACTAAAAGATTTTTACCCTCTCTTTGGGATGCTGGCCAAAGAAATCTGGATGCACAGCAAAATAGAAAGGTCTGAGAGCATTGATGGCATCAGCTCCTGATAAAGTTCTTGACTGAAGAATGCACTGTAGCAGTATCTTCTCCAGACATAACCTAATAAAATAACAAAATGTTTATATATGATGCAACCAAGAGACAAACTGATATAAACGGCATTAGAATGTGACAGAATGGAGTAAACATTCACAGCTGCAATAATTTTAAACCGGTATTAGAAGTCTCAGTTCTGGGGTTTTCCCCTTGCGACTCACAAAGCTGCATTTATATAGAGCAAATCCAACAAATTTGAGAAATAGTGAATGCTAACGGCTGATTACAGGCATGTAAATAAGTACAATAACTTTTCACTGTACTTTCTCGGAGCAGGCTCAAACAAAAATTCCCCAGTCAAGTAGTCTGAATGATGAAGACTGGCTTCAGTGGTATTTTTCATAGCTACTGCTGAAGCTGCTCTTAAAAGCCAAGCCTTACATACTTTTGAACCTCCAAGTTAAAAAGCCAAAACCAGTATTTTTCAAGCAGTGCCGAAAGAATATAAAATTTTACCCAGGAATAATAATCACAATTCAATCAAAAGAAGTTCGTCATTAGTTTGTAATGTCCACACACTTGTGTCTGTTTAAAAAAATAAAATAAAATCTACTTTCCCAGACATACTCCCTTTATAGAAGACATCAAGTAAAACATAGTACCTTTCTGACCTTTGATCTTCATTGAAATAGAGAAAAACAAGAAATTTTTTTGTGCTAGGAAAAGTTAAGTTGAAGTTGTTCTAGGAAGTTCAGAAAGTACAAAAGATCAAATAACCTCCAATTATGCATACATTAAACAACAGTTCTGCAATGAGGACACTTGCGTAACAGAAGACTGAAGTGGGAGGAAAAACAAGTTCTGAATTAAAGACCACCAAAATTTCCTGCCATAGCTCAAAGCTGATACTCAGGTCAGCAAACTAATTACCAAGAGACAGTATATATAAAATCAGCAAGAAAATGTGAATTGGTAAATATTTAATAATAGATTTCTCCTTCAGCTGATTTAATGGGCTAACAAATCCAACAGTCCAACCATTTTTCTCTGTGATTAATGTTCATTTTAGTTTGCTGCTCAGAAGGGTAGGGATTCCCCTCTGTCAATCAATACAATGCTGTTCCACTCCTCACAGTACCATTCAAACTGCAAGCCCCAAATAGGAAAATATATGGCAGACTGGAGGCAAAGCTACTTCCAATTCACATAAAACTAACAACCTTATTAGTAACGGTAAACAAGACTGTTTTACAAAGAGTTATTTGTTCAGCATCCTAGACCAAATAATTATCCTGGACACAGAAATATGTGAGACTATTTCTTGACTGCTTTCATGAATTAAAATAAAAAACCCAACCAAAAAAAAAAAAAATCCCCAAATTTGTGCTCACACAATAAACAGTATTTTTCATTTTGGCAAACAGTAAATGACAGCAGTTGAGTTGTCAAGCAGATGCAATGACCCTTACTTTACCTTTTTTTTGTCAACATTTCCAACTCTCCAATTAGAATCATTAAAGTAGTTAAAGCTAACTTTTTCTGCCTAAGAGGTGGGCAAATATTTAATTAGTAGGTCTGAAAAGTCAGAATGCTGAAAACATGAGAAGTTTTCATAGAAAAGTGGGATGGAAAATGTGTAATGTAAGAAGACTGATGAAATTTCAAACGGTTATGACTAAACCCAATATTTATGTGCATGGATTAAATGGAAGATAAAAAAAAGATAAAATGTATTACTGGCAAACATTTCTACCTCCTTGCTGGCTGCATCTCAGACTTTGAGACTAGTCATCACTATAGCCCATGATCCTACTCAAAATAGCAGGAGATGGTGAAGCACCACACAGTATCACATTTTTACGGAAAGCAAAGGCTCTCAATGACAAGAACACGCTAGATTTGCTCAGTGATGCAGAAAAAAAGTCTACGTGACCTGGCAAGAAACGAAGCGAAGCACAATGGATAAAAGTCCACCTGATCATATGCTTTACCATTTTGTATCGCAAAAATACCAAAATAACTGTCCTGCTGAGGGGAAAAAAAAAAAAAAAAAAGAAAGAGCAGAAATTTTTTTTTTGGTAGCAAGTGGGTACAAAGCAGTAAAAAGGGAAAAAAACACTAATTTTCCAACAAAGGCAAAAAAGTAAATTAACCAGCTACCTGTCTGATAGCAGTTTTGACTAACAGCAGTGCAAGAAACCTACATCCTCCTAGACCCAACTGCTTGGAGGAAGTAAGAAGCGTATTTCTCTCTTCACCTTATTCATACGTTATTTCCCACGTCCACTCTCGAACTACACTGCATGCTGCTTCCAGTAGTTAGGGGAAAAAAGTTCCAACATACCTGGAAACTCTTAATCATACTTGCAAGTTTATTAATCATAAACTTCCATCTGGTATTTTACAAGACGAATGGCCAAGTATGGTTAACTCCAGTTCCCTTGTTTTGTATCTAAACAACACTGCCATGCTAGCAGGAAGGCTCAGGATTCCAGCCAAAAGTCTATTTTGAACTTGCTTAAAAGAGAGACGCTCAAAGGCCAAAATTAGTCTGCGTGACAGAAGGAAGAATTCATTTACTGAAGGTGAAAGACAGAACTCTGAGGCATCCTTCAAGTGAAGTGACAAAATAAGTGAATTAAAATGAATTTAGAGAGAAAAAAATGCAAGAAAGATGCTTATGGCTTCACTCACAAGGAGCAATAATTTTTCCATGAGCTTCATTTAGATTTTAAGGGCCAAGAAAGGCTTTGTGTTAAAATCAAGGTCATAAGCACTTTGAGAACAGCCGTCTCCACTTCATGAAAGATATGAAACACAATCTCCACTAGAACATATTATGCAATCATACTGTAGGAGCGATTTAATTTATTGATTAAATAATTCCCTTCAACTTTCTTTTTTACTTTTTCTTCACTTCTCTCTGAAGTTTAAATTTTTGGCTTATAGCTTTGGCACTGAAAAGCTTTGTTAAATTAAGCTCCTTATTAGAGATATATTCACTCATTTTGGAACACTGAGCTTTAATAACTCAATAATGCAGTAATATATTTGATATCATATTCAGATTTAGACTGCCCTTTTCTCATACTTAAACTATTTTAAAACCCTGGTTTTGTTGAGAGCCTTTTTAATGTCTCACTCGAGGACTGGCATATGCCTTTGGGGATTTTCAGCTGTGGATGTTCTGTTGAAAGCTTCAAGCTGTAAAGATGAGAAAGCCAAAGGAATAAGCATTAAACAAGAAGACCACACCAGTTTTACATATATGCAAGCCATAAGTACACACTTAAACATATGTTAAAGGTAAATTAGGTCAGCAACACGCTATACCTTCTCACGGCTCTTAAGCAGCAGAACATTTCAGCAATTCCAATGGTCAAGCCAACTTTCAGCCATCCACTAACTCACTGTGGAAAAAAATAAAAAAAGAAAAAATCCTATTTAGTAACGGACATGAGTATTTTCCCCTGTTACTTATCAGTGCATTTTCTAAATCCTAGGTGATAACTTTTAAAGTCACAACAGTAGTACAAAATTGCGAAATCACACATAAAACCTAAAAGCTTTCTGTAAGAATGTTTTCAGTTTCCTCTACTAACAGTGTCTTACAAATATTAACAGTAGTTACCATAATTGGATTGGAAGATTAATTAAAGATGTTCCAGTTAAGAAAAATCCCCCTAAGAAATAACTAATTGCAAATGTTTCCTGCTCTTCCTGATGTTCAGTTTTTGTCTTGAAGTATAGAAACAAAAAAAGGCAGCTTGCTTTCAGGACAAACACAGAGCAAGTAAATGCCATGTAAATTTTCACTCCCCTGAGTCCAAAACTTTCAAACAATGATAATACTTTAAAATAGGTACACCAATGATTTTATGGGGGTGCAAGATAAAAACAAAGGAAATGGCACTGCCACACAACAATGCCTTGAAATCTTTACCAAAAGTTTGCTGGCATCCATAAAAATGAATTCAAAATTTTTACTAGTAACTTCTGCACTACACAAGTGTAACTGAGCGTTTTCCAAGAGGAGATAAACCACTTAGCCTGTCAGAGTGCAAACTTAGACCTAATTATTAGGGATTATGAGGGTAGCCCCCTATTGGCAATGTTTTCCTCATGTTTTTCATGCACTTTTATTTTTAAATATACTTTTCTTTGCATTTTTGAAAATAACATGCCCCCACTAACGGCCCACACGTTGCCATTCTCAAGCACCTCAGATGAGCAGTTATCAGAGAAATACCATCCTGGTTCTAATACAGCACAATAGCTCATATGACAGTTTTCCAAGACATTGGAAATTTTAGCATTGCATCTTACTGCTACAAATATACTTAACTAAGAATGTAAACTGTTTACCAAATATTTTACTAGGTATTTGTGAGCAAATAGCGAGAAGAAAAAAAAAAAATAGGCAGAGGTAAAATATCCCCAGAACGCCTTTCAATTTTTGTCTTCCAATTTCCCATTTTCAACTAGGTGGGAAAGGCAATAATAATTTCGCCTCTAGCAGCAGTCCTAATCATCAGCTAACTTAAGTACATCAACAAGCCCTTTGGTAATAAAACATTTCTCCGTCTGTAATTTTAGCTTCAGGGATTTGGATAGACGATGGAAAAACCCAGCAATCTCACTAATCTACGGCGGCACTTTATATAACCGGACAAAACCACCATTGTTTCTTGTTTTAAATGCTCTATTAACCGCCGAGAAACTGTTACATGGCTGAGGTAAACAAGAGCCTCCGGTCTCGCGTGTCACCTGCCGCCAGCTCAGAGGGGCTGGCCAGCACGGCGCAGGACACGGGCCGCCCCGCAGTCACCCTGCAGACGCCGGTAGGAACGCGCCGCCCGCCCCACCCGCGCCCCCGGACCGTTCACCTCAGGGGTTCACCCGCGCTGACCCCCGCGGCGCGGCGAGGAAACCGCACGGCGACGAGCCCGGTGCCAGCGCGCAGGGCACAGGCTGGCTGGCGTGAGGCGACCGGCCCGGCCCGCTGCGGGAGGCCCGCAGGCCCCGGCGGCTCCGCCGCTCACGCAGCCCTGGCAGAACCACCCGACGCGCGGAAGGGCAGGTCTTCCCCGCACCGGCGGGGAGCGGGGTGCGCCAGGGCCTCCGGCGCCACGGGCCCCCCGCGCCGCGGCAAGGAGCCCCCGCCCGCCGCGGCTCTCGGGCGCGGCGCCGGGCAGGTGCCCGGGGCTCGAACACGCGCAGGGGCTGGCGCTCTGCCGCGCCAGGGCGGCCTCGGGGGCTGCGCCGCTGGAGGGGGGCGGCCGGGCCGGGCGGCCGTTACCTGCCGGGCCCGCACCGGCGCGTGCGCGCCCGCACGTACCGCTCCGCGCCCACGGGCCCGCCACGGGCAGGCGGGAGCTGCCCCTCGCCCGCTCCCGGCCTCACGCCGTCCTCCGAGGTCGCACCGCCTTCCCCGCCCCCTCCCTTTCTCCCCGCTCCGCGGCGTCGCCCCGCGCGGAGGAGCCCGAGGCCCCCGGCCCCGCTTACCGCCACGGCCGGACAGCGCCCGCCGGGACCCGGCCCCCATCCCCTGGCGCAGCCGCCCCCGCCGACGGCCCCGGAGCGGCGGGAGGGGGCGGGGCAGCGCCGCGGCGGGCGAGGGGGATTCCCGCCGGGGGCGGGGCCGGGGGCG
Source organism: Falco peregrinus (assembly GCF_023634155.1). Taxonomy (NCBI): domain Eukaryota; kingdom Metazoa; phylum Chordata; class Aves; order Falconiformes; family Falconidae; genus Falco; species Falco peregrinus. Next base: position 14,029,629 of record NC_073725.1, read on the forward strand.
GTGGGAACAGCGCGCGCCTGCGCTCCCGACCCCGCCCGCCCCGCCCCGGCCTGCGCGCCCCGCCCGCCTCGCCCCGCGCAGGCGCAGCCTGGTCCCCTGCCCGCTGCGCGGCCGGCGGGGCCCTGCGGAAGCGCTACGGGCCGGCGTGCGGAGAATTAGGCGGAACAAACCCGTTGTAGCGATCGCTGCGACCCTTGAAGGCGTTGCCAATGCCCCCCCGCAGCGCCGGCCGCGGAGCAGCGGGTCCCGTCGCGCTGCGGCGGTGCCCGCGGGTGTTACGGGGGCCGCGGGAGGCGCACCCCGGGCAAGGGGCCGCCGCGGCCAGGCCGGCGGGGCTTCACCCGCACCCGGGCGGCCCGACGGGTGCGGGAGCCAGCGCGGAAGAGCGGGAGCTCTTTCCCTGCCGTTCCTAGCGTAGCGCTCCGCGTATACCTCCATCTATACGCCGGGTTTTCTTCCCAGGTGGTTGATGCTGGGGCATGCTGCGGCCGAGCCAGCCGTCCGGTGCCCTGCTAGGGACCGGGGTTACGTGCGTACGACCCGCTGCCTTTCCAGGCGGAACAGGTTAACAGAGGGCGGACGGGGTTCAGGAAAGATCTGTAGTTCAGTGAAGCTTTAAATCAAGTTAACGCTCTCACTGCCCTCGGGGGATTTGCATGATTTCCGTAACATGCAGCACATTTTCCCGCTTCCCGATAGCAGCTGTCAGTTAGGTAAGCAAATTGGTTGCGTAATTGGGCGAATGGAAAAATAAATTTAATCGATTCAACAGAAAAGCATGCCGTTCATTTCAGTAGGGATTTCTTCGAACTCGGTGCGGAATAAAATCAATTGGGAGGGGTAATTGGCAGGTGACACTGCCAGGGGGACATGCCAGGACGCTCCACAGCGTAGGGGACATGTCAAATGGAGCCAGAGCACCACTGTCCCCCCCCGCCCCCCCAGGCACAGGAATTAAGTCCTACGTTGTAGCTGAAGGTCTCAACACTTGCTGCTTATGAATATCACCAGAATATTCCATGGGAATAGTACTCTGGTATGTGGTCTCACCACTCCCTGTCGGTTCCCAGGGTCTGTCCCACTGGCTCAGCAAGAGCAGCACAGGCATCTTGGAGTGAAAACATTGTTTTATACCAGATAAATTTAACATCTCATGGATGTTAGCGTTTCATATGAGGAGAAATAGTAAAACTAAATGTCCCTGGTTTCTACAAAATGAAAAAGTTTGTATTTTGACTACCTCTTGTTCCCTAACAGAAGGACGATTTTAAGCATCACAATAAAGTTGCTACATGCAGCAACTGAGTCATTTTCTCCTTGCTGCTTTTGTTTCTGTTCTGGTCCTTGGCCTGCAGGTGGTCAGAAAGCAGCATAGATTTCTCCAGTCCCTTCACCACAGTGGCACAGAAGCTCTGAGGCTGATCATGGCAACATTTAATTTTTGCTACTACTCATTGTACCAGTCATTTTAGAAAATGCGGGAGGGGTTAAGACTGAAAAATGTAGACCTGGGATTTGCAAAAACAAAACAAACTCAAAAACCAACCTCAAAACAAACCTGCAACACTGCAAGATGCATATCGAGAATGTTGAAGGCCAGAAACATAAACTAGTAATTGATCTTAATGTGGCTGTATTTTAATAAGCTGAGGAGTATGGCATTAAGATCTTGGTAATTATAAGTTCAATTACTACACCAAGGACATTTAGTTTCTCCTCATATGAAATGCTAACATCCATGAGAGTTCTTCAGCGAATCAAGCATAGCCCCCAAGCCTAGCTGTAGCCTCCGCTCAAGTCTGTACTGAACACTGGAAGCTGGCCACATCCACAGCTGGGAGTTTTAGCCCAAATTTATTCATGAGCATTTGCTACTTTATGTGCTACGGCCTGGTGAAAAACTGTATACTGACTGATTTCACACAGTCTTAAACTCCTCATGCAGCATTTCATACTCTATAGATTCTTGTAGTAGTTACAACATGCTAAACTCTTCACCTCTACTTTGCCATTTGCTTATCCTCCTCCATACCCAAGAATATGAATTACAGGGATCTGAATGGAATTAAACAATTTAATGACAATACTGACTCAGATATTTTGATACTTCGTATAAAGAATAAAAAACATTTATTAACATCTTAACAACCACTCCAAAATGATCCCCCCAATTGCTTTATAAAACACTGCAGAACTATCAAGCTTCTATTTCCAGCTTCTCACCTCCGTCCCTGATGTGGGTTAAGAAACTCTCAAAATTTATCAATGCTTTGAAATAAAATTGTGGTAAGTCTTCCAAACAACGTTATTCTGTTTTAGTTACAAGAAACTGTCCATACCTAACACAAGCAAGCTTTCTAAGAGCATACCTTGTCATCGGTGATAAGTGAAGAAAGATTTTCACCAAGGGAACTTCTCATGCATCTAACAACATACTAAAGGAGCATGGCATTGTCTAGACCTAGCTACTGAGTGCAGAACAGGAAGGGGGTTTTGCACCTCTCTCTCTCTCTCTGCAAACAGATAAACACACATTTTATTTCCCATATGAAAAATTAAATGTATCAAAGGAGTTGCTTAATCTCTAACACAGAAGTTCTTTCAGCTACTAAGAAACAGTAGCTTATACCTGGGGAAAAGCAAAAATACGGATATTGTCTGTTGAGTGGCTGGCTCTGCAGAACTGCATTGCCTCTGTTGTATTTAACTTTATTCTTTGGAACATTTTTTCATCTTTCCAGGCTCGCTTCCATTCCACATGGCAGTGTTGTCCTGTTTAGCACATGGAATTTCTGTCACCAAAATGGTATGGGGTATGTTGCTCAAGAAACCTTTCTGGTGTTTTGTTACACATCAAAACGACCAGATTTGTACGGTATTTCAGGTGGATCCAGACAGCACAAAAATGTGAAACACAGGACTTTACTGTTAAGTTGTTCAAACTGCCTACTGGTTTATCATGGTGATAGGAGAAACCCTGTATTGTCAGGAACACCAGCTGTAACATAACTTCTGAGCAACAATGTGGGGAGCTTGCTTTGCTTGTTAATACAAAACATGGCTGAGATTGCGTCCTATCAGCTGAAGATGATACTCAGGAGATGGAGCCAAAACATTGCACAAATTTTACACAGTTCCAAGTTAAGCTAGAAGGTCAATGATTAACCTCTGAAAAAAAAGCAGTATTTGGGTTTTTTTCTGGGGATAATCTAAGTGACAATTCAAGGTTGCTTATAATGGAAAAAACAATGCTGTCTCTAGAACATCCCAAGCTTTGGAGTCATAGACAGTACTAAGAGAATTTTGTCTTTCTGCATCTCTCAGACATAGTATTAGCCACATCTGGTACTGCTTACAGAAATAGGGGATTTAGCTGAGGTTCAGATAGCCTCTGTCTAATTCCAAGGGAGATTAAGCTACAAAGGATCTTACAAAAAGTAATTAGCAAAAATGACTTAAGTTTCTCACTGCCAGTTTTAGTCTGTTGAAACCTTCCCAAATTGCTCTTGCCACTAATGCTGGAGTGGCTGGAAGAACATCAGTTTAGATTCCTCATCTGAAACCTGATCACTTCTTATCTACTCTTTCAGCTACTAGGAAACAAAAGCAGCAGAACGCTACTGGATTTATCAGGTGGATAGCCTTACAAATGGCAGAACAATCTTGGTGACAAGTGGTGGAACCCTAGGTCTGTTTGAACTCATGCCAACTGTTCTTCAAGAGAAATTCTGAGGTAAAGGGCTTTTAAAGAAATGCCATCTGATTGTTAGCATTGAATCTACCATTTCGTAGAAGGAAAGCAGATGAGATCCCTACAGAAGAATGATACCCTGTGAAAATATAAGAGCCTCTGTCCTTGCATTCTTCTGTACAGCTGGCACAGGAGGAAGGCACTGATCTAGGCAGTCATCAGATTCACAATCCTATCTCTTCCAGTAGTAACTCCCAGACAGACTGGATAAGCAGTGCTATCAAAGAGGGTCAGGAATCTAACAACTGATGATCAGATTAATGAGAGCAGATTAGCGGCATGAATCTCAAGACTAGAGTGGCAACACTCCCAAACAAAAAAACACCAGTACCCCTCCAAAACCCTCCACAACCACCCAGTGCTAAGATCACAATGGCCTTCATGATTCAGAAGCGCAAGGGACACCTGCAATGATGTTGCTGGGACTGGGAACAGACTCATGCTGCCCCAAAGGAAGGGAAGATTTTTCAAACATTGAGGCCTTATGCCACCATCTTGATCTCACTTATGATGGAACAGCCTTAAAAAACTCCATGAACTTCTTTCTATGCTCAATAGAGCAGAAATTGTCAGCAGAAAAAGCTCTAAAGGGGATGGAGAGCAGCATCAAAAGAGCTGTATTATTGGCATGTTTATGTAAGTTGGTACTGGAGATCTAAACGAACACTATGGAAGTGGGGAGCTCCGGCACGTATCAACTTTGAGAGAGGTCCCACTGATTTGCCACAGGAGTTTTCTGATATGAAATGTTTGGCTTTTCTTGCTCAGGATGCAGATCAGTAGATGAAGTGTGCCTTAAGCAATTAATGTTCTGAATCTGATTCAGGATTTGCAGATGGGAAAAAAAAAAAAAAAAAGAGTAATTCCCAAAGAACCAAAATGCTAGAACCAGCTTGCTAAAGCCTCCATCTCATCATGCAGTCAGCAGAAACTAAAAAATGGGCAACCCACAATCAAGGGAGAAAGCGAGTTTTCCTTTTCAGTGGAAGTATGCATATATATGAATGTGAAGCCATATACAAATTATCATCAAGACACAACTAAACCTTCAGCTGTGAGCAACTTGTGTAGACTCTCTCAGTTCTGTGAAGGAAGATATCCTTAAGTCAGGCATGTCTCAAGCAGTTCCGAAGTTATTTTTATTCTCAGTGCTTTCTATTGGGTTTTTGGAGTAAGGAAATTAAGAGCTGAGGGGCATACAGATGGGACAATATCCTCACAAGATATTGTGAGGAAGACAAAAGGAAACATATTACTTCTACAAACTATGAAGCAATGTGGAAAATGTTTCACAAGAACAGCAGATATATGCAATCAGTGCACTTACATACCATCAACTGCTAGGAAAAGAGCAACAGTTGGTACTAGATTCTCCATAAGAAGGGAGAATGTAGGTTCTGAGGCTGCAGCTTCTTCATTTTCTAATGATGCTGTCACAAAACATCTAAATCAGTCTGACAATCTATACTGTTAGGGAAAAAAAATCACGCTTTCTGTGCTACTACCATCAATGTAAGTATTTAAAAACACAACTTGAGTTTGAAGCCTTGCTGTAAATCAGGAAGGCAAGTCTGAACACAATGGGAACTGCCTTTATTATCATATTATTTTCAACAACAATTGCTTTAACCACTAAACCCCAGAAGTCTTGACTATTTAATGACTACTGAAACAGCCAGACGTTCCTAGCCCATTTCATATTCTCCTGAAGCCACTTTAAAGCAGATGTAAGCTCCAAGCTGTAAACTTCTTCCATACTAACATTCATTGTCATATACTTAAGAAAAAGCTTCGGATCAGATATACGAGCAGCCAGGATTAGTCTCTCCACTGCCTTTTGATAGTCACTGTTATTCTGAACTGTCTGATCTTCAGATCTGTAAGTGAATTTTCACAAATACAAAATTAGGCACCATACAGGCCTTGTGTCACTTGCCTGATGCTTTATACTGGCAACAAGACTGCAAAACATTAAAATAATGCCTTGTGTTCACTTCACTTATAACAGATTATGTTAATTTCTAGACAAATTTTAGCTGATTACTCTGTAGAATCAAAGTTAAGAAAAAGTGTATTTTTAATATATTTTAAGGTGATGAAAAGTAATAGGATCTAATGCCCGTGCCAAGTAGGTCTACAATATTCACAGCAAGTTTAATGATGAAATATTTAACTCTGGGCTGGGAAATTAAATAAAGGAATGTACACAGTTTTATGAACTGGATATAGCAAGAATTCATGTACATGCTTGAATCCAAAAGGATTACTCATCTTTGGCATGTAATCACTTTTGGAATAAGGATGTGCCTAAGTGACATGCCTATGTTTTTGCAAAAGCAGAACTTATTTTTTAAGCAAACAAGCAGAGGTACAAGAGCATACACACAAAAACAAGATATAAAAATCTTCTCATTTATCAAAAGTACAAATTTAAGAGATGCATTCCTTGGGAAGGGTAGAGGGGAAGGAAGACCAAGTTCTCAAGCTTGAGATGCCACTGTTCATCCTTCTTAACAAATACAGCTTTTCTATGCAGTTTTACTTTTTTGATGCCGAACCAGTCAATCTCAGAGCAAACAGAGTCTTGAAAAATAAATTACAGGCATAATCTAGTGACAGTGGTTGGTGGCTTATGGACAAAACGAAAAAAAAAACCCAACACATTTTTATCTGAAGGTATTAAGTCTCACAGAAAGGGGAAAAAATGAACAAACAGTGACATCCCCTATAAAGCAAATCAAGTAAAATGGCTTCATGCTGTTTCAAAAAAAGAAAAAAAAAAGCTAAGAAACGTTTGAGTTGCTTTTTGAAAGGAGTAATATTTTGACTGTGTTCTTCTACCCCACTGCTTAAACCAGAACACAAGAATTTATATACCAAGATATCAAGCTATCCTGGTTTTGAAAATACAGTACACACAGTGCAGTAGATGTGTGTAGGGAACATAGATGTTAGGGAACATAGGCCAGTATCACTCTGGAGCAATTACTTTTCTGCCATACATATTTAAAAATAATAAAATAATAACCCTGCAAACATCTACTGTTCTATAACCACTTTAGAAATAAGGATTAAAAACTAGTTTTAAACCCAAGCATTCTTTTTCCCAGCCAACGGAAAACAAGATCTCTTATTAATTACATGATCACACAGATAAATGCAATCAAAACAGTACATATCTGACAACAAACCTTTTCAGTATTATCTGAAGAGTCTGACTAGTAGCCACTGGACTTTGAATATCACTAGCATTCGAAACAAGAAATATTTCAATGGCCAACAGCATCTCAACCTCAGACAAGTAAGACGGAATAATCAAAAGTTTGTTCCATAAACTTCCCTGCAGTGGTGGATAGCAACCCAATGATAAAGCACCTGAGAGTGAATGCAGAAACGTAAGGAATTAGGATTACCAATACCGAACACAGATCTGTTTTCTTTGGTATGTGACAAAGAATGTTGAAAAAAAGCACCCCAAAATCATAATGGAATTTACTATTTCACCTGTGAAATGGCCTGATTTGAGAACACAGCAAATAGTATTCACTCATAATATTCACTGTTCTAAAATGTTATTTTTCATCAATGAATACTATCAGTGATGATTAAAAAGCTCTGTCAGAAATCTGGGGACTCCAAGTGCGTAATAATACAAGTACAATTTAGGACAGATCAGACAGAAGCTTTATTAACCATGATGACAGTGAGAGGACATTTGAAGAGGGCAAAGGGGCTGCAGGGGCAAAGAGGGGGGGAGTGGTGGTAAAGAGGGGGGCGGGGGTGGTAAAGGAGGGGAAAACCAATCATTTCAATGTTAACAAAGCCAAGTATCCACCCTGGGAGGGACAGACTCCTCAAGCAGCTTGCTAACCACCACAATTCTAAGACAGAATTGAAGAGTAAATAATGGGACTGTATGGACAGATAGCTTTTGGTGGATCGTATCAGAGTGGCACACCCCGTATTATCTTAGCTCAGAAGTGTTGAGCTGAAAACAATCACAGACAGTTAGCTTTTAGCTGGAAGGGATTTTCTCTTAGTTGGGATAAACTTCTTAGCCAGACCTCTCAAATCTTAAATATTAGTAATTTTACCACCACAGCTCTAAAGAGAAGTACAAAGAAATTTAATTTGCCTCGATGAAAAAGCAAAGATGATGCGCTTTTTAATAATTTCAGGGTTCACATTTTTGAGATTCTGAAACTGAATGTAAATTAGTTTTATCAGAATTATGTTTATTTCATGCCTGGTACTATGTACCAATTCGTATTTCACAATAAACATTTTGGTTATAAATAAATTCCCAATAGTGACACCGAAAGCAATGTTTTCTTCTTACAAAGTATACTCTTACACATTTCTTCTCAACATACTGAGCTGTTACAAGCATGTGTTATCCAAAGAACATAAGGGAAGGATATTGTTTCAAGATGCAACTTACTTTTGTAATAGGTCCTAGCTTTAGACCACAAAGAACTTCTTCCCAAAGCTGTGATTAATCCTCTAAGCAAAAATAAATCAATAGCTATGTTTTTTGAAAGCATGAAATCTACTGCAGAAGACGAGACCCCAAGGTTCTTGCTCTCAAAACAGGCATTTATCAGCTCATTAAAAAGGCAGCTATACTGAGAAACATCTACAGTATCTGAAATGAAATGAAGAATATTAACTACTGAATTAAGTCAAATGCAAATCTAACTGAAGAATCGCTTCTCAGTCAGTACCTAAATCAGGACTCTTGCTTCTGTCAGCAAAATGGAACAAGGTTAAGTTGTGATAATGCTTTATTCATTGTAAATCTTTTCATACAGTTAGTTAATTCACATCATAAAAGAGAAATGTTAAGGACCAAGTAATAATTTGCTGCCCAAACCAATAGGATTAGATAAAAACATATATCGCTTGCCCAAGCCTATAAATAGAATCTTCACCTCATCTCTCAGACTTTACAGTTTCCACCAAGAAAAACCACCTTAGTGCTTCGAGTTCTGCTTCTACTCTTAATCCAAACTGTCCACTTTCTCTCAACTGTCCCTTTCTCAGCAAGACTGAGCAGCCTTCTATCCACTTCATGACTCACATGACAAGAAATGATTCTCTTAAGCAGGTGGTCTCCAACTAAGCTCTCCTAACATACCTAAAAGCACACACTGGCAACAGGACTGAGACCTTCACGCAGGAATCAGCTGAGGCGTCCTCAGTGGAGCCTACGTGACTATGCATCTCGTCTTGAAGTACACATCCAAAATTTGTCAGATAAATTGAGCCCAAAAGAGCACTCAGTTCTTAATATGGTATGCAAAAGATGCCTAGGTTAGTTGGCTCAGTTATATAAAAAACCCAATGCATTTATCTGAAGTTAAGATAGAATGAATTGCCCCAATGATATCCCTATTTTATCTTATTGTATAGACTGTGTATGATCCTTAACGATTTAGTGAGTTTTTCCGCTTGTCCTGTGTAACTAAGCCAACTGGAAAAAGAAGACAGGTGTATAAACTGTGTGTGTGCATGTATGTGCATGTGTGCATGCACATGTGTGGCATGAGTGCAGAGCACAATACCTGGTTTAACTGACACTACACTTTTTGGAAATAAATAATGGGCTTGTAAAAAATGATCTTATTTCAACAAATTTTAGCGAGAAAACAAGCAAAAAGAACAGTACAGAATAATCTGTTAAATTTTTAGCTCTTAATGCAGTACCTTTTTCTTTACTTACCAAAATTATTTTGAAAACCTGGTAAGTTCTGCAGAGCTTCAAACGCTTGCCTGTATAAACTCTTCCTCAAATACTTCTGCACTAGTGTACATAACAGATTATGTCGACTGAGGATGTCGATTTTATCACAGGGCCACAATGGTGCATTTGTGGTCCACTCTGACTCTGCAGCAAACAACAGTGCAGTATTATTTCTGTGAACCGAAACTACTGGATGCCAAAACTTTTGACCATTAAGAATACACTGTAAACCACAGCAGAAAACAAATTTCAGAATTTCACAAAAAATGCAGTTCTAGTTATTTATAATTCGTTCCTTATCACCAGTACTTCTCAGATGGATTCACTGAACCTTTATATTGTATTTAACCTCTTTTATTAAGTATCATGGTATCATGGTAGTAAAACAGACTGTCAGTGGCATATATATGTGTGTATATGAACATGTATATATCTATGTACATATATAAAACTGAATAGCAAATTTTAGACCCTCCATATTACTTTATAGAACACCTTCTAGTCTTGTTTATACTTCTGAGTTTCTTCTCTTTTTAGCATATCAGAATTCCAAAAAGCCAGTAATTACGTGTGCCTTAATTGCGGAAATATGGTATAATTCTAAAGCTGTTTTACTAAATGGCTATACTGTGAGAAGAAAGAAACACTACACTGACTCAAGCCTGAAAATTTTGACACTGAATGTCACCTGGCTCAAAGGAAATCTACATGGGGTAGGGTCACTTTCCCAGCTACACCCCTCCCTTATTATGGTAGGCTTTTGAGTAGAATGGTGTTCATAGCAGACTATTGTGAAATTTTTTCTCAAAAAAAATTGGTATTGATCATAATATTTCTTATAAATATCAAGAACACTAACCAGTAAGATGGATCACTTTGTTTTTGTTGACCCAGTGTTATTAACTTTATTTAACAACACAGACCAGCTTGTAACTTTCATCTGAAATCTGTCATAGAAGGGGACTGTTCAAATTTAAGTCAAAATTAATTTTTTTTATAAGATGAGCTTACCTCTCAAAACCCATGTTGCTCCATCCAAACTTCCAGTTTTAAGAAAAATTTCTGCAGCTTTATTAACAATTTGACATCTTGATGCTAACCCCTCTGCACCTGTAAGTCCTTTCAAGAGTGTAAAAGGTATCTGCAACTCATGCAACTTATCCAAAACCTTCCTTCCCTAGTATAAAAGGGAGAAGAGAAAGTGGAAAGGTCAAAGAAAGCAATGATATCGGTGAACACACAGCGTATTTGCACAAAATACAGCAGATGTAATTCAGTGATACAGATCTATAGGCATCAATTTAGTTATCCAAACTGAGCTGGGGAAAAGAAATGGTATTTTAAAATTTCTAATGAATAGTAGATTTTTTTGACTGTGTAGGCAAACCCACCCCACCAACCCACTGTTGAACAGCTCCGAGCACACTATTCCCCATAACATTATTTCTACTATATAATGTTCTTACAGAGTATTTTTAATATACTTTGTAATTAATTTGTATTTGCTTACTTTAGTACATTAATATTTTCACTTTTGATTACATTCAGGACTACACAACCTAAAAAATTCTAAAAAATTCATACTGAGAGTTTTCATTTTGCAGCAGAGGCATAATCGTTAAACTGAAGTAATTACTCCAGCATAAGCCAAAAAGAACACTGATAGTTGTACGCAGATAGACAATTAAGCTAGTAAAAGCTGCTTCTATCTGGCCAACAGTATAACAACCAACAACTTGATCATCATATTCCAGGTTGATGTTTACACTGGTTTTCTCCAGAAGTTTCCTCTTAACAACTCCTTGGATGGCCTTTTCAGTCAAAGATGGAAGAAAGGTAGCAGTCTCAAGGATAACTAAGATTTGACCAATCTAAAAAAAGATGATGATCCAAGTCAAGGTGGGATATCAAATTAATGTCCCCAGTAAGGCAAGGACAGGCAGGATGCAGCACTTGCTCTGTCTAGCTGCACCTTGCTGGTCAAGCAACACGAATGCAACTCCAAACATTTTTCAGCTCTTGCTTAGTGGGTGTATCAATGAGGAGGTGGCTTATCAAAAATTGTGGTCATGTGTGCGCATTCATTGTGGCCACAGAACAAGGGTTGTAGAGGTAGAAGAAAAGGGAGATTTAGGAGAAATGATTCATCAGAACGGGTGTACTGCCTTTAGATGAAGCACCTCTATCAAATACCTCCTGGAACTTGGGTTGACCCTGGAAATTGGATGAGCAGTGCACAGAGGTTTTATGTAACAGAATTCCTGAAGGTCATCCCTTAAGAGACCACAGTATATAAGATATTTTAATCCTCTAATGCAAACTAGAAAGGGTAGAAACTCAATTCACCAAAAAAAAAACCTCAGAGACAAAAGGGGACAAGGAGAGTGCTTGCTTTTGTTCATAAAAATACATGCTGAACATCATTCTGTATGGGATGAGGAACATCCCAGTACAGCACAATTATTAGTTGTAAGGATCAGGCCCATTGACACACAGTAAGCTCAGATGATCACTGACCAAAGTACACTCCAAAATCATGGTGGTTTATATTATTTCTTATGTTGTCACTGGTCATGTTGCATTGTATGAGAGATCCAACTTGGTATATGCTGCTTCCTTCCAGGATAACAGTGAAACGGATCTTGCTGCAGTGAACTTATGACCAATACTGCATGAGGTCTACAGAGTATAAAACATCCAGTGAAAGGTCTGGTCTCTTACCCCTGTAATACTTGTATACAAAAGTCCTTTTTAATATTTGGCAGCAAAGAAAGGACTGTAAAGGGTATTTCTTTATGAGAGCTGAGTCTTTGCAAGATCCACAGAACTTAGATGCACCGGAAGAAAAGCACTTCTAGTGACATTCTGAGGAATGAGCAGTTCACCAACTGCAGCAGCAGCCTTGTTATGTCTCTTCTTTCTTTCCAGCCTTATCAATTCCATTTAAGGTCAGATTCAGAAGCATAAGTGCAGGGAAGGTCCCACTCAAGCTTCTCTAAATATTTCTTGTGTTGGGAAGTCTCAGAATACAGCCATATTGCCATATGGAAGAAAGTGACATTTCTGGGAAACAATGACATCAGCACCTCACCCCAGAATCTCAGGAAGACCTGTCTAATCCAGATTTATCCTTAGCTCAGAAAAGTCAAAAGCTGAATCTGAACGATAGGTTGCAAGACAAAGTTATGGGCTTCATAGAAGACTACTGCTCAGAAAGGCATAATAAATGTTTCAATCCAGCTGGACAGTTAAGAAATACTAAAATGGTGGGGAGGCTGGTGGCACATCCAGCCATTCAATTAGAGAAACACAGTTTAACATCTAGAAAAGAAATGACTCATTCTTTTTCTTTCAGTCAGGTTCCTATAGTCCAGTATACCTTTATCCACTGCAGTGCCCTGTGATAAGAATACATTACACTTATCCCAGTCCTTCCAATGAAAACTCTGTCTGCTTCATTATGTTGTGATTTTTTTATTACTGGAAAGAAAAAAACATATTTTTTTTTAATTTTACAAGTAAATGCAATTTTAAAGAAATTACACACTTGAAAGACATGGTCATTGTGAAAATACTAAATACACTTTCTGAAGTATTTGCCATTAGAAGTAGTAACTTCCTAAGTCGTAATACCAGAAGCAGGGTAAATAACTATAGTTTATTCAGGCACTATTTCACAGCAGTCTAATTCATTGGACACTGGACAGATCCTTGGACATGTAATGGCATAATTTAGTAACATCATTACTTGTAAAGAAGCTTTGTGTTTTCTAGCACCATGGAGAAATGTTGGCAATTACAGAACTGAGTAATTACAAGTTTTTCCAACCATATTATATGACCACTTTGGAAGCACTGTTGGTATTCTAGAGTAGTGGTCTCCAAAGTGGAGTGTGAGCACAACAATCCATTCAGGTGTGAGAATAAAACATTTTTTGTATCATTAAAAAATAAATATAGATAAATAAAGTATTTTTTAAAGTACTGCTTATTCCATCTTTATCTCTTCTTTTAAATTTCTATTTTTGTGTATTTTTGTAATGTACTTAATATATTAATGCAGTAGTACATGTATATAATTTATAAATAACTAAATAAATAAACTGGGGGTGAGTGCTCAAAAATTTTTTTACTATTAGAGGTGCCTATCAGTTTGGAGACCACTGCTCTAGGGAAGACAAAGTTCCAAGCCCCACCAAAATCTCTGTCTGTGACACAACTGGCTGCTGTGATAGCTGCTTTATAATATGAAAGTCTGGTCAGAAAGATCATGTCAAGTATCTGGAATAAATCTTAATTATGTTAGTACTTACTACAGGTTGAAAAAAGATATGAGTCATCCATTATAGAACACTTTAATATTTCACTGACACTTCAGTGAGCCTCAGTTTTCTGCAAACTTATTAGGAAGAATGATACAGACATGTAAATGAAGTGGCATAGGGAGGAGAGGGGTAAGAAAGGCTGCTAGAACTATTAAAAATCTAGACGGTGTTTTGTGGACCCAGGCCTTGCAGAAATTCTTGGTTCTATAGAGAATGAAATAATTCTGGAAATCCTGATTACTATTTAAAAAAAAAGTACAAATTATATACATGATGTAACCCTGTTCAATGTGTTTTGAAATATACAAATATATATAGAGCTGGATCTACAGCTCTATTCTGCTATTTAGAGTGTAACATTTCACAGGACAATACTTAAATATATTTGCCTTTGTCCTGAGCACAGGACATTCTTATTAAATGATCACCTACTTTGGTTTTGATTCTTGATTTCACAAAGCTCAAGTATTCTTCCTTCAGAACTTTGACTTTTAAGTGTAAGCACTGGATTTTACTTCTACTAAAAAATGGCTTCTACTGAGCATTTTACCTGATTGTATTTGCACTTCAAGAAATCCTGAATATTGTAACATATAAAATTAACCAATATTCAGAAAACAGTATACGAACTTAGGTTTTGACCTCTTTTAAAAACTCTACAAAGAATAGGGATGAACAACAAGCAGTTCTTGCTTCTGTAATTTTACCTGCATCAGCAAAATCACAAAAAGGAACTCCTGGTCTGTCTGTCTCAGAATCTCTGGTCAGTATTTCAGCAATACATAAAGACAGTTTCTGAAGATCATCTGAATGTTCACATCCAGTTCTTGCATTAACATATAAAGCTCCCAGCTTGTTCCAGTCACTTTTTTCATTGCAATGCTGCAAAGAAAGCCAGGGGTAAATACAAGCGAACCTACGTATGGAACACCAAACAGAAAATACACTGAAATCTGAGATACACCTGCAACAGCCTTAAAGCAGAAAAAAGATGCAGATGAAATGCTACTGCCAGAACCTCCATGTTCAATACGGCACAGTTACACATTGTCTAACTTGCATGGACTGCTAATCACTTTTTTCCCCCCCAAGAAATTAAAATCCGTTTTCCCTTTATGTCATGACCCCATCTGGGGAAACTCATAAATTATTCATCCTATTCAAGAACTGGCATTCATTCAGTATTTTACTTTTTATATGCATTAGTCTTTGGCTTGCCAGATCACTTGGTGACTTAGGTGTTAAAGGAGGAAAAAAACCAGTCCAGGTTCTTCCCTTCTTAAATTGTGGTCTCAGATTCTGTACAGTAAATGTGATAATATGTAAACTATACAATAATGTTGCATAAGTAATCTGCCCTTGAATATGAAAGATTAAAGTGTCTGATTATTAAGAATATTTAATGTTATTTTCTTATTCTTTAAAATACCTGCTTAGTGTTGCCAATTACAGCCTTTTACAATTGTGCTTTTTTATACCAGATAGGAATCCTATCTGCTAGATAATATATTAAATAATTTTTTGGTGAGGAATGATGTACCACTACCAATTACAAGCACAACAAATGTAAGGCATGAGAAAAAAACTGCTGAAAGTTATAAAACCTTTGAATTAGATGCAAAACCAAGATAAAAACTGCAGGTATGTAAATTAAAATAGACATCACAGAAAAGCCAGACAGTTTTCCCCTGGACATTAATCCTTCCCAAACACAGCTTTGCATTAAAATATTTTATCATAATCTCAATATACTTAATAATAAAGCCCACTAATTTTACATTATGTAAAATTTGCTGTTTCTTGTAGGTTTAAAAGAACTCATGGTTTATGTATTCCAGCAGGCTTGAAGAACGTGCACAATGTACCTGAATTTCAGCCACGACCAAGTTGAAGTCAAAAAGCCAGTTCTTTTCAAAATGTCTTTCCTGAAATCTTTCAGAAGAAAAAAATATTACTTCATTTTAACCTTTTAACCCATCCTACTGAACTAAGCTATGCACTAGCAGAAGGCAATCAACAAATTATCATATCTGAACTAAAAGTTGATGTGATTTTTAATCCTATTTAGTACACACTATGCAACCTGGACACTGAAAACAGGCATTTACAGTCATGTCAAGGGAAGCCAGTGCATGTATTAAGCAAATAACTAAGCAGAGCTATTTTCACAGAAAATATTCCCTTGTTTTAGTAGAAAAGTAACTGGAAAGGTATGAATAAGACTTGCAATCCATTAAGTAAATGCAAAACTGTATTGTATATATTTCTGACATAGAAGTAAATAAAAAAAGTTAATTACATGAAAGAAAGTGCTATTCAGCTTCAAATACCTACCTAGGAGCATAATATTTTATTCTGATGCTGCCACTGAAACAATGGATACATCTATCCAGTATGATGCTATCATGTAGAGACACATAACCTACACATGAATGAGCTAATACATGTAGTTGAAGCAGCACAGCTGCTCAGTCTTCATAGATACAGACTGTTTCTCAGTTTGTACTGAAAACATACATACTGAGGCAACCTGGAAGGGGTCATTACTTTGTGAATGAGATTCCTGATCTGAAAAGTCATAAAAATTACAACATGTGTGGTAAGTTGCACTGGTAAAACACTGAGATCCGTGGCTGAAAGGTACTCTATGGGAAAAGTATAAAAAGCAGGAAATAATTTCTACAGTGCTTTCAGTTGAAACACTGATGGCTTGTTTTCACACAGTAGATGCTGCAAATTTGGTTTCCTCTAAGAATCAAAGGCTGCCTTATGAATTGCAAATTTAGTTTCTCAATTTACGTGTACATGTATGATGCAGATTAAAAAAATGGGGATCACAATCTTGTGCAAGTGATGGGGAGACATCAGCAGTTTTGGAACAGACCTGGGCTGTGAGTTCCCATTTTGCCCAGTATAATCCAGCAGTACTTAAAAAAATGACCTTCCTCCCTGGTTGTGTTGGCACAAGTGTTTATGCAGTTGCACAGTAAATGAAAGCAGAAAACTACTTCAGCTTATAACTAATCCTCTTATTGGCTAGAACAGTTGTTTAGTGCAGAAGTACTGTTTGCTTATGCAGGCCTAAATGATATAGTAAACCATGATGTTTCTAATTTGACTACAGTTACATAAACTTGTAGCGCAGCTGGGAACAGATGGTACAATGATGATCAATACGGGAAAAAAAAAATCATAACTGTGGTCAGAACCTACATTTTGACTTAATAATCCTTGATCTTTGAAGCACAGTAGATTGACAGCTCTTAAAAAATACAATTAGGCATGGCATGACACTATTTTCATCCAAATAACTACATTTGCATTTTCTAATTGCTTTTTAAAGTTTTTTACATGAATTTATAAAAATAGAACCTGAGGAAGGAACTGGACAGGTAAGCATAAAATAGCTCCTTAAATACGTACCTGGATTTTATGTTCAAAACAGTATCTATTTCCTGACTGGAAACTCGCAGTTGGTGAAGGCACTTAATAATATAATCAAAATGGTGAAACTCAAGGATCATACCAGCACCAATGAGCTGCAATATCAAACAGGGGGAAGAAAAGTAAGCATACAAAAAAATTGTGATCACTTGCCTATTCCCAGAGGCAAGTGGCAAACAACAGTGGGAAAAACACATCACAGTGCATCTCAGTCATAAACTAAGGGATAAATGGAAACCTGTACCACAAATTCAGCTAGTCACAATATAACTTCTAAAAAACAGTACTGAAATAATATTAAAGTGATACATTTGAGTTTTAAACCATGCAAGGTATTTCAGAAATTTCAACGAGTAGCAGTAGTACAATCAAACTCATACCTTATGAAAGGTGCTAATTAATGTAGGCACAGCATCTCTTATATTCAAAGCTGCCACATGATCAAAAGCTTTCAGAAGAACCTCTACAGCTGGCTAATTCAGACAAAAAAAGCACAATCAGTTTTGCAACGCCACTCAATTATAAAGTTTATAGTTTTTATAATGGGAACTCTTGAATTGTCTTTCCCCCCCACAAGCTTTGGGTACCGGAGCAAAACCAAATTTACTACTACGAATGGTATAATACTCAAAAAACTAAGAAACTATGGATCAAAGATTTAAAAAATATTACAAGGTCACCTACCAGTGTATTGATTTGTACAGTTACATTCAATATCTGAAATACTTCCTGCAACAAACAGTTCTTGAGCAAAGCAAAGAGAAGATCATTCAACACTTGAACAGCAAAATCCACACCAGGAGTAACTTCTTTGAAGTAATTCACAAATATTTGGACTGAAAAAGCAATTAAATTAATTTCACTTCCAGGTAACTGATGCTAACTACTTAAACAAGTTATTTCCTTAAATTTTAAATGCAGTATAACAACCCTTAACTATCCAGGATATTATGGGACAAGTAATATGGAAAAAAACAGGTGAAAAGATCCAGTTTAAATACAGCGTTAATCTTAGTAGATGCAGACTGGCTATTCTGAAATCTCATGTCATTCAGCTAAACATCATAAGCCCTGTGGGTTTCAAGAAAGCTTAGCTGATTTGGTGCAGCACAAGAAAAATGCACGAATCCGGGTTAGATTCAGTAAGTGCATGAAGATAGTTAAGGCCTTTCCAGACATGAAGCTCTAGGAAGTGAAATGCAGTGTTACTGTGGTGGATACCTTTTCCTGTAGCGGAAACACGTTACAACCTGTTCCAGACTGACCTTGAGAGACATGTACTGTGCTGGTAACTAGTGTTATCTGCATCAGAATGCTCAGTATTTCAGCATGAGGACGTTACTACACAGGGTGCAGCAGGATCCCTCATTCACATTGTGTTACACTCTAATAAGCTTTCAAAAACTTAAGGACTGTTCAGAACAGGTACAAAAGAAATGACTGTCCGGGGTAAAATTTAGCCCTTTCTGACTGAACTCAAAAGCTCAGATGGATCTGAATCAAATACAGCCCCTAAAATGCATAAATCATAACTGTTTGCATATATGGTAATGTGAAAGGACTAAACTACAGCTGTTTGGGTACTGTAACAGCACTTCATTTCAAGAGCTTAAATCTAAAGTTTTTGGATTTGTAATGCTTGGCCAGAGTGTTTAAGAGTGCCTTAACAAAATTTTGGTTTTGTTAAACCTCTCTCCTGCCCCAGTTACTTTTCTACTCTCCATTTCTACTCTTCTACAGTTCATTTCTACTCTCAAGGCTAGTTCCATTCAGGCTAAGTTCATCTTCCGTGGAAGTACCATTTATAACAGCCTCCTGGGGTAACTGCATATCTAAATACCTAGCCTCAATGGGAAATTGGAATATGAAAACACGTCGATTGGATGTATTCCTTCAAAATCAGAACTTCTTATTTACTGTTGAAGTGGCACTCATTTCTCTCATAAAGCAAATGACAGACTATTTGCTTTAATTAATCTAAGTACCAAAGATACATCAAAAGCTTCTACTGTATCATACCTGCACGTTTTAGAAGGCTTGATTCTTTGATACTAATGTATGTCCTAAGTATTGCCATGCAAATCTAGAAAAAGATAAAAAAACCCACCATAGTAAAATGTTACCTCTGTTTATGCCAAACAAGAACTACCCACAAACATGAGTTCTGTAAGGAAACAAGCTTTACATTGCTTCTCTTTAACCCATACGTACTGACAAATCGCATAAGAAGGGAACTGGGTCCATAGGCAAAGGTGCTGTCAAAAGGACAGCAAATCAAATAGAAAAATAGTGTAGACAAAATGTGTGGGAAAGGATCTGCTGTAACCACAGCTGCATGTATGTGTGTATACACTCACAGCAAACAAACAAAAAAAAATCTGAAAATACAGTTACTTTGGAATTTGTATAAATGTAGCAGACTGTAAACAGAGAAAGGGAAGCAAAAAGCTGAAAGTGAAAACATGATAAACAAAAGTTATGTGAATGTACCAAGTAGTCAAAAATCATCTAGAAATCAAGTTGGTAACACTCATCCTTTGGTAATAGAGAATCACTTGTAAGGACACAGAATAAAAACCTCAGAACTAACTTGATTTAGTGAACCACTTCACCCCAGACCTACTTGATCAAAAAAAAAAATCCACACCTAGATATTTTAATATGTTATTTGGTATTGGATCATTCTTGTCTTAAAATCTTAAGCTGTCAGCTTTGTGATACTTATGAAGAAATAAAGACTGCTGAGATTCAATCTTAGAATTCTAAGTCAGGAAAAAACACCCACCCTTTCAGATACCCTCTGTCACTTCTGGAACATTTACAGTCTTTCTCACAGCAATGTAACTGGGTCATATTTAATACTATTTTGTGAAATAATGAAAAATCAAGAGATGGAGACCACCCTAAAATAGTAGTCATGTTATGATAGAATGGAGTCAGGTTAATTTTTACATGCAACTTCAAAATGAAACAGGACACGCTAATGAAGTTTGTTACACAGCAAATGAAATATCATCAAAGCAGAAGACACTGGCTTGTGGCCAAGACATCATTGTTTTTTAAAAACCATTAACCTGTTCAGATCATCAAGTCAAAGAACATAAAACCAGTATCTGTATGTTGAGTATAAATAAAGCTTATTGGTTTTATTCTGAAACAGTGTCATAATGCTTTTGAACTATAGTCTAAGATATACTTCAGAAAATCATTAGAATTTTTGATCATTAATATATATGAATGGCACTCATGTAATCCAAATCTACAACCCCAGGTGGCTGAGGGCATTTCCAAAACAAACTTTAGCACATGCTTACAGTATGTAAATTAGTTTGCTTTCTTTTGGAATCTGTTTTCCTTCTTCTTTGGACTGACTCCCAAAAAAAGCCAAGACTGCATCTGGAGCTCTGACTGTTCCAAGTATTAGTGAAATTGCTTGGAAAATCCAGTCATAGTAGTATTTGATCATGGGACATGTTACTTTACATTCATAAAAGAAACTAAATGTGTTACTCATTTATAGCTTCTGGGAAGCTTCAGTTGATTTAGTTGTTTCAATTTTAAAAGGTGTAACTGAACCTACAAACCATGTAAAAATGTGAGAATCTCTAAATTTTGAGTTAACCATAATAGATTTCAAATGAAGGTACCTAACAGTAACAATTCCCATTTTCAAAAGATAGTGTAGATCACACCATTCTGTCACTTATCAGTTGATTCCACAACTCATTTAACATGATAATTTAATAAAAAACTGTAATAAAGGGCAATGTATCTTATACAAGCAACCAACTGTCCAGTAAAACACAGTTCTGCTACAGTAATACAGAGGTGCTTAAATTAGAAAAACAAGCACCAGAATTTAGGAAATCCTTCAGCATCTCCCACTCAGTGTGCACTCTGATGTTTAGTAAGGAGGGAAATCCCATACCTCACTCAGCGAGATCAAAACCAGGAACCTTTTCACAAGAGTTTTTGTTTATAAAACCTGTGGCATTTTTGAGACACACACTCCACATTAAATGTGGCTGAAACTGACCAAGAGGTTCAAAAATTATTTAAAGGCAGTTAGAGACAGTAACAAAAGGACAGTACAGCCTTCAGTCTCATTTCTTTAGGAAGCCAGGTTAAAAAAAAACACAGCCCAAGGCCCTGAAGTTGCAAGATGACACTAATGAAGAAAGAAATCTTCCTATTCTATATCCTGTTTGTTTCCAGTTAGAGGTTCACAGGATCAAGGAAAAAGAGAGTAAGAAGTCACTACAAGTGAACATTTCTTTAGTGGAAAGAAGTCCAAAAAAGTTAATGAGTAAGGTGCAAAAAACTAAAATAAAATCTAACTGTGCAATTATTATCTAAGCTACAGTCTGAAGCATCATTCAAGCCAAACAATTTCCTGTAATTTCAATTTATGGCCGCTGTCTCTTCCTCTCGAACCACTGAGAAGAGTGCGGCTTCACCTTCTTTATCCCCTCCAACCCTCATATACATACACATTGTTAAGATCCCTCCCCTACATCCCTGCATATTCAACCCCCCTTAAATACTTTGGGGAGTATTTAAAACACCGTTTTAATAGTTTTGTTTACTTTTCACAACGCAAAAGAGATTTCACTGTTGCAATTATAGGGAACTTAAAAAAAACACCCCAACCTGGTAACTTGAACTGGCTGAGCTCAAGAGTATTCTTTTCAAAACAGAAGATGTTTTTATGAATTAAATCACTGCTGTGTTGTGTGACCAGCCACAACTGTGAAGTGTTAAATCATCAGCCAGTTACTTAATGAGAAGGAAGGAATATCCATTCCAGGGAAAGGCACTTCTCTCCAAGAACTCTGTTAAAGATCATCACTGAAAGCATAGTACTAAGCAAGCAGACTACCAGTCTGTGTAACAGTTCCTGAAAAAATTTAGCTCCCCTGTATTTGAATAGATGACTTTGTTGCGGCTTTACCTGTCTTCCATTTATGTACTTTGGTGCCACCGTGAGGTGCTTGGCCTATTTTAATTTTTACATGGACATTTCTAAAAAATTAAATAAATACACAAACAAACAAATCCCTAAGTAAACTTCCAGACTACCAAGAAAATCAGGCTAGGTTTGGTGGGCAGAACAGTAAGTGTGCTGGAGTGCTGCAGCACAACTAAAATCTGATGGAATTTAATAGTTTTAGACAAATAATTTAATTCTTTAATGTGTTTGTATATAATGAAGCACTACAAATCACAGTAATTCATACAAACTGGCTCAAAATTACTGATATGCACTACAGCCTGCCAAAGATATTCAACAATTGAGGAAAAGGGAAAACATCCCATGCAAAATTACTCTTGCATTATCTTAGTATTTTTAAGCTGTCATATAAATTTTCAAAGGGGTTACAAAGCATTAGAAAAAAGCAACAGGTCTTTTTGAGACATAAAAAGGAAAAGAGAAAACATTAAGAAAAATAAAACCAAATTACACTGATGTATTTTAAAAATTCTGACACAGTGTATTTAAGATATCAAAGAGATGGATAAGCTCCCTTAGATACTTTTTTTTTAGTATTTATGTCTAACAGGTTCACCAACAATTTTTTATGTTTTGATTCTGTAATTTCTTACTTACTGACATCGATGATTAAAATTGTACTCATACCAATAAGATGACAGACAAGAAATCAATTGTGTAAGACCTGATGGTGACAAGTTTAGGCATTTGACTTTGTTTAGTTGTTTTAATGTTTTTGTTTGCTTCTGAGTGACTTACAGAACCATGTAAGTCTTGGATTCATACAGCCAGTTCCAAAATGTTATTACATGACAGCACAATTAGCTTGCCCTGCACAGTTCCTGCAAGTTTTACAGACTCATAATTTCTTTGCCAAATCATTTGAAAACACATCTAGTTTGCCCACCACAGGAAAAGTATTTTTGCCTGCAAGTATTATGAGAATTGTTGCTCCATTTAAGGAGATTACAGCATCTTTAAACAAACACTTCCCTGTTGCAGAAGATTTGCAGAAAGTAATATACCATAGGTGGCTTTTGACTTTAAGAATACATACAAAGTCTGGGTTTGCTTACAGGTCTCTGTATGCTTGGCATAGAAATGTCTCAGAACTTCCCTGTTTTACTACTCTACATTCATACAGCCTAATTCTTGCTCTTTTGCTGATGTCTGTTCTCTTAAAAAAATCTACTAGTTCAAAATTCTACCATTTTCTTTTAAACAAACTTGAGAGGAAGAATTGCTGAACATGCTTTTGATCCATCAATCTCTGAACTTTATTCCCTTTCTGTATATAAATGAACAGAGGAGATGTCATTTTGCATTTAAAAAGCGTTCACACTTACAATCCGTTCCTTTCTTCATTATATTTCTTTACCTTTTCATCCCCTTGTTGAGGAACATGCCCAAACCAACATTTTCTTCTTTCACACCCACGCAAAGTCATGAAATAAAATCTGCAATATTTACGGGGCAATTCAATCATCTCGAGGATCTGCTGGACTGAATGAGAAGCCTAAAATAAAATAAAATTGGAACAAGCAGAAAAAAACTAACAGGTAATATTTTTGAAAGCAAACATACTCATTTTTTTTTTCAGAATTTCAAAATACCTACAAATTATAAACAAAAGCAAAGAATACGTGATCTATAATTCAACCTTTGAAACAACCCTCATTTCTATACTATATGTGCAGCATTTCAAAGCAGACCCAGATCAATCCCTTGTCATGTCATGTTAGCGTCCAATGTGACAAAAATCTGTGTTGAAGACCACAGAGAGAATGCAAGAACTGCTAAATGAGACAGACAATGAGTAGAGGGGAGGAAGAAAGGTGACTAACTCTTGCATGGCTCTGTGTAACAGTCTGAGAATTCTGGGGCATCAATTTCCTTTACCCTTTTTCAGTGCCCAGCATAATGGATAATGCAGTCTGTCTTAAACACATGAAACCTTGTCTGCTTTTCAGTTCTACAAAAACAATAAAGCCAAAAGCATTATTTGATACTGCTTAAGCTGGAAATAGAAATCAACAAATCTCCAGTGAACAGCTGTCCCCTCATTGATTTTGTTCTCAGAAATTGTCTTTACTCAGTGATAACATCTTTAGAGCAGTAGCAACATAAACATACACAGATTCGTAATTTCTGACTAGATATATGGAGAACTGTCTGAATGTCCATAAAAAAAATTAGTGGCAAAGGATCAGAAACCATTAAGGATTTAACTACTCACAACTGCATTTTTTTCCATCTTCCATGGCTCAGAATCTCCATACTTTTGCAATGGCAGTATAGGACTTCTTCCTGAAAATCTGTAATCTAAAAATTGGGACGAGGGCAATAAATGTATCATGTAATAAAACAAATCATACTGAAACCACTCTCATTTATCTTGTTTTCCTTTATATTTACAGTTCCTTCAAGTCACAGAAATTATGGATGAAAATTTGATTAATACAATCTAAAGCCAGTAATTTAAGTTAGTTTTCTTAATTATCTTAAAACTGAGACTCCACAGAAACTTCAAGAGTAAGAACGTTTATTTTAAAAACTTCACTACTTTATCAAAGGTTTTTAATCTAACTTACAGAGATAAGAAATGGAATTAAAATATCCTGAAGTTTTAATTTCAAAAGGACCCCACCGCATCTATATTAGTAATCTTTGCATTCCCACATCACTAGCTATAAATAGCTATTTTTCCAGAACTGAAATAAAACATTTCCTGCTCTCTTTTAAGCAGTGCAATATCAAGCTTAAGCCCAATGTAAGTTACTGGTCTCTTAACCATGAAACTTTGTTTTAGAACTTTTAATTATTACTGATACCAGATTTATTTCTCTGAAAAATGAATAGTGTTAATGGAACATAAAAGTTTGAATATTCAACTCCATATCTAAAGAGAAAGGAGCGCTTTTAAATGCTTTGCTTTCTAGGGTTCCCTCTGGCCCCTTTAAAGAACTGTGTATTCAAAAGGCAGGGTGCTTAGCTCTTTCTGACAAACTAGTCAGAGTGCAGAAGAGCATCCAGTAACGATCTGTGTTCTACTAGAGACCTGCCCTACCTACATGGTTCTTAACGTGCATGTCTTTCTAACAGATATGACTATCACAAGATAGGAAGGAGAAATATAACACAAAACAATTAAATATCTAAGTGTTACGTACAATCACAGCTGCATAATTTTGTGCAGTGATGGTGGGCAATTTGGTAGATTCAGGACTGGATACATTTAGTGATAGGAAAAGACTTGAGGAAACAGTCAACCATTAGCTGCAGAAAAATGCCACTGGGAAATTGAGCTCAGAATTCTTTCCTCCAGATTCTTGCCGTCGCCACAGCACAGAGTTTCTGACCAGGTCCTTTCAAAAGTTTGTACTCTCCCTGCCGATTGTATATGAAATTTGCAGGGGAGCAGGCACTAAAGTGAAATAGCCCATCCTACTGGCACAGTTCTGGGGGAAAAAAAAGGCTGGCTTGCCCTCTCCTAGCCCAGGAACTCTCGCTTTGGCAACAGTTTCAAATGATTTTAGGGAGGAAGATTTAGGAGAACTCTTCAGAAGGTGTATACAACACTTCTAAGGCCAAAGACATGAGCAATTTCAAACAAGTGTAGTCTAGAGACGTATTTTACAGTTGTGTTTTATAGCATCTATGTTTCTTGCACTTCCTGAAAATATTGGTAAACTACATGATGATAAAATTGTTCTGGCAAGCTCAGACTGGGAGTATAATATGAAACTAAGCAAGAACCTCTGATCTCAATTCTGGAAAT
Organism: Falco peregrinus; assembly: GCF_023634155.1. NCBI lineage: Eukaryota > Metazoa > Chordata > Aves > Falconiformes > Falconidae > Falco > Falco peregrinus. The sequence continues at coordinate 14,055,660 of NC_073725.1, forward strand.
CTACGTTTATAAACATCCATACTAACCAATAATTCTAAAAACATAATTCCCAAAACAGCTGTTGCAAAGAAACAGAATGAAGCATCTATCCATAAGTAATCAATTCCTGGTTTTCTCTATCTGCAATGCCAAATAAAACAATGCATTTATGTAAAGCTAAATGCCAGAGTTGTTATGTGCAGAGAGAAAGAGAAGGAAACCAACTACAGTTCTATTATATTACAATTTCTCTGGCAGCAGACACACTTAAGAGGTATCTGTCCCAGGTGTGAAATTTACCAGGTCAAAATGAAGTGCTGCTTATTAAATCTAGATATTTCCTTGATCCTGTCTAGCAAATGCCTCACAAACATTTGAATTGGCATAAACAACAAAATTCTGACCTTCAGCAGGGTGGGTAGGTAACAAGTAACAAACAATCAAGACAATCTGCACTTACATTCTCTGACCACAAACAGAGAAAACCATGTTACTTGCCAACAACATGGTTCAAACATAACGTGTCAGAAGACTAAGAACGCAGGCACAGCTGTACCATTAAAGTATCTGAGAACCATAAACATCAAGACAGAATGATTGCTACTTGATCCTACCAAATAGGGTTCTGCTAAAAACCCCAACATAACCCCCAAAACCTCACTAACCTATCATATGAGAGCTTGCATTTCTGCTTCTATGTATGCAAACTAAACCAAAATCCAGACAATGCCTTCAGGAATTGAATAAATTCCTTAAGATTTTATAGGAAAACACATGTAAAAATAAATTCTGTAGGGTTCACCAATACAGCACATGATACCATCCAGGGTTGTCTGGGGTTTCATCACTGTAGCTTCACTGAGGACATTTACTTTCGGGGCATGCAATGATGATCCTGGTAGTAATTCACAGCTCACAAGATCTTTGTATTTACAGCCACTGTTGAGTATTAAAAAACAATAAATTTGTTTAATCAAATTAAAAAGGTGCTTCTCCCATATAGTGAAGCCTGAAAAGGGGGATTATGTGTATAAAAGGTGAGAATTTCTTCAACAATTTACACAACACTTCAAAACTTCTTGTAAATTTAAATAGCTAACAGTCCCACCAACTTTACTTTCATTACTCTCACTGCCTGGTCCAATCTGATTATGTTCTTAACTGAGATTATTCTGTCCTAAAGTATAACTATATGAAAAACACTTCCACATTTTTTCCCCACTATGCTGACAGGAAGATTGAGATGATTTCTGTCACCTCTGAAGAAGCATCTACTTTTCACTAGTATGTTATGTAGTATCTGCCAAAGGAGTAATCCACAAAGCTTTTCAACTTACATTTGAAGAGCCAACTGTTTTCTTTCCTAATAACTGACTCTACTCAGCAGATGATTTAGGTGATTTCAAAGAAAACTCCAGTTAAAGACCCTTCTGCCTTTAACTATTCCCAAATATGTACATTCTGGATAATTAAACTACTAAAATGTGACATTTTCCAAAATCAGCTACAAATATTGCTAGCAAAATACTTAATGTTATCTCTTTATTTGTAAATAAAGCCACAGCAAAAAATAATCCCCTTTCATGAGATCTTCCTCCCCTCCCCCTTCAATTAAGAATCTAGGTTCAGTATAAAGGACATTTCAGCCTGTTTGAGGTTTGCAGACAGAAACAGACTTGCTATCCCCTGTGAGGGGCAAATTCTAGCTATTTAATACTTCTCATAGCCAGGATAATTCAAATCTTTCCTAAATTGCAGGCTGTTTTTAATCCAGTTTGAAATAAAAATTTTACAGAAGAGAGGAATAAATTTTACCTAATAAACCTAAATTCTTCAATATCAATCTTTGTTTTTATTCTAGTCAATGTATTGTATTGGTCTCTAGAGGAAAAGAATCTGCAGATCTAGTTACTCAGAATGTTCAAGTTACCATGCAAAGGTTTTTTTATGTTTCCTTGTGATGCCAACCTCAGATCTGACACAACAGGATTTACACAGCAGTTTACCTTCAGAATAACAATCTCAGCTCTCTTTTTAATCTAGACATGAAACTACACACAGTTGTGCCAGGAACTGTGAACTATATAGCTCTACAAGAAATTTCTTTTGAGTAACAGCATCACTAGAAGCAGAGTTTGCCAAATAAGAACAGTACCTACGCTTTCTTCTACATGAACCTTTGCAATAGTAACATTTTGACTAAAACTAGAGAAAACAGTTTGCCTCCAAATGAAGGAATAAATGCCTCTGCTCTAACGGCAGAGTGCTGCATTTCAACTAAGGAAGTGAAGTAATGCAGCATCACTTGCACAAACATATTTTATCCAGCATAATCTACTTATTCTATAGCATAAAGAACTACTTATGCTACTAAGGTACATTTAAATGGGTGTTTTAGCAGAAGGAGGAGCTTGGAGCTCTCTAGTGGATTAATAAAAAGATGCAATATTCTCCACATAACAACCTCTAATACACTTCAAGTCTGTCACAGAAATGTGAGTGGTGCTGCACAAGAGCAATACCCTCTTCTATGCCAGCTAAGGTTTCCTGATTATTGTGAAAATGACTCAGAAATATCTGTTATTTCTCTTCTAATTACTTCAAGTATTCCATCAGTTAAGTATACTTTTTTCTACAAAGTCTTACTCTGCTTCATTTTTGGGTTGATGTTGAACGGAAGTTTCTTAGTCTGACACTTCAGGTTGTACATACAATAAACACTGTTAAGCACAGCTTGAAGCTAGCGAAAGAGTAAAGCACATGCTTAACTCTACATGCCACGTTTTTAAGAGCCTTTTTTCTACTGCTGTTCAGATATTTGTCAGCCTGACTCTGAATGAGATCTTTCACTTCTTCCATCAGTTTAGAAAGTCCAAAAAGCAGAAAAGAAAGCTGAAATTTTCATTGACTGTTTTGGTTTTTTTTAAAGTTCTGGTAAGTGCTACTGTGGCTGGAAATGTATTTTATGCCGCATTCACACCAAGATGCCAAGGTGGGACACTGGCATGAACTGGACATATTTCATCACCAGCCAAAAGACAAAATAGCCTCTATCTTCCTGTCAGGCTATGACTATACTTGTCTTGTACTCTGCACAGTGAAACTGTATTATTTCACATATTTATTTTCTTCATCACATAGTCACAATAACATAGGAAAATGGAATGAAAATGCTGATGGTGTTTTGGTAAAAACACTGCATTTCGTTTGTACAGTAACTGGGGAATATCACAGGTTACATGAAGGACACAGTATATATATACCTGTTCACAGCTTCACCTTTTTTTCCTTGTTTAACATCAGGCACTCCATCTGCAAACCTGAACTGTGAAGATATTTAAAATATACTTTCAGATACCACAAAGCACTCCTAAGCCTGTTACACTTTACACTACAGAGTTACAACTGTTTGTGATTTTTGGAAGGTGTGATAATATAGCTCTGACTGTAAAAACTGTAAGGTTACTTTTACATCATCTTTTTAAATGGACACTCTACCATTATACTGTGATCTTAATAGTGATTTTTAATTGGAAAATAGGTGACATGATTGTCTTCACTTGTCTTTGCACCCACTGGTAAGCCCAGCAATTTTTAGGCCCACTGCCCAATTTTAACTGCACCTGACTGATACGTAGAAACCCACAAGAGACATTCTATCAAGTTTAATGAAAATTTAAAGCTGTATTGAGGAGAGATCTAAGGCTTTTGCTCAGCTGCACACCATGGTGTATAGGTAAAAAATCCCCAAAGATACGGAGAAAAAAGAGCCTGTAACATATTTGGGGGTGAGAATCTGACAGGACTGATACAGAACAAAGTCATGGAATCCTGGCTTTGTTTTATCCATTATTAGTGAAGTAACTTGAACTTCACATTATATCACAAATATACGATAGCCAAAGAATTAGGGATGGATATTCTCCCATTGGATTTCCGAACTTCACCGGTTACCCAAATATTTTTAGGGTTTTTTCATGGTTAGTTTTTGTCCTTCTCACAGCATTATTAGTTGGAAAAGCCATCAAAACAACAAAACTCAAGATCACCCCAAACACAGCTAGTTTTCCATCCACATACAGGAATACATGAAGGGCTGTAACATGTATTTTATGGCTTAAGTTTGAGGCTTTGGTGACTTTAGTTGTATGTATTTACTGCTGTCCAACACAGCACAGAAAAGCAAACATTCAGATACTGATTTTATAAAGCCACAACCAATTGGGATTGACTTGGCAATATTGCAACAAGTACTACATGTCCAGTAACCTATACTATTTGACAGACCCTTTTACCCTCTCCAAGAGGTCAGGGAACAAAATGGTGCTGTTCACTTTGTGAATCAGATGTTAACAGCCCCAATTCCATTTGCTGAAGGATATGTTTCTATTCTGCTTTTAAATAATGATTTTGCCAGGGAAACTGATTCCCTGCTGTTTGATTACCTTAGCAATTACTTACCAGTTTTTAGCCATGTATATTTTACAGTTTAACTTACCCAGTTAAAACCATTATCCACTCTTGAAGTAGTGGAAAACAGTAAATGTTATCAGCACCTATGCCTCTGTGGCAGAGAGTCGTAAATTCCAAGCCATTATCAAAGTAAATAGTAGAATACTTCAGCAAGTCTTTAAAGACCTAGACTTACTATCTAGAGGAAGGACAGAGAGAGTATGAAGGTCAGATAAAGTCTGTGAGCATGAAAATGGCTTAACTTCCCTCTGAACAGCCAGGAAGTCAGTATGTTAATGTAATGGCCCTTCTGCCCGAGTAATGAGCCACAGACTGATCTTCCATGGACGCACAATGGCTGTGCAGCTTCCCAGATTTCCAACACCATCCTGTCCTTCTGAGACTGAGACTTTTAAATCTAGGTATGTTATGTAAAAATGTCACATATGCGCAGTAGTACTCTTCGGTGTTCACCAGGAACAGTAATTTTCATACAATTGGTAATACAGAATTATTGTAACAACTGATATAACAATACCTTGTTTCATTTCAAATTTGAAGATGAATTATTAGTGACAACACAAAAAAATCAAGTTCTGTCAAGCAAAGCCTACACTGTCAGCACAGCATTCTATGAAACACTAATATTCTTTTTATTACAGGAAATTAAGAATTTTGTTGATAAAACAGCATTAGTAATTAAAATTATCCAACTACATGGACTATCATTTCTTAAACTATTTAGTGACAGAAGCATGCTTGCTCAGTACCTTTTCACCCATGTCAAAACTCTTTAAAAGTTCATCTAGTTTTCTTGGTTGCCCATCTTCAAGACAGTCCTCAGTAATGCCTCCCAAAGGACTACTTCCTCTGGAGGAGTTGCGGGTTTTAATATCTTCAGCTGAAAATGTATAAACATATTACTTTATATGCTTCCCATGCTACAAGACAACAAAGCTTTTATTTCCTAAATATTACAAAGCCTTAATACTAATGACATTTAAGAACTCCTAGGACTTCCTAAATGTGAAATTTATAGGTAAAATTATTTCACCTTTAAAGCACAACCATTGCAAATAAGTATTAAACTGAATCTGCAATTAAAATTCTATCCAAGCTGTATGTTCTGTAATAGTCCCTGTGGAACAGTACAACAGGTTTATTTATACAATACTGAATTCAATATTTTAGAAATTAACTCAGTCAAGCTTTGTTATTAAAACACAGCCAAAGATATGTACGGTAATTTGCTAAGCAGGTAGAAAGTTAGTCTTTGCTGGAGAAAGGGATAAGTTAATCATAATGACATGATGCAAACCTGAACTAAATATAGATAGTTCTGAGAAACTCCAAATTCCTGTAAAACAGTAAACGCAATGAGAATTAATTCAGTGTCAGGAAACTTCAGCATCTTTTGCAGATGCCACAGGAAATGAACAGCACACCTGACTGAGGTTTTCTGAAGCAGCTGTTTATGTACAATAGAAGTGTTCTGAATAGAAAATAAATTTGCTATTTCATCGGATCACATGAATGAATTTCAACTGCACTGCATTGTCCAGATACAGGAAGAAAGATCAATTATTGGAAAGGCTTTTATCTTACAGTCACTGGTCTCTGTATGACCATCAGTACAAGACACATCTACTTGAAGTCAATGTACATAACACTTCCATTTGAAAGATGAAGAGGATTGACGTAATCTAGAATACCTTAACTATAGCATTTGCTGCCCCTTAAGACTGAAGCCACTGAGACAAGCAGCCATGACTTCACTACATAACACAAGACATCAAAGCAGTAACATGTATTTCTAAATAAATACATAAATTGTCAGTAATTACCAAAACCTGGCATGTTTCTTGTGTTCTGTACAGGTCTTTTTAAAAAGTCATGTACCAAACATAAGTTACCATGTGCATATTAATCTAAGAGTGTGATGTGATCCTAAATTTCTCTTATCTGGGAAGGACTGACTTAAGCCTTTTTCTTTATTTCGAGCACCACAGACTCAAATGACTTTTAGCCTCAAACTTCATTACAGCATGAAGTAAAACAACAAGCAGTCTAAGAAAATGCAGAAGTTACTAAATAGTACAAGACTTGCTCCCACATTTGGTTTCAATTACCTCAGCACTGCAGATGCCATGGCACAGGCCCCTCTCGCTCCTTACACACCAGTGGCCTCACTGTGTACTGCCCCCGAACACCTCAGGGAGGGAACTTGCATCTATTTCTTGGTGTCTGAGCTCTTAAATCCTCATTACCTTTTATTTTGCCTTCTAATCACTGAAGCCTGTAACTCTCCCCCAGTCAGTCACTATTCACTCCTTTTTCTCCAGGAGGCTACAAATCACTGCCCAAATCACTCACTTTTTCTACCTAAATATAACACATTAATATGAAAAAAACCCACAAGAGGTACTGTCACAGACACTTTTCAAGCCTGCAGCAAAATCAACACATAATGGCAGAGTGCTACATTAACAGCAAACTGCCTCCAGAAAGAGAAACACCAAGAACTTTCAAAACCAGTCTCAGCACTCTGTGCTTTCTGCAGTGTCAGTAATGGGATTCTGTTAAAAGTCAAAATCCCGGTCCTCCAGCCTAAGAAATACTTTTCACATCAGACACATGCGTAGTAGGTCTGTATGCAAGCTGTAGAAAACAAAACAAATCACATTCACATGCTACCTAGCTGGACTGTTCTACTTAAAATAGGAAGAAAAAAACGTTAAGTCAGAAGTTATCTTTCTCTAAAAAAAAATAAGCACCCTTAAAAACCAAGTTTGTCAGAAGAGGGGCATAGCATCCAGAAAAACCAAACGTACAACCTGGAAAAAAAACCTTATTATAAAATTCTGTCTTCTGATGAACACAAGAGAACAACCAACTGACTCCCAAAGCACTACCACAGTACTCGGTGTGTTACTATCATCTTATCAACAGAATTCCTTGCCTAAAGTACCAGAGATGGAAAAACACCCACAATCAAAACCAAACAAAAACCCAACCTAGTACTACCAACAGACAAGCACTACAGAGAAATAGATGCTCACTGTAAGGCTCAGGTTGGTACCATTTCAAAAGACATCCATTTTATACGCATTAGGAAACAAGCTGCTGTTAGAATAAGAAGATACTACTGAACTGACAAGTTCTTACTTTATGGGAAAGTAGGAAGCCTAGGTTTTGCCACTGAACATCTTTGTGGTTACTTTCTCCTCTTGATTATGCATTAAAAAATCTCCAAAGACTCTTACCTTTTAGCATCCAACCACAGGAATTTTCAGTATCATTTGACATTCCAGATTCTTGTATGGTAATGTGTCTGTTTGGAACAAAACGCATATTTAAGATTTCCATCTTGCACAAAAGCAGAATTAATCTAACCAGTTATGTAAAATTAAAGATCTCAGTAATACTTTTAGCTATTGACAGAATCCTTCCATAAAATACACTGTTGTAAGACTGTTATTAACTCTTCTCTTTTGGCTTTCTTATGCCCATCCTTACAGATACACACCTAAACATGCTAAGTAAAACCAAGACATTTCAAGTCCCAATATCTGTCAGTAAAAGCTCATTATCTCACTTCACTTTTGCCTAGAATACTGAGAAGGGAAATCTTTTATGATTCTCTGTATAGCAAATTATGGAAATACTGTGCTAACAAGCCAATTCATCAGTTTCTACAAAAGATGATTTATAGTAATTTTATATTTGAGACAATTTGCATAATAATGAATCTCAAAGAGATTAACAAAAACATTTGTTCACAGAAAGACACTAACTTCACCTATTTTGAAGATAAATTGGTTAAAAAGTAAGTAGTCCTCTTTAGAAAAGTCAGACTCGCAGAATGGTCAGGGTTGGAAGGGACCTCTGGAGATCATCTGGTCCAACCCTCTGCTATAGCCGGTTCACCTACAGCAGGTTGCACAGAATTACATCCAGGGTTTTTTTTACTATCTCCAGAGAAGGAGACTCCACAACCTCTCCGGGCAGCCTGTGCCAGGGCTCTGTTGCTCTCAAAGTAAACAAGTTTTTCCTCATATTCAGATGGAAGTTCCTGTGTTGCAGTTTGTATCCATGGCCCCTTGTCCTGTCAGTGGGCATCACTGAAACTAGCCTGGCCCCGTCCTCCTGCCACCCCCCCCCTTAAGATATTTATATGCACTGATATTAAAACATTATATATAGACTACATAAAACAACTTCATCATCACAGATTTTTTGGAAGCTCGTACCTGGAGAATGACACCAAGTATAGTGACAGCAAGCTGCCTAGCAAAATGGAATAATGAAAATTTGCAACAACCTAGTGGAAATGAAAGCTTCCCAATACACATAACTTGGAACTACACAAACATTCAGGCACAGATACCTATGTATATGCATGAGATTCATTACGAAGCAGAGTTAAATAAGTTACAGCAATTTTGCAGTGATGAGAGTGATTTTTATTAGAGGCAGGCTCTCTGCAGGCTCTCCCCCCCCCCCCCCAATTTTATGTGAAATGCAAAGTTTGAGTGATTTTGCCTACAACAACAACAGACTTTCTTTTTTGTAAAATTGCAGTGCAGACAGTTCCAGAAAGCTGTCATTTTCATAAACATTGCTGAAAACTGAAAATATTTAGCAGCATCAAGAGACCAAAGTCTTCATGTTCAGGTCAAAACCCACTTCCAAATCTTTACCAGATTCTGCCAATTGTGTAGTGTGAAATAGTTACAGAAGCGCCTTGTAAGCCCTCATAAAGAAGGTGTCTAAAACACATACAGAAAACTACATTTATTACCGTACTTGGCATTTGCTCACCAACCTGACAAATCTAGGAGCACTGACAGAATCAGAAGTAGTCAACACCTTTTAGAGATCTAGAAATGGAGAGAGACTAGACCATGTCAGAATGTGGGATGCTCTTGCATGATGCTGATTAAGTTTAAGCAAATCTCTCTTTACAGCACAAGTTACAGAACCCACAGTGTTCACTTTGCTATTTTGCATATGAAAAATGGATTCAAGTTTAGGCTTTTTATTCAAAAGAGTAAAATGCAGAAGTCTCCTAAGAGCAAGAATGGCTGCTGATGTGCTTTCAAAGGTATCATCCTAGTTCTGTTGGGATGAAGAGATATACTGGATGCCACTTAAGAGTTAAAATCCCTACATTAGAGAAAAGAAACACCTCAGATGATTGATTCAAAAACCTGCACTGTTGGGAGTCACTCGGGGGTATGCAATAGAAAATGGCAAACATAACTATATGCGAAACCTGAGTTTTCACAGCCCCATTCAGGCTGCAGATCCAGAATCCTTTCCTGATGACTAGCAACTAATGCCTGGAAGTGACCAGCACTCACTATTCTCTTCTTAAAATGCAACCACCAGAGGAATAACCTTACCCTAAAAGGCAGAGCATGCTAACTGAATCAAACCATTCATGACATTCACAAGCAGAGCCTTTTCTGAATCTTCCTGGACTAAAGAACACAACCTGCTTGTCCTACTTAAAACTACTTGGTCAGAGACATCAGTTCTGGGCGCATGAACAAGCACAATTAGTTAAGTAGGAAACTTTAGGTCACAGATGTGTAGCAATATTAGATGCATCTGTGGTTGCTGGCTGCTTGGTTAGTTCGCTTAAAAAAATCCAACTAATCAACCAATAGCAACCCCCCAAGACTTATTTGAATTTTGTATCTCAATCACTGTTGTGACCATTATGTTCTGCTTTTGAAGAACAGGTGCCCACATTATCTGAAATTTGGAAGCCAAAAATTACTATCCTTGAATTTTCATAACTAAAAATACCCCTATGGCTTTTAAGGTCACAAACAGTCAAAGATAAAAAGTGTCATTGGCTAAACATGTCTTGGTGTTTAAATTCAAAACTCAAACAAAAACATGGATCCACGCTAATAGCTACAAACCCACAGTGGCTAATAGTTGCCACTGAACACTTGTCAGTTCCTGAATCAAGCTGGTACATCCTTCACACTGTTTCACTATGAAATGTCAATAAAAAGTATTACTTCATTACAGCAACTGTCATTTTGACAAGCTGCTAGATCTCAGATTTTTGTAGTTGGAAGAAAACTACAAATTAAGGCACCAATCGTTTCCTTTACAATTACAATTTAAATGCTATTGAACTCATAAGTAACACTGAACACATTTTAAAAAGCTTTTTAACAACCCAGCTACACTTTCAGAATAACCTGCTGCTAGCAGAAATACAGTTCTTACTGCTCTGTACCAATGCCAGACTAAAATATCAGTACACAAGAAGTAATGTTCTGAAGTCCATCCCCATGCATACATGCACTAAAACTGTATTAGCAAAGATCCTGATTCTTTCTGTCATCATCTGCCTGTTCTTGCTAATCTGAAACATTAATCTGAAAAAATTATAATAAAAGCTATGTATTGATACAGTTAACGAAAACATTCAGCAAAAACCACCTTGTGCAGCCATTAAGTGCTTGCATTGCTCTTCTACCTAGATTACATTCATCTAGAGTATAATGGCTAACAGTAACCAAAGGTTAAACAAAACATGCATACAAACTAATTAGAGTTGGTTTACAACAGTGCAGTTCTGACTCATTGTTCCACATGGACAGGCTGAAGTGGTGTTACAAACTAATACTGCAATGAAGCAAAACCGAGCATGTATAAAATCAGAAGCCAGACAAGAAAATATAGACAATAGTCTAGAACACCTGGAAAGAAAGAAAAAAACCCCAACAAACCACACACAAAAAACAACCCCAAAACAAAACAAAGGACATTAACAAAAACAGTATTTTATTTCAAAATATGTAGTACAATGTGAGCCTAACTCTACCAGCATAATCACTTTTTTGGTTGGCCAAACAAAGCTGAAGTCCCAGTTGTATCTGGTAAATAACAACAAAATAAAAAATCAATAGCATGAAATGGCCATTATCTGGTTATACCATAAGCCACCTGATAACGCTGTGGTATAGTCTATTGCCCTACTTTAATATTCTTGTAGTCATTACATGAATATGTTCCTGACTGTTACCAACTATAATCAGTCACTGTCTAATGATCTTTGCATCAAACTATGGAAGGTAAAAAGCAAAACCAGACAATTTTGCTTGCTTCTTTACCAGATTAAGTGGAAATTTTAAGAAATAGGAACCATGCATTTTTATTTGTCTTGGCTGATGACAAGCAAATTCAGCAGGTACCAGGAAGAAAGCTGAAATACGACTTCAAACAAGTTCAGTTTTCATCTAATGGTTGTGATAATGTTACTCTAACTCAATGTCATTACTAATTAAAGGGAATATTTGTCCTCCCTACAAAGCACTTACAAAAGCCAGTAATTTTCAGTTAGTATTCATATAAATAGCAAACTTTACTATCATAACTAATACACGAGTGTAAAGGGCTCAGATGTTCTGGCCTTCCATTCTGTGAAAGAGCTGTCAGGACAGTCTGTGGGAAACCATCTCTGAACAGCCATTATTACCCTGGGTAATACAAAGCAAATACTCAATTCTGTTATACAGTGTATATAATATACAGAAATGTACACAACATGAATACTCATACTAAAAAATTTACTGTGAGGCAGCCTAGTTGCTTCTTAAGCTGCATGCTCCTACTAAAGACTTGCCCTGTTCTTGAGAGGCTTGTTTTGGTAGAAATTTTATTCTATTAACATCTGCAAGTTTTATATTCTCATGTCTAAAAAACTTGTTTAGCACCTCAAAGAAGATTCCTTTCCTCTTTGGCACATGGGCTTAGTGAAGGAGAAAGAATAAGGAGAGTAGAGAGTAAAAAAAGTGAATGCAGTTATAAGGAGGTACAACGTTGAAAATAATTAAAACATTATTTAAAATAAGGATAACATAACACCTCCCAGAAAGAGCACAGGAAGAAAATTAAAACACTCCTCCCAGTAAAACAACCCTAATCTTCAGTGGAAAATCTTGTACTATTTCTATCTAAGCTTTATGGTTTACTTTGTAAGATGAAAAAATTAATCTTAAAACTCCTTAATTAAACACAAGTATCAAAGCTTATGAGAGAAAACAGACTAGACAGTTAACTAGTTCCTCTATCCCTCAAAGGACTACTACCTCTTTTACAAAAGTTTGTTTCTACTTTAAACCTCTCTTCCCCTTTCAGTGACTTTCATTATCATCTCAAAACCCATAAAAAATTAATACCCATAATTTACACCAGGAACTTGCTGAATGAAGATGCAGAATCATAAACATCTATATTGTGTCAGCCAAATTACAGATTTGAAAATGATTTACATGTCTGGGGATAGGAGAAAAGCAGGGAAAGAGGATGACAGAATGGAATGTTACTGTACAGACAACCATTTACTCATACAGATCCAGCAGAAAAATAAGCTGCACCTAGAAAGTAAAAAATATTTCTCTGTATTATACAACTTTACAACTAAAAATCTCCCATCAAAGGGATACATGCTATCTCAAATCAAGTCAGATATTTAAATATATTATTTATTAAAAATAATATTCTTAATTTGTTTATACTTTCACATTCCACTTCACTTGGTTTAAACCAATTCTTTAGGACCATGATTTCCTTTGATTCAGAGTTTATCTTAGTTCTTACGAAGAACCAATTAATGTATTTGCATTCAGAATACTGCCTTACCTCAATCAAATTTTGACATTTAAAATCAACCCAGAAATTACTGAAATTCTGTAAGGAAGACTGACCACTACAACCAAAGTATACTGATATGAGAACAAATTACTTAGAATTACTATAATAAAAAGAATTATATGCATACCTAAAATTATCATCTACTGAGTCTCTATTTTCTGAGATAACAGGCTTAACATCCTGCTTTTTGTCTTCAATGCATCTGCTAGTACAGGACGCCTTCACAGGACAATTTTCACACTCTGCAAGTGCAAATTCCTTTTCATTATTTGTTCCAAAAAGGTCAGGGTCATCTTGAATCACATCAATGACAAGAACATCTTTTTCGTAAGCTTCAAGAATATCTGGAAAATGTTGACTTTCGTGTTGTGAAAGATTCTCTCTTGATTTTCTATCATCATTTATTTCTAATGAAACAGAGCGGTCAATGGTTTTCCAAGAATGATTGGGAAAATTAGATTTTAGTATGCATTTAGTATCATGGAAATCAGGCACAGATGCTGCTAGTTGCCCATTGAGAAAAGGATGTGGATATAAAGAAAACTGCTCAGGGAGCACAGACATCTCATTTGAAAGGTTTTCAGAGCCATCATTCTGAAAGTCCTTACTGTTGATCTCACCTACTTCTTTCTTCATGGAAGCTGTAGACATAGCATCACTTGTGACAGTAAGAGACTGCTCCTCAGAATTAAGCAGAAAAGTCTGTTCACCTGATTGCTGCCTCCTCGAAACACTAATGCTGTCAAGAACTTCTACTGGACTACATGTTTTTCTTTCAAATGAATGGACAGATTTCAATTTTCTGAATTCAGTTTTATTTCTGCATAAAGGAATTTTGAACTTTGTCAAGTTTCCAGTGCTTAATCCTTTCATTCCCTTTAAATCAGAAAATGTTTGGTTCACTACTGATGCTTTATGGCTGAAGTTTGCTCTGTGTGTGTTACCTGTCTGGACTGTCACAGACAGGTCTCTCTTTGTTACAGCTTCTTTATTTTTACCTTTCTGTTTTGTTGTAAAATTCAAGGTTGTTTTAACTTTTTGCACATCATCATGGTTAAAAGCCACAGCACTTCTGTCCATACTAACTGCTGATTCCACATTTTCACTGCTCCTTCTCAAAGCCTCATAAATATTCACGGAAGAGGATTCTGGTGTTTCAAGTGAGGTCAGACATTCAGTATTTGGATCCTTTATTTTATGTGTAGATGCTTTGTTAATTTCTGCTGATGACATATGCAACTCCAACAGTCTCAAATTCCCAGTCACAGCACTGCTTCCTACAGCTTCAACACTACTTTTACTAGAGGACTCCTGGAAAGCAGCCCTTGAAAGCTTTTTTCCTTCCGAGATGGATCCATGATTTTTTTGAACCCACTTGTAAGTCCTGGCACATGATTCGAAAGGCCAAACTTTTTTACCAGTCATAGGTATTGTTCTTTGACAGGTAAACTGCTGCAGTTTCTTATTAACTTTACTCAATTTTTCATCTGTCTTGCTTTTGTGACAACTGGGAACATCACGGACCTGAGCTAGCACTCTCAGGCTACCTGAGGCAGCAGAACGATGTGCCATACTGTTTGAGTTTTCTCCTACTGCTATCATGGAGAGCTCAGATGTCTTAAAGCCATCTTCAAATGCAAGTGGTTTGGTACTATCCTTTCTCCAGACTGATATATTTTGTACTTCATGAGTAGGTCTTCTTATATGAAGATTTGATGTATGATCATATGAAGCTGTAAGAGTAGTTTCCTTATGATTTATTCCTAAAACGGCAAGGGAGCTTGATGTGGCAACTGGTGCTTCTGTTTGTAGCTCACACTCACTGCATTCATGAGCTATGGCTGTGAAAACATTCTGCACTGCCGATTTTTCAGTGATTTTCATCTTTTTTCTATGCCTTCTACCAATACTCCACTTTTTTCCCCTTAAACACTTAGCGTTTTCACTCTGACAGCATGAACAACACCCTTCTACATTTTGAGGTGTTTCTTTATTAAACAATAAACTACATTTTATAGGTGATCTCTCACTTCGCATTCTACTAGCACTGCAATTCATATCACTCTGTTCTACACCACTGTCAGGAAAAACATGCTTGCTTTTATCCTGGGCTACATGGAAGAACCCACTTAATTTATAATGGCTGCTACTTTCACTAGCTGAAGACTTCACAAATGTATTGATATAACTACAGACCTCTAGCCTCACAAAAGGATTCTTTTCTGTTGCACAGAGCAAGCCATTACTGTGGTTTAGGACATTTTTGCAATGTTCAGCATCACATTTTGCAGATACATTTCTCACATTTTCAGCTGCAGTCACACTAACACTTTGCAAGCACCCAATTTGATCGGTTCTGGGTTTCCTTTTTTTACGCTGGATGCCAGATTTTGTTACAGGATGACATCGAAAGCTCTTGCTTCGAGTCCCACCTGAAGTAGTAACCGCAGGAAATTCATAGTAGTGAGGTTCCTTTTGCTCAGAATCTTCTGATTTGTTTTGATTTGTCTTAAGCTTCTTCACAGCTCGTGTACCGAACTCCTGCTCAATTGCTTTCCATTTTTCCTTTGCTGATTAAAAAATAAAGAATGTCATTAAAGAATATGCTAAGGGAGAATGACCATCCTAGTACTACATTATTTTATAACGAGAACAAAAAACATTCAAGGCTATCAAAGAACAAGATAGCATACAAGGCTAAAACATTTCTGTAGTTTTAGCAGTTGCTTTTTTTTAAGCGACCACTATTAGCAGACTTGCAGTAACAAATGATATTTTGTCTTCAGAAACAAATGTGAAGATGAACAAAACTTTAAGGTGTAACAAGGACATAGGAAGTTGTAGATTTAAAACATAGGTGGAAAACAAATTAGAGCAAGTCTGGCAAAAAACCATGCAGGTGCTGTTTGCACACTTGGTCTTAAAATCTTTTGTTTACACAGTAGGTGCTCTGTAACAGGAAAGCTTGTTCATAAGAATGTAGTAATTTATTCCAGATATATAGTCCAACCAAATGCATCAGACTGTTGAAGAAGATTAGGAAAACTGCAGGGCTTGCATTTTTATAAAGGTTTTTTTTTTTTAATTTTTTAATTAAAAGCAAATACAGATTATGTGAAAAACTGTACCTCTGAATTTTTTTTCTGGAAATGGACTAAAGAATGTACTGGTAGAATGATGGATTTTTTTAGATCTTAGTTTTCAAAGTAAATAAGATACAATTTTAATACCAAACTTTCTCAGAATATGGTTCCTAGATATAATATTTCTTAATAACAGCCTACAGCAAGTATTTTTCATTTGAATGTACCCATTTTGAAAGTAAAAAGAATGCCTTTTAGACAACTTTCATGAAAATGAGACTTTTACAAACATCCTTTCAAAATTGTTCCAGTTTGATACAATGCTCTCTTAATACACCAAAATACAATCTTTGTTGCTACATCTTTTAGGATTTTGCAGAGAATAGTAACTACAAGGCAAAAAGTTCTGGAAACAAAACCCAGCATCCTATAAAGGCAAGCACTAAAACAAAATAGCATGATACATATTAAAACATAAGCAAATACACAGATGGATGAAGAATTGACTGTTTTTTATGTTGGCTTTGCTGAAACTACTGCCTCCTTTCCTGTTTGTGCCTGACCTTCTACACATAAATGAACTGATCATTTTTGAGGGAAAAAGAAAATAATTTCTCACTTGGAGCCTGCTGCTGCCAATACCCCTTCCTCTCCCCACCTCCCAAAGGGTATGTGGTTTCCTCTCCTTTGCGCTATAGTACTGCTTTTCTCCTTCAAGAAAAGCTCTTCCTCTTCCTAAAGTCTGTTTTCTTGTACTGTACAGTACTGTAAAGCAGACCTTAGCTCTTAGGTCTACACTTCTTGAGCTAAGTTAGCAGCCACTTTGACTTATGTAGAGGCCACTCTTTCCTGCCCCCATGACTTTGTCCCACACAGACACACCTGCAAAAGAAAAAATTACCTCCTGTTTTTTCACTTTTTAATGGGGTCTTAATGCAGCACCAGTCCCTTGACCTGGGAGCCCAAATTCTGCACCTGTACTTCTACAATGGGGCACAAGTACTCACCACTCTCTCCAAGGCTGCCTGCTCCTTTCTGAGGGTTTGAGCTCTGCTGTTCCTCCTTCATGCAATGCTCGTGCATCTTTCCTCGGGGTGTTGGTTGCTCTTGGCCACTTAGATGCTGTAGCTGCTGTGACACCAGTGCCCTCTTCCTCAGGCTCCCAGCTCCTTTCTTGCACTCTGAACACTGTGTATACAATTCTAGCAAGGCAGATGTGCCACTCCCTCTGGAACCTTGTTGTTTTGGTTTCACCAAAGATGCCCCTTCTTTCTTCCTCAAGCATCTCTTTTGTTTCTGCTGTGTCCCTGGCTTTCTTGATCCAATTAAAGAACACCCACCCAACTTCTCTGGCATATCTACCTCTTCATGGGGTTTTGGTTCAGGCAAGGATTCCCGAGTCACCAAACTCTTCTGATGATCTGGGATTTGCACCTTCGGTATCATCATGGAGTCAGGGCTTTTCATTTCAGTACTACATGTGCCCTTGCTGGGTTGCAACACCTCTGGTACTGGCAAATAGGAAACACCATGTCTCTCTGTGCCCTTAATTTCCTCCTCAGAGGGTGGAATTTGTGGTTTTATTTCCATAAAGGAATATTTGTCATTTTTCCCTGAACTCTCCTGAAAACCTGAGAGGTTCAGTCCTTCTGAACTATGTTCTTTCCCTCCAATCCCTGCTGAGAATTTATTTTGCAAAGTAGTTCCTAAGAAAAAAACCTGTTGACCCTGTCCTGTCTCACTCCTTACAGGCTCTTCCCAAAACGCTGCTGCAGCTGTGGTCACTGCCTGCCCATCTTCACATAGAGCATCTGAAACTGCCAAAGCTACATCCTTGCTGCTTCTGGCAGCCCTCCTGCACTGTATTCCCTTGCTTTTACCTGGGAATCTCTGGCTACTCCTGCCTTGCTTCTTTTGCACGGGCACAAGAGAAGCAAACTGCTCACAGGAAATGCTGGAGAGCAGGGCAGGTTGCAGATGGGATGACAAGAGCTGCTCAGGTTTTCCCTTTGGTGCCAGGTGAGGACTCTGCTTGACTACCGATTTTTTCGCCGGCTCATGTCCTACCCCCGCACCCAGAGAGCCCGAGCTGGTGACCATTCTGTCGGCTGACTTCCCCTTGCTAGCTGTTACCACCTTCCCTGATCTTAACTGTGGCATCATAGCAGCCTTGAGAAAGCAATAAAATCCACCAAATCCACTCACTAGAGCATGTTTAATAGCACCCCAGCTAGCCCAGCACCCAAGACAGGCACAGGCCAGACCAGGCAGGGAGCACAACCTCGCTCAGGCAACTGCCTCAGGGGTCACCCGGGGGGCACCAGCCTGACAGAAAGCATGCACGGGCCGCCTGGGGAAAGCCCACGCCCCCACAGCCTGGAGCAACCCCTCACGGCAGCGCGGGGTGGAAGCAGCGGCCCCGCACCCCTCCCGCCTCACGGGCCGCGCCGCGGCCTCCCGTGCCGCGCCGCCCGCCGCCTCCCTCGCCACCCCTGCGGCCGCAGCAGCCGCCCAAGCCAAGCCCGCTCCCCGCTTCTGTCGTCCACCGATCTGTCCCTCGACGGTTCGCCGGAGCCCCGCCAGCGCCGCCTGCCTGCGACGCGCCGCTCACTGCGACGGACGAGCGCCCGCTGCGGCCGGTAATGGCGGCGTGGCCGGGGCAGGCGCAAGGGCGGGAGGCGGCGGTGGGCGGCGGCGTGAGGGTGTCTCCGAGGCGGGGCGCGGGGCGAGGCTCGGGGAGCAGCGGGGCAGCGCCGCTACCGGCTCGCCGCCCTCGTCCTTCTGCCGCATGGAAGCTCCTCTCCTGAGGCGGGGCCGAGCACCGGGGTGGCAAACGCTGCTGCCCCGGGCGGCGGAGCTCGGCCGGGCGCTGGTTTCGGCTGCGGAGCCGTCGTGCCGCCCCCGTGGCTGAGCCCCGTGCTGCAGCGGCTGCGGCCCGAGGGGCGGCCAGGCGGCGGCGGGCGCGGCCCGAGGTGGTGGGGCCCGGCGTGGAGCTACCGGACCCCGCTCCGCGCCGAGTGGTGGCAGCCGTTCGGCTCGCCCAGGGCTGAGTCGGGTACAGAACAGCCCAGCTGCCCTGCTCCCCTCAGGTGTTATCCACCTCCATGAAGCAGCGTTGCTTCCTTTGCCCACAGCACTTCGGAAGCTCCCTAAAATAGAGGGGCAATACGCTTGTTTCCATAACCATGGCTTATGGAAACTTCGTATTTCAAATAAAGTAGTTTCTCAGGAGTTAGGAAAAACAGCTTGAACAGTTAGGCTATGTAGTCAGAAAACAGCTGAAATTGGTGTTTGGGCTTCAAATGTGGTGATAGTTTCAACACAAATGGGGGACACCAAAGCCTCAGGAACACTCACTGTGTGGTAACGTGAACACGTAGAAGTTAGCTTACAAAAACAGCATTGTACAAAGATTGAATCTAAGTGGAGAGTGCTATGAAAATCACAAATGATTAAATTTAATAAGGTGATGCTCACTGGTAGATACTTACGCTGGTAGTGCTAGCAATGCCATCAGCAAAACCAGACGTGGTTGGTAAATAGCTGTGTCCTGCCCGTGGTCCCTTTCCGCTCGCAGGTGGTTCCTGAGGGCTGAAGCCCTTTATTCAAATTAATTTCACCCTGGCTCAGTGTTTGGTGGTGGTCACATTTCACACATCATAGTTTCAGACCCGTGCACAGAAATAATGGGTTTTGTGTCGTTACTTTCCAGAAGTGCGATACTATGGATGTAAAAGGGTGGTTTAAGAATAAAATTATATTTTACTAACTGGTGTTGGCTCGCTGCGTGACTTCAGCTCACATTACTCACTTTATCTCTGTTTCTCCATCTATAGGCAGAGGTAATACCTTGCTGTCCAAAGAAAGACAGAGAACACTGGATTTTTGGCAAAACCTCTCCATAGGTGAGGGAAGCACAGGCAGGCTGGGAAGCCATTAATTTTCTTTTGCTTATCAACCTCTTAGATTGCATGTAGGTGCTTAAGCACAACAAAAAAGTCAGCAAGTGGCTAGCTAAAGCTAATCAAAGCAGAAAATACAGATTTCTTAGGCAGTTTCTCCCCTGGCTCGGTATTGCGCTTCAGGTCCTTGGGACATAAAGGACGCAATAATAGGAAGTTAACTGCACAGCATTTATCATTGTCAGTGTTCAGCACAAGGCTAGTATTACATAAAACATTCCGTTCTGGCAAAATTTAACCTTCTCCAGTATGTAACGTAATCTTTTGATAGCAAGACAAGAAAGAAAAAGATATGCCAAAAGCAGTAGTAAAGGAAATCTGGAAGAACAGCGTATGAATTATCTAACTGCTCTCTAGTATAGTTTTTACAATTTGAGTATTTAGTTATTTACAATTATGAGAACACTTCTCAGACTGGATTTTTTATGAAATTACTAAAAAATCTACTTGAAATGAATACTGATTAAAGACATTCTTCTTGAAGGTCCTTTGAAAAAAGGGCTACAGCCTCCAAAAGGACACTTTGAAGAAGCTGTGGATTATGTTAAAAAACAGATTGCATTGTTTACAATACTGCTAAAAAGAGGTAGTATAAACCTTGTCTTCCAAAGTGGATCAATTTATCTTTTAAAAACACTTGAAAGAGGAGAGACTTTTAATACATAGATGTATTATTTAAAAAAAATTATGTGTCAAGTGCTTATTAAAACTGTTGGTTATTAAAGGAGAAATAACTTTAAAAAAATCACGTAAGCAGCTTAAGGGGGGAAAACAAGTTCTTTTCACATTCCAACAATATTTGTATTAGTAATACTACAAGGAAATGTTTAAACTTTATTTTAAAATTCTATCTTGTTTGGAAATAAAGATAAATGTTTGTTTCTCTTGAGTTTTTTAAGCGCTGTATCTCAATGCCATATCTAAATTTTAGAACTGGTTCATCTTTTGCTGATCTTTCACTTTGTTTCACTGTTTCTTGTTCATCCTAGACACTTAGTCATAGAAGTATGAGGTACCAAGTATCTGAAAGTATAAAGGGAATCCTGGTGCCTAAACCCGTTTTTTCCTAGAATAACCAGTATACTCAGAGATGCCTGGCAATTTCCAAGAAAGAAAAAGGAACTTGTGTGACTACATTTATGTAAAGTCCATGAAATAATTTTTTATTTCTTCTCTCAGAGGAGTAACTGTGTGTACTTAACCCCCCCAACTACTGTAGTTTGCATTACTAGTGTGGAGGAATTGTGGCTGCAGGTCTAACAATGATACATTTGAGTAACCTTCCAAAAGTTTTTGAAGGATTGAAATTTATAAACACATAAACCAGCTACGTAGGTGAGCAAATCATACACATTTTTCACTGGGCTGTAATTTAGACTTTGCTAACACTCACGTTAGCAACAGAAATTAAGTCGTCTTTTTTAGCTAGGGAGCTGAGAAGAATTAACTTGAAAATTAATTGGTTTTTTTGTGAGGCAATGTGAAAAATGTCCCCCTGGACCACTTCTTTTTGCATGGCTTACATCTTCATGCTTGGCTGAAGGATAGATTTGTTATCTAGCAAACCTTAGTGGAAAGAGTTTGGCTGTGCTGTAATAACTGGGACTGAGCTCTGAAGAATATGCATAGTCTGTTATATTCTTAAAACATGCCAAATTAATCCCTTAAGTAATACAACTAAAATGAAATAGGAGAGTTTTAGTCCAGTATGTCTGAGAAGGTATCCTTTTATAACCCCAAGGATTTATTTATTAACAGTTCTGAGTTACTGGTTTTGCAAAGGTAGCACCCAAATATAGTGAACGTAGATATGATTTTTAAGTAACTTCTTTACCCCCTGCCTTCCGTTCAAATACACGGGTGTTTTGGAAATAAGTGTATTGCTGTTGAACTAGGAAGTTTCATCTCAAGCCATTCATGTATATCCCTCTAAAACTGCCTTTGCTTTCTATTCCCAGGGACTTACTGCAGGAGCCACCTTTGACATGACATCTAATGAGAATCGTGCTAACTGCCCTGTTAAGACTTCAGGTATGATGTATGCATTTGACTCGTCCTTGGTAGCTTAACTGTATAGGTGTTCATCCAGTTTACACTAACAGCTGTTTGTCAGTTTTTCTATCCTGACACTATGATCTCTGTTACACAAGGGCCAGTATGGTGTTGAAAGCAGAGGTACCTCAGTGGAAATATGTGATCTGTTTTGTGAAATGGCTGAGTGATTACACTACATGGCATCATGCTGGCAGACTAGGTGAATCCTTTTGAACCTTTATTTTGGTGTCTGTTTTTATTGTAGATTAAAGTAACTTAATTTTCCACCAGTTTAAAATGAGACGTTGGAGGAAAAAGGACAGCTGGTGTATTTCATAATGAACCATCTGGCATTTCTTGGTAGATCCTCTGATTCCTAATTTACTACTGAATTGTGACAGCATGAAAATCAAAATTATTGATTGTGTGGAATCAGTGTTTCCCTCTGGCACATTTTGTGCTCCTTCAGTTTCTGTCAATGGATAGTCATTGGAGGGATAAGGGCCTCTCACACTGAGCTTTGCAAAGCTTGAAAGTCTTATACCATTTGGCCTTTTTCTGGTAATCATGCTGTTTGACATTTATTCTGGAAGACTGACTTTACAGATGATCGCATCTGATCTGAACCTTACAGAAAGTGGCACTAATCAGTTTTAAGGTTCCACAAGGGAACTCCTGTGTTGGGTTCATATTCTGTTTTATTCCCTTTCACTTATGGCTTTTTTTGAACTTCCACTGCCAGGACTTTAAGAAATAATATAACTAGCTAGCTGGAATTTGAGATTCAAAAAATACAGATGCAGTAGAGGATTAAGTAGTCAGATAGGAGACTACCCATTCAGTCTCAATTTATTTCAAAATTCTCTAAATAAAGCGTATCGTTGCTTTAACTAGGTAGTACATAACCATGTACCTACCTCTAAGTCTGCCTTTAGAATCAACTTCTTTTAGTATCTGGATGAAAAAGATCTTGGGCTTATGAGGAAAGCATCTGCACACCAGCAAGTACATGACACCTCTATCTTGCTGCCAAAAAGGATTACGAAATGTGATTTCTAAATGAGAAAATTAAAAAAGAAAGGAAAAGAGGAAATGGAAGTTCAGTAAATCGGAGCTAAAAAAGGCATAGGATTAGAAACAGTAGGGGTCGGTTAAGGTATAGACAGAGTGTAATAAAACAGTAGATAAACAGGGAAAACAGTGCTAGACAGAAATCAAACAAAAAAATTGGCAAATTGCTTCAGAAAATCACCCTTGAAAAAAAAGGAAGGAGATGTGAAGACAAAACACAGTAATGGGAAACTTCTTTTTGGTTCAGACTGACTGAAGAAACAGTGGAGGATCACCTTCAGCAGTGCTCCCAGGAAAAGTAAGGAGAGCCTTGAACTTTGAATGGTGACAGTGATCAATTGCAAACTAGAATCCCAATCTGAATCCCAATTTATCCTGCTGTTGGGCATTGAACAGTGACTGGCTCCTAGGTTCAATTTCTTGTGCTGTGGTCATCCATTAAGGCCTTATATCTCTGCTTTATAGTTTCAGGGTGGATGACAGAATGTGTGGAGCCTCAGAATAACTTGCCATGTCTTTTCTTCCCTGGGTGATTCATCCATAAGCATCAGATCACTCCACATCCTCCAATATATTATATAGTTTGTGTATATAGTTTTGAACCTGAGGAGTGTATTTGCAGTTAGTGTATGTTTTCAGAACTTGAATGTGAGTTTTTTTGACTGCAGACCTAGGAAATGGCTGCTGCTTACCTCTTTTTTTTTTTCTTCTTTTTTTCTTTTTTTTGAGACAGGATCTTATCAATGTATACAAATATCTTAAGGGCGAGTGCCAAAAGGATGGGGCCAGGTTCTTTTCAGTGGTGCCCAGTGACAGGACAAGGGGCAACAGACACAAACTGCAACACGGGAAATTCCTTCTGAATGTGAGGAAGAACTTCTTTACCTTGAGGGTGATGCAGCACTGGCACAGGCTGCCCAGAGAGGTTGTGGAGACGTTCAAAACCCACCTGGATACAATTCTGTGCAACCTGCTCTGGGCGAACCTGCTTTAGCAGGGGGTTGGACTAGATGATCTCCAGAGGTCCTTTCCAAACCTGACCATTCTGTGATTCTGTGTGATTACTCTCTAGCAATGAAAGTACCTTTTACAGTTGATGAAGCATAAGTGTTTCAGACATGCTGACTGTATTGAGCAATGGACTGACTATAAAGCTTCCTCTGGCTAAAGCAGCATACAAGCATTTTAAAACATTTGCTGACTTTACCATTGAACATTTTCCCACTGGTATATCCAGGATAATCTACGGGAAGAACTGCATGAAAGTTGATAGTACTGGTGCATGTGTGCAACAACTTGCTGTGTAGGAAAGGGAAGATGACACCAGACATTTACCTACTTTTGCATTCATCTGCTTACTTCCTCATATGTAATTAATTTGGGTATTTGAAAGCAACAGAAAATGATCTTCGGATAAACCAGGCACATACTAGGGGGCTGTAGTGAGGGTCTGAGGTAAAATTCATTGATGCTAAGTCAAAGCAAGGCAACCATTCAGCTGGGAGTTGCATCCAGCATAAATTCTTCAGTTAATATCGACATCACTTGCATATCTTCATACTTTGATGAGCTGAGTGGCTGGGTCATAATGTCTAAGTGTTGTCTCAGCTATTTGTATTCTGCCTAAGAAGACAGGTCCATTTAAAATCTAAATACTCCTTGCCTGTATGCTCTGCTCCTTAACCAGCATTTGGGGATGGATAATTTCTTTTTCATCTCTTCACCTAGATAAATATTTTCCTAATCAGCAAGAGGATTGTTGATGGTTGATCTGTTTGTGATGGCCCAGGTTCCATACTGTGTTAACTGCGTGTCCACTGTTCTGCTTGGCTGTCATCCAGTGGTCAGACTGAGCACCCAAGTAATTAAGGAAAGTGTTATTTCTGGAGTCGTTGCAACTCTGTGACTGCAGAGAGCTGATCAGAATGTTTCTGTACCTGTCAGCTGTAGACAAATATGTAATTACTGAAGAAATTAGATGTTTCACTGTTAAAGGAGGAATTACTTGCTGGACTGCCTTTCAGCCTTGCTGCTTTCTAGACCATCTCCTTTGACTCCAAATAACAAAAACCTCCTTTAATGATAAAATGCTCACAACAGCTCTGGAATCCTGTTGAGTCATGACTCCACTGTAGGCTTTCTGCATAATACTACTATTACTATTATATTGGTAGAATCCTAAAGTGAGTATTTATGTTCCTGGTGCCCAGGCCAGTCAGCTGAGAATGGTTGAATGAGCCATCTCAAGTGCTAGTTTCATAAAGAGTTTCTGAACACAGACTATACATGGATGGTTTAAGAACTTTTGTTCATGCTGGTAATTAAAACTGTAGTTTCTCTGCTTATTTGCCATGTTGCTCAGCGTGAGAATTGGAGTGCTTTGCATTAATCATATTGTGACAATCAGGTGAGGAGTGAAGTTACACATTTGCATAGCATAGGGTACAGAAATCAGGAAGAGATCTTCTCTGATGTTACTGTATATATGCAGAAGTACCTTCCTTGCACTTCAGGAGCCTCTCTTTCAAAAACTTACTCACCTGTAATAAGGCTGGCAGTAAGTGATAATTCTCAATTAATAGCAATGTGGTTGTCACTGTTCAACAGACAAGTCAGAACAGCAAGGTAGTCTATTTCCTTCTTGGCTGCAATGGTGGCGTTGCACTTGTTGTTTGTGTGCCTGCTTATGTCAGTCATTCCTGGCCTCTGAGTAAGTATCCAACATTGGGCAATTTTGTCTGAATTTGACTGTGGTGGAATCGAGACCACAGAGCTATTAAGTTCCTGCATATTTCATGAAGATGGACATCCATGTAGATGAGAAGTAATCCATAGAAAGAAAGGCTCACCCTTTATCAAACATCAGAGAATCCACAGGAAAAAGAGATGTCAGATACCAGGTCCTTTCCAACTGCTTACACTGCTGATGATTATAAGCTCTTGAACAGGGTTTTGGGCAGGACTTGCTGTCAGGGGACATCTTGCTTATGAGAAGACGTGCTGGAAGGGAGAGAGCTTCCACAGGAATTACACTTGCTGGCAGAGCTTCATGACCAGAAGGCCCTAAATGTTGTTCTTGAGGGTTTCCTAAAGTTAGGGCACACAGACTAGTAGCTACAAAGCAGTATTAATCCATATGTGGATTAATGCTTCCATGTGTGACGCATCTGAATGATTTTTCAGGACTGTTCCAATACATAAGCCTCTTCCTTGGCCCATGTGAATTTACAGCAAAATGATTTTAATATATACTTTATGTTGTGTAATAGAACTATAAATAAATGTAAATAAACAATATATTTATTTACATTAAAAGTATATAAGTTGCTTTTGTAAATATGCAAATAGTTATTTGAGTCTGAGTTTTCTATTCTGTTTTGAACCTTGAAAGGAACCAGGTAATAATTTATATTCATTTTGCGTGCTCAGTCTGAAAAGAGACAAGTGAAATCTGTTGCCTTATGTGGGCTAAGAATGATACCTTCAGGGATTTAGATGATCAGGGCCAGACAAATGCTGAACTGAAACCTCTGCCTGTGGCGCAGGATTTACTTGGTACCTTGTCTTTTTCCCATCATCCTATAACATTTACATTTCATCTTTAGTAGTCATTCATCACGTAAATCTACGTTGTGGTCTTCCTTGGGGGTGTTATCTTCTTGTTCCTGGCCATTGAGGAAACAAAAAGATGTAACCAAAGACAAATAATTATTTCTAATCAGGAATCTGTTTGGATATTTTTTAACTAGTGTCTTTCCTTTGGTGTAGTTACAGACTTTTGTGAATACATTATGCTCCCTCACTTTATAGGCTGTATTTATTAAAACCGAAGATGAATTAACAAATTGTTCCCTCATTTAAAAAGTCAGGCACTATGTACAGCATTTATTTTTGCCGCTGCTTTTTCAGAGACCTGTTTTCTGATACCTTCCTCCTCATCATCTCTTTGCCTAAATAAATGTTTTCTGTGAATTAAGGTGGAATGGAGGTTATTGTAAGTAGTTCAGGGGCTGTGCTGAGTCCTTACGTTCTCTTTGGAACTTGTCAGTGCAGCTGGACATACTGCACTGCTGAGAGGCTACCACCGCGGGTTTTGGTATTGCTTAACTCCAGCAAAATAGTAATGAGATGGTCCTGTGCAAGTTACTGCTTGATCTCTTAGTAAAACACCTTTGCACACCGATATGCCCTTTTGTACCCAGCAGTCCTGAGCAGCGAGTGCTAGGCAGCGACTGTAATTTCAGTTGGATTCAAGCAGATACTAGCAGGACAAAAAACAATGTAAGTGTTGCTAAAACATGAAAATGAGGCAGGACCCTCCAGCATCTGTTTCTGGCAGGCACTGCCCTCCCGTGCTAGCCTGGGGGCTGCTAGGAAGCTCTGCTCTCGCTGCTGCAGAGCTCTGGCCTTGGGCTTTGAAGCCTTAGCCGATCCTTTAGCTGACCCTTCAGTTTGAGTGACTGCCCATGTTCCTGGCATGTGATCATGTTTTGGTTTCAATACAGTGATGTAAGGATTTAAAGATGGCCTGAAAGCTGTTTGAAATCAATGGCCAGCAAACAATTTCCCTGACACCTACATCTTCCTCTTTTATATGCAAGTGGATGCTAAGGGCATACCCTGGGCTGAATAAAAACTAGTATTCATCCCTCCATCCAGACCCCAGTACGCTTAAACCCTCACCTCGGGTTTTGTATCTGTTGTGCTCTTTCAGAGTGACAACTAACCTCCTCGACCAGCGTGAGCTGGCCCCGTGAGCTGGAGTTTGTGCTCTGCCACCACGGCCAGACCTCACACACATACAAACCTCTGCATTTTGGGAGCAGAAGAAAAAGGAGAAGCAGGAGAGAGAAATAGTGGCATGCTCTGTGAGGAGACTGCCATTTCATTTCCCTCCTCTGGCTGTTGCTCCATCATGCATGAAGGCTTCAAGCTATATAGTATGAATTAGTATGTAGCCTATCTGAAATAAAAGCAAACTAAAAGAGCATGCCTCATTAGTCTGGTGGAGATTCAGAGATACTGTTCTGAAAAGGAATTATATGCACTGCAATAGTATTCACTAGAATGCACAACCTATACGTTTAATAAAAATCCTCTCTCATATAACCCCTCATTTATGCCATCCTTTTGAGGAGACTTGCCATTTAAACTGCAGGCTTTTGGGTCAGGGACCATTATTTTGGGCATCTCTGACTTGCATGGTGAGGCACCAACTAGTGGAGCCTGCAAGTTGCCACTGTGCCCTGTACATGTGAGATAACAGCAATGACGTTTACAGGGGCAACTGAAGGAAGAATTTTATTATATATGGCCTTTTAATATTGACTAATTGATTTAGCACTTGAAAAATATTTGGGGCTTGTGGATTTGCCTACTAAAACTGTAAGCAGCTACTGCTAGCAGTCTCCAGCTGGATTCAGAGAACATTGTTGGTCACAGTGACCTTCCCTCCTGTTAAATTTTTATTACTAAAAATAATTGGAAAAAAGAATTAATCAGGAATGTCATTCAGATTATTCGAACTATAGTAATCTTTACGTTAAAATGTATCTTTTATGAAATGAAACCATTTTTATGAGGAGGAAACTAAGCTATGTTGAATTAAAGTGCCAGAGGTTGTTACGGTTAGATATTTATGTAGATTTATATGCTCAATTTTCCCTGCTATTTTATGAAATTCTCATGATAGAAATTGTTTTCCAGACTCATAAAATGTTTTAGGAGAAATATAGATTGTGGGTAGTAGATTGGATTTTTCAGAAGTGCTTGCAAATACCATCGTGTGGCAAATGACAGAGTGGTGTAGTGAATTTGCAAAGCTGTGGACAGATAGTGATGAAAACCTAGTAATATTTTGATATGTTATTAACTGTAAACAGAAAGCGTTTATTTGAAAAACATAATGGATGACCCTTTCTTGTTTGGTGAATAAAAAGTTAGTTCTCACTGAAAGTCTGAATACACAAGTGGATTACTTGTGCTAACTCGGGCCACTGGGATTACAAATAAGAAAAGAGTTTCTTTAACAAACTCGATGAATTTGCTCTCCTAAGTGCAGCTGGTTTCTAAATCTCTGATATGTTTTGTCATCTTGAACCACTTTACAGCATGCACAACTGGTTAGCTAATACGGAATAATGCCTACAACTCCGTCAGGAGTTCCTGGGCGTCTTTCCTATATCTCTTACTCAATGTAAAGTTTATACCTTAAAATAGTATCATTTAGTTCAACTCACTTTTACCTACATCTTACTAAGGATCCTTAGTTCTTGGAGGCTCGGTGTTGCTTTTAAAGGAGATCCAAGAATTAAGGTTTTGCTAAAACAGCCCCACCGCAAAACCCTCAGTAGTATTGCTGAATGGAGAATTTCCTTCTGCAAACAAAACATTTGGACATTTTTCAGTAATGCCTTTCTGGCCTAGCCTGTGCCACACAATGGGATGCGGTGAGGAGATCCCTGAGGAAGGACAAATAGAGGTATTTCCCACAGTAGCAGCAGTACAGTTGTCTCAGCGTGTTGTCCATACCACTGACCAGCCCTTCTGAGGTTGCAGAAATTCTGTCCTGGAGTACCCTTTCAGGGTGCAAGCTTTCTGATTTTCATCAAAGGTTCCAGCTCCTCCAGCGGATGTCTTTCTGAGCAGAAAAACATTTCTGAGCCAGAAAAAAAAGCCTGCTAAAATTTTTCAGCTGGACCTTGCTGTTGATGTGGGGAGGATACATGGTGTTTTTCATAGCTAATAAAGATGCTGATGTCCTCCTTTATAATGAAGCTTAGTTTAGACTGTTAAAATGTGACTAATTCTTCCACAGATTTAATGCTAGCAAAATAACATAGTCAGTGCTATGTTCACTAGCTTAGATCTCTCACCTACCAGCACTTTCTGATGAATTAACTCTTGCCTTTTCTGTCTCACTTTTGAATGTCTGAAACCTGTCTCCTAGGAAGGGATGAACATCCAGAAACATTGCTCAGTCTAAGGGGCCCTGCCTCAGGTTCCCAGCTTCATTTTGGCATCACTAGCCTGTACCAGTCTTTTGGAAATGCCTGCCTGTGAAGTTAGCCTGCAGAGATTAGAGGCCACTGTACGGAAATGACTTCTTGGATAGGACCTTAAAATGCAAACTTTCTGCAGGCTGTACTGTGCTTTTTGCCAAGTCCTCCGGGCTGCCAATTGCTCAAGTAACAATCTGATTAATTTGCAGAGATTAGTTGCTTCATCTTTGCTGAAAAGAAGAGCGAAGAACCAGGGAAATGGAAATTTTCAGTGTGTCTTATGTTTAGGAAGATGGGTGCTGACAAACACTGGTGCTGGAAAGATTTGTCCAGATTGTGTGTGTTCCCAGCAGATGGTGCTGCGCTGGTGGCCATGAGAGAGGTATGTGCCTAGGACTGCTCCTAGGTACCAGCTTTTGTCCAGCACTTTGTGATGTGCAACTTGAGATGCAAAGTTTGTAGAGGCAAAGGGATCCTGAGGACACTGGAAATTGCCATCGTACAATGTGGAAGCCGTCTGTTTGCAGCTATGCATAGGTGCTGTGCAATCTGAATTTCCCCTTGTGGTGTTTCATTATGTTTGCATTAATCTTTAGTTCATTTGTACTTTTGGCTTCATATTGTATTGCCTCAAGGTTTGCATCATTTGTATAAATATACAGCATACTTCTGAGGCTAGAAATAATGTGCATCCTCATTTCATTAGTCCTTTCAAATGGGCCAGGGCAGTGCTACCCTTTCATTCTTAATTAAAGAATTATTGACCTGTTTGGTAAAAAAAAGTCTTTGGATCACCTCATATTCTACTATTTTGCAGTGATTTGTAACTGTGAAAAACACTTAGCAGTTAGGTAAGCAAGACTGCGATTTTTATGTTTGTTTTATAAAATCAGATTTTTGCTGTTGTAATCACCGGCACTGTACCCAGGAACTGACACTAAAAAATGTGAGTGTTCACTAAGCTCTGGCTTCTATTTCCTGAACAGGAAGACACTGGCAGCTGTCAGAAATTATTTTGCTGATGTCCCCCTGCCTTATGGAGGACAGACTGCCTGTGGCCCATGGAATGACTAATAGGGGATCAAGGTACCTGAGCAAGGAGGAAGGGACCCCATAAGTGACCTCATGGCTGATAAGGCCAGCCCTAGCATTAGTAACTTTTTAATATTGAATTCTTCCCTCAGAATTTGTCTAATCATCTGAGGAAACTTTTTAGGGCAGCCTTGGTATCATTGGCGTATTTTGTGCCTCACATAAGTGTATTTCGTAGTGCTGTAAGTATGTGGGAAGAGCACAAAGTATATGCAAAATGCTATGGATTACCCTGTGTTTTGAAATATCACCTGATTTTTAAAGACCTTATTACAAAAGTCATAGTAACAGTATATTGGAACCCTTAGCATTATTTAGTAGGAAATTTTTAACCCTGAATTCAAAACACCTGATTATCAAACTTGAGTGTAATCAAGTAGAATGAGCATGTAAGAAATCTTCACAAGCAACACAACAAAGCAGTTTAATGTTGTTTCCCTTGCAAGGCCATGGCCTTTTCATCACGTCGACTGTGCAGATATAGCAGAGCTTGCAGTATTTTCTTCCTTGCCTTTGTGATTATCACTAAGCAACTGGCCCCTCACTGTTTCTCTGCTCAGAACTGGTTTAGAGAGATTTGCATCATTTCAAACTTTCTCTTTTCTAGAAACTGTATCACAAATTAATGGACTAAAAGGAAAGTGCCTTGGATGAGTGACAGTTCTTTGTTGAAGAATTGTGAATAACATTATCTTCTCCAGCTCTCTATGATGAGAACATGAAAAGCGTCTCCACAGCCCCCACAGCATCCTACTGCTGTTGAAATCTTGTGGTTTTGGAGAAGGTGAATTGTGGAGGTGCCTACAAACAGTGTATCAAATGTACGTGCTTGCACGTAAATGTTCTAGTTCAGCAGTTGAGTAATTCAATTGCTGTCAATGCAATTCAGATAGTTTGCTACACTACAGCGCAAGACACAAGATATTTCTACGCAGAGATCCAATTTATATAACCTATTTCCCCTCTGAAGATGAAATCTACTGCCAAAAATCTTTCTTTACTGCTTCTTGTAGGTAATTTCCTGGGAGAGGGGAGCTGTCTATAATCACAGAAGTTGAACTGGGCTGGTACATAACCAATACACCTTTCTGGCCCACTCCGAACATATGTTGCAGACACTGGAACACCACACATCAGCTACAGGAGAAGTAATTTTTAGAGGTACGTCTAGATTTGCATTCCAAACACTGGGCATAAAAATGAGTGCAGCAAGAAGTGCATGCCCATGTACTAGCTCTATCCCATGCTCACTGAATCTGCTTTAAAAGTGGTAGCTTTTTTTCAGAGATGGTGAGCTCTAAAAACTGCACAGACTGTTTAGGATATCATCACAGTAAAGTCTTTTGTTAGCTCAGTTTAGTATCAACAAAGAGAGACGAGAAAAGGATGTCCTGGAGATTCTCCAGTGCAGTCTTCATCCATTTTTATTCCACCATGAAATGAAGAAAGTGCCCTGAAGGTACCACACATCTCTGGCACAGGAAGCATTGTGATGCTTTATAGTAAAACAGCAATATGCAAAAAATGATGTGCAACCCTGTCATTAGGAGATGACATACACGTGGTGTTTATAAAATGGCAGTGGCTGATGTGCGTTACCTGGTTGGTTCCTGAGTGAAGCTGAACACCTTCAGTGTCAGATATCCTCAGGGAACAAAGGAAAATCAAGTGACTCTCAGGTCTTTCTTTTTTTTTTTTGTGCTTTAATCCACTTCTGAATGCATTAGAAATATGGGTTGGTCTGTAGCAAAAGTTTGTATTTTAATTCAGTTTTAATAAATGATCAGGATTTTCAGTTCATCCTTATAGCGGACTTTCAGTAAAAAGTTGTAGGAAATTTTGCGAGAAACTCCATTGCTTGATACAGATCATTATGGTGAGTTAATTGCTGGTTCAAAATTCCCCCTCCTATGATTAAAGTTTCAGAAAGCCTGATGACACAGTTACGGGATACCGATTTTCTTTGAGATTAGTCTTTCGTTAAAGACCAGTTTTACAGCTTCTGGTATTGGATATTTCATTTGAAGAAACCTCAATTTTCCATGTGGATAAGAGCCATTCTGCCCTCTCTGTTGAGACTGTATGGAAGGGGACGCATACTGCCTTGTGAAGATGGTATGAAAAATCCCATTTTTGGACTACATGCGTAACAGGAGATGCTGTAGTCCAGAAATGGGATTTTTCATACCATCTTCAAACCTTTAATCCCAAGGCTAATGATGATTCGTTGCAGCCTACAATGTGATTTTTTTCCCCTGGCGCTTACGCAGGATAGCCAGGTCTTTCTCCTTTCCCTCTTGCAGTTCCCCGTGCATGGCATATGCAATCGACTAAGGTAGCTGCACTCATGCCTGGAGTCGCAAAACTTCCCCTTACAGCATCTCAGCAAGCTACCATTTATTTTTAATTGCTCCCCACCGTGTAGGCCAATTAAGGATGAAGCCAGCAGGGCAAGGATCACTGGCAAAGCCTTTGAAGGGAGCAGACCCAGCATTTGCTTTGCCGGAAGGCTGCCATTCACACATTTGTGCAAGAATGCAAACAATTGGGCTCACTCAGTGGGATCAACTGCTATCTAGTTCAGTTTGAACCACTTTCTAGTGCAGATGGCAGTGAGAGTGGCAGCACCACTGAATATTATCCCCAGGGTTAGAAACTTTCCAAATGAGATTTACATTTGTGACCCTCCCTATTTCAGCAGGAAACACCTGCTAAAGCAGCTTTAGGAAATGCCTCTCATTAGCAGCTTCTGTTTGAGCTCAGGTTTTCATAGCCATTGAAGTTCAGCAGGCTTAAGGACTTGATCTTTTCATAATATGAAAGGGAAAATATTAGAGGATAGTAGGTACAGGCTCCGTTTTTGGCTCATGTTTCCTGCTACCTTAATTATTCCTTTAAAATCCTCATTTGACACATTTATTTTCCTAGCTTTTAAACCTCCCAGAAAAGAGGGTTGCTGGGTATCCTAAATAGCTTGGTCGTTTCCAGGAAATCCTGGATGGAGGCTTTTCTGGGTAGATTGGCATTAGCAACCAAATATTTTAGATGCTTTGGGAAAGGAGTGAGTCTGCAAGTTTGGTCAGGAGCATTGTGAGTGGTCTGTGCTTTCCTGCTTCTGTGGGAGAGAGCTGGCATTTATGTCCAGTTTCACTCAGAACTGGGAAATATCAGTGCACGTAAAACCAAGAAGTACTGAGGAAAAGTAGGAAACCTAAATGGAGGAAACCCAGTTTTATCCTGGGAAAAGTTTTGTACTGACTCATTCCAGGATGGCTTGCTGTTCCTTGTGATGGGCTTGTACAAACTGCCAGCTGTGGCTCACACATCAGCAGCGTTTATGCTCAGTGTTAGGGACACACAGATGCTAGGCTCAGGAGAGGTTTGGTGCCTCCTGATGTCTGAACACACATCGTGGAGATAAATCTTATTCAAATTAAGGCTGAACTCTGGCTTTGTTCTTCTTCCATGCATTGCGTGACGAACCTGCTGGTGTTTCTATGAGCTAGTCCCCCAGAGAAGCCTCCCAGTTACACGCTGGTCAGGCTGGTGAAAGCAGCTGGTGCAGCCAATCTTTCAGGTTAATGACATGTCCTTTCCTGCTGTTTGTCTGCACATCTTAGTGGATGCCAATTCCGCAGTTTTCAATCTTTTTAAAAATATTTATTAATCCCTCTGCTTTTTTGGTGGAAAAGAAAACCTTACATGAGAAATCTTAGATTATTAACAATTAGCCTTTTGTGAATAGCTTAAAAATTCTGGCCACAGCTCATACCTGTGCACAGAGGTCTTTTCTAGACAAAGATAGTCCCAAAAATACTAATAATACCTCTTACCTGGCCATTTGTTTAGTCATCTGTCTGGAGAAGTCCTGTATGTCTAAAAGGGCTGATGTCAGGTTTTAAATGCTATTCTTTATAAAGCAGCAATGGAAAGGATGCAGCTGAATCAAAGCTGCAGTTCCATCACGTGTAGGCAGGTTTAATTTCACATGTATGCCATGTAGCCTGATTCTGCACGCTATAGAAAAAGGATGCTTTCTGGCTTGTCTGTAAATTGGATTTTTTCCTCAGAAACTCCTGCAAATGCTTGCGAGGCAGAAGGCCAGTGTGGCTTGGGTTATTCCCAGGTGCTCCCCACCTCCCCAGACCGTGCAGCGCATCCCCCTCTGCTCCCCAGACTGCACTGCCGGTGCAGTAACTGCAGCCCAGCTAGTGGGAAAGAGGAGGAATTGCCTGACGCACGCTGAGTCCCAGGAGTGCCTGCTCCCTGAGCTGCCTGAGATCTCACTGACATGGCTCCCCGTGGAAATGTTGATGCTGCAGATTAGAGAAGGACTGGCACGCCTCTAGGGCTGAAAAAAAAATGGAGTTTCTGGGGTTACTTTTGTTCTGATCCTGGTTTATCTCTCACTGTGTGACTGCTTTTTAAAATTTCCCTGCATGTAGGCTTCTGGGGATACTGCAGCTTTCTGTGCCCCACGAAGTCATTGTGAGGATCCGTTATTGATGGCTGTTAAAGCAAGCTAGCTATTAACATTACTAAGAGTATATTTTTTTTGTTACATTAAATGTTTCAGCAGTAATGTAAAATTCTAATTAAATTTCATCCTTCATGACACCAAGAAAAGCACTGCTATTTTATGAAATGCACATCTCTGACGGGTGTAACTTCATCCTTATTTTCAAGGAGCTAATCATTGTAATCAAAATATGTGTAAAACAAATTGCTGCATTTGATTTTGTCCTTTAAATACCTGTAACGTTACTATATGATAAAGATGGAAATTCTCAAACAGTCTTTTTTGGAAAGAAATGCAGCTTCTTAAAACCATATAAATAATACCTGAAAAGAGATGTATTTGTGCTCTCCCGATAACGGAATAATATGGAGCCTGTGTATATTTTAATCTGGCATTTGGTGATCGTACAACATGGTGATATAACAGTCTTCAGATTTCAGAGCCTGGATTCAGCAGTAGATGCAAAATTGTTTTCAACATGGTAGAGAATTGTAGCGAGGGAAGAGACAAAGCTGTTCAGTGTTAGACAAGGGTTTATCTCTCCAATTGCCATTAATGTATGTTTTGTAAGTTAGGATATGACTGAGTATCTGTTTATATGGCTGTTACAGGAATATATGTGTGTGTGCTCGGAATGTGATTTTTCAAAAGCAAGCTGGATGTGCACTCCTGTATGTAGTTAATCATTTTACTATGATGCTTATATCATGAAAGCTCAGCAATTGTGTTACAAAACCCCCAATATTATGATCGTTTGTCTTGCTTTCCCCATGATTGATAAATTCTTGGTGCATCAATACATCAAAAGCAAGTTTATATACTAAACCAAGAGCCTGTCATATCAGAGGAAAAAAAAATTAGATAAAAGGAAACTGCTAACTTATATTCATGAGCACCTATCAGCATTTAATAAGACAGCATCCAATTCAGACCAAAAGCCATATTCTGCCTTCTATCGACTATGTTATCTCAGGCTGGGGATTTGACTTGTTATATTTGCTTCCCATGTTTTTGCAGTCACAAAGTCTTCGAAACAAAACTTTTTTTCAGATTTCTTACTGAGATGAGAATCACGTTTCGGTCGACAGAGAGTGGCTGGGTCTGCAATTCTGCAGTAGTTTGGGTATTTTTAGTAAGAGAAAAAAGCTTGTGCCTGTGGTCTAGAAAGTGCTCTGTTGCTTCTCCATAGCCTGAATATGTGTTAGAGCAGCTGAAATGAGAAGACAGAGAGTCAGCCTACCATGACCATCCGTGCTGCTAAAGCGGCATGCAGAAAACACACCAGCCGTTGTAGGCACTAGGTATTGCATCCGTAGCGATTTGAGTCATGGCTCACTAGGGAGGGAGGATGGTCACGGGGGTACAGGTAGGGGTCAGCAGGGAGAGAGGATGACCAAGCTTCAGGAAAGCAGCTGCAGATGGGAAGAAGACTCCAGAAAAAAGTGATGGGAAGAAACAATGGCTTTAGCTGAATTCGTGAGCTGAGACCCTGAGGACCTGGGTTCAGTATTCGCTTTGGCTTGGGCTCTCTGTGTCATGGTGGGTAAAACAACTTCAGTATTTCTGTCTTTCAGTCACGCCTGGGTACCCGCAAGGTAGCAGTGTATCTGCTATACCAAATGGATGAGGAGTTACATGTAGTTACACATCAAGGTGCCCCTCCAGACCATCTCTCCTTAAGATGATCAAAATGTAAAAAGACTTTGGGACAACAAGCTCAAACACCTTAGTGTAGTTCTTTGTTTAGAGGTATTTCCCTGGGAGTTTCTCTGGAAGGATTCTGGCCAGTTCAAGCCTCTACCACCTTTCCCAGAAGCTGTGTGTTGCTTTCAAAAGAAAGCACAAATATTTGCCTTTCAGTGTTCATCTGATTGCAGTATATGGACAACATCCACTACTGAAGAAATATATGCTTTCTGTTGCTGGAGGGATTGCTTTTCTTTCTTCTATTGACATCGATCACAGCAGCAAACATCTTCCTGACCCTGTGCTCAGGTTATGAAGCTGCAAAACCAGCACTGCAAAGGAGCTAGCACCAACCTAAGCCTGTGTTGACTCAAACAACCAGAAAGGCAGCCTTCCACCTCTCTTTTACATCCATACCAAGGGAAGAGCGCACAAAACTGGAATTCCTGCATCTCAGCAAGTACCTGGAATAGCACAGATGAGGATGTGTTTTTCAAAGAGGATCTGGACACCTAAGCTCCAGTTTGTCTGAGATGATCTTTCATGGTCATACCGAAATGCAGTTGTACAGAGGATGCTCCATGGTATGCTGCAAGTCCTATAAGACTTTTTATCAGCGTATTCAAATCTCCACTTTTATCACGTAAACACTAAAATAAAAAATGTCCTCTCAAAAATCATTATGTCCAAAATGTTAGCAAAAATTACTTTTTAACCAAAATTATGGTGCATTTTATTCTGCTAGTGCAGCCTAGTGTCTGTCTTATTAGCCCAAATTTGCATTTGATGAAACTGCATGCCACGGATTTTGTCACCAATTATCATTCTTTTCAAGGGAGGATGTTTGTGATTTGGGCTGAAATATGCTCATTAATGAAAACCATCGACACGTGAAGAACTCAGTATTTGAGCCTACTCCCCATACCACCAAGAGCAGTGAATGTGAAATACCACCTGTCAAGCACTTGCAGTACATACACTGTATGTTCTGCGGCATCCTATGGAGTAAGAGAGATGTGGGAAATAAAAGTGCTGGAGGATGTGATGCTATTGCTTGCCTCTGTGATTTGTACGTGGAGCAGCGTGGTGTAGCAGGAATTTCTCAGCTGAGTATGAAAGGCAGCATCGCAGCGAGCTGCTGAGCTTGGTAAAGCTTCCCACACCAAAGGGGAAAAAGTTTGCATGGGGATTTTGTTTCTTTAAAAATCCATACTTGCAAACCAGCAACTTACACACAAGAATAACACCAAGGATTATTTTGAAAGTGCTTTAAAAAGATTGTGAGAGAAGGGGACTGCTGATTGTTCAGAGCAACGCAAAGCTGTTGCTGCCTATTCATTTCATTCATCCTAAATACCCAGTCACAGTTTAATTCCTAGATGTACTGTATGCCCTTTTGTATATAATCAGCCTAATTTGTCTTCAGCTGCAAGCAAGTGAACCAAGATTCATTTAGTTAAGCAAGCTAAGCAAAAACATTCTTTGCTCACAGATGGGTAAGCCAGCCAATATCTTAAGATAAATGAAGGGAATTTTGTTTTCTTTTCTTAACTGCTGTAAGGAGTCCTACGGACAGAATGACAAAACAAATTCTGTCCCTCCATGTTTTTAATTAGTTAAACAGGGAAAGACTAATAGATCTCATCCTGGAATCTGGAATCCTAATTTGCAATGTTGGACGTTGTTTTGACTTCAACTGGCACTTTTAACAAATAGACTTTTCACTAGAGGTTTTCAGAAAGACCATGTGTAATATTAGATGAGAGGTACTTAATTAATGTAGGAAAGCGCCAACAAACTATCAGCCAGCACTGACTTGTCTTGGATTTGAAATAAAAGGTATTTGCTCTGTGCTGCCTGCCTAGCAATTACCATTAAATGTGTGTGGATTTAGGCCAATTCTTAATGAAAAAGGGGCCAGCTCACAACAAATGTCACCCATGTTGTCTTGGGTTACGCTGATAGTGTGGTGAATGAATCAAACAAAATGCAAATGTTAAATCTGGCTGACCCCAGGGCAACTGGGGGAAGGCTGAGATCAGCTATGACTCTCCTTATCCTTGTGCCCTGTCTGAGGGCACAAGGCAATAGCCAAATCTGTCCATCCACCTCTCTCCCAGATAGCTAAAAGATTTGCAAAATAGCTGCAATAGGGCATAGTGTCATCAAAACAAAGCATACACAGATGAAAGTGCTGAAAATTGAAACCCTTTCAAACCCAGTGATCATGTTGAGTTGTATCAGGACTTGCTACTAAGAGAACTGTAAAACCAGTTTTCAGATATATCCTTCCTTCTGACTGCATGCAGGTGAAAGCAGATGGGAAGGGGAGAAAAGTGCATCCTCCCAGGCTCTGGCATCTTTTGTGTAGAGGAGCAACGTTTAGGAGAAGTTGCAAGTGCCAGCCCTGCATCTCTGTTGCACCCTCACAGGGTCAGAGAAGAAGTGAGCACAAACAACTCTTGCTGCTCACAGTCTTCCTGAGGAGAAATTCAAGAAGATGTAGCAGCCAGGGAGGACGTGTCCCTTCTGCCCTCTGGTTCTGAGGGGGCAGCAACTGCCTCTGACTTGGGCTGCAGAGGAAAGAGACATGGTTTGCTCTACAGCCATCCTGGTTTCAGCTGGGATAGAGTTAATTTTCTTCTTAATAGTGGATGCAATGCTGTATATTGGATTTGGTGTGAGAATAATGTTGGTAACATATTTTAGCTGTTGCTAAGTAGTATTTATACCAAGTCAAGGACTTTTCACTTTCTCAGGCCCTGCCAGCAAGAAGGGTGGAGGGGCACAAGAAACTGGGAGGGGACACAGCCAGGACAGGTGACCTGAACTAGCCAAAGAGATTTTCCATACCATAGAATGTCATGCTCAATGTCCAAATCCGGGGGAAGAAGAAGGAAGTGGGGGGGATGTTTGGAGCGATGGAGCTTGTCTTCCCAAGTAACCGTTATGCATGATGGAGCCCTGTCTTCCTGGCTATGGCCGAACACCTGCCTGCCCATGGGGAGTGGTGAATGAATTCCTCGTTTTGCTTTGCTTGCGTGTGTGGCTTTTGCTTTGCCTATTAAACTGTCTTTATCTCAGCCCATGAGTTTTCTCACTTTTACTTTTCTGATTCTCTCCCGCATCCTGACATGGGGGAGTGAGTGAGCAGCTGCGTGGGGCTGAGTTACTGGCTGTGGTTAAACCAAGACAGCTGTGAAGAGGTTAATTTAGGAAAGATCTCCCCAAGCCTGTATAGGAAACCCACAGAAATCCTGCCAGCCCTCAGTGAAAGGATTTTGCTGTTAGAGGGCAGGGTAATTGCCTTGGGACTGTTAAGAACGCAGGGAGCTGGATCCGCTTGTTCTGTCTCCCACTTCCTCTTGCCATAAACTGCCACCATGAAGGTGTGCTCCCCCATTTCTCACCTGTGTGCACCCAACAGGCAGCAGGGAGTAGGCTGGCAGCTCCCATGAGCTTCAGCATACAGCAGGGGTAAAAAAATCTGCCTATTCCCTGGCCTAAG
The DNA here is from genome assembly GCF_023634155.1 of Falco peregrinus. Lineage (NCBI taxonomy): Eukaryota > Metazoa > Chordata > Aves > Falconiformes > Falconidae > Falco > Falco peregrinus. The sequence goes on from NC_073725.1 coordinate 14,096,729, forward strand.
GCCTCATGTCATCATCATTACCTTCTTTCTCTTCTTTTTGAACAGTTTCCACATGGCAGCTTAAGGTAAGGTTTTTCCTCTGTTGTCACAGCACTCTCCAAACTATCAAGCTGCAACAAGGTATTTTACCATCTCATACCAGCATACTCTTCACGCCAGTCCCTCTGCTGCCTTTGCCTCGTCTCATCCAGGGCATGTGTTCTCTCTCCTCTTGCTTCTTCTCTCCTCGTCTCATCCAGGGCACGTGTGCTTTCTCCTCTTGCTTTTTTTTTTTTTCCCCTCTCTCCTTGTCTCATCCAGCACCCACTCTTTCTCCTCTTGCTTCTTCCTCGGCTGCTCTCTCTTCACTGGCTCTCAACCCCTTAACAGAACCAGCCACAGCTGCACCTTATCTACATCAGCCAACCCGCCGCCCCTGAAGCCAACCCACAGCTGTATATTATCAATGCTAATTAACCCAGCTTCATTCCTCTACACTCTGCCACTGTCCTACCATCTGTCCCCTGTCCTCTCCCTGTCTCCACATGCTCTTGGCCGATCTGTACAAGAGACACTTTGTGCACGTGCATATATATATGTCTCAAATTCCAGTGCTGTGCAAAATGGATTTTAACCCTGCCTGGAACCAGGTCTCTGCACACCCAGCCGGTGGATAGAGCTTCTTCTCCATTACAAGCTCCTTCAGGTCTTCGAGCTCCTCTTGGCATCTGAAAGCCGAAGTGTGCCCTGTATTTCCCCTCCCCCAAAACCAGCAGCACTACCCAAGCCTGCTCGGAAGGGAATTGCAGGAGGTGGTGGTGGGCTGGCAGTGCACACCAAGCTTGGCCCTAGCTCCCTGAGCAGTGACTTGTGTGATGGTTGCATCATTTTGGTCTGGCTGATCTGCGGAACTGCTGCCTCTTTTTCTTGTCTCTCATTTGTCTGAGTCTGTTTCTGTGATAACCACTGAGGTTTTCTGGCAACTGACATCACTGGCCCCAAACAAGAGCAAAGCGAACTGTGAATTTCTGCTTTGGGATGCAAAGAAGAGTTTCTGGCTCCTTGCAAGTCGTTCACACTGCGCTTCTGTAGGTACCCTCTGAAATGTAGAGGTCTCATCAATAGAAGGTTAGTGTCCCGGGAAGAATAGCAGGTGCTTAGCTCTTCCCTTTCTCCCATCTGTTTCTTTTGGAGTATCAGGTTGCTCTGAGGCAGGCGGGCTTTTGGAGGAGATGGGGAGTCAGTCCACCCTGCATGCAGTCCATGGGAATTGTCTGGGCTCATCCTGAAGCAGGTCAAGGTGTCTGCTTGGAAAATAAATTCTTTTAGAGAACTTGTTATTCCTTTATGTAAGCCGAGCACAGCAGACAAATGAGGATTTTCCTCATAATCTTCAGAGCAGAAGTATGGAATAAGCTGCAGTTATCTTGGAAGGGATGATCATATTTTAAACTGGCCACCCCTCGGTGTAACCACACCTTCACCCTCACAGTCCTCAGCTTTTCTGTGGTAGCAGTGCTCAGCAAGCCTTTCTTTTCCCAACTAACTTCAGATGTACCAAGGGAGCAACCTCTGGTACCCACCTGCAGCACTGGTTGCTTCCCATTAATCCCCTCTGGGCTCCCACCATTTGGATGGGCAAACTGCTGCTCTTTCCATTATTGCCTTCCCACCCCCCACCCCCCCCCCCCAAAAAAAAAAAAAAAGCAATCAAACTCCTAATACATTGACTGACTTTTTCAGCTACCTGATTGTGTGTGTAATTGAAGGAACTGGTTAATTTCTGAGCACAGTGGGTTATTCACAGCACTAAAATTAGTTTTGCTTTTGTTAGACCAGAGATCCATTTGCCACTAACACAGTTAGGGCACAAACCAGTATTTATATGAGAGATGAAAAATGCATCGATTGACCAAAACCTTCTGTGGCACTGAACACTGTGCAGTGGTCTAACTAGCACTGAAACAAATAACTTATCACAGCATTGGAATTACATGCACGTAGTGGGAAATTCTTTTTTTTTTTGTTCACAAAAGGACTTGATCACATGCCATTATTCAGAGAGTAGCTGAAATTTCTGCAGGCCTTTGCTCTGTAATCTAAAAAGCCCTTTGCTTTTTGCTATCGTAGGCTTTGGCAGCTACAAGAAAATGCAAAATGATGGCTGTGCTTGTATCGATTATCATCCTAATTCTGCTTCCAGTGAAGTCCATCACAAACCTGCCACAGCCTCCCGTGGGAGTGAGTGCAGGCTGTGTATAATTGCTGTTACTTTAATACAAATTTACTTCCTTGACACTTGAAATTCTGCATTCTTTCTGCAGTTATGCTGTGAGCAGCATTAAATTAACTGTCTCCCAGAAAAAGGTTCTTGCTCACCTATACGCCTATTTTCTGCTGGAGGAGTGACAGCCCCCTGCCTGGACTGGGTCCTGTAGCAGTGCAAGGCTTTTTTCTGCTTCTCCACATCACCTGTGAGATTCCTCCGAGGTACTATGTCTCTGTGATGGATGCTTTGCCCACTGGCAATTGCTCATTTTGATGCTCTGCATGATGTCTCTGCCTCACGTCTGGCTCTTTATCTCATTACTTATTTTATGACCTCTCTCCCGATCCTGATCTTCAGTCACTCCAAATTCTCTTTGCTGCCTACTTCTGCTTGGTTTGCTCAGTTAGTGGCCCTGCATCTGGTTTTTGGGTCACAGAGAATGAACAGGCTCTGGTTGAATGCCTCCTTCTTCAGGTGGAGAAGAAGGTGACATCTTCCAATAGTTCTAAAGCTTTTCACGGCCTTTTATCAAGTTCTTTGCATTGTCCAAATGCAGTACGTAGAGCCATTTAGCTTTGCCAATAAAGCACCTTCAGCAATAGCTTTAATTCAGTCTGCACAAGAGGGGGTCACAAGGCCATGGCTTCATCCACAGTCTATTTTAGGTTTGTGGGTTGGGCGGAGGAACAGAAATTGAGCAGTTTCTACCATCTTTTTAAGAAGTGCAGTGTAAACCTGGACAACCCTGTTGCTGTTAGGCAGAGGAGGCAGCACAGGGAAGATTCACCCTCTCCCAGCTGCTCTGTAAGTGTGTGCCTGGAGCAAAGCCTCTTGACAATAACCCTTGAATTACTTGCTTCTGCTGTGAGCCTGGGCAAGGTTAGGACCCCAATTTAACCTCATATGCCTCCATGCACCCAGTTTTTGCATATGAGAATCAGCAACCTGATGCTGCTTAAAAGCTGGCTGTTACTTCTGCCTGCAGTTCACCAGCTGCCTGTCAATGCAACATCCAGATTCTGCAGAGAGCTGCTGAGGGAAGAGGCAGAGCATTGTATCCTAGCTGATTTGCTTTTTCCTTTCAGAGAAATCTCTGTGCCCTAAAAAACCTGGAAGGTTTCAAAGCATCATTTACAAATGTTAATATGGAGAGTGCTGGGTACTGAGTGCGTGCAGGCATCCAGATAAGTCTTTAGAAAATGTCTGTCCCCGAAGTGGAGAAGTCTCAGATTTGTGTTTCAGTATCTATCATCCGCCCTATTTCAGTTCTGACCTGTTGCAAATAAATAAATACATTAAAGATCTCCAGCTAAATATTGGTAAGCTACACTGAGCTCTGCAAAACCTTAAGGACTCCGTGACCGGTTTCCGGGAGAAGTGTGCAAGGCCAGCTGGTAAGACTGTTCAAAACTGTGACCTTGCAATGGGCCTCTGGTTCCCAGGGTCAAGTCCGTACCACATGGGCTTGGTAGATGTAGCCCAAGATGAGGACTGTGCAGATACCTGATCTTTTCATGGCCCACATATGAATGGATCTTATTCCACACATCAAAGCTCCAATGGTCCTCTCCACAGAAATCCTCTGTACTCTCACACTGATGGGATGTGGCTGTGCTTTGCACCATTCTTTTGCCTTTTGCTGAAGAAGTTGTGAATTGGAGCCAAGGTGATCGCGTTGCCTCCTGGGAGCTTCCTGGGTGACTGGAGAAAAGAGCAAAGCTTGGGAGGAGTTTGGAAACGATGCTGGCACAGAGACTTGACTTTGCCACATCTCCTCCAGCCTGGGAACAAAGACCACTGGCTAGTTAGGCTGGAGGCAGCTCTGTAGTAGATGTGCTAAAAACCAGTTTAAACAGGGAGAACGCAAGGCATGATTTGCACCAAACTGTTTTTATCTTCTGTGATGGTAGGCTCAATCATCCTGCAAAACAGAGCTTCCAGCTTTGCAGGTTCAGAAGCAGAGCCCCATGAAGACCCAGAAAACAGCTGGTTTGGACCGTACGCTGTTCCTGTCATGTGTTACACCAGTGCACACTGACACGCACTTCATGCTAGTCTATGAAAGCTAACTAGAGGTATTCTTTCCTTCCTATATCCTTATTCTCTGTTTGCAGGTGATCAAATACACATATTAGTTTGAGAACACACTGCTTAAATCTGACAGGAGAAAAGAGAGTTTGAGAGTGGGTACTGGCCTTACTGGGGCAAGTGACAGACAGCTGGTCAGTAGCTGAGCCCTGGAGATGCAGGAGAGTTATGATGACACACCGCAGAGCTCTGTCCCTGCAGACAATCGGGAAAAGAGGAGGGATGTGCACAAGAGTGCATGAAACTTGGTGCCTCTGTGATCAGGCTGGGGAGTTTTTTATGTGTGGTTAAGAAGTTGTGCTAAATCCACCTATGCTTACATCTGTTGCAAATGAGAGATTGTGTGAAACACCTGGTGAAATATAAGCCCTGATTTTTTCTCCCCCACACATCGTGAAATAAGATTAAGGGAGTGGTAGAAGTAACCAGCTGAAATATGTGGGAAGTAACTGGCTGCTGGCTGCCTGCACTAAGGAATGAGGTGAGGGCCTGGGGCTGCATGGACTTAAATGAGCCCTGGTCCCCAGTTCCTGCTCAGCTGAGATGTCTACAGGCTTGCAGTTGAGCACTGTAGAAACTACGGATGCTTCTGTAGTGGTTTTAAGAGGCAGGAAGTTTTATTCCTCTTTTAAAGTGGGCTACAGTATTCATTTTAGCTGGCAATTGCACATAGGCAGGGAATTTAATTTGAGAGAACAAACGCCCAACAGTTTTTCCCTTGTCCCAAAGCAGCATGCTGGAGGACTAGCATCCCAGCCCTCTCTTCCCCAAAGCTCAGGTACTGACTCGCCTGCAGAGGCTGCGGCTGGAAGCACAGCTGATCATCTGTTGAGTCTGGAGAAAATTTTTCTGGTTGAGACTTCTGGGTTTTGTTCAGCTGACAAACAGGAGTTACTGGAAACTCATTTGCATTGCAAGTGTGCATTAAAATGCGTGCAGCGTGTAAGGCTGGGGCTGGTGGAAGAAAAATGCGTGCAATTTGTGGAAACTGTGGATTGTTATGACTTCTGAATTGGCATATTTATATGCTTCATTGTTCTTAGAGTTGGGATTTTCTGTTTGTCAAATCTAGCGTGTGTGACATACATACCGTGACAGGCTTTTTTTCTCTTTCACTGAAGACCTTTTGATGCAACCAGTGTCGCAGCATAGCCATGACTACTGGACGATGGGCTAGATGACCCAAGAGAGATCCCTTCCAGCCTGAATCATTCTTTTCCGGGAATACACTTGCCAAGCCAAGACATTTCTTGAGAATTCATCACACTACAAATCACAGTTTGGGAATGAATACAAATAATGTCTGATGTCTCCAACTGAGACAGTATTTTTAATCCTCCTTTCTCAGTTGTCTAAACACAGTAAAATTGAAGGCAAGATTAAGACCTGTTACACAAAGGATCAGAAAATGTTTCTCGAGACATAACATTAAGAGGTGTTTTTTGATTTGGGGATCCCAAGTATTTTCCAGCAGAGGTGCAGAGCCCAGTGGAAATGTAATACAGGCAGACATGTACTGAATACCGGGCAAGCTCATTTATCTTAGCTGTCTTTTGCAGGAAACTTGAAGGAACTTCATGTGTTCATGTTCATGTGTTCAGTGGCAAAATCACTGATGTTAAGAGAACAGATTTTAAACTCTTAACCCCGCTTCATATGCTGCTGTATGGGACCAAGAAGTCATAATGTGTCACAGCATGTAAAACATTATGTCACCGTTTACATAAATGGTATTTCTTCTGGTCTAACAAATACACAAGTGGCAGCTATGAGAATATATCACAAGTTGGATATTCCTACATAAACATGAAAGATGCTACTTTTCTGTAAGATGCATTCAGCATGTCTCTCAAAGTACAGATTTACCAGACAAGGTCTTCTTGATCCCCAGGCCACCACAGAGCAGCCTCACCACTACCTCCATGGGCTCTGCAGACCACCACTGCTCAAATGGGCCTGTGGCAAGTCATCTGGGTTGTTGTCAAGACTCAGACCATGGGGTGATGAGGTGGGTTACAGCACATGACTCTAGTCCCGTATGGAGAATGAGCTTATTGGCAGCATGAGAAAAGCATCAGCGGAAAAGAAGAAATAAATGTAACAATTTATAGTTTTTATCCTACAAGCAATGGGACAAGCTGCTGAAGGAAGGACTGATTGACCACTGCTGGTGCTGTCTAATGCTGGGCTTGGACTTCAGCAGCCAGGAATATGGTATGTGGGTGAGATCTGTAGATGGATGGGGATAAAGGGCAAGCCAGGGAAGTCCCCTTTGTTCAGAGCTGCTCTGAGTGAGAGGGCAGAAAACTGGCATCCTCTGGGGTGACGGAGAGGGTGACAGAAAAGCCCCATTTCTCATGAGGGTTAATACAAAGAGAAGTTGTACGGCTTCAGGCAAGAACAAGCTATCCCTGAAAAAAACAGGGGAAAATACAGTGTATTTTTAATGTTTGTGTGGCACTTTGAAGCTAGAAATTGTTATGAGTGCTAAGTATTTTGTTCCCTAATGTGTAAAATGGTGACTAATACTATTACGTTCTGTCATACGCGAGCCCCTGGGATGCAAATTCAAAGAGGCACAATAAATAACCATAAAATAAATTTTAAAAAAGCACAAAACCCCGTTTCCCATTTCAGTGAGAATTTCCTGATTGACAGCAGGCTTGCAGAGACATTTCTCCTCTCTACTCAGGCTGCAGAGCCCAGGCCCCTCGCAGGGAGAAGAGGGATGCTTGCTGAAGGAGTACTGAGAAAATGGGTCTGTCTGCTGCCGCCTTGCAGAGCAGCTGTGGATGGGCACTGCCCGACAGCAGGTGCTCTCAGTCTGTGCGGAACCGATGGTTACAGATCCCTCATCCCTTTCGAACCAGTGAACATAAGCATCTGTGCTGCCCAGCCCATACGGCTCCGAGCTGTTAATGCAAAGCTCATGGTAGCTTTTTGAGAGCCCGTCAGCAGCCTTTCCTGCAATAGCTCTGCTTCAAAACTGCTGCTTGGGGGAAGTGGCATCTCACTGCCACCCGGCCTCCCAAATCCCGCTGGACACCACCAGCGCTCTGCAGTCAAGGATACAGCCCTCCTTGGGCCTTGGTGGCCTGGGGGATGGCGGTGGATGCCATTTGTCCCTACTTTAGTGGGGTTAAGGCCACAATATCCCATAGTATCCCCGTAGCCAAACTGGTGAGATGTGGTTTAGTTGTTAGGGGGTCAGTCCTGGGGCTGGTACAGTTTAGTGTTTTTACCGGTAAGGTGGGCAAGAGGACAGAGCACACCTGTGACACGTTCCTCATGGCACTCTGGCAGTCAGTCTTTACAGGCTGTGCCACGGGCATGGTCCCAGCTCAGCCACCTCTAATGCCCCGCACCACTGGTGATGCCTCGCCGAACCCCAAAGGGGCGGCAGGCACGGATGTCCCTGCAGGTCCCGCTGGCCACTGCCGCTGGCTCTGCAGAGGGGCAGGCTGCTGGAGGCAGCATGCGGTGGGAAAACCCCATCCAGTGAGGGAAAAAAAAGCCACGGGGTTGTTTCCCTAAACCCAGATATAATAAGTGGAGCTTGATGAAATGTGGTCGGTGAGTGTGTCTTGCGTGTGGCTGTTTCTAGGGGAGTGATTTTTTTCTTTTTGCTTTTAATTAGCCAGGCTTAAATTAGCAGCATCTACTGTTGATATTCCTCTGTGAACAGCTAGAATACTTTCAATCAGGAGCCTTATTAATATGCAAAAAATTTGATTTGTTTTGATTTCAATCTGGAAGGGTTTTTTCCCCCCCCAAGTTTCCATTTCAGTGTCTTCTGCTCTAAACAAAGGTGAAATTACTGTGTCGTGGCCATGTAAGAGAGCTTGAGTTATATGGGGAAAGAGGAAAGACTTGATGGAGTTTTAGAAACTCCCATCTGGGTCGGTATTTGTTCTGCTGTATTTTACTATGCTGAGCCAACACAGCCGTGGGATGGCAGGAGACTCCCCCAGGCTGCTGAGCTCCCTCACAGGGCAATTAAAATGAACACGGTGTAACTTCTTTTGCTTTGCAAAGGCACTGGGACTCTTATCCACCATCTCCCCCCCTCCCAGCCTACAGTTTTGGACAGGAGGAAGGTACAAGTTTTTTATGCCTTCATTCTTGAATCACTTCACCAGTATATTTGCATTTCTATATTCATACTGCAGATGACTGATGCTGGTCTGTGTTCAGAAACAGGGCCCCAGCAAGCCTCACGCATGGCAGCAGGTTTCACTAGGTCTTGCTAAGAGCGTCAGGTCCAAGGTCCGTTTCCTTGCTATGAAGTTTTTTGGCTGATGTAGCAGCAGACTTCAATTGTTCATTTCTCTAATCTGGAAGCCTTTGGAAAGGTGAGGGTATCAAGATCTAAACTGGGCTAAAGTGGTGAAAGGGGTTGGCTGAGAGCCAGTTTTGGCCTGTAGAGCATCAGAGGTCTCCTCCCCACCTTGCAACAGGGCAGTGGGACTTTGTCAGCTTCTTTGTAGGCTCTGCCTGCCTTAGCACACTATTTAAAGACCACGAGGTCTTTACATCTGTTTCTGTGAGACACACAGATGGGGATGGTCAGGACTTTTTATTATTACTTGTACGAGTGTTTAGAAAACCCTGCTGTGTGTCATAACCCCACTGTGTTGTGCGCAATGCATATACAGAGAAAGCCGGGGAAATGCTGAAAGAAAATCTGAAAGGGGCCAAGTTTCTTGGCTTTTTAAGCCTCCCTGGCACAGCAGGAGTGGCAGGAGGAGAGAGCCATGCCCGCCCACCCTGAACCCCTGCAGAGGAGGCTCAGGGCACCCAGACCCTGGCCACAGCAGTGCAGGGGGAGGCCGGTGTGGGCAGGAGTTTTGCTCTCCTCTATTTCATGTTAATTTTTACAGGAAAAATTCCATTTTAATTTTTTTTTCCCTCTGAGAAAATCCCAGTTTGTCACTGTTAATCTGGGTTATGTTCAATAACAGAGCACCTGACTTTTCCAATTAAACTGTTTCCAGATACGGAGTTTTCCTTCTATGAACATATGGGGAAAAGTAAAATTTTTTTCCCTGACCAGATCTAACTATGAGACTTGGTGGACTCCAGTCATGTGCTTAAATTAGAAGAGACTAGATTCTTCAGATGTAGGTTAAACCGAATCGTGTGGGGTTTGAACCAAGTGGACTGTGAAAAGCAGTGATTTACACAGTGTAAATCATCTGGTCTGGCACTATTTATCTTAGGCCAGTTGTGCAATTACAAGTGTTGAGTAAGTGGATGTTACCTGATGTTCATACCACCTCCCCACCTCCCAGGCAGAGATTCGGGGATATAAACTCAAGAACAGAAAAGAGGTTATCCCGTAACAGAGTCAGATGAGGACCTTAACAGGGGACAAAGTCCCCATGCTCCTCAAGTACAGGGTGATGCCTTCAGCTGGGGACCTGCCTGCGAGGCCACAAGCCGGGCAGAAAGTCAGGCACCAAAGTGGGGTTTTGAGTAACGTGCATACAGGACTGATGGGCAGATGCTGGACCGATGGCCAGAGGCTGTGGGAGTGCCACGCTGAGGGCATGCCAGGGGGCTACAGCCCTGGCCACTGTCTGTGCGCAGGGACACTTCATGTTCAAAAAGCCTGTGAAGAAAGGGATTTGGATTCCCCAAATATTGCCCTCCAAAGAAAAGAGTCCTGTGATTGAGGAGGTTAACAGCAATGCCTCTGAGGGCCATTTGCTTCAGTGGGTTGGAAGGACAGACTTTTGATGTGTGTTTTCAGCATTGCAGTTCTCTGACTGCAATTCCTCCTGTCTCTGGGGAACTGGAGCCCTGCGTGTCCCCGGAAATTAAAACAAAAACTGGCTTCTGTGGTATTTCCTGAAATGTGTTTTCATCTCATTGAATCTGTCCTAACAGCAGCCCCGAAGCATCCAAGATTTCATTTTCATCTAGTAGTGATCAAAAGCAACATCAGCAAGGAATAAATACACAAAGCCATGCTGCGGGGATATTAATTCACATGACAAGGCAGTGCAGTTTGCTTTATTAAAAAAGAAAGCTCATGTGAAGGTTTTCTTGGTCACCGAGTGTTTCAGTCACTGCAAACATCTGTGCTTTGCAATCTGCTATTTTTCTAGGTCTTGGCTTTGAGGGAGCAAGCAAGTTCCTGTGACTGAAGGTGCCGGAATTTGTGGCAGGCCTGGGACATGGGCAGCCAAGGACAGGGGCTGGGCAGGGGGCTTGGCTGCACCGTGCTGGAGGCATCGATGTTAACAGTATTTAGCTATTCAAAATTTGCTTGCTCATCCTAGCAGGGCTGGGGAGACTTTTTGCTGAACAACTTCCTTTTCGTTATTATTACTTTATTATTATTATTATTATTAGCACAAATAGAACTGCTTTGTTTACAAAGGCAGAAAAACCAACCCCACCTAGGCGGGCTGTCTTTCACACAGTCAGAACAAGCCAACTCCACCCAAAGCTGCCCACCACTGATGTGACCGACCTGGCCCTGGGGTTATTCTTGCCTCAGGCACGGCAGCTGCCTGCACGCCCTGGCCTCGTTGCTGGGGTGTGGGGGGTATGTGTGGGGTGCATCTCTAAGTTACTTTTCCCTGACAGCAGACACATCTCCCCCATGACAGGATGACTGATGCTGTTCCCCGGGCACCTGCTGTTCAAAGCAGTCACCAGGCTCCCCTTCCCTTACCGTGTCATTAAGCAGCGAAGACGTTGCCATTTTTAATTCGAGGCTTGTAGACAGTACGCTTTTAATTCAAGTAATAAAACTAGAAGGGCTTTTTCAGCAACACAGCTGCCAGAATGCGACTCAATACTTCTGGGTTTAGACTAGCTGCAAGTGGGAAGAGATCAAAACCCATTCCTGGAGGAAAAGAACTGCTGCTTCTCACCAGAGAGTTATCACACACTGCAGCTGACGTGGGAGATGCTGCCATTGTGTGACAGGTCTCTCTGGAGGTCCCTATGGCAGAACAACAGAAGTTTATTTGGAACAGTAAAATAATCAACTAGTTACATTGAAATCTAGCGAAGGGAGAATGCAGGAGTACCTTTCCTGGAAACACCCTGTGGACGTGCAGCAGTTCCTGGGGCACACAGGGATTATTTTTCTCCAAGAGTCTTCTGCAACATATCTCCAGAGTTGGGGTAAGTGCCGGCCCACGTGGCTGTCACTATGGAAACCAGTATTTTTACATCATAAAAAAGTCATGTAAAACCCCTGTAGGCTGTCAGTGCTAAAACCTTTTGCCATTTGGCAAGGAATAGGGCTGTCGGGCGTATGGGGAAAGCAGTCTTTTCCAGAAGACTGTCCTGCTCTTTATCCATCGATGGGCACCTACTCCTATTCCAGCCATCAGGGGAGGCTTTGGGGAGGGGAGCAGCTGGGTGGGTGGGTGCCCATCACTATCCGCCTCCTGCAGACACGTGCCTCAGCAGGGCGAGGTAAAACCGGCACAAAGTGCTGCCTCCTCAGACCTCCACAGATCTGGTGGTGAAGTTCAGCCAGAGATTTGGAAATGAAACGCGATTTACAGCGTTAGCAGCCACTTCAGTCCACAGCTGCTATTCACAGAGGAGCTGCCGGCTCTTGTAGAGAGCCCAGGAACACAAGCGCTGCCACGGCTACACATCCCAAACTGCAGGGAGACCAGGGTGGGAAGAGTTCAGGGCACAAGACCCCTATGCAAAGTTTAGTCATCTTAATAACCACTTCACTTAAAGGCACACATGGGACAGTGTCTTTGGATGTTGAGTTTTTGACATATGCCAAAGAGTTCTCTAGAATTGGGCTTTTCTTCCCAAATCACCAAAATCTTTAGCTGAATCATGGAGATGCCACACACTCAAAATACTAATACAGACTTCAGGTCTCTTCTCAATTCTGCTTTTTTTGTGCTGTCCCAACCCAGGAATGAACCAGCTCATCCTAAGCCCCTGCCTTACACTCTACCAACAGAGCAGCAGGGGGAAAAAAAGCTGCAGTGGCACTGGGGTGGGTGCCTGGTCCCAGCCTCCCTCCTGGCACCCAGCATGGTACCCGTGTTCCCTGAGAGCAGAGGAGTTTTCCTGGCATGAAGTGGGCATCAGAGAGTGGCTGGCTGGGCTGTTTTGCACATCTTTCTCAAAACGGTCCCTGTGGTGGCGAGAGCTGCGTGCATTAAGCTTGCATGTGTGGGCAGCTCTTTCCTGCTAATGCATGGTTGGAGGACTAGGTCTAATCAAATGCAATGTAAAAACACATTTATTGTGGCACACGTAATGACTCTTGTTAAAGAACAGAGGCAACTTTGCCAAAGCACCATCATTATTCTTGGAACTTCCCATATACATAAAGACAAGGAGTATGACGCAGCAAAGTCTCCACTGCTTTGGCTTTTAAGCAGGAAGAATCTCCTTAGAGGATGGGTTTTAAAACTTCTCTGTAGTTTACGTGATCTTCAGAGACTGCTTACTCTCTTCTGTTGTTTACACCAACCTTTGAGCGAAACAGTTATATAGCCTTACTTTGTGATTTGTATGCTCTTTGTGGAGCCAGCTCACTGCACAATGGGGAGGTTCTGGCGCGTTTTATGTGCATTTTGGGGCCTGACCATATACAGTGAGGACTCTTGATTTTTCTAAAAATGCATATCATATATACACTTGCATTTGTGAACTGTAAAAATCACTGTCAATCACTTACCACAGGGGTGACAAAGCTGGGCATCACCAGGCACACTGTGCTGCAGAGCAATCACCTTGCAGCAATGCATTCAGGGCTATGGAAGTCAAGTGCTGAAGTAGCACGATGCCTTTGCTGCCCAAGGCCTACATTTCACAGCTGTTTCACACACAGCGAGGTAATGTCCACTCAGTGCTGGTGCTGTCAGCTGAGCAGTGCTTGCTCTCTGGCTTGCAGTTTTCCCATTGCCTGCCTTGCTGCTGCTGGGGTGGGCAGCTGTGGTGAGGCAGCTCAGCCTCAATGTCTGCTGCAGGGACGCCATCCCCTTCCCTGCCAACTTTTTTTTTGTTTGTTCATTTTGCCTTTTTCTTCCTGTTTTCCTGCTTTCTTTACTATCAGCCATCTTTTCGCCATGTGCTGGTTAAAGCACAAGGCCCACAGAAAAGAACACAGAATAAAGAGATGGGAGTTTGGGTATGTTATTTAATCTGATTAGCCTTCCTATCAAAATCCTACTTTGTTTTTCAAAATGGTAGCTGTGAACAAGCCTTGTCTCTTCTTCCTTAGTGTCACCTCTTGCTCGCCGTGTTAAGATACCTGGAGACCTGTTTCTGTGTTTTCTTCCTCCTACTGAGATGCTTTTATAGCACTGAAATAAAATCTGACTCAGGTTTGTGGGTACCAAAATTCAGTCCCACCTACTGTTTGCTTTGCAATACTGCCTGAAATACCATTTTAATTTCATGTGAGTTGTTTGCCAAAGAAGCAGCCCAATTAAACAGACAAAAAGGAAACCTGCTAATGGCACTTTTCATGAGGAACATCCTCAGTAAAAAGCAGCGTGCATGTGAACAGGGAAAGTGAGAGATGCTGAGCCCTACTGTGCCTGTCAGCTTGGCTTTTGCATGCAGGGGAAAAGAGAACAAATTTTACAAGGATGCTACTCTCTGAAGTGCTACGTGCACTGCTGGCGATCCTGGGGAGGAAACAAAGACAGCCATTCAAAATAACTGAAGAACAGCCATAGTACTAAGTGCATGTGCTGAGAACATAAACCCCATCAGATTTAGACTTTGAAGAGTTAAAGAGTGAAATGAAATATTATTTGCTTAAATACAAAAAGCACTTTTGGAATAACAATGCCTTAAAAATAAAAAAAAATTCACAAGAATACAGCCCGGCATTTCAGCTTTGACAGACTTCGCTCTTCTCCCCTGCCGCCCGCCCCCCCCCCCCCGAGCACAGTGTTTTATAAAGATTGTAAAATTAGGCCTTTCAATAATTCACATAGGGGGTATTGGTTTTTTTGGTAAGCTACCATTTTTTATAATAGCACACCAGTAGGAGGACAGATCTGGAAAGCACCAGAAAGCTCTCCAGGCATACCCACAGACTGGGGGCTACCCAGAAACCCGGTGAGCCCCTGTTTTTCCAACTCAGCAGACAGAAATGGGGTTGGCACGAACACGAACTGTAGGTGCTTATTTAAGAATAACACTCACAACAAATTGAAAACGCATAAACCCCACTATTTATTTTTTGCATTCACCTTTCACTACAGCACATGCTAACATCAATTACTTCTAACTACTGAAGAGAGCAAACAGAAATTGTTCCATCACCTGAAGCTGACAGTTGGCTATTCAGCCTGTGATCCACCTCGTGAGATGACACAATCAGGCTCCTTAATGATCAGCAGGAGTGCTTCATTTTCAGCAGCAGTGCTACATTATGGCATGCATTAATTTGCTAGGAAATCACTTTAGAAGAGCATGAACTGTGATGGAGTCAAGTTAGAAACAGGGAGTACAATACACACCCCAAAGGTACCTCTGAAGTGTGATCCTGAAAAATTCTTTAACAATGAGACTGAAAATGACTTGTCTCCACATATCATACTTGGCTAAGTATGGAGATAGTCTACTGGGTCACCCAGCAGCAAATATTAAGCGTTAATGGCCGGACTCGATGATCTTAAAGGTCTTTTCCAACCTAAACGATTCTACGATTAACCTATTTCAAATGTTATGCGTATTTACAGACAGAAACCGAATAGGTCAAACAGGTTTATGGCTCACAATAGAAGATGAAATGGTGTTTAGTTCTATAAATGAATAGCTGCTCATGCAAGTCGGTGTGTGTGCATAAACGTTGGTGGGGCTATTTCATTGTTGCCTCCTGTTTCTAAAGAATTGTGTTATTTTACTCCACGGAACAAACCCCGCAGTGAAAGGTATCAAGCTTTAAGACAAGGTTATAATGAACCATAAGACTACCACACAGAGCACACAGTTTGTGTCAGCAGAGGATACGTTTAATAAAACAGACTTCTTGCGTGTTGGGTTGACAAATTCACACTCCTCCGTGCCATAGTGCCTGAACCAGAAACATGGTCTTGCTTTTCCTCCCATCAATGAAAAAAAGCCAATGCTAGCCTACAACAACAGGTTGCTCTCTCCTAACCTATGAGTGAGCTTCCCATACATCACTTTCATTGTTCATGGTGTTAGTTGTAGGCTTTTTGCTATGAAAGGAATTCAGGGTTACTCCCATAGGAAGCCCACCTGAACACAAAGATTAGGACGGGTCTAATGTAGCCACCTTTGTCTCCTTTCATTTATATTTCCAGGCTGTCCCATGCTATTTCTGGTCTTATGTATATCCTGACTCTCCCCTATGTCTATCTCCCTGCTAGCAATCATACATCCAGGATGGGATTTAAGTAATTTTTACTGCCGACTTCAATCAAATGAGTTAAGATAACAAAGAAAACTTTCAAAAAAATACTTCATCAGCTCTAAATTACCTTGATTGTTTGCCCTCTGCCTATCTTCACTCTTTGCTTTCAGATATACCCAGTGTTTTATGTCACACAAGAGATCAGCCAGCCAACAACTAAGAGCATATAGACAGTCTATCCTGGAGGGCGGGAGAGGAAGGGAAAACCCACCAGAGAAAAGCCCATCCTGAGCCTGAGAGCAGATGGCTGCTTTCAGAGATCAAAACTGATCAGCATTTCAGTTTGACTTAAGGGATTGTATAACGGCCATCAGCTTTGTGCTGACCTCCGTGAACATGACCCAGTTTTGGGTGGAAAGCACTCTGCTGTAACCCACTCCCCTCAAACTAACATCACGCCGGTGCTGCAGTACAAGGGAGGAGGCAGGGAAGAGCCTGAATTGCAGACCTGAAACGCATGGCCCATGTTACAGCCACTGCGGACAGGGTCGATTTGAGTGTGCTTTGCCATCCCTCTACACCTAATAATTTATGAGGTGTTGCTTAAGCAACGCAAAATCAAGTGTTTTCTCTATTGTAAGGACAGCAGCTGTTGGCACCACCCCTGGATAACGCCACTGTTTATTTTTGGTGCTTTTTCATTCATTACAACACTTCTAGGGCTGTTTTAGTATCATTTCCAAGGGGTCTGGCTTCTTTCCTGGTACATGCAGCATCTTTTACAGAGAACGTGTGATCAGGTGTTCAGACAGGGAAGGGATCAGGACTAGTCACAGGCAAGGACCACAGACATGACTGTCAGGGAGCATGCAGAAGGTTTTTTGGTGTTTTTTTTCTCCTGTTTGCCACAACTTAATAAAAGTTACCCGATCCTTAACATTCACAGGGCGTGCAAAGAGGCAGTGACCGTGCTGCTGTCAGCACTGCCCTGTGCCTGCTGAAGCACTGCTCTGCACTGCACAGCAAGCCAGGGTCTCGGGGCCAGACCCACAGAGATATTTAGGGGCCTAACTTCTATTTCAGACTTCAGTGGGAGGCCGGTACCTAAATAGGAGTTGAGCACCTGATTACCTTTGCAGGTCTGGGCTTGGGCAGAGGCAGCCGGGACGTGCTCCACATCCCCTGCCTGCCCATGGAAGCTCCGCTGTGGCCGGTGGTCGAACTGTGGTGCGGTGCAACCCTGGTGTTGTGAAGTAGCCGTTCTCCAACTGGTGACGGCCTGATTCACAACACCAGCTGCTGCACGGCACCCGAGGGGGTCCCAGCCGGGCTCCCCACTGCTGGGCTCCTCCACGCTCCATCTTCTGCATCACTGTGTGCTGGAAAACAAAGCGACAGGGTTAGGTCTGTTGAACCCACGGGGTATATACTCTTACCTCCTTAAAATACAAAAGTGTGAAGGGTGTCTAAGAGTGGCAAACTGCCTCTGCACTGAAGACCTACCACGCCACAGAGGTGGCCCTGCAACGCAATGCCAGTAACGCGTACAGCTGCACTCCTGCTGCTCGTTTCCTGCGCTCCTCTGGGGAGGCTCAGAGGCTGGCAGGCAGGGGAAGCAACCTAGAAACTCAGCCAAGCCCTCAGAGACACAGGAGAAACGGGCCGCTTTTTCACAGATCCCAGGACATTGTCAATTGGCGAACGGTGCTGTAGGGACTGTGCAGCTTCCTGAGCGTGCTGCCGCCATTAACCCTCACGCCTGTAGCCCAGCTGCTCCTCTGAGGTGAGCAAGATGCCAATGTGCACATGGCCCTTCCCAGAAGCTGCTCAGCATGTTGGAGGTATTCAGGAAGGTGCCTCCACTACACATAATTACTGCTGGGCCCCAGGAACATCCCAGTTTGCAGGCCCAGCGCTCCCCCCTGAAGTGCCCATCCCTCAGGAGCTCATGGAAGCTGAAGGACACAACCCACTGCCGACCAGGAAAGTGGATCTTCTTTTCAAACCACACCAGGAGTTATGGATTCTGGGACTTCCATATCGCTCAAGGGAAAAGGAATCTCCCTCACCTGCGCGGGGCTGCCGCTGGTGAGCACGCTGGCTGTGGAAACTGCGGGCAGCCTGGCCCTTGGGCGGCACCGGGGCGGTGTTGCAATGCTGCAGCACTGCAGGAATGGCCTCCGAGAGGGCACGGGGCCAGGTGCTCCTGCAGCTTTTCAAGCAGACAAAAACCAGGGCGGAAACAGACATGTGCTTTTCCCCGACCCCCCTCAAAATGCTGCGCTGGTGGTACAATGACTTGCTTGACATGGTTGGGTTGTTCTTAAGGGGTTATGCACAGCTCCTTATTGGTCTCGTCTAGGCACACGCAAAAAATAATAAACTTCATCCTGTGTATTACAGACTTGCCTCAGCAAACAAAACCCAAAAGAAAGCCAAGTTTCTGCCAATCGGCTCAGGGCTATCTCTGTGATGAGGACCCATTGCAGGAGTCCTTAAGCAAACCAGACAGAAAGCTGCGTGAAGCCTAGCAAACCTCCAGGGAGGAACTGCTGGGTTGTAATAGTTCTCCTGAAATAGGTTAGATGTGGAGGAAAAACTTCCAACCCTGCTGACAAAGGAAGCGTTCCCCCCCCCAGCCCATGCCCAGCGCCCAATTTAATCCAAAGGAAACATCATGCGTCATCTTTCCCCTGCAGAGAAGGAGACATGGCCATGTTTAGTCCCTGGGCAGAAGAGCAATTAACATACACACGAACGGAAGATACCCCAAGAGAGACAGGTTATACGATTTAGTCACTGTTGGAAATGAAGCTAAATTTCTTGACACCTGTGCATGTGTGCACACTTGTAAAGTCTCAGTCGTGTTGTATTAACAGAGCTTTTATTTAAAGAGCAGTTTCTGGCATTTTAACACATTGCAAAAACCCCAATGTATTTATATTTTATGTGTATCTATTATTCAGCCTTCAACCCTGAAAGGAAGAGCCTGAAAGCTGAACTTGTGTTGTGGCTGGTGCTGATCAATGGTGACATGATAATGCCGGATGAAGGTGAATCATCTCCCCTGAGCAGATCTTTCACTGCGTGTGATGGCACTGAGCACACTTGACGAAGCACATTGTGTCACACACAGAGTAATGCCAAATACTTCTTGTACGTTCTCTGCTCCCTGGGAACACTAAAGTCTGCCACTAGTACTGTGGGTGGGAAAAGAAAAACAAACGATATGAGCTTTTTTCAAGGTTGTTTAAATCTTTCTGAAACCATCCATGCAATCTGTGCTGAAGTATATCAGACTACTTATAAAAAGCAGGCTACTGTACATGCGTTGCCTGTTCCCTGGAAGAAGCCAATTTAAAAGCCTTTTCAAGTAAAAAACAGTATTACTTGTTGTACAAGTGAGAAATGAACACTTAATCTACTTTCTCTCCTCTTAATGTACCAGAGATGGAAGCTGGTTTTCTGCTTCTATACCCCCTCAGTCAAATAGTCCAACATAGTCTTAGAGTACATCTGAGCTGAAATTTTAATATTCTTTCATTTTTACTTCATATGATTTTATTCATTCATCTATTGGAAATAGCTTTCATGTTCTTTAACGCTACATGGTTTGAAAGCTTTCTTACGATGCTACATTACACATATGTAAGCGTACAATCTCCTAAACAGCTGAGTAACCAGCAGCTAGGGAACTGCACTCCCCCGTGCCGTCCGGCTGGCAGGATCTAGAAGCCCTGAGGAAAACCACCAAAACCAAATATTTACTTTAGGATGACACTAGTGCATTAGGAGAAGAATCTCATCTCCTACAAATAGGAAAAAAAACTTCTCAGTTTTGGGGGAAAACCCCCACCCAACAGTAACACAGATAATCTTGCCTAGGAATGAGCTTTTTTTTTTTTTAATATTTAGAAACAGGAAAGCGTAACGAGGAACCGTGCCAACAAGCTGGTTTTTGTATGCCAAGTTTCCAGGTGGCAAGCAGGACTCGAGTGCAGGGTCACCACAGGACTCGGGACATCAACTCCAACCCCATCCTACAAGGTTATTACCACCCTTAATATCCCATGCAAATAGATTTCCTTGCTTTGGTCACAGCAGTTTATTAATTCAGCGCTCTTGTCTGGTACATCTTTATCCTCTGCAGGTTAATCCTGCCAAATTCCTTTGCTGTAGTACATGTCACACAGCATATAATATCCAACAATGCAATTTTGCTAATCCTGTTTTATCAGCTTTGTTGCCCTGTCTGGTCAATCCAATAGCAAAAAACTGCACATAAGGTTTTTTGCCAAGATCTCTCTCTTTTGCATGTGTCAATCCCCCCCCCCCCCCCCTTGCATGGTTTCAATTAAATGGTTTGAGAGCAGAACATAGCATTTGGATATCCGCCAATGTCCTTCAGAAGCAGAATGTCAAGGCACTTAATTATATAGGTCTCCCAATTCTTCCAGGCGCCCCACCTACCCAGTCAGCTGAATTTACTAAATGCAAGTGTAAAAAATCAGCTCAAATCTCTTTTTAAAACCCTCTTCATGCATTAAGGACTTGAAGATGGCTGAATAGCGATATATTTATCGCCCATTATCTTACTAAAAGATTAAACAAATGAGTAAAGACTGTCTCATTAACAGTTCTTTGTTGTCTTGTTTACTGTTTAGTGGACTCATTAACATTAATTATTAGAAGAGGAACATCAATTATTGCAATAACCTTTGTCAAGCCTAGCAAACTGACTGCTAAACAGCAAACAGATCCATGTTTATCAGGCAGGATTTGCATGGACATAAAGAAGAAAAAGAAAAGACCCCCAAAATCCTCAATGCTGCTCTAAGACAGCAGAGATCCAGCATCACTTGTTAATTCTGGCATCAGTGGAGCATCCTGCTCCAGACCTCTAGACAGAGAATAAAAGGGTAAATTCTGCGCTTAACTCCACAAGACCTGCTTACCCAGCTCTAAGTGGCGAGATGTGAACTGAACAAAGGGATCCCTACTTCCTCTGGCGCTCGCCAGGCTGTATTTATTACACTAATTATTTTAACGCAGGGAACAGCCCTTTCTCTCCCTCGTCATCAGCGCAGTGCATATGCTTGTATAAATATAACACAGACTGCAGCATCGATTTCAGGATGCTCCGTCAATGTGCTTGCTAGAGCTGACTGCTTTACTGCCACAGGTGAAGGGCATTTTTACACTGTTACAAGATTACGGCTTGGGCTCCCCCCTCTTCATCCATCTGATTTCTTTTTCCTTTTGCGAAAACCAATTCCAGGTGAAGATCTTCTCCTCCGCCTGAGCAGAGATTCAGCGTTGTATTGGTATTTTAAACACACCATATATTTCAGCAGCTCTGGCAGGAGTTAAATATCAGCAGTAGCACATCCATTATTTAAAATACCGTGAGGAAGAAGGCTGAGTCACTAAGCTGGATCTGCCACCTCTTGACATTCTTTCTCAGCCTAAATACAAGCGCCAGCCTATGCCCAAGAATGAAATGAACCTTTTCAGAAGGACCCTGAGCCAATTCCAGGGCTTGTAAGATTATATTTATATACAAATAGAAACAAGGGCAGCTAAGCGCTGCACTTTTTTGCAGATGCTTCTACAGCTACAGTTACATGCTGTGAGCTACTGAGAGAGAATACTCAGATCGCCCCTTATGCCAGCTAGGTTTTAAAGGAAAAAAAAACCTTGCAATTTCTGAAAAGCTGCCTTGCAACCGCTGTCCCATGCTTGGCATCACCGGGAGCCTTCCTCCTCGCCCCACAGCCCCACCAGCATGGTCCACCAACACCTTCTCCCTTGCTGCCCCTTGTAGCGCATCTGCTCTGTCTGAATCTCCCCACTAATTAAAACATGAAACAATTAAGCTGTTGGCTAAATTAGCAATTCTGGCCCTACAGCCTCCTGGCCAGAGAGAGGTCTGCAGAGATGGCATAGCCTGTTACCTCGGCATGAATTTGTGCTGACAGGACAGTCCATCCGTCTTCACGTCTTTAGACAGCTGTGCTTACCTAGCAGAATGTAAACATCTCTGAACTTTGCTTACTGGATAAAAGGAAGCATTAGTTTCCTATTGCATTTCCTCCTACAAGATCAATTATACATGTGGGCTAGACACAGCATCCCTATGTTTGTAATTAATCTCGTAAAGGAAGAACATCTCCTCTCAATCGATTGCTATATTTGTATGCAGCCTTCCTGCAAGAGAGGGAGTAGCAGAAGAAAATAAAAGCTGGTAGCAGAATAATAATCAGCTGATCCCTTATAAAGGCTGGTACGTGCCATATATGCACAGCAAGATGCTTTTTTAGTGTGCTGATTTTCTGCTGGAAAAATCAGGCTACAATCAATGTTGATCATTAACACCGGGGACTTCAGGATTGCTTTTAGATGTCCTGATAGAGGGACTTAGTTTCACGACAGCGAAATTCAAAAGGATTTTCTGACTTGTTTCTGATGTTTTTCACCTAAACAATAAACGTGTACTTAAAAATCATCTTCCAGCTGCTTTACTGCCTCTTGCTAAATGTTATCGGTTGCAGACAACAAAACCGAACACCACATGGTTGTACAGTGCCCTGTTTGTACACGTGAGACTCCCTCCCACCAACACATCTGCTCATAAAGGACATCCCATTCACTTTTTCCTTACTGTTTATTAGGAATGTTTAAAATTCAGACTAAGGAAATATTTGTTAAAAAACAACCCCAAACCTCCATACTACAACCTGCTAGATCATCTATCCACTTCATGAAGGACAACTTCTTGCTCTTCTCAGGGAAAGAGGAGTGTGCAAAGTTACTGCCCTTCTGAGGCCAACAGAGACTCAAACTAGTGGGTAGAGGGACTCAAATGCTTATAAAAAAGCAGAAGGGAAAGCAAGCGCTCTTCAGCAGTTCCTAGGTCCCAGGCCTGACTCTTGCTGCTGTTTTATGTCTGTTTCATCACACAAAATGCACTCAAACTCACTGCCATCTACACTGGGCCAGCACATTCTTTACAATGAGAAAATAAATAAGTCTCCGAGACCTGTTTAGATGAAACATATGCTTCTGATAGGTACTGTACTAGTCTAGTATGTCACTGCCCATTTTGATTTAAAGGACGAATAGGAAGATTTGCTTGCTGAATGCAATATTGAGACAAGTCGGAGCCTTTCCCGCCATTACCTGGGTAGCAGCAGGACCGGGCTGCTAACATGGTAGAACTTCATACAACCTGCTTTATAGGCTTGAAGATTAATGCCTAATGCTTGTATGTTCAAATATTCAGAAGTACTGAACTGTACATGTCTGGGAGGAGGAGAAACACCCCCCCCCCATACATTTTAGGAAACTGATTTACAGCAATAGAGAACAGCATAAGTAAAACAGCACTTTAAAATAAAATGCAAGTGTGGTATTATCTACCCGACTGCCAACACTAAAGCCACATCAGCAGGGCCTGTGAAGACCTGGAAGCATCCTTCTGCCCACCAGCATCCCACTGTTGGAGCAGGTAACAACATGGTCCTTGCTAAATGCTCCGCTGCAGTACAGCCTCTTCAGGGACAGAGGCTGATCATTTTTATTTTGTACTGCTCCTTTTTAATTCAAGTATCTTTTAGCTCTAGAAAAATTAAAGCTTTGCCTCAAAGGAAGAAGGATCTCAAATGTGCACAAAATACTTGTGTACCATTTTCTTTCAGTGCACTTAAATAACGCAGCCTTCACTTAGATATGTATGTACACGATTTTCATAAAGAACAGGATACCAACGCATCCATTTTAGAAACCCTGTATCAGAAAATACATCTATGTCATAATGAGCTGGCTTTCATCTGGGAAATCTATGGCCCATTACCAGATTGCCTGTTCGCTGTTCAGAGAAATTACCAGCAAAACCAAGTGACAAATCACCAGCTCGATTCTTTCTGCCTCTATTCACCCACTCCCTGCACAACAGAGGCACAGTCCCTGGGCTGACAGTGCTGGCCCCTAACCCAAAATGATGGGCACTTCAGGAAGAGCATTTGGGTACCCAGACCCTCACCTCTTCCTCCTTGCTGGCCACAGCCAAGGGCATCCTCCCTTACCACAGGCACAGAGATTTCCACAGCCACGAGGTAAGGAGAGGCTCGGATGCCTGTGTTGCTCTTCAGATGCCTCTTCTCTTCCCCTCCTTCTCACAGAAGCCCTGGATGCAAAGTGTAAAGGTGCAGCAATTCAGTAAGAAGCATCCCACCTCCCCCATCTTCTGTAACACAGCACTGCTAAGTGTCATCCACACTGATGGAGGAAGGAGCTGCTCCCCACTTTTCCTGCTTTGCTCAGTCCTTGGGGTTTGTCAAAAAAACCCAAGATGGAGAGGAGATGTCAAAAAAAATAATTTGAGCTGGTCCTCCTCTTAAAAGATGCTGTTTGCAAACACTGATGGCTAAAATGAAGGCGCTGTTCAAACGTTCAGTGTTTGACAAGGTGCAGAGAAGATACAGTCCGGCCACAAGCCACTGGCAATATAAAATACAAGCATGGTAAGTATTTGACTAAAGGACAAATGGTAAGCCCAAGGCTGAGTACTGAGCGTTAACCTACGCTTTTGCTCTGCAGCTGCTTAACAGAGGACTTCAAGACACTTGGCTGACTTGGAAGTTCTGATGCCTCACCAGCTGCCTTCAGGCCGCAAGTCTTACAAGATGAGATCTTCTTGTGGCATTTAACTATTCTGCCTGAAGCCCAGAGAGCTCAGAGGAGCAGACAGAATGGACCTGAAAGTAACCTGTTACAAATGATAATGCACTCACTGCACGTTGCGAGTAAAACTTGTGTAGAGTGCAAAAGAAAGGGAATTTTCCTATTCTTATTTCCTCCGTACCTGCGTGACCATCACTGTTCTTTGCTTCTATGTGTACCGCTCTCAAGTCTGTAAGACCAACAAATGGAAACCATTCTGCAGGCTGCATCTACTTTCTTAATCTCGATGGCTGAAGAGAAGGTTCTTATCTCTCTTCTTTAACAAATTGAAAACTAGTATTATTGCTAGTTCCTCCCTTCTGCCTGCAGCCAAATGCCACAGGTATCTTCGGCTCTTGTCCACCACATCTTTAATGGTCAACTTGTAGTTTGGGGTTAGGGAGAGCTAACATAACATGATGACCAGGTTAACAGAAGGTATAACAAAGCTGTAAGAATATGACATTTTCTTCAGTGTTGCGTACCTTTCCTAGGGGAACACTGCTGCAGTCTTCAGTGGATGGAAAGGATACTCAGCATTTGGGACAGGACCTCAGAGATCAGCAAGGATGTTCTCTGTGTGTCAGGAGAGACACACACCAGCAGAGTTTAGTGGGCAAGGTTTGCACAACATACCATTTCTCCCTCCAGCCAGAGATACTAGCTGTCCATTACCGTATCAGCAAGAAAACAACATATATGCATCAAAAGACATAAATGAAAAATTCAGGTCTATGAACTTTTACAAATACAAGTTGTTTAGGAAAAAGGGAGTTAGACATGGTTGAGCTTTACATGGATAAAAGGATGGAAAGCACGTTCTTTATACACTTTCCAATAAATTGAGATCAGAAATGTCAGAAAAGTTGACCAAGGGTCTGACAGTGCTCCTTCTTAGGAAAAAAAAAAAGACCCCAAACTCCTCCAAATTCTATCTGCTGTGTCATGCTACAGAGGCTGAAGAGAAACATTTCTCAAAGCCATCAGGAAGACAGTAACCATTAACAGAATTATTCAGTTATGTTGAAGCCAAATAAAAACCACAATCAGCATAAGAATTCAAAATTATATCCCTAATGAAATGTACTTTCTGGTTCCAGCTATTTTTTCCTAAAAAAAAAAATAAATAAAAATAAAACCAACCAAAAATAAAAACACCCAAACTAAAAAATCCCCAAACAAACCAAAACAAAAAAGCAGCTCAAAGCAACTCCTAAGTATGCAAGAGCTTCCCTTTCCTTTACAAAGACCACACTGCAACTTATGTTAGTGCAAGCCAGCTGCACAAAGCCATCCCCTCTTTTGTTACCAAACCAGCAAAGAAACATGAATCGAAGTGTAAATACTTCAGAGATTTCCCATTAAAGCTGCAAACTTGACAGAGAATCACATATGGTCAGTTGTACCACAAATGCAAAGCTACAGTCCAAAATCCAGCTGGTCTCCTTTATCACAACAGGATGCGTCTGTCTAGCAGTAGTCACAGAAAAAATGAAGTAATCTAGGATCTGGAAGATAACAACTTGGAGGTGGGGCATGTTCGAGGATTTCAGCTTAATTAATAGCAATCGATTTCATTGGCGTCCGCCTCCAGTTTTGCTCTTAATTCTTTTTCAGACTTGCTCTCCATTAATGAACAAAATGTACTCAGAAAAACTTGAGTTCAATTAAGCGTGTATTTTTTTTTTTTTACCAACAACAAATTCACATCAAAACCCCAAGACCACCATGTATTTAGGATACTTACCATACAATATTCATGTCTCTATGGGTTTGTGTGATTTGTTTAACACAAACAAGCACAAGTACCCAAAGATGAGGCTCTGTACCTAAAGACATAGCTGACAAAACATACTCACATGTGCAAACAGGATGCTCGGGAACGAAGCTAAACTGGGGTTATTTGCACAAATAAGTTGTGGGTTGTTTTTTGGGTTTGTTTTTGGTTTTTTTTTTCCTCTCTTCCTCAGCAGAGCTGACAAGAAAAGTACTCCTGTCATCATCACGGCCTCCTGCAATGTTAACATTGAGTTTTTCTCCGTGGTGCATGTGTGCAGGCAGCTTTTGTTAGCGTTTGTCTACAAAATTATAATAGGTGTCTTTCCTTGTGCACTGGCTTGTGTGATAGCGGTTTAAAAGACAAAACCAAGCCCTGCCTTTAATGTAGTGTTATCAGAGGCCTCTCCCTCGGGGAGGTGTTACGGCCATCTAGCAGACACCTAGATGAGATATGCACTCCTTTGGAGAGATATTGCCACAAAGCCTTTGAGAGAAAGAATGGATGCTTAGCTAATAGATGCGCATAATTACTAATCTGTGATGCTCCTTAATGGGAGATCTTGACAGGCAGTTTTGAGAGGTATCATAAAGACATGCAATAGTGCTGCTGAGTTTGTGACTCAATCCGCTGGAACCCTCCAAGCCCAACTTTTATTAGCTGTAATCCACCCCCCCACTCCCCCTTCAACAAATATTTGGCGGTCCCAGCCCATCACTGCCATCCCCTCCCGAAGAAGCATGTCAGTACAGAAACGTACATCCAGATTTTCCTTGTCTGAATGGGCTGGGCATGAGCACTGCATCGCAACCGAGCAGAGATGAGGGGAACACCATTTCTGTTGTGAGAGAGGTTAATGTAAAGAGGGCACGACAGAAATGAAATTGAGTTGCCCATATGGAAAACCAACCGGTACCTAGGATGTAAAATTTAAGGGGAGATGGGGTGTTGCCCCAGAAATACATCTTGGGAGGCCAACTACTCGAACTCAGACTGAAAGTATGGGGGACCATGTTTTACTCTCAGTATTGGAACTGCAAAACCATAGATACTGGTTGGGTGTAATGGAAAAGACCTGAAACTCAGAGGTGAGTAATTCCCCGTGCCTTTCCTCTGCACGCCTGCACAGCTGAGGGCAAGATTTCTGATGCTTGCTATTCCTGTCCTGGAGAGGCAGAGTGGCCTGATTCACCGCCTAGCTGGTTTTGCTCCTGTGATTTCAGGGGATGGCCTAGATGTGCTGCAAGGAATTAACCCCTCTCCCTCCTTCCCGCACTGGCCCTTCTGTTGTGAAGTGCAATATCGAAAGAAACCACTACGGCAACACGCCTTGCTGCCAGCACAATGCACAAGAAGTCCAAGCCCTGCTTGCAGACCATTTTGATTATTTTAAAGCAGCATAGTTTACATTTTAAATGTAAATTATTTTACATTTGGCTTTTGTCCCTCTGTTTCCTTTGCATTTCCATCATACCTGGCCACCCTTGCAGGAGGTGATTGACTGTTTTTGCTAGAATTCCTCATTTAGCTCACTATCCACCCCAACACCAAAGCATCCCAATGCTTTGAACAAGCAACCCAGAAGCTTCTTAACAGAGCAAAATGTGACTCTGAAAAACTTCAGGAGACCATGCGTGTGACAGGTTAACGTGGACTATTTCTGAAGGTGAAAGGGAGGTGCCAAGATCTGAGGGCAACGGCAGCACTCTCCCAACTGCAGTACATGATGAAAACGGCCACCGAGCATCTGCGGTGCATCCGGAGCCCTGTCATGCATTACAAGCATATTTTGAAAGGTTTTATAAACAAATCCAAAGGAGGTTATTAAATTCACTGTTCTGTGTACAGAAGGCATGAAAAAATTGTTGTGAATCGGGTAAGTAAACAGAAGTCTAACTGCAAATAATAAAACTACATAAATAATACAGGAATGACGACTAGATTGCTGTATTTTGAGTGGATTTGAGGCAGATGTGAAACAGGTGGTAATTATTTGCTACAGAGTAACTGCAATTTACTTGAATTAACTGCGTAGTATGTTTTGGCCACAAATCCTTGTATTAACGCAATGTTTTCTGAACTTCTTTAGGGGAAAAAAATTAGCGTATCAAGTTGCGTTTCACCACTGCGCTTGCATTTTATTTTTTTAATCCCAAATAAAATACAAACATTCAGGCAGATCTGTGAGGTTGGGCAAGCTGCCAGGGCAGCAATGGCTAGGGGCTCCAGGCAGAAAATGACCACTGGCTCCACGCAAGAGGAGCACTCTCATTTGGTTTCACCCCAAATGCCAACACACAGAACCGTGCCACATCTGATGCTGCGTGCGCCCAAAAACGTTCCCTGGGCATCTCCATGGGCCACGCAACGGGCTTGCAGGGTGACTCCCGTGGCTCTGTTTCTCAGTCAGAGAGATATCTACTACATCTCCCCTGGTTCCAGGCACGTAAACTAATTACAACAATGTTCCAGCAGAAACTTCCTCTTTGATTTTGCACGCTGTTCTTTCAGCACACAATGATGACAAAAATCTTAATTTGCTTCAGATGAGCCTGTTAGCTGTATTAATAAATTAAAGTGCCAAAAATAACATAGCAGTGCCTGAAACTCCACCAGCAAAGAAGGCATTAAGCAAAACGTATCAGAACTACTGTGCAAGGCATGTACTTGCTATATTTAGCTTTCTACCCTACCAGATGATAATCCCAACGTGGAATGAAAAACGTGCTGAATCACTACATCTAAAAAAATGTATTCTTCTTCCAGCAAAATGTACCAGCCATGTAAAACTGAATGTGTGCTTTTCATCCTACATTAAAATACTGAACTACAAGCGATTAAGGAATACCTGAGACCTTCTTGAACGCATGGCTCAGAGGAGCAGGGATTTAAATCAGAATTCATGTACTTGGAAGTTGGTATTCAAACTGTTTTGCAAAAGGAGCACTCTCTCTGTTTTGATAACCCAACACACCGTGACTGCTTCACAATACATGCATGGCATGAATATCAGATCCCATACCGCCTACCTTAGCCAGGAATAAGGGGAAAAAAGCTGACTTTGGCGACGCTGTTTACACATGTTAGGATTTAATCCTGCAAATCCTTCATCCAGCGGTGATGCCGATAAAATTGTGGGGAAAAAATGCAGATCCTCACCATAATTTGCAAAAGTCTCGTGTATAAAACTTGTCAAATGCACAGGCAATGTACATGAACAGAGCAAGCCTCTAAAAAAGCAGACAAATGCTAAATTTTTGAAGACATATTTTAAAACAGGATGAGTATTTTGCCAGCTAAAGAATTATTTTTAGAGAAACTAAACTTGAATAAGTGGTGCTATGGTACCATATGGCAATTTTCACCAATCGTGGCAATAATATTTTTTTAAAAAAACAATATCCTTTTTCCTCTCAACAAGCTTTGCAGATGAGTATAGGAAAAAAACACCTGAATTAAAATTAAGCAGATGCTTATGACATTCCTCCTAGCAATATAATGTGATTTATTGAGTTACACTGCAGTCTTCAGGTTTTTAACCAGATTAAGGCTGAAAAGAAGCCGGCAACTAAAACATTTTTCCATTTTTATTTGTATTATATTTAGTTATGTTATATTTTTAGTTAAATAAACTTGTGGAAGAGTACAGAAGCTACAAGACCTAATGGCCCGGATACGTAATTAATCAGATTTAAAAAGCAAGGACCATTTATTTACATAATACTAATAGATTCTGTTCTATTAAGCTAACCCATTCAAATCACAAACCTGACTGCTGCTAGTGAGAATATTTTGCTTGGCAAAGGTCCTAAAGGTTCTAAAATTATGTATGCTATTTTTATTTCCTCCTTGGATTGGATTAGTTACTAAGCAACTGAAGAGTTCAGTTCTGTTGGTTAACAGACATACTGTATTTCATAAAATTGGTTACTATATAGGACCTAACTGCCCATAAAGAAAAGATAGTACAGTGGTCTTCTGGAGGCTAGCAAATGGTTTTATACAACTGTCTCTGCACACATTTTAAATGCACATAATTACTATCTGGGTTGCAAGGGGTTTTTTAAGTTTTATCTCTAGGTTATGTTTTTAAGAAAAGAGGGATCTCTAAGTCAGCACCCTCCTTGACAAGGGAATTTGATCACTTCTCATTTCTTAAAGATGCCACTAAGGAATCAGAGCTATATCATCAGTGTAATGCTTGCTCTTTGGTGCACTGAACAAATAGGACACAGGTTAATAATTTAAAAAAAAAAAAAAAAAAAAAAAAAGGTAAAAAGCAGCAGGGAAGATTGAAAAGATGCCCTGAAATAGCTCTCATTCCTGAAAATGTACAAGAATTCTGGCATAAAGGCAGAATACCGATAACATCCTTTAAGGCACATCCAAAGGTCCTACCTTTAGCTGCTCAGTCACTTGGAAGTACATACGTTCTTCGTATGGCTGTACTAGGGAGGGAAAAGTACTTGAAGCCTCTCAGGACTGTGAAGCGTGCTGCATACTGACGCTGAAGCCCTATAAAAGCTCTGCTGCGTGCCAAGCTCTTCAACTTCACAAAACACCTGCCAAGCCCCCTTTAAATAGCGTAAAACGTGGAACTGATATTGATGATTCCTCTGGCTTGGGTGTTTCTTGGTAACTTCAGACTCTGCCAGCTCAACCTAACCTCCCCCTTTTGCAAACTCCTATTTGAAGATGATATTATTTCCAACACCTCCCCCCTCCCCCCCTTTTGGTTTGTTTTGTGGATTTGTTTGTTTTAACCCCAGATGAAACCTTTGACACCTAGGAGGAATGAAATACTCACTTTCCACAGGGTTAAAACAGTCCCCGGGGGAATGTGCACCATTAGGTATACCCTGGCACCTTTTCAAAAATAAAAGGCCGTGCCTAGATAAGTTAGCCTCCCATCTCTCTCTCTCCAAGCCAGCTGACTGCCGCTTTTCTGCAGCGATGGGGTGGTGTGGCTGCGGTTTACAAAGGTGCTCAGACACGGCTCAGCTAGGCAGAGCTCACGGAAGCTTCTAGGCTGGATGGGAAGGGCACATGCTTGTGTAACCAGCTGCCACATCAAACATCTTCCCTGCTCATGGGCAGCTGGGTCAGGTGAAGTGCCTTCCTTCCCAGTCAACAAGAAAAGAAAACCCACCCAAACCACAAACCCCCTGTTAAAGCTGGCCAAGGCATTTCTGAGGCAGGATGCACCAGGTACCCACCCTTGCTTGCTTAGTTGCGGTGCAGTGCAGAAGAGCCAGGCCGAAGCAAAGGGGTTGCCTGGTGGGGCTTCTCTTCCCCGTGTAAATCAGTGGGCAATACCCGGTGAGCGGAGGGACAAAGATGCTGGAGTGCCTATCAGTCCCACAGCTGCCTATGCCACCCGTTTCTTCTAGGCAATGTGTTTAAGCTCATATCCATAAATAGATGGTACTGGATGATGATAAAGTAATTGGAAATGCTTAAAGCAGCTACTCCATAAATCATTTGCATTCACTGGGTTCCACCTGGGCCCTCGCTGTACTCTCCTTCCTCTGCTTGCTTTGACAGGCAGTGCACAAAATGGGTCACTTTCTGTTCCCTTGCATATTTTATCACTAAAAAGGGAAAAGCAAAAGGTTGGCGTTCAAAGGGATTCCTTGTCCGCATCTCCGCGCAACTTCAGCAATCTGGGTAATCTCAAGAGCAGACCTTTCAAGATGCACACAAGACCTCTGACAAAATTGCTGCCCCGATATCACAGTACTTCCTCCTGCTTGGCTCCTTGCTGTCTCAAGGCTTAACATGCACACACACACACAAAATCAACTTGTAGATACTAAAGCTGACCTACAGCATGTAGTGCGCTATTCTGGAAACTAGTTCAGGCAATTCAGCCCCTTCTTTCAACTACAGCCTATTCTTTGAGTATCACTCTTCTACAAGTTTTAAATAAAACAACACTTAAAGTATCATTAGTGATGCTTAAAAAATGCCTGTGTAGGTACTAGGCCACCTGACCCCAAGACAAGAGCCTACCTTCCTGTAAATTAAGCAGCAGCACATTTGCACTCAAACCTGCTCACTTCAGGACTCACAACCTCAGCACAATCTGCCAAATGAGCTATTTCAAAATCAAAAGGAAGGAGGCGAAGGGGAAATAATCTGTATTTGTGACGAGTCCCACCTCTGCTCTCTGGCCAGCTGCAGGGAGAGTGAAATTTTGGTTACTTCTGTGGTCCCACTTCAGCCCAAAGCGGACAAGGCTTTAGCAGCAAGAGCCAACGCTATGAATGCCATTCAGCAGCACCGATGTCTTTTTTTGCAAGGAGGTACTGCACTGCAAGATAGACTGCTGCATGACCCAAAATAAACGCACTCTGCGTACATTTGGGTACAAAGCACGTTACATTTAAATTCTAGGAACATCTTGGCTTTTCCACCAGGAATTCCTGAGGAATCATCCCGAGTCAGCTGGAAGGGGGACAGCACAGATACAGAAGATCCTACAGGATCGATGCTGGGGAAGATGGGGAAGGAGGGTGGAGCAGTGTCTCAAGCACCTGCTAAATGAGCGTAGTCATTTTAAATGATGTTTAAATACCGATGTTGAATAGTGACATGAATGAAATGTACTGGAAAATATGAAGCATTTAAGAATCAGTGGGAAAGTATGAGATGCCGATCTGCAGTTGCAATAAAGAAAAGTCAGCATTGCTCGTAGACACACCACACTGAAACCTCAGAAGCAAGCCAGTACCCTAACACAAAGCAAAGCACGAAGCCAGTTCTTAGCTGGCTTTTTTAGGGTCAGCTTCTCTTGCTTTGCCAAACCCTTGCCTCAGCATGCACTGACACAGCAGTTCCACTGAGAGCATTATGGCCAAGCAAAGTTAACGCAATTGCAGGTATAAGCACTGTTAGACCCAAGAAATAATATCAGAACCAAGGTTTCAAGACCAGAATTGCCACTTTGCAAACTAACTGTTGTACCATCTCTTATAACCCCACAAGCACACAACAGGAAAGCCCTTCAGAGACCTCTCTTATCAAATGCAATCCTGCAAAGTCTCTGAGCAAGGCTGACTGGGCGATTTTCATTTTTGGTATGTGCACAGTCCTCCTGACTTCAGCAGGACTGCTCAAGCCCAGGTCCACTTGCTCCACAGCTGATCTTTCAAAAACTTTGCATTTTGAAGAAAAACAAAACAAGAATGTTGAACTCTACAAAGGAAGGAATTCTAATAGAAATGCCTCGTGAAGTGTGAACTCTTCTAGACCGTCCACAGTTTATTTTCCAATACAAGGCTACACTTTTGCAGCTTGCTCCTGTGGGGTGCTATTCACCAGCGATTCCCAGGACTTCCCTGCAGCAGGTACCATCATCTGTTTCCGTGCAGCAGCTTCACCCTTGCAGCTCTAGCTCTTGCTGCCCACAGGAACTCAAATTATGTTTTTTGATTTTCAAGGTAATCCATGCTGCAAACCTTACCCATGCAAGCCAGTCTACTGATTTAAATGGGAGTACTTGCAGGTTTGCAAAATCAGGTCACAGGGAAGAAAAAAAATAATCCTGTTTTGTAATGCCTGAAAAAGGTACGTGTAGGAGAGATGGGGTTTCTTTTCTAAAAAAAGAAATACACAGTGAAACTCAAGGAAGGGAAAATGAAGCCTTGCTTCTGAATCGAGACAAACTGCTGTCTTACTGGCACAAGTAAATTAAAGGTGAAAGCTTTGTCAGTGGCTGTGCTCTGTGGAAGACAGCTAGAGAGGAAGAATTTAAGATTTCTGGGACAGGAAGAGTCACAAGAGATGAACATTGTATGATTTAATTATCCAACTGAAGGGATAAATTAAGCTTTTGACTTGGAGCTGCATATAAAGAGAGCAATTAGACTTCTCTTTAAGAAAATTAGCATACGGTTTAAGATGGGACTAATAGCTTAAAACGCTAGTATGCAATTATTACTTATATGCAATGGTAATAGATCCGTATCCTATACGGTTTGAACTAGATGCTCCATTGTTTTATATCAGTATTCCTTTCCCAAAGCCGATGACCTTGTGCTGGTTTGTACTGTTAGAAGATCTGCCCCAATGAGTCCATCTGGACAGTATGGACACCACCTCTACCTTTCACTGAAGTCTTCTCCATTTCTAAACCCACACTGCTGCTACGTGTCTTGGATATGTATTATTCATAGATTATTAATCCCCTTAAAATTGGTGCGTGCTGTGAATCTGCTCTTGAAATGGGTTCTGCATATACACATCCATGCTTAGCCTGGGTTCGAGTTTTCATGACAGACTTCTGTATAATAGTACACTGTACGAATAATCCACTTTTTTTTCTTATAAGTGTGTGTATGCGGATGCATACCTCTATATCTATATCTGCACGGTTGCCCTCCGGGCTCTGCAGGCACCACATGAAACAATTTCAATGAGATGAGGTGCTAAACTTTCAAAAAAAGCCAAAACCATCTCCACCAAACTTCAGATTTTGAGAGGCTAAATCAGTAGGAGTTCTTTGACCAAAATAAAACTCTGCCAATCTATTCCAGGTAGGGAATGAGCCCTAAATCATTAGGGAAATACTTAGTAATACGTTTAAGGTTTAAATTCAGTGATTTTCCAGATCAGGAGTGTATATAAGCGTATTCTCTACACTGTGCACTAACTATCAATAAACTATGCGCTCTGTTTGGAAACGTAACAAAAATTGAGAGAGATCTCATCACTACTGAGGCAAGCACTTTTGACCCTGTGTAAGATTTTGTTATGGTATCCTTATTTGAACAAGTAACAATTCTGAGGAAGTCAATGTTTGCTCTGCTATCATATTTCTATCTAGCAGCACTTTCCAGAGTGAAGAAATTGCTCTATCATGCGTGCAGAAGCACTTGGCTTGCACATAAAAAGTCCCTGGAGGATTAAAAAAAAAAAACAACACAACGCTTTCTGAAACCCTATCAACATGCACACAAACTGCACACCAAAGAACTGGCTAGTATAAATCTGAATGCATTTAATACCCAAGTGAGGAGCAAGACAGTAACTCTGAAGCAACGATCCCTCCTTTTTGTGTAACTCCCTGGCCAACAAAATGTTTGAAAGAGTAATCATTTTCCATCCATGAGTTCTTACCATGCACTTTCATGCTCATATAATTAACTTCTCTAAACTAATGCAAAACAGAAAAAGGAAAAATATCAGTGCAGCTTTCAGCGCATTAATATAAGCACGCATTAGTTTAATTTTCTATTGAACAGATTCACACAGTTGTTTGAAGCCCTGGGATCTCAATGGTAAAAACCTAATGTGATTTGACCTCTTCTATACAGAAAATCAGTTGATGGAAAGAAGATTTAAGATCTGCAGCTTTACAAATTTCTTACATTCACTAAGTTTTTATTACCAGCAGTACTGGAGGGGAAAACATTAAGAGTAAACACACACACAAAAGGAATCGCTGCGTTAGTTCGGAACTTGATCTTGCACACAACTTCTCATTATAATACAGCACCAAAAATTACTAGGTTGCATGTTTACAGTGGAAAATAGCATCTTTCCCTCTTACAAATCACATAGCCTGACTTACTCTGAGCTGAATTTCAGTTATGAACATTTTTTAAAGTATAACAGCAGTAAGCACCATGATGACTGAGCACCATGATCACTGTGGGAAAGCGTCCTTGGTGGTCATCAAATGCTGGGGTGCCAGTGGCATCAATCAAGCCACTGACGTGGTCCTCATCCACTCCCAAGGGGGCAGCCCAGACAAGAGCAAAAGTGTGCTCAGGCTGTAGCTCTCAGGGATACACCCCAAAAGCCTTGTGCCAGTGAGAACTGACCTGTTCGCCCCCACGTTGTACTAGTGTTTCCCCCAGAACAGACCACCTGCTAATGGGCAGGAGCTGGTCTTCAGGACTAGGAATATTCATGCTTTTCTGTTTCTATGCTGACACTTGCTGCTTAGAAGTCTTGAATTAAACACTCTGATTTCCTTGAAAATGCTGCTCTGTACCTATTCAGAACTGCCCTTTGGGAGCAGGTTTTTGTAACAGGTTCCCAAGATCACAGGTGAGCGTTTATCTCTAGTGTGGTTTAGTCACTACTACCTGCCCTCACCTCCCACCCTGCAGGGCGAGTTCATATGGCCCAGGCTTCCAAGGAGGCTGTCAGAGAAATGCAGGAGCCTGTGGCTGCCAGATGGCTGTGTATCCATCTATCTGTCTCCCACTCCCTGGTGCTACCCCATCACGCAGCATCAACTGCTAGCTCCAGTGGGAAATTAACTCTCTCCCCTGCTCCTACTCAGGAAAGTTTCCACTCCGCATTGTAGCTACGCACCACCAAACAAGGCCCGAGCTGGGGGAAGACTGCCGTGCTGATGTTAAGTGACTTGCTCAACATGAAGTGGCAGAGGCAGGAACATGACTGCGGGTCCTGCACAGCTCACACCGAGGGTTAGTAACACCATGTAACAGCAAGGTATTCCTGGTGGTGAAGGCAGAACCTAATCAATTTGCTCTTCTGCAGCTACATTTGCTGGTTTAAAGTTTTGCGTGTACTTCTGAAAGTGAGCGCATGGTGACTGAATACTTGAGTATTCAATGCCTTGTTTTACTGCTGCCCAACACCCCCAATAGTAGCCCATACAGAAGCCTACTCAGACAATTATTTGGAAAAGATGAGAGATCACACTATTCCCAGGAGAAAACAAAATGACCCCCCCCACCCTTTCTATGTTCAGGACAGAGGGCTGAGTACAAAGTATCATGGATATAAATTCAGCAAATACAGGTTGTAAATACTTACCTAATGCAGTATTTTTATAATACACTGGTTCAAGCCTTTCTTTTGTATAACAACGCTGGATACCAAGGTCTTACAGGGGGACATGTCTCCCTGGCAATGCTCTACCTTCCCGTACATACTGGTTATAAGGGAGTAACACTATGCCTGCATTACTGCTAGCATGGGCGTGAAATGCATTAATGCAGATCTTAAAAAAGCTAGTTTTGGAAGCTTATAAAACCCTACATATTCTTTTGAACAATTAGTTCTGGCAGCAAGACCTTTAATCCAATAAAGCCTCATTGTGTCAATAACAGACCTCACACAACGTGGAAATTGTGTAGCTCTGGTAAAGCAGCCTGCATGAGGGTCAATTAGCTGTCAAGAACACAGGTCTGGGCTGAAATTATCCCCAGTGCAGAGGCAAGGGATTCACACAGTGTCACACTCCTCTCTTAACAACATCCATGGGCTTGGAGCTCACTGCAGAAACCAGGACACCCTCTATGGACTTCAACAGGCCTGGTGAACAGCACCTGAAACGGGGCTTCTTCCCAGCATCGGGCCACGCAGCCAGAGTTATTCACTGCATCCTCTTAATGGGTGAGGAGGAGCCTCTGCTGTTGCAATAACCGTTGGACTTTATGATCTTAAAGGTCTTTTCCAACCTAAATGGCTCTACGAATAACAGAAACGACTACACAATGCAAGCATGACAACCTTGGAGAGAATTTCCAACCAAAATCTCCATAGGCAAGTAGTCTCCTTCTATGATATAGGGGGCTACACCCAGTGAGTGATGGGAGTTGATTAACTTCTGACTTCTTGACCAGACCTTTGGCCAGAAGAGAAAAATGAAGGCTATGAGAACACAAACCTTGTGAGCTCTAACACCCCATGTTTCAAAGGGATATAAAGAGACACTCTGTCCTGTTAAAATCAAAGCCCTGTGCGCAGAAACGAACCTAAGCCAATGCCCTGCCACCTCCCAGAACAGAACAACTTTCATAAATGTGCAGAGAAACACTGTGTGGATTATTTTTTTTAACTGAAAAATAAAAAAGATACTGCTATTGTCCTTTGAAATTTTATGAACTGTTGACCTTAATGTCAACTGCCTGCCTGGTCAACGTTAATGAGAAGGATTAAGAAGGTATTTCCATGGGTTTGGGGACTGCTTTACTTCAAATGTATTCCGTTTGCTTTGCTTATTTTGGCAGCAGCCCCTAAAGGCCAAAGGGCCTCACAGCATCCCCAAAGCCCACTGGGACCATTTGTGTGTGGCAGCTGCTCTTGGGGAGGTCAGAGCCAAGACCAGTGCAGTGGCTACCACTTCTGGTCAGCCCCTTGTGACTTCTAAACACATCCAAAGCACGATGAACACCCTTCCCTTTTGCTTTCCAGCACATTCCCCCTCACCCCAGCTCACGAGCCTTTCCCCTCATTGCATGAGATTCAGCTGTGCAGAAATAAAGTTTCTAATACGCTTTGCAGAAGCTAGAGTGAGGGCCGGGGGGCAGGAGCAGAAAAGAAAGGAAGGAAAAGGTACAAAAGCACCAGTTATGCAGGAATTCAGTGTTTTTACCACCCCCCACCCCCCCAAGCTCCAGGAGTCAGCTCCAGTCAATTCCACCCAGACAATAAAGTCATTTATCACTGGAGAACCCGCACAGGTTCGATACCTGATGTAAAGCAGATGATTGCTTCCATTGATTCCCATGAAATATCCGAGCAGAGCTGCAGCCAGCCGTGGCTAGAGCGCATGCACCATTTCTGATGGTTTAATAAATAAACCATTGATTACAAAATGGAGCCTGATAAATCCTGACAGGGCAGATCTGCAGCTGTACCTCTCCTCTGATTCCTATAATTAATGGCTTAGTACTGTGCTACTGTTAAGAGAGGACCAGCTCTCATCCAGAAGCAATAGCACATGTTGGCGACATTTATGCAAACGTACATAATTACTGCACTCGGCATAACGACAAGGTCACTTCTTAGTTTGGCTGAGATTTTCTCTGTGGAGACCATCAGCAGTGGCAGGGGATGTCTTGCCACAAGACCGTTTCTAATGCCAGAACTTCAGACGCTTGAAAGCATGATACCACGGCAGGGCGGCAGGAGACTGCTAATGCCTCACCAAATGGGGAGATCTGCCCCTCCAGTCAAGAATCCACCAGAAGATGCAGAATGAGAGATGCGGTGACCGACTGGGCTCTGGATGGTCTGCAGGCTGGGAAAGGGACCGATCCACTCCTGGCCACAGGTTTTAAGGAAAACTTCACGTAAGGCACCCCTTGACAAACAGCATCTTGCAATCCCGAAGATCTGGACAACTACAGCCTCATTTATAGTGCCTTCCTCCTAAGCAACAAAACTACAGCCTTGTTATGAGCAGTTGTTTAAATGACCTATTTTTTCCCGAAGAAGTGTTGGATTTAGAATATCGCAACCAGCCCACAAGCCTGGCTGATAGGTGAGAGAGGAAAAACGAGCCGAATCAAACAGTGTTCATCTGTCTGTGTAAATACTCCTCCGGTCACAGCGACGCACAGCCCCAGAGCTCAGCTGTGACTCAGAGGTCTGCAGCCACAGACCCCAGCATTGCCAGCGTCTGCCTCCATCTGCATGGGCGACACCAGGACAGAAGCATTATATCTTTCTGTAACTGATACATGTGCTCTTCCAGGAACATATTTCGGTATCAAGCCAGGCTAATACATGTCCAATTGCCAGTGGAATTGCTTTATTGTTTACCAACTTTATTAGGCTCTCCGGTCAAAGGAAGGTGCCAAGTATCAGATGCATCTAATACAACAGCTAACTATTTACACAAAACTCATTTAACTTCATAGTATTTTAACAGGGTAGAAACTTCCTGATGACATTCTTCAGTAGTTTCAAGGCAAACCCCCAGATCCTTAAAACATACATTGCAGAGGAGACTGGCAGAGAGAAGAGGAAAGAGACTGTATTTGTCTTTAAATTTTTATTTGACTCCCTCTAGCCTGACTAGGGACAGAAATAGGCACAGTTTAAAAAAGCCACTAGATTTTTTCAGGGTAATTTCTCGCAATTTGAAGAGGTGAATTTGTCCATTTCAATTTGAATGGAAAATGAGCTTTCTTTGGAAATGTAATGCGTAGATCTACAAAACACATTAAACACAGGGGGTATTACTCAGTAATGTCCACCAGAAAGTATTCATCTGAGTTAATTCTGTTTCCCAAATGAAATAAAATGCAACAATAAATAATGGCTAATGTGTAATTCCATGTAAAGTCAGGACCAATCTTTTCTTTCATTAAACTTGGTACAGTGTGTGTGCTATGCATTTTTAATACCTTTAAATAATTTAGGAGAAACAGTGCAGACTAAGACTGACAGGAAATAGTCTAAGTCCTTAATTTTAGGAAACAGCCTATAAATGAAATTTCAGGAGGATATAACTTCTTGATTAAAGGCAAATTGCTGTTGTCACACCCAGAAAAAAATGCACCATTATATCTTATTACTCTAATTTATTACGTTTATTACTGTAATTTAGGAGAGTACCACAAGACAACAACCAAAGAATCACGGCCTGGGATTTCACTGTGCTATGCCCTGCCCAACCACTGCAGAATAAACAGCAACAATCTAGAATCTGAGATATTAAAGCAAAAAAATGGCTCCTCTTATAAGCATGCATCAGCTTCTGATTTTTG
This sequence comes from Falco peregrinus, assembly GCF_023634155.1. NCBI lineage: Eukaryota > Metazoa > Chordata > Aves > Falconiformes > Falconidae > Falco > Falco peregrinus. The sequence goes on from NC_073725.1 coordinate 14,137,378, forward strand.
ACAGCAAATGCATTTCTGACTCTTTCCATTTTCTTGCTGGCTGGTTCTTAAACATATCTCTCCCTCCTCCCTATCCGTCACTCCTGACCCTTTTCTGCACGCAGTATTTCTGTCCTTGCCGTGAATCTGATGTGCCTGATAGACTGGGCATGCAGGATGCTGATTAGCGCCATCAGCTTTAAAGTTTCCCTAACCCATTTCTCAGGTAATCTTGTACAAATGCCTATCTACAGCCAGCACATGTGGCAGGGATGCGGCAGCTCACCTACTACTCCAGAAACAACTGCAGTAAATCAGAGAAAAGCTCTTAGCCCAGATGTTGAAAGGCAGGGGCATTAACAGTCTGGCTGAAGCTGGAACTTGAACCCAAATCCCACTGCGTGCTTGTACTCTTCCCTGCAAGCTCATCATGGTGAGGGGTGGTAGTGGATCCGCAGAGGGAAAATAGAAGGCAAAGCATAATGCACGAGCTTACAAATAGCATTGCAAATGAATAACTCTACTCTGCACGAGCAGACTCCGTAAATCCCAAATCATGCTTGTGTTCAAATACTTCCTCCTACAGCTGCAAAATGTGCAAGGAGGCCGAGGGTCATCTGCAAGTACAAGGACTCACAGCACTTGCAGTCGCCCTTATTCAAAACAAACTGTGTGTATTTACCAACAGTATACAAGTAACCTTGTCCATCTCCCTTCCTTCACTCAACACAGGAAGGGACCAAGCCGCTCCAGCAGAACAAGGAGGACATGTTTTTTCAGCCAAAGGGGCTGGAACATCTTCCACTTCCACTTGGGGAATTCGATGCAGAAAATACCTAGCTTAAATCACATTTTACAGCTTGCGTCACGCCAACTAAATAATTTAATAGCCCCTTGTGGCTTTAAAATCTCCTAGTTAGGGAAACCTACCTATTGCACCACAGGTGGTAAATCCTTCAACCAAGAGAAGCGTAAACTTGGCCTTGAAAAACAGGGCTTTTGAAAACCAATCAACCAAAGCCCCATGGTAAACCAGTGGGTGAGAAGTTTTATGTCATTATGAAGGAGACCAGATGAGTTACGGTAAAATCTTAAGAGCCTGGAACTTTTAGTCAGTTTCTGCTAAGCTCCAGAAGATTACAAACAGTAACATCTCTTGCCATAAAACACTGGTGTATTTGAAATCATACACAGGAGGGTACAGATTAAAATATGAACCCGATTATACTACACTAGAAGCTACAAATACCTCATCTACCGCAGTGTTTCAGAGAATGAACTCTAAACATGAAAATTCCAGCCATTACACAGCACCCGGGGCTGGAGAGACCCTATCAGGTTTAGCAGGGGGGAAAGAAAGAGAGAAAAAAGCTGCTGCCTGTTCCTCTCTAGTCCGAAGGGGACTAACATCTTCAAAAAGGCATAACTGCATTTACTCTGCTTGGGGGACTTAGATAGCAGCTAGGTATCAATGCAGTCACGGATTTTATGGGTTCCAACTCCACAATGTACTTAAGCAAGATGACTTGTGTGCACGAAGTTAGGGATTTATCTATCTGTACTTTACACACAAAAGCAGCACCCCATATATTATTCTTGCCCGAACTGGTGTTTGCATATGACACCTCTCCTGAGAAGCACATGTCTTTGAAGGTGAACTGCTGAGCCACCGCCTCACATTTCACAGGTAAAACAGCAGCTCTGAAGCCCCTTGCACTTCCCTGCCTCAAAGACAAGCAGCACAAGGCAGGTTTCCCATATGGAAATGGACACAAGACCCAGAGATATCATTGAGAAGAATGCCCCGTGATCTTTAAGGACCTGTGCAACATCTGAATGCTCAGTGCTTGGTCCTGGTTAGGTCCCAAGCACAGCACTTCCAATGGTGCACTGGGAAGTTGGCTTCAGGACTCTTAGGAAGGCACAGACTTGCTTTTTTTTTTTGAGTGTTAGGTAGCACCCTCGACATTCACAGTGATTTCATCAACCAAACAATCTGCAAAGTCTGGGAAAGTTTCAGCATGAGGCGGTATTACTGAGCGCACAGGAGGGGGGCTCTGTGGCATGGGGATGCCAGATGTGATGCTGCTGGTGCTTCCAACCCGATGGACCCATCTTGGTTAGAAGAATCCGAAGAACAGCAGCTGCTGCACCACTATGCTGCCGTGTGAGCATACGCAGCTCTTCAAAGCACTTATATGTTGATCACGTTTTCTCTGCTTTTTTGCTCCTGTCCTTAAAAAAAACCGAACAAAACAATAAAAGACCAGGGGAAATGTCTCCTGGATTTAGGAGAAGAAGCCATGGTATTTCTCCTTTAAAAGCAAATAAAGGATAGAAAATTCAGCAAAGCGTAGAACAAACCCTCCAATTTTCCAATAGGGAACACACTTCTGGTTTTCCTCTGCACACTCCAACACCTCTCCACCAGACTTTGCTCTAACATTCTTAATTTTCTCAACAGTTTCAAAATTAAAAGTAATATTAAAAAAAATCTACTTAGCAGAAGGATGTTTTCCTCTTTTTTTACTGCCAGATCTTTCCACCTTGTTACTGGATTCAGATGCGAAGTGTGCAACACCCAGGGAACCAATGACAGATTTAAGGGCTGGCCCCTGATGCCCATGCAGTGTTTCAGATTAGTGCTTTGGGATCAATATAACTAACTGGGAGGTTCACAGTTTTCCAAATGAACACAGAATAATGGCTTCTCCTTTTTCATCTGGACCCTGCAGCAGAAGGCACCCAACTTCTGGGGAAAAGTAATGTAAGTGCTCCCAACCAAAACCAGCAGAGCTTTCTAAACAGCTTTTCAATAAAGCTGCACACAGCATACAGCTAAATAAATCCTTTTCTCAGTTCTCACGTGAAGTGACCTGCATAACTTAAAAAGCAGCTTTATTATCTAATAAAACCTTCCATCACACTGAACTGCCCTGTGCGTTCATGCACACAGAGATAAAAATGTGTGCGCACATGGGTGCGCACACACGCAGCCCTATCACATATCCTTGCGTTTCGCCATCTGGCATTGTTCTACGGATTAATAAAAGCAAAGTTAGGTTTAAAGTACCACATATGCACCCAGGGAAGGAGAATTCTTACCGAAGAATTAGCAACCTACATGGAGGCACTATGAGAAAAGACAAGGCAAGCCAGCTAAGACCGCGAGCGTGCATTAGGAACAGGAAACGACACATTTATCATATTGGAGGATGCAAAAAGTTACAACTATATGTGTTTTATGTAGCGTAAGTAAATTGCAAACCAGTACGATTGATTAAAGCTTGTTCAAATCTAGAGGAATTGAAATATGACAAATGCTAACATGACAGTGAAATGTCAAAATAGATGAGGAATTACACATGCCAGTGACTGAACTGAAACTAGCTGAGATTAAGTCAGAGACAAAGATGAAATGCCAGATTGCCTAAAGCTAATTATCTGGACAATTAATGGAATGCCTGCAACTCATTTTGATTATTAAGAGCGCAGTCTATTGGAGAAAGGACAAAGCTATTTGCAAGAGTCTGCACTGATTTCCTCGGAAAAGGATGCTGGCAATGAAGTGGAAGAAATTCTTACCCTGGAGATCACTAAGCCAGCTGCTAAACTATGGTACAGCCATGTCACCTGGTACCAAAATCATACCAATCCCTTCCTTGGGTTGTCACTGGTGTCAAAATTCAATGCACATCTCATTTCCCAAGCTGATAATGTGACAGTGATCCTAAATCAGGAAAAATATTTGTGTGCCTTCGATGCTACAAAGCAAAACACAAAAGTATTTCTATACCTTGACCTCCCAGAAATTAAATTGAACTTCCTCCTGTTCTTCCTTAATTTTATCATGCACCAGTTTTCAGGAAATTCCTACATTCTTTTATATTTATACACTCAAGAGCTAAATGTGGTTTCCAGATAAATTCTTTATGTGATGACACTGCTTAAACTGGCCACAGACCAGCCAGAGACAAATACAAAGATGTTTAATAAAAATATTTCACTTACTTCTTTTTTTGGGGGGAAAAAAAAAAAAAGAAAAAAGGCTAATCTCAAATACATAGAGGCTATCTGTGAAGAGTTATCTGAGCTTTTTTTTTTTTTTTTGTGTTACTGGTACAGGACTACCTTAGTATCTGGAATGAGAAATACCTGGCAAATTCCCTTCCTAAGCACATATTTCTGATAGTAAAAAGCACAGGGACCACATTCTTTTGAAGACACAACACTACGTTTTAGCTTCCCCCCTGCCCCCTTTAGTGAAATCCTGAGAAAACTGTATGCATTCACCACTGCCATTAAGCATCGCATCCATCAGCCACAAGCCACTACACCCAAGACAGCAGAGAGTGGAAATAGATGCGACCCAGCCCTGGTGTTTCTCTGAAGAGTCTCCCCGCAGACAGTCCCTTCAAATATCAGATGTAAATTAGAGTACCTATGTCGACTGAGCAAAGGCCCATTCTGCAAACGCCCAAGCCCAAGCTCTGCTGGAGCTGGGAGGGCGAGCGGCACAGTCACAGTGAGCTCTGCTCATCACCCAGTTCTGACCTGCCACGAGAACTCCTGGGGGTGGATTTATTTGTTTGGGCTCTGGCACGGACTGGTGTAGTTATGCCGCTTTCAGCACTTAGCTAACACCTTTGCGCTGCATGTATATTCATTTTGGAGATTTCTACATCATGTAACAGCTCAAGGTGTAGGACTTTCCAGAGCTGCCTCGATCCTCAAACGAGGATGTCTTTCAGCGTAGGGATCAAAAAGCCAAGCTGTTCCTGCTTTGTGTTTAAATCCAGCACTGTTGCCTTAAAAAGCTAGCGAGAGCCTATGAGACAGCACTGGCCACAGCACGGATTGCAATCCACTGTGCTTTTTGGGACAGACCCACTACCAGGTTAACATCCGTTTAACACGCCGGGCAGAGATTAGAACTGGTTCTACAAACACAATTCCTGAACAGGCACCGGATTTTAATCGAGGGGAAGGCAGCCAGCTTTGCAGCAGGGAAACCAACTTCAAACAGGCACACTAGGAGGGAGCCCGTGCCTTCAAAACATGTTTTATCCATCCTTGGATTACAGCTAAGATGACACACCGGGGAAGCTGCTCTTCCTATTCTATTCTCTGCACTAGAAGGGACCAACACCGAGGGTTTCCGAGCTGACCTACCACCTCAGCAAAAAGCTGCTTGGTGAGCGAGCACAGCTTTGCTGACGAGTTGGTGAAGGGGCACTGGGCAGCAATCTAAATCCCAGAGTAAAGCAATTTTAGTAAAACCCCAATGAGTTTTGCAAACACAAAAAGAGTATGTTGCACACTACCCAAAAGCAACAGCCTTTGCTCCTGCTCCCTGTGAAACCCCGACTCCCAAACGCAGCAGATGCGGCAGTTTGGAGAGGGACCACGAGCAGGATGGGTGTTCACCTCCTGTCATCTGTCGCTAGAACTCAGGCCGCACTATTACCACCTCCAGGCAGGATTACAAGCAGAAAATAGTTCAGATCCACGGGCTCAAAAGGTATTTTTTTCACCAAAATACTCAGAAAAGTACCCTAAATGCTTTTGGTCATATGCTAAATATTAGGATGCTTTTCAAAATACTTCATCTTGCTAACAGCTAAGGGTTTTCCAGCCCCTCAGGGAAAAATCATGGATATTTCATCTTTCAGATAAGCCAAATCTCTCTTTTTTTTGCCATTTTAAACTGATTTTCATCTTCTGAGATGGCAATTAATATCTTGGTCAGAGACATAAGCATAAAGGAAAACTCTTAGCATATCAGGTCATACCGGTATCTGAAAAATGTGCTTATTCTGGTTTCAGCTTTTATTTTTGTTTCCCAAAACAAAGAAATCTGCTGTCTCCCAGGGGAAAGCTGACAGACACACTGATTTGCAAAAGACAAATACGATGGAGGCTGGTGCAAAACCAGATGTACACAACGAAGCCAAAGCAGTCTGTCCCACAGGCTGAAGTCAAGGCAGGGAAGTGGGGACAAAGTGGACTGCAGTGTTTTAAGGGGAAAACCCCAAGCTGACAGGTCCAGCTCAGCTGCTGGAGTAATGTTTTCTGATCTTTGTTCACAAAAAGAGTATTTAAAGATCTGAAAGATTCCTGCCCCCATGGCCCAATAGCGTGTCAGAATAATGCACGCTTCTGCTGACCTCATGGGAGGCACGGGAATCATGCCAATCCATCACACCAATGCCACTGTCCACCACACCTGTGCTTTTAAGAGATCAAAATACAATTCTTGGTTTTGTGAAAGGGTTGTTTTTCTTTATCTTAGTCTTAAAAATAGTGGGAAATTTATACAATCTGTATCCATACCTGGAGAGGCAATGCAGGGGGAAGCATCATTGCTGGACTCAATTTCTTTACAACCTTGACAAAACCCAAGCCACTGCAAGACAGGTGTGAGCACAAGCCGAGTGTTGCACTGTGCTTTGATTTCCCTCGTACCAAACAGAGGTTAAAGGACTATAGGAAGGTGTATTGCAGGCTTCTGCACTACAATACATCCATCTCAAGCACAGACATGAAAGATCTTGCAAGACTGAGGCTTTAGTAAAGCAACAATTCTGTATTTAAATGATGATTTGTTTGGACAAGGTTTTCAGGATGAATCCTGCATGGCAGCTCAGCAAGCTCAGCATGAGCCCGAGCGCTCATTTCATCCTACCTTTTCATTAAAAAAATGGCAGCTCTCTCCAACTACTTTTTTTACATCTCAGGAGTTTTCTTCCATTATAAAGAACCATTTGTATTCTCCTAAATCTGACAGATCTGAACCAGATTGAAGAGACGATATGTGAGGGGATGTTCCTCCTTCCCAAAAATTCTGCCAGGGTGGACTTCAGAAAAAATTAATGATTTTAGACACTTTAAACCCCAAATGAGGGGGAAAAACAAGAGAGGTTAAAAAAAAATAAATACATGCATGCATGTGTTTGATTTGAATGATGAAATCCTACTCATGAAAATAAATAAGGTATTTATGCAAGATGTGTCCCAAAGATAGCCCTGTTGTCCCATTAATCATATTTATTCCCAAAGTCTAATAATGTTATCTTTGGTCCCAGCTTCAGCCGCCTGTAATTTAACATAAGCACCTTTTTTCAGCATGCGAATCAGGTACTAACAGTGTTTCTTTCAACCTCTTTTGTGCTTCTAAATTAGAAAAGCCAGATGCCGTTTTTCTTCAGATATAAAACACAGTGAAAGTGACTGTAAAATAAAAGAGCAATTAACTTTGCAAGAAAACTGTTGTACAGGAGTGAAATACAGGACTTGAAGTAGCCAAAACCTAAAATTATTCCTACAAGTGTCATCCCTTGCTCAGACTAAAATGACAGAACATCACTCTAGAGATTCCTGTCAAATTGGGGAAAAAAAGTAGTCATGGAAGATATCCCCACCACCCACTAATTCGTTCTTTGTGGTTTTATTGCTGCAAGGTCAGATGGCTTGCTGTTTGGATAGCTCTGATACTGGCTCTGTCTCCCCACCATCTATTTTCCTTCTCTGCAGAGTGCGCACTAAGCAGCTAAAACAGCACAGAATTTCTTGTTTTGTTTCCTCTATCACTCAAATGACTGAAGTTTTATGAATTATCTGAATAAAGTTCAGGATGGAGTTGCCCTAGCTGAAAAGGCAAAAAGAAAGCTAACATTAAGGGTTTGGAGTTGCTAAGTATTTAAAAAAAAATACAAAGTTATCTTGGCTCTGACCCTTCCCTAAAATCAGCTAAGATTTTGTAACTCTGTAAAATTAAATGCGTTATCAACACACAACTGACTGTGCAACCCAGTGAAGATAAATTATCTCATTAGTACCATAGAAATCAGATGAGGTCTGCATAGTAAGTGACATATTAAATGCAATTATAAAACCCTACTGAAGTGATGTTAGTGACCTGACACATGACAAAAAACCCCAATGAGACAATGCAGAATCCAGGCTGGAAGATGCACTGATATTATTTCTATGCAGCATACATCAGATACAAAAAAATACTACTCAGCCATCAGTACAAATCCCATAATCAAAAGCATTGGAAAAATTTAAGAAATTATTAACATGCAAAGAAGGGGGCATCTTCAAGAGAAGCAGAACTACCCAAGAACGCAATCCGCAATTGCTAGGACAGGGTGAGCAGGTTAGGAGAGCTACCTTCCCGCATCACCCACCTCCATCCCTGCACAAGCATCAGCTGCCAGACTTAAGGCACGCTTCCACTTTCCACATCTACAGTGATAACTCTCCAATATCAACTATCATAAAAGTAAAGAAACCACATGGCCAAAAGATACTATGGGGACCCCCCCCCCATCTCCTGTCAGCAGTACCAGTGACCTAGACCCCTCCTCACCAGCATCTAAACAGCTCTCCTCAACCCCCCCCCCAGTGCCAGAGACCCCAGCACTGCTGCAAGCAGACTCTCTGGGGCTTCTCTCCCTTTCTCTGTCATGAAGCTTTTTCTTAAAATCTAACTTACACTTTCCTTGCTGCAACTTACTGCTCTTGAACCAGCTCGCAGCAGACAGACAACGGGCTACTCCCCTCTCTCCAGCAGACTTTTACACCTTCCAGGTTTGGATGGCCTCACCAAGAGACCCGCTGACAGCTTCCATTATTTCAACTTGCTGTCGTACACCTTATTTTCTAAATTCCTCATCATCCTTGTTGTTAACCTCTGCCCTTCCTTATATTTTTCTTGAAGGGCTGTGCCCCAAAGCAGACGCACAAGTACTCCAGACGAGTCCTTATTGGTTCTGGCTACCTCAAAAGAATTAGTTCACATGCTGCATGTGCAACACTGCTCTCATCCAGCAAGCCATCTTCTTGCAGAAGAACGTTACTGGTGACCTTTGTCTGCTCTGTGACGCTTCCTAACTTCCAGACTGCAGAAGAGACACCCCTTAGGGGCCACCCGCTGCTTGGCCAGCCTAAACGCCACCTTTTCACTTGTCGAATGGAGCCGCACCCTACATGACAGCATGGTCCCCAGCGAAAGCTGAGTACTTATGGCTGCGGACAGACCGTGGCAGGGCCACCTCCCCTGCAGGGACCACTCCACACTTCACCATCAGCTCTGTCCTTGGTGGCCAGGGCAAGCTGGGAGACACATCAACAGGCCAGCCCCCAAACCTGACCCAAAACAACCCAACAAACGTCCACAACAAAGCGACCACTGCTCACCAAGCAGCTAGCATCCCCCCAGGAACCAGAAAATGAGAGTCCTGTGCAATCTGGCCTCTGCCTAGGGCAGGAGCTCTGCAGAGGGGCTAGGGATGGTCCTTCCCAAAACACAACACTGATGGCTGGCAAAAAGCATATTATTTTTTTTTGTCTTCTGACTTGCACCTGACTTTTACAATGCATTTGGAAAGCAAACCCCTTTTCAGGCTCCAGGGCTGAGGGAGGCTCCTCTCGGCTGAGCCTGTAGCAAGACAGCTCTCTGCTGCACCTCGCGCCCAAACGCGGCTGGAGTCACACGGAAGATTAGAAAAAGTAATCAAAATCCAATTTTATTAAACTGAACAGGTCAAATCAACATACACCTGTACCCAATACAAAAACACCATTCTTCCACTTTTGGGGAATATTTTGTTACTGATAGAGAGCCTCATGTTTACAGGGAAGATGACAAGAGGCTCCTGCAGCAGGCAGTGGTCTGAATGAGACGGGGCATTGCTAGGGAGCTCCCCGCCATCTTCCTCCACTTGCCAACCTCATCACATACAAGAGTGGGGAAAAAGGTGTGAAAAAAACCCCTTGTACTCCTACTTCACATTGCTAGCAAAGGAGAAACACAAAGATGTGCTTTTCACATGTCCTTGTCAGAGGATCCAGGGATTTTGTTCGCTTATTGAAATGAGTCAGCTTGAAAATGCTTTCCTTCCTCTTAACGCAACCTTCAGCTGCCATCAGCGCCCTTGTGAGTGGCACTGGTAGGCGTCAGATGTGGAAACAACCATGCCAGAGAGACAGGGAGAAGGCAACCATTTTCCGAGTGCGTTGTTTCATTCCGCAATAAAATAAGTTACGTTGTTCACGGAATTACTCTTTATCCATCACTACTTAGCAAGACAAGCCAATACAATTTCTGTTCTTTGTACAGTTCATTTTTGTTCCTCCTGGAGGTTAGGAAACAAAGTGCAAATTGACTGGTTTGAATCCTCAACACACAGAGGGGTAATACTGTTTAACTGCAGGTATGTTGCTGGGATGCAGTTCTCCATTTTAATACATCTCACTTTAACTGTAAAATTAATTACTTGGCGACACTAGTAAGCAGAAGTAACCAACAGAGATAACTGCACTTTCATTTAAGTGTATGTTTAACATGCAAAAATAACATACAGCAAAAAGATTTGAGCATGGTTAGTTCTGTTGGTGGGCAGGGTCCAAATCCTTGGTTTTTATCTTTGAAAGGCTAAAAAGTTTAATTGGATTAACTTAGTGGTTACTTACATTATCCAGCAGGGATATTTTGAGCCATTACAGAATGTCTCGTGTGTTGCCTGAGATACAAGCCAATGAAAGCAAGATGAGGATTTGTTATTGGCCGGAACCAATTATTTCTGCTGGGAGAAAAGATCAATTCGTGATAAGAATTAGCATGAAATAACAGATAAGAATTTGAGAAATTTTGACCTTAGATTAAGTGAATATTTTCCTTGGAAAAGCTTAAATACAGCTCTTATGTTATATAGGAAAAATAATCTTAAAAAAGGGGTGAGGCAATTTTCAACGTCCAGGTTCTTTGTCCTTTCTTGCTGGACAGAAAACATCAATAAATTAATTCTCCCTATTCCACATGCCACACGTTTGATCTTTCAAGTCTGAGTATCAGCTACCGTAACTACTTTACACTACCAAGAACTACTCGCAGTCTAATCATCAATGGAAAACTGCCAAAAAACATTAGTAAAGAAGTCTTGAAGCAGCAGGGGTTGAACTCACCTGCCTGTGTGTCCATAAGAACACCAAATAGCCTTTCCTCAGAATTTATGGGGTCTTGCATCTCATGGACCCCGCTGGAAGCGAGCTCCTAAGTGCTGCCTCACTGATACTTCTGCCCACTTTGCTCCCAGGCTCTCCAGTAACCTTGTGGCTGCCACCTTTAATTGCCCTGGGGAAGCGATCAGTCAGGGGCAGGTATCAAAATGGCACCAACTCTTCCACACCAAAGAATGTCCTTTACCGGCTTCTACTTTTTCCCTGCTTTTGTTCCACATAGCAAGAACATCATATTTTCTTAAAGAATAAGGTCAAGGTGCTGGTTAACTGACACTCAGAGCTGTTTTTAGCAAAAGACTGCTAACTTCTCAGGTTCATAGCCCTCCTGCGCTGTGGCAAAGGCAGCAAACGATGTTTGGTTTCACACGTAGCACAGATCCAGCCCTCAAACACAATTCTGGTTCCTTCCTGTGAGACCCCCCCAGACTCGGCACATGTAGCATTTCCTCAGCTCAGTCACCCACCAGTTTCTGACAAGATTTTTTTAGCTTTTTCTTTCCCTTCAGTCTGTGAGAAGTTGATCTGATCTTCACTCTCCCGTTCATTCTGCAGTAATTCTGCTCTGTTCTCCAGGCTATCAAGTTTTGCTCCCTTCTTGCTCGACCCCTTTTATCTTCTCTGTGCTCTTGGGAACGGCTCCTCCGCCAGGGGCTGGGACCAGCCCCGCACTGCCTCACCCTGCGATAACTGGGGGACAGGTAACAGTTCACAGGTAGTTGCAGGGTTGGGTTCACGTCCTCGCTGCTGCAGCTACAGAAATTTTAACACTAGTATATGCCTTCTGACTGCCTGCTAAGGTAACAGAAGCTGAGAACCAGGTGCAAAGGGGCTCCAGAGAGTGACAGCAGAGTGGGATAGTGCTTGTAATATCCCTGCTGGATTTAAGATAGCAACTTTATTATAATTTTAAACATCTTTTAATTAACGAATTCTTTTGCAAGCAACCACATCAGCAGTGGTTTCCATGGATGCTGCTATTGGATACTGCAGAGCACAGAGTGGGGCTGCAGCAGCAGGGGGATGGGGAGGCCCTGCACTGTGCTGATGGGGAGAGGGACCACAGCTGCCTGCTGGGACCCAGCCCAAAGGGGCAGAGTTAAGGCTGGTTTCACGACCCTCTCCCCTCGGCAGGTATCATCTCCCAGGAAAGCACCAAGAGAGCAGCGCTGGATGGAAACATGCCTCCTCCATCCACCTGCTGCTCGTCCCATTGGGTCTTCGTGTAGCCCACTGGCAGGAGATGGGGTCTGCCCTTTCTGGGGGGAAGCCAGCCACATCCAGCCCTGCTCTACAGTGGAAGAATGTCCCCATAGTTCCTTCCTGCAGAATGGGTATGGGCTTTAATTTGTTCATCTCTCAACGTTCAATCAAACAATCTACAGTAGGTTGACTTTCTGATGGGAACTAAAGGCGATTCTTTAATTAGATTTAAGAACTGCAACACTTGAAGTTAAATCATGCTTAGAGAGATGAAAATTGAAAAATGATAACTAATGGGATTTACAGATGATTTCCTTTAAAAGTAAAAAATTATTATTACACACATGTACCCCAAGGACCTTTCCATAGCTGTTAAAAATATTCCTCTTAACAGCAGACAATGAGAATATATTCACTTCTATGGAAAGATGAACAACAAAGCTTCTGCTAAGACATTTTTTAATGAAAGTAAAAATTCCCAATTATAGACTAGAGCCTGCAGTCCCTTCAACCTCCTCCTCCATTTCAGATTCTGTATTTCTTTTGCAACTGAAATGATGTCACAGCTCGGTAACATGGGGGCCACACGCCCGGGTTTTGACCTAAGCAGTGCTGATGAAGCCAGCTGTAAAAGGGGACATTGAATCCTAGCTCAGCGGCATAAAAGTAAAGTGAAAACACTTTTTCAAGTATCTGTCCTATTGCAAAGCAGCACTTCAACCCAAATTTAATACCACTGTAAAAAACCTAGGACCTTAACATTTAAAACACCAGGTAGCATATTTTTAGCTAATCTTCGCATTATTGGTGATTTCCTCAATAATGCTGACAATTCACAGAAATTATTGTTTATGGCTTAATGTTACACCAGTAGAGGTAATGATAATTCCAGGGATCTTCCCCTGTAAATTCAGGCACTCTCTTTTGCATCACATTCATCTCTTCCCTCACAGCCCCAAGGTCAACTTAAAAATCCCTACCAACTTCAACAGGAGCAGATACAGACTCTAAACCTGCTTAATGAAAAAGATTTATTTTCTTAATTAGCATATAAGAATTGAATGTGTGAAGATATTGCTGTAATGCAAATACTGCCTGGTACACAAGGCTTTTTGTGCTTGTGTGTCTTTGCTTGCTTCAGGTAAGTTAATCAGAAAGCCCGTTTGTTTCCCACCTCTGGTCTGCGTAAGCCCACTGCCACTGCAAGGGCAAAACCACAGTCAAAGGTATCAAATGCCAGCATCTGTACTGGTGCCAGAACTTGCAAACACCTCTCTGCATATGCTTTGCTTGGTCAGGGCTTGTCCTTTTGCAAGTGACATGCTGAAACTGCTGTCGATGTGATGAATTCAGGTAGGAATCCTTCACTGAAGTACTTTATCACGTGTCGATAACTTGAATAACATTTTTGTACATCTGAACACATTATCATGTCTCTTACAGGGCTCCCAAAAGTGTTCTCAAGGCAAGTATTTTAAGTTTTCCTTCAAACATTCATCAATAACAATGTTTACCATGAATTTTGTGGTCTTACTTGCTCACTAAAGGAATTACAAACAAATCCAAAAGCAGACAGAATTCTGTTCTGAATCCACAGACCAAAATGAAAATGAGGAGCATGTCTAATGACGTAGCATCGTACGACATAATAAATACATAGGGACAAGACAGAAGATAGACAAACAGCTACTGCTTTTCACACAGATTGTGCTAAGAAGCATCCTACAGAACTGGTAAAGAAAAAAAGAAGAAAGTGTGTAAGATTCTTGCACTCTGCTAGAAACAAAGTCACCGGTGCACGGCAGCTGGTTTGGTGGCTCATCATATGCAGCAAGACGATTACTGCACTCGCAAGGGATGGGCGCCCCTATCCCTAAAACTGCTGGCAACCTTGGCAGACAAGCCAAAGACTGCTTGTTTTGAGATTAAATCCTTGTCCCTTCAGTTTCTTTAGAGCATAACACACTAGAAGAAGCTGGCATGGCTTCCACATCCCCTCAGCAGAGGAAGATACCAAAATGCTGCCACTGCTCCCTGGCAGGCACCTTCTTCCAGTGCTACGTTTATTTGCAAGCAGCAGCTAGAAGTCTGACGCTGCAGCACCGGCAGAAATGTAGCCAGGGTTTGCCAGGTAGGAAAGTTTAGGTATTTTACCTGCTCAATGCTCCTGAGTCAACCGGTAGAGGAAAAACCGCCTGCTCAGGAGCCACAAAACCCTGTCACAGCTTTCCTTTCATCCATGTGAATGTGCTGAATCATTAAAAAAAGGTCTTGCTTGGCTAGGTGAGGCGGTATTTGAAGGCTCTGGAGAAGAGATTATTTGGAAGTTAGAATACATACAATAATTTGAGGTAGCGTTGTGGTGCACAATGCTATTTGCAAACTGATTTCATGGCAGTGCCGCTTCAGCCCCAGGAAGAATGCCTTCGTGGCTATCTGGCTATGAGAAAAGCTTATCCATTTACTCTTCTGAGAGCCCAATAACCTGCTGTGTAGCAGGGACTCTCTTGGGGTGCATCCTCTTCATTCATAGACTCTGATAGGAATGCTCTATCAGTGTTTTTATGTTTATCCCAAATTATGAATGTTTTCAAATCATGCACAGCATTAAAAAGCTTTCTTGCTTTTTCTGGCAGCCTGCGGTGCAAAAATGTTAACTCAGGAGTTTATTCTACAATGGATTATAAATGACATTTAGCGACATGATGGATGCATCCTGGCTTTGCAGTATAAAGATGATCTCAGAACACAAGCCTTATTCCTTGTTTCACTAATATGCTGCACACAGCTCAGTGTTGCCAGCAGTCTGTCTTCAGTATTTTGATTAATAATGTTAATGTAGTTTTCTAAATTGAGTTATTATTCACTTTTCTAAGCATATTTATGTTAATAGAGCATTTTTTTTAATTCAAACATTTATGAAAGCATTAGTTTGTGACCAACAGGCTTAGTTTCATAGGCTACACTGTTTCGACATGAAGGCAAAATTATGTCAATCAAAAATTACAACTTGCTTTCTTTTGTTTTTAACTGAGAAGATAATCTTCTGGAGGTTATTTTACATCTTACCCTATCCTTCAGTTCACATGTCTGTAGTGAGATTATTTTTTTTTAGAACATATAATCATTGAACAATCCTGTTGACATGAAGCCAGAGAAGGTAAGGATTTCCCAACCAAGAACTGGTGTAATTTTGGGGATTTTTTGCAATGTGCTTCACATGTAGCACTTCCAGATTAATGACATCTAGTGACCCAGCAGCATGCCTGGTAGCTAACGTGTTTTCATTCAGCACCTAAGATGTGGGATATGCAGACAGATGCAGTGGCAACCTTCAGCCTCCCTGAACAAACAGGCTTGAAGGCACCAGTCAAGACAGACTTTACAGGAGTTCAATATGGAGACTTGTGTAACATGTACTCGTGTAAATGTGTTTGAGATAGACCTATCTCACAATAACTGTCAAAGAAGCCCTAACAAGACCATGCTGGTAGCATCCACACCCCCTGTTAAGCAAAGATCTGACTTCTTTCCCACCCAAGACCCGACTCATGACATCAGATTGCAGTCAGCACATGGCCACGGTGAGGACAGCATTACTTTTCATGCTCACTCGTTGCAGAAATTGCTCTCCAGCTCCAGGCATCCGATGGGCATGATTCAGCGTCAGCAGGAAACAACAGGGCTGCGCAGCAGGAGGATGGGTGACTCAAAGTCTCAGGGCAAGAGGACCGAGGGCCCTGGCAATGACTCGACCATGAGGTTCTGGCACATCAAAGACAAGCCGCGCTTCCATACATACGGACAGGGAATGCAAGTCCCACTCCTCACCAACACCTGAAACTGTCAGCCATCTCAGTTGTCTCACTGAGAAAAACTTACTCTGGAGCTGATTTTCATTAATAGTTTTGTAAATCTACACTTTTTTGTTTTGATAGTCCTCAAGAACAGAACGACTTTTCTAGAGGGTTACAGACCCAGGATGAACCATGTGTGAGAAACCTGACACTTTTCCCCAAACAGAAAAAAAAGTAACATAGAAATCACATGAAACAGTCCTGCTTTCTTCTCCCACTAAGCAGCAACCAGCCACTCAAATCACTGAAGAAAACAATCTGCAATTTTCCTCTAGGTGAAGAGCACAGTGGCTTTTGATACATATGCACCTAGCTGTGGCTTTCCGTGAGCACAATTAGTCTAACACAGCTAACAAAAGAAAACCTTTTAAAAATATAAAGCTGAAAAAGGGATCTAAAGCTGAGCAAGTGGAGAGGAACAAAACCCAAAAGCAGCTCCAACGCTTAAGGCAACCTACACGCACACCATCTATAGATGAATTTCTTGCTATGAAATGCATTTATATGGATCATTATCTTCACATGACACCTATGCATTCCAGAAGCATTCAAGTGACCACATTATGCACAGCCCTGCAAACCACTTATGCACGTGGGTGGCTCTAAAGAATCCCAAAATTCTATCAACAGGATGGGGAAATGGGGGCTTCCTGGCTAGGGAGGGAAAGAATAGTAGGCAGCATGCACAGAGGCTGGGGCCCATCCCATCCATTGGGTTGGACATGAAAAGCAAGACTTGCAGATGAAGTAAAAAATATTTTGGCTCAGGAGGGGCCAAGAAGTAGATAGCACCAACCCTGCCTGTCTGCAAAAGGTTTCACATCCCCTTTGCTGTGTGGCTCAGTTCACATTGGGAGAAGGTAGCAAGAAGAAAACAATAAAAGACTTTTGCATAGGTGTGGAAAGAGGGAAATGGCTGTATGAGCAAACTGCTTAAAAAAATTGGCTGGTGAAGTTGGGGCTGAAACTGGCTCTGCAGAACGGCAGAGCGCAGGAACCACGGTGGATCCTCGAAGGACAAAAGACAGATGGACTTTGCTAGAAGTTGTCCAGTCGTGCCCCAGTGCAGCTCCCTGACATTCAACACTAGCAGCACAGCATGCCCAGCTGGCCCAAGAGCTGGCCAGACCACCACAGTGCTGACTCGCAGTCTGGAGAACTGGGCTACCAGCAGCAGCCCTGGGGTCTCCTCTGAAGGAGCACCAGGTACCCCCGGCAGCCCCGCTGAAGCGCGCGGGCACTGCGTTGTGATCCGGCTGGGTGTACCTTGCCAATTCAGCAAATTAGGAAATCCTGGAATTAGGCTCAAAACGTACTCCCAGCTCCTATGTTACTAACCTCTGCCTCTCCAGTATTTTTAAACTGTATTTAATTGACACCCTTTCGATGGGCTCCTGCAGCCCGTGCCTGCACAGCACACGTCCAGGGATGGGGACCAGCCCCGTGCTGTCACAGGAAACCAGTTCCTGCTTCCCGCTGATAAGGAAACATGCTATACATTAATCTCCTTTTACAGTACCATATAAAAGTGTAATTACAACCTCATGCCTCCACAACAAACACATCACACATTTAATTCATGCACAAATGTCAGCCTCCACCATTTTATTCTTTTTTTTTAATGTGGCTTGAGTTTGTAATAACGGGTTTGCTTTACTCAGCAAGTGAAGTATTAGGGCATGACCACAGAGCCCAGCTCAACCACTGTTTCCTACGGGATTTTCTCAGATACAACTGACCAGATACATTAAGGAGATCATCTGCATGGTCACAGGTTTTACAGGCCTCCAGCTGGAACAGAAAACCCTTTGTGAGCCCTGATCAATGGAAATAACCAGAAAAGCACTTCATTTGAACACTTAGCAGATGTTCCATTCCAGGTGACCATTAAACCATGTGCTTCTCCATTTCCTTCTTCAAGTCATTTTAAAGATAGAAAACCGTATCTTTCTTATTTTTACAAATATTAAAAGAAACCCCCAAACAACGAAACAAACAGTTAAGCAGGATCCTTGGTGGTGGTGCTTAAAACAAATTTTAAATTGGGTAACATAGGCATACAGTACGGGGCTTACACCTGTCAGTTACTCAGCCAACAGCAGCCTTTCATTATCCAAACACATCAGTCCTGAAAATAGGAACTCAGAAAACTTCTTCACAATAGCTTTCTTCTGGGTTGGTGGTCACTTCTGGGTGCTCTTATCTCTCAGGCAATCCCACACATGAACTTTGCTGTTCTCTAACAAGCTTTGCAAGGAACACACAGAAACAGAGCTGCATACAAAATCCTTTAAGATTTAAGCTCAAGAGATGAACATACCACGTCTACCTAACACAGCACACAACTAAACTAAAGGCTGCTGATCTACTAGTGTTAAGCCATGCTAAACATTTCCTGGTTTTGGTGGTTCTTGCATTGCATTGCATTCCCTTTACTTGAGGATAGCAAACAAATTTCCAGGCATCAACAGACAGCAACAATCCTTCCAGCTGTAATTATGTTCCAAGGTTTACAGCAATCAGCTTTTACCAAGCTGAAAGGAAAGCTGGATTCACCAAAATACAGGTAAACCAGGCTGCTATAAACATGTACAACACAGCCTCACAATTTTGTGGTGGAAACTGGAGAGTCTTACATTAGAATGTGAAATAAATTCACTGACAAGGCAAGAAAAACATTTCAAATAAAGCAGGACATGCAAAATAGACGATTCACTCCTTTTCACCTGAAAATAACCATTATGCAATTTTAAAATTACAAAGTTATTATTTAAATGGTCTTGTGGAAGATCACACAACAAGAATGAACAGACCCTGCACCACACGCAAGTAGACCAACTGTGACTATTGCTTTCGCTAATTAGCCTCAGAGCTGCAACATATTAGATGGACTCTGGCAACGTCACTGGAAAAACACACAAGACAACATACTGCCCTGCTTAAGCACATGCAATTTCACCCTGTCACATCCAAAACACTAAAGGAGGTTTTGGAATGTTTATACAGAAAATATGAAGTTAGGAATAAAACACTTTGCCATCAGCAATGGTAGTGGAGCAGGCAACGTTCAGTGTCAGAATGTAAGACCATAAAAGCCATAAAGTGCAAAAAAGCCCTATTTTCAAAACCAAGTAACTGGATTAAACCAAAAACGTAGCAAACGTTATAAATTTTATCTCATGTCATCATGAGAATGACAGACAATCTCTGATTTGTGGGAGTGACAGACAGGCTTAATTTCAACAAGCCTATTAGAAAGTAAATATATCAGGAATACATAAGAAAAATATAATACGTGTGTAAATGCTCTTTTTGTGTAAAATGTATAAAGCAAGAAAAGGCATTTAAGATCTAGGTACAAAGCTAAGTTATCATGTGTACGGTTGGGTTAACTGGAAAAAGCTGGAGATGTGTTGCATTGCAGTCCAGGTTCTGTTCAGACAGCTGCACTCCTTCAAGTTATGCAGAAGATACTGGATAAAAGCTGAAGCAATGATTGAAAGATGGGAAGCAAAAGGGAAGCACAGGCAGATTTAATTAGGTTCCTACCCAAGCTTACGACATCTATTACAGTAGAATTTATTGGCCAAACTGACCAAGGCTCCACTGTCCAGGGAAGAGACTGAGAAAGTAAAAGCCTGTATTTCAAGGGCCCTCAAAGCTAAGACTTAGCAGGTGAAGAGAACAGATAATAAAACAGCAGATGTGGTTATTTCTAGTCAATCAAAACACACAATGACAGTACTCCATCTGCTTAGCTACAATCCGCATTGCACTTCCTACATGACAAGCAAACCAGAAATTCTACACTGAATCTTCCAGGAAGTGATACCCCAACCATGGTGTTCTACCATGATGAGAAGTCAGTTAAACCATCTCTTGCACGCCTAGAATTATTTTGCATCTATCTTCTTCTGCATTATTACAAATGTAGGTTAAACCATCATTAAAAGAGAACAAGTTTCACCAAAACTATTGCAATATCCCCCTCAAAAAGATTACCGACAGTCATTGGCTCTTGATTAGGGGACACAAGAGATTTCCTTCATAGACTGTTGGGAATGAAGCTTGCCAGGACATAAGCTCAAAGCACAGTATTGCCTATACTACTGAGACTAACACAACCTTCAAGACCTAAAGCGGGGCTTTGTGAATGCTTGCCTAGTACTTTGCAGGGAAGATCACCACCTACATCTGGTATCAGCTTGGGAGTCAGAGATTTACGTAGGACCAGGAATATAGGTGGTGGCAAGAACTGTCCCTCTCTAGATGCCAAATACTTGGAAATGTTATCGTTTGAAAACATGCAGTCCACTGCAGAGAAGAAAAAAAGTAAGGATGCTGCAGTGTTCATGCTCTTGTATCGTATGCTCAAGACCGCTGAAGCTACTGCTTCATGGCTTTACCATTGGCGTTCTTTTTCTTCCTTGCCTTGGTAAACTTACTGATACCCAATAAAGAACTGTCCCTCCAAAAAAAAAAATAATCTTTTAATTCTGAATAGGTTAACAGAAATCCATGGTTTCTGTTGACAGAAATGCCATTGCTGCATATTGTCAGCGCAGGAACCCTACTGAGCAGCAGCAAGCCTGACCATCCGCACCCCCGCAACCGGAGCAAAGGGACATGTCACGCTTGCCAGAAATTATGTTGGTCTGAGCATTATGCCAAAGCAACAATTGAAGAAGCCATGATCAACATTCCCCCTAAAAATAAGGCGATTCAGAAATGTCACTTCTGTTGTCACAGTTGATGTCACTGAAGTGTCACTTGGAGTTAATATTAGCCTAATCAAGCCAATTATAGAGTACTTACAGTATTTAACAGGCTCTTTGATTTGACTTTTGATACAAAATTCTGCATATTCCTAGAGGTTTTATGAATTCGAAATGGTTCAAAGTTCAACTCCAACAAAGCAAGAAGCTTGCAAGATGTTGAGAAAAAAACCCCTCTGCTCTTCAAGCAGAAAATGATGTGTTGCCTTGCCAGCCACAGCAGGCTCTTAGCACAGCTTTTGGCAATGCCTCAACACCAACGCAAGACCTGAGCCCCCCTCACCACACGCTGAGCTCTTCCAGCTCCTCCGCTGGGGGCCACAGTCCCACGAAGGACCGGGCTCTGCCACTTGGTTTCGGAAGTAGCAAAAGGTCACAGCAAAAGTGATGCAGACGCGTGGAGATGGTCAGGTCCCAGAGACACCTCCTTCACTTGAGAGGTGCCCCAGCTCCTGGTTTGGCCATGCAACCAGGACCACCTGGCCACATGCTGCAGTCCCTGTTCACGTAACCCTGGAAATGAGGCTTGCCCAAAACCCACCCCCACACCACTGCTCCAGAGTCAGATGAGGTACTCTAACACTCCCACTCATCTGCTGCAGAAGCAAAACTGGGCAGAAATTTCTGCGACATCTATTTTCCCCTTTCTTTAGTATGGAGGCTAATGAAGAGTTTCATATACACATAATTGTCATGCACAGTAGTTTAATCTCCCTATGCTGTGTTCATGGTCTAAACACGCAGAGACGTATGTTGATTCTTAGAGAAATTAAGCACTGGGGCATAAAACAAGCAGGAGGGAGGGAGAGCAACATTGTTTCCTCCAGAAAGAAAACCATACCTTCGGGATAACGGGTGCCCTTGAGGGAAGGTCAGAGCAAAGCAGCTACAGTGTGAGGAAAATGACACGGCCTTTTAATAAAAGGCAATTTCATAAATGCAGACACACAAGGCAAGTTGTACAAAGTTGCATTTTCTTAACTCCTTCAACCCCAAAAGGCAGCGCTGCACCAAGAGAGCAGTGGCCTTGGAAGGAACGGAGACAGGGGCTCTGCCCAAAGCATCGCCCCCAGCCCCCCGCCACCCAGTACCCATCCCTCCCGCAGAGGCTGTGCCCCACAGCCGGGAGGGGGCTGTCCTCCCCCCTCAGGTCAGGCTGCTTTCAACATGCCAGTCACTTTTAAATCTCTCACCAGCAACAACGGCATGGTCTGCAGAGGGGGAAATTCACCATTTCAGCAAGGAGGAAAAAAAAACCCACTATAGTGGCAGGGTTGTGTTTTGTTTGGTTTTGGTTTTTGGGGGGTTTTTGTGGTTTTTTTGTTTTGTTTTGTTTGTTTTTTTAAAAAAGGGATGAGTGTTTGGAATATTTGCAGCAGTCCTCAGGGAGATAAATGAATGGGCTGTCCATGGGTAAAGCTGAAAAGAGTGTATGATACAGACATTTATCACGCGTACATTTATAAGCTACATGTGGTTTACAGCATAATTAAATAGGAGAAAACTACTGATTTGTACACAAATGCAGCCTCCCATCTTTCCAGGCACATTCGATGAGTAACTAATTTATATCCTTCTACAATCCAAATAATGTTCTCCCTGGTGGAAGATTCTAGGAGAAGCAATTCAAATTCCCACATGTGGAAACTTGAAAAGGGTACTGCAAGCACTGTACCTGTGCATCCTTGACACCCGTGTATTGAATCCCTGCAGACTCCAGGGTGTCACTCTGTTGCATGTACAAAGGGCACACAAATGTGTGCAGTTGTGTAATCAGACTTGAACAAAAGAGAGATGGGGAGAGTTATATCCTCAGAGAATCACTGCTGCTCTTGAGCTCTCACCACCGATGCACCTTGTTGTACCTACTCCTGACACTTAAGGAGTACGAAGCCAGAGTCACAATCCAGAGAAAAATGCACCCTTCTTTTGAGGTCAGTCAATCAGAAGTCAGGAGACAAAGAAACAAATTCATAAAAATGCAATACATAAATTCAAAGATTCCCCCTCCCCCGCAACTAATCTCACTTGTGTAACGTATAGAAAAAAGTATTTAGCTCAGTGTAGGTCCCCTCTTCCTAATTATAACTTGCCACACATTGTCACGATTTCTTACTCTGTATTTACTATTCTGTTTTGCTGCTGTACAGTTTCCTCTGTTGCAATCAGCGTGGGTGTCTGGAGTGTGAGCTGTTAGATTTCTGCTCCTCCCCTCGTATCAACATGCTGGAGGTTATCATAAGCAGCCACAGTAAGGATCCTGGTTACAGGTTTGCAAAACCTCACACAAAAAAAAACTTGAGTCACTAGAAGGAAGACTTTTTTGCCCATAACAGGAAGTTCAAGGAACATGTATCTATGATTTAATGGAATAAAAATCGTGAAAAAATTATTTGTGGGATTATAATCCCTGTGTAACAAGACACAACATAGTGAAGCATCCACTGAAACACTGTTCTTTAAAATTCAGAAGAGAACTCACTGGACTTGGAAAAAGCAAGGAGTATGCATTGTGCAGAAGTGCTACATCTACCTACTATCTAAAGAAAAGGGAAAAAATATTCCTCGCATTTTGGACACAACCTTTCCCTCAACATGTAAATAAAAATGAGATAATTTTAAAAGAAAAAATATCCATGTATTTATTATTTTATATACTGCTTTATGTCAACCTATAACCGATCCTGCTTTGCAGACAATCACTTAAAGGTTAACTTTTTTTAAAAAAATGAAGACTTCTCAGCCAAAATTACAATTACACATTTTCAGAAGAGGCCAAACCACACAGCTTGCCATATAAAGCAGCTCCACATTACCTTCTATTTTGTTCCTTTCTCATGGATGCCTCACAAAACATTTCCATTTTACACAAGGGCGCACCCAAAGTTCAAATAAAAAGGAATCCTGCGATTGTTGTCCTTTATTTAGAAGGCATTAAATACACATCAACACAGGATAAAAATTCTGTGTTCTTTAAGGAGCAGCAAAGCAATGCCTGCAGCTTACGTATTTGTGTGTATTTTATCTGCAAAATACCAGCACACAGGCACTCCTCAAAGAGCCTACGTGAATTTTATTGATGGATCATCGCTAATCCTTCCAACGTTTCATCCCTGCCTTCAGCAGCTAATGAGTTAATGATGATAAACACCATTAACAAAGGAAAGAGGATCTTTCCTTTGTTTCCCAAAGAATGCCGAAGCCTGACTTCTAGCAACATATTTTTATATTCAGCAAAGTTCCTTAAGTGGACAATTTTGCTTCTAGCTTTATTATTGTACCTTTAAAAAAATAAAAAGGTTTTGATCATCCAAATGACAATCCTAGTATGAAAGTAATTAAAATTACTGTTTCCCATTACCAATTATATCTCTGCATCTATTTCCCTCTTACAGGAAAATAAGGAGAAAATGTACGCTAAGTAGTATACTAACACCACAAAATCCACCCAGTCTGTCATCATTCCACAGAGAAACTCTTACCAGGGCAAAGAATTATTAGATATAATCTCGGTTATAATCAAATTTTAAACCGCCTGACACTACACACCTGAACTGCACTTCAGATGTAAAATATGCCATTGATAATCCAGAAAGGGCCCAAATAAGCGACAGATGCTACAAACAAAAAAAAGGTTTCAGGTTTGTTGGCTTTGTTTTAACAAACAATAGATAAGCTATAAAACATACAGCTTGGTCCTACAACCCCTCCTTATGCTGGTTAATGTTTAGGTCTTCAATTAACTCTGAAGGGATTATTTTATAGCACCAGGAGAAAAGGAATTAAGTATTAACAGTAGTTGTATATTCAAACTCCGATTTAATAAAAAAGGCCTGAATGACACAATATATATCAGAATTTACTAAACAGACTGTAAGTCAGCAAAAAACCAATAAAAAACATTGTCTCCAATATCTGATTAAAAACACACAGTACCTTATTGTTCTTTTGAACCTGTCAGTTATAAGCCTTATTGACCTCTTCTGTAATGAGGGGGGCAAATGTTCCATATTGTTCAAACAAAAATTACCAGAAGTAACTGACAGCAATTTTTCCCTGAGAAAAATCGATCTGTTTTTAAGTTATTTGCAAATGTACTAATTTTAAAGTTTCACACATTTAATTACTTGATTCAGATGTTTTGTAAAATCAGTGTGTTTATATTTGAAGTCTAACAGTGTTACACTGGAATTCTATCAGAAAGAGGAACAATCAATATATTAAGAAACAACTATCTACAAGTATACCCTGGATCTAATAAAAGAGAAAAAGAAGTTATCATATATATATAATGTAAGTTTTGCTTTGAAGTCTCCCCCCCCAAGTTTTATATACAATTTTTATATTATTTGATTTCTGTCTTTTGGATTTGGACACTAGTGCAGAAAAAACATTTGAGGAACAAATGTTATAACTACTTATGCTTTCAAAATATGCCAGGTAGTCAAGTTATTAGCATTTCCATTTGCACCCATTTAATACAGGTCTGGTAGCAATCACAGTATACCATTTTCAGCAAAGCACCTGGTATGTCACTGCACATTCACAAGGGCAGGCAAGCTAGTACAGTGTCTCAGTACACAGAAGGAAAAAAAAACCCCTTACTGTACTGTATTTTAAGTATGTGATAAGTCAGAGGCAAATTTCATTTTAAGTTTTCAGTGAATCTGGGGGAAGAGCAAGGTCGATCCACCCTATTCTGAAGGCTGCCCGCTGAAATCCCATAGACTGGCTTACGCTGCACTTCCGAAAAAAACCCCGCTCACACCTCCGTTGTTTCCTTTCCACCTGATGTATCTTTATCCTTCTGAAAAAGGCAGACACAACCCAATTCACAGCTAAGGGTATTACTGTAGGATATACAGCAGAAGTTATGCTTCCCCATATAATACACTATTCCGCACAGTGAGAGGCTAATGGTCATTTGCATACATAGTAATGGAAGAATAAGAGACTGAGAAATAACTGTCCTGCCTGTTCCTTTCCAAGGAGTTACAATACCTTTATGTATGTTTCTGAACTTTTAAACTGTAATACACAGCTGGGGGAAGCAGCTGAAAAGGATTTGGACCCGATACCAGGATTGCCCCCCTCCCCGATCTGTGTGACAAGCTAGAAGAGCGCATACCTCTACATTTAAACGCATACAGCAAGACTATATTGCAACACAAATGCACACAAGGACAGACATTATCTCCTATTTGACTGAAGGCAATCCTAAATGTCTATGGTGTGAATACATCTGATACAGTACTGATTATGAAGAGTTTCTGCCTTACACTATGACCACTGATATTTTATCACTACTTTTGTAGAGTAACCTACGATTAGAGAAATAGCATAAAAAATTGAAATATTTTAAGACCTTCTGCTACACCCCACCCTCTCCGAGTTAAACACAGACAGCTATAGAAAGAACACGCAGAGCTATCTATTCAGAGGCAGCACTGTGAATATATTCAATTAAAACTGAGCAGTGTAGTCTTGAAAAAAGGGGATACAGCAACTACGTTTCCCACTGGGGGCTAGACCTCACCTCAAGCAATACACTACATGCTCTTGCAAGCTGAAATATTTCTTCCTTCCCATGCAAAGGAAAAAAAAGATCTGTGGACACAAGGAGGAGGAAACGCTTACCTTTTATTTCTTTTGGGGGGGAGCAGGAAGGGGAGAAAGAAAAAATAATAATTAAAAAAAATCAACAAAAGAGCCCAGCTCCAGCACCTCGAACGGAGAACGCATCTGAGCAGCCAGTGCGGAGAGCGAGCGAGGCGGCAGGCAGCACCCAGGCAGGGGCGACTCCGCTTGTGCCCCTTTTTCCGGCAGCAGGCACGACAATGCGCGAACACCCCCTCCATATCACAGCAGGCAACTGTAGCCAGGAGACAGAGGTGCTTAAATTAGAAAACCGCTGCCAGAGGAAATAAACGGGAACCACAGCGACCCCCTCGACCCCAGCAGCTATCAAATCCGGGAAGATATAGTGCACATCTGTTTTACGAGGCCCCCAGGGAGCTCCAACTCCAGCTACTTACCCTGTCTGCATTATTAATAGATGTTAATGGCGCCATTATATCAAAAAGAAGCCTTTTCCTCGTTATAATATGGAAATTCCAAGTGTTTTTTTTTTCTTACAAAAAAGCAACCCCCCCCCCCCCCATTGAAGCCGCAAAGGGCTTCTTGGTCCTGCTAACTGCAGAACTGCACCCCCCCTGCTTCCTCCCTTGCCTTCCCCAGCCATCCTCACTGTACTGATTTGGTAGACAAAATCAATTCAAGGCAGTAAACAACCACAATAAAGTGGACAGGCAGACAAAGACTTCTTGCCATAAGGCAATTCCTGAATACACAGTTTGTTTAATAAGGTTCTGAAAAATTTGAGCTGGAGCATATACATATATATTTTAATGCAAACGATGCAGTGTAAAAAATGGGATAAGCCTTCACTGTTCAAATGTTTCTCACCCATCTAAATAAGGGTTTTATTTCTTCAGCAGAAGTTATCTGTCACCTCAAAAAGTATTATTTATACTGACTCAATGACAAAGTATCCTCTGTCAAGCCTTTGATTTAGTTGATGAATAAAGGAATGTGATCCTAAAGTATCCCTAGGCTGTGTTTTTGTTAATGCACGGATTTCCTCCGGGTCCATTCATCCTCAAGGTAGGTGTACTGCAGTCATGCACCAAAGTGTCAAAAGACCTTCCACAAAAGATATTGACCTATTTTAATCTGATCCATGTATAAATGCAATGGAGCTACCACTGGGAATAAAGGGAACCAAAGATGTATTTTTAACCCCTTTATGGCACCACACACAGGACGAACAAATTCGTATCAATAACAAATGTAGCTTCAAAGACTATACAAGAATGTAGCTTGCTTTAACTGCATCTCTTCCGCTGATGTTAAGAGTTATGTGAAATGCTACCACTTACTGAAAGAACCAGGCACATCATCTCTGCAGTTTAGTATTGCTATCCCATAATTTTGACCAGCTTTTAAAAAAAGAATAAAAATAATCAAGAAATGCTTAAATGGCAGGCTTCACCTAGTCAGCTTTCACTCCGCTACACAAGATACCAATTTTACCTCTAATATAAAGCCACCACATCTTACACTGCAAAGAAAAAAGCTATCTGTAAGGATGGCAATACCCTGGCGTTAATTGCGTGATGAAATTTTTGCATACGGCAGTGGGGGTGGGGTGGGGAGAGCGAACGTGTCAAGAATCACCTTCTCGCGCTGCAGATGCATGCTGCAGCTGTTTGCTGGCTTTCCACAAATGAATGAAAAGTGCCGCTAATTCTTCCAAGACAAATGTAACCGATTGGCTTTGTTGCTTGCTTGCCTCTGCGGCTTTTGAGACCACGCAAGTACGCTGCAGACGTGAAATCACAGGGTCTGGCTGTATTAACTGAATTACAGACAGCGCTGATGTGATCATCTTCATCTCTCTCTCGCGCTCTCTAATTATTTATCCAGATCAAGCCTGACTGCTGGAAAATTAGCTCTCTACAGGAGGTAACCGAGCTGAAAGGTTCTTTTTACCAAGAAATGATGGGCTGGCCTCTAGCAGTACATACGCCAGCGTGCAGTTGTAAGGAAATGTCACGAGATGTAAATTTGCAAGTACGTTTCTCTTCCTCCCAGAAAAAGTAGTAAGACATTTTCAGAGGATACAAAAGTATACATATAATTATATAGACACACAAAGTAACTGACCCTGAACTTAAGAGATGTTAAAAAAAAGAGAAGATGTGTAGCGATCATATCCTCTTTTCACTGCTTTATACATTCATTCTCACTTGCTTGTCTACAAGCAGGTTTATAGTATTTCCCTTACGCAAGGATTTCACTTCTTGCCAGCAACTGCAACGAGACCAAGTTTTAGTTCCAGTGCTTGGGGGGGGGGGGGGGGGGGGGGGGGGAAGGACAACATTTTAGTCACTTAAACCAACTTACAGCAGAATGAACAAAGCATTTAATAGTTTTTTTTAAGCTCAAGATACTGCTTTAGCCAGCAGCAATCTAAAAGCAACTGTGAATGTATTTTTATTTTCCATTTATTTATTTATTTTAAAGTGTTATTAAACCTGCCAGACAAACAACTGTAGTTTAAAGTGAATGGCTTTAAAATTATTTTCCAGTTAGCAAGACTGTCATTATGAGTCGATTTGCTGTACTGTGCACATGTGTATGAATGTACACATTCCTAATACACTTTAATGCACACTTTGGTCCAATTCTAGTCTTGTGTAGGCCAGTATAAATTTTAGTGCTACAGAGCTTTAGCTCACCATTTGAAGCATTAACCACACAAAGCATTGATATTAAAACTCAGTTGTACGAAACAAGCCGATTTTGATACCGACAAGCTTTGGAACTTAATCATTCGGGGGGGAAAAAAAAAAAAGGAAAGCAGATTCTAGGCTGGATCTCTTGGCTTGCTCCATTTCCAGCAGCTTCAGTACATCAAGTCTTCCTCGAAATTTTATTTGCATTGGGTGTTATGCATGCCATGGATGGGTGAGAATAGTTGTCAACCCACCTGACTGCAGAACAAAGAGCATTTTTTCTTCCAGCATTTGTTACTGATGCTTGAGCCACACCCTGCCATCCTTACAGAACACGCTCTTTCTCACATTTTCCTTCTTCCTGCTCACACAGACAGACAATTCCTTCCCAGTAACAAAATATTAGCCCTTCTCTAGAATTACTGCCTTGGGTTTCACCTTTTTTAAGTCTTCTGTGGGTTTGCTTTTAAGGGAGGGAGAGGGGCTACAGGTGCAGCTGCGTTTCCCAGGGCACAGGGACCCAGGATGGCTCAGCACCCTGCAGCCAGCTCCCATTGTCCCCCTTGGGATGCTGCTGAGGGGTCTCACCCTGCTCGCTCAGTCACGGGAGAAGGCACAGCCTCCAGAGCATGATTTTAGAGCAGACTGATCAATCTTGGGATTTGAGGGCAGACAAGGGGAGGAAAAAAAAAAAAATACAGGCAAATGCAGAGACAAGAAAGAGGGGAAGCCCCTTGCCTGGCTCCTCGACATCAGCCCCAGGCACCTGCCTGTGGGGTCAAAACGCTCTGGCCGGCATTAACCCCTAATGCCGTTTTGCCAAATGATGCACTCCTCATCTCACCCCCTCAAATCCTCCAACAGCTCAGAGTTTGCAAGGTTAAACTCCCCTCGGTCTGGATGAGCGCCATGGAAAGTTGCTTCCCCCACGCTCTGCATGAAGGCCCTTCTGCCTCTCACCTACGCTCCCATCAGCGCTGCAGATGACATGCAATGCCTGGCCCCTCTGCAAACAGATACAAGAACAAAACCCCTTGTAGATTAGCTACACTACACCCAGAAGCATACCGTGGTTTTTGCACATTTGTACAAACGAGCCATGTTCCTGACTTGATCTATTTATAACATAAGCAAGCAACGTAGCAAGATGCAGACAATGAGAGGACTGGTACCTGCAAAGCAACCCACATCCTTTTTCTGCCCATCAAACATCTCTGGCACCACCTCAATTTTCTAGTCCCAGAAGTCTGGAGACAATCAAACACAACAGCTTCTAACACCACCCTCGACAACTTTTTCATGAGGTCGTAGCAACAATTTGGCTGCATTACTGTTAGCTCTGTAACAGCAGGTAAGCCATTAGCTGCGAGGATGCCTGCAAAGCAGCACTTCCCCTCTACGTTTCCTGAGCTATCAAAAAGTCTCACCTTCTGACTTAACAAAAGCAGCAGGAATGGTGTTTTTCCTCAAGTTTCAGGGCAAGTAGAGTTAAGGAACGGCTCAACTTAGCCTGGATTCTTTTTGCAAGCGTGAGTAGAGGGTTTACTCTGTCTTCTCCATGCCTTCCACTCCTAGCCCAACAGTGCAAAACAGTTTAAGAACCAGCAACACTATGGCCTCTCTGAGGTTTGGCATAGAGCTTTTTTTGTTTTAAAAAGACGTTTTGTTCAGCTGTTCCTTGGTATTTGATACATTATCATCCACCAGCCACGCACCGCTGAAGGGAAGCCACAGTGCTATGGCTAAATTCTGTGTCAAACACACAAAGAAACTGTTGCCACTTTGACCTTCATGAAGCAGGAAAACAAAATCCCTTTAACTTTTGATCACATGATTCTTGAGCAACCAGCAAAGCTAGGTTTCAAAAAACCCCACAACTATCTGTGTATCCCAGGACACCTTAGACTACCAACTGCTGAATGTTCTTGTTACTATTTTGAAATGGGGTGTGGGTGGAGATACCTACTGAAGCTTCTTACTGCAGCTATTGCTGCTCATGGGGTATGTGTTTCCAGAAATCCCTGCTCCTAAGGAGCCTGAGCTTGCATCTGCAACTCTTCTGGGATGCATCTGAGAAGTTTTAGCACCATCTGTTACTTGCAGCACCCCTGGACAGGGATGCCAACCTGCACAGCACCCAGCTCTGCTGCAGGCACTGCAGCAGCCAGGGAAGAACAACAAGGTGAGCCACAAAGGGAAGTCATCAAGACTAGGACGGCAACTGAGACACATGCAGGCAGTGGATTATGCGACACTGATGTGACTAGGCAGGAGGTGACAGTCAATAGGAAAATCCCCAAACACTGTCCACAAGACAGCAGATTAGTGGCTTTTAAGGCACCTTGGTGGTGAAGGCAGTGCAGTGCAAGAAGGACTCGCACCCCAGCTCTGCAGGCTTGCTCCACATTTCAGCAAAGCCTCACAGGGATTTAATGTGCAATGGACAAACAGACACACATGGCACTAAGTGCTGGTAGCAACTGGAGGTCCTGCATGTGCCACTGGGGCAGTACAGGTAGCAGAGACTTTCCCAGTGCACTTGCCGCACCCTGCTACATGACCCTTCACACTCTGGTTGCTGATGGAAGGGTTTGCTTAGTGTGTGGCGCCTCCAACCTGTTTTCCTAACACTGTTGGAATACCTTTTAAACTGTTCAACCCTGCTCAAGATTCAGGCAAATGGACTTTTTATACGGTCACTTTAATGTTGCTGAAAACGTATCTGAAGAAAAACCAGGAGGTGTCCAGAGTACTGACACTGCATGAATAAAGTCAAAAAAAAAAAAGCAGTACAGGGCACCACAGGTATCGGTATAAACAGGTACATGAATACTCATCACCTAAGAGATGTTAATAGTGAGCTCTGCAGTTCATTCACTGTAAGGTGACTTTCAGTGTAGCAGCGGTACCTGCTGAAACCAAAAGCAGAAAACCAGCAGGTTTTAATAGAAACAGAATTGAACTAGCAAGTACCAGGACTCTGTTAATTTTCAGATGGCAAATGTGCTGTTAGTCACATGACTATTCAACCTTTGCACCCTTCCAACAGGCTGTTGTCCAGCTGGATACCAGCCTCCTGGCACACAGAGAAGCAAGCAGCATGCTCCCAGGTGCCCTGTGCCTGGTGTACTCACAAGCCCCAGCAAGCCCCCTGTAGCACCCATGGGACCCACCAGTTACCTCTTCTGACATAGGCTGCATCTTCTCTCCCAGAAAACTCTACTCACCTCCCATCCGCTTTCCCTGGATGGAGTCTTAACCCTGCTGACCTTTCTAAATACAAGCCCTCCTGCCCTTTAAAAAAAAAAAATACCTATACCTCTGTGTTCAGGCACACTTATTTGTAGCACTTTTCATTCTTCACACAAATTTAAACTCCGTGCAAGCATCAAACTGCTGCTGTAGGTCTTTGGGGGTCTTTCCCTCCCTCCCTCCCAGCCTCCTTTTCTTCCTTTGAAATCACCTCCCTACTTGAAAAAGCCTGCCAACCCTGCAAGCTGTTTCTCAACCATACCCAATCCTCTAGTCGCTTTGTCGGGGCGCTGGACTGTCTTTTACAGTCAGAGACAGTGATGATAAATGACAGCCTCCATAATCCAGCAAGTGATGCTGTCCAGGGGCAAAAGCTACAGGCAGACGCAGAGCCTTCCCACTGAGCGCAGCACAGAAGGAAGGGGCACATCACTCACAGCAGTAAGTCCCATCCACACTCCGGTTGCTCAGCTCAAAGCAGTGTCAAAGCCCCTTTTGCAGGCTATGGAGCACAGCGCTTCCCAGTCTTCTCTAGCCAGCAGACATTGCTTTCACTTAAAAACAGAAACAAGGAAAAAACCACCTTCCTTTCCCCAAAAGAAGGCTGCATGCAGCCCTCTACACTCCCCATTTCAGCAGCTCCAGTATTGATGGCCAACTGGATAATGCATTCAGACACTCTGAGGATCAACCCCTTTACCCAGGAAAGCTTTCCCCATTTTTTGAAGGAGCCCACAGTGAGCAGGCTGTGAGGAATGGAGATTCAAACCATGCTTCCTACCTCATCCCTGCAAAGGGGTTATGAAGCAGGAGTGCCAGCCAGGAGCACACTGCACTTTTCCCAAAGGATCAGAAAACACCTTTAACAAATGTTAGACTTCACAGCACACAAGAAGTTGATAAATGCCATTTCCACCGCCTCACCCAATTCTTTGCTGGAAAAGTGATGCTGGAGGGAAGCTTATCTTTTGTGTTCAAGGTCAGGCTTGGCATCTGTGACAGATTGAGTTGTCTTAAGTCCCTGCACATCCAGCCTTCAATCCTGGAGTTAGTCACCAGGTAGCGCCTCTAACTTTTAAAGAGGAAGCTCTGAAAGTAAAGGGCTTTATTTTTTGGTTTTGGGGTGGCTTTCGTTTGTGGTTTTGTTTTGTTGGGGTTGGTTTGTTTGTTTTTTTTTTTTAACAGCCTAGCTAGAGAACTACTGGAAGATGTGATGAGGCTGGGCTTCTGAAATCAGCTGTAAAATTACCCTCCCCTTTGGGAGCAAACTTTGCCCTGTCACAGCCAGCTCCAAGCTCCTCAGGCTGTGCCAATCCTCAATGGCTCTCAGGACCAGCAGCACACCAGGACTGGGGCTGGGGGAAAGCAGGGCATAACACACTAGAAGTGCCCAGGTTTTGTCCAGTTTTCTGTCTGGTCCTTCCTTGGCTTACTTGGGCCTGGTGATCAGGCAACAGCAGAGACTTAAGACAGAGCCACCAGCACCTTCACCAATACCAAACTTTACACTGCATGCCAAGAGTGTTTACACCGGCTTCCAGTAAACCCACGAGACCTCCAGTGTGACTTGCAACCAGAGCTAGTTCCAAAGCTCTGGTACCTACTCTGGCACAGCAGGACTGCCCGTTGCCTCCAAGCGCCTGTGTGACATGTGGCACGAGTCACTAACTGCTAGACAGAGTGTTCTTTCTTTAGACTAGAGTGACCTCATTGTGGTAAGTTACCTAACTCTCAATTGGAATGCAGGTAGGAAGAGACTCATACGGTGCCTTTTGCAGACCCTCTCTTGCAAGGACACCATGTGAGGGGAAGGGGACACACAACCATGACATGACTGCCAGCAGGGCATGCCTCAGCTCAGCTGCAATCAATAGCACTGTTCCCCCAGCTGCAGTGACACCAGTGCTTTTGTGTCTCAACCTTGCAAATGTTTGTTTTAAGAGGTCTTGAGTCAAGCAGCTCAGGTTGAAAGTCCATAGCATGCTGGCAAGCTGAGGGAAAACACTGAGCTTGTGCTAACAGAACTGTTTAAGGATGCAAGAACAAGGTGCATCTTGAAGCGAAGGGCTCTCGGGTTGGCTGATAGGACCACAAACTGGCACCAATGCAGGATTTGGTACACAGCTTGAGCCGCTATAAGTGCGGCCAAGACAACATGAGGCAGCCATTTTCCTGCAATACACTCCAAAACTGCTCGTGGCATTGTTACCTTGCTAGTTAAAATAATTTACAGCTTTTCTTTCAGTTGCAGTCTAAATCTAGACTAGATCTGTCTTCAGAAGCATTCTAATTTATGCTCACACTTAAGTAAATCCTTAAAATAATTACATCTTATTTGTCAGCCTCCGAGATGAACACTGGTTTTCAACAGAACAAAGAGCAGCCAAAAACTCAGCCAGACCTATCTGTCACCAGATGGGGTCCACAGCAGGAAGGTGTGACCCATCAGGACACCAAGGAACTTCGATCCACCTTTGCACCTTCTGACACATAAAAACTGTATCATCCTGAAAGACTTGCATCCCTTCATATGCTACCCCTTAGTAGGGAAGATGGAGAAATTTAATCTATTCAGCAAGAAAAGTAATCTTTCCCAATGAGGAACTTTTTTATTCCTCATCTCTGCCTTCCCTGTTCATGCTTCTCCCTCTTAACGCTTTTAGAAAAATTAAACTCCATATTTACAGAAAAATTAACAGTATATTGTTGAATTACCAAGGCCCACATTCGCTACAGGGGATGAACAGCACAAGTCCACGAAAGCAACTGCTGCTTGATATCAGCTAAAGATGTCACCACTTATTTTATCTTGAAATTGATGGTTTTGCTCTTTGAGTGTAAGAGTATTAAAATGTGATCAGGCCCTTCAGCTGAAATAGAAAAACAAAATCCAGGTCTCTTTGCTTGTTAGAAAGAACAAACTTCTTCCAAAATACCCCCAAGTTTAATTGATTTATACGCAAGACAAGTAGTTTGAAAGAAGGAAAAAAGAACAGACTGCCTGCTATTTTTTCCACACAGTAAGACACGCTGGGCAAACAAAACCGTATTCATTATTTACCTTGGGGCAGGACCCAGAGTCCTTAACCAGGTTAAGGGCCCTGTTGTGTTAATCTTTACATTAGTCCAATGTAACATGCACCATATTTAAACAAAATAGTGTCAATCCCTCTTTAGTAAGGGGGCTGAGGTTGGGGGGACACAACATGACACCAACCCCCCTCCTCCCTACACACACACTGCGGTATAATCTGCCACCTTCTATAAATGCTGCCATTTGTCTTTTCTTTAGATGCATTGCAGGAATATTTCCATATAAGCCCTATTATAATAAAAACGACAGTCTGACAAACAGCTTTGCAAATAGGTCTGCTGCTCCAACAAAGCACAGCAGCAACACACTGATTTGCAGAAATACCCCATATAATTCGTAAGTGCTACTAGTCTATTTGAAATCCAGTAAATTTAGATGGTTGCTTTATCTTCTCCATCACAATACCTACTTCCTTATACAGAGCTGAAGCAGAGCATGTGTTCTACTCCTGCCACTGCTCCCCCAGTCCCCTCCTTCTCCTCCCCTCTAATTTACACTGATTACAGGTTTCAAAGTCTTAGAGATTAATTTTTAAGTTCCATTTGAAATGCTGATTTTTACTTGTTTCCTTTTCATCTAGATCAATACTGCACAGATGATAAATATGTGCTGCTTACCATTTATACTTCTTCATCTTAGCATTGAATATCCTACAGTAAGCTTAAAAAAATTATCAGTTCCTGGATAGCACTTACGTTCCCCCTCTTTAGCCTATTCCCTATTTTATCTATAATACAGTATGTAAGTGTGTGCGTTCTATTAACGCAGGCACCCATTATAAGATTCAGATATTAAGTGCAGCAGAAAGGAACTGCATCTCAAAACGTTCACTGCTCACTGTAAAGTTTGTCAAGTTTGTCTGATTTTATGATGACACTTAAGCTTATACATTATTCTTTGCAAAACAGTGCCCCAGTGTTAACACAGCACCACATCAGTTTCCTATTCAGTCTTCAGCAAGAAGAGAAGCCACCATTTTCTTTTCGATACATGCAAATTAAATTCTCTACAGAAAGCGTAAACCACGGAGAATTCTGCATTTCAGTGGTGATACTGTCACCTAGCATTAAAAACAAGTATTAATTTGTAAATGAACCTCCCCAATTGTGTTCAAAGGAAGTAATTAAGCATTTAATGGCGTCACAAACCAGCACAAATATTAGTTTTATTGTTTCCAAGGTATCTCATAACCATATAGAATTTCCCTCACAATGATAGTCATCTGCATCAGAACGATCAGATTCTTGTACAACACAGCTTTCAACAGATACAGGCTTGCCAGAGTCTTACACAAGCTATACAATTTATACTGTTTCAAATTCAGCAAAACATACATAGCTGCTTACACATATCTGGGATTGTTAGGCTGGATTTTACATTCTAGAGCCTCAAAAAAACCAGGTGTCTTGCAAGTATCCTGTTTACAGAATGCTAAAAATTCTTTAATAATCATGCAGTATTTTCAGCATTTTAAAAAGCTCAAATTAATTTTTCTAGGGAAAGCATTTAAGAACACCTCATCTCATTAAAATAAGGTTTTAAACAATGCCTACATTTAACTTACATAATGCACTAGGTTTTCTGTAATTATCTAGTAATTCCAACTATTCAGTAATACAGGAGACTTAAAGCACAGCTTAGGAACAGCAAGATTTGTATTTTCCAGTAACCCTGTGAAACTCTGGTGAAGTTAATTCATTGCACCGACAAGGAAAGAAAAAAAGTCAGGGAAAAGTAGTTCAGTAGCTGCATACAGGGCTTTTCTTTTGCTTGAGGCTGTAATAATTTCAACAGGCGCTATTTCACAAATAATCTTTCAGACTCTGAATAGCCACGCTGCGATAGGAACCAAAGCAGTCAGAGTCCTGGCTCTCTAGTAATGCACAGAAAACCCGACATACCGGGTGGCAGCTGAAAGATACATTCATTAACTTTGTTCTCCTGTCTTTAAATAAAAAGGTCAAGTGGTATGCTGATTGCCAGACAATCACTTTGTTTCAGACATTTTTTTTATTAGACAAAAGGCTTACAGTTAGCACTGCATCATGCCCCACCCAGCTGGCTGAGAATTGTCATCTTCTCACTCCATTAGGCTGTACGGCTGTATTACGATTTTCTTATTAGGCATCCCCTCCGATACGTGTGTCTGCCTTAAAAACACACTCTGACCTTTCCCTCCCCTCCCAAATTATCTTTTGGCAGGTCAGACAGGAGAAGGGAAAAACCCCGTGAATGAGACAATGAAGGAATAGGATAGCACTGACCTTTTCCTGCAATAATGTCTTGCATCTCTCCCTCCCTTGCTTGTTTCTTAAACTAGGAAGCCAATTCTTTCAAAATGAAGAATTACCAGAATGAAAGAGAAATGAGAAAGATTAACTCTTCTCCAAAGCACCCACCCCCCGCCAAAAACAGGTAAACCTATATTGGTCAATTATTTTTCCTAAAAATATCTTGAGAATAAGGACCTCCCCCCACACACACCCTGCATCAGCCTCATGCTATCTGCATATGACATATTAAATGTAACAGTTAAAGACAAATTAAATATTATTGTTTCCTCTCCTTGCACCACGCATATGTATTGACACTACTACACAGATGCACAGTATGTGAAAAGAATATTGAAAGATTTATACTTATGAAATCCAAGTTATACGATTTCCAACAAACACATGAATCTAACCACCTAATTCATAAGAAGAGCAAACGACAAGTTTCTCTTGAAAGAACATTGTATTTACTTAACCTGTTTATGTGACTGATTCAGGCAGCCACACCTTAACATTAAATACCAAGTACACACTATGAGGAAATACCAAAGACACCGCTGAAGTACAGTAAATACTTTGTTTTCAAAACAATTTTAAGTAATATCCCATTCACCTAGGTCTCTCTACATACATTCCAGTTTTAGTTAGAGACAACTTGTGTGTCTCATCTTTTAAAACACAAGCCTGCCTAAGACTGGCTAACAACAGTATGTTGACGCAAGTCAAAATGGAGCATCATTTAGCCTGATACGCATTAAAGAGAAAAATCAGGTAGGTTTTCACTGGATGGCCCATTTTTCCTCTCCCTTCTATTTCCAAACCTGATCTTACGAGCATCCATTATTTCTCCCCTCCATAGCATATTTTTTTAAAGCCTATTTTGCATCTCCAGACAGCCATCATGCATCTATGCGGTATTAAAGAGTTTACAGAAATGTGGACTTCTTTTCAAGGTAAAATGTAGACATATTAAGAAAAATCTTTACTTCTTATGCTAATGTTTCCCAGCATGTATTTGACAGAATCCTATTAACCCACAATTACTTAACCTGTGGTGAAATGCGGCCAACTCTCCCCTTCTGAACGGGCATTTAATACATAGGTGTCTCATGCTGGTAAGACAGTTTATATTCTTATTGCATTAAAACTACCATTTTCACACACAAAACAGTTGTATTTATTACCATACTGTAGTTTTGCTTTGTGGTTTTCATCTATTCATTGACTTTTGAGTGGTATTAACAAAATCCTTGGGGTACCTACCTTCCAGCATTTCAATGACTCAAAGGCCGTAACATCACCAGAAATTGATTATAAAATATCTCATGCTTTCATAGGGAACAGGTGTTGGTAATGCTAGCACTGGAAACATAGGCAAATTCTTTCCCAGTCACTATTTTTTTTCTTCAGAATGAAAAGCAGAGCCTTTCAGATATTACCCATAATGCCTCCCAAGCAAAAACATCTGCAATATGCTATGTTCCCCGTTTGTCGCAATCAACCTGCCTATTTAAAGAGGGGGGAGAAGAAATCATTAATCTACCAAAATCCACATGCACAAAAATTCTTCAAACAGCTCTTGTACTTACACATTGCACTGAGCCGCATGCAAGTAAGGTCGCTGTGGCGCTGCCAACTACGTTGGAAGACCTGCAAGACCCAGGTATTTGTGAAAGTGTTATTTGTTGGCTTTATGACTTTGAACAATAAAACATCCCCTCCCTTCCCCAGAACCGCCTACAATTTTGCTAATGATGCTCTGGTTTTAAATATGGCTTGTGAGAGCCAGGATGAGGAGAAATGTTCTGGGTATTCTAACCTCTCGATGTCACAGCTGTAACACAAGAGTGCTTAACAAAACCCGAAATGCACGTTCATGAATAACTATTTCTTTACTGCTAAAGTGGCAAGGGGGGGGGGAACCACCAACCAACACTTTACACTGTGCATTTCACACCTGCCGGAGGTAATAACCCTGCTTGGTTAGGACAAACGGCAGGACACACAAGGTGACGTTCGAAATCAAGGTCTCCTCACACACTTTCTCCTCTTCCCCCTCCAAGTAGGTCACCACTCTCAACTGATTTTGTGCAATGGATTTAGTTTGTCACAGAGGAAAGAACCCATCCCGCTGCATGAGGCGCGTGAACGCCTGTGCCAAAGGGAGCCGGTGCTCCGCGGCGGGAGGAGCGGACCGGGAGCAGGGAGCATCACCCGCCACTGTCCTCCGCCTCGTCGCACCCGCGTTTCTCAAGCCCCTACAGCAGAGGTAGCGCAGCAGAGGCGGCTCCCGGCGGCTCCCCGCGCCGAGCTGCGGCTTGGCCACCGAACCACGACTGCACGAAGGCAGCCGGGCCCCCCGCGCCACAGCCCCGCGGTGCCGGTCCCCCGCCCGGGCTGCAGCCAGACGCCGTGCCGGTGCGGGGCCCCGCTGCCCGTTCCCCCGGCGCGGTCCCTAGCGAGGGGAGGCGGCCAGGACCCGCCTTGCCGGGGGAGCGGGCGGCGCCGCCGTTCTGGAACCTTCCCGCGCACGCCAGCGCGGCACCTGCTGCAGCACAAGGTCTGCGGGGCAGAGGCGCGCTGCTGGGGAGCGGCCGCTCTTCCCCGCACACCCACCGCCGGGGGGGGGGGGGGGGGGGGGCCTGGGGGTGTCTTTTTTATTTTTCCCCCCCGACGCACTTCATATCCAAACGTTTTTTGAAGACGTAACCGCGCTCTTGCTCGATGCCCGCGAGGCGAGGGCGATGCCTGCGCAACTTCGGCGTGTTCCCACGACAAGCACAAACCGCAAGCCCCAGACCCACACGACCCCGGGCGCCGCACGGCCGCGGTCCCGCAGCCGCTCGCGGGGATGCGGACGAGCGCTCCCGCCGTCCAGGTCCGGCCGCCCAGTGCCCGGGGCCGGGCCACGCGCGGCCGCCAGCCTGCGCGCGGCGAGTCGAGCAAGCCCCCCCCGGATACCCCCTACCGGGCCGCGGCGGCACGCGAGCCCGGTCCCCGGCGTTTTCCGTGCAACTTTGCCGTTTTAAGGAGTTCTAGAAAGTTTCCGGCCCCAGCCCGGGGCGGGGGCTGCCGTACCGCAGGTGCCGCCGGGCGCGGGCTGCCCCCTCCGCCGCCCGACCCCAGCGGCCGCCCCCGCTACCCCCCGCCGGCACCGGCGCCCCGGGGCGGGCGGGAAGAAGCCGCTCCGGTCGCCCGCAGCGGAGCCGGCCGCGCCGGCAGGGCTCCGCAGCGCTCTACCCACGGCCGCGCCACCGCCCCGGCCCGCGCACCCACGCCCCCAGCCCCCCGAGCCCCGCAACAGGTACGGCCCAGGCGAGCCTCCCGCCGCCGCCCCCCGGCACCTTCCCCCGGCGGCGCCGCCGCTCCCCCGCCCCCTCCGGGAGGGGGGCAAGCGGGGGGAGGGGGGGGGCCGGAGCCCCGCGCCCGCCGCCCGCGCACTCACCCCGTAGCAGCCCCGGTGCGGCGCGGCTCGCCCACCTGCCGGGGCCCGGCGCGGCGGCTGCGCCTCGCAGCCTCCCGTACTGCAGGAGGCAGGCAGGGGCGGGGGCGGCGGGGCCGTATATACCGGGCACCCCCGCCCCCGCGCGCGCTCGCGGGAAGGGGAGGGGGCGGGGGGGGCGGGCGGTGCGCGCGCGCTCGCTCGCTCGCTCGCTCGCTCGCTCGCGCGGCGCCGGTGATCAGGTGACGGGGCAGCCCCCGGCACTGCGGAGCCGGGCGGGACCCGCCGGGCGGCGGCGAGCGGGCGGGGGAAGCCGCGCCAGGCCCTGGACGGGCGGGGTCCTCTGTGTGTGTGTGTGAGGGAAGGGGATGGGGAAGGGCCCCGCTCTAAAACGCCGGGGCCGTGAGCCCTCCCCCGCGGTGCCCCCCAGCTGCCGCCAGAGCGGCGGCCGAGCCTGCCGGCCCGCACCTTCGGAAGTGCCGCTGTCCCGGGGGGGCCCTGCCCTGCCCAGCCCTGCCCTGCCTCCCCCCGCCGGTCGGTACCGATCGCTTAATAGCGCCGCAGCGAGCTCCCCGGTGGCCGGAGGTACCCGCGGCTCGGGCGTGTGGCGGGCTGGGGAAATAAAAAAAAATAAAAATAAAAATAAAAATGGGGGTGACAGGGGCTTTTAGAAGTGGGCAGGGGGGGTCCCGGGGCGGGGGCGGGGGGGCGCCGGGGGAAGCCGCCTCTGCACCCGCGCCCCGCGTTTGGTTCGGGCGGGGACGGCGCCTGCGGTTCGCGCCTGTAAAGGAATGAGCTTCGTTAAACGTAGTGACCCCGGTGTTACCTCGTCGTATAAAGCTGGATCGAGAGGGGCTGCGAAATCCCGTTCAAATGGCCTGGCAGCCTGCAGCAAGGGTGGGCGGGCAGCTCGTTTTTACAGGGCGATGCGGGTGCACCTCTGCTTCTGAAGATCAGTATTTGGTGCAGCCTCCTAACGGCGCGGGGGGGGGGGGGGGGGGGGACGGACGGGGACGGGACACGGACCAGCCCAGCCAGGGGCTTTGCCCCCTGCCTGCCGCCCGTGCAGGGTGCTGGAGGGGCTGCAGGCTGCTCCCCACCTTTGAAATCCGGTGCCTGGGATCACAGAGCTCCCTGGTTCAGGCTCCCTTACACCACTTCTGGGCAACGGGGTTGGGGCTCTGGAATGTAGTACCCCGCCCCGGAGAGTGCATCCTCACATTCACCCTTGCTGGGTCCGCGCCCGCAGCAACACCGATCCCCTGATTTTGGTCACACCAGAGCTGGGGTGAACTTCTGGGAGCACCCGCCTGCATCAGCAGAGCACGGAAGCACACACCGCGGCTCAGCAGGCGGCTGTGGCTGAGCGATGTGCTCAAAACCCAGAGCTGCCAGTGCGCATTCTTGGTTTAAAACAAAAAAGCACAGCAAAACCCGTGACTCCCCAAACTGCAGCACCCCCCAAACAAAACCCCAAACCCATCCAAACACCCCATTTGCTCCTGTTTGCTAGACCAACCAGTAGGTGCCCGTGCCCCGCTGGCATTTTGTCCTAGGCTTTTTTGGGGTCCGCCGATGCCAGGGGGTAGGGGTCAGGCGCCAAGCAAAGCCCCGGCTCCACGTTTGCCTGTCCCACACCAAGCACCCCCGGCCTCCCGCTCCTGCCCTGCTCCCCTGGTGCTTCTTGCCTGTCCGCATGGCACAGCAGAGCTGCTGGGCAGCCCCCCACCCCGGGCAGGCCCTCCCCAGCGCCTCCACTGCCATTTCTGAGCCTCTGCAACTGCTGTTAGCTGTAGAGCTTTGCATGCTCCCCATCTTTGCAAGGCTTGGGTGCCATGTGGCTCCCTTCTGTGGATGGCATGGTTTTTGGTGATTCTTATGGAGGGATGTGCGCCGATGCAGGGCTGCTGCTCCCAGCTAGGCTTATAGCCCCCTTGGGATCAGGGCCCTTTTGGTGGCGTAAAGCATGGCCAAAGAGATGTGCAATCTTCCCTCAAAAATCCTTAGGACAAAATGTGTTTAATTCCAACGATATTTCAAATGTCCGTGG
Organism: Falco peregrinus; assembly: GCF_023634155.1. Lineage (NCBI taxonomy): Eukaryota > Metazoa > Chordata > Aves > Falconiformes > Falconidae > Falco > Falco peregrinus. The sequence goes on from NC_073725.1 coordinate 14,180,625, forward strand.
AAATATTTTCTTATTATTAATTTCAGTGCTGCAACCTTTACTCATTTGTGTAGTTTCTGGCAGAAAGGTACCAGAGGCGTGTGCTGGGTTGGGCCTTTTCCCCTGATGGAATGGGTACCTTTCACATTAGTGCATTAGCATTTCATTTTTTTCTCCCGGAAAATTCTTAAAACTTTAACATTGCAACTTACTGCCCACGTAATCATAAAGCTGTGGTTTTCCTGCTAGAAATTTCTCTTAGGAACTTATCTCTCTGACATGATCCACTTACTGTTTTTTCCTTGTCAAGTGAAGGCTTGTTTTTCAATAAAAATAAAATCAAAGAGCTAATTCTGAAATCCTTAGTCAGACAAAGCTTGTGCTGAAATCAAGGGGTGTCTTGTCTCAGTGTAAAGATTGCAGGTTCAGGATCAAAATCATTATAATAAAACATTGTCACAGGAGCAACATCTCCCACTTCAAAAATAAACATCTTTGCTCCAGTTAGGTATTTGTGTAGCAACAGGAGACTATTGATTTAGGAAAGCTTTCTGGTGCATGGATAGTGCTACTAAGAAGCAGCAAAGCTCAGGAGGAGCAGTTTACAAAAGTAGTATAGGGCAAACCCTGCTCTCTTTCGCTCCTGGCATTACTTGGGGAAAGCCTCTGGCTCACCTTCATCTGACACACCCCTTTGCCAGCTCTTCTCCCCATCCCGTGGCCAGATGTTCCCAGCCAGGCTGCCAAGCTGGCAGAAGTAAACATCTGCTCATGGTGGGGACATGGGGCTTCAGAGCCTGGCAAAAGCACTGAAAAACAAGGGCTGCACCCCTGCTTGAGTGTGAGACCTCTGAGGCTTCTCCTTCCTCACCTAAGAGATTCTTACAAGAGGGATAACAGAAGTTTTGGCAATTGTACCAAAATAAGAACCGATCTACTAATTCACCAGTAGCACAGATTAATTGGGGGGTGGTGTGGGGTGTGGAGAGGGAGAAAAAGCATCCACAAACAGCCTGAATCAGAAGAAGATTTGTCATCATATTTATCTAAATTTCCAGACTTTCTGTAGTAATGTAATCATCCCATTATACTTATGGTAGAAGAATACTTGCAGAGTTATTTTTGAACAAAAGCTTCCAAGTGGTTACATTACATAAACCAGAAAATTTGAAAGTCTTTAAACAGTGCTGTAAAGTGTTTCCAAAGAGTCTGACTCTAATCCCAATAAATAGCAAAGCTGCAAATAACAGGAGGAGTTGATTACTTTTGAGTCTTGCAACTTACGGTACACGAAGAAGTACTAGTTGCCTCATAGGGTGCATTTCTAGGAATTAGGTTGGTGACTTCAGTGGGAAAAGAGCTGAGCTGAAAGTGTGTTAGAATTATTTTTATGGGAGATGAAAAAGTCTTTCCCACTGCTTCTGCCATGGAGGTCTCCTTACAAGATGCATAAAGAATTAAGTGTTTTAATAAATAACGGTCACCAGGAGCCAGCTTGTTTGGCCTCTTACCAGAAGACATTTCGACTCTAACAAGAAATTGATAAATTTGAGTCCATGAGCAAATTTTATTCCAGGGGAAGGTGAGTGTGGTATTTCCTTGCTAATGCAAACAAATTTTAACGTAAAAGAAGCTGAAATAACACATCACTCAGAGAAAATCTAAGTTGCTCATATTTAGTTATGCTATTTAACATAAATAACTTCCATAACTGTGGTGAATAGGGCAGTTGATCAGAAGTCCCAGTATGGAGGCTTGGAAGTCCTGGTATGAAATCTATTCATCTGACATCCCACATCCTGAAAAATGGCAATATCCACGCCTGATGTTCTGAGAAATGCCAGTATAGCATAACTCTGTTTCGTGGCCTGTTTACGTAGAGACTAGCTCTCTGCTGAAGTGTAAAATACTGTTTTGGCATAGTTGGAGGATACAAAATTAAGGTGCATGCACTGGATCTGTACGTTGGCTTTTAACATCCTATGGAGGCAGGCAGCTCAGCCATCAGGCAACCCTCAGGACGTGTTCAGAGCTGCCTTCTGATTACCCAGGCACTTCAAGCTGCTCTCCAAAAAGCAGCAGGTGAACTCTGATTTATTTGCTGTACTTGAGAAGAGGGTAAGTGCTGTATTACCCCAGTTAGAAGCCAATAAGCCCCGATTTACCCATTACAGTACCGTGGACTCTCTCTTGTTTCTGAGCAGTGAAGTCTGGCTTGAAAAGCCTTACAAAGAGGAAGAAGGGTGAGCTTGTGGTTGTGTTGGGGGCAAGACTTTGTAGATTCAGGTTTAGTTCCTATCCTGAGCTGTGGGTACCATTGCCTTGCTGTCCTGCCAGCCACCAGCCCTTTGTCCCTGCAACAGGGTGATAACACTGCCTTGCTCTGCTGCCTCTGTTGAAGTCCTAGACACTTATGACCACAAACTGAGCATATATAAAACAGGGCCCTGCGCTTAGCTTAGAGGTCGAGGCATTAACACAAATGATTTCCCCATCTAGTATCCTCGTTGGGCCACATGCTTGGTGTAAGAGCAGTGCTAAAAGCAGCAGACTGCAACTCAGAGCTTCAGAGGCTTGCTAGCTGCTGCTACCCCTGTTTCCCTCCCTCAACCCGAGAAAGGACCTATTTTGGACCCTGTTGCAGCAGGTGTGGGTCCAGCAGCCCTCTATAGGGCAGGACCTATGGAACCCAGGGAGAGGTACCAATCCACCTGTGACCACATAGCTGCAGGGTGGCCCAGGGGACATTCCCTGGCATGTCTCTTGACCTCCATCAGGAAATGATGGAGCTGGGGCTGTTGCCCATAGGAAAGGGTCTACAAAAAATTATTATTTCTATAAGATGGCTGAGGTGAATTGGCTGAATCTAAGGTGTTGATACTCATTCTTTCCAGTGGGACTGCCCATTCATTTAGCAGTAGAAAATAGCCAGGGAGGGACCATGACTCCTACCACCAGCCTTTCAACCTTGAAACCTTTCGTCTAAGACATAGACTGCTTCTCTGGCTTTGCAATGCTGTACAATGCTTGTTGTAAGAAAGAGCCCTTTGTACACTACCTGCCCTCCAGAATGCAAATCCCTCACTTAAAATGAGAGCAGCGGGTAGCCTGCAGACTACGGGTGACACACAGAGGAGTTTGAGAGCTCCTGATGTCATAAAATGGAGTGTAAGCTGGCAATGCTTGCATCTAAATTGAGCTCTCTGAACAAACATTTTGGAATTGTTCATAAACAACAGGTTCCAGTAAAGATGTGACTAATGCCATTAGTCATCAGAATCGGACTTTCCACATCGCCATGGACATTGGTGGCAAAGTTCCTGTTGACATCAGCAGGAGCAGGTTACACTTCTCACAGATTTACTGCCCTTACCTAACATGTCAAAAATGTCAAGGTCTGTCAGAAGACCACAGTATGTGAATTGTTATCATATTAATAGCAGAAGAAAAGACCATTTTGGAACACAAGGAAGCTGGCATAAGAGCGGTAATAAAAGAGTGCATTAAATGATGATGCCTCTTTTGAAAGGAAATTCACAGGCATCTGGGGCCATTACCTTTCATATCCTGGCAATCAGGAAATTAACCTTTAACCCTTCTCTGTTGACCTCCTCTCCTTTCTCTTTTTCTGTCATTCATTCTTTTTTCCTAATGACTGGAGAAGATAGATACAGTCTATGATTTATGCTTCTGAAGGCTGCAGTCTGCCTTCTTCCTATACCTTCCCAAGTGCTGCAACATCTGCGTTCACTCAACTCTTTCTTGAGTCAGAGCTTCCCTCAGATTTACTTCCACCTCATCCTTTTCAACACTTGTTCGTTTATTTCAAATCCTGTGATATTTAATTATGCCTGACCTAGGTATAAATCTTCCTCCCATCTTCTGCTGTCACCTAGAGGTAGGCAAAGCACGGGAGATGTTGGATGCATTAGTTGCCCTCTGCTTCAAGGAGAGGCTGGACCCTTTGGACTTGCATAGAGTGATGCTGCACAGGTGGTACATGGAAATACCCCGTGGCCACATTACAAAATCGAAATCAGGACTAAGAGTTGCCTATAGCTTCTGTACCCAAAGGAGGGGGCTGCGGGAATAAATATTTCACCTCCTGATCCCTGGGGAGATCTGGTAGATACAGCATTACATCAGTGGGTTTCAGAAAGAGTGTGACAACATCACTTCTAAGCACAGAAGAGGTGACTATAAAGCCAACAAACAATGGTTACAACTCTTCTTTAGGGCTACGATGACCACGTACAAAATCCATGAAACGCTGTGAGTTAGCAACATTACTTTTATTACGATGAGAGCTAGGAGAGCAAGACATGGCCTCTGGTCATGAAAAATGGAGATTCTGCCCAAGTAAGGTCTGAGCAGCCTTTGCCTGCAGAGAAACCAAAAGTCCTGAGTCATCACACTGAATTGCAAGCTGCTGGCTGCAATTCCAGCCACTGAATTCCCACCTATGTTCACTGCACGTATTGCAAATGAAAGTTTGCTGACATAGCTGTTTTTTACCATGTGCCCAAACATGAGTTTCTCCTATGATTTTCTTTTCCTTGGAGGCTTCCCCTCCCTGCCTCAGGTCATGCCTACAGTGCGCACCAAGAGCTAAGCCTGGCATAACTAGTCCTCTGGCCATCATGCTCAGGGCCACATGGTGACATGGTTCTTGCCTGCACACCTGGGTTTTGGACTTTTCTTCCCTGCAGAAAGCAAAGGTGGATGGGGAAATATAGCTGAGCTCTAGGTCTCATCCTTTTGTGAGTTGTGGCTGGGGCATGTACCTGGCAGCTCAAAAACATTGCTGGGTTCTTCCTTTTAACCCTTGCTAAGGTCACACACACGCTCAGCATCTCTGGAGTCACCCTGAAGCTTTGTGCCATTTTAACCTTGAGTTATGGCTTTTCTGCTGGAACCATGCAAGCAGTGCTCGCCCAGAGAAATGAAGACTGTGTGGGCACCACTTGCAGTTCTTGAGGGCTGGTCCAGCTTTGCAGGTAACATACGTGCTGGGAAGAGGTTATTTTTTCCAGGTTATTGATTAGGGATGTGCTCGGCATGATGGAGCGCAGGAGTCTGTTTCCCCATCAGAGCTGCCCCATTGGTGCTTGTCCCCTCCTCTTGTGCAGACCCTGTCAGCTCACAGGCATCATTCCATTTATTTGCTCCTGGCTCTGTCAGGGGATTTGCTGCTGTTTGCAGAGAGCTGCTCTGAAGCATTTGGGGAGCTGTAGTTTTTTACCTGGCATATTTGCCAGCCGCTCGAGGTGACTGTTTCCTCCCCTGGCTGCGGCGGCCCCGGCACGACGGGGGCAGTGGGCTTTGCTTTTTGATCGGTGCTCCTGTCCCTACGTGGACTGCAGCAGTGGCAGCTACGCGTGGGATGAAAGTGTGCCCTTTGCCTGGCCTGTCTCCATCTGGGACCGGGAGTGCTCAAGGGACTGCTTGTCAAGGAGCTGGTAATAGGAATAAATGAAGCCCCCCCCCATTGTCCACAGAAGCTATTTTTGGTGGAACTATTTTAAGGGTTGTTCTGGCATTCCACATCCTGACATTTCAGCACATTTGCCTCACCTACTGTCTGCATTAATAGGTTTTCAGCTGCAGATCATCCCTATCAAGCCACTGCAGTGATTCTTTACGCCCTATCTGTGTTGTACACACAGTGTCATCAGCACCTTTTATTTATAAAACAATAACTCCAGGAATAAAAGGGGCGTTTCCACTCTCCCCCTGCCCCCAGTGCTTAAGAGGTACAGCATCATTTTAGTATTCTCTGTACGATGCCTTAGTCGAGCAAAACACACTTTATGCAGAAGCTGTTTAATAAATAAAATAAAAATGTGCTCCAAAGTGACCCACGTGGCAGGGGTAATTTAGTATGCTGCTCTTCATGCTTTCTCTCGTACTTCTGCTGTTTACAGATATTTTTTTCTCATCTCTTTGCACAGGGAATAGATGCTGACGTTGTCCTTTTCATGAATAAATCTCTTTTTAGCATGTTGGCCAGCACAATAAAAAAATTATCAAACAAATTAGAGCCTGAACCTGCAACCTTTTCTCATGAAAGGAAAACCTGTTCCTGGGCCAGCTCCCTGGCTTGCAAGGGGCTTTTTCGGTAGGAAGACCTGCTCGCGTGAGATACACGTACAAGGTCTCAGGATTTTTCTGCTGCAGAACTTGACTGTCAGCCAAAGCTGGAGGTGGCTTAGCAAAGGGGAAAACGGTGGGTGTCAGAGACTGCTCAATTGCCTTTTCCTCTGCCACCTGGCTCTGGCATTCACTGGAGGGGCCAAAGGTTGCTGTAATTTATACCATGGCTTAAAGACTCGGTGGTATGGTTTGCCTCCAAAGCAAGAATTAAGTCTGTGGTAGCTCTTCCAGCAGGAAAATTAGGGGGCACCAACTGAAATCTCAAAGAGGAGATTCAACACAAAGAGGGGGAGATGCTTCTCATGCAGCCCACAGGTGCGCTGAAAAACCCGTTATCTCGGATCATGATGCCTCTGAGATTACAGGGATTGCAAAGCAGATTGATGGGAAGAAGTCCCCACAAAGTTTGTTAAATATGAAGATGGCACCTCAGCCTCAGGTGCCCTGCAAGCTGTTGGTATCTGGAGGCTGAGTGTGTCTAATGGAGAAGCGCTACCAGACTTTGCTTCCCTGCCGTTAGCCATGTGGACCTTCCTCTGACCTCTTGTGTCTGTCCTCATGTTCAGAGCTAACACCAACAACTTCCAACTCCAAGATACAGTACTTTCACTTGGCTACATCCCAGTAAGCAAGTGATGAGAAGTGGTCAGGACGTGGCCCATATTGCCCTGACTGCCCTACGCTAATCTTCCCTCTTCCCTCCTGCCTTCAGTGGAGGAGGAGTCGTACCCATCCTTGTGCAGGTGCTGAGGGACCAGCACAACACAGATGCTTATGACCTGCATCCTCACCAGCTCAGCTGGAAACGGATGCCCTGGTCAGACCAACCAGCCTCGCTCAGAAATGTCAGCTAGCTTCAGCCAGGGGGTTTATGTATAGATCAGGAGGTTGTATGGGACGTCTGAAAGGCAGCAGGGATCTGTAGCCGAGCTTGTCCCCAGCACATGCCTGCTGCCAGACAATGCAGAGGGTCCCCCAGCAGGCTCGGAGTAAGTGTGAAGCATCCTTCCCTGTGCAGGAGAGGTCTCTTCTTGGGGTTTCAGCCCAGAGAACATCGATAGGATATCTGCTGCCTTGCACCCCAGCTCTGGCACACCTTTTGCCAGGTTCCTCCTCAACATGGTGAGGAAAAGCTTTGGCTTTCTCAGCCTTTCAGCAGTGAAAATTGTGTTCCCAGACGCAGTTCCCAGTTCACAGGGTTGTGGACGCTGACTGTCCAAAGGTGGAAATAACAGGGTAGAAAATGTGTGCACAAAGAACTATTTTTGTTGACAGCTGAAGTGTATTAGGTGCAATAATAAAGAATTAAAAATTAACATGACTAACCTGGACTCTCAGCAGGTCTGACTCCCCCTGTGCTGAAAATGATATCAGCATAAGCCTTTTTTTGCGCTGGAGCCTACAAGGTAAGCAAAATTCTTCTTGGTATCTTCCTTCACTCAAGCAAGAATAGTGAATGAGGCCTTTGTATTGTGCCTGGCGAGGAAGCGACAAAAACAACTGCATCTTCAGCCAAGAAAAGCCTTGCAAGGGTAAAGATGATAGGGTTTCAGCTAAACAGCAGAAATGCACTTTGTTATGAATAACTTTATAGGCTTATATGCTAATGCATGCAGCAAATGTGGTGCTGCCAGCTAGTGTTCGTCGAGTGCATCCAACAGCAGCGAACAGCGTGTGGACACCAGTTTTGCCATGTATTGGCGGTTAGTAGATTTGTAAAGGGTAACCAAGTAAACACCAGCAAAAGTCCTACAAAATAATGCTAGCTTTACAGAGCCAGAGATACAAGGTGGATTATTTAATAGAAAAAAATAAAGTAAAACCCACAGGGCAATAATTCAAAAAGTCGCAGCTGACTGGATTTGTGTTAGAAGGAGAGGCTAACTGAAGTGACATTTCTGCAAATACCAAAATGCAAACAAAAAGAAGTCTCCCTGCCTTCTGCATTGCTGCCAAAGGTCTTCAGGCACTGAAGTAAGTCCAGGTGCAGAGTCATCAGAGCCCCTGTACAGGACAGAAACAGGCTCCCAGGTCTGACTTGCCATCCAGAAAAATCTGTCTTCTTCCTCTGGGGGGGCAACCAGGGCCCCTAAGGGCATGAAGGAGGTTTGTCTTGATGGTTGTGTCCAAGGCCACAAGGCTACTCTCGTTTATTCTTGCTGCTTCTGCCCCTCTGTGTAGCACACTTACCTCTGTATGAAGCATAGGATGTTCATGTTTGCCTGAAGCGTATCTTTCAGAAAGATGTTAATAATTCATTGAAATATATAGGGGTAAGGAAATCCATAACTTTCTGTGGCAGTTTGCTCCCAGTGCCCATCAACCCTCGTGCGAAAAATGTGTGCCACATTTCTGACTTGAGTGGGTCTGAGCTCACTATCCAGTCCTTGATACTTGCTGTCCCTTTCCTTCATGAGGTTAAAAGAGCTCTTGAATACCCAGCATTTTCCCTCCCTCAGAGTGCTTATCTGCTTTCTATCAAATTGTTCCTGGCTCTTCTTTCTGATGAACTAAACAGATTGAACTCCCAGCATTTCACCAGAGAATAGTGCTCTGGTTGTCCAGTTGGTTTGGGACTCTCTTTTTTGTGTGCTTACTGACTTTTTCCAAATACTTCTGGTAACATAGATGTCAGAAGTACTCTCGCTATTCCCAGTTTAGTTTTACCAGTGCTGCATACAGATGTGCTTATTTACTTTTTTTATAAAATAGCCCTTTCTTCCTTAGCCATTGGGGTCACTGGATTTCTCTGAAGAACCCATTCCAGGCTGCAGGCTTTTCTTTTCTAGGAGCAACCAGCATTTGCTGCTTCTAGATGTGTTGTACGTTACTGAAAGGGACCGTCCAGTCCAAGCCATCTGGACTGCCCCATGTGTACCTGTGTGTTATTTGTCCCCCAACCATTTTAGTGCCATCAGTGAAGCATGCTCTACACAAGAGCAGCCTGGAGAAACGCGGTGATACACTCGGTGTGTGGCTTTGGCAAGGGAGGGTCGCAAGGGTTAGTTATGTGTGCCTCCTTCTGGTCCCACGATCAAGGAATCCCAGGTATTCCAAGGGTGTTGATGTAGGGTTGTCAATGCCTGTGCAGCCAAAATCCATCAAATAGCCACAGGTGGTTTTTGAAGGAAAGATGTGGTTGCAGGTTATTTTTGGCTTGCTGTCTGGTTTTGAGCTGCCTCATCAATACCCTGCCCTGATCAGCTAGGAGGCTGACCCGAACCATTCTGATAAAAGGGCACTTAATGGGAGTAGCACTTCTTGAGTTTTGGCCCTCTGGAGCTAGAATATGGTCATGCAAGCCTCAAAGAGGGCCTCTGCTCAGCTGTCCTGTACTTACCCAGAGGATGTGACCCATCTGATCTCACTGCACCTCACCTTGCACTGCTGGTCCCCACGGCCACCACCTCTTTTTCAGGGTACAGATCCCTCCTCCTCCGATTTTGGAGCTGGCTCGCCCAGTCCCCACTGTGAGGCCAGTTCAGTGAGTTGTCCTGGCACTTACTTAATCTTGGCCAGTGTTTTTTTTAGTGTCTTTTCTATTGTGAAAGCAAGGGGTTACTGGGGAACACAGATGTAACAGCTTGGGTTTTATTCCTTTTCTCCTACACACAAGACTAACCAGCATACACAAAGTGCATGAATAGCCGGAGCAGAACTGAGCACGGAAAGCATCACACCATGTCCACATCACCCAGGAAGGATCTCTTTGAACAAACACCATTTCCTGGAAGTCTAGAGGGACCTTGTGGGACTGGTGGATTCAGAGCCAGTTTAGGTCTTTGAGAAGTGAAATAATTGGAGAGGGAAATAATTGGGAGTGTGGCTGGGGATCACAGCTGGAGAGTGCAGCTCTTTTGAGGAAAAAAGGAATTGTTTGCTTTGTGGATAACCATCACAGAGGGAACAAGTTTCAAGAAATTTTGTGCTGAAAGCTTTTCAGATTCCATTACTTTACACAAAGACATCTCTTCCAACATCCAGGAGACAATTTGCATGAATGTGTTGGTGATTACACAACCAATGAAGGCTGCACATAAAGCAGAACCTTTGCCAGTGCCATTAGGGATAATGGCATCAGGGAGAAGTCCTGAGCAGGGCTAATTACTCAGTGTTCAGTAGGCCTGGTTATACAAGCTGCTGAAAAAGTAGTGAATGTGAGCACCTGGAAGGACTTTTCTTAATGATGATTTTGTTGTTGTATGACCATCATGCATTTGTTTAGGTGCAAAGGAGATGTGTGTGGTGTTTGTTTCCCTGAAATGTTGTTCAAAAGTTATAAATAAAGCTCAGTGAGCTGAAGTGAGGAAAGATAGGCAAGTTGATAAATCACAAAGTCATTAAGAGTGGGGAGCAGATTTTTTTACTGGGTTGGGAAATGTGCAGGAAGCCACTGAACGCTCCCACACACAGGGATGAGTCCAGTCACGTGCATGTTAAGAGATGAGCCATTGCATTTTGAGATTAGTATTTAGTGAGCAGGCATCATTACAGAGGAATTTACAGGAGTCGAAACTAAAAGCCATGAAGAGGTAATGGCTTGCTTTGACCACAGACTTTGCAATGGAGCAGGCTGGTTTCCATATGCAGTGCCACTTGCCAGCTCATTCGTTTGTTGGGTTGTGGTGGTGTGGAGCCACAGAGGAGCAAGACAGCGCTGTAGGGCAGCCTCGGTCACTTCGCTTGCTCCAGCGGAGTGAGACCAGGCGATGGAGAAGAAGGGGAAGAGAGGAGTCTCAGTCCCCAACTCCAGAAAAAGAGAGATTCCTTTACTTTCCAGAGTCCATACCAGATGGATTAAAGTAGGGTAGGTAAACAAGAAACAGTCTTCTCCCTTCTTCCCCAAATCCTCCCCCAAGCTACAGCAAAGGAGGGAGGCCAGCAGGAAGGTGGTGGTGCTCATGCTTAGCCTGTTTAGCAGATAGGTGGGTCATCATGCCTGGTGGAGGTGTCCACCAGGTGCAGCAACAATGCAGCCTGTAGAGCATCTGGATGCTTCAAGAGAAACTGGTGTGCACAGTGTGCACATCTGGGTGTGCAGCTTGTTAAAAGAAAATTAAAAGCAACATCAAAGTTATGCAAGGGTAAAGTGCAGCAAGTGGTGAGGAGGTTACTTCAAAAGGCATCTTCCTACCAGGCCAGAGTAAAGGTATTTTCAGTTATCAGAAAATAGTGTAGAAAGAAAGTAAAACAAGCACAATGTAAGCAGTTGGATAAAGAAGGCTGTCAAAGGTGGCCTTAAGAAGTGTAGGTTGTACCCAAACCAGGGAAAGCAGAAGAGCATGAGCTCTCCAGTCAGATGCAAACCCACAGTCAAAGAAGCCAAAATGGATTTTGTGGAATAATTTACTAAAAGGCATAAAACCCAATAACAAAACCTTTTTCAACTACATCAGGCAGAGGCCACTTGCCAGCAAACACGTAGGGCCAACAGATGACCGTGGGCTAATGGGAGCACTTAGAGATGACAGAACCGTAAGAGCAGAGGCAGACAAGCCCTCTGTGCTGGTGTTTGCTGGAGGGGAGCCTAGGGAAGCCTCCCATGCCACAGCATTTTCCTACTGGGGATGAGTGAGAAACCGTCTCAGATTGAACTGTCAGGAGAGGAGGTTTTAGTGCAAGTTGATGAAATGAATAGCAACAAATCACTGAGTCCAGCTGGGGTTCACCCTGGGCTCCTGAGGAGACTCAATTACAAGACTGCTGAGCTACCAACTGTGGTGGTGCAACCCCTGCCTTCCATCAGTCATCCACCAGGAAATGGAGGTTGTAAATAGGATACTCTTTTTTTAATAAAACAGCTCTGGGAAAACACAGTCTTGTCTGTCTGCCTTCCATACCAAACAAATCATCAGGCACTGCGATGATAAAAATACCAGACAGATAAGTTGGGTTGATACTGGAGGGATGCACTGCATTGCAGGTCTGTTAGAGACCTTCAGAAGAGCCGGTACATCTGTGGATGAGGATGACCCCCTGGACACAGCATATTTGGCTTCCCCCAAAAGCTGATGACAGGTCTTTCACCAGATTGTCTGTTTGGGGTTGAGGAAAGCACACAGATGTGTCTCTGTAGCAACAAGTTGGGATGACATGCGCAGAGTTTTGTTCTCACCCTTGTGTGTGAGCACACAGAGCTCTGCAGGGGCTGGAGAGGAGAGCCACCTGCCCTGTGGCTCCAACATGTAGGCCAGACCTCACCATCTCTTGGTTTCCTACTGGGGCTGCGGAGCCAGTAAATGTTGTCGCAGCACTCTCCAAACCATCAAGCTGCAACAAGGTCTTTTACCAGCTCATCCAGCACACTCTTCATACAGTCCCTCTACTGCCTTCTCCTGATCTCACCTCATCCAGGGCATGTGTTCTCTGTTCTCTTGCTTCTTTCTCTCTCCTTCTTCCTCAGCTGCTCTCTCTTGATTGGCTCTAAACCCCTTAACAGAACCAGCCACAGCTGCACTTTATCTAAGTTGGCCAACCCGCTGCCCCTGAAGCCAACCCACAGCTGTATATTATCAATGCTAATTAACCCAGCTTCATTCCACTACAAATGTCATCATCACCTTCATCACTGATGGAGTGCCTTAGCGTGGACTCCACAGTGCTGTGTGATGTATGAAGACAATAATAAAGTGTGTTTTTGCCCCTAGATTTTGCAGTCTAAGACAACAGAGAGTAGAGGCATACAGACAGTATCTAAGACTGGAACTGGTTCTTCTGTGAGGGGTGGTTTCATGCCTTGGCTGTTGCAGAGCACACCACCAGGCTTAATGCCTGGGTCAAAAGCCCATTCAAGCCCACAGCCCTCTGCAGCACTGCTGCCTGACCGCCCTTTTGCTGGTACAGTGGATTATTCCTACTTTGTTCTTGTGCTTATTGGATCACATCTTCTGCTGGAGAAAGGATCCCAGGTTTACCAAGATGGTTTTGACCTCTGTTGTCAACCTGCGACCTACTTGTAAACCCATTTAGTTTGAGCTTATCTGCAAGTAAAATAAATGTCTAAGTTATTCATTAAAATATGAGGAATTCCCATTTTTGAGCTGTCAGCCAGGCTGCTGTTCTCTGAATGGGCTGTCCTGGCAAGGAAACTTGGAACGGTTCTTCTTTGTTGGGATTTGTTTGCTCCTGTTTTCTAATTAGAGTGAAAGCCCGTTTCTCGAGGTTATAGAATCAGCTGGTAACTTTGTTTGCGGGGTTTAAAAAGACTAAATCAAACAAGGAAGCTGCTGGATGTGCATTTAAAACTAAACTTCTGGTTTTGCATTTGAACAGTAGTGGTATATAATGTGATGATTAAAATGGAAGAGGAGAAAATACATTGCTTAGAAAGATTTAATCAGTTATTTCCATAGGAGCATGTCAGGGAATCAAGGACACTTGATTTCCCTTCATTGTTCTGCATAACTGAATATATTTGGGTCATTATATCTGAATAATCAGAATAACATTCTTAAAAACAAGAAAGGAGTGGTGATAGCAGCATACGATTAAGCGCGGCTTGTTTCTAATCTTCCGGAAAATCAGATTTAACAATTTTCAGAGTCCTTTTTTCCCATTGATGAACCGGGAATTTACATGACTAATGTCTATTAACACATGTAAATACCCCTTGCCTCAATGGGAACCAACAATGGGAAAGTAAATCCTGCCTGCAGCCCATTCTGTCATATGAATCAAGCCTATGAATGGTACAGTTTCATGGTGGGGTATTGGCTGAGGTGGGAAACACAGCCAACATCCATATAATAGGTTTTCATCTCTGAAGGCAAATGTCAACATCAATTTACCTCCGGGATAAGTGAGACCTCCTGAGGGATCTCAGCCCTGTGCGGAGGGGTCACAGCACGAATCCATTGCCCACGTTTTAGCAGCCGCAAGAGCAGGCTGGCAGGCACACAGGGAAAGGCCAAGGAGTGTGGGAGTGGGACGTGGTCCAGACCGGGATATTTTCTGAATGTGGAAGAGGGAGGTTCAGTGATTGGAATTGAAGTTTTCTGGCCTGGGAGCCAGGGGACAGTTGTAAATAAGTTTCAGTAGCTGTTTTCTCTGTTAATAAAGCAAACATCCTAGGTGGCCATCCATCAGAAAGACATTTTAGATCACATAAATTTTATGAATATTAGATAATGGAGGAATGTAACAAATAGTCATTTTTGTCTCTCTCTTGAATACCAAATAATGGTTATTAGTATCTGTCAAGTAAATAACATGAATAATTTAAGAAGGCATCACTATTGTGCAAGAAATTATAACCCATTCTATTAAGCTTTGGAGTCAGTTATTGTGCAAAGATAATAAATACACAGAGTAGCTATAGCAATTAAGTCCTAGAAATCTGCTTCAAGTGGTGTGCTGCTTTAAGAAAAGCAAACCATTTGGACTCTCCGCCTGCGACGCAAATAAAAGACAGGAATGCACAATACCTGCAGATTCTTCAGCTCATGTTGACTGGTGTGGCTCCAGCTGTTTCAGCTGTGCTGTGCTGTATACAGTGCCCTTCTGTATATGGTGATTATAGACACACACACCTTCCTAGCTCCGTCTCCTTAATAAAAGTGTATGAGACCTTATTGTGACAATTTACCCTCTCTTCTAACTTTTGAAAGTTTTCCAGCAAAAATCTACCGGAGGTCTTACAGGTAGATTCTAAAATCTGCATGAAAAGAGAGGGCTAGGAGGGGAAGAGGGATCTTGTCAATGAAGCCGGCATCTGTCTGTGCCTTGTGTCTATAGGAGATCCAACTTAGCGCTGTTGGTCAGAGAGCTACATCTAAAACGAAAGGTAGAAGGTGAAATATTAGATTAAAAGGATTTCAGTGATCACTTTGAGGCAATGCTCCTAGAAGGTATTGGCCTCCGACTGCAACACAGGGCACACACACCTGCTCACAGGCTCAGGGTGGCGTATCAAATTATTAACAGCTATTTCATTGATCTTTCTACATTCCTGCATGTGGCTTATTATTTAATTAATCAAAATTATTTGGAAAATATTATTATTTAAAATTACTATTTAGGACTACAGAAGTTATTCTAATTACAGGAGGCATCAGGGTCATTACCTTTTACTGAAAAGACCTGATATTTCCTGTGATAAAACGTTCCCTCCTGAACATAGGACAGTATTAAATATTTGCATTAAGGTTTTCTATGCTGGCTGTTTACTGCTTACTGATATTTTTTCTCAGAATGAAGCTGGGGAAAACCATATACCTCTCAGCTGACATTCGAAAGCTTCAGGGTAGGGGCTGGCAATTCTTTTGCAGCCAAGTCCTTGTCTCAAGGACATGCTTTTTACCATCCCCATCCCAGACTTGTTTGAAGTACAAGAATATGAAAGAAAAGCACACTGTGGACTGCATCTGCTTATTACCTCCTTGTTCTACTGAACAGCTAAAAATCTCCCTGGGGACCAAGGATGGTGTCTTGCTGCAATGGCACTTCCCATCTCCAGGACCTCAGCGACTGCAGTGCATGTGCACAGAGCACCTGTGTGTGCTCAAGCCCAGGGCCACTGGTGGTCACAGGCTTCACCAGACACTTACCTGCAGAGCCTACATAGATGGGGTAAAAAGAGGCAGCGTCTCTCTGCAGCGCTTTCAGCAGCTTCGCTCCCATTCCTGGCCCCCAAGGAAGAGGGATGGGCATCCAGAGCTTGCAATGGACTCCCAAATCCATGACTTCTGCTGTTCCCCAGCTATGGGCATCATCTATGAACCTCACCTGTCTCATCCTCTTCTACTCTGGTCCACAAAAGCTTACCACTGCTATCAGTTACTTGGCTGGCTCCAGCGTTGCAGGTTTATGTCCTGAATATGCAAGTTCTCACGAACCCAAATGAACCACATGGGTGTTATCTGATGCTAAACAATGGGATTATTTTTTTTAAATCTTTCTTACAAAAACCATGAGGAAGACTACATGAAACAGCTACTGTTTTTAAGCTGATAAAGGAAATGCCTCAAACATTGGGAAGCTGCCAGAGCTAAGGCAGTCTAGACAACTCTCATTTGACTTTGTTGTACAACTACAGCATCTTACCACCAAACCGTATTCTCTAAAGGACAACTGCATTGCTGAATGCAGTGGGTAAGTATTGTGCAGAGCCTGGGTTTGCTTTGGGACTGAATCAGAGCTGTGGAGCAAGTTGAGCAGTTCTTTATGTCTCATTTGTTACATCAGCAGGAGCAGGGGTTGCGCATGGGACATACCACTGTGGGCAGAGACAGGACTCTTCTATGGTGCAGCTGAATCCCCACCTGGGAGCTCACCCTAGCCTTTTTTCCAAATCCAAAATCCCTTTGTGACAGTGGAAAGCCACAGGAACCAAGCTTTTCAGGGATGCCAATTTGCGTGTTGTGGTACCCAGCTTGAAATCTCGGGCTCGGGCTTGCAGGAGTACTTGGCATGCACAGTCGCATCTGAAATCAATAGAAGCTATCTTCTGAGCATGTGATGTGCTGTAGAAAATATGATGTACTATGAAATGATAAGCCTTAGGTATTTCAGACCTTCCACCCTGAGTTAGAGGGTAGGTTGGACCATACTCTCAGTGTATCTTGCTTCTCTGTCCATAACCATCCCCACCAATAATTCATCTCACCAGAAGCACTATGAGAGTCAGTTAAATGTTTGTGAAACTGACATCGCACACTGCAGCAAAGCCCAGGAAGGCATGAATAATTCTGCTTTCAGAGCAGGGTGTGAACAGCGTGCAGTAAATGAGACAGTCATGCATTGATGATTAGGACGAGCAGGATTTTGAGAAGCAATTAGGGAGGGAGGGGTCAAGTAGAAAAAAACCCAGTAGTATAGTGAGATAATTAAAGATGTTTCGTAATTCACATGCCCATAGGAAGCGGTAACAATTCCTCAGACAGCCATGTAAAATTAGGCACTCATTTAGGAGATCTTATGTAGTACACTTCATCAGTTGCTTTAGTATTTGCAGAACTGAGGTCTGAGCACGTCACCTTGGTCTAAGGTACTATGATTGCATCAACGCTGAAATTTTCTATCAGATGAAAAGCTGACATTTGTGTTTTGAGAAACATCAAGGCACAAATACCACTCCTGCCAGCCAATGCTAGATGGCTTCCTGTAACTACTACTTCACATGTAGTTTAGTGATGTAGAAATGGGGAAAACCCTAAAACACACCACAAAAAAAAAATGCCAAAACTGTGGTGAGGGGTGCTACTGCACTACAGAGATGCTGTTTGCCTACAGACAATTTTAGTTCATTACTCAGCTCCTTTTGGTCTCCTCATATGACCTGGACCTTCATTAAATGTAAATGAAAATAAGGGAAAAAAAAGGAAAAATAAACAGAGAGAAAAAGAATAAAAAGGAGTGTGTATGGATGATGGATACATCCTATATGCATGTCTTTACTGAGGTATTATGGGGCTGAGAAGCTTTCCTTCCCAGCCAGAGCTTCTGGAGGATTTGCCCACTGTTTTGAGAACATGAAAAAATGAGGCACATGTAAGACCCACTACCAAATTAACATTTTCATCTCAGTTTTTGGGGACATAAAATAATTGCCAGCTGAAAGCCTGGATCCAGTACTATATTTATTCCATCTACTAAAGGAGGATATGAGCCTGGTAAGGCTGCTGAGGCTGTTTATTTCCATTCTCGTATCAGCTCTTGCCCCAAATAGTGGCATGTCACAGAAATGTTATTTGACAAAATGACAATAATGTTTTCTGATATCTGCTCCAGATACAAAAAATGCAAATTATTTGAAAGAGATGAATAGTGTGTTGAGAAGCACCATTCAATTAAATAATTGGTTGTGAGCATCTTTTCTTATTAAAATGAAGCAATTGTAAATATCAGAATAATATTTAAATGAAATGGTATGTAAGGGGAGTTAGAAAGATTTGCAAGAAACATTTGTAACTGCATTATCTCTAAGTAGAAAATTTATAAATTATAATGAATAATACAAATGTATCCTGATATAAAGTAGAAATGCTTGATCAAGAGGATGAATATGTAAGGATTAAGGTTTCTTTTATTGAGGAAGTTTCTCCTGGCTGTATGCAATATTCATAAAATGTGTTACAAGTTTATAAACAGAAAAGATGTTTTTTAAAGTGCAAATTTAGAATGGAAGGTATATTTTAAATATTTAATGAAACAATTATGCTGTATTAACAGTATGTTCTTTATTTCTCAGATTAAAAATTCACAGGGATTTTTATCCCTCCCATCTTTATTTGAGTTTTTATAAATAATAAATAGCTTTTATTAGAGTTACTCTTTACATATATTCAGAAACAGCTGAAGAATACCGATTATTTACATATACATTTAAGTATACCTGTAGTTTGTGCTTCAAATGTATTACATACATATACATAACATCCCAGTATTTATTACCCAAATAGTCTTCACGCTCTATGACTGTGTAGCTGGGAATACAGCACGCAGACTGGCTGCTGCTTCCATGTACCTGTGACAAACAGGGCTGGCTACATGAGGCAGGAGAGGTGGGAAGAGGCCAGCAGGTGAGGAGCAGCAGGGGCTGCCAAGGCTGGAGGACACCAGCTCTGTCCATGACACCAGCTCTGTCCATCACGTCACCGCCCAGCGCCTGCCAGCACCCGCGCCTGGGCTGCAGGATGAGATGGGGCAGGACTGCATCTAGGCAACAGGCAAAAATCTTCCCCCTGCCAAGGGGTTTCCTTGTAGACCAGCCTCTGGCTGCTGAGAGGTAGGTCCTGGAGCATCAGGCTTTACCTTCCCAGAGCAGGCTGGTCAGTGATTAAAGCAAACCTGTTGTCATTCTGAATGTTGCTATCATTTAAAATGCAGGTCTGACTTTTTCTGGATCTGTATGAAGCTCAGCGACACTGTCCTCTGGCATGAAGCCACACAAATGAGTTGCCTGCAGTGAAGTGATCCACTGGGACCACTGAAAACACCTCCATGAAACCTTTTTCTTGTCTTGTCTTGCCCTTGTTTCTTTGGGGGAATTTGTTGACTATTTACATTTTTGCCTGTGTAAGCATTCCCTGCGGGCTCTGTACAGAAATGGTGAATGCCTGGCGAAGCGGCCAGCCAGCCCGATCCCTGCACAGCCCGGGCCGGGGGTTGGTGGGGCTGCACCTCTGCGTGGGGACAGGGAGCACCGCGGCGGTGCCTGCAGGAAGCCGAGGACTGCTGGACCCCCCCGACAACATGTGAAGTGCTGGGGGGAGGCTGCAGCGAGAGCAATGGGAACAGGGCTGGCTGTCCATCCAGGCCACCTGAGTTAGGGATGCTCTGCGCCGTGGGTTTGAGGGATGTGGGTCTGCAAAGCCACCTCTGCTGTGCTTCACAAAAAGACACCATGGACAGTCAGGTTAAGACTAACAGGAGGTGCATTTTTGTAGATTTAAGTGGACTCAAAGGCTGTCCTGCCGCAGACCTCCTGTGTGCCTTTGGGGTGCTAACTGAGCTTTGCTTTTGCACTGGGTGGGTTGAAGACTTGATGCCAAATATCTTCCCTGGCTGAACTTTCAGACGTTGCCCAAGCTGAATCAGTGCCAAGGTGTTTCTCACCATAGAAGCCACTCAGAAACCAACAGGGACCCAGTACAGCGTTCTGTAGTACAGATGTTGCTTATGGCAAAGGACACTTACCACCAAGTGCCACACCAACTTAACCAGCTAACTGGATTTAAGATGAACCACTGAACCACCACCTGAAGTGTAGCAGCCCATGCACTGGCACAGAGGTACAATCACGAAACAGAAAAGGAATGATCACAACCTCCTGGCTATTTACAGCCCAGAGAATGACAAGCTGTTCTGACTGCTAATGGCTGCTGATCATCTCTTTTAATTTTTGAAAACTACTCTGCCCCTTAGGTTGCAAACCCAGCGTAGGGCAAGGATCGATACCAACAGGTCTAGTGTCTTTGTGACTTTCCACCAATATCAAAGCAATAGCATCAGAAAAGCTAGAAACCCAGAACTGCAGGGACATCCTGCGAAGAAGCTTTGGGAGAAGGATTTAATGCATCAGCCAGGACAAGCACTACTGGGACCTTCATGTAAGACTTACCCAATGGTGGTGAGAACACCCTGTGGAGACAGGAACTTGGTGTCCAAAGGTCAGATTTACTGATAACTTCACAAAGATGTTTCTACATTTCTTTTTGCCCAAGATACTGACGTAATACTTGCGAGGAAACTGTTTGGAAAATGGCTCTCTGGAGCACTACTAGGCTGCTCGGTGCTCTGGAGTGTAACAAGGCAGAGCCCACATCTCATTTCAGGCAGTGTTTTTCTCATAAGAGAGCTGATCCCAGATCAGCTCTGAAGACAGCAAAGTGCTACCCGAAGCCCTTTATTATTTTTAGCCATGCAAAAAAAAATATTGATAAATTAAGTGGTTTAGTTGGTCTAAGACCCATTGCTCAAGCAGCAGGCTTTATCACACAATCAATTTAAAGACAAAGAAAGGAAATCCTACCAAAGCAAGAGCCTAACCTGGATACTGATAGAGCACTGTCGGCATCTGCAGTAAATGAGTCAGAGTCTGACAACTGAATTTATTAGAAAGAAGGATCTAGGCTCCGATGGATTCAGTCTTGCTGAAAAATTAATGGATTTATAAGTCTCCTTTGAGCTTTTTGAAACGTTAATACCAATTTTTATTTGTATTACCTTTATTTTAATGATTCTACTCTAATATGTCAACTGTACATAAATATCGACCTTGTCAGATGTCCACTCCCTCCACCGGTGGAAGGACCCTGGCAGCTCCCGGTGCACTACATTTTCTGCTGGACATGGGGAGAGTGTCTAGCTGATGGAACCATATTTTTTCTCCATTCATATGATTAGTTTATGAATATTTTTGTAGAATAAGTATCTGAACGTAGCGTAACTTGATGGAGGAGTGCTTTCTAAAATCAGATGAGTTGAGCGCGAAATGTCATTTGTGCTAATCTGTCTGAAACTAGGAAAGTGTGAAATGTGCTGTAGGGAGGAATTATCTCCTCTGCCATATTACAAGCCAGGAAAAAAATCTGTTTATTACACAAAATAAAATGTATTTATAACAAAGCCTTAACTTATTCTCACTCATTTCTGGCTAAGCTAATGTGTTATTAATTGTGCATTTTTGGATATAATTTGAGAGGGGAAGAGGATGAACTATCTCTAGCACTGCAGCCACTTCACTGTAACAATCACATTTTCTTTTTAATAGAGTAAGTTAATTTTTAAAGTGATCTACAGAGGAACAGATGGGGGAACAAATTCTCTATGGGTATCTCCTGCTACACTAACACTCAGAGCACGGAGTGGTGCCTAGTGCCAGGTGCATCTACCTTGCAGTCCTTCCTCCCCTTGTTCTCCTGGTATCTTATGTCTGGTGACCAGAAATGGCAAAGCAGCCTCTGAAGGTAAAAATTCCTCAGACCTTTGAGCTAGCCTTGCATTGCAATCTGCTTCATAAACAAATTCCTTGCTGGGCTGCAGCATCCCACAGCGGGGTCTCGTCTTAGGGGTGCATCTGTAAGCACAATATGCCTCCAGCAGTGAGGGAGCAACGTGGGTGCAAAGAGAAAGCTGGGAGAGGAGTCCCCGACCCACTGATCACAGTGAAAAACACCAGAATAATTAACTGCTGCCTCATCCTCTATTTTGTTTCCCTGCTGGCATGTGAACTCTCGCTACACAGGAAGCAAAAACCCTACTACCTTCAGTTAAACTGGGATTTCACTCCGGATTGCATCATCCTCATATTTTTCTCATTAATTATGGCTCCACTGCTTTATCTGTAAAAGAAAAGAGCAGCAACGCATCAATCATAAAGCAGACTTGAGCTGTGGCTTTTCCATGCCCTGTGATTTTGGAAGGAGGTCTCAGACAAGGGGGATGTGGACGCTGGAGGCTGCTCTAGTGGGTGGTCTGGGAGGCTCCCTGTGCTCCTGCAGCACGCCCTGTCCTCCTCTCCTCCCCATGTGCACACCCTGCTGCCAGCAAAGGGGCTGGGTATTAGCACCCAATATTTTTAATCCAGATTTTAAATCTCAACAGTATGCTTTCAGGTTACTAGCAAGAGTATAGTGTTAATTCAGGCAACTGGTTCAGAGTCGCCGTGGGGAATAGTCCCACCACTGCAGGACGAACTGCCTTGGGTGACTGACGCTCTTTTAGGGTGCCAGAGCTGCACTAGAAATGAAAGAAGAGTCCTGTAACGTACAATTTTAAAAGATCTTTAATAATGGTAATTACAGAAGAGCAAATAGGACAGAAACTGAAAAAAAAACCCACCCTTTTCTTTGACATATGTTTTTCTTTAAAATATTGCCTAGATCTGCAACCCACCTCTGAACCTCAGCACCACCCTCCTAGAGTATGCAGAAGACGAACATTGATGCAGGAGATAAATACACCGTAGCCCATAGCTCATGATGGTGGGAAGCATTTTCAACCCTTCTATTAGAGTGATTTACACAATATAAAGAGCTGATTTTTGAGAGGTCTGAATTTAGACATGCGAGAGATGGAGAGGAAAAATAAACCTTAGTAAAGCTAGTGCTTTTTCATTTTCAAAGAATAAAATTATCATCTATTGTATTTATTACTAATGACAATAATGTCATTTGTCTAACAAATTTGGTTCCAGACCTTCAAAACAAGCAATGAGGTGGCAGGTATCGCTGCATCTGCCTGAGCTCAGAGAAGGAAAGCAAGTGCCGGGAGCTGGTGGGGAACACCATGCCCAGGGAGGAAGCCCACCACCTGGAGAAAAGCCCCCTGTGATACGTGGCAGTGTGCGCAGGTAATGTGTGGCAGGCTTCTGCAAGATGGAGAACACAGAGACGAGACATGACAGGGTGCTGTGAGGCATCGATGACGTTTCTGGGAAGATGTCTCAGGAGACAAGCATTAGCCTGACAGCTACTGGCTTGCTCAGCCTTTGCTGCCAGTGATGCCCCAGCAGCACAGCTACTACGCAGGGCATCTCTCGGTGAGGATGCTGGCCATGCCCCTGCCTCCCTGGGTCTCCTGTGCCCCCCACAGCAGCTTGGCCACTAGCAGCAGCATTTCTCCATGCAGTCAGGCCTGTCTCCAGCCGCTGAGAGCCACTGCTGATGCCCTGCGATGAGGTGCACAAGCTGGCAGGGTATCTTTACACATCTGCTCCTTTGGGACTAAAAATCAGGGAACTTGAGTTGAAGTCTCATGTTTAAACCAGCTCCTCTGAAGCTGCCTGTATCCGTAGGTGCATCAAGCTGGCTTTGACTGACATGTGGGGTTTTTTCCCCTCATCAGGGAAATTTCATGAGGTCTGTTTTGGCTCTGAAATTACACAGCCCAAACAATACTGAAACACCCTCTCTAGAAAAAATGCAGCTATCCGAGCGTTTTAGAGTTATGCTAAGAATTTTAGACTCATGCTGGGAGTCTGTTTCAATTTTGTCTGTATTTCAAGAAGCATTTCGGTTGACCCTATCCCCTCCTGACTATGCCCATCAGTCCTCAAAAGCACCCATGCACTCACGCAACTGCGTGCAAGAAGGTGCAGTACGTGCCTGGTTTGTTTTCACAGCATGTTATATGCCTGGATGGCCCAGAAATGGTTGGGCCAGACTTCCAAGTACCTGAGATGAACTCACCTCAAAAATAGCACTGTTGTGAGGAGACAGAGATTTTAAAGCCCAGATTTGCTGCTAGCTGTCTCTGGGCTCCCTGGGCCTCTAGCAGAGCTGGTTTGCCTTTTGGCCAAGCTGAAGAGCACTCTTTAAGGTAAACCATGCCAAATGGCCCATGTCTATGTAGATTAGAAATTACTCACTCTGTCAGGAAAGGAATCCTCTAAAGCAATTGCAAATCGCTTCAGTGGGCAATGCCTGTCATGGCATTGCATTAGATTGTATTTTATGTGTGACGGATCAATATGTTTGTGTATATAAGTATGTAAAGCTGTATCAGTTCCTAGCAAATGCAATATTCACAGAGGTGTGGTGTCATGGGCATCTTTCCCCGTCTCCCCACATCCAGAGAAAAGTCTGCGGTAAATGCAGGACAGGCAATCTCATACCTTGCACCTTGGCTGCCCTGTAGTGAGGATCCATGAACAGAGCAGGAAAGACTGATAAACTCAATTTCTGACCATTTGGCAGAAAAAAATAAAATAAAATTGGTATTTATTCCAATTAGAGCAGTGGTGTGACGCTTGTATAAGAGCTTTTTACCAGCTTTGCCAGTGGTGGCACTTAGCAATGGCAAGAGGAGGCTTCTTGGGGAAGGGATCAGCCCTAAGTATGAGTCCTGGATAACTGGGGACCAGGTGGGGTTAGTCATTGCCTTTACTTCCATGTCCACATGAAACTATCGGTTCCTCCAGCACATGAGTTAGGAAATGTTGATCTACACATCAAGATGGATGTGCACAGAGGTAACCAGGAAATAATATGCACCTTGTAAGGACTTCTGTCTCTGTAAATTTGATATCTGATTCTGTCATGTCATGAGTCACCCCAAGGAAGGTCTAGGGTTTTTTTCACCACCTTGCACCACTCCTCCAGTGTATCACTAAACCATTTTAAAAATGCTATTTAGTTGGTCCACTTCCCAACAGAAAAAACAATTTCCAGCCCCTACCAATTGTGTCTCACTTATCCTTCAGGAACCAGCTCTGTGGCTTAAAGAGTGAACCCATGTTACGGGTGCCAAATCTCTTAGTTTATCATTAAGTTGATAATACACTTCACCCTCATTACTATTCTATCATTAGGATCTGAGTGGTTTGAGTGTTTGACTAAGTGGCTGTTTTTTCTCCTCAGAGGTATATCAGATGCTGCCTCTCAGCAAGGTGTCCTGAAAACCTTTCCTTAATGAACAAGTGATTAAAAGGCTTAAGTGCAAGCAAGCATCCAAAACACAAGCTGCATTATCACAGAACGAGCCAGAAAT
Organism: Falco peregrinus; assembly: GCF_023634155.1. Classification (NCBI taxonomy): domain Eukaryota; kingdom Metazoa; phylum Chordata; class Aves; order Falconiformes; family Falconidae; genus Falco; species Falco peregrinus. The sequence continues at coordinate 14,205,687 of NC_073725.1, forward strand.
AGGCTAACCCTCAGTGCCACCAAGAGCACAGAGGTCCTTCACTTGGATGCTCTCGACACTCTTGTTTTGTCTCAGTGGTAGCTGCCAGGCCGGGTCCCATGGGCAAGCCACGCTGTGGCCATCTCCATCGTGGATGGCTGGCTTGTCTTCTGCCATGCACAGCAAAGCCACCCTAGGGCAGAGATGGCTTTTCCCTTGTTCCTCAACATGCCCCCATTTCTGGTCTCAGGCAGCTCAGGGGCACGCTGGTCCTACCAAGGCTGCATCTCCTTTGAGTTGGCTGCCAGGAAAAGCACAGCCAGTGAGTGAGAGCGAGACAGTCAGAGTCCTCAGTGGCTAGTACTTCCATGCTATCTTTCACCAGGTCAGATTTTAGTATTTCATGTGAAGGTACAATAAGACAACACCCAGGATGCAGCAGTCACCATACTTTCCCAAGGAGTGGAGATGGCTGCGGCAAGTGAAAGCATGCTCCCTCTGGAAGGAGTGTCAGCCAAGGAAACACAATGTCCCAGCAGTGACACCACAGTCCCTCCGAAGAAACCAGGGGATGTTCAGCTGGTGGTTACAGCAGAGGTCAAATTTCACCTCGTTTTCCTCACCAGATGTGAGTGTTGTGCAGGCACACCAAGGCTAGTGCTCCTCCAAGGGATCCCTTGGTGCTGCCCCACTGCTGAGACAGCCCGTGCACGGTATCTGCTTGCTCTCTGGTTAGGTATGGGATGAAGCGGAAGGCTCCCGGGAAGCAATAACACGTGTTTAACACACCATGCCAGGATGTCCAGGACCTCAGCATCACACCAGTGCCAGTGCCATGTGTCCAGTCAAGGTCCTTCTGGTGGCACAGGCTGCTTATGCTCAGAATGGTGAAAGGTAGAGAGATAAAAATAAAACCCTCTCCTTGACATCTGGTAGAAATTTCTCTTCCATTTGTTTCTATTTCTGCCCTCTTCTCATTTGTTCCAGTAACTGAAACAGCAGCACGAGCAGACACTATCTGTCATTACCCACATCATTTTCAGTGACACTGGTTCAATTAACTGCCCTCACAGCTGTCTTCATGCTCCAGAGAACGAAAATTCATTTCCCCAGCCCCACAGAACCTATCTGTAAGGGTGGGGTCAGCTTCATTGCCTCTGATGTCCCATGGAGTTGTCTGGCTGATGTGTTGCATGGTGGCTCCGTCATTTCCTATTTCTTGCTGACTCCAGAAGATGTGGGTACCATGTGCCTGTACCATCCCTAGCACCACATCTCAGTTTCACCACAACCACCAAGAAAATTAACCCCCTGGTCTGGTCTTCCTTGTAGCCAGTACCCTGTGGTAGTTTTCCTCTTGTTAAACTGTTGTGATAGCCTTGCTCAGAAGTGTCTTTGATGGGGCTACCTGGGCGGGGATCCTCGCTGATGGCTGCCTCTGCCTAGAGCTGCCAGCGGGGAGGCAGGGCAGGCACGGCGGCTAAGACCTGAGGAAGAGCCGTCCTCCTCTCCATCCCATGATCTGGAGAAAAGCTGCCCAGTTTGCCTCTGTTTCTCTGCTGACCAGTCTTATTCCAAAGCATCTTGCTTATTGCAATTCTCATTAGTGACCAGAATTTAGCATCCTTAGTTTTGATTTAGGTTGTGGTTTCTATATAGATAGCATCTAGGCACTTATGACTTCCTTGTAGGTTGTCATTAAGGGCTGTGTATTAGTTTCCAGCGCTGCCTATTTTTTCCCAAAGGCACCTCTTCTCCTTCCAGTCATTTGAGACACCTGGGGAAAAGGAACACTTTGCATTTGCAGACACTGGGTTATGACCTTGCTTCAACTGAAGAGGACTTTTGGCAGCAAAGAAGTTCGTATAATCCAGGTTGTAATAGACTTACCCACTCCCAGACCTTGGTTAACATCTCATTCCTCTTCTCCTGAAGAGAAGAGGCAGCACAACTGCTCTAATATACTTTGCCCAGGGCTGTGGGCACAGCACTGATTCACTGCAGAGTAGGGGATCCAGGAGAAATACTTTATTAACTTCTCCCTGTGCTGGTAGTTGGGGGCGGGGGGTAGGGATGGGGACGGAGATGGAAATGGAGGCTTGGAATTAAAAATCTGATAACTTGCCAGGGAGATGATGATAAAAATCAAAAGGGAAAGCACATTTTATTTGCAAAGTTCAAGAAGGGTATTACAATCAAGAAGAGGAAAGCAAATTGAAGAATTAAAAATAAAGCACTTGATAGGAGCTCTTTGAAAGGGTGGCTAAAAAGTGTCTCACTCAAACTCCCTCATGACACCACCATATTCCCCCCCCGCCCATTCCCCCCGCCATGTCACATCAATTAATCGGATTACAGCTGCTTGCGACGCCAGCCCGGCTGCAGCCACGGTGCTGCTGAGCGCAGGCGGTTTCAGGCTGTGTGGGAAGGAGCCGTGCTGGGTTATGCTGACCTCCGATCCCCGAAACCAGCTTGCTGGTCCCTGACCCTCTGCCAAGCTGTGTGTCACAATAAGGTTTATGTCACAAGTGAGGAAGCTTAAGCCACCGAGAAGGCCCCTTGCCTATTGAATTTTATGGCACTGAGCTGTCAAGAGTTGAGAACTTTGTCTTCTTTCTTCCAGGTCAGGCTGACCCAAACCAGCGGTGATGGGCTGGGGACAGTTGGACCCTTTGCTTAGTCCAGCATGGGGGTGGGAAGCTGGCAGAGAAAAACATAGCTTTACCTCAAGCCTGGCTTTTGTGCACACCACTGTTCACTTGTGCGTGCGAGGGAGCTCGGGGACCCTCTGTCAGAGCCTGGGACCAGAGCTGCCGCTGCCACCGCTACCCCAGTTCCCCCTCTCACTGTGCGCCGGCGGAGCCACCAGCACAGCTGGCTGGTTTGCCCTCCCATGGGCAGGCTGAGCTAGCAGGACAAGGACAGGCATCTTCTTAAAGGCCAGGTTTATTCAAAAAAGATATAACCTTATCTCTGCAGACAAGCAATTCCAGCAGGACTCAGCTGGAAAGCGTCCCCAGGTCAGGGTTAGACACCTCTGGGAGGAGAAGAGAAAACCCAGAACCTTGCAGGTCTGCTGGTGTTTGTACAAAAAGAGGACAGAAACTGAGGAAAACCTACCCTTTTCTTTGACATATATTTTTTCGATAAAATATTGCCTACATCTGGCACAACACCAGAATCCTTCTCCTTCCCAGCCCAGGGTCTTCTCTGAAAGCTTTAACTGGTGACACCTCAGCTACTTTGGGGTTTCTATTTAAAACCTGAAAACTATTTTATTACTTAGCTTCAGAGGAAAGGGGGAATGTCCTGTGAGAAAGGTCAGCTCTCTTCACCATGAATCGTCTCACTTTTATGATCGTCCACTACCCTTTGATGAAGATAGTGATACTGTATTTACACACACACACATATATCTATATTTACATACATATATGTACTTCCAATCCATCAGGCTGCTGCTTGGGTACCACTGCTGTGTACAGCTGGCATGGCAGGACCGACAAGTCGTTGAGCCTGAAAGCTGTGAGAGCATTTGCTTCATTTAGCTTGGTCTCAGAGCAGAGAATAGGAGAGGCCACAGGAAAAATGTGGGAGCAGGGTGCATGCTGCTGGTGCTCACCCATGGCCCCAAACCCACCTCTGGCACTTTGCCATCAGAGACTTTCCAGGGAGATTGCAAACTCTCTGGAACTCCTCCCTTCTCACAGCAGGAAGCCGAGGAAGAGCCAGGACTTTAAACAGTCGACATAAACCTCAGCCGGACCAGTTCTTAAATATAAGGTGCACTTCTTCAAAAGCACAGCATAAATATTTCAATAATTCTCCTGACATTAGAGTTACCCAGATGGGCTGAGATAAAAAAAAATCAGATAAATACAATGCATTGAATTGCATTGCATCAAATTGGCCCTGCTTGGCTGGTACGCAGCAGAACTGCATGGGTGGCAGGCCAAATTGCACGGACAGGTCAACAAGAGCATAGCAGGGCTCTAAAAGGTTCAGGGGAAGGCAAACAAGAAAGGCTAAAACAAGAAAAAGCTTCTCCACAGCTCAGAGACAGACAGCAGAGCAGGACTAAGCCACCAGCAAGGGACAGAAAAGGGCCATGGGGAGCACAGGAGGTGCAGGAGTGGGGAAACACTGCACACAGGGACATTACTCACCCGTCCAGGTCTTGTGAAAGAAATCTATGGAATCATCAGACTGAAAATTACCAGTCTTAAAATTAAATATTTAGAGATCAGATTAATTAAAATGAAATGCATACCCCCTAAATCCCGCCCCCCCCCCCCCGCCTTTTTTAACCAAGTGCTCTATGAATTCAAAGAATTTGTTAGCACAAGGTGATGTGGACCCCAAAACCACATGTGACTTAAAAAGCATGTTTAAACAAATATACAGGAAATAGATCCAGGAATGCTATGGCTGAATGCAACCTTTGACAGGGGAAATCCCTCACTTAGGAAGTGCTAGAGACGGAAAAAAGTGCTAGAAGGAGATCATGCTGGACATTTCTGTCTAACCTTTGTCTGTGCCTCTTGTTCACTATTGGAAGCAGGGTGCTGGGCTAGGGGATCCCTTGGCAGAGAAAAGTTTAAGTTCTTGTATAGTAAACATTTCCATTGATATTAAGGGCCTTTTAATTTTTTCAGTGATGCAAAGAGACCTGTTGACTTAATTTTGACCAGTGTGGGTAATGCAAGGGCTGCAGGTAGGGCAGGCAGAGGGGGCACCGGTCAGGGTGGGAAGCAGGGGTCAGGCTGGTGCTTCCGTTTGGGATCTTCAGCCTTGTGGGATAGTCAGGCAGGGACATGCCTGATAGGGATATCAGGGAAAGGGGGACAACACTTCTCTGAACCTCCCACAAAACCAAGAACCTAAACCCCATGTTTTCTGAAATCCCAGGCTGACACGACTTTGCTGGGTCTTAGAGCTCCTGGTAGGATGAGTAGTCCCTGGGAGGCACATGGAGGGAAGCTACACCTACTGCCCTAGCTACTCCTTCCCAAGTCAGGCAGGTTTTGGTCTCCCTACCGGAGCCATTCATACTGTAGTTAATGGCCAGAGAAAAAGAGGGAGGAAGTGCATGGTTTTATAAAGGGCTTTACAGCTCAAGAGAATGGGATCAGTCTTAAAGCAAAAGCTTTATGAATACTTCACTGGATTTAATCATTTAATAATAATTTCGTTTACTTGATATGTTTTCCTTGCGCATTTCCTTTTTTTTTTTTTTTTGGGGGGGGGGTGTAATTACTTTTAATAGAACTAAACAGGCCGAAGTGTTTGCTTGTTTAGCAGTATGGCAAATTGGCAGGTTTTTGCCTGGTTCTGGGACCCTAGACACTAATCTTGGAAAACTGCTGATGGTCTGAGACTGCACCTAAGACACCCTAGTAAACTGGAGTCTTAATAACTTTGTCCAAAATTTTTGTGTTTATTTTTGTTTTAACTTTTTTGTGTTAAATCTGTAGGGGTAACATGAATTGCTAGAGTTCATATAGCAAGTTTTGAGGAGACAGCTGAGCATCCTCCTGATGTGTTTCAGTCCAAGGGTGTCTTCATAAGCTTTTATGACTTATATTGTGTGAGAGGTTCAATAATACCTTTTTATGCTGACAAGCAGAGAAGAAGCACTGCTGAAATGCATGCTAAAACAAGGACCTTCCTTTCTACTTTCCACATTTGTCCTCTTCAGCATTCACGCTGAGGTTTGGTGTTCAGTGCCTACACCAAAAAGTCAACACTTATAAAGAGATGCTAAAGCAAAAGTTAAAGTAAATGCTGATGTAGAGATTAGTCTAAAAGCCAAGACAAGCTGTCTGGATTGTAAGACACCAGTTATCCCCACTCTGGGGGCATGAGGAGCTGCTGTCTGTCCCCTGTGGGCATCACTTGCCCATGCCCTGCAGTGCAGCCAAAGCCAGCTCTCTGCTCGGCTCCCAATGCGGGTCTGCTACACACTGTGCAGGCTACTCACCTACCTCCCCTTGGTGGCCTAATGCCTCGCAGAGCCAGCATTCGGGTACCCGGGCCAGCATGCCCTCCACGGCAGAGGGGACTCCCTGGGTGTCCATGCAGGTGCGGGCAGTTCCATCCTCCCACCGATGCAGAGGAAGCACTTGGCAGAGTGTGCGTGTGAGAGTGAGGTGCACGCGCACACGCATGCACGCATGTGCACACACACATGCATGTGCTCCTCTGGCTCTGAGACACTGGCAATGGGCGTGCAGGGGGAAGCAGACGGCAAGGGGCATGCTTTGGTTTTGAAATTAGCCTGAGCAAAGGCAAAACTGCCGCTCCCCTACATGCACCAGGGAATCTCTGGGGTGTTTTTCCCTTCTGGAGGAAGGGTTAATAAACTGGACTGCTTCACGGACAGCCATCCCCACAGCTGGGTAAACTCCGAGGCTGGAAAATGGGTCTGGCCCCAGTGAGCAGGAGGAAAGTGGAGGTGAAGCCCCCATGCCCAGCCCAGAGCCCTGTGCAAGCACGGGCACACCATCTCCCTGTGGCCACACTGCTTGTCCGCCAGGGCTTTGCCGAAGCGAAGGTAAACACAAAGCAAGGGATTCGGTAGAAACTTGGTGCCAGAAACTAACTGCAAAGCCAGGGAAAGCAACCAATACAGTGTGAGGTAAAATGAAGAATGGAAGGGTGGGGTAGCAGCAGCCTTATTGGGTTTTTTTAGCTTCAATCTAATTAGAAGAGATACATAATTAAAATGAAGCAATTAACCATTTTGTAATTAAATATAAAAATAAGTAAGTTGGAATTGAACGCGATAACATCCAGTTGTCAAGACAGGATTTATTTGTACTTTAATCTGATGAATTATTTTCATTGTTCTGCTGATGGTGTTCCAGCGGAAAGAAATCAGTCCTTTCTTCAACAGGGGACACAGGCTGTTATTGCGTGTCCTTTGGGCTTATTGAAACCAAAACTATGCTACAACGTGTATATGAACTATCATTCCATGTTTCCACAGAAAGGGCTGCACTTTTGCCAGTGCACCAAGGATTTCATGTTATAAGTTACATTTGCCATCATACTTGTTTGCAGCTATTTGACTAGTGCAAAACATAAAGCGTTTTGCTTCAACATTAGTTCTGTTGCTGCATAAATGGTGACAATCTGTACAGAATTTCAGACCAGAAGAAATAAGTACATGGACATGAAGTCCATTGCAGTGTAGCAAGTGAAGGAACAAATTTACAACCACATTTTGACACATTTGACATATGAACCTGCTTCTGTTTCACTGTGCTTATGTGTAAGGTGTTTATGTGCTTTGCTAGACAAGGGCTTTAAAATGTGGAGTTACAATTGCCCAGGTTGAGCGTAGGTCACGTAGTCTGATGCCTTTGCAGAGGTTTGAGTACATTGGTTTAGACTTCCCACCTTGAACAGGAGATCAAAAAAGTCTTTTTCCTTTTTCTCCACGCCAGCATTGACATCTCAGTATTTCTCATCTCAGAACAAGGGCATGTCTTGGTGCCTTGCTTGTCTTCAGTGGAGCTGCAGTGATTTATGAAATAACTGAAGTCATCTGGGCAAAACACAATGAAAAACAGTTAGAAATGCTGTGAGGATGGAGATCTATCTTTCATTTGGACATTTTCTTGCTGGTGTGGGGATTTAGGACATGAGTACTGTCCTTCATTGCTCTTTACTTGAAGCATATTGCTATTTGTGTAGCTTTTGGTCTTCTGTACTACAAGTCTTGTGCTTGCAACAGTGATGGAGTGAGCTTTGTCTTGTGTGAATATATATTAGAAGTATGGTGGAATCTTCCAGATGAAGCATATATTTCAAGCCGCTGCCTGTAACTGAGGGGAATGGCGACCTGTGGACCTTTTTGCAGTCTCAGTTCTGCACTTGGAAAAAAACAAGTGTGGATTTATCTGCAAAAAGAATCAACTCAGTTAAGATGAACTGGGTTTGGAAGGAACTGCCAAATCCTTCAGCCTCATTGGAGACTGGATACTGGGCAAGCCCAGCATCAGATGCCTCAAAGAAAGGCACAAGAAAATGAAGACAGGCAGATGTCAAATAATCTCCTGCTGCTGCTCACCTGGTTCTGTAATACTCAGTCTGGTGCAGGGCACAAAAAATCAGTTTAGTACCAATTCCAAAACCTGTTGTCCAATTTAAGGAGCAAAGTTGATGGTGGGGGGTAATTAATAGGAAATCTGTACTGCAGAGAGAAACCCAGCTGTGATAATGGATATAAAAAGAAGTATGGTAGTGAAGAGTCATATAGCTCAGAAAATACCTATCATATAGTAAATGTCATCTCATTGTTCAAGAAAATGATGGTCCTCCCCCACAAGGCTGAAAATATGATGCTAAATTCACCTATACCTGCCTCGGTAATATTGGAAGGATGGCAGAGAGGGAAAAACTCATAAATGAGAAACAGAGAGAAGGTTGAATAAGCTGATTTATGGGGAAAGGTTAAAGTAACTAAACACCCATCACTCAGCTAAATGACATCTCAGGGGAACGTCATTGCTGACTGCAAGGACTTGAAGGATTGGGCACCAAGGAATGAGAAGAATCCCCAGGGCCACACAAGGCTGGGAGCTATATAATGGGGAGAAATGGGTAAAACTGGACAAATGAAAATGCAGGTGGGAAATGGTTCCTTACAGAGAGATTTCTTGAACTGTGAAATATCCTCCTAAGGGGACTGGTGAAATCTTGGGTTACTTAGCGCTAGACTAGAAAAGCACTTGGAAATACACTAAAAGGCACAAAAGTGCATCCACAGTGGGTGCACTGGTTAAGTTATTACTCTTTTCTATATCTAAATACTATGTTTTTGGTTTTTTGTTTGTTTTTTTTTTTTAACAGTGCTGGGCTATTTGTCCCTCTTCTATAGCCTCTGCTTGCAACCCTTTGGTCCTCTGCATTCACCATCATTCACGGCCCCAGCCCTATCAAGCCCTGTGCTCTGATACAGCAGATTCTCTGAGCTGAGTCACACCTCACAGGGAGCCGATGCCACACCGTGACGAGACAACTTCTCTGCTTTGTACCCTGCAAGAAGAAGTGTCACTTGCTAATTGTAGAGCATCTCTTGTCTTTCACGTAGTTCTGCTGGCAGCAGCAGCAGATGTAGCGGTTTGTTGGCACACGCCAGCGGAGCCAGCCCTGGGTGACAGCCAGTGGCACACACGCAGCAACAGGAGCAAAACTCTTGACCTTCACTTCCAAAGACATGGATCTCTGCTGAAAGACCCACCCGGTTAGCTAGTCCACAGTTATTTTGAGGAGTTAATGCATGCAATTTAGTAAAGGAGAGCAGACTTTCCAAATTTGACTAAATAAGCCTTATTACCAGTGACACCAGATTGCAGAGTAATTTCAGGTGCATTGTAATACTCAGAACACAAATTGACCTGGGACATAAAACTTCTTGAGATGCAATGGTTAAAAAATCTCTCAAAATCAAAATAGAACAAGGGTATTGGGACTGGCTTTTGCTCTAGAGAAAAAACACAGGGGTCGAGACTTTGTCCCATTATTAATCTTTTTTATTTTTTTATGGCAACTAAGCAGAACTGGACTGGACATCCTTCTCCCTGGCAAGCTAACAAACATCTTCACGACAGTTATCTGACAACAGCTGGCTCCCAAGCCCACCACACATCCCACCAGCTGGAGGTAGGTGCTGGGGATGGGGGATGAGCTAGACTGTGCCCACACTGAGATCCATCCCAGCAATCCTGCTAGGGCTGTGCCGGCTGGTGCAGGTCAGGCCAGCCCCCACCTTGTGCTGGTGACAAGGACAGGAACGAGATGTGCCATCAGACACAGGCAGAGGCTGTTCACCGCTCTGGTCATTAGGTGCGTAGAAATTGTTTATTGCCTTAACCTGCTCTAGGTGATGAAGAGCAGTCAGGCAGTGATTTTTGCCTCTTTGCCCTTTCTGTTTGGATTTTCCTGCTTCTGAATTTTTTACATGAAAAAGAGGAGATAAGGCAGAATGAAAATGATGTCAGCATCAAAAGGGTGATACTCTTTGCACGGGTGTCTGCTTTCTTCACTCTTACAGGGTGACACTTGCATCAGTCTGTGTTTGCAATGCCCAAGACCACCTGTTACCAGCAGCCGGGATCTTCTTGACTGGCTGAGAAGAAAGCAGTGGCATAAACGTGTCAATAGAGCACCAGCGATTTGTCAGGCGGTTGTAATGCACTAATCAGGGGGGTGGAGGGGAGAAAACCCTGCCAAGACTCAGCCAGCTCAAAGGGAGCTGCAGCTAGAGCATAATGCCCGGGCTCTTTCATCTGCAGGCAAGCCCAATAACTTCCCAGGAGTTGCTCAGTAACGAGGCAGTGCTGGCATCACTGGTTCCACTGGCTGGCTCATTGCCGCTCAGCGCCCCTGCGCCTGACGCCCCCACCCAACCACCACCCCCCCCCCTGTGCTGCTGCCAAGGGATGCCACAGCCCCTGGGTGCCCCAGCAGCGGGGGCTGGTGCTGCTGAGCATCAGGACGGCTTTCCGAGCCACCTGCAGGGACACTGCTTTCAGTTGTCCTCCAACTGTCCTCTGGGCTCACCTCAGAGACCCAACCACCTCACCTTCTAGAAGGTGGAAAGAGTCGGGCCCATTTAAAGCTGGGTTATTTGCCACAAAGTACCACTCAGCACCTGATTTTCAGAGCTTGCCTGACATGAAAGAAAGCATTCCAGTCCTTCCGTGGTACTCTCCCCGTTTTTTTGTTAATGCAGCACATTTCAGTCAAGAAAGGCACTTGAAAAGCATTGGTAGGCACAAATAAAAATATATCCATGCAGACAGGCAGCAAAGGAAGGATTACTGCAGTCAAGTGCAAAGTTGGGGGATGCTTCTGCAAACCAGCTCCCATGGTCCTCAAAGATGCTCAACCCCCCATGGGACCGGGAAAGAAACCTTTTCAAAAAGAGATCTCCCCTGCATCCAGCGCTGTCTATATTCCTTGCCTCTGTGGTCAGACCAGATAGGCGTAATACTGATTCATTGCTTCAGGATTTTGGCAGCCGGGGGGAGGGGGGGGCTGTACTGCATATTCCCCATGCTATCTTATCATTAATGCATTAAGGAGCTGAACAAGCAATAAGGGCAAATGGACTTCAAAACACAGGGAATTGTCTCCGTAGGGCTCAGACTGATTTACGGCAATTACGTCTTGGCAGCATCGCCAAAGCCCATTAAGCCCCGCACCTGGCTGTAACTTGAACACCCCCCAGTTTCGAGGGGGGACTCACCATTAGCCACCCCAGCACTGCCATGAACCCTCTTTCTCTGTGATGGAAGGCAAGATGTAAAACAATGTGGAGAGGGTTAACAAAAAGTTAATAGGCTGCAGAGCGCAAATTGATCCAAACTTCAGGGTTGGATACTGTTTCAGATACCAGGATGCTCTGCTGGTCTCCTTCCAAGGTCTGAGGGGAAGGGACTGAAGACGGAGCTTGGAGCCATTGCATTTGACTCAGGTTCTCCTTGTCTATCAGCCTTCTGTCTCATTACCAGGGGTGGGCTGGTTGCTCAGCTATTAATTTTCTTTCCCTGTTTTTGAATTTGCATTGCTTTTTAAAAGGTGCCCTGTTGTGACCCTATTACATAGGTAGGGCAGCTGTGTACAAATCACCAAGAGAAAGCGCAGTGCTGCTGGAACTGGGGGGACAGCTCGAGCAAAGCCCTCTGAGGGAGGATGCTGCTTGCACCGAGGCCAGGGCGCAGCAAAGCTGGGTTTGCCACGTGTGGGCTGTTTGCTCCTGGGGGCAGGAACTGGTAGTGAGGGATATCACAAAAACACAAAAAGAGGGGATACTTCTGAGCATTGACACACTGAGGATGCATAAGGAGTCTCATGACAGATCCCAGTGCTGGGACAGATGTGGATAGATTAGGTTTTTTTGGGGAAAACAACGAAATATTTCATTGCAGATGCCACCAGGGCAAAAGACCTTCGGAGGAGTTAAAATTTACTCAGTGCTCCAGAAATGTTTATGGCCCATGTAAAATTTACCAGAAAAATGTCAGATGTCAGTGGATTGTATTAAATGTAAATATTATACAACTCACAGCCTCCGTTCCTTATTGCAGCTTGGCACATAGCTCTCGTGGATCTCCTGTTTGAAGGGGAGTCTCTGGAGGTGCTGCTGCTCGGTGGTGGGTTTGGAAAGGTTTCAGTGTGAGCTGTGCCCACCCGCGCCTCCCGCTCGCCCAAATGCTGCACTGCCAGACCAAACCACTGACAACGCTTATGGCAGCAAGAGAGCCTGGTTCGTCAGAGAAGCCCACCCTGGTATCTCTGCGGCAGACACCACTGTGACTCTTGATGTCCACCATCCCCAAACTGGCTGTGCCCTCGGCAGCACCCCGGCAGGGAGAGAAGCGGGCAGCAGAGGATGCTTTCATGGGTCCCACCGTCACTGCCTCCAGTGCCAGGGCTGAGTTGGCTGGCTCTGCCCCAGTGAGGTGGGCGCTGGCATCGGGTGGTGTGTCCTGCGGGTGCTGTGGAGAGGAAGTAGGTAGTGTACTGGCATTGCTGCTTGCTTGGAAGAGGCTCAAGTGCACGGCGGTGATGGGATCTTGCAATTTGTGTCCATCGGCATTTTGTGCATCCATCCTTGGGGGGCCTGGGCAAGTCTCACCAAGGCTAAGCACAGGCTCAGTGCGGCTTTCTCCATCAGCCTGTCCTTAGCGAGCCTGAGAGACATCTGGCATGCTTATGTTGCTGCTGGACCACTAATCTGTTTTGTTGGACATTTCACCAATTTAACAAATTACTGCTGCTTTGGCCTGGCCTGTGGAACTCAAATGCTGTGTTGTACGCAGAATACGACTAAGGGCTTGGTACATCTTTTCAGTATTGAGACATCTTGAGGAGTTACGATGCTAAGTCATATCAATGCATTTCTGCAGCTGGGGCAAGCCAGGGAAAGTGAGTCAGTGTAGTGCATTGCAGCTGGCAGCCCCAGATGCTGGGAAAGGACTCTGTGCCATGGAAATGATGCTTTGTGTTGCCCTGTTCTTCCCTGTGGTACCACTCTTGTGGTACCAGCTCTTACCAAAAAAAAAAAACCCACACTGGAAGGAATATTTTTTCATGCTTAGTCCTCAGAATGTGTGAAGGGAAGAAACCCCAACCCCAAAACACTTCCTGCTAGAATTTGTATCGTTTAGAGCTACAGTGGATTTCAGTGTCCTTTTCCCCAGAAGGATTAGCTTTGATAATACTGTTCTTGAAAATCCTTCTCCTGCAGTCTCCGGGAAGCTCCCTGGCACAGCACAGGCGCATACACAAAACACAGGAGCCTGGCCCATTCACGCTGCAAGATAAAGGTGGTTCAGAGTCACACTTCTGTTATAAAAAACATAAATACAACAGGCTTTAGGAGGAGCTCACAGCAGCTTAAAAGAAATGTTTCTGGGATTTCTTTTATAGATAGAAAGATTTTCACTTGGTGCTCTAAACAGTCAGTTGACTATTTTTAAGTCAGGAGAATGTATGCTGGCATTATCTGGAAATAGCTTCTGGAAAGCAGTTTCAGCTCCTGCAGTCATGTAAACAGGGACGATCCTCAGTCCTCAAATACAAATTATATCATGGTTTTCTAACCCAAGAGACAAGACATGTTAACAGTTCATTCATGCGTTTTCCTGGAAGCTGAGGTATCTTGTTGATATTTGGAGAAGGGAGAAATTCCCTGAAAGAGCAAAATCCTTCTCTCTAGCTGTTATTGCAGAGCCACATTGCAGATTTGTCTTTGAGAACAGATACATCTTGTGCAGACCAAAGAAACAAACTCACTAAAATGGTGTAATGAGAGAAGCCCGTGCAATTCCTGCTGATATTCACAACAGCTTGTTGGAGACCTTGGCCTTCATGAAAACAGCAAAATGTTTAGTCATCCTCTCACTATTAAGCAGCTGGAAGATGCCCCAGCAGCTCACTGCCCCTCTGGGCAGGCTTAGGCTCAAGCACTTGCCACAGTTCTGCACTTTGACCTCCAGAAGAGAATATGGGAAAAAAATGCAGAATTTTCCTGCTCAAGAAGCCCCCACCAAATCTACCAGAAGTTGTCAAAATAATTCTAGGTGTTATTCATATATGATGGTCTGGCTATATATGTAAATGTGTTTGCTTTCCCCCTAATAACAACAGCTGGGTATGCACAGAAGAATTTCATATGGGGTTTAGTGCTTGTGTTTCCCCATCATGCCACAAAGCCTTTCAGACTTGGGGCACAGGAGGAACACGCTGTGAGAGCCCATGGACACCTCCACTCTCCTGACGGAGAAAAAGCATGGTTTTTCCTGTCCCGTTTGACATATGCAATAAGAACGCTTTGCTTTCAGTCTGTTCAAGCAAGCAATTGCTGCAGCAGTGAGAAGATCTCCTCCGATGGACACAGTTGAAAGGTTAGCAGTGTTTATTGATTTAATAATTCTCACATTCTTTCCTGACAGATTATCTTCCCAGAGACATTAGCAGAGGCAGAGCCCAGAAGTGCAGGAAAGCATCTCCGATACGTCAGGAAGCCAAAGGACAGGGGGGAAAGGTGATGAATTGCTCTGGTCCTGACCTATTAAGCCCCCAGCACAGATTGGAAGATAGAGTAGGAAATAAATCCGTGTACCTATTTTCTGTAGGGAACGTTTATAAGGACGCTGTTTACATTGACCTTTCACACTGAGGTCATGCACCACTTCGTATTACATATTGGTTAGTCAATCACTGGTGCGGACAGCAGGCAGGGAGAGATCACGGCTCAGCAGCTTCTTCCCGTGGGAGCTGGCAAGCTCATGGACAGGGGGGAATCGTGTGCCCTTTTCTGAATCAGGGTAAAGTGGTTTTCTAGAGGCAGAGGAGTGGCACTGCAGCCCCAGAGCACCTTGTCCTGAGTGGCAAACGCACTGTGGGCTTCCCCAAAGCAGACTCACCCAGCCTGCTGAAGGGGTGAACAGCCTGTCCCCACCACCTTGCTTTTTACTCCTGTCTGGTTACCATTGCTTATTCTTTTCAGAGCATCAGAGGGAATCAGTGACAACTTCTCATGTTCTCTTTTGGCTCCTTCCAGCAAAAAAGGGTTTGTTACATGCAGGGAGGAAGCCACATACATCTGGGAGCTGAGCAACCTTGTTCGGAGCAGGCTGAGTGCCTGCAGGAAAAGTTCATCGCACCTTCCAGCCAGGCCACGGGAGCGCCGGTTACCTCGTCCTCTCGCCACTGATATCAGTCCAAACCGATGCACTGATTTCTGTGATTTCACTGTATCGACTGAAAACTCCTATTCCAAATGCCCAGCCCCTCTTCTCAAGGTTTGTTGGCCTTCACAGCTGATTATAGCCAGTGGGTCTTCTGCCCAAGTTTCAGCGTCAGAGCGGGCCCACTCCTGATTTGCACTCTGTACCCCCGCAGCCATGGGAGTGCTGAGACCTTTAATGGGTTGCTAATTGCTCTGATTACAAGTCAAGACCGAGGAGGAATTGTTGGATGATGAGCTCCCTGGCAGACAAGAAGATAGCAGTGGAACATTTTGGATGAATAATTCAGTAGGCAGGAATGGGAAATGAGCAGGTCTTCTGTCTGCTGAAGGGAAGAAAAAAAGGCCAAGGCAAAAGAGAAGGAAAGACATCTCCTGCATGAGCGAGGCAGACCCCTCTGCACTTGGCCTTCAGCTCACGAATGGGAGCACAGCCTGGCTTTGTGCAACAGCAGCCAACTACCATGCGGAGCTTTTGCGTGGTTACACCATACCTATTTGCAAAACACTTTGCAAAGAGGAATAAAGCCCGCCTCTCTGTAGTGATTGCTGCAACCAAGTGAGAGCACCCAGGCTCAGGTACTCATGGGGTGTAAACACTTCAAAGTCTACTCAGCCGAAAGAACATGCATGAGTTACAAGGTAGCAAGACACAAAAGCTAGGATAGAGATTTCACTTTGGGGGAAGGCATCAAAAGGTTTTTTTGCACGTGTTTTTTAGTTTCGTGTCAGTAGAGTTGGAAGGTCTTAGCACAAATTTGTTTCTCCAGTATAAAGAGGAACTTTTTGCAAGTGTGGCTTCTTTTGTTTCCAGACCAGAGGAGGATGTGCAAGTGCAAGTCTTAGTGCAAGACAGGAGCGTTTGCAGTGACGGCCACTTTTATTTCATGCACCTACTTAAGTGTGCCAATAGCAGTACAAAACCTTCTCTCCATTCATGGATATCTTTTTTTCTCTCTTTGTAGTTTCCAGTTCCTGCTCTCACCCCCATTCTGCAGATACAGGCTAACTTAATCTCTTTGCTAAAGAAGGTCTGTTGTCTTAATCCAATGGTGACAACAGCAGCAAATATTTTAATTAAAACTGTGTTACTTTTCGTTATAACATCTCCTTTCTTTTGCAAGAGAAGGGCTAATTGTGAACAGCCATGTGAAGGACTTACATGCAGAAGTCTGCAAATAGAAATACATTGGTTACTCTTCCAGGGTGGAGAGCAGCATCTGCCCCAGCTGTCAGAGCAAACAGCCAGGACAGGAATCAGCGGGTGGGAAGCAAGTGTGCCAGGAGGGAAAGGCTTCAGCCCAGTGTCCTGGACCAGCCCTGGATCCATTCCAGATAAATTCTCCACCCTCTTGAGAGGCTTTCCACACTGCAGACTGCTGAGTTGTCATGGGTAGGTGGGTCTGTACAGAAGAGCTTGGGCCCTTGCTTTGGCACTGAAGCAGCAGGGTGCTGCTGGTAGAGGCTCCCACAGAGTGGGGCAAGGGTGAAACTTTTGTTTTAGGCTCCATTTTGTCTACCAGTTCATGCGCATAACTCAGGTTATGGAACCTTCTGCAGTTCGCTTCCTCCCTTGGAGTCAAATTCTTGTGCTGGTTCTTTTGTGCAAAACTGATACGATCTCATTTGGGACTTGAGGTCTTAAACCAAGGACGTGGGGCTTTACATCCAACCATTATTTTTTTCTTGTTAAAGTAGCTCACATGACATTATCCTAAACTCCATGCAGTTCCTCTCGCTAGCAAGTGCAAAAATAATTTCCCAGTGTCATTTATAGCTACTTCTAGAGAAGTTAAAAACTTGCTAAGATGAAGACTGCACATCCCTCTCCCCAGTAAAGAAAGATTCATTTTATTTGGGAGCCTATTGAATCACTGAATTATACACTGAAATCTTTTGTACTGAAAAGCAGCCAAGTTTGCCATTGAGTATTTTCTTAACATAAAATAAATGAACGGCTGCAGCAAGGTGTGTTGCAATCATTATTCTTGAGCAGCAAGGGTGGCACAGATCCCTGCCTGGGTGCCTTGCAGCAGCGTAAAGCATGGACACAGGCATAGCGTGCCACATGCAGTCATGGGATTTTCTTTCTCCACTCTCCTTATCCAGAGGCTGATAGGCATCACAAATACCCTGAAAGGCTGTGGCTCAATTTGCTGTCTCTTTCCAGATAGTTTTAAGCAGGCTTTTTTAAGAGGACGATTGGTAAGTTAGTAGAGTTCATATCTCTGATGGAGTCTGGTGGGATCTAAGGAGCAGTAACGAGCAGATTGAAGTCCCAGGTTTCAGTGTCCACCTTTCAGTAAACCCAGTTTTCAGATGATGCAGGATTCTCCTATCTGCTTCAGTTCCAGACACTGAAAGAGCATTGGTCCTTTGTGCTGCACTGAGCGCTTTCATCATTGCTTGCACTCCTTGTCGCATACTTCTGCCCCCTGATATTTGTAATTTGAGGTGCTGAGCTGTCTTCAAAGGCTTTCCTGCAACACAGCCTCCACAGGTGGACCCACATGTACATACCAATTTATCCATCATGGAAGAACTTGATACTTATGAAGGCAGCGTTTGCAGCACTTTGCAGTCTTTGGTGAGGTTGGAGTGTGCCTCTCACTTTTGAGCGTTGGACAACCCTGCTTGGCCACTCCAGTATTACTCAGGAACCTCGTTCTGCTGATTCAACCTGAAAAGAGGACATGGGTGGAGTCAGTGAAATGTTGCAGTGTGGATTTGAAATCTTCTTTCAGATGCTTCTTCATGGTTTTATCTCCACAGTGAAATGTCACGGACTTTTCCTTATGCCAAACCTAATTTCAGTATCTTAAACAGGAAACAAATGATTCTTTTTTTTTTTTTTTTTTTTTTCCCAGTGGAAAGAATAGATATCCCCTTCAAATGAGGTGGGACTGAAGCTTCAGACCCTAGTTTTTCTCAAGATATAAACAAGCATTGGATAAAAATTTCCTTATTAAAGGCACCCTGCAGGATATGGCTCTAGGGCTATAGGTGACAGTCACAGGCACTGTCTCAAGCCTCTTAAACATACAGTCCTTCTTCACTGTAGTTGCATCATCTTTCACTAGTTCCGAATTTGATCTGTCTGAAAAGTGTGTGTGTGTAAAGGAGCACAAAGACAATTGTACAGTAACAAAATATTAAGGAGAAGGTTTATGTAAATCTGGGTGATGTCAAAGTCTTTGTGATGCAAATGAGCTTGCAAACACAGCCTATCTGTTATGCTTCAATACTTTTCTGACAATTCAGCACATCATTTATTTGGTTAAATAATTTTCTGACCTTCCTTTTGCCCTCCTTCCCCAAGGAAATTACCTTGACCTTTTTTCTTTGCAGAGCAATCCTCAAGAGTGGCTTCTGAATGAAAACACATTGGAATAAGAGCAAACACCAGACATGCTATAAATGAAAGTAATTCCATGTCAGGAGGCACCAAAGTCTTGCTAAGCATCACAAAGAGCACTTCTGCTGCAGAGAGGAAAGGGAGACTTCATTCTTCCAGGTGACGCAGACAGTGGGAGGAAGGATTCAGTAACAGTAGTAAATAATTTGTGGTTTTGGGCAATTTCCTCCAAATCTCCGAGGGGCTTTATGTGCTAAACCAACCCAGCCACAGCAGAAACGCTTCCTCAGTTGCACTCGGTAGTGAGGTATCTGCTACGTGCCCCAGTTTAGGCATAGCCCACGTGCTCTTCCAGGCACGACGGTGGCTGGCAGCACCGAGCATCCCAAGCAGCTGGATCATGCCTGCCTGCCTGGGCCAGCCGAGGCACAGCCGGGGCGATGCTTAGCTTTCACAGCCGAGAAGAGGGAATACTCACCACTTAAGCAGAATGTTTTCAGAATCAAAAACATAAAAAGAAAAGAAAAAAAACCCCAAACTTTTAGAAGTCTCACAGCTGCTATTGCTGATCATGTGTGTGACTCAGAGGGTAGACTGTACGCTATAAATGGAAATGGGTTACTTACAATTTGACTGATAATGTCTAAATTTTTGTAAGAAAAATGTCTTTTGAAGAAATACTATAGTGGGGTGGCAAGCTGTACCATATGATCTTTGCTGCAGCTGACTCTATAATATATCTCAGCTACACTTTAAATTGTATAGCACTGATTGCATTGTAACTCTTCTGTCCTCTGCAGATAAAGTTATGGAAATATAATGACTGTGCTTCAGATACATGCCAGCACTGCCTATACTATTTCAAATGATCAGACAAAGAAGAGCACCTGCTTGCCTAGGCTTTCCCTGCTTGTTTATCACCTTCTGCACCACAGTGAGGGAGGCTTGCAGGTCCCCCAGGGAGACTAAGCACCAAAAATAAAAATTCATGCCTGTCAGAGCTGTGCTTTGACTGTGTAACACTTTGTGGCAAAGGACGGATGCCTTGTGCCCTAGCCCAGGGCAAAATTAGTAGCTACAGCTGCTTGGGCCATTCCTTCAGAGGGATAATGGAGGAGGGGACAGCCAGGAGAAAATCTGGATGATGCCCTCCTCCTCCCTGAAGGAAAATATGTCTGGAAATGATGGCCACTGAATCCCAAATTCACCTCAAAATGGCTTGTCTGTTGGAAGTTCCTTGCACCATCTCCTGCTGTGCCTCCAGGAAATGCTGACGCTGTTTGCAAGAGCTGTGGTCTGGCCAGTACCCCTGCGATTATTCAGTTTTGATATTGCGAGGAGGTTAAAGCCATACGAAACGTTGTGGTGTGGTCTCCTTGCTGGGTCGGAGCTAGCGGAGCCCTGCCTCTCTCTGTCTCTGGATAAACAAACGGGCAAGATGTCTATCTGCACTTGAAAGCCTGGCTATGTATTGACATTTGCAGGGAAAACAATTTGTCACTGTAAAGCTGTCTGTATGGAGTGAGCCTTAAAAATGGCTAAAAAAGAACTTTCTCCCTGAAGATTTTGACTCAGTGCCTTTGGTGGCGATTTGACCGGCAGGCCGCCTTCGCCACTGCTTTACATATGATGTTTTAATTTAGGGCTGGACTGAACGGTTGTCACTCAAAAAAGTCTGTTTGCACCATGTAGCTGGCCTCCATCCTGGGATGTTCAGGTGCCTCAAGGGCTTTACCATGTGTTATGGCAGGGAAATGCTGTAAAATCTCCGGCGAGTGGCAGGCATCTCAGCATAAGTAGTCCCTGAGTCCCCCTGCCTTACCCTTTGCAACCTCCCACAGCCCCCATGGCTGCTCCCCTGCCACCTTTCTCAATAAGGTTGCAGTGGTCCTGCATGTTGAGCCAGATCCTGGCAGCCCTTCCCCTGGCTGCCTCCAGCCTGTCTTCCTGCCTTCATGCTGCGCTTTGTTTCTCCCATGACACTGCAGCCGGGGGGCTGTGCTAGCCTGCGCCGGCCGGGGCTGGCCAAAGCCTCAGGCAGGGCAGGAACTCCGGCTGTGTTTATCCAGCAGCGGCCAAGGCTGGCTTTCTGAATTCCCCACGTACCTCTAGCAGGTACCAGGGCGATGTCCCTGGTGCGGCTGGGTATAGTGGCATTAGGCACATATTACTTCAGGAATTCAAAAAGGGACCACACCAAGGCAGAGGGCTTGATCTTTCTGCACCCTCCTAAGGCAAGGTTGCCTTGAAAGGTTATCATTTAACCTGCACACTGATTGCAAATTATTTTATATAAAACCAACAGTGAACAAGCAGGAAAAAGTGCTGTGAGAGACAGCTTGCAAGAGGCGATGGTTTATGCATTGCAACATCATACACCTCCTTTGTATACGTCTATATCAGCCCGAATGCATGGTATCTACTGAATGCTTTATGTGGTGAGGAACGCACAGGCTAAAGGTTGAAAGGGAAATTTAATATCACATTTAAACAGTGACTCAGTGACTCCCAGAGGTAATTCCCAATATGCTGGATGGGTCAGCATCAGAGCGGGAGTCAGTGTGACTCAGAGGCATGGGGAAGGGCAGTGAGGGACAGGCAAGGGGCCAAGGCTGGGAGACGGGGGCTTTGAGGGCAGGAGGGCAGGTGGAGCAAGCCCAAGGAAAGCTCTGTGGGCTGGAAGGGTACTGTGGGAAGGAGCTGAGGGGTAGGTGAGTGCCAGCGGCCATGGCAGTGGGTGATGAGAAGATACCTCCTGTCCTCAGTTGGTGGAAGTTCTTACGCTCTCCTAAAATTCAGGGAAATGACTTTGGGAGCAAAGCAAAAATGAAGTGTGTGTGGAAGGAGAGCTGGCCCTGGGGAAAAAGTCTGGGGGGAAAAAAAACCCTAAACAAAGGGTGTTGTAGGCTGTTTGCATCAAAGTAACGTATCCGTGGAAGTGCCACATGGTGGGAGGAGCAAGACAAGGACAAGGACACCAGAGCCATGCCATGGCATGCCTGCAGCCTCACAGTGTGCCATCCCTCAAGCAGTGGGATAGCATTGCAACCTCTCATTGCCTGGCCAGCGGTTTGCACCACCTGTGAGTTGAGGAGGGGAAGGTGGTGACCTGCCAAGCTTGGACTACTGCCAACTGTAGTGTCCTGGGCGTGGTCTGGGTGCTGTTGTGGTAAGACAGGAATATAAAGGAAGGCAGTAAAAAGCCGAGACTTGAAATGCACTTACATGTCCTGTGGGGTCTGAGCCTGAGCTCGAAATCAGAATTTTGGTAAAACATGGTCTTTCAGCAGGCCATAGGTAAGAAGTTGATTTATAAAGAAAAGCAACACAAAGCTTGTGGTCCCAAATACTGCTATGACACCTCACCCCGCTCAGGTGCTCAAGGCTTCCCCAGGAGGCACCTGGGAGCCAGCCAGGAGGTGACCCAGGCAGTGGCCAGCCCCAGGGGACATCTACATTGGTGTCAGCCTTGGGGAGAGACGGACCCAGGTGGGCTGATGAAGGGAAAGGACCTGAAAGGAAACTGAGCGTACATCCCTCTAACGCTCAAATGGCTTGGTCCCTTCATGGCATGGGAAGGAGTGTGTGGGTCGGAAATGGTGCTGAGGGGAGTCTGCTGCTGCCAGCGGCATGGGAAACACAGCTCATCCGAGCGCTGGGAGGACCCGGACCACACAGCAGAAGCCAGGAATGAGCCATGAGGCCACCTTTTGTAGACAATGCTTCAGTGTGCAATGTAAATTGGTGAATATTTAACAATTACTCTGCCTCCTGGCAAGAAGATAGGACATGAGTTCTGAAGGAACGAGTGCCTGTTGACTGCTGAAGGGAAGACATCTGGGATTTGTTTACTTGAAGGAATCAGTCTTTCCTCTCTCCTCTGAGGTTATTAGCTGTGATCCACTCCTGACATAAGGTAGATGCAATTTTATTGCAATCTGCAAGTGATTAATGCCCATTGCTCACTGTTCTATGCAACTAGGTGCACACGTTTGTTTTAATATACCTCAGATGAAGTATGGTAGCGGAGAACAGTCCTTACATCAGTGTTCACCAAATTTCACTGGAGTACTTGTACTCCTATGCTGATTTCTTTGCCAGGAACAGAGGAAACACAGGATTTTCCTAGACTGGGAAAAGAAATCCCACTTTACTATCAGGCTGGATACGTATGCTGTGCCAGACTGCCATATATTATTATCCACATATCATTTTTTCTCCTTCAGCACTTGTGCCAGCAGCAGTGTTCATGGAGCAGCCTATGGAAAAAACTGGTTCAGATCAGCAAAGAGGTTTTGCTAACATGCTGGCAAAGTGTTTTCCCTCCTCCTCCTGCACAAAATGACAAGTGAGCCTGGAATTGACTCTTTTTGGTTAAAGCATTGTCTTGTAGCTCCCCAGGAAACTTGAGTATTGGAAGGAAAGGAGACCACCATTGTTACCCTGGCCTGTGAGGTGACCCCTTAAAAGCTCTGCTGTCCTGCTCCATCAGAGCAACATGCAGAGGCATGTTTACCCCCTGCTTTCCCATCATTGAGATATCATTTAATATTAAGATGCAAAGGACAAGAGATCTCAAAGGCGGCAAGGGAAGATTTACAGCAGAGTGGCTGTCAGTTGCTTTGGTCTAATTAAATGGCTCCTGCCTCCTTGACTCGGTTCCAGTGCAGTGGAGCTTGACTTGTTAAGCATTAGGGAAGTATCCTAGCCTCTTGCTGTTACTAATGCCTCAGCCCCGGAGTGTGACTCTTTAGCTGAAATAAGCTGTAAAAACCTGTCGTTGCCTTCCCACCCCACTTTGTGGGCAGCCGTACGTCTCTCCTGGTGGGTGCCCGCGCCTGGGATGGCAGCAACAGACCCCATGGGGCACGGGGCACCATGTGCAGGCAGCTGGGCATGGGGCTAGATGCTGCTCCCACAGGGCCATGGCCTCCATTGGGCTGTCTTTGGAGCTGTAGGCACCTCTTTGTCTCCTTTTTGGAGGGGGTGATGGTGATCTGGCAGTAGAAGAGCACTCTGAAGGTGAGGATCAATCCTAGCAGCGGTCCCATGAGGTCCTCTCCATATGACCCCATGTCTCTTGCATAGGGGTCTTTCCCTTCTTTGCCTGGAGCCACCCTGCCACTCCTGGGGCACTTCCCAGACTTCCCTGCTGCTCTCCAACTTTCTAAATATCTGGAAACAGAACTGACCAAGTCATTCACAAGTAGTAACTCATCCAACACCCTCAGCCAATTTTTTCATGTCGGTGAAATAAGTAACAGGTCACCATTTGAGTAAATATGTCTATTAGCCTCAGTCACTTGAATTATTTTTGATTGCAGATTATTATTTATGTCTTGTTAGCAAATTGGCTGGTGCTAGTCGTCAGAGCACATGCCATCTAATTGGCCATTTGCATGATATGTTATTCCCTCCCTTCCCTGATTGGATGAATTAAATTTTATTAAATAGCAGCCTTCTTTCTCTCTTGTTTGCAGATGATGCATGAACATTTGTAGCTACTTGGCAATTCTGTTATGAGACAATAAAAGGGCTTTTCAAAATGCCAGGAGAGGAAATACAGTGTGAATACTCTCGCAAATATTTACTTGTGCTCTTACTTGCAATATTTTATTGTGTAAATGGATTTAATGATGCTATTTATCAAATAATTATGATTGCTCTCTTTAATGAATTCAAATTTAACGAAGTAATTTCCAGAAATATCTGTCAAATTTAAAAGAAAATTCCAGTGCACTAAATGCACAAGATAAGGGAAACCATTATAAATAATTATAGTTATATGGTGCTTAGATATTGCACAAATGTGTGTTTCACAAGCACCTTAGAGGAAAAACAAGCACGGTGTTACCTCAGATACAACAACAAATTAGCAAATACACTTCCTCAACGTGGCAGCACTGAGTTAGGATGCAGGGAGCCAGCCTTTTCACGGCAAGCAGAGCTGAGCAAAGATGACCACATCCAAAGGTCTGTCACTTCAAGACAGAGCTGTGATAGAAGCTGTATTTTAGAAACCTGAGATGTTTTCAGGGTTTGGGAATGGTTTCGCAAGCAGGGCTGTCTCACTCCTGCCGCCCTCCCAGCCCCAACGCCACCTCTCTCTGCCTCTTGGGGAAAGAGGAAAAGGGACCCGGCAGCAGTGGGGACATCCAAGAGTCTTTCAGGCTTGATGTATCAGCTGACCAACTCTGGTGATGGAGCTGTGGCCGATGTTTATTCTGTCCAGACCAGGGAAGCAGTACTGGAGACACTATTCTTCCCTACTTCTTTCCTGTGGTGCATTATACCTGTGAAACTTCCAGTACCTGCAGAGAGAATTCCTTGCTACCTGACATATCTTTTTTGGAAAACAAGAACTACAAGAAAATGTTGAATTTCAGAGGTATTCAAGAAAACACATAGTAAGACCTTCCCGAGATGGGCAGCAGCCACACTTTTCATGCTTTTTTTGGAAGGATCCTCAAGGATGTATTTCTGAAATGCTGAAGACAAGGTCAGTCTCCAAGCCCAGTCGCTTTCCCTGGAAGCTGAGCACTGGACAACTTCCAGCAGCAATGACTTGAAAGTCTCCATCCAAATGCCTATTAAGTTGCTAAGCTAAAGGTGGTGGGCTGCAAAATTCCCTCAAAATCTACAGAATCTAGGCTAGGTCCATCAAAAAGAAGCAACAAGGACAGATTCTTAGCCTTGTCTGAAGGGATGCCTAGTGAGCATCAAAGAACAGGACCAGCTCCAAAAGACCCAAGTTTCACTGAAATCAAACACACACTTTCCTTGTCTGATTAAAATGGCAGTACTGCCTTTTTTCACATTGCTGTTTTGACTCATGCCTTGTTTGAATATGCAACACCAGCCTCTGTTTCCAAGAAATGCAGTAAATGTGGATTCTTGGAGAGCCAAATTCCTCTTTACAAGTTCTGAAGCACCCAAATCTTTGAAGCAAGAAATATTTCCTCCAGCTGTCCATGCATGAAGTTGATTTATGACTAGTTTTCTGTTCAAACCACTGTAATTTTGTGAAATGATAGCAGTATTGATTCCAGCAAGAGTTTCACTTTGCTGAAACTACCAGGGCAGAGGGACTAAATGGAGCCTTGGAGTGAATAATATAGCTTTCCACTTTATCAATTTCATCTGTTTTGCTCTCCACCTTCACTTAACAACCTACGTCTCTTCTTCCCTTCCTTCTTTTCCCTTTAAGGCACTGGTCTTTTGCTGTGGTTCACAGCTATAAATGATGGAGCGTATTTTCTTACCTGGGAACTCTGAGCAGCATCAAAATACAATCTGAGCAATGAATAGACTGCTCACATCTCTGAGTGGTTCATGTTGCTGTGTGGGAAGGTGAATTCTGGCTCTGAAAGATACTGAATTATGGAGGTGAAAGATGTTTGGGGGTTTTTTTTGCATGGAAGAAAATACTTCTGATTTAGTTTTTCTTAAAATGACAAGTGGGTAAAAATATTTGCTTAAAATAATTAGAAGTTCCTTAATCTGGGCCAGATTCTTCTCTCAGTTACAGTGCTACGAATGAAAATAAACTTTACTAGTGAAGACAATTCAAATACCTTGGCATAAAACTTGTCTGAAGACCAGTTCTACAAACAGACAAAACCTCATGTATGTAGAAGAGAAACACAGGGGAATTGGATGACATTTCTGGACCAGTAACCTCAACAGTGTCCTATTTTAGAGAATAAGTAAAAATGGCAGATGAACTCCATACACACTACATCCATACTCCCTGTGTGCAGGTGTGGCTGTGTTTCCATTTCTAAAGTCAGACAGAAAAAAAGCAGAAAATACAAATGCTTCGGTGGCCCTGTTAATTCAGCCATAGGCACAGCATGTATGTCAGCATAAATCTTCAGTAGCCTAGCCAGCTACTGAAACTGCTGCTTCGGCATTTGCTCTCTCTGTACTTGCTTAAGGAAAGAAACATCAAAAAACCAGAGGGCTATAAAGGTGTTACGAACTAATGCCACTCAGAAAAATTTAGAAAAAGCTAAGGATGATACTTTTCTGGACATACATACAATATAGATTTATTTTTGCAAATGAACTATGCGACGCTCTATAAGCACATTAAATGTTTGAAGATTTTGAGGCAAGCACTCAGGAAAAAAAAAAGGCAAATAATGCAAACAGATTTTAGCATGATCAAATAATAATTTGGATTCTACCACAGGAAACATGGTTTCAAGTAAAGCTGAGACATGCTGCATTTCTCCAAAATGCTGCACATAGTGGTGGGAGTCCAGCACAGGGACATCACCAGTCAGCACACAAGCTCAGGTTTGAAGGTGGAGGTGGGTTGCTGCCTCCATGCTGGTGCTAAACAGCCCCGTGTTGGTCACAAAACCCCGCTGCCTGCAGCCCACCCCCTTAGCCCCAGGGAGAGGGAAAGGCAGGTAATATCTTAGCAGCTCCCAACATGGAGAAAAACACCTACATCATGATGCAGGAGGGAGGAGGTTCCTGCTTGAGAACCAAGCCAAGCATGAAATTAATATTTCCTTTACAGTAAAAAAAAAAAAAAAGAAAAAAAAAGAAAAAGAGAGCCTGTGACACAGGAATAAATGTAAACTTGAGGTGGGAACACGTTTTGAATCTCCTTGCAAGAAGGGGAACGCTTTGGCTGGTTCACGTCTCTCCCTGTGAAGCAGTGTGGTGCTGACTAGGTCTAGGATGAGCCACATGATTAGATCCTGATACCCAACCTGTCACCTGGTTGAAATTCCTGTAGGTCTTGTATTCTCAGCCCACTCAGGAAAATCTCATCCATGAGATACCTGCAGAGCCTGTGCACATCTTCAGACCACCAGGAATGGATTAGATCATTCCTCTCAGCCCTCAGCACCACTTGCTGGGCCACCAGCAACCAAAAATCACTGCAGAAAGCTGGTGGGACTTCAGAAGGGCTTTCCTGTGGACAAAAGGGCAGCAGTGCTGTGCAGGATTGTGCATTGATGGGCATTTTTGCTTCCATGGTTGGGTTTCATGAAGTCATTTGCAATTCTTCATCCCTCCATTTCCTTTAAGGAGCTGCTCCAAAATGTCTCATGCTTGGAACCATCAGCACTGGGGCTGACCAAAACCAGGCTGTGAAACTAAAGCCTGGGCAACCTGAGAGGTATGGGATTTAATCAAAACTGCATCTTGATTAAAAATGGCACCCTCTCTTTTTCCCCAGTGAAAATTTCTCAGGAAATGTTACTATATTTGTGTGCGTCACTCCCCCAACAGCCCCCCCCCCATTTTTGTTTGACAACTGTATCTCAGCACTGCCCTACCCCTTCCTCCCGTCTGTGGTTTCTGGGGATGACCTCCTCACCCTCTGAGCCCAGCACATCGTGGCTGGTGTGTTTCTCCTGACCAGCTTAGTGCAGGAGCAGAGAACCCTGCAGCATCACTGACACTGCCCAGGGGAGGCAAACTCTCAGTTTTGCTGTCACCACTCAGTAGCTGGAGTTTGCAAGTGAGCAATGGGGACTGGCAAACACCCTGGGTGGCAAGCAAAAATGCAGCCTGCCCCAGCTGGGAAGAGCTGCATTCACCTGGAATGGGCATGTTTTGGAGGGTGCTGGCGTGGGCAGCAGGCAGGTGAATACCCTATGTGTCATGCACTTACTGCCTTTACCCCCGAAAGGTGTGGGATGAAGGACGGAGAGAGGCTGTTCTGCAGTGGAAACAATGACCTAGCTTTGCCTGTTTTGGGCACAGCACACAAGGGAAAAAGAGCAAAATGATGGGAAATGTAGAAAAATTTTAGCACAAGGAAAAAAGCTACATAAATTCCTATGGCATTTTTTTGTTTTGAAAAGCTTGTGTTTGGGAAATCCACTTGACACTAGGCTTTACCTGCCTCTGTCCTCCTGCCTCTGCTGGGTTGAGCTGTGTCTGGTTCATGAGGTCTGACATGCAGCAATGCTGCTGCTCAGTGCATTGCCTTCTTTTTTCCTCTGCCATCTGTCCAACTTTTCGGTCACTCGAACATACCAAAGCACAGTTCTGATTTGAAAAGCCATGATCTCTTCCTAAGTCATCATGCTGCTCCTCCTCTCATCTGGGAAACTGACATGCCTGTTTAAGAAGGCAAAATAATTCCCCTTTTCCCCTGCAACTGCTATTTCAGAGACAGCTTGGCCAGTGTGGCAAGAGCTGAACTCTGGCTGCTCTGTGGCGTCTACTTTTCCCCAGAAATTCGGTGCTGGAAGGGGTCTGACAGGAGGGGTGAGGAGCCACTCAGCATGCTTGGGATGCCACCACGCTTTGGTCCCTTTCCCTGGCAGGCTGCTGCCCCACGGGCCTTTAAATTCCATGAAAGCTCTTTGTTTTTGGAGAAAATAATAATTAAAAAGAAAAAAAAAAAGGAAAAGTGGAGGAAAATTTCTCCTTGATTGCTGAGGTGCTTACAGCAGGACCCCTCCTCCCTGGTGGGTTGCTTTCCCTGCTGAAGCACTTAATCAGGCCGGCCCCGCCGCCTCCGGCAGCAGCAGGTGCCCACCGAGGTGGCCTCACAAAACCTCCTCATCACGGGCAAATGGCCCTGATGATGGCACAGCAGGCGCCGAGCTGAAGAGCTTCACTGGCAGTGCCGGAGCTTCCCATCTCTCCCGATGTCGGCGGGAGGGAGGCTGCCCTGCCACCCCCCCGGGCAGAGCCCTCGGGCTCTGGGCGCTGCTGATGCTGAGGATGCTCAGCCCCAAGCCCTGGCACAGGTGGTGATGGCACAGCCCGGCACTCCCTGGTTTTGAGCAGGAGGGCTCATAGCTCCTAGGATGGTGAGGAAACACTGGGATTTCAGAGGAAAGGAGGCATCGAGGGGCCATCTGTGACACAAACTGACTTGACTGACCAATTCCCTGGCGTTGCACCTCCTTTTTCCTTACAGCCACGTGGCCAGGTAGGTATTCACTGATCATCCTCTGGGAAGTTGCGCTTTCACATATGGGCCACATACAGGGCCCTATTCCAAATTTGAGCAAACTTTCTGGATTACAGTAGAAAGCACAGTTTTGGCACAATGCTAGTTCTTTCCACTTGGCTTCCATACCATGAATACCGGTGCTTTCCGGTGATCTGCATCTCTCTGCCCCAGGCATTACCAGTGTTATGTGGCTGCCCTCCCAACTTCACTTGAGGTGACGTGATTAGAGTCCCTGTCTCCTCTGGATAAATGTCTTCAGTTGCTCAGCAACCTCCACACCAGGATTAAATTAACTTTGATTACAATTACAGACGGCACGAATCAGTCCACACGATCAGAAGAAAGCAGAGTGCGGGCTGTTTTTTTCTGGAGGATTTTCTTCCCAAAGCACTGCTCTCGGGTGGAATTGCATCTCCCCCCTTTGTTTTGTGCTGAGTGCAGATGCATCCCAACCCTGATGCTTTAAACACATAGTGGGATTGAGCACAAAAAAATTTATTTACATGCCTGAAAATATTTCCCTGCATGGGGAAGGAAAGCACAGAGGAGACCCAAGTGCTAAAGGCAGCTTTGCTCTTATGCCAAGGTCCCAAAATTTCCTCTGGTGAAACTGATAGGCTTACACAGAGCTACTCATCACCCCCGTAGGGCCTTTGCTGTCACCTCCTCCAAGTCCTCAAATTAATATATGGGAATGTGTAGTTATTACATATAGCTCCACAGCTCCCTGCAACAGGCTTCCTGTCAGGAAAGGCAACTCCAAGACCCCCCCCCGGGTGATGAGGGGTTGCAGGGGACCGACTCCGCAGGGATCAGACCTAGGAGGCACAAAGCAGTAGGGTTAAACTCCTTATCTGCTGCTCACGGTCTTCTCTGCCTGCGCCAGGAGCAGACCTGCCGGGCTGGCAGGATGCTTTCATGGTGCCCAGCGTCTCACCATGTGGGGTGCAGTGGGCTGTGCCTGGACCGGCAGGAAAGACTTTGCCCAGGGTCTAGAAAACTGAGGGTTGCCTGAAGCACTGCCCCTTTACTCCTGTCATGTAAAGCCTGGGCACAGTTGATACTGAGGTTTGCTTTCTAAATGCCTTAGTAGAGGGGCAGTGCTTCTTCTCCCCCTTGGTGAGGAGGAAGAGGAGGAGGCAGGACAGGGCAACAGCTTTTGCTCCTCTCTACGGTCCCCCAGCCAGGAGGCTTTTGCCAGCTTAGTAGGTAAGGGCATCGTCTGCCACAGGAATTGGCCAGCAGCAAATCACTGCTCCCAAGTGGGAGCGGGGAAGGAAGTGTGGAGGCTCATTACATTTAATGTAATTACCCTGGACTTACAGCAGGGTCTGCGACAAAGGAATTTGGCTTTCTCTCTCTTTCTCACCTTCAGTGATACAAGGGTCTGGTCATACAAGCCCATGATCCAAAGCGGCTCTCTGCAGCTTCTCCTTAAACAAGGACACTCTGAGCCTTGCACAGGCAGAGGTAACACGGCACAAAAATTTATCAATAAGCCTAAAATTTAGCCAAGGCTGCTGCTGTGCAGAAGTCTGACACAGGCAGCTCCTGTCCTGGTGTCCCCTGCCAGGCAGGTCCCCATGCTTCCAGAGCTGCTGCCCTCCTAGCCCTGCCAGGGAAGAGTGGGAGCTGTTCCTTGGCCATCTGCCCATCGCCTGCACAGGAGGCACGGCCATAGCAGCCAGCAAAGGGTTCCCTTTGCCTGGGACCCACCATCACCCCTGCATCCCCTTCAAAATTGATAGCTGAAGTGGTGGCTGGGGTGTCCCAGAGGAGGGTGGGACATGGGGGTGTTGATCCACCCACTCCTCTCTCCCCAGCTCTCAGTTTTGCCTCCCTTGCTTACTGCTGGTGGAGCTGGAGGTGGCTAAAAAGCTGCAGCAGTGCTGTCCCGCTCCCCTACGCATGTGCCTCCCCTCAGCACTCTGTGCACCCGGGTTGCACCACTGTCCCGGCATGGACCTCCTGGGTCCCAGGGACCGACCTTCACCCTGGGGGTCCCAAGGCTTGTCCATGCAAGCCAGGCTGGGGCCACCTCCTGCTGAAAGCCTTCCTGGGTTACGCAGGCAGGTCGCCGGGCTGTGGCAGTGGGCAGCTACCTGCACCCTGGGAAAGCACATGGTCATCATCCATCACTACCCACAG
This sequence comes from Falco peregrinus, assembly GCF_023634155.1. Classification (NCBI taxonomy): domain Eukaryota; kingdom Metazoa; phylum Chordata; class Aves; order Falconiformes; family Falconidae; genus Falco; species Falco peregrinus. Next base: position 14,237,370 of record NC_073725.1, read on the forward strand.
CTGTCTTTCAGTATCTGTTTTCTCTCTCCTGTGAGTGTCTTGATGTTTCCTGACACTTTCACCTTCCTCTTCCTTGTGTGCACCCAGGGGAAAGTGTCTTTGATTCACATTCCTGTTTCACCGTGACGCATTTCAGTCCTGCTGCAGCGTGCTCTGACCAGTTGCTGGAGTGCAGCACATCAGATGCACTAGAGATTGCCAGGATTTGTCTTTCCTAACTGTACTTATGAGAGAAGCCTTTGCATAGTCAGCCTCTCACAGACTTGGTCAAACAGACCACTTTGATCTTGTGATCATCAAGAAGTTGCAGGTCCATGCTCACCTTTTCCTAGGGTCAGGTTGGACTTTCAAATGGCTTAAATTTGCCTTTCTTCTGTCCCTTGCGGTACTCTGCAAACACCTCACCCTCCTCCATTTGTTCCAGCAGGAAATGTTCTCTGCAGCTGATCTGTCTGCAGGAGTGCAAAGTTTATCTGTTTCATGCTGCCCAGTCTACATTTGCTTGCATCCCTGAGTAGCTTGCTTTAAACAAGTCCCCATCTGTGTACACTGCTCCTCATTTTCTGATGCTGGAGGTAGCACAGGACACTTGGCCCTTGCAGTCTGGCCGTTGACAATTTGCCACCTTCAAGCCACCCTACACCCAACCCTACTCAGTGCTTGGCAGGAGTGCCTGGAGCCTCCTTCCAGAGAGGCCAAGGCACACAGTAATGGTGATAGGGTCAACCTTTTCTTCCATTGAACTATTTGTGTTGTACCCTGTGTGTTCCATTTGCAGAGGAGCCACCTCCTGCTCCACATACACATGGAGCCACCATTACTGTATTCTGCAGGCAGGCGATGCAGTGAGCCATGGCTCCTTCCTGGCACTTCTTCCTGGCTGGTGATGAGGCTCTGCATCCTGCTGGCACCCAATGATGCCCCGTGGTAACCACCCATCTCCTCCCTGTGCCTCTAAGAGCTCTGCTGCAGAAAGCCCCAGGCTGTTGTCTCTACACCAGCGATGCTCAGAGTCCCTTCTCCACAGCAGCACACATCAGCTCCACCTGCCCCCCCCATGTCAAGGCTTAGCCATGCTTATAATTTTCTTCACCCTTCTAAATGCAGAAGGTGGACTTTTCTTCATGCTACTGGTTATTGAAGTCAACCAGCTGTGTGCTACCAAAAGAGAAGTTGCGCTATTGCTTACAAAGGCATGTCTGCCCCAAGAGCTCAAGTTGTTTCTTCAGCAGCAGCAATGGAGGCATCCCAAACAAGACACCCAGGTGTTCTCACTGCCCCCTCCCTCATCTCAACAGCCATAGAAACACCATTCCCGGCCATGCAATCCACATGTGTCAGCCCACAGCCTCTGGCAGAGGTCCTCCATTTCCCTTTCAGGAGCGAGTGTACATGGCATCCATTTCTCCTATGCAGATAAACCCAAGTTTCAGAATATGAAGGACTTTAGGTCCATTTAAATACTTATTTGCTAACACAAAAGCAAGTGCCTCCATAATTTAATATTCTTCTGGAAGTAATTGGATAGAAGTCCTTTGTTTCTTTTCCTCCTGTCAGCTTGCATTTGTTTAATTTGGTTGTCGTGACATGAAGTGACAGATCCCGTGCTCCGTTTTTACAGATAGCAAAACTCTGGGATTATTCTTTCTGCATTGTTAGAAATTTATGTATTCTCCCCATTCACTCGTACATCACTATTGTGCCAGATTACTGACCCCCTTAAGAATAAATGCATTTTAATACAGCTGACCCAGAAACCTCCCTGAGGGGAGATAAAGTGTGGCTCTGAGAACCAGCTGAATTTGTTGTAGCTTAGAGAGGAATCAGAGAAGGGTCCAAAGCGGGCAGTGGCTCAGTGCCATGGCTATTTCCTATTAACAAGCCTCCCACCATGCCGACGTTTCCTGCTGCTCACAGCAGTCTGGTCCCAGGGCCACGTCCGCTCCTCTGCGCGGGAAAGAGATGCTCATACAGAGTGTTCTGCAATGCTTTCCCAGAGATACAGGGCTTTATCCCTGTGCAGAGCAGGCAACAGGGCTGTCCCAGAGGCAAGGAAACCTGGCGTGAGGCACAGCAGGTACCGAGGGCAGCAAAATTCAAGGACAGGTATTACTTAAGCTCAACATCTGCAAGGGTGAGAAGGCCAGGGACAAAGCTGTCTGCAAGGGTTGGGGAGGCACATTGCAAATAATGCCTCGTACTACGTTTGACCGGCTGGCAATGTTCCTGGCACTTCTCTTTAAAGAATATTTTTCAGAAGAAAGGAGAAACAGCAGGAAATTTCAGATTCAACCTTGTATGGAAATGTGAAGCTGCAAGATGCAGGAGAAAAAACATCTTACTCTTTCTAGAAGTCTCTAGACATTTTTCTCAAATTTCATACAGTGAATCTTGCTCCTTGGCCATTTTAGCATGTTGTTTTAGAATGATTCCTATAAAATGCATCAAAACCTGAAGGACTCGCTTAGCTATGAGCACTACAGGCCAGTAGCTCTTCTCTTGCTTTGAGGTTTCTGAGTTGTGTGTTCAGGTGCCTGTGGGGGCCTTCAGTCCAAAGGAAATGTCTTCCGATTTTGGCAGTGGCAAATTGTTGGGGGGAAATTGTGTCACATTGAACAAATCCAGATACCCGTCATGTTATCCTAACACCTTCCCCAAGCACCACAGGCCCTAGGTGCTTGATCTCTGTGCTGTAATGTAACAGTGACCAAATAAAGACCTTTTCATGCAAAACATCTCTTAATTCATGAACTGCAGGTTGAATGTTATCCTCAAGCAATTTGTAACGGTCACATCGTTATTAGCCCTAAGAAGGTAGTCCTGCAGTGAACCTGGCAATGGCCTTGACCCATGGGAACAGCAGACGTAGGTGGATGCTGCCACGTGGGAGCATGCCCACACATTGGGTTTGTGGCCACGGCTGACCCGGCTGTGTGGGGTGTGGGTCTGCATCCGCAGAAGTGATGGGACTTCCCACTGATGAACTTCCCACACAGCACTGCTAAGGCCACCGGGAAAGTCCTTCACCCCAGCAATATGCTTTGCACCCGCCCTCGAAGGGACCAATCCTTCCGTGTTTAGGACAGAGGAAAAACATCTAACTTGACTGCCCAGGGCACTCATTAAAGCTGCAGGAGAAGAATTAAAGCTTCACATGAGGTTGATGAAGGACATGGACCATCACTCCTCCTTCAGTACTCCCAGGGAAAGTGAAAAGCTCCCATGGCCACGCACCAACTGTTGAATGACCACATCTCCTCCCTCCACTCATGGTTTCAATGGCACACACAGAGGCAAGGTCCCCTCTCCCCCTGCCAGCCTGGACCCTGCAGTCCCGGAACAGATCTCTGCTCTCACTGCTAGAGCAAGAAGTTGTGGGCACAGCAGGCAGTTTCACATGAGCTGGTGACAATGTGCTTGCCACGAAGGCGTGGGGACCAGTGCTTCCACATGTACCGGGAGGCAGCACACCTCGTTTAACCTATTAACCAGTAAGGGATGAGCCTTTCTGCTGTTTTATTACTGATGATCAGTGGTGTAGGGATGAATCAGAAAGCGGCTAAGTTCATTTGCCTGATCTTCCAGGGTAGCAAAGACTGGGTAGGCTTTTCTAATCTGTTTCTCTTCCCTGAGGGGCTATGAAAGCCAAGAGAAGAAAATAGCTGAGGTTTCAGATCTCAGGTTGATTGCAGCATGGGCAAAAAAAGAAAGCAAGCTTCTCCTCTTGTTTGGAGCTGAAGAACATTTGCTCTGGAAGCCCTTGAAAGAAGATAAGCACGGCGCAATATGGTGTTGTTTGTACAATCAGTTTTCTGTGAAAGACTTCACTTTAAATGGTTATGGAGATCTGGACAGTGTTTATCACGCACGTGAATTTAAGGGCTATGCAGTAGCCAGGGAAATATTTCTACAAATGCCTAATTAAAGAACAAAGCAGGCCACAGAGAAAGATGCATTTCTGAAGGCCACTCTCCTCCCCGATACAAACAGGCTCACACACGTGCATTATATATATACATATATATACTAGGGCTTATTTAGATCTAAGGCCCATTCAACAAGCTGGCTTTAATACTCATGATGAGATTAATCGGGCATGGTAATTACATGTGCTTGAAAATTACTTAACAGTTATATTTGAAGTTACTCTTGGTATGTTTCTATGATGAATTACCTTAGGATTTTAATTCTGAAAGAGGTAAGGACAAGGTTAAAAGAGGTCTGGTTTGAAGACAGTTGAGCACCAGATAATTATCCTGCACTGCTGTATATTTACAGCGTGTATGGTTGCCATGAATCTTCAGACCTGTTGCAATGTCATTATTTCTGTTTTCCGTAATATGAAATTAATTTTGCACTGTGGCTTGGAGTTCCCTGCTCAAACCTGTGGATTTTTTATTGTCAGTGGTCCAGAGAGGGGATCTGACAGTCCCTCAGGTTGCCGCAGATGGCTCATCCCACTCTCTTTATGCACCAAGATGTGAATTAAGATGCCAGATGTCAGGCACCTATTTTAGGAATTTTCATGGAAAATGATTTTAAACATTCTGTTTTTAGAAACCAAGGCATTTAAGCTCTTAAAAAGTGCAGAGTAAGGGGCTGCTGCTTTCCTGTGTTAGCTGAACTAAAGAGGAGACGGAGGGCTGACATAGAGAAGCACACTTTTTTCATCTACAAACACCTACTCTGTGCATTAAAAAAAATGAAAAAGGCCATAACTTTCCTTTGCTGGTCTCAGCCCCTGCAGGGCTTACAATGCTGTGGTCCTGGTTGGACAGAGCGGGGGTCTCAGTCCTACGGGGGATCAAGGGATGGTTTCAGTAGCCAGGCCTGGTGCCCTGGGTCTGCTGCAGCTGCACAGGTGTCCCTGGGCATGGTGTTGGTCCCTCGATGCTCAGGCAGGACTGGGACCATCCCCTCCTCACAGTCAATAACAGGCAGAGCCCATCTCATCCTTGGCAACGTTGCCGGGTCATCAGCCAGAGTAGCACAAGAGGGAGGTTTCATCCCAGTGCCCGGACAGCAGGAGCAGCGGAGAGGTGGGGCTGAATGAAATCTCTGCAGCACTTAAGTTTCCAAGTAAATATCTAATTAGAGAAATGTTTGACTTCAATAATAAATGAGTAGAATATCAGGAGACATGAGTACTGGCAAAATACATCTACAGCAAAGTCTACAATGGGGGCATATTTTGGCCTGCCCTCCTATTTAAGATCCTCACCTAAGTGGAAAAACCATGCATGCAGCTGCTAAGGGTAGGGCATGACTTTCCTCGCTCTTGCTCTAACAATTTGGAGGCACCCATCGGCAAACCCACCCTCATCAATTCTGCATCTTCCTGAAAATGTACTTTTAAGCACCTTAATTGCATTTCAGAGATAACCCTGCAGGCAAAGTGACAGGAAGAGAAACCATATGGAGCAGTTTGGCGGTCGGGCTCTTTGTTTTAAATCAATCAAACATCTGCGGCTAATGTAGCTTTGGGCTGCTCCTCAGGAAACATTAGCCCTATTAGTCTGGGCTGGCAGGAACACAAAATAATATATTTATGGACAAAGCACATGTGCATTACTGCTGGAGAGTGAGCGGAGGAGGAGGAGGAAGAGAAGGTCTGTGGTCAGCACTTCGCCTTCCCGGGAGGTCAGCTCCAACAGGCAAAGAGCAGGTACGCGGGGTCCTGTCTCCTTGCCCCAGCCCCACACCGCCCACCTCCCTGCCTGGGTGCAGCCTCAAGACCTGCTGCCCCAAGTGCAGAGGAGAAAGGCCACCAAAGAGAAGGTGGGTGGCTCCTAAGCTTAAAGGAGATGAGGTGGGATGGTGCAGTGGGATGTGTTGCAGTCGGCAGGGGCAGCAATGGGAGAGGAGTGCTGAGCGGTGGGGCTGGCCGCGGGGCTATGCCTGGGTCCCCATGCCACCACACACCCATAGGGCTGCTGTTGGCAGCAAGCACCGTGCAGGGATCGCACCCATCGCTTACAGGCAGAGGCAAGGACTGTGTGTGTGAGGGAGCGGGGTGTTACTGGGCTGAAACCACCGTTTCACACCAAGGGCTATGGAAGCCGGTGGTGGGCTGGTTCCTTGTATAGTGTTCCCGTTTAAAACTAGACACATCTCCAGGCAGTTAATCCCATTTTCCTCTCATGTGGTGTCTTTATGTGTGCTCACGTAACAGCAGCCATCCCAAGGAGGAGGCAGGAGATGGAAAGGGTAACACGGCTTTCTCATTTGCACTGTCATGCAGATATATACGTGTGCATTTGCACGTGCATCCACAAATGAGAGGCACGAGAACATACATCCACCTGCCAGCACTCCCCTAGTCCATCCACCCATGCCAGTTCCCTAGGAAATGGAGAACTGAGTGACTGAGAGCAAGAGCTTTGCGGCTGCTTCGCAGCAGACCACTGCCCCTGTTTGGGAGGGAATTTGCACTAAAGAAACTTTAAAAGGTGTGAAAATACTTTACAAAATCTTAATGAAGTCCCCAACCACATATCCCTGTTCCTGAGCAGACACTTACTTCCACCTTCCTCTTCTCTAAAGGGACAGATAAATTGTGCCAATTCATGATCCCCGTTCTCCCAAGAGGGAGCTCCATCCGTTATGAAATGGAGCAATCTCTGGGACAGCTGATATTGCCTTTTCCTTTCCCAAAGGCTGACAAAGCTTCAGTGATCAACAGCAGGGGAGGGACTCAACTACCATTCTCTGAGAGCCTGTGAATGCAGCCAAAGAAATACTTTGCCCCTAAGGGGACACTGGAGAAACATCTATGCATTTCCTCTGGTGCATTCATGAGAAGGCAGAAGTCTGAGGACTGCTGCTAAATTTGTCAGAGGACGTATTTTCCAAAGTACTTTTAACTCAGGCAAATTATCCAATTTATTTGCAAATTATTTGAAAATTCATCCTCTACTCAAAAGAGTAAGTGCTGTAATTGTGCCAGAGATCTGCTGTATCCGCACCACGTTCTTCAAGCACAAAGAAACATCGTAATTCTCAGCAGCACCCCATCGTGTGAAACACACTGGTTTGAATTTTCCAAGCATCGCAAGCAAAAGATTTCCTTGAGTCATCCAGAGCTGAGGGGCTTCAGGAGGAAACACAGGGGTAGTTCAGCTGTGAGGACAGGGAAACCACCGATGGAGCTTCCCAGTGTGGTTAAGAGCCTTCTGGGAGGGTGGGAAAAATAAGCAGGAGGTGTTTCCAGGAAGGAAAAATGGTAGAAGGGAGTTTGCTTTGAAAGTAATGTGTACCTCCCCCCACAGGCCACATACCATGATGGGGGAGATACAGCAGGTAGCTGAGGTCTGGCAGCAGACTCCCCCAAGCATCAGGTGCCCTGTGGTCCCCTCGGTGGCTCCGTGGAGCAGTGGCCTGTGTTTTGTGGGTCACAGAGCAGGACAGGGTCCCATGCAGCATGCGGGGTTTTAATTGATCAAACTTCCCAGGCTTCCCACAGAGGATATTACTACTAGGAACCATCCTAGCCCGTGGGGTCAAAGGCAATCATCATATATAATATCTATGTAATCATTAGCTACAACAAGGGGAAAGTTTTTCTTCCCTGATTTGTACTTTGTGAGAACTCTTTTTTCAAGGAAAGGGTGTGGGAGCTTCTCATCAGCAATGACAGCAACCCAAAGCAAGGGTGACAGTCCTTCCCCATGTGACTGGAGGTCTCTCGTGACCCCAAAGAGGTGATACTGCAAAAAAGGATTCAGAGAAGAGTCGGTGTAATTCCAGGTTTAGTTCGTCCTGTCACCAGCTGCTTGAAAGACTCCAGTGCTGGGCCAATGTCTGAATTGAGGGATATGGAAAGGTAATGATGCAAGGAGGAATGTAGTCCTTTGGCATGAATGTTTGTGGCTGTGGGGAGAGGGAGACTGTGGCTGCCCTTGCAAGGAGTGTGCCTCACATTTCAGAGAAGTGAGAAACAAGGTGGTGACCACATATACATTTGAAGACTGCCTGATAAAACCCTGATCCATGTTCAAAAACAGATACAAGGCGGGGGGGGGGGGGGGGGGGGGGGGGGGGATGATGGGATGTGACCCCAGGGGAGTTGTCCTACTTACTACCTTCACACCCTTTTGGATAAGACATGTGGTGCCCTCCCTCCAAGGAAAAAGGATGCTCAGGGCCGGTGCCAAGTGATCTTTGGCCGGTGGCCTCTGGGCTGGGCCCCATTTGTCTCTTGTTCCCTTCATTAGTAGTTCATTGATGAGTTTAGGCTGCCGCAGCCCTTCACAAACAGCTGTTGAGGACCCTTGCCCAGCTCGCACGGTGGGTTACCAGATAAGTGGGCTGATAGTGGCTCTTTGCATCTTCACCCTGACCGGCACCGCACCGGCACCGCCTCTGCAAGCTTTGCAAAACCCATTGTCCAGGAATATAAAGAGTGGTCCTACCCTTCCCCCTAGGTGCCAAATCAAACAGTGGGTTTTTTTTCTTTTGCTTTCAAGCAGGTTCTCTAATTATTAACCACACAGAAGGGCTTAGGGTTTACTGTGTGGGCTACTGCAGAGCACCTCGCTCTGCTCGGGGAAGGTGCTCTGTGCAAGCTGGGGGGCTTGTTTGCTCCTTGGTGCTCCTGCAAGATAAGAAAGACATTGAACAATGGGAACCCAATAATCTTCCTTTTTTCCCCCTTGACCATTAATTTGATTCATGGTATTTTTTGTTTGCCACTGATGAGTAATGAGCTATTTCATCTTCACTCAGATCTATGCAGAAATGATAGGCACACATCACGCAATGTAAAAGACAGAGATTTAAGCCCTTTGCCCAACAACATGCTGATAATAACATGTCCCTTAGAAATAGTGCTGTTGTAGCAGAGGGCACAAGTATTTTTTTTAAATCTACCTTTGATTAGGGACATACATTTTTGGAGTGATGGCCTGCCAGAAATACAGTGTTACACAAGCTCTCATCATCTGAACCAGCATCCTGGAGTTGCTCATTTTTCTCTCTCAAGGTCATTTTGTTATTATGCAATTGCACAAGCATGGCAGGGACCAAAGGGGTAAAAAGACAAAGAAGATTTTGACGCACTCCCAGGAGCACAGGGCCTTTAGGACCGCCCATGTAAGTAGGTATGATTGAAATACTCCCCACACTTTCTCTCAATTTGGCCATTTTTTGTGCAGCTCCTATGCAGCCCAGGGCACAGAAGTGCCACCTGTACACTGGGTGCCTCAAGGTCTCGCCCTCCCTGTGCCAGGCTGGAGCTGTGCAAGGAGGGTGCTGTGCACATACCTGAGCCTCCTTCTCACCCACCTGTAGCACTAGGCTACAGGTCCCACCCTGAGCAGTCGAAGACAAAAGCCCCTGTGCCAGGTCAGCCTGGTGGTCCCTCCAGCCCAGTCCCCTTTCTTTAACGATGCCCAGTGCAGCAAGTGCTCGGTGCCTTTTGGACCAGTATAGGTTAGGGGCCATGGCACCTTGGCTGGCAGGCAGCCCTCGCTTATGCCCCTCAACTCACCCCGAGTGCCGACAGGAGAAAGTATGTGCAGGTTAATAGCAGCGCCGAAACAGAGAAGGTTTTCCAGAGCCCTCCAGAGCTGACTCATAGGACAAAGATGAGCCAGAGATGACAGGGGGATAGAAATAAGGGCCCTGACAAGCTTCTCCATCAATTATCTATTTATTTGGTGCACCATCTTCTCCTTCTGCCTGTTGGCAAGGCAGAGAATTCATAAATGACAGTAATAAATGCGAAATGACAGCTAATCTTAATTGACCAAAGCTTCCCTCAAAAGCCTGGGTCGTGCTGGATGTAATATGCCCCTAAACATAACAATATAAACCAGGAAATTACATTGGTGGTTTTACATGCCTTTAATTGGGCAGGTTTTATGCTGCCAAGCAGCAAAATCAAGATGGGACCCGGCTGTGAAGGGTTGGGGTTTTTTTTCCCAAAATGGCACCTCTGCAGTTCAGTTGCCTCGCATCGCTCCTTCGTCCGACCATCTCTGCTTCCCAAACCTGCAAATGTGGGCTCCAACATGGGACCACTTGTTGTGGGATGATTTCCTGCTTAGTTTAACCTCATCTTTCTGGGCACCTGCCACCTGCTCGGTGCAGCCACCATGCCGATATGCAGCTGAGACACCCCCGGGGGGAGCTCTGTATTTTGATGATGATACTTTACCTTGATGGGTTACTAGTTTTCTCTCCACCTATAATGCACCATGGACTGCTATTTTTCCAGGAAAACATTTTTCCTCCCAGGAAATGGTTGTTGATAGCAAGGTGCCCTCTTACATCCCATCAACTCCAGCACATTTCTCTCTGGAGACTGGTGTGGGATGCCTGGGGGCTCACTGGGGCCGGGGGAGGAAAGGAGGAGGAGGCCAGGCACAACCCCAGCTATTCCCTGACAGGCAGGTGGTGTTTGGTGCACCCTGGAAGACCTCTACTCCCATCGGAGGCTATCCAAAAGCTGTAATATTTTCCAGTGCTCCCTCTGGGAGCTGTGCACCACAAAGCCAGGGCTGAGGTGGCTGCTCCTGCTCCTGCTTTGGGCTTGCAGCATCATCTCCTTCCCCAAATTTCTTGGCTCAGTAGCCAGTGCCTGGGACGCCGGGGCTGGGACGTGTGAATGATGAGGGCCAAAGGAGACAGGAAAGTGAGGAAGGAAACCTGAAGATGAGTATTTTTGCAGTCCTGCCAGGATGCTCCTCCATGGGGTTTGTCCCCCCCTCCCCAGTTTGGGTAGGTCCCCTCCCCGCAGCCTCCCCCGCCTGCCATGCCAGCTCAGCTGGGGTTGTACTGCGGCACTTTCCTGAGAGCATCCCAGAGACTTCAAAACCTCCTCCTCGTCCTGGCAGAATGACTTGCAGCTTTTCTGAAAACTGGCAGGCAGCCTCAGTGCTTTACCATGGGAAGAGGGTTAACCCCTTCCCTCCCCTTCTCCTCTCCCCTTCCCTCTGGCCCAGTGCATCATCCTGATGGCTTGTCTGGGAACTGGCTGGGAGGAATGACAGAGGGGGAAGTGTTTATTTTTAACAGCATTTAGCCCTCATGTCTCCGTGGGTGACGGGAACGCAGCCCTGCAGTGATAGCCTGAGGTTTAAAGGGGCAGTTATTGAGGATTTAGGGGTGGGTTTGTTGGTTAGGGGGTGTGAAACGTTTAGAAGTGGAGAGAAAAGATTTATCCTTCAGGTGCTGCAGGAAGGAGCTGGCAGTGGCTCAAAGGGCTTCCAGCCCTGAAGGAATATTTGAAAGTTTTCCTATTTTTTAGCTCTAAGAAAAAGCAACCTGCAGCAATAGCACAGCAGGGATCCAGGGCTCCCACCTCCTCTTCCTAACTTTGCCTTGAGCTTGCGGCATGATCTTCTTCAAGAACACCTGATTTCTTGTTTAATTTTCAAAAATGTTACTTTTTTCTTTTCCACAGGATACTTTGCAGGTACGAAAACATTGGGGTTCAATACACTGCAGCTGCAAACCTAGCTATCCACCCTGCTCCCCGGTTGGCACCTGGTTAACCCGGGACCCTGGGGTGCTGCCTCCCTTCCCTTCTGCCCCTGGGCTCCTCTGTGCCCACCATGTCGCCGGGGCACCCCTGGCCCCCTGCCACTGCTCAGGTGGGAATGACCACCTGGCAGAGGCTGGCCGGGACAGCCAGGGAATGTGTAGTGGGAGAGGTGAGGGCTGAGGAGGAGATAGACCAAGAGGCTGTCACAGCGAAGGGGGTCCAGTCCAGCAAGCCAGGCTTTAAACTTTTTTCTTTTTCTTTTGCACATTTCCACTCCTGTGATGTCAAGACTTCAGATTATTGGGAGATAAATTTAGAATAGATATGAAATGTAATTTAGAGACCTAAAATTATCCTCTGAGCCTGTCTATCCAGTGACTGTAAAACCAGAAGAGAGGAGAGAGAAGAAAAAATTACTGGGGTGTAGGGGGAAATAGGAATAAACAATGATTAGAGGGGGCAGCCATGACAGATAGAAATCTTGGGCACATGAGTGCCTGATCGCTGGGATCAGAGCTGGACAGCAAGTTATCTTAATTTGTCTCTTCATGCATTGAGAAAATACAGCCAGCTATTTCGAAAATAAAATTGAGAGATGTTGTTTCATGTCGCAGTGGGTAGCCCCACGCACCTGCCCACTGCTTCACCCTCTGCACCCTGCTCCGGCCAAAGGCATCACCAATGCCTGTAGCCCAGTGGGACATGATCCCTGATCTTTCTTTCTTTCCCTGATAAAGTCATGGGAAACATCATTTGTCCTGGGTGCTGAACCAGACGTGGAGCTGGTGGGAATCAAATAACTAAGGTGAATTTTTCCAGGAGTTTTGGGAAACTGAGTAAACACAACTTGGCCAGTGATGGGGATTTGGCGTAGCAGGGTTGGACATGGAGACCACTGACAGCCCGCAGCATGGTGACCCAGGCCCAGGGTGCCACCAGAAAATCCAGCCAGGAGCAAAAGGAGATGGGGATAGAGACAAGCGACAATGTATGACCAAGGTGTCCATGCCAGGGAGAAGACATCCACAGCACAGGCCCACAGTCCATGTTGGAGGCAGGGCCAGAGGCAGGCAGCATAGTGCAGGCAGGACTGGATGCCCCAGTCAGAGCTGAAACAGGTCTCCTGGTTCCCCATGAGAAAACAACCCAGTGGCACCAGAGTACTCAACCCCCACCACAGCACCAGAGCCCTCAGGGGGAGTGTGGCAGCCCCGTGGGGGTGTGAGGATGGAGCAGCAGGGACTGCAGATGTTTTCTGCATGCTGAACACAAGCTGCAGAGAGGAGATAAATGTTGGCGCTGCAAGCTAAGCTGTGCCTCATATCGCACCTTGCTTTTATAACCTCTTCTTTTTAATATCCTGTTGAGACAAACAGCCTGTGCATATGCACTGGGGGGGGGGGGGCTGCTGAGCAGCTGAGCATCCTAGAGCATCTCAGCCTGAAAGATGCTCAAATGTCCCCTTCAGGACGTAGGCTGAGATGCTCCAAGAAATTCAGTACTGCAGCAAGTGCTGGGCTGCCAAATCTCTCCTGTCCCAACCTTGGCTGCCTCAGGGGTGACAGAGAGACATGACATGGCCACAGGATCTGGGTCAGGTACCTTGGTTTAGTGGTGAAAGACCATGCAGGGCAGGGATAGACCATGCAGGGCAGGGATTGCAGCAGGACAGGAAGATGATGTTACAGGTGCTGAGATGGTCAGTCCAAGGACTGGTAGGATGCTGCAGACATCTCCCATGTCATCTTTTTGAATGCCAACTGGGCACTATAATGCTTTTGTTTAGCTGGAGCTGGCAGGCGTGGTGATGAATACAGGTTGGGTAGGTGAAATGTCTTCACGTGTGATGGCGCTGCTGGCCACCATGAGTTTCTGTCATAAAAATGCTCCTGGCTGCAGCAATGCCACATCTCCTTCTCTATCTCCCATCAAAAGAAGACGTGATGATACTGCAGCCCAAGGTATTTCTCCTTCCCCCCTCAGCACAAATCCCAGCTTGCAGAGGGTGTTGTTAGGTGTCCGGCAGCACACAGGAGTGAGGAGGCAGAGAGCAAGAGCCTCTCCTTTACTTACACCCATGTCCCCTGCTGACTGGTGCACAGCACGTGGTGGCATTTCAGTTTTTCCCTTGAACCATGAATTGCACCCTGTTTCTGTAACAGGTGCTTTTGGGGCAGATACATCATCCCTCACACAGTCTGTCACCATGCTCCCACTTCTGATCAGAAGGAGGGGTGCGGGGGTGTGTGTGGGCATCAGCCAGGGTGTCACCTCTTCTGGCACCATCAGTACTCAGAGCGGGAAGGCAGGTGCCCAACAGCCATGTCCAGCAGCACAACACCCACATGGGCTTGGTCATGGCAGTAATTCCCTAAACTCTGGGGTGAGCTTTCAGCCTCACAGGCTTGCTCCAGTACCCTTTGGTATCCTGGCCAGCCCCGTGCTCCAGTCGTAGTAGGGCCAAAACCTGCTCCCCGCCGTGGGCTGGTCACCATCCCGGGTGGGGGAGCCGAGGAGATGGAAGCAGTCTCACTTTGCCCCAAGGCCCATTGCCCCAGTGAGGGACTGGGCTGACTGGGAATAGCCAGGAGAGCACATCTTACTCCCCTGTCCCCGTTACCAACACCAGGTGGTACTTTGGTGCCCCTCTCAGAAAAAACCCACCCGTTTAACTAAACACGTAGCTCAGACTACTCGTTTCTGTTGCATTGGGAACAACCTATTTTGCAGGGCATGCTAAGCCTTGCGGCTGCTTTGTGCCCCACTCTGGGGCAGCCAGCCTTGGGTGTTGGGTTCCTAGAACCCATCTCCATGGGGGTGGTCCCTCCCTTGGGGATAGCGGGGGTCTTGTCCCCACCAGAGCTGCCCGACCCTCAGGCAGCCCTTCCCGTGCCACTCTGTCCTAACAGTGACATGCAGTGGTGGCACGCTGCAATGGAGCCTTGCAGATACCCTCGTGCTGGTGCCAGTTACAGCACCTAAGGGGTTTCTGTAGCCGTGTATTTATTTTTGCTCACTAATAGGTCGATATTATCTCGATAATTAATTCTGCTATTTTTTTACAGCATTGCTTTCTTCGAGTCCCGTTTTGTTACACCCGTGCATGCACGCATGCAGGCCTGCTACAACGTTTTCTGCAGAGAGCTGGCTATGCAGCAGCAAAGCTGCCACCACTTTTCCTAGGGCATGGCCAGCAGTGGGCTGCTGCACGGCTGGAGCGCATCCAGGGAAGGGTAACAGAGCTGGCGAAGGGTCTGGAGCACAGGTCGTACCAGGAGCGGCTGAGGGAACTGGGGCTGTTTAGCCTGGAGAGAGGGAGGTTGAGGGGAGACCTTATTGCTCTCTACAGCTACCTGAAAGGGGGGTATAGGCACGTGGGTGTCAGTCTCTTCTCCCAAGTAACAAGCAATAGGATGAGACGAAATGGCCTTAAACCGCACCAGGGGAGGTTTGGATTGGATGTTAGGGAAAATTTCTTCACAGAAAGGACAGTCAAACAATGGAACAGGCTGCTCAGGGAGCTGGTGGAATCACCATCCCTGGAGGTGTTTAAAAAAACACTTAGATGCAGTGCTTAGGGACAGTGATGGACTTGGCAATGCTGGGTTAACAGTTGGACTCAATGATCTTAACATTTTTTTTCCAACATGTGTGATTCTATGCTTCTATTCTATCTCCCGGAGCGAGCAGGGTGTATTGAGAGGTGAGGCTGGAACGGGCCAGGGGACCCTGGCTGCCTCACCCATACCCTGTGCCCCACACAGTCCCCACTCTCCCCCATTTCTGGGGATCTCGGCACCTGCCCGTGACAGACTCACTGAAACATGGGGTGCACCTCCCTGCCTGTGGCCCCGGCGGAGCAGCCCCCTGCCAGGGGCTGGCAGCCCTGGCACAGCCTGCCCGTGGCCGTGCCCCAGCGCATGCTGCTGCACGGCTCACCTGCTGCTGCTTGCAGATCAAGTAGCTAATGTCTAAGCAGTCCCATTTAAACCCACAATCAAATTACAGGAACAAAATTAGAAGCCAGACTGGAGCCACTTTAAAAGTTGCCCCTTATTTAATAATTCTGTAGCAGTTATTTTTCCTCTTATCACCATTTATTCTCATTCTGGGCTGGTCTGTTATAACAGAGGAGGTTCATTTGTGCTCCCCCTCCTCTTTCCAATGTCTAGTCTTACTGTGCGGGTTTCATTTCTGCCTTGTGAAAAGACATTAGGATAAATAAAACAATTATGCAGTACTACAGAAGTCTACATTAATGGGACCATACCACAATCACCCCTTCAATGACCCTCCCTTTCCCACATAAAAAGGGTGAATCAAATAGATGAAATTCCTGTTTCACCCCTGTCCATACCTATAGGTATCAATCTGTCAGGTGTGGAAGAGGAAATTGCAGTGCAGCTCTTTCCTTCAAGGCAGCACCGCACAGAAGCAGGAGCCCAGAGGAGATGCCGGGGTGGTTTGGCAGTGCCATCTCCTCTCCAGAGGGGTCTGCACAGAAGTGACGGAGGAGAGGAGGTGAGAACCTCCCCCCTCCCTCCCTGCTCCTGCCATCCTCACCCTTGGTGGCCAACAGTGCAGGCGCGGGGATACTGGGGTGGTGGGGATGTACAGCCCCAGCTGGGAGCTGGCTTGCACTGAAGCAGCCAGGGGCAATAATTTTGTAATCATTTGCCTGTTAATAAAAGATATGACTTGATGAGAGGCCAGATTCATTCACCTGGCTGGATGTTCATCCGTTTCCAGATTATCGCTGAGGAGAGGAAAAAAAAAAAAAAAAGCAGTTTCTCACTAGCCCTTTGGCATTTCAGTCAAAACTATTTTTAGAACCCTTTAAAAAACAAATCTATAGCCATTCTACAACAGGCAAACACTGCTGTCTAGTTAACAGTTGTTGTCTCCCAAACTACAGCAGGAATCTGCCAGTGTTGAAAAAAAAAAATAGTTGATGCAACATTTGGGTGACAACTGCCTCTGTGGCACGCCTGAATTCTCTTTTTTTATGAAGAAGGCATGACCCTAACTCACGGTGGGTACTGACTCAGCCATTTGCTTGTAGGAACCATGGCAGGTGCCACACAGCCTGCAAGCTGCTTTGGCGTGACACACAAAGTCCCAGCATGGCCTGATCCTGCCTGTACAGAACAGGGACTTACCCACTAGCACTGGTGCTGAAGCACCAGAGATGTCCATGAAGGAAAGCATGAGGATTTGTGGCCAGGGAGAGGAGTTCCTCTCTGGGGGGACCTGCTGTGTGCCTGGCCTCTGGCAGGGCATGGAGAGGGGCTGAAAGCTGGGCAGGAATCAGTGTGGGGGGGTGAGCTGGCTGGCAGGTATTCTCCTCAGCTTTCTCTGCACCTTCCCTGCACCCATTAGTAAGCCGCAAAGTTTAGCTGCGTATTCCTAAAGGCCTCCGCTGCCAGTAGGCTAACTGCCAGTGGATTGCTTGAACAGAGGTGCTTAAGATGCCCAAGAGTCTCAAAGGTTTAATCCTGCAGCTCAAGCAGCTGGACGCAGGGAATTAAATCATGAGTTGGGGGCATGCGGCAAGCAGAGCTGGCAGTGGCACAGTGCCCAGGACCTGCAACAAGCCAGAGCCAAGGGCTGGATGGGGCTCATCATCCCACTGCTTTCAGGAATTATCATGTGCTGGTCCTTCTCCCCTATGCATGGCCCCACTACTGCAGTCTTCCTTCCACCCATACAGCCTTGCTGAGTGGAGTGCTTGCAGAACAGTTTTCCTTACCCTGTATTCATCAAAGCATGTACTGGCAGCACACATGAGGCAAAACTGGCCACCGCATGTGGTCAAACAGCCGGGCTCAGCGTCAAGCAGGATGAGCCGAGGGAGATCACTGTCAGGCAGTGAGGAGAATGTGAACCTCGGGTAAACGCGAGCAGTAATCCCCTTCTCAGAGGGGTGCCCTAGCTGGGGGATTTGGATCCACTGAGCTGTTTAGCCTCTGTTTTATGTTTGAGCTCTGAGTGAATGCAAATATCTTCAAATAAAGTTAAAGCAGAAAGGCTGCTGGATATCAGGCAAGCATTTAAATACCACGAAGCCACAAAGGAAGCGATAGCCTCACCTTGCTCCATGCACAGCTCCAGTCATTTGCACATCAAGTAGGTGAATTCAAGAGTGCAGAAATAGACTGTAAATATATGGAGATTCTGCTTTTGCAGTAGTTCCTTCTAAAAGCACATCTGCCTCTTAGTGTGCATTTGGGGTCACGCTCCACCTCACAGCCCCCACACCACTGCCCAAAACAAGTTGTTTCAGCTTGCTAGCTTTCCTCTACAAGAAGTGTAAATACAAGCGAACACCTTCTAGTGCTGTCAGCACTTTCACCTTGCTGCTAATTACTATAGCAAATAATGTACATATCCAAAAATGTCTACGTTTCAGTGCAGTATGTTCTGGTGTTTTTTATTTTTGAAATATGTGACAAATATTCCCGCACTTTATATTTCTACAATCTACTGACCACGTACAAATCTTAAGGTAACATATTCCTGTGACCAAAATGCAATGAGGCAAACTGGAATAGAGCCAAGGCCCTCCACTCCTCTCGTAAATGATGATCTTTACGATCTTTAGTGACATCTTCTTGTGCATCTTTATTTTTCATCTTATCTCAGGCAGTCCAGTGTCCCCCCTACCTCACGTTTTGCCATCAGCTCATTTTTGACTTGTGAGAATACAAGTGATTTCTTGAGCGCGGCAAGAGTCAGTCGTTCTTTAAATGTTTCCCATCTGAGTACCAGTCTGAGGCAACAGCGTCCAGCTTGTGAAATAGCACTTACGTTCAAAAGGACAAGCTTTAATCAAAGTAGGGATACCAAAACGTTACAGTGCCCCACATAGCGTAGATCCAAGCTCCCCAGTCTGACTTCCCTCTAGCTGGTGCTGCAGGCATCCTCCTTACCCCCGTAAGCCGTGCGGGTGTGGGCTAGATGAGTGGGCAGTGAAGCAGACAGAGCTGGCTGAACAGCAGAGCTCAGAGGGTTGTGGCCAATGGCACAGAGTCCAGCTGGAGGCCTGTAGCTAGTGGTGTTCCCCAGGGGTCAGTACTCGGTCCAGTCTTGTTCAGCTTGATTCACCAGTGACCTGGATGAAGGGACAGAGCGTACTCTCAGCAAGTTTGCTGATGATACAAAACTGGGAGAACTGGCTGACCCAGCAGGAGGCTGCGCTGCCATTCAGTGAGACCTGGGCAGGCTGGAGAGCTGGGCGGGGAGGAACCTCATGGAGTTCAACAAAGGCCAGCGCGGGGTCCTGCCCCTGGGGAGGGACAGCCCCACACACCAGCACAGGCTGGGGGTGGGCTGCTGGGGGGCAGCTCTGCGGGGAAGGGCCGGGCGGTGCTGGGGGACAGCCGGTTGCCCGCGGGCCAGCGGTGGCCCTGTGGCCGAGAAGGCGGATGGGAGCCTGGGGCGCGTTAGGGGCAGCGTGGCCAGCGGGTGCAGGGAGCTGATCCTGCCCCTCTGCTCGGGCTGGTGAGGCCCATCGGGAGTGCTGGGCCCAGCGCTGGGCTCCCCAGTCACGGGAGACGGGGAGCTGCTGTGGAGGGCCCAGCGGGGGCTGCGGAGCTGGTGAGGGGCCTGGAGCACCTCCCTGGTGAGGAGAGGCTGGCAGAGCTGGGGCTGTGTAGCTGGAGAAGGCCGAGGGGGGTCTCACCCGTGCGTACCAACACCTTAAGGGTGGGTGGCAGGAGGACGGGGCCGGGCTCCTTCCAGTGGTGCCCAGCGACAGGACCGGGGGCAACGGGCACAAACTGCAGCACGGCAAGTTCCAGCTGAATATGAGGGAAAACTTCTTTGCCCTGAGGGTGGCACAGCCCTGGCACAGGCTGCCCAGAGAGGCTTTGTAGTCTCCTTTTCTGGAGATGTTCAAAACTCACCTGGACACGACTCTGCAACCTGCTGTAGGTGAACCTGCTTCAGCAGGGGGTTGGACTAGATGATCTCCAGAGGTGCCTTCCAACCCTGACCATTCTGCGAGTCTGTGACTGTGGCAGCCCTAGCCAGCCCAAATAAAATTGAAAGAAAGGAGCTTGGAGAGGGAAATGCTAGTTTGCTGTCTAGTTGAAGTACCCCGAGAAAGCTGTGATCAAGCCAGAGACTCAAGTGTTTTAGCTGGGCAATGAGGAATTAATTACATGAGGAGATACTGCAGTTTAGCTCTTAACTGGATTACAGAAGCTGGCCGTCTGGGACTGTGTCATCTCCTTGCAGGCACTCCTTTGGCAGCAAGCTACCTTCTCCTCTAGCCCAGAACTCCACACCTACCCTAAGCATGCCAGCCAGGTTCTTCTCTCTCCTTGTTTGCCAGTCCTCGCTCCCTCTGCCCTAGGCATCCTGAACCTTTCCCTCACCATTTCCCTTACCCTCACCCAGAGCTGAACTGGTTCTTGAAACAAGCGTTCACACACACACACACCCCCACACACCCCCTTCAGCTGAATTTTGCCGTTTTCAGCATCCTTGTTCCTTTCTAGCTCTTAACTGTTCCTTGTGGTGTATGCTGTCATGCCAGCTACGTGCCTCTGCTCTACGCACTAGTCCACACATCCCCTGCCTGAACACCTGAAGTCTCCACCCATTTTCACTTGCTGCCACTGATACCAGAAAGCAGTTGTGTCCTGTTCTGAACTTACTAGTCTCACTAAAATGTGCACCTCTCCAGTTACCTTTACTGACTCATCCTTTGACAAGTTTCACTTGTTTCCTACAAAATAAATCCCTAGATGAAGGCTTCTGGCAATCTGGGTGCATGCTATGCTTAAACATGGCAGGATGGGCTCATGGTGAACTGGCTGATGTAAAAGAACCCAACAACATGACAGATACGTGAAGAAGCCCCAAGAAATTACACATTTAAACAGCAGTTGACTATTAGCCCTATGCTTCTGGAAGCTCACATTTTAATGAATGCTAGCAAAACAGGCGTTCCTGAATATGCCTGCCCATACATTGAATCCAGATGTTTTTACTGCATTAAATCTTGTCTTACTTTCAGAAAGCTGTATAACTGATCTGGAAGGACTGGGAATTCGAGGAACCAAAACAGACCACAGAAATCACTTCAGACAGAGACTGTCACATCAGCTCCCCACAAACAGTTGTAGCAACGTTCGAAAGATAAGGTTTAAAAAGAAATGCCAGCATTGGTTTAATCCAAGTGAAACCAGACGATGGCATTTCTCCTGTTCGGATCCATTTTTCCAAGCGCAACACCCACAAATTCACATTCTCCATTTCCATTTCACAATCAGATACAAAGAGGGACTTGTGATTGTTGCAAATGTTTTATTATAGAATCTTATCAATAAATTACTTCTCTGAAAATCAGTTTTTCAGAACTAAAATCTAATCTGGCAGGGTTCAATAAGTAACAAGATGAACTCAGCCATGCAAACAAAATATTACTAAGTTACTTTAATAAAATTTTATCACAACAACCCCAGGAAGAAGAGCGTGTCCTGGAGACTTAGACAGTTAATCTTTGATTTTTATTAATATTTTGGATTCTTTTTGTTATGCCCTAGCCTCTGGTACACAGCTGTCTTCATTTTGTTGCTAGAACAGGATAGATCTTTGGGTATCTTCATGCCTGTGATTCTCGTCTTATTTTATAGCACTGTAATAAAAACAGCATTCAGTATTCAGTGCTCACTGCAGTACATTTAAGCAACTGGTCATCGCACTGATACAGAACTATTGGAAAAACCGAGCTTGCTCCTAGACAGTAATTGCTCACAAAAGGTCTAGCTCCCATGTCTTTTTAGTATGTGCCATTCATTTTCTGTTCAGCACCTCTTCGGATGTTTAGTAGAGTAACTTTATTGGGTTATGTTGCACACAATAGGATATTCAATACTCCACCTTGACCTTCACAACAGTATCTAATACTGCTTGGAAGACAACCAACAAACATTTTCTTTGTATATACAACCAGCATTCTGAACTTGCAGCTACTTGTTGAAAAATGGTTACCAGTTTCAGTTACAAACAAGAAAACCTAAGAACATTGAGACATTTGAAAGTAAGCATTACCATGGTTTTGGGGATGGTTTAGCTCAGCTTGTTAATTACGCTTGATTTCTAGGGCTTCATTACATAATTTTTACAAAAGCAACACCATGTCTTAATATTAATCAAACATAACATTTAAGATTTTTTTTTTTTATCGTGCAAAACTTAAGCAGTAAGTCTTATTAGTACAATAAGCTGAAAAAGCAAGGGATATTTAAAACAATATTCATATTCAGTGTGCAATTTTTATCCCTACTTCCATCTTTTGATGTGGAATCTAGAATTCCATTCAGTAAGTGCTATTTGCAAATACCAAGTTTGTTTCACATTTGTTATTTGGAGGAGACTCAGTATATTTTTGCACTACATTTTTACAAACAGAACAGCTGTTTAAGTTGAAAAATACAAATTAAGACACTGAAAAGGGTGAGAAAATACATACTGAAGGCATCCACCTAAACGGTGGCATGACTGATAATTTATAGCTTATATTAAAAAATACAATTGATATTCTGATTTTCCATTTTGAATTCAAGATTTTAGCAAATAACCGAAAACTTTGTTTAAAAAAATCTGGCATCTGCTAATTGAAAAAGTAATTCAATAGTAAATGTTAATTAAAAACTTTAGCTTGTTAGATATTAAGTGCTACCAGTCAAGGCAGTCAACAAAGACTGTTTGATGTTTACATAGCACCATATAGATAAATATCTCCTTCAAAAAGAGGGAGATTATGTTCAGCTGGTAACATAATCAGAGTACTTCCTGAATATTTTAGGTATCTTTGCCTTCCACATCATAAATATGTGCAACAATTCCTTAATTTGAGAAAAAAATGCACTGAATTCCACTCAAGCTTTAAAATGGTGCTATCGTTAATTCAAATTCTCTATGTATAAAAGTATCAAGAACTCTTCAGTAGTCAATTTAAGATTCAAAAGCAGATCAATAGTTTCATGTAAACTTGTTAAAAAACAAACCACCACATAATTTGGCTTTAAAGTGACAAAGTATTTTGCTTAATATAATTTACTAAGCATGTGAAGAACTAACCTACGATTTCAAAAAGATGCAGAGACTGGATTATCTCCAGTAATGAAATACTCAATTAACATTTATACTTATATAAACAATCACCAAAACATATAATTATAATTTGTTACAGTGGTATTGTTCATTCCAGTAATAATCCTTCCTATAAGGAGGCTGCACGTTAACTGAAATACACTATGCTGTTGTAGTTCCCGATTAGAGAACATCGGTATTTTCCCTCTGCCTCTCCTCCACCCTGAAATTACTAAAAAGCGGACTAGGTTTTCTGTCTGAAGAGAAAAGGAATTACCTACCCGTTAGCAAAATCTCGTCAACTTACAATTGTTAGATTTAGGCTAGTAACAAATCTTGCAGAAAAATGTTAAAAATAGATGGACTAACTAGCAAGCCATCTTCTGCATTTTAAGTCACTGAAATCTACATATCAAAATATTTTTGATATGTAAGCATGAGTGCTGGGGACATCATCAACTCTTAATAAAGTGAGCCTTCCATAAAAGCTGCACAGATGGAAAAAAAGACTCCTTGAGATAAATGGAAATAAAATCCAACAGAAGAAAGAGTTCCTAGTATGAAGCCCCAATTCCTTACAAAGTAACACATGTATTTCAGTGGCAGACACTGCTCATTATTTTGGCCTTGCCCTTCTCCCAAAATCAGCTTCATAAGCTGTTATCACTCCAATAAAAGAAACCAACACCCTCTTAAAGTATTGTGTATGGAGCTCTGGATTTCAAAAAGAAAATACATGAGTGATTTCATATTCTTGCTATGAAACATCAACTAAAAAATACGGATGTTTGTAAAGAAACCAAATTGCATTTTATACATTGTCTCTGTATCAATACAGTTCCCTGTGCTAGTGGAGAATTCAACATTTCTAGAGACCAACATGTGCAAAATTCAACTAAATTTTGAAGAAAATTCCAGTTTAAAAAGTTACATGTAATTTCATATATGAGAGGCCAATAATCTAAAGCAAAGTTTGCTTCAAATCTCCCTAACCCCCCCGCCCCTCAAAAGGCACTCAGTGGTTTAAGTGTGCAAATGGCTTCTTAGAAGAAACAGTGTGCAAACAGAGCCTGTTCCATTAGCTCCGAGTTCCTTAGTGATTTCCTAGAGAGTATTGCTATTGAATGCTATCTACGGTATGACTTTCTGAAGAACAGAAGACAGTCAGTCCACAGAATCACAGATATCTTTCACTTTCTGATTGAAGTCTTCAGGTTGATCAGCATACACATAATGACCTGCACCAAGGATAGCCTAGAGGATAAAGGTAAAGAAACAGGTCAAAATCACAAGAACGTAAAAAGCCAAATAAACACTGGGATATGTGAAGAACCTGACTTTTAATAACATTATTACTTGAAAAGAAAAATTTCGAAACAGTAACTGATGATCTCTTGCACCCGGCCTGTGTTAATGCAGTTAGCACAACTGCTGCCAGGAGGTGGTATCATACAGCCTAAAAAGGACTGTAAACACAAATTAAAATAAAAGCTTGTTTCACCTGTTGAAGGAAATTTGCTACACAGGAAAAGAGGGTAAAACTACTGCTGATTCAGCTGCACACCTTGTTGAAAAAGACAACCATACAAGTCACCACAACACAAACTTAGGAGAATGTGCTTTACATGTCAAACTGCTGATTCATCTTCATCCCCTTCATTCTCTGCTCAAATAGTTCTGCTGGTTGGCTCTTCAGTTCTGTCTCTTATTATAAAAATGATACGTAAGAGACTAAAGAAGGTACTAGGGCAAATGATTAAGAACTCAGAAGCTTAAATTGCTGGGGATTTTCCAGATTTGTGGAAGCACATTTCAACCCTCTGAATTAATAACTCTTATGTTAAGCAGGGACAAGTAAAATGCAAATGATGCAACATATTGGGGGGAACTGCTCAATTGCAACCCAGATTATTTCACAGCAAATATGTAACAAAAATAAGGGCAAAAAGTAACCACACACAGGGTGGTTACCCTATTCCTAAAATTTATCATTTTCTGCCAGAACTAATACGAAGACAGCCATCACCACAGTGTACAGCAAAGACACTTAATCCATTTTCTTTCCATTCTATAATCACTCCAAGATTAATTTGTATTTAAATCTATTTTTCCCCTCCCTCCACTAAAACACTCCCTCTTAAGTGTCTAATTGAAGCCCACTAAAGTATAGCTATGATATTGTGTTAAAAACTCCCACAAACTCAAAGTAAAAATTAGAAATAAACACACATAATAAAACCCCAGAACCTCTGTGCATTTTACCAAAGATGGCACTATCAGTCCACATCTCAACCTAAGCCTCATGCCAAACCTTTGCATCTCATAGTTTTTTTAACGTCCCTATAATTTCTTTTTTTTTTTTTAATTTACATTTTAGAATCGGTATTTACATTTACCTCCAATTTACATTTTAGAATCGGTATTTGTCTTTAAAAATTTTAACCTGGAATACAACCGCTTTCCACAGTCATTTCTAAAAGCCACTGACCAGACTGGAAGAATCTGCCCGAATAGTATATGCCTATCCTGGCAATATGTTGCGTACTTCTTAACAGAGACTCTTTGTTATAACTTTCTCTCTTGACTCAGTTAAGTGACACTTTCAGTCTTGATGTCAACATTTATGACATGCATTTGTGCTCTTTAACATGTAAACAGTTCAATAACAACACCTTTTCTCTGAGTTCCAGCTCTGATGTCAGCTACATCAAGATTATAAAATTTTGAGTGACTTCTTGTAGTGCACCATCAACACCACGTATCATACACTGCTGTCCAGACAGATCAGTAAGAAGACAGATGGTCTATTCAAACATTTTATCAAGCCATAGCACTGTAACATATATGCATGTTCAATTACCACAGCTGCCTGATGTGACAATGCATGAAGAACACTTAAATTCATTTGGTTTTATAGAAATCCACAAAAAATGCAGTGTGTACTTTCACATCAAGTTGCAAGTACACACATTTTAAATGATAATGTTGTACCTTTAAACAAGAATGTATTAGCTAGGAAGGCAACACTATGTATTTTTTTAAAGACTTAAAGAAAGACGCTTAGAAGAACCTTAAGCACCAGCTACAAACCACTCCCTTATGAGAGAAATAAAAGCATTATACAGATTAGAACAGCTTATGAACGCCTCCTCACTATCATACATAAATGCAGAAATTAGGACTGCTGTGGTTTAAAACACAGACAAAACCCCAGATACTTACCAATGACCACAAAACCTACTTGTATAGCATACTGTAGAGGAAATTATTTTGCAGAGCACAAGAATGACGTTGCTCAAAGATCTAATTCACCTTCTAGTGCTACAGTGAGTATCCTTCTTACTCTGGGAATTCAATACTCTTTTGCCTGCTTTTTCTCTCTCTGTTACAGAAAACATAAGTTATTACTCCTGGCTTTAAACCAAAGGGCCAGCATTTCCACAGCTGGTATAAAAAACCCGTTAAGATACGACTTAAACAAATCCACACAATACACAAACAAACAAACAATTGCTTTAAAAGTCAACTTACTAGTGTCTTCACATACGAATTTGGTCTCAGGGACTGGATAGTGCTGCCAGAATTGCCATCTATACATGAACGTGCTCCATAGACCACAGTGATAGGAATGTTTTGATCCATTTGTGGAATCCGTTGCAGCATCGGCCTTTTTGCCCACCCGTAAGGGATTGTCATGTTCTTGAAAGCTGTTTCACCACTTCAAGTCATTCAAAAGGGTAAAAACAATTAAATTTCCACTGGATCTGCATTTTCTCTAAATTGGAATATCTGTGCCTTTTGGTAACACAGATTGCAATAGTACATGAGGCTAGGATTTTTTACTAGTAAGAAATAAAAGTTTTCAAGGTCTGCATGTAATTTTCAGCAGAAAAAGCCTATGTTTTTACAGTACTGATAATACTTAAAAGAATGACATGCCTTATTTTTAAGAAATTATTTACAAATTAAACCACTGCAACAAAGTTTTTGTTAAGTGTCCAAGCTCTCTCAGAATTAACACACAGGCAGTTTAGAGGAAATACAGAATTAGGATAGCTTTTACATCTATCAGTTTCTGGAATTCAGAAAAAGTGCAATGCTATTTTTTTCTTCAATTATTAAAATAAATATTACAATTTAAAAAAAATCCAAAACATGCATGCTGTTGCCATGGCCATTGGAGGGAGTAGCAGGCACTCAGTAAATGAAAGACAGACTTCAAAACATGCACCGGGAAACTCGTACTCACCTGGGTGACTGCACATTGCAGTGATAGATATATTCAGCCACAGTGTTATCATCAAACATTGATGAGTATTTTCGCTTGAAATCTGGTCTTAAACGCTGAACAAGGCTCAATCCTGTTCAAACAGAAAATACTATTAGAGGAAGAATTAGTATAGACAACTTTATCAGATTGCCTAACAGTTTTCATTACAACCCTTCAAACATGTTCCCTTGAAACTTGTGGCTAAGCTTGATGACTTCTAAACCAATGTTTTGTTTCACCACTTGCATGTCTTGGGAAAACATGATGGCATTACACCATAATATTCCAAAGGATTTTATGCTGCACCAGAAGAGGGGCAATTCAATGCCTGTTGAATACATACAGGGAATGGTTAAGAAGGGCCACTTGCAGCAATAGAAGAAACATGTAAAGGGGACCAGCAAAAGGGCTAAGCAGAGTATTTTTTTGCCACCAGTTTAGTCTCACATGATACCAACACCATCTTTCTCCTTGCTCTGGCTGCACTGGGTGGGTCAAAAGCATCCCACCCTTCAGAACCACAAGGCACTGTTGAAAAAGCTGGGCTATTTCTCTTCCTTACATGTAAGTATGTGCTCTCCTTTTACATAACACTCTTTTTCTGAAGCTAGTTCTTCTTTACAGCTAAACAGTAGTTAGATCAGAAGTCTATGCTGAAAAACAGGTGTATAAATCTTGACATAAGACAAAAGAACTGTCGTAAGATTCAACCTGGGAAAGACATTGCCCCCATGCTCTCTAAACAGCCAAAGCAGAGAAGCGGGTCTCTTCAGGGGCTAGTTCAGGCTTTCTGAAGTTAAGCTCCTATTCTGAATCACTTCTTTAACGAAGAGAGGCTTCTTCTGATGATGACCAGATGCACCTCTGGGACAAGAGCCTCACCACAAGGCTAATCTTAGTCTAAGAATACTATTCCTCCCTGAAGAGATCATCTCACAGTTTACCTCTTGGACATTATCAAGTGAAAACAGAATCATATCATAAAATGGTTTGGGTTGGAAAGGGCCTTGAAGATCACCCAGTTCCAATCCCCCTGCCATGGGCAGGGACACCTTCCACCAGACCAGGTTGCTCAAAGCCCCATGCAGCCTGGCCTGGAACACTGCCAGGGATGGGGCATCCACAGCTTCTCTGGAAAACCTGCTCCAGTGTCTCATCACCCTCACAGTACAGAATTTCTTCCTAATGTCCAATCTAAATCTACCCTTTCAGCCCCTTGCCCTACTGCTACATGCCTTTGTAAAAAGTCCCTCTCCAGCTTTCTTGTAGGCCCCTTTAGGTGCTAGAAGACTGCTATAAGGTTGGCCTGAAGCCTTCGCCTCTCCAGGCTCAACAACCCCAGCTCTGTCAACCTGTCTTCATAGGAGTCATGCTCCAGCCCTCTGATCATCTGTGTGGCCCTCCTCTGGACTCACTCCAATGGGTCCATGTCCTTCCTATGTTGGTGGCTCCGGAGTTAAATCAGTACTCCAGATGTGGTCTCATGAGAGCAGAATAGAGGAGGAGAAGCACCTCCTTCGACCTGCTGGCCTTGTTGAACTCCATGAGGTTTGCACAGACCCACCTCTCAAGCCTGCCAAGGTCCCTCTGGATGGCATCTCTTCCCTCCAGCAGGTCAACCACACCACACAGCTTGGTGTCGTTGGCAAACTTGCTGAGGGTGCGCTCAATTGCACTGTCCATGTGACCGACAAAGATGTTAAACAGCACTGGTACCACTACGAACCCCTGAGGAACACCACTTGTCACTAGTCTCCTCTTGGACACTGAGCCACTGACCCCAACTCTTTCAGTGTGACCATCCAGCCAACTACTTATCCACTGAGTGGTCCATCCATCAAATCCATGTTACCCCAATTTAGAGACAAGGATGTCATGCGGGACAGTGTCAAATGCTTTGCACAAGCCCAGGCAGATGATGTCAGTTGCCTTCCCTTATCCACCAATGCTGTAACCACGCTGTAGGCAGCCACCAAATTTGTCAGGCAGTTTGACCTTAGTGAAGCCACACTGGCTGTCACTAATCACCTCCTTATTTTCCATGTGCCTTAACATAGTTTCCCGGAGGATCTGCTCCACTATCTTGCCAAGCACAGAGGTGAGACTGACCAGCCTGTAGTTTCCTGGGTCTTCTTTTTTTCCCTTTTTAAAAATGGGGGTTGTGTTTTTCCTTTTCCAGTGAGTAGGAACTTCATACTATTGTTAATCAATGCAATTATGATGATGTCACTTCTTTCCACTTGTCCCTGGCCAAAGGCCTGGTACTATTTATGTAGACCTTGTCACAGTGATCTATGCTTTTGTAACCTTGAGACTAGACTATTGCAACACACCCTTACGTATGCTTTAGAACAATTCAGAAAACCAATACAGCACAAGAGAAAGTAATTCCCTTGTGAAACAGCGATTTAAGCCCTGAAGTGATGAAGATTTTGCAAACATTCTGCAATTTGCTCTGCTGCTTGTATTTTCTCTATAGAGAGTTCAATTGCTGGACTTACAAGTGCAAACAGACAGACAGGTTTTTTGTTTGGTTTTTTTTAACACAAATGATACAGTTGGTTGGGAATAAAAGAAAACACAGAAGAAAGTGACTAATTCTGCATCTTCCCCTGCCATCAGCAGAGGCCACAGCATGCCCATTTCCAAAAACTAAAGGACTGAAAGTTACCAAATTTTAGAATTCACTTTCTGTTTTGATAAAAAGTGTTTTGCCTGTGGGTCCAAACACAAAACCATTCTCCTTCCCTGGGAATTTACAGCAGAGAATGAAACAAGGAGTCAAGGCACCTTTGGAACAAATTTTGGAATGAAATCACACTGGTTCATTCTCATGATGTTAACTGAAGACACTCTCAACTGTCTGGCTGATGTTTTCCACAGTGTCTATGGAAACACTAAAATAAATACTAACACTGAAGACTGACCTCCACAAAAAATACAGTGACTTTACCGTTGTCCTGAGGAATTTTTAGGTATTCAGCTCTAGGAATGGAATTCCCAAATCTAATCTAAGCACCAAATCATTTTTGGTCATCCCTACCCAGTCCTAGTATTGGAGTAGACAGAGTTTATCTACCATCTCATCAGTGCTGTTGAAGCAGCATAGAAATATGAAGGAGAGACTGCCACTGTAATGCAGGACACCAATGAGACCCACAAAATTTGCTAGAATAATAAAAAAATGGCTAATGGAAAGAATCCAGTTTCAATTTAACTTCTCCGAATTCAGGCCAAAGACTAATGAGTTTATGAAAGAATGCCTTCCAATGGTAACCAAATTTGGAAATTCTGTTTGTTCATCAAACTCCACTTGGAAGGAAAACTAAATGGACTGTGACCGGAGGCAACCAGAAAAAAAACTTACCACATTCATGCTTCTGCTAGGCTTCCCCAGCAGATGACCACATAACCTGACCCACTGTACCTGTAGCTTACAATAACGTAGCTTGTTATAAACTATCATACTAGTATTTCCAATAGAAAGAGCTTACACTCTTGTCCTGAAGAGTTCGTCTTTCCTCAAACCCTCCCCACTTTCTTCTCCATCTCTTTTCTCTGTGGGTAATATGGGCTTGGAACAAAGCTTATCTTAACGTGGTATCTACCCTATGATTATGTTTAATGAAAACAGAAGCAGGATTTAAATGTAGCTTAAACTCACCAAAGGGTCCTGCTATCCTCAGCCCAGCTAACGGATTAAAGGGACTCAATATAGCTCCTAGTGCTTTGATCCAAATTGGAATTGGTCTTTCATGGTCAGCATTGTCAGGCCTCTCCGGAAAACCCCATGGCTCCACTAAGATAAGATGTTTGACCCTGTTGGCAAAAAAGGTTCAGAGGTTTAGAGCTCATTAAATTTTCTTTGACTGAGTGCAACGGAGATGTGTTACCTGTGGACTACGCAACCTATTTTAGTCACTTCTACCACAGTGGCTTATTACCTACTTCCTGATTCATCAATGATTTTGCTTTCAATTGCTAATTAGAGAGAGACTGAATTGCAAGTAATCATATGCATGAACACCAGGAACTTGGACGCTCATTTCACAAAGAGAAACTCAGTATTCAATAGATACCCACTGTCATACACATTTGAGAAAAAGGTCAGTTTTTTTTCTGTTTTTAAAAATAGCCTAATCTATATGCTCAGTCAATATTATTTGCAGGAGCAGTTTAATTTGAGAGAAAATAATATAATGCAACTGTTTCATTTAAGTAAACTTGCTTCCAAGCTACCTAAGCCATCTGTTCTAAGAAAAGATGCAACTAATCTGAAAAATTATCTTATCACAGTAAAATTTGAACTGAAAGAGGCAGACCAAAATTAGCAGGTGTCTTCTAAATGTATTGATTTTAGGTCATGAAAGAAACATCAGAGAGACGATCTGTAAAAATACTACTCAGAGGAATAGTACAGAAAGCATAGTACAAGTCTCCAGCACATGCAACCTTTCATCAATTCAAGCAAAAAATCTATTTCATCTCGGCAGATTAGAATCGTCCATTTCTGTTTAATCCCATAATAACGCCTACTCTAACTGTCCCAGATACTGCTGATTCCTGAAAAAGTGACTCTTAGCTATAGTTTTGCATATTTGAGATGATGTTCCATGCAAGCTTCATCATTATCTCTCTCTACAACTACCTGAGAGGAGGCTGTAGTGAGGTGAGAGTCAGTCCCTTCTCCCAAGTAACAAGCAACAGGACAAGAGGAAATGGCCTCAAGCTGTGCCAGAGGAGATTTAGATTGGATATTAGGAAAAATTTCTTCACTGGAAGGGTTGTCAAGCACTGGAAGAGGCTGCCCAGGGAGGTGGTTGAGTCACCATCCCTGGAGGTATTTAAAACACATGTAGATGTGGCGCTTAGGAACACGGTTTAGTGGTGGACTTGGCAGTGCTGGGTTAATGGGTGGACTTGATGATCTTTAAGGGTCTTTTCCAACCTAAACAATTCTATGATTCTCTGATCTTTACTTTCTTCTTCAAGACTTCCTTCTCTTTCAAAGCCATGACATGAGATATTAAATACAGCAGAGTTCTTAATGCCTAAAATGATGTCAGAAGTGATTCCAAAGGCTATTCTGGACTATGATCAGTTCAGAAACCAAAAATATGTGCGAGGTTGAAAAAATATTAACCTCACAAAGATGTTTCTTGGCTGTCAGCTCAGCCACGAATGTATTTGCACACAGCAACAAACACCACTGTAAGAGACAATAGGATAGAATTTAACTATACAAACCAAGCAGGAGAGATCAGACACTAAGGAGTGCAAGCAATGAGGAGCTGTTCCGGGCAGTCACACATTCTATGCAAAAACTATGGCATTAAACATAACACAGCAGAGACATGAATAAAAGTAAGAGTATGCTTTTTTTCATGCTTCCTTTCTTAATACTTTCCAATCTATCTGGCATTTCTCCTTTTGGCAATCAAACCTAAAATGTAATGCGGGATAACAGGAAGCTGACCACGAGAAGAATCCCAGTAGTAATAGTCCAGAAGTTGCAGCATTTGAAAATCACCACCACCCAGGACTATTCTAAATGGGAATCTTTTTAGATTAGTAAACTCAGATGTCCCATGAACAACTTTGGTACAGCGCAGTAAATTAATGGATCATCTAAGCTTGCAGAAACAGATCTACTTGCCTAACAATATGTATCCAGAATCCCTTAAGCCTCTAAAGCATTGTTAGATAATCTGGCTGCAAGCTATGCTATGTTTATCACTTGATACAATGCCATCTTAAGATCTGACCAGTCAATTTTCTAATTTGATGGTGTTAGTTTAATTTCAGAGAAACATGAGTAATGTGAAAGCACAAACCGAAACACCTCCAAATTAATTAACTCCAACTTAAGCACAAGTGAGGCATGAAAACAGTGTCACTTTCGATGCAAGTCAGCAGGGGGCAGAAACAAAGTCCCATCCCACAGGGACAGGACAGTGCCATTTATAGATATTTCCGAAAAAGGGGTAAGGAAATTGTGATTCCTAGAAGAAACTAACTACAGTTAACTAAAAGTTGTTTTATGCCCAAAGGGATAACAGGTTTACATCCCTAAAGCAGAGGACTGCATTTCTTCACTGCAATTCTGGATTTAGACACATACCTACTTTCACACATCATATCCAGCCGCATGTGACAGCTGTCATCCACCTAGAAGTGGCAAAGTGTTTCAGGAAAAAAAAACGTATGAATTTACTTCAAAATGTCCAAATGAGAGACAAAGGAAGGTATATGGTATAAATCGATGTGAATATAAAAGAGTAAGATATGTTTTATATAATACAGACTCTGCCATATGATGTGGAAAGCTTATATTCACAGTTTTTCACAGGACTCCACTATGTCTATCTAAACAAAAGTAATGTCCTTTTCTTGGTACAGAATGACCTCAGCTGGTGGGATACTAGCTCACGAGGGGCTATATAACCAGACTATATAAAAAAAGAGACAAATTATTAGTTTAAGGGAAAAAAATGGATTAGCTCTTGGCCACAGTGTGGTGCAGAAAATGCTGATGAAATACAATTACAGGACTGCTGCAGCTGGGTTGTTTCGCAGAGAAGAAATATGAAGTGGCATTCAGACAATTTAAATCAAACAGTCACTAAAATCATTTTTACATCTTCATGCTGGCACCAGACCGACTGCTAGCATTTAGACATAAATTACCTACAGGAATTATGCTCAGAAGTTTCAACGTTATCCATAATAATGGGAAGTTTGATAGAAACAGGCCTATTTTCCTTTCACAAACTTACATTTGATCAGAAATGTCACAAAACATTCACCCACAAATACCATCTTTGCTATTTCACCTTATAACATGGCAAGGGGTTACTGAACAAAAACAAAGTACAGAAAAACAAACAGAAAAGTATGTTTACCATATCTACTTTTTTCTATTCACCTGGAAACAAACCATATGATTAATACTTTGGGCTTAAAATTCAGTGTCAAGTTCCTTTAAATCAGCACAGTCACTTTTTAAAGATAATCTATAAAAAGCCTGATGAAATAAAATCTGTGTTAAAATCATGAGTCAAATACAGAAAGGGAATTCCTTCATTCCTTTATTTTCACATACCTTGATGGGTATTTTAATGAGTAAGCAGCAGCCAGGAATCCACCTAGGTTGTGTCCAAGTAAAATCATTTTTTCTAACCCCACCTCCTTTCTCCATTCTTCTATGGATTCCACAAACTGATTTTCTGCTTCCTGAGCATCAGTGTCAAAGTGCGGTCTACTGCTACGTCCAAATCCCAAGAGGTCAAAAGCATGAACGGTCCTGTTCTCACAGAGATCTTCAAAATTGAGAGCCCACAGTCCAACACCTCCTCCAAACCCATGCAGGAGAACAAGCGGAGTTTTATGTGAAAGGTCTGGAGAGAATGTCAGCGTCCATATTTTATTTCCATTAGATATATACACATATTGTTTATTGTATGTGCTTGCAATACCTGAAGGAAGAGTAGGAAAAAATGATGTTGCTAGACATGCCTAATAAAATATGATGCACAGTTTACAGAAACCACTGCTTTAAATAGGAGCTCCCTTTCCAAGGACAGCCTACAAACAAGTATCTGAAGAAGGGAACAATGAAAATCTAATTCTAAACGTGTTTATTTCACCACAGTGTAAAAGCCATATTTAAAAACTTCTTTGGTTATATTTAATGTAGATTAAATCTAGTAGATTACATGTAGAAAAACTAGTTGTATTTATAAAACTTATAAAAAACCAAAGACTTACATTTTAGCATTTTGTCCTCAGCCTCTTTAAGGTGTAGCAGTGAAGTGGGACACCAGGCAGGAAGCCAGCTGAATAACCATCCTAACCTACAACAGCAATACAGAATAAAAATTTCTTCAGCATAACAGTAATTGTTTGCACCATGTGATGTTTTGAAGACATTTCTTCTGCTGCTCTTCATAAAAGAACCCATGTAAAACTACACACCGTGCAGGACAGGAGTGCACAGTGGGAGGGAATTCACTTTCTCCTGACTTTATAAAAGTGCTGTCATGATCAGGGGCATTCTTCAAACAGTGTGCTGTTTCTCCAACATCTGTTCCTTATCAGAACGTACTGATCTATCTCCGTCAGAGCAGGCTTCTTCTGAGAACCTGGAGACATCAGCCCTCCTGCCAACCCAACAAGCCTGGCAGGATAAGTAACACAATCACTGGAGTTTCCAGCCTCCTCTTAAGTTCCCTTGGAAGTCTGCCTGCACACATATTACCTTGCGTGAACTTACTATTTCCAAAAAAGCAATAAACCGTGTGCTCACCAGACTAACCAATTCATACACTAGATAAATCTAAAAAGTGAAAAATAAGCAGGTTTATTCTAGCGAAGTAAAAACCTAGGGCCTTCCTTACCAACTTAGAAACAAAGTTCCAGAGGAAAACAAAACTGCAATGTCAATTCCCCGAAGAGAAGCTGCTTTTCCAGCTGTCATTTGCTATCTTGGTAGTACTAGCTTGACCATGACAGCAGGGGCAATGACTCAGCTAGCAGCACTGCCTCACCCACAATGCTACAAAGGACACAACAACTGCGTACAGTTCTTCCTGGGTGTTAGTTTATCCCTTGTTTTCAAAATTGAATCCTCTTTTTTCCCCTCTCACCTGCTTTTGAAGTGGCTCAGACTACCAGTGCAAAGGCTGACTATCCCTAATAGGGAAGAGGAGAAGGTCACCAATCCACAACCAACTTACTTTCTTTAGCACTTCTTTTCCTACACTGAACTGCTTTCCAGTTAAGTTATAGGATTTTCAGGACTGAACGCTGCAAGTAATAATTGTATAACAGTTAATGTTAAAAGACTATACAGATACTACATGTGATTTTCCAGTGCACAAACACTAGATAACAAATTACAGATCTGGACGCCCAAGTTCTTTATCCAAAGGACCCTCCCCCCACCATTTTAAGGGGCTGAGCTACTGAGCTGCATAGCTACTTAAATTTGTGATACAACATGGAAGGCTTTCTGCAAGCAACTGCAACTGCAAGCAGCAGTGTTCAGATTCACAGAAACATTAAGGGATACCAAGAAAAAAAAAAACCCTGATCAAAAAGGGTTAGTCATCCCATCACCCATGCCCATTGCTATTCAGTATTATTTACTCCTCTGGGAAACACGCTGATGCCTGGCTCTTCTATAAATAACCTCCCTAAACCACCAGACTCTGGGAATCGTTATAATGGCGTACTGAGGGACTGTGAAGGGAGAGTTATATGTCCTTCCGTGCCATGTCCTCATGCAATCTAAGAAATGAAGTAACTCGGCATCTTACAGGAGCGGGCATCCAAGTGTTTTGCTTCCACGTTAATCTACACATTGATTAAAAAGTAAGATTTTTAAGAGGTTAAAAGCTGGCACCAGCCAAAAGCAATTTCACCAGCAAATGACTGTGAAATCTGAGTTTAACAACATCACTAACTGCGTTCCAATGTTATGAATTACTCTGGTAAATTATTACACAATAGCTATGTCACCACCCTTCTGAGCCAAACTTTCTGCTAGTTATATGCTCAAGCAGGTATTTTCATTCATAACTCAGGTCAGAAGCACAAAACTCAGTCACTATTTCCCTCAAGCCAAAACTATACAAAATGTTTCTTCTTGGCAAAACTGCTGATTTAGCAAAGAAACTTCTTTAAAAATATATATATATATATATTTAATCTACAGAAACAGTAGATTGAAGACAGTGCAGAGATATGACCACAATGAAATAAAAATGAAATCTACAGTTCACAGTCCCAGAATTTCACTTCCCAATCTTAGGGAGACACCTGGATACGCAGAAAAAATATTTAGAAAATTGTATCAGAATAGGAAAGCTGCAGCATAGATGCCCACTCATTCTTTTGCTAGCTATCAGTACTGTTAATACATACTGAGCTTTTCATTCAGAAGAGACATCACATGCATGTATAGCTTGATAAATACAGTCAGGAAGCTGAAACGCTTAAAATAAAAAAGCATGTTTCCAATTCAGTCATTTTGTACTTGCTGAACTAAAAGTGCAAGTGAAGAAGGTTTTCTGTCAAAAAAAAAAGTAATCCCTTTCTAGAAAAGTTATTTTAGAAAGAGAATATTTACTTACCTATATTCAAGACTTAATCCTTTGTCACCCCTGCCCCCCTTCCAAAAAAAAGATTCACCACATTGCTAGATGTTTTCCACATGTGGAGAACAATCAACTGCTTAATCTATCTGAATAATTCCTCTGATAGCTTTGGAATCCTAGAGCATGGCTATATCATTTCTTTCGTACATCTGTGCTAAATGTGTCTCCTAAATGCACACAAGAATGTCAATTGCTTACATAGCCTATCATTTTTATTTCTGTGATATGACGTTAAAAGGAGCTATGTAGTGTCAAAAAGAAAAAAAAAGCAACAGACTTCTCAAGACAGTGTGCTCATCAGCAATGGAGATAAGACATGAAAGAAAACGAAAGGCTTCAGCAGTAGTTTCACACTGTAAGTGAGCTACCCACTGACAGAAGAGGCAGACCTCACTATGCTCTCATCACCTACCACTTCACAGACACTCTGCTTCCATCTTCATTTTTACAAAAACAAAGCTCAACAGTGGAATCTTGTATCTTGAGGAGTTAAGAAATCCATTTGGCTTAGCTGTTTGCTGTATCAAAAAGAGCGAGCTAAATCTGGCAACTGACAGCCCAAATTTCTACAATTTGTATACTGACTGTACATATGAGTGGTACAGGTCAAATTACTAAGGTACATAACCAGTGAGATTTAACCCATATATTCATTTGTGGCCATGCAGTAACACAAACCAGTATGCACACCCACGCTAAAATAAGCAATAACCAGTAGGGCAGAGCATGCCATAGGATGCTCCCTCACATCTTCTGTTTGGGGTCAGTTACGCTTTTCACAGCCACGCAAAAAAGAAGTCACTCTCTCTGCCAACAGACCTCCACACTTGTGACACATCTGGGGCAGGAGACCAGAAGGCAAGGGAAAGCCCCAGAGACACCTGCTGAACAGCCTTAGATATGGAGAAAGTCAAGCTGATTAGTGTGAGGCTAGAAGATTAGTGAGACCATCAGTAGCCTGTGCTGATGGCCCAAACCAGTAATAAATAATGAAAACAAAAGGAACACAGGCAGAGAGATCTGACAATGTGGAGCTGCAACCTCTACGCGCAGGGGCAAGCTGCCAGTCAGGCCCTAACGCGATGCCTGGCTGGACCAGGCGGCCTGTTTCCCTGGATCCATGCATAATAAAGGATAAAAATAAATAAATAAATAAACAGAGAATAAAGAATCATTATTACCTTTAGACATCTACACAGTAAAGAATAACTGAATATTGTGTAAAATGTAACTAAGCGTAATACTGCTTTTCCTTAGCTGTTTGAATGTTAATTTGAATCATGAACTTACTGTCACAGCACAGCTTAAATTGCCCAAGGGTAACTTTCAAAATAACTGAGAATCAAGTAGAGGCAGAGGCATAGTGAACTTGACCCACCCATCCGCCTCCACTAATTAGGTCAAATAGGATGAAGAATGTGGCAAATACGTAACTCACATACAACCATTCAGTCAGCTAGATTTATCCTGTTTAGCTTGGTGAGAACTGATTGATCTGTAGCCAGTTACAAATTTTACATACTCCACAAAAAGCTCATGAAGGGTCTAGATAATACTGAAGAATTGAAAACATCTATTGTAACACTGAGTTTTGCACTCAAACCGCTGAACACTTTATTTGATTTCTGGCTTGTAATGTGGATTTAAAAAACGAAGCTCTACCATATAAAGATGTTCAATGAATGTTCAGCAGAAGTTGTAACTATCTAGGAGATAGAAATGTACATACACATGGAGCTCATTCTCTCAGTTTTCAAGGTTTCAATTTATTCACATTAGAGTTATATGAATGCATGGCCTGCAAGTTGTATTAAGCTTAAAACCATAAACAGAGGCATCTTCCCATGTACACCACATCACTGTAGACCTGTAATAATCTATGGGAAGCCTGTGTGGCAAAAGAGCAAACCAGAAAACCTGTAAGTAACAGAACTCCACTAATTCATGGTAAATGAAAGCAACACCATTTGCTACATGATGATTTGTCAAAAATTGCTGACCTACTGAGACAGGACGTGCAGAGATCTTTCTACAGCGCTGAATAGAAAATCAGCTTTTCACTAACAATTTTGAAGCTAGTACAGTAACCAAAAGTTCCAGTACAGACTAAAAAACAGGTGCTGAAACATGCACCAGTGACAGAAGCACGGAGAATAAACTTTCCTGTCATGAAGATTATTCAGACTTAAAACCAACATCAGCAGGGAAACCAGAGCTCAGGGTATACAACAATCACAGAGTAACTCACAAACAGGGGATTACGGGAACATAACTGAATACACGAGCAACAGGGCTGCCTATCTGTTTCTGTCTTAACTCTCAGCAAATGAGCATATTTAATATTGTTAATTGAATTTTTGCAGACAGTGTTGCAGACTACCAAGGTTTTAGCTAGGGAACAAGCTCAAAAACTTAAAAAGCTGAAACACTGAGTGAACTCACTGGTAAACCATTTCAAGCTTTACCCTTTACTCTAAAATCTTATTAGAATCAAGCTGAACTTTCAAAAACCCTAACCCTCTCCTTTCTCGACTTTTGGAATTAATTCCAGCTGTTTTTAAGGAAGGAAACAAAATCAAATTAACGCAGAGAATTTGCTGTAGTGTTTTTGCCCAGCACCGAGCTGAACGGTGGTGTGATTTTCAGGGCCATCCAGCTGGCATAGCAGTTACGAACATCCATCAGTTCAAGCTAGCCCCACATTCAGAGAATCCTGCACTGTAACAGGAAAACAAGGGTGAGTAATGGAAAGACAGCTCAGACTATCCCCTCTTGTTTCTGCATAAAGTATCTTTGAAGTACTGTGCTAACAAAGGAATTCAGAACTGCCAATGTGTTGAAATCTCAATATGACAAACATCATAAGGCTTACTATTCTAAGGTCTCACATAACCCTACCACACAAAAACACTTCAGCATTGCACTTCAATGAAACGAGTCATATAATTGTTCTGCTCAATTGAGTTATAATGCTCAGCATTTTATCAAAACAAACCCTAAATAATGTAAATATTATCATTAAGCCATAAGGAACCCTCAAAAGAGATCAATAATTAAAAGAATGGGGCAACCACCTACAGGGAAAAGCAACTCGCTCAGCCCTTGCAATTGCTACAGAAATACTAAGAATGGGCAAAACAGGAGGAGTGAATCAGGCATTCAAAATAGGGCGAGAAGTCAACATACTAAATTTAAGGCATAGTGCCAATGTTAAAAGTAAAACCATTTTACCATAATGCTCTAAGAACACTCTATAGTTAACATAGGATTTTGGACAGATGGATGGATGCTTCAGTGAAATAACTAGAGATACCTTTTTACCTTTGTCATTATATTTTTTTCTTTTTTTCCTTAAGAGGAACAGCAGAAACAAGTCTGTTTACTGAACTTTTCTGCATTTTTCTCAGCATCAGCAGTAGTCTACACAAAGCCTAAGAGGTAAGGAAGATGTGGCTTCCTCCATTGTCACCACCACCAAGTTTTCAGAGAATATTATATTTCTGGTTACTAAATTTCAAGTTTACAGGTAGTAACTTGAAACAATACAAAGCAAAAGAAACAGTCACAGATTACACAATCAAACAGGACTTTGCGTGTCAAAATGTCACGAGAAAAGTAGTAGGCTTAAATCTGGCTAATTTATGTTCAAGGTAGAGTTAAGTTATAAGAAACTTTTTCTTTCCGATTTCATTAATTTAATGGCCTGCAACACCAGAATACTGAGTGCTGTTTACATGACTGATTATGGCAAGAATTAATGCTTCTTTATTAACATGTACCATCAACACTACCATTACAAAAAACCTACTATTTCAGTAAAGAAAAATATTTTTCTTCCCAGCATTCATGATAACCAAGTTCCATCTTGTTCTCTATTTACTCCCGGGAGAATTTCTTTTGAATTTAGGTTGTTTAACAAATCACTGGGGGAAAAAATACTTTGGAAAAAAATGCAATAAACCTATTTCAAACTAGTATGTGAAAGAACAAGAAAACATGTTCCTAAAACTCCAGTAGATTGAAAAGTAAATGAGGAGATACAGAGGTGGCAACTATTTTCAACTCAGTAAAGTTTAAAAATTGTTATATATTGGAACTGCATATCTCTGAATCAAATCCGACAATATTTTTCTGGTTGGTAACACAATGTTAAATGACTAATAGTGATAAGAAATTTAAAATGCTAAGGTAGTACCACTAAAATTAGGATGTCACTTAATCATTGTGGATTTAATTTTATGAACAGGTTCAATTTCTCCTGTACAGTTTCAGACAAGCCAGCAGTCTCTTCAGCATTTCAGCAACTGTAATCATTTAAAATGCAAGAAAATTACACATCCAGGGTTGGTACTAGTTTAAAGCAGAAATCTTGCTATGAGAATGAAAGTTGAGGTGGAGAAAGTTTTAATGTAAAGTAGTAAATAAAATACATTCTTAAAGAGCAATTCTTAAAATGCTCCCTCTGTTCAAAGAATATGTAAGAATATAAAAGTGAGATTTAATTAATGAATTTTATTGAAAATAACAGAATGCATTAATGATTAGCATGAAAAAGGACTCAAATTTCCTAATTAAATTTGGAAAGTTTACGAAATTATAAAAATACGTTTATTGTATGAAAGCAACATGCTCTGCATGAAACTCAGAACAAGATGCAGCGAATTAACATACATTAGACTCAAACCTTTGACAGAAGTAGTTGACTGCTGTTAATATTCAGTGTTAAGTCTGTTAAGTCAAGGAAAGCCAATTTTTAAAATAAGAAAGATAAAATGCGCAGAGGAGTCTGTGTGTTAGTCCAACTCTGAGAACCACCCTATTTCTGCATTTTTATTCCTGATGGTGTCAGTATGCGGTAAACTGAGGGATGTAATGCCTGAATCCCAGGCCATCCTCACTTCCAGCAGACCAGAGCAGATCTAAAAGCTTACTATTTCCTCCATCTCACCAACTCTACTATTTTGTGGCTGCTCTCTCTATCAGATTTGTGAAATAATTCAGCTTTAAAAGGAATTGTATTTTAAACTAGATAATTATGGACACCCAGCTGCAGAGAAGCCAAACAGTTAACCAGCCAATCTGTGGGCTAAGAAGGCAGAAAAAAAGACCAGCGAGGCAAGGTGGAGGACAGCAAGCTTGCAAGTCAGAGCTGCCAATGACAGACAGTAACACAGAATCATGACCTCGGCCAGCCTGGATTTAACTGGGCAGGGATGCCTCAGGAACCCGACTCAGGATATGGTTTAATGAGAACTTTAAGAGCATAACCAATTTTGGGAGTCCTTGTTGTCCTTCCTCCCTGTCCTCAAAGTGCAGCATGTTCTTTAGCGCTTCAGTATTCTGAGAATAATGAATACAGTCAGAATTGTTCAAGCATTCACAAGCTGTGTACAATAACTGTTATTGCAAAGACTGCGTATGTCAGATGTAGTAACCACAACAACAATTTGAATGTGATGCTCCTAGGACAAAAACTAAGCTCTGGCAGCTGCAGACAAACAACAGGAGAAGAAAAATATCCCACGTTCCACTTCATAATCATTACATGAGAAGACCAAAAATGCTGTAATCCTCAGGGAAAAGACTTTGATGAGCATACCAAAGAGGCAAGATCCAGAAGCAAGAATGAGAAATACGTTATGGGAGCAAAAAGCTTCAATACTTTAACAAATGTTTGTTTGCCATTTTCATGAAGGAACAAAAAAAATGTATGGAATTACTGTGAGTGGGTTAAAAAGGAAAACAATTCTCCCCCCAGGTGACATTATAACCCTGCCTGTAAAGTTCTGTTTAGATGAGTTCTGACCCAAGATGTTCCATGCAATTAGATGTTGTGAAATTCTTGGATATTTCAGTAACATTAAAATAGAATGTTTTGAAAACCTCTACATAATATTTCTAGGAAGTGTAACGTACATCAGTCCCATTCCAACAAAAAGCCCATGATAGGTTATTGCAGAATATTGCTACACTAGGTCAGAGGTAAAAAACAATGCATTCCTCATGTACTTACTGCATCTTGAACTCTGTATTCAGAACATTCAACATCAGAATTAGTGTTGAAAAATTCAGAAGCAAATTTTACTACTGTATTTATATTAGCTGTGCTACACTGGACTACCACTTATTAAAATTAACCTGAGAATGTAAATAATGAATGTGAATCCATAACCAACAAGCACTTTCTGGCTATTTTAGTGACAGTGAGTTTATTTCTTGAAGTGTTATTTAAATTGAGTAAC
Source organism: Falco peregrinus (assembly GCF_023634155.1). Classification (NCBI taxonomy): domain Eukaryota; kingdom Metazoa; phylum Chordata; class Aves; order Falconiformes; family Falconidae; genus Falco; species Falco peregrinus. Next base: position 14,280,627 of record NC_073725.1, read on the forward strand.
CTGAGCATTCAGCCAGTGAAGAGAACATAAAATTCTGTTCCCTCCCATGCTGAACCTCAGCCAAAGGGTACACCTCACTGTATACCTTGCATGACTGAAGCCCCTTCCCCATTTTCTTCTCTGTCTCCCGGTACTGCCTGCCTTTTTTTTTACCCATATGCATCCTTCTTACATGTTTTTGTCATTTCTTCCATCTTTCTAGCTATACCAAAAGCTGTCCATTTCAGAGCATGTGCTTTTTCAGTATGTCCCACAAGAATGAAGTTTATCCATGGACTGCCACGCAAGCCTGCAACCTGTAATGCTCATGCTGCTTACAAAGTAGCTGTGTTAGCACCCAATGCAAAAAAGGATTAAGTGTATGTGCAATAATGAAGAAACCATGTGTGTGGTCATACAGCTATTACTTATTCCTATTACTGTTCACTGCTATATAGATTCCAATCCTACCGTCCTTCAAAAGATCACAGTCTTCTCCACAGTCAGGTTAAAGCTTGGCAACAAATACACTACAGAGCAGAGAACTGATTAACTCTGACAAGCTTTCAGGAACACTGTTCCTCCTTAACTTACAACACACCCTCTAACATGCAGGCACTTCCTCTTAAAAACTTTATGGTCCACTGACTGCTAATAGTCATCTGCTAAGCAAACCCTTGGTTAGTTCCTTCCATCTCTTCTAAGGACCCATTATTTTATATTTTGATTTAAAAGATAACTTAAAACATAATCTAGAGAAAAATCATATTAGCAACTACAGACAAGGTATGGAAGAATACAAAGACAAAGATGCAGAGGAGAGGAAAGGGGGAAGCTGCACTGTCCCACTAAAATTCTCAACCTTGTGACAGAGATCATGTGTGTAACACCCAGGTTAGGTGCCACTGAGGACCTACATCCCTCTGCCTCCTCCACAGTAAACTCATGTCTGATAGAACTTGGCACTGCCACACCTATTGAGTCTTTTTACAAACAACATGTTGCACATTACATTAACAAAATGTGAGGAAAAACATAGTTAAAATAAAGAAAATTAAAATTTCCTCTTGGTACCCTTCAGACATTATGTAACTTTCTACTACTTCCATTTCATTCACTCACCTACTGACGTCCTGCTGCTCTTCAGATATTGCATAACCTCAACCTTGTTTAAGTCTCTTTGTCAGCCTTCTCATACCTACCATGCCAGAGGCCCGCACTCCAGACTGTCCCTGAGTTCCACCAAACAGGACAAGAACAAAACACACATGTAACAGGCTCCTCTCATAAATCTGTACCACTGCCCACCCACACTCTACCCCACTTACCTTTCATTTACATTCCATAGTGTATTATGCACAATTTAGATCACACCTTAAATAGGAGATGGATGTTTTCATTTTACCATAAGGTGCCATGTAAGAACACCGATAAAAGACTGCCTAAAGCACGTGATTATTTCCCATAGCTCCAAGCACTTGTACTTGGTGTGAATACAAACTGAAGACTGGTTGTTTCACTGCAGATCATCAGAACAACTTCTACACTGTCTTCCTTTATCATAACCACCTACAGTGCTAACAGTTACCCATATCAAACTTCAAGAACTGGTACTCAACATTTTGGGCTACCTAGCCTCATTTCCACTTCTTGGAAAACCTAAGAAGTGCACAGCCCTTTTCATAACAGACTGTTTTGTGTACATGTCTACGCTACAAATGCTTTAGATGTCAAGGAAGTGTCTTAAAAATAGGTAGAAAGTTAAAAGGGTCTAAAAAGCCATTGCATCAATGTCCCCTTATGCATAGGTACGATATAATTAATAAGCCTATAGTGTCAGTATGACACTTACTAAATGCAATCAAGAAAAAAATAATCTACAATAATCTGCTAGCATGAACCCACCCCATTTCTTTAATTCATTGCAATACCCTTCTCTTCCTCACTTCAATATGAGTGGACTTGCTCAATGGCAATAGGTGCTCTTGCATCTTTTGTTACATAATGCATTTTTACACCTGTATCTTCCCCTCCTTTCTGTAGTCTCCTATGATCCTGAGTTTTCTATTAACAAATCCTTCAGAGCACTGTCCTTCTCTGCCATTTCTCACCATGTTTTCTTGGTGTCACTTAAAATCCTCCTCTTTTACCCTCTTAACCTTATTCCAGACTAACCTCATTCCCCTATAGCTTCACTGACTCACAAATCTCCCTTCTCCACTGACCTCTCTCCTGTTGTTCAGCTTCTCATCTGGATCTTTCAGAGCCAATGCAAATGCAGACACTCACCTTTCCTCCCATGACCTCTTCTCTCTGGCTGTCAATACAAATCATCTAAAAAACCTATCCTGAAAGAACGTCAGAATTGCAAGTAAATACTCAAAAGTTATGAAACATGAGAATCAATTTCCTCAACAAGCAATCTTAATAAAGCACTATATAAGAGGGAAAAGAAAAGATGCTTTAACAATTTATCAGTTGGGAGAGTTCTTCAGATTCTCCCATAAAAGTTCAGAAAAGTCAGAGATCCTCCTGACACAGACAGTGTCTCTTTAAGAGGGGTAAGTCTCTAACTGGGTCTACCAGCTCCCTAACAGGATCTAAAAAACTTCTAATATACCCAAACACATGCAATACTGGCTAAAGTTTGTGTTCTCCAATGACCCATAGTCACCAACACTACGGCAGCCCCACAGCTAGCTGCCCCTCTGGATTTATGACTCTGCTTTAATTTCCACTGGGGCTACAACCCCCCTCACTCACTGGTACCCTAATCCTACTTTGACAATTCTTGTAGTAGAGTCTTTGCTTGATACTCTGAAAGCTTCCACTTGACCCATACAATTAGTAGCAGACTTTCTAACAATGCTCTTTAACCTTTAACCCTTACTCCCCACCAGTAGCATCCTAAACACAAATTAAAAGCTACTACGTAATTACTATCTTCCTCCCTCTGCTTCTTATATTTTTCTTTAAAGACTTGAGCCAGATGTATGATAAATGCAGTCAGATTTTTGTTTTATGGGGGATTTCTGTCATAGCAGATGACTTGGCCAGGTAAACACTGAAGGAGAGCGGGATGTTCTACGGGAAGCAGTGGAAACCTTCAGGCCGGACACTGAAAGTGTCTGTTTCCTAGTGACAGTATCCCTAAGAATTTATGCCTCTCTAGTGCATGCATGATGCGTGCCTGTGTGCTCAGCAGTGACAGTGGAAACCACGCACTTGAATGATGCCTCAAAGGCGGCAACCAGGGCCACTGGAAAGGAGCAACTGAGAGGATGCCCTGCTGTTCCAAGAGAGGGGGAGATCTTCCACAGCTTTCTGGAGCACATTGGCATGGCCTTTCCTCCTACATCTAATGTAAGAACAAGTTTCAGAAAGACTGGAGGAGAAAACCTTTCAGCCTAGACATGCCCAGCCTGTGGCACTCAAACCTCTAGATGATGTTTCCTAAGGCACTGTCCCTTAGGAACCATAAAGAACTATGACAAACTGAAGAATTCTCTGAAAAATCATAAACATATTTGCTGAATTGTAAATGAAATGGATGAGATGCCCCAATTCTACTTGTTTTGTTTTTAAAATGTGAAACAAAGGCCAGGGGCCTCACTGTTGCCCCATGAACAGATCTTGACCAAGGCTGTGATCCTTTGGCAACCCCTTGCCATCAGCCCTGTAATCTAATTTCCAGCTAAGCTGAGGGAACTTGAAAGGTGGTAAGTAAACGTATAAATGGGTCTAACTGAAACCTAAAAGTCCCCTTCACAAAGGCAAGTTCGTCAGGTATAACCATGGAGGACCAGTGTGAAATGAGTGAAGCAAATGGAAAAAAAAAATCCAAAGAGGAGCCAAAACCAAGTAAAAAGAGCTGAACAGATCATCTACTTTGAGATAGTAACTGCAATTATTAAAAAAAACCAAAACTTTTTTCCACAATGTTTGCCTATGGTTGCCAGCCGGAAGAAGCTCAACATTACTGTTCTATCCTCATTAGTGTTTAATCAAGCCTCTCTTGGGGGCATTTAGATGAGATTCCTCCTTGTACAAGGACACGGCCATGACCATTTTCTTTCTGCCACTGGTATGAGAAAATAGCCCCTATTATATTTCGCCATCTTTCCCTCTCTCCCTTGAGCCTGTGTTGGGGGAGAAGAAAGATCTTCCTGACGAACACAGGCCTTCCCTTCCCAAATTCATACAAGGACAGGAAAACCGTGAGAAGAAATCCTATAAATACCTGAAAACCTGCTCATACATGTACTTTCAGATGAGCAGACAGATGTAACACAAAAGGCATTAAGCACTGAAGCTATGACTGACACAATCCTGCCATCAAAACAGACAAAATCAGAAAAGAGGAATGAAACATCCTTTAACCTTTTCCCACATGTGCTTACCACAATGCATTTATGTCTCACTCGCTTTTCAAAAACGCAAGCTGTCAGTACCAGACCTGCTGTCAGTCACCCGCACTATAGAAAAGGCTCTTGGAAACAGTCTCCTTTCACAAAGAAAAGCTGGGCCTTGCTTTCAGCAGTCTACCCATTCAGTTTGCTTTAAAACCCAGAGGACATAATGAGGAAAAAAAATCAAGCAAAAATTCCGAGTTGAGAGTGTTCCTTCATGTTTCAATATCATGCTTTAACATACCATTGATACCTGTGTGAACTGTCCTACTAAGAGGCAGACATAGGCTCTATTAAGCCTAATAAACCATTCCTCTTTATTAATCAAACAGCTCAGTTCAAAATTGTATAAATAATTCTGTAATACAAACAAGCTTGAAGGATAATACAAAAATAATGGTGATTACTGGTGTTGCAATTAATGTTTTTACGTATTACTCCAAGCCATTATTTTTTGAGACTACAGGCCAGTTAACATCAATTTGATGAAGGTTTGCAAGTGCAGATCCCCTAAAAAATTAGTTTTAAAGAAAGCTATTCCACTTATCTCAGAGGGGGAAACTCAACATTCTGTTTTGGGGATTTTTTTTTTAGATATATATATACACACACATACATTTAGTAGCTGCTATTTCTAGTTATCTTACAAGCCACAAGCAGTCCTGCTGAATCCAGAGTGAGCATAAGTGAATTCAGTAACAAGTGAATTCAAAAGGCTTATGCTAGGCTGTTTACCTCACAGGCAGAAGTCTACATCTAAAAATTAGGCAGAGAAGGTCCAGGGCTATGATGAGGTTTGGAAATCATTAGCAGGTGACACGTTAACCAAGCAATCACTTCCACGATGAATGCTAAAACATACGTTTGGTTCATCTTTTCATTCAAAGTTAGGACAATGTCATAAGCATTCTTCAGCTGAGATCTAGAAAGTAACCGAGCCACTGCTATTCTGTTTTCACCATACTTTACACAGTTAACCAGATTGCAAGAAACTGAATGTGTTGCATAACAAGTTGAATCACACTATTTTTTTCAAAGCAGATAAAGTAAACTTCATATTTATTTTTCATATACACCTGGCACTAACAATTTAATCTAGGGTTTTGATAGTATATTTTGTAACTTTCCCCCTCGCTGCCAGGAATTTTAACTCAAAAAACATTTAACCTATTTCAATGGTTTATAAACTTCCTCTGGGTACTGAGCTTTGCTCAACTGACAGAACAAAGATGAAGAAATGCTAAATTTGCTATTGTTAGAAACTGACCAATAAAAGCACTAACAACTTGGAGCACTAATATTTCATCAAAGCTAATGCACTTTCTGATTCATGGAAAAAAAGGATGAGATTTTGTTCTGAGAAGTGTTTAGGGAATTGCGGGCTTTACTCTTTCACATCAAAAGGCCTAACTGTTCAGAAGGGTGACACTGACAACATCCTGAAAATCACCCCCCTTTAAAAGCTATCCAGCTGAGCAAATGTGGTGAGAGCTTGCCATAATCCTTTCAAAAATTTAGCCTACGATTCCGAACCCTATGCCCAAATCATCTAGTGTTACGATCCTGCAAGCCTGACAGGCTACTGAAGCTGAGGGCGCTTGGCACCACATCAGCAGCACTCAGTACTCGGTGTCATCAAAGCAGACAGCTAATACAGTTCAGGCTAATGCGCTGAATGAACATACAAACAAAACAGGTTGAGGCAGAGCTATTTTAAGACTCTTACTTAGAAAACCTGTAAACCATCAACAAGAGGCTTTACAAATGACATGTATGTTATGAACGTGAACAGGTCAGAAAGAACACAGAACCAAGAAGGGGACCGTAGTTTCAAATGGGTAACGTTGCAGAAGGCAGGGTGAAGGTTATTTTGAAAAGCTATTTTGAGGAAAGGAGGAGAGCGCAGTAACAGTGTAGATGGAACTGCACAGTGCTTTGAAAAGGAAGCCTTTGAAGTTTATACTTGAAAAGAGAATGCTGCGCATATATGGTGATAAAGGCATAACAGGGAGTTTGGAAAAGACAGACAGTCCAGTTCTAGTCAGATTGAGCTGGCAGCAAAATATGTAAGATGAAATACCAAAGCCAGAAGCTGGAAAAGGGACCAAAAAGAGAAGACCAAGAATGCAGGTAGTTTTGAAATTTAATGGAACAGACACATGACAAAATGCAAATAGTAACATCCTTGATATGAAGTCATGAGTGCAGGGCATGATTTCAATGCAAGCAGCTGAAGAATTTTAAGTGGTATTTCACAAAGTAACACAAGACTTAATTATGAGAAAAGGGAGATGGAGAAACACAAGAAAAGGTTTTGAGGGCCACGTAATGAGCAATGAGATATACCACCTGGTATTTAAAGGATGGAAATAGGAAAAATTAACGTAAACAGTGCACACAAAGCACATTTACACATCTGACGGGATAAAGCACATGTGTAACTAGAGCACTGCTACACATCTTCTGATAAGAGTATTTTTTGCTCTAGAACCATAAAATATGATGGAACTGGGAGATAAGTGACCAGCAGACATATTAACTATGTATGACAAACAGACTCAGAGATAGGATGACTGCATTATTCTATACTGGGATAAAGGGGCGCAGACAATATATTTAGGGGCAATGCATGAGCGTTAAGAACAAGTCTGTACTGGAAGCTGAAATGCACAACGAGAAATAAAACATGCACTGAAAGACAAGGTATGAGAAGGCATACAAGAGTAAAGAGTATGTGAATGGAAGAACAGCAGACCACTGATCAATAACCTGATTATTATAGAACCATTTGAATGTATACGGACAAAAGATACCGTGCAGAACTAAGTAATTTCAGGCAGAAGAATGATAAATAGCGATAATGAACTCACATATTGAAGGTGTGAGTAAGTAGTTACAAACAAATATTAGGGATGTATCCTAAGAAAAGGGGCAGAATAATTTATTCTACAGGAATTATTCCAGTCATGCCTTGGGATAGTGAAAGGAAAGCAAAGGTTCGCAGCGACAGCTGGTGATGAGGTAGGCATGCGATACTAGGAAAGGGAAAAGCTTGAGCAACAGTGCCTATGTTAGTAATTTAAAGATGCGCTCTCGTCTCCTGCCGGTGCCAAGTGTTACACTGAGGAACGGCGGCAGAGGGGCTGGCAAGCCTTACCGCCTGTTCCACACCCAAGGGGACACACAGAAGGGACAGAACAAGCCCACAGCAAGTTTGTGCATGCGAGCGAAGCTGCGAAGGCGGGCAGCGGCCGGGGGCAGCGGCCGGCCTCGGGGGTGCAAGCGAAGGGTGGGTGACGTCGAGGCCGACGGCAAGCGCCCCCTCAGCACTGACAGCAAAGCGCGTCTCTACACACCTGCAGGCAGGTCGGCGACAGCACGGGCCGGGCCGGGCGCGGCGGAGCAGCAGGGCAGAGCCCCTTGGCGGCAGAGCCCCCGGCCGGCCGCCCGTGCGGGGCCGCGCTGCGCGCCCCCGAGGCAGGCGCGGCAGGAAGCCGGCCCGTGCGGCAGGAAACAATGGCAGGCAGCGCGCCCGGGCGCGGAGGGGGCGCAGCGGCGGCGGGACTGGCCGGGGGAGGGGACCCGGCGGGCCGCTCGGGCAGCCCGGCCCGGCCCCCAGCCGCGCGGCGCGGTGCCGGCCACCGCCGCCCCAGCGCAGCGGGCTGCACGGGCCCGGCGAGGCGCGGCGGCGGCAGGGGGAGGCGGGCGAGCGCAGCCCGCAGCGGCAGGGCACGGCCGGGGCGCCGCCGTCGGCTCCCTCCCCCCGCCGAGGGCACCCGCGGCGAGGGGCGAGGGCCAGCCCCGGGCCCGCTCCACTCACCCTTCGCTGGAGGTCTCCTCCTCGGCCATGGCGGCGGCGCGGTGGCCGGGAGCTGGCAGCGGAGGAGAGGCGGCGGCGGCCGGCAGCGCAGCGAGGGACAGCGCGACAGCGGCGGCACCGGCCATCACGCGCTCCTCCCTCCCTCGCGCCCGCCTGCCCGCCCGCCCGCCGCCTGCGTCATCCTCGCGGCGGCCACCCACACCATAGAGCGGGGCGGCCGCCCGCGGCCAGAGCGCCGCCGGGGCAGGCCCCGGTGCCAACCGCTGCCCGCGGGCGGGGCGGGGCGTTGTTGCGCGCCGCCGGGCGGGCGGGGGCGGTGGGTGGTGTCCGCTGAGGCGACCGAGTGGGGTCCGCGGGCCGCGGCCTGTGGGAGTGGGTCAGGGTACGCCTGAGAGGAGGGACGGTCCGGGGCGCTGCCCCCGCACCGGTGGCCTCGCTGGAGCAAGGCTTCCGGGGTGCCGTTCGTAGGCCCCGGGGGCGCGGGGATCCCCCCGCCGGATCCCGCGGCAGCAGGGGCGGGAGGGCTGCGGCCGCCCGGCCGGGCAGGGGCTGAGGTGGCGGGGCCAGTGTCAGTGCGGCGTCGTGCTCAGCCGCAGCATCCCGCGGGGCGGCGGCGCCGTGCCGGTAGGTACCGGCTGGGCGAGGGCCGGTCTTGCTGCCTCCCCGCGGTGTAACGCAGGGGCTGCGCGCCGGGCGCTTACATCGAGGCGGCCAGGCCAGCCCAGGCTAGGCCAGCCCACACGTGCAGCAGGAGCGGCAGTAGCAGACCCCAACCGAAAGCCTCGGACCCCCATCCTACCCCCCCAGGCATCATTGGCCGCAGCTTGCTCGGCGGGGCCCGCGGCAGTGGTGGTCAGCACTAGGGTCTCAGGCTGGTAGTTCGTGTTTGTGTTTACATACAAGCAGCAAATTAGGAGCTTTGGATGTAAGTTAAATACTATCTGTCCCTGAGGTGATTACCAGTAGAACCCTATTGTGATTTCCATTTTCAAGTGTTTTGAAAGACTTAAGTGCAGCCATGCCTGTGGGGAGGAGAGGGGTACGCTTGTTTTAGACAGCGTTTAGCTTCACGATAGAGGTTGCGTTATTTTTCAGCCGCGTAAGAGCTCTGTTTGTATTGAACAATCAACAAACCTTAACTGAAATAAAGCAGCAAGGTGCAGCCATTGGAAGGAGTGGCAAGATGTTTTTAAGTCTTGGAGAATATTGCCACTGAGCTTAAAGCACTTTAGAAAAACATATGGAAGATTGATTACTGTTTCTTTTGGTTTCTGAAATCCTTTGATAAAAAGCGTAAGGTTAATTTGCTAATAGCTGAAATTACTCAGAGCTAAAACCACTCTGCAATTTCAACAGCAGTGATTGTTGATACTACACTATCCCACCCAAAGTTTGTTTGGCTGTGTCACAATGGTTTGTCAAACTGACGTTTTTCTCTGGAGAGTGTATTTATTTTTTATTATTGCTCTGAAAGATTTTATTTACCAAAAATGTGACTATCAATGAGTGTAGAAGTATATGATCACTGGGAAACATTTGCAATGATGCTTTCTAGAATTTGCGAACAGCCTGAAACGGCAGTTGCAAACGCTATGATTTTTTTTTCTTCTTAATTTCAACGGATTAGTAAACTTAAAACTTCATAAACAAGCTTCACACCCTACTCATAGAACGTGCAAGGTTCGACACAATTATCTCTGCAATTTTAATTGTGGTGCTCACACAAGCACTAATTGGTTACACTTGTTTAAGAATGTAAATGTACAAGTAGCCCACACCCACTCAGCAGCCCTTCTTTCTCTTACTGAGAAATGACTCAGTTTCTTTAGAGCTGACTTGATTATGTGGACAAATCAGCTGTATTTCTCTGCATGAAGAAATGACTGCGATAGTGCTGATAGTCAGAAGAAAGGATCATGCATCATTGGCTGATGTTGCTGTGTAAATAAATGAAGGACAGCTGTATTATAATGATAAGCAAACAGTTCAGATGAGTTTTTCCATTTTTGCATTTCAGAGAAATTTCTGGACACTGAAACTGTCTCTGACTTGAAGGGAATGGTCCCTGCCACTGTTTAATCTCTCACTTCTCTATGCTGATTTTTAGTGGGACTTGTATCTGACGCTTTTTATTGAACTAGTTTAATGTCATTCTCTTTAATAAGAGGGATATTACCCAATGTTGCTATTATAAGCCAGAATTTTATTTTCAGATCCATTCTTCTAACACAGATAAAGTTAAAATGGAAACACTTTCCTTTCTCACAGTGAAAAAAAAAAAAGATAAATAACAGCAGATGCCTGCTCACTTTGTTGTTATCCTTACAGCTTCCGTTGCTGTACTTTTTTTCAGGGCAAACACCTTTTCCTGCTAGCATCAGAAAAAAAACCAAGTTCCCTTCGCTAGCAGAAGAAAAGCAATTGAGCTGACCTCACAAATTCCCCTTGTCCTGGACTGACATAAAAAAAATACCAATCTCCATGCTAGAGAAAGACTCCAGGTGATATTACGGAAGTTTTAGTGTCAAAGCCATCTTGCTTACTCTGGGTTTCACATAATAACTTTGAGACTATGTATGTTAGAGGCTAGTTCACAGTAATGATAATTGTTCTTACCTGTTTAACGTTTGGGGTTGTACTGACTGTCAATATTCTTCGAATACACAGAATTTCTGTATTATATGCACTATGCTTGTGATCCTGCTTTTGATCCAACAGAGGTAGCTACTTGTCAGCTGGAGCTTGTGACTTAATAAAGCATGAAAAGAGAGCAGTAGTGTTTATCACCCGCATTTTTTTATAATGACCCAGTTAGCTATTTCTCCAAACTGCATCACAAATAGCTTGCTAAAATCAGTCTGAGCAAATAACAGAGAAGGTTGACCTGGCCAAGTATGTACAGACTGAGGGGAAAAGGTTGTTTATGCTTGTTAATTATATGAACGTGAAAAAAGGCAGCTTGATGGAAGTAACATCATATACTGTGCCTATTCTGGCACCCCAGCTCACAAGCAAAGGGAATCACACTAGTTGCATCCTTGTGTTTCAGCAAGTATGTAGTTGATTACTGTACAGCCTCTGCAGGCCCTTTGTTTCTTGCTCCCACAGATCCTCTTCCCCTGAGTGTCTGCTCCACATGTTCTCCATCCTTTAGCTCAGGTGTAACTTCCACCTGAAAATGTGAGCCTTGCATCCCAGGTAGCCCAGGCTGAAAAGGAGAGGAACTTTATTTTGAGATTTTGTGGGGACTCAGAGTAACAAAGAAAAATCAGAATAAACCGGATTGGTTTCTGCTCATGATGCCGAGAGGACCTTGAAGCCATCATAGGATGTCCCTGGGAGCTCCTGTCTATGCCTTGCTGTCACTGGAGGACCTAGCTTATCTGCTATGTTACTTCAGGGGAGAAGCCTAATGTTTGTCAGCTGCCTCGGGGACTGCAGCTGCAGGTTTTGAAGCTAGGTAAGCCTGGGTGGAAGCCCCAGTAGGGCCGGAGGACTGAAGATACACACAGCTCTCAGCATGTGTAAATGAGGAAGTCTGCCCAGAGTCCTGTTTGTGTTTCTCTGGGAAGAGTTCTTGGTGTTGCTGAGGTGGAGGAGGAATCGTGACATCAGCTGAGGCTCTGCAGCCTGGTTCTGGACTTCAGTATTATAGCAGTCTGGCAGCTGGATGTTTCAGCCTTGGGTAAGTCCGTGAAGAAAGGAAAAGTCATAACCATGTCAGTCTTTGGTAGCGTCTGAGGTTCACCTTACCGGGCACTTGTAGACCCCAGTGGTCCACAGGGGCACTGCAGCCCACGGGCAGCTTGTTCAGCTTTTTACCTATCTCACTGCTTTGTGGTCTCTGTGACAGTGCTCCCCAGTAGGCTGGAGTGACGGTCTGAGACCAATGGCAGCATGCTTGTTATGTTCCTAGTGTGACCGCTCCGTGTTATCCTGTTTCCTAGACATATCTGGGTGTGGGTGTGGGAAAAGAGTTTAAAATCAGTATAGGCTGACCAGGAAGTGTTCAACTTCTTGGAGGTCCTCCTTCACATTAATTTTGCCAACATCTTCCGACCAACACGTCTCTGCCTCTGATGAGCATAGGGAGGCTATTTTTACAGACAACCAAACTCCTGGAAGCTGTGAGGGGTGTTAGTGACATGGGAGACCCTCCTTGAAGCAAGGCTAGTGTCTTGCTACGGTCCTTGTGCCTGAGGCCTGCCCTGCATAGGGAAACAATCTATCTCAGCTTCTTGTCCTTTCACATTCTTGCTGTGCAGGAGGGCAAGATTTCTTGTGCCCCTTTCAAGACTCGTGTCTGATCCTGCTCTGGGAGCAGGTGCTCTGTGGACTGGGAAACTGATGATATTGTGGCCATGACTGTGAGGGGATGGTCCTGGAATAAATGGTAGGGCAAACAAGAGTCTCTGTGAGCCTGGCACTTGAGCAAAAGAGGTGCAGTTGAGGTTTTGCTGATTACTTCACCAGGGTCATGTCGTGTAAGTAAAGTAAATAGCAGTGCTGACTGAGTTGCTGTTTGCAACATCTCAGAGCGGGTTTGCATTCAGAGCCCCAGAGCCCCTATAGCACCATTTTGAAACCGTGCCCACAGCAGTTGCGGTAGGAAGTTGGGTAACTATGTGCAAGAGTCAGCTATGAGAAGGCCAGGAGAAGTTTAAGTGCTCCAAGAAGCAAATGAACTGCAAAGCGAGGTGCCTAGTATCGGCAACAGCTGAGACCATGACAGGCTGTGTTGCTAGCCAGAACTTCCATCTTGTCATACTTGGCTATTCCAGAGTGCATGACTCACATGTGATTAACCTGAAATTCCTTCCTGGATACAGGAGTGGCTGGGGAGAGACAAGGTCTCGTGTTTTCAAGTGGGTGGAAGGGTGCTTCCATCAAGGGTAGACTCCCATCAAGGCAGACTGTGTCTGCCTGGGTCACAGGCGCTAGCTGTGAGAACCCGTACCAATGCGGCATGCAGCTCCATGAGTCAGGGCGTGTAATCGAAGCAGCGTCCCTGTGCCACAACCTCCTGTTTTCCTCAGCTGTGAATGTGAATACCTACGTGAACACACAAGCTGAAGACAGATGAGCCTTCCAGGCTTTCTGGAGAAATCCACACAGAGCATGAGGCTATTCTAGTTTTGATTACAACCAGTAAGAAGAAGCAACTAGCTGAAAAGGTCAAGGTAAACTTTAGATGAGATTGACCATGAAATAGCAGTGAGTTAGTCATCTGCAGAACCAGAATGAGGAGTAGGATCAACGTAAACTCCATGAAAGTGAGGAAGGCAGCCTTCAGTGACCTTGGAGAAGAGTAAAGCAGGGGTCCCCTGGGGAACTTGTATAACGAGTAAACGGAAAAGAAAGAGTGAGTTCACAGGAGTTGCTAATCCTAAGAATACATATACAGGTTTTCATTGTGAAGTCAGCAACAGTAGTCAGGAAACCAGCCTGGCTAAATCACTCAAACTGAAGAAACATGTATAGGGAAGGAGAAGTCAGATTAGACTATTAGGGCTGAGAATAAAAGTATAACAGAAGCATGTAGGAAAAAATCCAAAAGGTACAAGCGTGAAATGAAATGCAACTAGCAAGCAAAATGAAACCCCCACATCACTCTAAAAGCCCACAAATTGTATGAGGTAGAAAGGGTTCTCTGACTGTGAAGTGAGAAAACTAAAAGGTGCCAGGAAGGCAGACTAGACTTCACTAAAAAAGATGAGTAAAATAAGGAAACTAATGCATTAGCCTCAGTTAAGTAAATGGTAGAATGTTTAAGTTGGGTATTTTCAAATTGACCTCGGAACTCTCGTTAACTTTGTCCTAGCAGATTTAAAGATCTTGCTAACAGAATCTCAGTGTCAATAGTCAATGTCTTTGAGAAGTTATGGATGTTAGGTAGGATAGAGGGAGGCTGTAAAGTGACAAGCATGGTGGAGAGAATGGAGGAGAAAAAAGAGAAGGTATGAAATTACTAAGCAAATTAATTTAAATTCCTAGAAAAATAGTGAAAAATATATTTGTACATCCCTGAAAGATAACATAAGGACAGTAACCGTCAACAAGAAATCACGTCTCAAAAATCTGATTGCCTTTACGACAGCATGACATATCTTATGTATAGAGAAGAGCTATAGATGCAACATGTCCTGAGTTTCAGGTAATTTTTTATATGATTCCCATAAGCAAATTAATGAAGCACGTTCCACATTGATCTGCAGCTAGGCGTGTGCAAAGCTTGTTGGAAAACCAGAGTAACAGGGTGGTACTCTATCAAAATGGAAATGTGTATCAAGTTGGATTGCACAGATCCAGAATCTGGTGACCTGGACAAATGCTTATAAAAGGGAACATGCTTATTGAATTTACATATGTATCAGGCTGGGAAGGAGTATGTATGCTGGAGCACAGGGACAGAATAAAAAATGGTTTTCAATTAGAAATATGAACAAAATGGGAAGCTACTCAACCAAAACAGCTGCAGACCTATGCAGGAATAATCGACTGGTAGGGAAAACTGGTTAGGTAGCAGTTCTGTACAATAGTAACTCAGGCTCTGAGTGGGTCACAGACTGGGTGTGAGTCAACCGTGGCTTGTTATTGCAAAAAAAAAAGATAAGCGTCCTGCTGGGATGTATTATGAAGATTAGAATTTGCAAGACTTGGCAAAGAATTCTGCTTTGCTTAGCAGTTGTAAAGCTAGTTTTGGATGTTGCACGTGAAGAAGGATGTGGACCACCAGGAGAGCAACCAGAATGTCAAAGGGCCTAGAGAAAATAGTGACTTATTTCAGATTGGTTAATTAGTGAAGAATAAAATGAGTAGGACATTTTGTCAACATGTCCACAAATATGTCCACCAGGGGCAGAAATTGCAATCAGGATATTTTAGGTTAAACATTAGGACAAACATTTTGCAAGGGAAGAGGTACTGGAGGAAAGATTGCCATGGTATGGTCAGGGTCTGTCACTGGGGTCTTTAAGAACAGTCTATGTATATATCATCCATAAACAGAAATTTAGTAGGTGTAGCGGAGCTGCCTGGAGGCAGGGAGGCTATCCATATGACTTTCTGAGGACCCTTCAGCACTATGTTTCTATTGTTGCTAATACCATAGAATCATAGAATCATTTGGGTTGGAAGGGACCTTTTAAAGGTCATCTAATCCACCCCCCCTGCAATAAGCAGGGTTATCTTTCACTAGATCAGGTTGCTCAAAGCCCCGTCCAGCCTGACCTTGAACACTTCCAAAGATGGGGCATTGCTTCTCAGGGCAACTTGTTCCAGTGTCTCACCACCTTAATTGTAAAAAACTGCTTCCTTACACCAAATCTAAATCTAACCTTTTTCGGTTTGAAACCATTGTCCCTTGTCCTATGACTACAGGCCTTGGTAAAAAGTGGATTCTGCCTACCAGTACACCCCTTGTCCCATCTCATGTCCTGGTTTCCGTGCCTCTCCACTTGATACTAATTGAAGGTTTCAACCCAAAAAATCCTCCTCATAATCCTGCTCCTAGTTAAGTTAATTTACCTGTGAAACAGAGT
Organism: Falco peregrinus; assembly: GCF_023634155.1. Classification (NCBI taxonomy): domain Eukaryota; kingdom Metazoa; phylum Chordata; class Aves; order Falconiformes; family Falconidae; genus Falco; species Falco peregrinus. The sequence continues at coordinate 14,296,376 of NC_073725.1, forward strand.
GCAACTTCTCTGTTGTAATCCTGATCTCATCCTAACCCGGTTGGCTGTAAATAAAAACTTGTGCAATGTTTTGGAGTTTTCTTTTTACATAAAACTACATCTCTTTTTTTTTACCTTAAAATGTATGTTGTAATACACAACTGGTCAACAAGCTCCAAACATCTGCCATGGGTAAATAAAGGAAGTGTCTTGTGGGTATTGTACTTGATATCTGGTAAACTCTGAACCTGAGAATTTCCAGTCATTACCGTTGAGAAATAATTTCCTACTGCAGGCTTTTTTTTTTTTGGTTAAAAATATGATCTTTAATACTTCTCTATACTTGAAACAAAATAATAAATTCTAATGTTAACCAGATTCATAAAAATAAGCGTTTTCCAGACATGTTGAGTCCCATTTATTTATGTATACAACATTAGCAAAAAATAATTACCTTTACTAGTAATATCTTTTGCTTTGTGTGTGTGAAGAGAATATTGAAAGCAGTATTTAAAGTCTGTAAACATGTTTGGTTACAACTATTTAATTGTTGTTTCTTCTTTTGAGATTAATTTCTCTTCTTTTGTTCTTTTTTAGTAATAAATTAGAGCTCAGTAAGGCAAAAAGAAATATTTTTTATTTACACTGATTCTAGCTGGTAGAAAATAGTAGTAGTAGAGTGGAAAATATTTCTCTTTGTGGAGTTTGGCCTTTTTAACATAAAGATCACTTTTATAAGGCGATGCCAAGATGAGTAACTGCTTAAAAACTCAGTTTAGAATTACTTCCCCCCCACACACACTTTGTAGCTGCTGCCGCTGGCCAGATTCAGCCTTGTGAGTTTTTTTTTTTTGAATCGGGGAATTCAGTAAAGGAGAACTCAGTTGTGTCTGTGGTGCACTATTTTTATTTACAAGAAATGTACACGAAGTCCTGTTTCTCTGAAAAAAAGGAAGACTCGAACAACACAAGGCAGATGGTCTGTTTACAGTTTGTTCTTTTGACTTTCTCTTGGTGACGTACAACTTGCTTCTCTTGCTCTCTGTGACTTTTTTCTATTTGTGTGCTGGGTGCTGATGACAACAGATACACACTGTCCTTCCAAACTATACTCAGCCTTTGCATTTGCATTCAAACCACAGTGCTACCCTTTATACCACATACTTTATACCTACCCCAGTCTTGTCATGTTTGTCCAGATTTTAGCCAGTATTTTTTACTGTGTCAGTTATTGGTAAATAAAGCACATTTAACATGATTAGATAATTCTGTTCTGCCCACTATTTTCAGCAGTGCCCACAGAACAAAGTCAATGGCTACTCCCAGAGACAACAGATCTACAGGATAAATTGATTAATTAAATATGTATTTATGTAATCTTAGTGTTCAAATTGTTGTGGTATAGGGCAGCATGTATGCTGCATTTGGGTCTTTTTTCCTTCTCAATGAAAATACACTATCACTTCTGAGGGAAAAGGGCTCTTTCTCCCTCTGCTATTTCCCGCAGGACTGCAGGAGAGGGCTGGCTTTGAAACTTCTGCTTCCCACAGGTACAGAATGGTGCTGAAGTGTTGCTGTGAGAGACCCACGGAACACAGAGCTAAGTAGGAGGAAAGGACAAGTGACCTTGCTGTGCACAGGGCAGCTTTTTCCTCTCCTGGATGCTGTGAGTCTCAGCTGAGATCCTAATTCAGCTGCCCCGCAGCTTCGATCTATCACGGCTGCATGATCTGCCTCTGTGTTGGGCAGGGAGCGCTCATGGAGTTCAGAGCTTGTCCAAAGGTGGGAAAACCTGCAGTTCAGCAGCGGAAGAAATGGCTCCTGTGAGCAGCACTGTTGGTGCATCTGAAGTGGCAGAAGCTCCATTTACAACAAATGCCATCCACGAGTGTTCAAGGATTTAACAAGGCAGTCTCTGAAATGGAGTAAAAATCTTTCAGAGAGGAAGAGAGTATAATGTTTTTCCTGACTGGTGTGGAACAGACTTATTCTTTCATTGTTACCACACCTGCACCTCAAGACAGCTAGCTGTCACACCTCCAGGTAAGCTCCTTGGTGAACAAGTTCTTCAGATGAACTGACTAGATCCAGATGGGGTGCCAACGGCAGCTGTGGTCACACCTTTTCATTAAATCAAACGTATGATTCTGTGTGATGTAGGGGAGTTTTGTCATTGACCTAATTAGAATCAAAAACAAATCCAAATAGCCGCCTGCAAGACCCTGTGATGTCAGTGAAAGTTCTGCCATTGTACTTTTGTACCAACTTCTTAACACACCACAACTTCCATCTGCGTGTGCACAGAGACCCAATCAACTAGAACTTCTGAGATAAAGCTGATCAAAAATAAAATACTGGACCAAAATCTGCTTTGAGTTATTTTATGTTTCATACAAATTTAACTCCATTAATTGTTGGAATTTCTTTTCAGTTGCACCGGTGCAACCAAGGGCAGAGCTTTTGCCTCAAGTGTCTCCCCAGCTTCAGAAAACCTTCTGATCAGGAATCTTTTAATTTCTTTCATTTTTCTTAATGTTATTTCACTAACCCTTCTTTAGCTTTGCTGATGAATATACATTTGATTACTAAATTTAGTGCTTCTCTTCACATGACCTATTTCTTTTGAGTCTTAATGCTGTTGCTTGGATACGCTTCTCTCTTCTGAGGCACTTGGTTTCATCTTGCTTTTTTCTGTGCTTTGGGCAATACAAATTGATTGTTATTGAATATTTTTTCAGGTTTTTAAATTTATTTGGTTTGTCTGGCACCTTGGTTTCAGCAGAACTTTTGTCTTTGATTGCAGATCTGTGGTTTTATGTGTAGTATATCCTGTGTAACATTGAACAGCTTGCTATTCTTGCTTTTCTTTACAATCAGCTACAAAAAAGACACCATAATGCCAAGTAAAGGCCAATTGCTACACAACTTATGGGAATATGAATATTTATAGATAAACAGGGAGAGATCCAATTTCCTTTTTGTATGGGTACTGTAGCTGCAAGTTAATTCCTGGAGTACCTTACATGCATTCATCTTTTTGTTTTAGTCCTGGGCTAGTAAAAGTATACAACCAGGAATAAACTAAAGCATTTTAATGTGGGCTGAAGTATTCTTACTCATGTATGGAGTTTTGCTTACACCATTTTGAAAAAGGTATAGTAGACCAGAACAAAAAAAAAGCTGAAGGAAGGGTGGCAGAGACTTTCAGTGATAGAGAATAGCTACCATGTGTGAGGAAGTTAAGTAGGTTAGAATTATTGGCGTAGAAGAGTGACGATGGAAAGCAGCACAGGAAAAATCTTTAAAGCAGTGGATGGTGTAGAAAGGTGAACAAGAAGCAAGCATTCACATAATCTCACAATACAGTATTTAGGACCATCCTGTGAATCATATAACAGATGAAAAAAAATCACGAGGGAAGTACTTTTTCAGGTGACAGAAATAGTGGAATGGGATGCTGTTGCAGACTGAAGAGAAGTAGGTAGGGTAATGTTTGCTGGCTGCCACTGAAGATAGTGGTGACATACAAACCCCATCTCAATGCTTTTGTCACTGATTGCTGGAAGCTGAAAAAATGTACAACAAGAAGCTTCAGAGCATGTTGCTAGGTTTTTGTATGGGTTGTATTCTGATTTATATAATTTGCCGTCTGGCCTACGCTGCTACATTTTCACTGCTACTTGTAACTCTGCTTATTGGAGTAAAGCTAGCACACGTATACACCACCACCACCACCACCACCCCGTACGCCACAGGCACATCTTGATTTTGTTGTGTAGGGTGTTTTGGACATGTAGAGCAATTCTGAGAAGAAAGGGGAAACTTTTGAAGTTTACTTTTGTCAAAACATTCCATATGCTTACTGGTATGTGGCTAAGTAATCACACTGACGTGAGTGTTACTGTGTATTTTCTTTTTAGGCGCACCCAAAGTTTCATTATGGTTTGTACTGCTGGAGAAATAATAGAAATCAAGGGAAGTTCTGTGCAGCGAGCAGTAATTGATGGGGATGTGTTATGGAAACACATGCCTGAAACAAGTTAAGTACTTGGACATTCCATTCGTTAACAGTATTACCAAATGTTATTTGTATGAAGACATTACTGTAGGCTCTGCGAAAGAAAATAAATGCATATGCTTGTTAATGATCACAATGAGAATAATATATATAATCATGTTCTTCATGGGTAACTTCTTGTGTAAAGAACTGTTGGCTTTTGAGGCTAATGCAGAACACTGCTCTCAAGAAAAAGAATAATGTGCTCACCTAACTAGAGAAGCAAAAAGCTAAATAAGGTGCTTAAACATAGCTGACTAGTACCATTTTAGTTGCTTTGTGGTATATCGCTCCTGTCCTCCAGCTGTTGCTTCAGAAAGCTGCAGATCTGTCATCAGTCCTGTGGTGTATCTGCCAGCCCTCCACAGATATCTTTGATACCCAAGGGTGTGTCAAGTGGCACTAGATGATGCAGACGATCTCTGTGTGGCAGCTGAAAGGTCACCCAGGGGGCTCTTGCTGACACTCCTTCAGGTAACAGAACTGTGGAGGAATCTATCTGGGGAACCAATTCCTCACCTAGATGTGTCAGAGCACTGATGTACAGCCCCAAAAATGCATGTTTATACAGCTAGATATCTGGACTGAACTTAGTGGAGTCAATACAAATAGATCACACTAAAAAAATATGTATATGTGAGTTATGCAAGAGCAGGTTCTACACCGTATGCAGTACAGTACTGGGTACTACTACTTTGATTAAATTTTTACTTGATTTTGGTACCTAGTATGGAGGAAACTTTAAGAAAGGTCAGATAAATGCTAAGGTATTGTTTTTTCTGGTCTTTTAAGGAACTATTAATTTTCTTACCATTTTCCTCCTTATTCAAGTATGTTCAGAGCCTGTTGAAATTGTTCTGTACAAAATGTACATTTAAAATAGCAAATAAATGTATGACTTTTGAAATTAAAAAAAATATGGTGAACTAGCTTTATTATCGACTGCATCCCTCAGAGCTGAATAATGACATGTAGTGAATAAATCAACAATTAAATGTAACTACCCCATGACAAACAAATAAAAAAAATTAACAAAACAACCTTTACAGATCTAGATAAAAAAATCAAGCAAGATATTAATATTGAGTGAAAAATATCCATCAATAAATAAATAATTGAAATAATATTACACGAATAATACTATGTTACCGTAAGAGATTTACATTTTTTTAATAAATGTTAACATTTTTGGCAAACGTATGATGTTGTTTTTCTTAGTATTTATCACACAACATTACTTTGGTCATACAACAAAACCCCAGGAGTATATTGAGATGTTCTGAAAGCACGTTTAACTAAATGAGGCACAAATGTTGCCTGTGAAGTGCAAAACGCCTTTCATCTTTGAATCTTAAAGTCCACTTTAAAAATGTCAGAAAGGGATGTGTGTTTGATTACTTTGCAAATGATTAAGGAAAAAATCCAATGTATCTGATAACTCAATATTGCTTCTCATTAACAATTGCCTAAGCAAGGGGTATGGAAGACCTAAGTGTATTCACAACATGTCTTTCTTCTGGCTAGATGATGCTGATATCTACAGTCTTACAGCATGCTGTGTCAGTGTTGCCAAGTGGATCATTACTGTCAGTGTGAGGGACTGTAATTATATCATCTAATATTGCCAGTACTTATACTAATTCTGCCATTTACCAATCCCCCTGCTTTTAAGAATGTTAAATGTCTAGAATGTTTTAGGTTGGAAAATTTCAAACCTAGGTCAGTGTGCTTTTCAAACTTCTCTGAATCAATAAAGCTCTGTAGCCTGTTCTACAAGTTGTTGCACAGATCTGTATTTCCAGACACACGAAGATCACCATTTCCAGCAGGTTCTACCTTCCTGGCATGTGGTAAGCCATGTCTCTAAACATGGTTGTCATATACCACTAAGGGCAGCCTTTCAGCCCTTACCACCAGCAATCTGTAAGTGCCTGAGGACTGTCTTGACTGTGTGTGTTACTGGTGTGCTTACACCGGTGTGGTGACTACTTGTGGGCACCTGAAACCATCTCACTTAGTCTGGAGATGGGATTTCAATTCAGACAAGCTGGCCCAGCTGGGACATAGTGTCAGCCCTGCTTCTTACTCTCACTTTTGTTAGTAAGCTGACAGCTTTAGAGTGACAACATAAAGGAGTGCTGACAGTCACCCAGTATTTCCCAGCATTTCCAGAGTGTCCAGAAGAGCAGACAAGTTGTCTCATAGTTAAGTGAGAAAGAGACATAGATGCTGTTGCAGGTGTGGATTTAATAAAGCAATAGAGGATTTAATCCTCCCACACCTCAATGTTAGTCTTCACTGCCTAGCTCCCTGCTGTGATACAGGGAACTGGTGCTATTAGAATAGCACCTCAGCTTCTCTCGGTCTTCAGCCCCGTGTGCCTGGGAAGAAGCTGTGGCTGTCTCTTAACAGCCAAGAAGGATACGTCTCTCTGCCTGCACATCCACACCGTTGTGTGTCTCAGTCCAGGGGGGCTGCCTACCTTGTGTGATCTCTGGGGGAGTGTGTTCTTGCCAAGTAGCCTGATACGGCCAGGGTGTGCACCTCCACTGCATGGCCCTACACAGAAGACAGCAGCTTTCATCTGTCGTCTTCATGTAGAGCCTCCATCCACCCCTGTACTTGCAGTAACATATAAAGCATTATGTTTCCATGAGTCCCAGGGCCTTATATGCAATACTAGTTGGACTCACTGTGTGACTCACAGCTTTAAATACACCCATGTACACCCAGGCTGGACTAACTGAGATTGTCTGTACCCAGACGCCTGTCACTCTCATTAAATCTGAAGTGAACACAAACTCTTGGTTATATAACATAATACCAAAATACAATTTTATTTTTACTGAAAAAGAAAGAAACCCCAAACAGAACTTGCATTCTGTACTCTGTTTTCAGTACATGACTTCAGATCCCCCAGGAAAAAGATTTTTAAAGGCAATATTAATTGTTAATCTTTTCTTGAGTTTCACTTGACATTTGATATTAAGAATGGAGAATCCTTTTTTAATTTAATGTTTTGCATAGCTTATTTCACTGTAGTACTCTTACAAAGGAGCAGCCCCTTCTGCAGCTTAAAATGGGGCAAATACTAAACTCTTCTACCATTCCATCTTGGCAAACACCAGACATCTGCTTCAGAAGGAACTAAATGAGGAGAACAGAAACAGGACTCCTGCTTTCTACCACATTGCATTTCTAATTACTGATTGGAGAGTATTTTCACTGAAATAATTTTTAAAGTTAGGTTTGATACATCTGAGTGTGCTTTAAATCAGATTACAGAATTATAGCCTACAGAAACAAAAGACAAATTCAATGACCTTCATAAAATCAAAGTTTTTCTGTACAGACTTAAAGTACTGAATTTTAAGTGGACCATTTGATACTAATAAAGATAATGTAGCAGTCTAATTAGTTAGAATGTATAGAAAATTCTTTAAATTTACAAACATTATGTCTCTGCTATTTCTGAATGTATTACTATAGCAGGTCAGGTTAAATTTTTTTTTTTCAGTTTCCCTCAGAGTGCCTCATGTTCCCCTGAACTGACAGAACATACCGTATGTCTTTATTACCCCATGCTTTGAACATTTGATGGCAGCACTGGGACGCATGTGGACTCAGATGGTGAAAAACTGTACCAGACTCTGCATTCAAGGAACTAACTGGACACCAAAAGTACACATTGAACTAGATCAGCACATGCAGCCTTTTAACAATAGCATATGCACACCTCCTTGTTCTGTCAGTACTTTGCTTGCCAGCCCTGTGGAAGAGATCACAGCAAAAGACTTTCTCTTTTGGTTCATCTGATTTTTCTTTAATAGCTAGTATTACTTCAGTGATTGCTTTGCAGTGTTTCACTGATTATTTCAAATGGTACTATTTTCATTAGTTCAATATTTTGTTCTTGGTGTTGTTAGTTTCTAAGGGGACAAGTTCCATAATTTTGCAAAGTCCGGTGACCACACTTACATTTTGGTCAAAAAAATCAACAGTGATTTATTCAAGGCTTGCAACTTTTATTTCTGTTTTGGAGCCTTGGATGAGTAGGTAAGTGTATACATCAATTGGGGGTCACCTGAAAATGGAGGGGAAGCTATGTTTCTGAGTATGTAGATGTCGTATGTAAACTAGACTGATGTCAGTAATAATTACAAGCTTGGGCCCTTAGAAACATAAAATAACAGAAATAGGATATCTGCGGTTTCATATATTTAACTATTTTTTTCATCTTCCAAGCAATGGTGAGAACAGTCAAATGAACAGATGTACAATTCATACTAGGGGATAGTAAGTAAACAATGAAATTATATGCGGACTTGCAATTGTATTATACAATACAACAGTGTATACTGTATGAAAGGAAAACAGATCTCAGAGTCTTTAGATTTAAAACTGTTGGACAGCTGTCAAATCTATGATTGTTTTGCCAGCAGTATGCCAGTGCTACAGCCCTTGCCTAACTGTATAAGCCAATGTATTTTCCTAGAGGAATCAATTTATGACAGTTTGAAGAATCAGCTAGAACTTACACAACTCATATTTTCATAACCAAGGGCTCCATAAAAGACTAGTTCCCAAGATATGCTTCAAGTTAAATAAAGGTTAGAGTAAAATGGACTGTATAAAGTAAAGATGCAATATCTGCATTTTATATATGTACTTTCATGCAGTTGTCTGTAAGAACACATGAAATATTTCATAACACACAATAAAACCCACCATGTGTGCATCTGATGTAGTTTGGAATGGCTGATGGTATTCCTGCCCTCTGATTTTGCTTTGCCTTAAAGCCTCGTGCTGTAGTTGTCCAGCAGCTGAACAGCAGCTGAATTCAGGCACAAGGGTTGAAAGGCAACTGGAATCATTAACTTCTTCAAACCTCCTATGGCCATTCCCATTCATAATTCAGACCCCTCAGAGTAGGACTGTAAGGGGATTTATCATATCGTTATCTTTGGTGAGTGTTGCTTTGAAGGTATTGTCTGGAAGGACTTTTACTGAATACTAAATTCCTGATCTTGCCTCTCCCAAACCTTGGTTAAGCTCTTCCTGCTATGATCATAATTTAGCAGCCTAGTTAAGAGTTAGCATAATCTTCCTTCAGTCCCTAAATCCAGGCAGAGGTGCTATTAAAAGAGCTATTTGAAAAACCCAGTCTACTGAAAGGCTGTATCAGATGGTGCAGTCAGGGACCTCTGTGAGGCATAGCCCTCATCATAGCACCATGACTACTGATGAATCCAGTCTCTGTATGTTTTGTTACAATGCATTGAATTCTGCTATCTAATAACTCATAGCAATTAACCAATTAACCTTGCAGTACTGTTTCTCGCCATGGACTAACAAATAAACCAATATGTTCTGCCCAGGTGGAATGAACTTTGAATCTTAGAATCACAGAATCATTCAGATTAGAAAAGACCTTTAAGATCATCAAGTCCAACCATTAACCCAGGACTTTCAAGTCCACCACTAAACTATGTCCCTAAGCGCCATGTCTACATGCCTTTTAAAATACCTCCAGGAATCGTGACTCAACCGCTTCCCTGGGCAGCCTGTTCCAGTGCTTGTTAACCCTTCCTGTTGAAATTTTCCCTAACATCCAGTCTAAACCTCCTCTGGTGCAGTTTGAGGCCATTTCCTCTCGTCCTATTTCTTGTTACTTGGGAGAAGAGACCGACACCAGGATTCTTTTTTTTAAATCGCCTTTCAGGTAGTTGTAGACAGCAATAAGGTCTCCCCTTAACATCCTTCTCTCCAGGCTAAACAACCCAACTCGTTCCTGCAGCTGCTCCTCATAAGAAGGTGGTTCCTTCACCAGCTCTGTTGCCCTTCTTTGGACATACTCCAGCACCTCAATGTCTTTCTTGTAGTGAGGGGCCCAAAACTGAACACAGGATTTGAGGTGTGACCAGTTCCAAGCGCAGGGGAAAGATTACTGCCCTTGCCCTGCTGGCCACACTGTTTCTGATACAAGCCAGGATACTGTTGGCCTTGATGACTTTTAATCCACTTTCCTTCAATTCATATACAGAATCACAGAAACATTTAGGTTGGAAAATACCTTTAAGATCATTGAGTCCAACTGTTAACCCAACACTGCCAAGTATAAATGGTGATTAACATTTTATGCAGATGTTTTACCCTTTACCTGCTCCTTCTGGGTAATAATTTGAGAGTGGTTTCACTTACCTCTTTCAGGTTTAGGCAGGCTGATCCTCCTGGTTTTATGCTGGTTCCATTTTGTTTGACAGGGCAGGGGTTTCTGCTCTTTGATGATCTAATTTGGAAATAGAAACCCAAGATAAAACTAGATGTTCCTAATCAGCTAGACACTGTGAAATGGAAGAGATGTGTCTTCCTTGTACCTTCCAGATCAAAATTGATCAGCTTCATCACTCAGTGTTTATGAATCAGAGCCTCCACATTTTTACCCCAACAATGCTTGGACTGCCTGAACACACTTCTGTGAAAATTCCTGCCAGGATGTAAAAATTGTGCCAGATGTGACTAAAAAAATAATTTCCCCTCTATTTGCAGCAAGGTAAAAACATTGTAGTAATGTTTATTACACTGTTGGAAAGATCCTGCATAATCTGACCAAAACAACCACTGAAGATTCATAAAATGTCACTATACCTTACTCTGACAAATACATCAATTTAAATGTAATTACTAACATTTTAATGTAATTACCATGTTAGCCTTAAGCTTTAGGTGTCCCATCATCTGTTTGAGTGTAAAATAGATGATATGTCATTACTTGTGAATGAAAAGCATAATTTACTGTTAATTGCTGCTTGTTTTTATGATAACACAATGTTCCAGTATGCCTCAAAACCTAGGTAAAAGGTAAATCTTAAGAGAATGATTGCTATTATGTGTGACTTCAGATAAGAGCCAATATTAATCTCATTTATGTGACTATATAAAGTATGGTTGTCACACCATACATATGTCTACGTGCATTTGAATTAATAAGGTTTGCTGTATGGAAGGGTGTTTACCTTGTGCTAGCTCTTGATCTTATCAAGCCTTATTCTGAGTTTATTTTAATCACTAAAATAAAACAAAGCAAAACCAGCCAGAATGTGGTAGTTTTCTGTGGAGCTGGTGAATTGAATGGGCTCAGAGAAGGATCTGGTAAAGTGCCAGAGTTGGTGCAAGTCTGGGGCAGAGCCTTCGAGCTGGCAGTGAGGGCACAGGGAGAAGGAGATGGTAACGATGAACTGGGAGTGAGATCTTACCCTTTTAGTAGCAGTGAGATGCTGGATGGGCTCAGCTAGCTGTTGAACTATACCCATAATGTACGCAGAGTTTCAACCAAGTGTGAAAGAGAATTTCACTTCACAGTAGGTTAATGGCATGTTAATTTAGTTAAGTACTGTGGCAGCTATTAATCCAGGGAGAAGAGGGTTAACCACAGGATACAAAAGTCCTCTGCTCTTGAAATTTTGATGGATTCTTCCTGCCGCACCGCCGCACCCCCCACCCCCTTACTGCAGCTCATCCATTACACTCTGGCTACAGTCTGCGTTGTGACTGACAGAGACAGACCATGAAAATGCTATAATCAGCTAACAGAATCACAAGACTGGACTACAGTCATGAATGGATAACAAGCTTGGGATTTATATTTAGCTATAGTGACAGTGCAGCTTGCAATTTAGGGTGGGCATATCTGATCCATCTTTAAATTAGCTAATCCTCCTAATGGAAAATTTCTAGTCACTACAACACTGTGCTTGGCACAAGGTAATTTACTTTTTGCTGTCATAGTGAGACTGTTCCCACTGTGCCAGCAGTGTATGCATATGCAGATTACTTTGTAGACACATCCACCATCTATTTACGAATACTATTTTTCTTTTGTGAACATGGGATTATGTACTAACCGTTATGCATGTCTAGCAAAATGCGAATGTTTGAGAAAGAAACGGAGTGTAACAGTGACAAATTCATTGCATAGCAAGAATGTGACACCTAGTGGATAGACGACATTTAGTAAACGTGATGGTACCGTCAAAGAATAGTGACATTAAATGACGCTATTCAGTAGAACAATTAATTTGATAGCAGAAAAACACATTGATCTTGAATGACTCTTTGCACGGGGCCAAAGTAATTGGGTAACGGCAAGTGCCCCCTGAAAGCTCAGAAGTCAAGATGGTGTCAGAGATTTATTTAAAGGATTTTTTTTGTAAACCGCTAGCAGGATGAAGATGTCAGTCCAAGAAGGCCAGAGGGCTCCTAAAAGACAGAGACCAAAGCCCATGAAGACAGTGTGGATACTCTCGAGATGCATCATAACTGGAGACTTCCAACATGAAAAGCACAAGAATAAAGTGTGTCTAAAACCCCCTTTTGTTAAACCCAGGTCTCTGTTACTGCCATGTTATCTCTTCGAGAAATGTGAGTTTTCCCAGTCAGAAATACTCAGCAGTGCATAACTATATGGTTAGGCCACTGGGAGCTGGACAAGACTGAGACACGGTTTAAGAAGTTTGACTAATGCATTCTGCCCAAACTACTTGATACAGACTGTTTTGCCTGCTACTCCCCACTGCAGTCTGTAATACTTGAATTTCAAATATTCGCATCTCAGTTTTCAGGGGTGCCCTAGTCCCTCACTGTTTCATTGGCTATAAAAGATGGAAAAACTCATCAACAGAAACTGGTATTTTTTAGTGGTTACAGAGTACAAACCAAACTTTTCACTGTAAAATTTACAAATTTTAAATTTGTATGTATTTCCAAATATGCTGAAAAGTGCATGTTGAGTAATAGCCAGATGCTAGAGGAAAGACAAAGCTTACCCTCTGGCAGTTGTGTTCTGCATGTGGTCTATATGTTGGCCCTAAAAAACCCATAACACTGGGGGCTTTTTCCTGCCATCAGTTCCCATTACAGTGGATAAGCCAAAATGAAGCTGCCTTGCGGCCAGCTGGTTTGCACCAGTCTCATCTTACCTGGTAAGCCGTTATGAATCCACTCCGAGTAGCTCAGAGCCATTTGCCGTTAGGCAATGTGCTGCATGCCTACTTGGCATATACCAGAGGCAAACACTGTGCAGCTCCCTGACGGTGCCTTTCAACCTGTGAGGGACAGTTTCTGTCACCATTCTAGGCCTGTATGCACTGTTCATATCTGTAGCTTGACTTTTTTTTTAATTATTATTTTTTATGCAAGGCCCTAATATTTTCAAAATTTTCAACACTGAAGGCCCTAATATTTTCAAAACCAAAAAATATTAGGAGAACCTAGTTTACAAAAACTTCCAGAAGCCCATCAGGGGAGCGTGCTTCGCTAACCAGCTGCTTCACCTGCTGTCCCTTCTCTGCATCCACAGCTTGCTCTTCTCAGCTACAGATGGATGCATGGAATTCTGTTCCCTACAACAATCTTAGCATCAAAATGCAAAAATGTCCTCTTTTGCCTGTAGAAAACGGTGTTTAAAATAAAACTAACCCAGCTGAAGTGCAGTGAGCTCTGGAAGGAGATCTGGCCTGGCAGGAAACAGCATAGGAAGGGAAATGTGGGGGGGGGGGGGGGGAGGGGGGGGAAAGAGGATGAAACAGGAGGTCACAGCCCATACAAGTGCTGATAAAACACTGTAATAAAAGCATTTTGAAAGCATTATAGCGCAAAGGCCAGACGGGCCCCCAGCCACGGCCGCCAAGCGACCCCTCCTCGTCTCAGCCGTCCCGCGCTTGCCCCATGAGCACGCGATGGGGCGGGGCAGCGCCGCCTCCGGCCAATGGGAGGGGGAGGCCCAGCCGCGGCGGGCGGGGCCAGGCCGGTGGCAGCCGGTGGGCGGTGGCACGTCGGGCCGCCCCGGCGCCCTTCCCGCCCGCGCCGGCTGCCTGCGGCCAGGGCCAGTACCGCCCCGTCCCGCCCTGCGGATATGGAGCCGGCGGCCGGCGGTGAGTGCTGGGTGGGCGGCCGTCACCCAGCGGGAAGGGGCCCTCGCTGCCGTGAGGGGAGGAGCCTCCCACCTTCCCGCCCACCCCGGTCTTCCCCGCCGTGGCGCCGAGCCAGCGCCTAGTCGCCCCTCACTGCCCAGGCGCGGCTCGCCCGGCCCGGCGGCGTTCCCGGGGACTCTGGGCTGGGCCTGGAGCCGGCTGAATTACGGGAGCCGGCTTGTTCCCCGCGCGGTGCCCGCCGCAGCCCCGGGCGCCCTTCACCCGCGGTGGGCTCCGGGCGGCGGCGGCTGGGGAGGGGTGGGGCGGTGCCCGCCGGCGGAGCGCGGCCTGGCGTGAGGGAGCGAGTCAGCGGGCGCGGCGGCGGCGGCGGGCCGGGCGCGCCTCTCCCCGGCGGTTCGGCCCCTGTAAAAGGGAGGCGAGACGCGGCCGGGCGGCGGGGGGACGCCGTTGCCTATCGCCTCAGAGCGGTCACGGCGGGGGGGGGCGCCGCGCTGGCTGCCCGGGGACGCCGGGCTGGTGGCGGCAGGGCGATGAGCGGGCCGCTGCTGGGCACGGCCGCCCCGCGAAAAGGGGCCGCAGCTCCCCCTGCCCTGCTGGCCGCGCCGGCTCGCAGACCGCCCGGGGCGGCCGGGCTGCGTGGCTCGGGAGCTGGCTGCGGGGGCTGGCCACGGGCACGGCTGTCCCTGCGCCCCACGCTTCGGGTTCTGGCGTGGGTGTGAGGGAAGGGGCCCAGCTGCACCCGGCTGTGCGCCAGGCGGCGTGCTGGCAGCTCTGCGCTGCGGGCCGCGAGCTGGCGGGGTGCTGCGGGCCGCCGCTAGTTTTCAGTACTAATAAGCCTGAAAAGAACAAATCTTACTGAGTCACCACGCCAAGCACAACAATTCTGAATAAATTGTAGGAGTGAGTTTACCGAGCAGCGTGCTGTTTATACAAACGCTGTTTCGAGAAGACAACTGCTCTGCAAAGTGATACTGGTAACTAGTAACGTTTAATAATTATCTACTGCTTTTCATTTTTTCAATTCTTTAGAACCTGCAGTATGCACAATATGGCAGGCAGTATAATTTTTTAAAATAAAACTGATTAGAGAAAGCAATGCAATATGGTGGAATGACTCATCAAGGCAGTGCAGTCAGTCATTGACAAGCACAGTTACAGTACGTTATCCCTAATGTTTGCCTTGGGTTCACTCTATTTGTGCAGACTTGCATCTAAAATGTTTTAAAATACTTCATTAATCTAATGGATTTCTTTCAAAGACATACATACTTGTAAATCTGAATGCTGCAGAATTGTGTGTAAAAAAAAAAAAAAAGTGAACTAGCAAGTGAAGCTAACAGGAAAAACCCATTGAAATTCAGCTTGAAAGCTTTTTGTGCCAGTCAAAAGCAAATAAACTTGTTGGTTATGCATATGTTAACGGTATCACTGTATTTTGTAGGATAATTTATGCAAAATACTGGAGATTGTGATTTCTCTGTGAATCACACAAAACTGTCATAAAAGCTGAACTGCATCCTTAGAGATACTTAGAAATTAAGTAATTTCAGTCTTTGAACAGGAAGGGGAAAACTGCTGGAAGACTGGGTAAAATCCTTTCTTCGGTGAGGTTAATAGTAAAAAAAAACCCAAACCACCAAACCTTCCCTTCAGTTTTAAATTCTGTGAATTTAGTCTGTGATAGGTTTTTTGGTTGGGTTTTTTAATTTTTATTTTTAAGCCAGGTAGGTTAGTTCCAGATTTATCTTTTTATATCAACACCTCAGAGCTGCTTTATGAAGCATGATATAATGATCTCTGTAGAATCATTATACAGAAGTTGAAGGCACAATGTCAAAAGACTTAAGAGGAGCAGCTGAAGGAACCAGGGTTGTTTAGCCTGGAAAAAAGGAGGCTTGGGGGAGACCTTATCGCTCTGTACAACTACCTGAGAGGAGGAGGTTGTAGCGAGCTGGGTGTTGGTCTCTTGTCCCAAGTAACAAGAGATAGGACAGCAGGAAATGGCTTCAAGTTGTGCCAGGGGAGGTTTAGGTTGGACATTAGGGGGAATTTCTTGAGGGAAAGGGTTGTCAAGCACCGGACCAGGCTGCCCCGGGGAGTGGCTGAGTCACCATCCCTGGAGGTATTTAAAAGTCGTGTAGCTGTGTGGTGGAACATCGTTTAGTGGTGGAGCTGGCAGTGTTAGGTTAACCGTTGGAGTTCATGATCTTAAAGATCTTTTCCAATCTAAATGATTCTATGATTCTATAAAAGTTCACTTAGATATTTTGGATTATTTACATATAAAGTTATGCTGATGCTCCGCGCTGTGCTGTTGTGGATATAAACCAGAACGCTTGGTTTGTATCTTTCAACAAGTCATTTAAATGCTTTGTGCATGGTTTGCCTATTTGTATGATGGGCGTCCTGCTCACCTATGCAAGGTGATGTAAGTTTCTGTAGTGTCATTAAAGCTTCACAAGGTTCCTCCTTCAACGTATAATGTGTTTGCACACTTCTAGCAGGAGAAGCTTATTGGTTTTAGATACCTGCTTGACTGATGTTCTCGTCTGTTAATGTTTTCATTTGCTGACGATACACTGTATCTTTTGTGTGTGTTTTTGTGTGCAAGCTGTTGTTCTTGACGCTAGTTTCTTCTTATTACTTTGTTTCAATGTATTTATTTGCTTTCTCATCACTACCTCTTTGCTGCACATACCAAGAACAATTTCCCTAGAGAGTAGCAGGATATAAATGCTGCTGAAGACTGGTAGCATCTTCCCAAATCACAATCTGAGAGATTACTCAAAGTGCTGTTTTCAGTAGGTCCACAGAAATGGGCAGCTACCACTTTGCTAAACACAGACATATGTCACTTACTATAGTAAAGTTTTGTGAGGTTTTAGGTTGATAGTAAATATTTTTTTAATACTGACATTTCTGTTTTGTTTTTGTACTTAGTAAGCGCTCAAAAGATGGCAGAAAGCTGGTCTTTCTTGGATAATTTTGAACCTAACTTCACGCCCCTGGTAGTAATTGAGCTTGCAAAAGGCACCAAAGAGGAAACCATAGAATGGTTCACTAAACGAATTGTGGACAAAAAAGCAAATGGAGGTGAGTGTAGTATGACCTTCTGTAATACTTTGAAATCGAGTTGGCTCTCATCATAATATGAAGACACATAGAAAATTGGTATTCAGGTATGTTGTGGTTTAATTATTGTTTAGCCAATCACACTCCATTTTGTGTTTTTGAAGTTGGTTGATATTATGTAAGAGTAGAACTTTCATGTCATGAAAATTTAATAACTGAACCCTCTTAATCCAGTTATTAATGAAAATACTGGCTTCGAGTAACATGCCTGTTGAACTCTTGAATCCTTCCATTTTTACAGTGAAACCCTGATAACCTGTCTTTCAGCATAATTTTGTTATCAGTTTTTATCTTCATGGCCTGGAGCATGTTTCTCTTGTTCCTTATGAGCACATTGTGAGCCTTTCCAAATAGAAGACTCACCATATCTACTGTCCTGTCCACAAGACTTGGTACCATGTTGTAGAACACAGTTAAGTTAGCAGGAAGCAATTTCATGTTGATAAACTCATGTTGGATTTCAATTATCTTTCAGCTAGCTTGTAGGCTTTTGCAAAGACAGTGTTTCATTACTTATTTTAGTATACTCCCAGGATCTGAAGTTAGGCTAATGAATTTGTAATTCCTTAGGCTTTTTTTTTTTTTTAACATCTTTTAGAAAGGCATTCTTTATTGCTGTTGTAGCTTATTATATCTTACAGTCAGTGATATTTCTGTGGCTGTTGGATTTGTGACTACAAACTTGCTTTCAGGCCTCTGTTGGATGTCAGGGGTGTTTCTGTTTTGTAAGTCTAGTCTCCTTAAAATGAGTGGGACTGTTTGCAGAAGTGCTGGTTATTTACATGATGTGAGCATTAGGGATGAAGATCCCAACTGTCCCCATTGTTCCAGTTCACCTTCTGTGAGCACTTCCACAGAAACAAGGCTAAATCAAGGGGTGACCCTGCAAGATTCTGACCACCACACTTCAGGTGCTGTTGAAGCCTTAATTCTTCTGGCCTTTAAAAAGATGAAGCTTCAGCGCTCCTTATAACTAGGTCCAATATAATGGATGCTAACACAGTAGGTTTTTGAGATGTAATTTTAATGTCTATTCTTCCTTATTTTGCTTTTCTTTAAAGGTGCACAGCTGCTGGTTAAACCATTGGTCATGGGAAATGGAGATAAAAATATTTATCTCGTTGGAGCTTCCCACTTAAGGCTGTTGCTGGGAGCTGAAACTGTGGGTTTGGTGAAGGAATGTAATGATAACTCAATGAGAACTTTTACATACAGCAGTAGAAAAACTTTCAAATATTTTGCAGGTAAGCAGTTTTAGGGGTCTTTGTCATTGCAAGGCTGTGCCTGAAGATTATAAGCAATAACACTGCCAGATCTTTCATGGTCTTTCTTTCCTTGAAATGGTAACAGTGAACAGAAATAGGAGGAACAAGCCATGAAAAAAATACTCATTTTTCCCTATGGGAATTCAGATCATGTAACAAAACTAAATTACTATTTTTTTTCACATGGATTTGATTTTTGCTTGTGTTCTACTTTTTGAAATGTTTTGAAAATTTGGGGTATACACAATATACTTTTGTATACTCCAAATATTCTTTTATTTGTGTGAAACATTTTTGTTGAAAATAAGACAAGAATAAATAGTTGATAATCAGGAGTGCAGGTTTATCAATCAATGTTATGAATTAACATAGCAATTATGTGAGCCCCTTTTGACGCTTATTACCTTATATCTTATTTTATTATTTTGTATTATATCTTATAATTAGCTGGAGAAAATAGAAATATTTTTCTCTTACATTTACACATTAAACAGAATTAAATAGTTAAATAACACTACAGAGCCATTTGATAGAATTTGGGCATGATTCCTGGCTTCTTCCCAGTACAAACTGGAACCTCTTTGTCCCTCTCCCAGTACAGACTGGGACCCATCCCAGTACAAACTGAAACCTCTGTCCTTGCCCCAGTACCAACTGTCAGCTGTAGCTCAAAGCACCTGAGCCTGCGGGCTATAGGGAATGTGCTGATGTTTGGTTTAGTGCTGCGAGAAGCAGGGAGTTGGACTTTATGATCCTCATGGGTCTGTTGCAACTTGAGATCTTATGATTTGGGAAATAATTCTCTTTCCTCTTCTATTTTGAGGAGGTGCAAACACAGTAACATTTTCTTTTAAATGTGGTACTTGAAAGGTATTTAACCCCCTTACAGTGGCAGTAGTCATTTTGCTCTCCAGGTAAATATTGGAGTTCCTGCTTAGTTTTGCTAATACTTTTCACATGCCTGTTTTGGTGATGCCTTTCACCATATTTTCGATATAAAGGTTCCTGGGTCTGTCTGAAACAATAATAAAGTTGAGATTTGTTGTTTGTTTGATGCCAGTTTATTCAACACCGCTGCTGTGTGCAGTAACTGTTGCATTGCCTTATCTTTTGTGACCTTGCTTTTCTGAAATTAGGAAGCCTTGAGAAGAGTTGTTGCTTGCAAAGGTACCATTTCTGTTTCATTCATGTGTTTACATTCTTAATGCTAATCTGACTGTCATTGTGAACTTTGTTCTGTAATAGCAGCTGGAACTCCAGCTACTGTAAACCTAAAAGATAATTTTTGCTGTATCTCCTGGTCTTTTTTAAAATGCCAATATAATTTAAGTTTTGCCCAGACCTGATCAGAGGATAAAATAGTTGACCATGCTTAGATGAGATGAAAAATGTCATCTACAAAAGAAACTCTGCAGCCTGAGTTGTCTTACTATTATTTCTAGTTCCCCAATTTAACTGATACCATATTCTTATTCTTTGTATTAGAGATTTGTTGATGGTTTAGCTTCTTTCTTAGTGTATTTAGGGCCATCCCTACAGTTTCTTATTCCTAAGTGGAAAAAATAATCAATTGGTCATTATCTCAAGAAAATCATACTCTTGTTTCCTTGATGATAAGTTGGTGGGGTTGACAATAGTTTTGTTGCTATAGGTCTTCAAAACTTGAGATTTTTGGAAAGGTTTCTTATCGTTTTACCTTATTTCTGTATTTTTATCAGAACAAAATGTTTCAAATAGCTTATTGTTATGTTGAATGGGCAATAAAGAGCAAGATACTGTGATATTTGGTGTGAAATGCTTACTAAAAAGGAGATTTGTCCTGACATCTTAATGTTTTTTTGTTATGAAAATATTTCAGGAACTGTATGGCAGAAAGGGTTATGGAGATTCTGAGTCTGGCAAGTAGTGGATGCCTAAGTAAGAGTCTTTCAGCAGGGCAAGCGTATGTAGTACTTGCTGGTATACTGCCCAGTCTCCAGCAATTAGGACTTCAGGGGTGTCTGTCTCAAGTGATTTATTCTCTTAGTTCATCTGGATAGTCAAAAATGCAGTGGCCAACATGTGCCAGTTAGAGAAAACTTCTTCCCAAGTTTTAAAAAGGGGAGATTTTGCTAATGGATTTTTTTTGGCAGTAATTGTCACATAATTTTTTTTTCCTGATTCTGGTCATTTTTGGTAGTTATTTGCACAATTTCATAATACATTGTCCTGTACTGCATAATTTCATACCTTCTTTTTGATTTAGATGACAATCACAATTTCCTTACAATGGCAGAATGTCAGTATATCATCAAGCATGAACTCGAAAATTTGAGAGCTAAAGATGAAAAAATGATCCCAGGATATCCTCAGGCAAAGCTGTATCCAGGAAAATCAATTGGTAAGCAATGTAGTTTTTTGCCTGTAACTCACAGTGTTGATGTAGGATAGTGTGCATGGTGAAAAAAACCTTAATTTTCCTGCAGTGAAGAGAAATCCTTCAGACATTAGTTCCCCACTATTTTTAATCAACTTTTTCTTGGCACTCCACAGTGATAGATCAAGAGGAAATGGATGCACTGTGCAACAAGAGACATTCTGAGTAGATACTGAGAAAAATGTTTTTCACAATGAGGGTAATCAAACGTTGGAACAGGGTTTTAGAGAGATTTTGGTAACTGTCCTGTAAGACTTTTAGATCTTCACTAGACAAGGCCCTGAGCAGCCTGATTTAAGATGAACCTGCTTTGAGCAGGAAGTTGGGCCAGATGACTTCCAGTAGGCTTTCCATCCTGAGTCTCTGGACTTAGGATGGGGCTGAGACTCTGGCCTTACATTCTTCTCATTTGGATAATTTTCACATATATTGATGTCATCCTTTATTTTTATAATTAGTACAAAAATACTTGGGTTTTTTTTAAATTACATAATAATATATTGGATTGTCTCTATAAAAATACTGGAATGAGTAACAGTGTTTCAGAGCTATAAATTTCACAATATGAAGTAAGTTAGTTCTATTTCATTAATTTGATTTCATTTGTCATCCTCCTTGCTTCAAGAGCTCCCCTTTTTAATGGGAGAAAGAAGCAATAAGAGCTAGTGCTGTTTTTATGGTAGTTGGAACTAGTTCTTTGGCAGAGATGCTACAGTTTATTAGCAGAATTTATCTTAATGTATTTATGTCCTTTTAATAACAGTGTCTTTATTAATTAGTGTTCATCATCAAAGAGAGATCTGTGCATATCCGTGGTTCAAGAAATGTAAATAAATGTAGATGTCTGATGAATTTACAGTGGTAATTTTTTATATAGCTAAGGTATTTTTCCAGTTATGTCAAGTAGATGCTGGGAAAGATGCTGGTTATGTCAAGTAGATACCATGAGAAATGGTAAAAAACTATCACAAAACTTCCAGTGTCTTCCTTCTCCTGTTTTCAAATTTATTTTCTTTTTTAATATTTCTATGGTGGTAACTTCCAGAGCAGTTTGTTGATTTTTTTATATGGAAAGCAATACTACCCGTTTATCCACATGGGTAGTATTGCTTTCCATAACAAAGTTAAATACAAATTGTGGAATATCTGGTTTGTTTGCAATGAAGATATGTTGTAATTTATGAATTAATGTAAATTGATAATTCAAAAACTGTTTTAGTACCTTCCCCATAATTAATACAACAATGGCTCTTCAATTTAATGTTTTGTTTTTGCTATGTCAGTTTGATTTGTTATGCCTTTATTTGCTCAAATGCAAGAGCCAGACCTTTCCCCACAAAGCTACACGTGACACTTCAGTTCTGACCTGTAGCACTTTTTGTTCAACCTGCATCTGATTATATTGCAAACCTATGGAATAGTTAATAGATGTAAAAACGTTACTCTTTGTCTTCTAGTTGACAGCACAGTCTTTGTAGGAACTGCTCTCTATAATGAATAATTTTTAACTAACATGCAGACAGATTATTTGTTTTTAGGATTTAAATGCTAGATTTATTTCTAAGGAACTTCAGACTTGCGAAGTACGTAATGTAACCCATTTTCTTGTATCAACTTCATAGTCCTTTGAAAGATTACTAGGTACCTTTTTTTTTTTTCCCCCGTTTTGCCTCTAGTGAGAAGATTATTGACCAGTGGTATTCTAGTGCAGATTTTCCCACTGCATGATAGAGAAGAGTTGAAAAAGCTCCGTCACAGCTGGTATGGCCGAGTGAAAGTTGGCTATCAACCTTTAGGTATGTGAACGCTTACTTCACTATGAATATAGTGCAGGGTTTCTTCTGGAGAAGTTTTCTCTTCAGTTTGTGTGAGAAGACCAAGGGTCTTTCTAACTTCTGCTCCAGCATTTAGAATTTGACTGATAGAATTGAAACTCCTGTGTGAAAGTATTGTACCAAGAAGTCTGTTGTTTGACTAAGAGTTTACCTTTTCACATCCCCAATTACCCATTGCAGTTCACCTACTCTCTCCATTACCTCTCTGCCCAAGTTGCTTTGCTGGCCATTGTGAATCAAAGTCCTCTGGTTTTGGAATCAACAGAGTGGCTTAGGCTCTGGCTAAGGAAACATCCATGTTTCCAGGCTTGCTGACATGCACAGTTGAGGTCTCTTTGTTGAGAATTCTCATTGATACTAAGATGGCTGTAAGGTATCTTTTGCTATAATGACTTGCAATACAAGTGTTCAGGAGTGAAGCACTGGATGTGCAGGCTGCTCTTTCTTGATTTTCTTTCTTGTGGCTGCAGGAGTTCTGTATATTTTGGTCATAGTTTCCAAGTCGGAGCTGGGGGGTAGTTCAGAGGCTCAGCATTTGCACTGTGATCATCTAGCTTAGAGTCTTGAAATTAGACCATTGTTCTTTTACCAGCTGAGCAAGTTTTTCCTCTCTCAGCATTTCCCATGTAACCTCCTGAAATGGTTCAAGACTTGTGAATTTGGTGGCTCAGAGGCTGGAGATTCAATGTCTGCAAGCTTCCGTGTAATAACAGTCTGCACGTCACAAATTCTCCCTACCAATGAGTAAAGCAGTAATGGATCAAGCCAAAGCTGTTTTCTCAAATTGACTCTTGACAGGAAAGCTCCTCTGTGTCTAGAATTCCCAAAGCTATTTTGAGTTGTAGACGTATCAAAAGTATGCTTACAACTGTTTGTTTTAAATTCATTGTCTGTATGAAGACTGTTACGTTGTTGCAGGCCGGTGTCACTTGAGTATATTTTACACACTGAATAAGCTTAAAATGAAAATAATTGTTAGTCTGGCAGTGTGAAAAGTTAAGTTCCAGACTGTGAACCTGTAAACTTTACTTGAAAATAAGAAAATAAACATTTGGGAGTTTGCCTGATTATTAATCTCTGGGTCTTGCAGTTGCTTGAGATTCTTTCCTGAGCTAAAGGAAGTTGAAGATCTGGCTTGATAAGGCCTGCTTCCAGAGTATTGTGTTAGGGGTCTTATTGTGTGCTTGTCTTCTGTTTATACAAGAGAGAGGTGGTTTTTTTTGACTAACACTGACTACATACAAAATTTCACAGTAAGTCTCAGGAAGCCTGTTATGTTTGTACTACTAATGTATGTCTCATGTTGTGTTTGGAGTGTGAAATGGCGCAAATGACCTACACTTGAACTTCTTCATTAATAAATTTTTTATTGAGAGTGATTGTGGAGTGCTGATTCTTCTGTCTGTTTGCCTTTCCTTCTTGCTTTCAGAGACTTACCTGATATGCAATTGTGAATTTCTGCTGTAGGGTTTTGTAAATGTCATGGCTGCTTTGTTAAGCTGGTGAATATGCAGCATTGGCATACAAGCAGTCTGGTTTTCCAAGCAGGCAAAGATAAAATAGATTTCAGCATTCTAAACTGTTTGCTAGGCTTTTCTATATCTTATAATGTGGTGCCATTTGCAGATTATGTGGAATAATACTCGTACGCTTTTTTATTAGTATTAAGATAAATGAGATCTTCCTTGGAGGTAATACATCTGTCATTAAATATATCCATTAGTAGTGCACTTTTCAAGCCTTTATAACACCTGAGCAGATAACCTTGGTGAGTACAGCAAGTGTGTATTTCATGTATCAGTTATCTGCTGAAGGGAATGTGTCATCCTGAGTGTGCTATCTGACATACTTAAGATTTAAGATTTCAGTACACCTTTCCATCTATTCCTTTAGTTCCTTGAGGGCTGGCAAAGCACAACTAGTCCTTTCTGGCTGTGAGCAGGCTGAAATAGATTTTTTTTTTTTTTTTTCAGGTGTATGTATGCCAGTGAGAAGCTTCAGAAGTTAGGTGTCACTTGCTGATAAAGTTTTGGTTCTTATTACACCAAATGTCTTCTGTGCCATCCTAGCCATTCATTGATAGATTCTGTTTTCAAGAATGCTAGTGTTTTTGTGCTCTGTTGGTTTTTTTGTTGTGTTGTGTGTCCTGCCCTGCCTGCCCAAGAATATATGACTTAAGGATTGAGATACTTGACTTCTCTACCATCTGAATATATGTATATATGGGATTTTTTTTTCTGTATATATAACAAAAAATAAATAATTCAAATAACCTTCTGAGCTTTTGGGACATGAGAGAAGAAGGAACCAAAAAGCAATAATATTCGTTATGTTATTTAGAAAAAAAATGCGGGCCAAGGGATTAATGTAAAGTCAAGTTTGATATTATACTGATGTCTCTGTTAAATGTGGTCTTAATTGATTTATTTTTCTCTTCAGATGAGATACGCTGCTACTTTGGTGAAACCATTGCTCTCTACTTTGGCTTCTTAGAGTACTTCACATTTGCCTTGATTCCAATGGCTGTCATAGGGATTCCTTATTATGTGTTTGCATGGGAAGACTATGACAAATATGTGATGTTTGCCACATTCAATCTGCTCTGGTCTACTGTGATACTGGAAGTTTGGAAGCGGATTTGTGCCATCATGACATATCGCTGGGGGACACTGTTGATGAAACGACAGTTTGAAGAACCAAGACCAGGCTTTCATGGTGTTCTGGGTATCAATCCTGTCACTGGGAGGGAGGAACCAGTGTACTCAAGTATTAAGAGACAGATGAGGATTTATCTGGTGTCCTTACCATTTGTGTGCCTTTGCCTCTACTTCTCACTTTATGTGATGATGATTTACTTTGATTTGGAACAGTGGGCTCTGGATTATCATGAGGAGAATGAGTCTAACTTCAGCAGCTTGATGCTGTTTGTGCCCAGTATCATATACGCTGTTGTGATTGAAATTATGAACCGTATCTATCGGTATGCTGCGGAATTTTTAACATCATGGGGTAAGGAAGTTTTCTTCTTTTTCCTTAAAGTTAGAATCCCCGATATTTAGAATTTGTTTCTTTGTAGAATACGTTACTGTGAGGTTTTGTTCAGTGGAATGCTAAAGAAATTTTCTGAAGTAGATTTTTACAGTGGGTTGCAAGAGATGGCCATTTTAACTTCTTACATCTATTTTGAGTGTTCTGAGACTGCAGTTTCATGTTTGGTTTAATTTGGTCTGAGTCTAGCATGCCAACAGAAGGGGTGATCCCTGCCTTCCTCCTCAGACTCTCTTTGCCCTTGGTGCAGAAGTCAGCCTTCCCTGATTTAGCTCTTTGGCTATATCAGCTGTAGTGCTGGCAAAAGGGATGAGTTGAGATCATGAGGATGGGAGCTCAGAGGCGGATGGCAGGACTGTCCTGGCAGGTTGCACCCACAACCTGGGTTTGCAGAGTATGTCTTAGTCTACTGGTACACCTGTGCGGAGGATGGCGGCACCGAGATAATGGAACAAAATCTAAACCCACCCAACTAAATGTCATATGAGAGTGTTTGTGTATGCTATATATAACAGAGACTGAGATTTCACATCCCTATCAAAATATTTTCCTCTGGGCACTCTTAGAAGAGGAGGAATGTTATAATAGATTGCCTTTTTTTTTCCCTTATGCATGTGACTTATTTAACAGATTGGGCCTTACGTTTTGTAACCTAACATAAGGATAGTGAAATGTTAGTATTTATTTTGAATTTTAGCACTCCTAAAGACATGTGCAGTCACTTTCAGACAAAGTTAATAGTTGAAGATAATGGGGAGTTAACTGTTTTTTGTAGCTCAATATGGCATGCATTTACAGGACAGAATCCAGGTTACTAAAGCTGGAGACACACAAAGTTAACCTAAGAAAGATGAAGTAAAAGGGAGGTTGATGCAGAAGACAGAATAAGAAGAGGTGTTTTAGTGGGGATTGGTTATGCATGCCAAAATGATTTGCTCAGCAAATTCAGCTTGACAGCAGCAATAGTAAAAGCAAGCAATTTCTTGATTTGTTTGACTGTTCAAGGATTTTATTTAAATAATGACTTTTAAATTCATATCTAGGTCTCAGTTGACTGTTTATTTCATTTTTTTTCACTACACTGCAAGAAAAAGCCTTTATGCAAAATGCCTGGTTGTGTTTATCAGAGAATTAAAATGTTCTGACGGGTAACCCAAGTTTTTTTAATGCAAATGTTTTTGGTTTTAAGCTGATGTTTCATATTCAGCAGCAACAGTATTTATGTAACTCACTACACTGACAGCTTGTGCCTTTTCTGTGCTATCCAACATGTTTATGCTGCCGTGCTGTGAAGAGGATGGAGAGCTAATCTGACTGTCCTACCTTCCCTCCCACTTGGCATATTTTCAGCTAATATCAGACTTAAACAGCTAAACTGACAAAGTATAGGAAACAACCTGGGGTTTTTTTATGCACACCTCTTACACCTGTTTATCACGAGAACTGACCATTTAGTGATAGCTAAAAGCAAAACTTGCATTCAGTCACTTGAGTGCATCTTCCATGTGTCAGGCCCAAATTCACACCCCTGTCAGACTCTGCTGGTTTGTCCTGAGCAATGTCTGTGGGTGACAGTGTCTCCTTTCAGCCTTGTTGACACAGCTCATGCTAGTATGTTACCTTCTCCCACTTAGCCAAGGCTTTAAAGATACAATCTGACAAAATAGCAAAAAGAAATGGCAGATCCCCCATTCACTTCCCTTTCCTCCCCTGTAGTAATGAGCCTTCCTCAAACATCAGCTTTTGACAATTTATCTTGAATAAACTGAAAAATCTTAGTTTTAGAGCCAGTAATACATCTATTGAACTTGGTGTACTTGAGTCTTGCTTTAATGCTTAGGGTGTGATCTAAATTCCATGGAGGTGGATGGCAATGTTTCTGTGAGCATCTACAGGTTTTGAAACAAACCTAGTATTTTCCATATGTATTTCAATTAGTTCTGCATTGTTTTCAGCCAAAGAAAAAAATTAATAACTAGGCACATTTTATTAAGTGTTAAGAATGATGGATGGTTTTTCTGTTATAGACCAGCTCTTCTGAGAAAGAAAGATGTAAAAGGAAAAACCTTTACAGTAGAAAAAATACTGGAGTTCTAGCCAAAAATATGTATGTCAGCACTGTGCATCAGATTAGCTTCATAGGTTAAGTGAGGTACTGGTACAGTATAAATTCTTTCAGCCATCAAGTGTTGGAGGAACTATTCCCCATAAACAGTTAAGTAATTTTTGGGTGGAGGAAAAATGTCTGTTTACTCTCATACCATGCCTAGTATATTATAAGTGCTTCTGCTGTTTACTAATCAATAATTCTGTTGGTATTTTAGAAAATCACAGGCTGGAATCTTCGTATCAGAATCATTTGGTACTGAAGGTTTTAGTGGTAAGTTTGTAGTATAAGCAGCTTTTAAGATTATTTAACAAGAGAACTTGTCATGTTTTATTAGTGCTTTCCTAGCATTACCTCACTGACCTACAGTTTTGTTCAAGGCGAGATACTAGCACAAATATCAGACTAAACAGGATTTCTGCTGTGGTTGCAGTAACTGCTAGGCTGTTTTAGATGCCTCTTTCTATAATAGAGAGTTGGGGTTTTATTTATATTGATTTGTTCTTTCATTACTATTCTGTGTAGTTTTTGTCTTTTGTTAATTGATGTGGTCTTGTTTTCAACTAGGAACTCTTCCTTTTACTTCTTGCAGACTTTATGGTAAACCATATTTTAAAAAGCTCATGTATTAACTGCTGCCTGTATTAACATTCAGAAAACCAGTCAGAGGAGACTGAAGATGTATGTCCATCAATCTGCTCTTATGCAGTTTGTAATATTTTGTAGTATATACTGATCTATTTAATTTGTGGCTCTGAACAAGTAGCTCTTGTGTGTGTATGTATATATGTTTGGTTGCTCTTTTAGGTGTATATCCAGATGCAACACTGATTCTAAGGAACTGTACTGTAAATCTTGAGTTCCCATATAAGATATTCAGTAAAAGCGGTTGTAAAGATCAGTTGATTTTGAGTCTTAATTGTTTCCTTTTTGAAAAGATCATTTAAGTCTCTTCCAGAGTTTTTTTTCACTCAGCATGCTTTTTTTTTTAACCTGCTTGTTATCCTTCTGTTGCTCATAACCTCTAGAGCTAAAACTCTCTTACATAATATTCATAGCTTTGTCTCAGCCTTTCTCAAAAAACAGCACCATCTTTTTTCCCCCATAGGAAATTAATATAAAATAATTTCTAAAATTATGACGTGTCAAATGAGTCCTCCCAAATGTCACTTTCATGCAATGAGTGGCTCTCTGCACTCCCAGTATTATCTATGTTGTCTATGAGCTCCAAAAAAGGAGCTCTAGCCGTGATAGCAAGTAGGAAACTTCAGAGCTTGATTATAATTTTTCAGGTACAATACTGTGATTATGTCTCCTTTCAGAAGTAAGGAATATTTTCTTGGACATAAAACCTCTTGAAGTGATTAAACATAAAGCTCAACTAACATATATTCAGGAATGGTTGTACATATTGAGAGATATATGTCATCCAACATATATACGTTGGTAAAGTATTTCTTTGAAAAAACCCTACCTACCATTACCCTAAATTAAGATGAATACGTCCCTTTCCTTGTTACCTATGGGGAAACTGATAAAAGATGAACGTTAAGTAGACGGTGATGTGTTTCTAATGTCTACAATTCATAACTGAGTTGTAGTTCTCTTTGTATACCATGCTTTAGGAAAGCATTAAGCTTGTCAAATGAAAATACGAATACTACCAATATTGGAAATGAGATTTTTCTGTCCTAAGTTTTAAAAATGGTAAATAAAATTTTAATGAACAGTTTACATCTGAATGGAAGCTATTTAGTCAAGATAACTGTTAAGTTAGATGACAGTCTGCATTTGAATGTTTGCTTGAGAACTAATTACAGATATTCTTATTTGCAGTTCAACTTCTTAAATTGTTTTGCATCTCTTTTCTACATTGCTTTTGTGCTGTTTGACATGAAGCTTTTGAGGCAGGTGAGTTCTGAGAATGTCTTAAAAATGTTGAATATGGGAAAATAAAGGATTAATTAAAATGGGACTTTAGTTTTTAATATTGAAATAAAAAATATTTCATTGAAAATGAATATATTTTATATATATTTTCTTAGAAATCCAACTCATATTTCAGTTCCTCTAGCACACTTGCAGAATCACAAGAGTGGAGCATTTCTTTCCCTCTGTATAAATGAGGAACTGTTTTCAAATAAATTGATTGTTCCCTCTTGCAGATGAGGCTGGAAAATTTTCATTTCCTCCTTCCTTCCCTTTATGTTAGAAAATGTTTTTTGTCTGTGGTGGTCTTTATGAGAGATTCTTGAGGACAGGAGCATGTTTGATTTTATGACTACAACATGGAACTGAGAATAAAAAAACCCCAAAAATAATTTGTAGTTAGTATTTTAAATCAGCTTTCTGTTGTTAATATCTTTTGCACTCCAATGCATGAAAATTGGGAATAAAGGAAAGATTTTTTTTTTTTGCTCTAAATTTAACTAAACAACAAGAACTTCAACTCAAGGCCTCTGTTCCTCTAAAGAGATCTCTAGCAAAACACTTGACATATCTATACCAGACACAATATTGATCACATTTCCTGTGCTTTAAGGTAAAATGCAAGAAGATTAAAAAAAAAAATAGAAAAAAGTTCTTTGTTTAGCTCTGCCATTGGCTTTGGCATATGTCGTGTGTATCTTTGCCCTTAGTTGGACTTTGTGTACTGTCTCCAAGATACATCCAGATCAGCAAAATATTTAGACACCTAACTCCTATTTTGTCCTTTTCAGCTCATAGTAAAGAATGGCAACTAGACCACCTATACTTTTCATATGCTATTGCTAGTTTTTTTAGGCTGGCCTTCTTTTGTCATAGTGTAGCAACTTACAGTGTTAATAGAACATGCAAAATTGGAAATGAGCATAGGTTAATCACAATTCTATTAATTTTTTCTTTTTTTCTTTTTATTTTTTTAACTTAAGAGCTTGGCCACTTTGCTGATAACTTCGCAGATCCTTAATCAGTTTGCAGAATCCTTGCTTCCTTACTGGCTCCAAAAGCGACATAAGAAGAGGATCAAGAAACGCATGTGTTCTCTGAAAACAGATACGGACCTGTCATTAGTCGAACAAATCAACTTGGAGAAAGAAATGGGCACCTATTTTGTACGTTTTACTACCGTAAAAGAGTTAAAAGTTTTTTGGGCTGAAGTTGACAGAGGCATCAGGCAGTGCAACCTAAAATATTTCTGGCTGTCTGGCCTGGCAGCTTATTTTCAGCTTCATCAATTTTGCTGGTAGTGCTATATGGTGGATCAAGAAACATACAGTGCAGTATCCTAGTTACACCAGAATGAAGGGGTAGGAATGAACAGCTGAACCTGGAGCTACCTAACTCCATATCACTGGAAGAAGTATTTGTGTAATATACCCTTAATCTCCAAGGGTAGCCTGAAGGCTACCAGGGGGAGGCTTTTTCTGTTTTAGTTTGGTTTTGCAGTGATAATAGTTTAAACCATCAATTAAACTGTAGCCTGAGAGAGTGTGCTTATGTCTGGGTGGAGCCAGAAGTGGAAAGGGCAGAAGATGCCACCTCTTCAAACCAAAACTACTGCCGGAAGCTCTTGCTTCTTGAAACTACAGCTTTGGCACATCCTGTCTTCCTAGTTCTGTTCCTGACCACCTTCTACCCAGTACAATTTTAGATTGTATTTAAAAGACTTTGTGCAATTCATTCCTTGCAATTCTAAAGGAATTGACAAAATAGACATCAGTGTGTATGTTAAGGCCCTACAGTGTGGCTGAGAACTTGTTTGATCGGATGCTGCAAGCATAGTCACAAGGGTCTTAATACTGGATGATTTATACTTTTACAGAATAAGCATTATATGTAGACAGCGTACCTTCTATGTAACAGAGTTTAAAATTTGATGTTAATACTGCATCAGATTCCTCTCTTCCTGCATAGAGTGCCATGAAATGGGAAGAGGAAAAAGAAATGCTACCTTTGCAATTGAAAAATTGTACAAATATTAATACTTGCATTCCTCTGTGAAGGCTGGTATTTTGCACATTTTATATGGAGGGAGAGAGATTTAGAGAGCATGTCTATCTTGCAGTGGAGAACACAGTAGAAATCCCTGCGTTAGTGATTGAACTGATAAATCAGGACAGTTCAACACTGTGCCTGCAAATAGGCCAGCAGAACTCCAAAAGCTGTGTATTGGCATCAGGTGTTGATATGCCTGACCAAATAAGCTCTGCCTCTTAGAGATGAGCTGACTTCTTATTCTCAGCTGCACATACAAGGCCAGTGTGGTGTCTTTGAGTCACATTGCACAGTGCTCCTTGTGCAGAACTGGATCAAATATATCTGCACCTGTTGTACCATTCTGCTCTGAATAATTTTCCATGGGGATCCAACAGGTCAATTTGTAGAGTTATGACTTTGCCTTTGAAGGTTTCCGCTGCTAGTCTCATTTTCAGTTCAAGGTAGTGTGTATTCAAAGCCTTAATGTTATTTTCAGTTTAAAGATACTAATTGGGCTGTACTTGTGAATACATGATATTAGACCACTGATTTGTTTGCAAGCAGTGAGCTGTCAGCTGGCAAGAGTATTTCTAAAATTAAATCTGTCACAAGGGGGAAGCATTTGACTATGTTTAGTAACTGAGTTTAGCAGGAGTCTTGACAGAATTCTGCATTTCAGGCTCTTCTCTTCTGTTTTCCTTCCTTCACTTACGTTTCAACGTTTAATTATCTGTTTTATTTGTCTCCTTTCTCTCTCGCTTTTCAAATCTCCAGCCCTTAACTCAGTTTAAGATGTAAAACCACCCTGCAATATTTTTTTTATTTAAGTTTATGCTTCTCTCTTCTAGTTGATTTTCTGCCGTAATTTCTTTGTTGATTCTGTTTCCTTGATGCCATAGTTCATGTGCTGCTCTTGTGGGCAGCAATGGCATACTTTGAAACTTCTTTAACATTGTATCAGCTCCTGTTTTCCTGCACAAAGTGTCATAAATTGAGTGAGGGAGAAATAAATACTCTTTTTCTCTTTCTATAGTCTGCTGTTCTAAAAGTCAGTAAGTACTGGGCAAGGAAATGAGAAGAAAGGTTAGAGGAAGCAGTGGGGATACTATGTAGTTACCAGAAGGAGGAGCACAAAGGGAAGCGTTTTTCCCCGCCTGCAACAGTTGTCTGAGAAAGTGATAGCAGGGACAAATATGTGACTGCCACTCCAGTGAATGATCCTGCACAAACAACCCTAAGGAAGACCTTACTAAAATTCAGAGTTCATACAAACATTACTGTGAAAAAATCTCAGTGGTTTTAAAAGTTAAGTAGCTCCTCATGGTCTTGCCTGTGGATCAGTTTGTTAGACCCAGCTATATTGTGCAACTTGAAAATGAGCTGAAGTGAAGAATGGAACTAATGACCACCCCATGTTGATTTCTGAGCTTGCAGTCTTCTACTGACTCTCTCTGTTTGCTAGAAAAAGAAGCACTAGGTGCTGGAGAGGGCAGTCACTTTAACAGCTATAACCAGCAAAAAAGACTGGAGAACCACGTGTCTGATGTGTGGAGCCAAAACCAATTTTATGTGGTTCCTGTAATAATCTCAGTTACTGTCAAGTCTTTTATTATTTCATGTTTGAATGGGAGGACAGTATGTGGGCCTGGGCAAATACAAGATAGCTAGATCCCAGTTTAACCTGTGTGTGGTATTTCACCATCCTTTGTCCAGTGAACACTTTTTCTTTAAAAATGGTTGGGTTTGTTCTTCACTTATATAAATAATTGCTGCATTCATAGAGAACTATTATTAATACTACAAAACTAATATGCAAATATATGATAACCTACATGTGAGTACTCAATCAGCATTTAAATACCCACATTCTTGCTTTAAAGATCAGGCAATGTGATTGGATTTACCAAAACAGGGCTTTTTGTTTGTGCTAATTGTTCTTTTCAGATGTCAGCACTGTGTTCTGACATTTCAGCCTTCAAGTTGGCCGCTAATTCTGGCTTACCTATTTTGAAATAAACAAGCAGAAATATCAGAAAAGAGTTGCCTATCTGCCAACCTGCTCTTCTGGTTAGGTCTTTCATGGACAGTCTGAAATACTAGGATCTTTCTTGTCACAATACTTTCAGGAGAATGTTCTGCCAGTTTAAATGCATGGTGCTGTTTTCCTATGCCCCCATGTTCCTTCTGTAACTGTTTCATTGAGATAGTCAAGAACTTGAATGGGATGAATGTGTTTATACAATTACTTCATGTACTAAGGATAAGAAATGTGACCTGCAGAAAATGTATTAGGCAAAAAGAAAAACCTTGCCCTCCCCTTATTAATAAGTTTTGAGTAATTGAATAATTCCAAATTAACTAGATGGGATTTTTTTTTTGTTGTTACTGTTTTCTGTTACCAGTCATTCCCAAACAACTGGTCTGGGATGAGAAAGTGTGTTTACAACTGTATTTGTTAAATCTGTGTTTCTTAGTTTTTGGGGTTTTTTATGGGTTAAATTTGTTCTTCTTTTTGCTCTGTTTTTTAGGGTACTTTTGATGATTATCTGGAGTTGTTCTTACAGTTTGGCTATGTGAGTCTTTTCTCATGTGTTTATCCACTGGCAGCCGTCTTTGCAGTGTTAAACAACATCACAGAGATATATTCTGATGCTTTAAAGATGTGTAGAGTTTACAAGCGTCCATTTGCAGAACCCACAGCAAATATTGGTGTTTGGCAGGTAATTTCTGAGTCTTCTGTTCATTTGTTTTAAAAGAGGTTTCAACAACTTTGAAACTTTAAAGTTTAATAGGTACTTTGTTCTCTTCAATGCCTTAGGATATTATCTATCCAGCTGTATATGCAAGTGGGTTTTTTTAGGGTTTTTGACCATGTGTTTTTCAGTTGCCTCCCAAAAGAAAAAAACATTCCTTTAGTCCTTGTATATTGTACTCCTGTTGCAAATGCAGCAAAGCAAAGCTGACGGATACCGCCTATTACTCTTTACAGCCAACATTTTAGAAATGGTAACATCTGATGAATCTCAGAAGCATGGAGCTCAGCAAGGGTTTAAAAAAAAAATTGAAGAAATACTTGGAGTCCTAAACCATGCTTGGCTGTGTGCCACTGTGATTACTGGTATTCAAGCTAACTAATTTTAAAACAATCTGGATGTGTGTGCAGGAGCTAGACCTTTCTGCACAACCTGAACATTGTAGTCTGTCTAAACAATTTCATGCTCGTAGTACTGGGTTAAGGATTTTCTGTCCTCAGTTGTTTGACCATGCAGTCATGCTAGCACCAGCTAGTTTGGAGCCTGCTGAGTACTCTGCATCAGTGAACTGATTCTGACTAAAAAGATCCCTATAAAACTCCTTCAAACCCAGAATTTTTCCTGAAAAGAAAATCATCCAGAGACTTAATAGCAGTGGCCTGATAAGGAGTGTGAAGTAGGTTGGAGGAAATCTCCAGGGGATGATCCACTTTTTAAATGATATGTCATGGAGACAAAGGGCACAATAAACCAGTGAATTGTTCTATTTGGAGGGGTTGCAAGTGTCGGTATGAAATGAAACAAATGGGAGATGAAAAATGAAATCAGGAAACCTACTGTAAAAAGTAAACCAGGTATTTGTTGTAAATACTTACAAATGTACAAACGTATAAACCAAGTATTCTGAGGAATTGTGAGACACGTACATAGGTATTAATGAAGTGGACTTATAGGAGAAGTCTTTTAATATTAAGTCATTAAAATGTGTAAATTGTAATCTGATTGCTTTTTAGCGTTTGATGTATTTTCTCAGTCCAGATCTATGCTGCCAACATCTTGATGGCATAACTGCATTGACCAGTGGTGTGACCACCGGATAAATGAAGCTGTAGTCATAAGTTCCAAGCGTAGCTGCAGGTATATTAATAGCATTTGGTTTTGCTAGAATAGTTTGTTTTAATCTAGGGAGTAGGCTGAAAAAGTATAACACTAGTGGTCCAGTCACATTTTCTTTATAGTAGGTTTGTAATTAATAGTAGAAATGCATTTGCTTTGTGAATTAAAAATTACGACTTAAAAATTTAGTTATCTGTTTCATGTGGGAAGTTAGAGCATTGGCTGAAAGATTTCTGTTAAAGGGATACTGGAATTATTTAACAGGTGAGCTGAGTCACCAGCTTGTTGTCACGGAGAAGGTTACTTTGCTAATTCATTATGACAATTGCTACAATTCAACATCAGTCTTTCTCATTCCAGAGTTGACCTCGCAATAGTTAACCACTATATTGCAAAAGTAATTATCACTCTGTAATGATATTTTCAGACATTTTGTGGGAGTTCTGTAGGCAAGAACTTCTTATATTTGTGCAATTGCATGCTTTAAAATGTAAATCATTCTTTCAGCAAATTTCAGCTTTTAAAAATGGCATTCTGAACCATCGTTACATTTTTCTATTACTCAACATTCAGACAAAACCTCCAAACCCAGGAGTGTTTGGACTATTATTTCCTCTAGGCATTTTGCGTTTTTTTTTTCTTTATCCTGAAAGAAATTTGTGTTCAGGAGTACAACTGTAGGTGAGTGCACACATTTTTATATGTTTAGATTATGAGTCATGAAGATAACAGGTATGAGGCTGCTTTCCTGTCCAAATTTTTCAGAAGGTCATCTGGCATTACCTGCATCTAGAATATTAGTGGTTTCTAAATAACTTCTTAAGGTCTCTACAGTACTGTGGGATTGTGGAAGAATACTGTTTTTCTTCACAACACACGGATGTGCACATAGGGAAATCAAATTGGAGAGAAATTTAGGGTTGCCAGGTGGTCTTTGTGGTATTGCAAACCTTGTTATAGTCTTTCTTGTCTTTGCCTATTCTTAAAGCTGATGAAATCTAGACTGCTTGCCAAACAAGTCTTATGTTACAGAATTCAAAAGATGAAGGAAAATTAAATAATGAGTCTTATGATGATGTAAAAAAGAGAGAGGTATTGTTCAGAGCAATTTGGAGACTGTTAAATTAGAGATAATGGTTGTAACTATAGATATATCTATGTTTTATTTCAGTTGGCTTTTGAAACTATGAGTGTGATATCTGTTGTTACTAATTGCATACTGATTGGAATGTCTCCACAAGTGAATGCCCTTTTCCCAGACTCAAAAATGGACCTTATTCTGACTGTGGCACTGGTAGAGGTAAGTCTGCCTTCAAACAGTGCATGTGTTTTAGTAGCACATAACATGAACAACAGTGGAAATGATATCAGGGAGTAGACTTCCTCCCTGCACCCCCTTGTATTAAAAGGAAATGAAGATTTCCCTTTCAAAGAAGTGTTTCAAAGCCTTGCCTTTGGTTGCTTGCTTTTCTGTGTTTTCATGTACTGTGAAATGTTGCCATACTTTCCCATACATTCCCAAGATACAGTGTATTTGTTGCTTCAGGTATTTGAAGAATTTAAAAGTACTATTTCAAGAAACAAAATAACCACAGTTTTGTGAACTAGCTGTTATTCTGCTTGGTTTGTGAACACAGCATATCTTATAAAGACCTCCTACCTAATCTTTATGGGAATTTCCTGTAAGGCTTATCTGAAACTAGTATATATGAGGACTATAAATAAGTGATTGTAAGAGTATTTGGGTTTCATCTTTTTCTAATTCTATGTAATAACCACTTGAGTGTCCTTCCTTTTCAGACAAGGAGGGATATCTGTGGGTATTTTATATAGTAACTGACACTGTAGGGCTTCGCCTTGGCATGACTTTCTTTCAGAGCTTTCTTGTATTGCATTGCCTTGACTTTCATCATTATGCTATTTTGGCTTTTAGGATCTGGATTACTTGTGGCACAAGCTCCGAGTTGTTTATGTGCAGTTGTTAAACTGTAAGGCATTGCCTTACAGAGGTGCAGCAGGAGCACATACTTTGTTGTTTTTACAGGTGTTAAGCATTATGCAATGAATTATAAGCTTGCTTTGAATTTTATTTTCCAAGCTTTAAGGTTTGCAGTTAACTGTAAATATGAATCATTTCAACTGTTTTGCTGAAGTTCAAGTCTGCAGACAGCCTGATACATTCTTCTATTATGCATGTGTGAACATTTGCATTAAGCTCAGTGAGGTATTTTAATAAAAAACTAATTTGGCAATTTAAATGTACTGTTATGGCTTGTTACTGGACAAGAGATCACATTATGAAAACTGTATGGCTAAAGTAAGCAGTTTGTATTTATGGCAACTTAAAGAGAAGGGGCTATTCTTGCCTTTGCTTCCTGGGTATTTATTCAATTTTTATCTGTTTTTAATGTGAAGCTGGATACATGGTCTCTAGGCAGACCTCTGTTCTGGGTAGGCCATAGGAAAATACTGATATTTTTCTCTATATATTTAAATTCTGCTTATATGCAGTCCTTTAGATGGTAGGAATTGCAGCATGGTAGTTGATTAGCTCTTGGAATTCTTTAACAGTGTATCTCAAATTATCTATAAACGCGCTGGAAAGGGAGTTGAAGAAAATGACAAGCAGAAAGTTTGAAGAGAAAAGGTAAATTAGTACTGAGGGGAGGAAAGGCAAAAATGTTGTCTAATACTGAGAGGCAACGTTGACGAAGGCCATGAATCTATAACTAACATTGTATGAAGGGACTGATGGAGGCTAAAGCTGGGTGAGCTAGAGAGCAACCATTTGATTACAGAAAAGTCAGGTTTTCTCATACTGTTCTTAGTAAAAAAAGAAAACAACCCCAAAACAACCCATAATGTACTTGTCAGAAAAGGGGTATTTAAAAAACAGTTTTAATCATAAGTATCCAGTATGCTTGATACTTTTAAGTATGTTGGTCTGATTTTTTTTTTTTTGGCTGTTTTTGTGTTATTACAAACTATTTTGCCTGAGAAAACACAAAGACACAAACCCAGTTTGTAAGTCTTATAGTGCTTTTCTGCAGCATAACAAGCCATGTGATTCTTGGAATGTTGTTGGTTATAAACAATTCCAAAACTGTTCAATGTGAAATTTAAAATTTTCTTGCAGTGTCCTGAGAGGCAGTCTTTCAGTACATTTTACACAATATTTAACAACTTCACAAGTGTGGTTTTTTGTTTATTTGGGAGGGGTTTTTTGTTTGTTTGGTGGTGTTTTTTTGATTGTTTTAAAGAGTCAGAGAATAGCAGAGAATAGGTCATATAATCTTGCAGGAAGTTGTTAATACAAGTTATGAAGTTTCTGGAGTCCGAAAGATCTCTCCAAAGTGAAACGCGTTATATGTATAATTTTATTTAAAAAACTAAAAACAACACAAAACCCATGATTTTCACTTCCGTTGACAAAAGTTTCCATTGTGTTGACAGTTAAACATGTTCTTAGTTACACAAATGATTCTTTTTATCAGTAGTTGTATGTTCTTTAGGTTAAAACGTTGATTACAAAAGGTAGAAAGAAGGGGTGATTACTAGAAGCTGTGGGACTATGAACAGCAGCAGTATGACTTTATGGCACCTTAAAGAGATGGGACTATTTTTGCCTTTGCTTCCTGGGTGTTTATTCCCATCTTATCTTTTGCACTGGCACTTTCTTTTATTTGTTGCATGAAGATTCAGATTAGGGAATTGTTCTAGGAGAAGCTGTCTGAATCAGTTCACTGGTGAAAGGGAGCAGGGCAGAAGCAACTGTGTGTGGAAGACACAATGGTAGTGCTGTAGGTTTGTGCTGGATTCAATTTGTGGGACTTCTGCCCCACAGAGTCTTTCTCCTGTAATTATTACTTCATCTACAGGAAGATCCTTAAACTAGGAGAGAAGCACAAATTTCATGTATTGGCATTATTCCCATATACCTTTCCTATATTTATTAATGTTTAAGCTGCATTTCAGTTGTAAAGAAAAATTCAGGAACAGAATATATCACATTAAACCTCTAGGACAAACCTAGTGCATCTAAAGTACATCAGTGTTAAGGTAGGAAAAAATTATGTTGGATGTGTCTGAGTGCTGATAGAAGAATGTTTTTATCACCTAGCAGAGATTCAGAAACACGATACAGGTGAATTACTTTATCTTCTGGTGTTTGCTGCAGATGAAGATGAGAATTTCACAGTGTGTTTATGCTGTTTTGATAGCAGCTTGGCAGGCTGTGTGAAAAGGAAAAGAAGAAATGTTTTTTAGTAGGCTATGTATGCTTTCACATGTTCAGTTGATGGGGTAACCTACTTAAATCTTAGCTGACATTAAGTATTTTTATCAGGTTTAAGCAACTGAGACTCCAGTTGAATATTTATATAGGTTTGATGCAAAGTTAAACAGAAAAAGCGCTGTTCTTACCAAAGCCAAGCATAGGT
Organism: Falco peregrinus; assembly: GCF_023634155.1. Taxonomy (NCBI): domain Eukaryota; kingdom Metazoa; phylum Chordata; class Aves; order Falconiformes; family Falconidae; genus Falco; species Falco peregrinus. The sequence continues at coordinate 14,336,415 of NC_073725.1, forward strand.
ATTGACAATGTCCTCATTTTTTCCTCCCCCTCCAAAAAAAATGTTAGGACTTTAAAAAAAAATACTAATTCTCTTCAAATGGAAGCATATTTATATGGCAACATTTGACATCACTCAGTACAGACATAATGAAGAACTGTGTGTGATATTCTTGTAAGCATTCTGTACCCAGCCCCACATATTTATGCAAAATAATATTTTTTTTCATTAACAACTCTAACTCTACTGCTGTCTACACTTTGGCGGGAATACATATTGTATGAGCAAAGTATATGCTAATTAAATATAATCACATATTAACTATTTCATAATAAATAATGGTAAGCATTAGAATAATAACATTTAATAATATTTTTAAAGTCTTAAAACAGTGATTTTATTTTTTTTTGAACAGTTGACCTATTTTCATCAATTCAACATCTGCTTCCATGGCAACATGATTTGAACCAGGAGCAGAATCATGCAACTCCCCTCTTTTTCTTGCTGGATAGATGCTGAGTGCAGCAAGTGCAGTTTTCAAACAAAAAGTAGTAGGTGAATGTCATTAAAGCAGGAAACCATAAGCCCTAATTAACATAACTTTAAAATAGTTACATCCTGTAGTGTTTAGTTCTTCAGGCTTTACCATAGACACATACTTCTGGTATGAACCACAGGTGTAAAGTAGAACATTTCAAGCAAGCATTTGTGCTTGTGTGAAACTGTACCCAGTCACCTCTGACTTCTTACAGTGATTTGAAAAAAAAAAAAAAAAAAAGAGGAAATTATTCTGAAGAAATTTGTTGAATAGCTGAGTGGATTAAAACAAGGTGTAACCTTAATTCTGCAGTGCTTTTTTACATTTCTTTGAGAATTGTTGACAAGTTTTCTTCCTGATGACTGACTTTTTAATGTAGACTCATAAATTCAAAGAATGCTAATTAAATCAGTTTCAGGACTGCTCTGAAAGTTGAGTCTAAGAAATCAGTTGTATGTACAATTCTTAGTAGTGGTTTGGGTGGTTTCGATTATTTTTTGTTTTAAACAGTACATCAGTAGGAGTGTTTTGAAGCAATAGCTGTAAAGTACAGCTTAAGGTGCATGCATCCTAATATCCAAAAGTAACTTTTGTTATCCAAGCACTCAAATGTTGTGAACTAATGGAAAGCTTTTATGCAGAGGTGCACTTAGCCTGGATGTCTTACATCACACAGAGGCATTTGGGGATTACCTTGGAAATACTAAATAATAATGGAGGGCTCTCTTGATAGCTGTAGTGTAAAATCTGACCTTACAGTCTACAAATATGATCAGCTCTGGTATAGGTGAAAATGAGGACAAGACTAGCATATTAATAATAAACATAGATTAATAAACAATTCAGCTGTGTAAATTTGATTTCATGGAGTTCTTGCAAGGATTTGAAATAGATCTTCATAAAAAAATATTTATGTTTAAATTCTGTTCTGTAAGAGGTATGGAGTGGAATAAGGGAAGTAACCCTTTCTTAAGCTTTGATTGTTCTGGGTGAGGAGGAGCTGCCAGTCCATTTTCAAAGGTTGGAAAGAAGGAATCATAGCTTGTTAATAAAGATGAAAAGTTAGTGCTGTTATGTTTAGAAGTGTTAGCTGATCCAAAATCAAAGTGGTTGAGAGTTGCTTGGTACATATGCTTTTGTCTAGAGCTGTATTTTATTAAGTGTATTTCTTCATCAAAAGCCTCCTGGTGTACAGTAGAAGCTCTCTGAGCTTCTGCTGAGCACTCGTAATGGCCTCAACACTCAGCCACTTTAGCCAGTAAACTTGACAGTTGTTTCTGCAATGATGTGCCAAAGAAACTGGGAAATGCTACCACAGTTGAATGGTTTGGATTCTAGTAGATGAGAGGTTCTAGGCATCATCATACTTTGCTTTCTAGATAAACTGGGAAATTAGTAAGCATTGCATCCTGAGGGCAGCTGAAGCTCTTTTGAATTTGCTTATTGAGAGAAAGCAATTTTAGGTGGCTTGTCATATTAAAATCAAGAGTCTTTTCCCTTTATTTTCTTTTAAAACAAAAAAACCCCCTTTAAATGTTTTGCACAGGTTTCAGTGCTGTCTTTTTTTCCTGATAAAGCTGATTTTTAATTTTTTTTTAATTTTTAAAGAAACACTGCTAGTTGACTTATTTTTTAGCAGTCATCTACCAGACTCCATTCTGGCAGGGTGGAAGTGAGGTGTGGTTCTGCATGATGTAGTGCTTTGCATGTGTGCAGCAAACAGCTTTATTTGTGTAGAATTCAGGACTTTAGGGTTTAGCAGATATGCAATGTACACTTAGATATTGGCCAACTTTACATAGTAAAGAAACTGGAAAAAATGCAGAAAAATAGGCTGCATCAGTATATAGACATATATAAATTCATTGACACTAAAGGAGTTAGAACAGTGCAAAATTGGAGCAAACCAGCTGTGCATAAGATGATTTTTTTTTCCTGAAGTATGTCTGTGTTTGTGACAGGTAATAATTTAAGATACAGTAGATGCAGAGTTTCACATAAAGAATCAGAGAGTAATTTAGGCTGGAAGGGACTTCTGGAGATTATTTGGTCTAACCTGCTGCTGAAAGCAGGACCCTAGATTAGGTTGTCCATGTCCTTGTCAAGCTAAGCTAAGACTTGAATACTTCCAGCCAGGGTAAGTCCACCACTTCTCTGGGCAACCTATTCCATTGTTTAATTGTTCTCATGGCAAAGAATGGGTGTTTTTTTTCTTACAGCAAGAAAATTCCCCGAAGCAACTTGTGTCTTATGGCCTCTTGTCCTTTCACTGTGCATCCTTGTGAAGAGGGCATTTCCGTCTTCTTGAAAACTACCTGTCAGGCATTGGAAGATCAGTGATTAGATCCTCTCCACCCTCCTGAGCCTTCCCTTTTCTAAGTGGAGCAAACCTGGTTCCTTCAGTCTTTCTTCATATGTCAGATTCTTCAACCCTGTGGTCTTGGTGGCCCTCCAACAGACCCCCTTTCAGCTTTTTTAGTGTCTGTTTTCCATGTTGTCAGTGCCACTTTTAAAGAAATAAGGAGTGCCTTTCATGTGGGCTCATCCCTTTGTATGTCTGCTAGTTGCAGTGGGTATTCTTTCTTTGTCCTCAATCTATTTGCTCTTTAATCGGAGAAAATAATTTCTGGGAGCAGTTGTACAACTCTTAACTTGCTTACTGATGAAATATTTTTGGCAACAGCCTCCAGGTATCTCTTTCCATGTCCTAGTTCTTTTCTGTGGCAGTGTGTTTTGTCCATACTGATATGCATACTTGTATGCATGCATATATACTATGTGAGGGTGTTTCGTTTATAACCTGAGTAGTTTTTTAGTTTTCAGGTGTAAATGTAAGGCATAGCGTTTACTGGTAAATATTTGATATGTGGCTTAAATTTCCATCTAATAGTTAAATGTAAAGGGAAAAAAATATTATTTAGCTATAATAAAATAATATTAATTAGGAAGTTATACGTAAGGCTCTTTCTGAAATGTTTAATGGTAAGATACAAATCTTACTTGACAGCTTTACAGTTCCTTTTTAAGAAAATACTTAGCAAGCTTATTCTTCAGGTGTTCTATTTAAGTGAAACATATCCTAGCCTAGATATGCTTGCACTTATGATGAAAATATGAAAATACAGAAAGATATATGAAAAAATGCAATTGATGTAAATTATGTAATTTTTTGGTTCATTGATATATGCATACGTAAAATAATTCTGCAGCATTACTAGTTCTGGATGTTAGAAAAGATTATTCCAAGCCACTGGTGATTTCAATTAATGTATTGTTTCTGTTCAAGGATACCTCTACCTCAGCTGCAAACACATATGTAATGTATATACATATACATAACAAATCATGCCTAAAAGTCTTCCTTTAGAAATCTGATGTGTATGTTTTAATTTTTAGTATCATACAAAATAGTAATTTGATTTTTATATTCTATGCTATACAGGTAAGTCACTGCAATTTGGTTTATTCCTAGACTTGCAATTGTGAGCCATAAAAATAGCTTGATATTTTGCTTTCAAGCTGAAACCCTGGCAGAAATTACCAGAAGATGCTGAATAACATTACTATAACTTAGTGGAAGTTTCTGAATGTTTCTGTAGTATAGAGACTTAGGAAAGCTTACTGATTCTTTAGTTTACTCTTTGACAATATTTTAAGAATAAAAATTAACTCAAATTTTTGTGTATTTTATACACATTGTACTTTGCAAAAGATTCTTGAAATGGTAGCTTTAGTTTGAATACAAGTTTATGAAATATTTTAGGTAAGTTATTCTTCTGAGTAACAAGGGAACAGATTGTTTTCAGGTTTTTTTTTCTCACCTCAGTGAGAGTTTTAACCTTTCAGATGGGGGAAGATTTATAGGTTTATCTGTATAAGAGTCTGTAAGTGCTTGCTGCTGGACCAGACTCTTGGGACCATATCAACGAGGTTTAAAAAAAAAAAAAAAAAAAAGACAAGTTTGCTGGTTGCATATTAATATGGATTATGTTCATTTCCAAAATCAGAATTTATCACAGATATTTTTAGTGCCATCTACTGGTTCTTTTGAGATATTCCTTCTGGTTTAGTGTATATTTTTGATCACTTTGAAGACCAGTAAAGACTAATGGCAAAAGCTTGTCAGAATGAAAACAAAAGAAAAATTCAAAGATCTAAGTAAGTTTGTGGTTGCTGGTTGTATTCTGTAGCTTTCTGCTAGTATAGAAGTGAAAATTATATTAGCATCCATCTATTCTTAAATAGTCCAATGGCTTTTTGAAAGTGTCAGAATTTAAGAGAGTATTTGTATGTTTTCTTATTTGTGAGTAGTTTTAATTTGTTCTTCCTTATTTTCTGTTTTTCTCAAACCCTTTTTCAGATTCTCAATTTGCTATGTTGGAAGTTGAAAAATAATCACACAGATGAATGAACTGTGCTGTTCAAACCATGTACAAACACTGACATATGTTAAGTGTGTGGGTATGTGTAGTAATGTGTAGGACAGCAAGAAACCACTGTATCGCATCAGGTTTTTCAACCCTGATAACTGAAATATATTGCTGTGTTGATATATTGACAGTAATTTTCATTCCTTACTTTAGGGTGACACAATTGAAAATAAGATCTTTATCTTTAAATAATATGTGCCTTGGTTGTAAAGGTCAGACTTGGTGTATGAAATAGTTTGCTGCCTTTTTTTTTTTTTAAACAGAATTTTTTGACCCAGTTGAACTGGGGGTATGTACAAAGGAATGGCCGAGCTAGATTGTGTCATGGGTCTCTCTAAGCCAGAATCCTTTCTGCAGCAGAGGCCAAGGGAAGACTATATTAGTATAGCTAAACATGTAGTCATGCTTCCTTAGAATTAATTCCCAGGATCTAGTGATCTGTGGTGTAAACCTTTATAAGGACCTGTCTTGTTACTGAAAATGAACTGGCCAAAGCTGTGTATGAAAGGGTGAAATGCTTTTATGCAATGGCATAGCCACTTTTTCAAAATTACTTGAATTGTTTTATAGTAAAAAAGCTAGTTAAGCAACTAATGTTAATATTATCTTAGCTTAATAAGTAATCATCGTGTGTATTGGTTCTACTCTGGATTTTCCTAGCTTTTCTCTGCTCTTTTCTCAGTTGTCTTTTCTGTGGAAGAAGGACTTCTAATTCTAAGTTGGATGCTGCCATTTGTCACTGCTGCATGTGGCAGTGACATTCTGGTGAAGGTTAAGAAGCTCATAGCAAAGGGAGCCCTCTCACAGGGAAAAAAAAATGTGGGAGGTATCTTAGTAGAGACAATGATAGCAAAAAGGTAATGTTCCCATCTTGCTGTCAGTCTGGTGGTGCTAGGAACAGGCAGGTACAGAGGTATCAGGTGCCAGGTAGCTCAAAGACCTGAACATTCAAGAAGGATCATGGCAGTGCTTTACTTCACATTGTGGTCCCTTCAGTAAGAAGTAGAAATGGGTGTGTCTTCTGGGACTGTGCCATTCCTCATGCATTTTAACATGGTCTGGTAGATACTACTTTTATTTTTAAACCATGTGTATACTAGGAAAGTTGCGTGAGGAAGATACCAGGAATTCTTCCTGGAGGAGAACATATTCCTTAACTATGCCAATAGGTGCTTCAGAAGTGTCAATCTGGAAGAACAGCAGGAGAAGACTGAGTAAGAATATTTTTTCTGTTCCTTCTGGGATTGTGCAAGGCTGCCAAAATGACAGAACTTCAAAGGAAAGATGAATAAAGAGCAGATCTTTGGAGAGAATTACAAGACGTTTTAAAGAACTTTATAAAAATCAGACTTTCAGATCTCTTTAAAACCCACTTAGCCTAATATTTCCCACAAAGAAGTTTCCTTTAATGTTTAAATATGGTATTTCCAACTCAAGCCTGATCAGGATGTGCAGCTTCCTTGCTGGCAGTTGGAAGCTGAATGGCCAGACAAAAGCCAAGCTAATACCTATTAATATTCATTGTTTACCTTCCACTTGATCAAGATTAGTAATTGTTTAATGACAAGATAAAGTATGTACACTCAAAGCCTCCTGGCTGCACAACCGTTCCAAGGCTGGCTTAACATGTCATGGAACTGAGTTGTTTTGTTTTGTAAATAACATATTAGTTTATTCAGTTAAATTATTTAAATAATTTTCTGCAAATGTGATGTCTGTAGCTGCCAGCACAAGCCTGAATAATGGCATTTCCTAGAGGATAGGTGGAGCTATAGGATTCAGGTATTGTATTTCCACATCTCTGTGATGCAGTTTGCAGTAGTGTTTCTTTTGTATCATTCTTACTAGAAGCTTTCCTTCTCAGGGACTGTGACGTTCTTCCCATCTCCAAGGTTTTGTATAACTTTTGTGTCTAAGGTGGTATGTTCTGGTTGGTTGGTTTGTTTGGATCTGAAACTGCATGTAGTATTGGAGGATAAACCCAGGTAGTCATTTCTATCCTCACGTGATTGAGAGCAAAAATGAGCGGCTCTGAGCAGGTAAGGGAATCCAGAAGTAGAAAATGTGGGGTTTGCAGCTGCAGTTGGAGAAGAGATGAAGTGCAAGAGATCAGTAGAACTGTCTCCAAATAGCAGGAAAAAAGCCAGTCATATCTGTGTTGGTGCCTCTGTGTTGTTTATTAGATATAAACACCTCTCTTTTCAGAGGGAGTCTTAATGATGTAATATTGTTGCTTGCATGTTTTCCAGTTACAAAATTGCAGAGGAATTTCCTTTTCTTTTATTAAATTTTCTTTGCAATAACTTCTGACACTCTGGTTTGGAGTATTAAGCCTTCTGGATCAACTTCTGCATTCATGTTGTTGACTTTGTTACCTACTCAGTATTGTAAATATATTTAGTAGTCATTTATTGGAAATTTGTAGCGTAAGTTCTACAGTCTCTTAATTAAAAATGAGCTAGATTTGTTGCTGTAGCTTTTCCCATCCTGATCCTCTTTAGAAAAAGTTGAAAGCATCGTTTGTGTTTTAAAAGCTGGGATTATTTAAAAAAAAAAAATCCCTTTTTTTTTTTTTACTTGCTTGCTTTGTTTTAAGTGCTGAGAACCAGCTGGCCCACTACACTGAAAAATTATTTTGGAACTCAAATTGTGCAAGAAAATGCAGTACTGGACTGAAAAGCTGTAGTGTAGAGTTAATTTTTTTTTAATAGTCTCTGTGAAGACGTTTTATTAAATGCAGGCTGAATATGGTCATGAGTCATGCTGTGAAGTAAATGTCAGAAGAAGTGGGGCTTAATTACTTCATTTTTGCACTGAATTTTTATCTTTTACTGGGAAGATGTGTCAATCCAAAATTTCACTCTTCTGATCAGAAGAAATTAGTGGAATGATGTGTAATTTTCAAAGGGATTTTTCATTAACTGTGGCAGTGTGCAGGCTGCCTGATATGCTGCTGCTTTCTATTCTAATACCATGAACGGTTCTTTTGAAGTCATGGGAGATTTCTAATGCATGTCTATAATCTGCTAAATCTTTACAATGAATAATACAAAGGAGATACAGTTAGAAGTTGCTGAGAATTCGTAAACCACAGTATGTTTGATCAAGGTTCGTTTTAGTCAGAGGATTTGTTGTAAGATAAATAGTGTTTGTGCATGCGCATGAGTGTATGTACGTGCATGGTATAGGGATTACAGATAAACTGATATCAAATATAAAGGTATCTTTTATTAAACTTGAAATACAGAGTTTGCGATAATTGAGTTTATCTGCATCTCAGTGTATTTTTTTCAGAAGTTCATAGCTATTGCAAATTCTGAGTGAAACTTGTTTTAAATCTGGTGAAATGGCAATAAACAGTTTATTAAAGGAAACGTTTAAATTTTTACTGCTATAGCTTAGCAAATAAAATTATTTAATTCAAGTACTTTCTTGTTCTAGCTTCTGCAAGGCTTAATTTTTTTTAAAAGATGGCTATACTAAGAGTAGTTCCTAACAAATAAATTAATACATCTTGAAAAACAGTATGTTGAAAAAAATTGAAATATTAGTTTATTCTAACACTGATTGCATTTGGTAGTTCTGCTTTATTTCCTGTGTAATTATAACAACTGCAGGGCCAAACAGGAGAAATATAATGAGTGTTAGTGTGACATCTCTCTAGTGGTTTTCCTGCCAGTTTAACAAAATAATTTGAGGAAAGTGTATTACATCTTTTTAAAAGCATAAAATGTGTATATAGGGAGGATTTAAGGGTTAATGCCTTACATGTGAATAAGGAGACCACAGCCTAGACTGTAGTGTTCCTGTAAGTGCTCCTGTTTCTGTTTCACCCCCTGTTATTATGGGAGACTATAACTACTTTCAAATTCTGACTGCAAACTACCCTTTAAGGATCAAAAGCAGAGCTGGTAGCTAGAATGGGATGTGGCCATATTCCTCCCCATGGAGACAGCAGGTTGAAAAGTGACGCTGGTACCATTATGCTAATAGGTTCATGAACTGGTCTTCCCTAAACTGGGATGGTTCTGTCACGGCCAAATAAAACTGACTTTGGGTATGTCAGAAGGAATGAGTGGATCTGCCTTTTTACAACTTCTAGTTCAGATTACTTTGGTGCGTATCTGGAAAGCCACATGCAGCACAACATGTAACTGCTGATTTCTAGGTAGTATTGGTGCTGCAGTTCTTTGACAGCTGCATGGTCTTTGTATTGGTGTGTTTGGAATTGCACGTTCTGAATTTGCTGAGTATAGGTAGAACCTTCTACCATTTTCTTATTCTGTTGTTTTTTGGGTTTTTTTTAATATTTCAAGTTGCTTAGGCTTTCCAAGCATCCTCAGGTGCTGTGATCGTTACACTAAGACCTCAACTACCAAGAGAAGTTAACAATAACAGTTAGTGAAGAAGAAATCTTAGGGTGCACCTCACGTGGATGCTCTGTTATAGTATTATAATAATTTAATTCTGTTCTAAATCTTTAAAATGAGAGGTTCCAAATCTGCTGAGTTTTAGTTTGTTTTCCATGTCTCCTCCCCTCCATTTTATTTTTGAAGGTGAAGTGCATAGCAGTAGCGGCAGCTTGCTCTTCCCTCCCCCTTCCCCTGCAATGTAGGTTAAACTTTGAGTTCTGTAGTTACACAGTTTAAATACAAAATAATTTGTACAGCAACGAATCAAAAGCTATACTTTGTAAAATGTCTTCTGAAGCTGAAGTGTAAGAGTATGTACAGCTGTATGATATATTTCTCAACTTTTAGCTAGGGAAGCTATATGCAAGAATTGCCGTTCTAATAGAAACACTGAACAAAATGGGGGAGGGAATCCAGCTTCCTTTGCAATGTCACATTGTATTAATACTTGCAGTTCCATCTTGCTTTGCCCAGCTTCCCTCCGAGACTTCTCAGCTGCAGAGGTACAGTGAGTGATAGGAGCATAATGTTAGAAGCTATAAAAAAGAGACAGATGCTGCTTTTGATCCCACAAAGTAATTGTGACAAATATTAGAAAGTTGTATGGTGGCTTCTTTTTAAAGTTTGGGAGAAGACTTACATCTTTGCTTACTCTATTTCAAACAAAAAAAAGCCTCCTGTCTTGTCATTTTCTGTTAGTGTATTGTTTAGGGATACTGCCTTGGTACAGTAATATGGATGCATTTCTGCTGGTGCAAACATGTTCTTATGCACGTGTATACTTTTTATAACATACAGTAACAGCTTAGATTTTTTGGCAAAAAGTCAAGACTTAAATTTGTGTTACATTCTTTGTGCATGCTACCATCTGTAGCTATAAAATGTCCCTTTGTCATATGCACCTTTCTAATGTGCTTTGTATTACAGAAGTATAGCTACACGTAGGAAATCAGTGTGGAAACTGTGGAGAGCCTGAGAGGGCTACTTAGCATTTGGGTGTCTCCCTCAGGCAAAGGTTGATTTTGTCAGGATGGGACTTGTGTGTGGTGTTCTCCCTCTGTTCCTGTCTATCCTGTTTTTCATCGGAAGACATGGGTTGCTGTTTGCAGGTGGGGGAGCTGCAGTACAGTGTAACAGCTCCCCGGGTTTGGCTGATTGGTGAAAAAGATTCAACATGTTTTGTGGACCCTGCCCTGAAGTTTAGCTTATCTAACTTTTGTCTCCCTGCTCTGAGCCAGGATCTTGGCCAACTCCCAGAGATGTGAGGTTCCTGGCAAGAGGGTTTTCAGCCTTTCAAAGTATTCATGAACTTTCCGTTCTTGTGGTTAGAAAGCTTTTAACCAAGATCTCCCAAGTGCAGGTTAAGCTGACTACTACTTGTAATACAAAAAAGTAATTGTTCAGTGTTCCCTTCATGATGACTTCTTACAGCTATGATGTTCCTGTCTTCTGTTTTCTAAACTGCATGATCTCAGATCTTTCAACTCTTACTCACAGGTCAATTATTTCAAAATACTTGGTTTTGTTCTCACCAGGATTGTCTCTACTTCTTAAATCACAATACCTGAAATTAGATACAAGTGCATAAGTTTTACTGCTTCTGAGTATTTAAAAAGTTCAGGCACATCCTATGTTTTATGTGATGCTCTTTTTAGCATGTCAAAAGTCGGGGGGTTTTGTCTTTTTTGCAATAACCTTGTACTGGATCTTTCTTTTTTTTCTGAATTGGTGCTATATATCTTTCAATGTGTACCCATTTATTTTTACTGAATCTCACCTTGTTCATTAGGACTATTTCTTCAGTTTTTCAGGATCACTGAGTTCTAATCCTGCTCTTCAGAGCACTTGGATTTCTCCATGCTTGATATCATATGCACAGTTCTAAAGCAGATTTTCCTGTTCAGTCACCAACACTGTTAATAAAACTATTGAACTAGGCTCTGGTCCACCACAGTAGGCTGGCCCCCATGAAATGGTCCTTCCAGCTTGACAGCTGGTAGTGATTACTGTTGGAGGGCTTTTCTTTTCCAGTCAGTTGTCTGCTTCCCTATTCAGTTATTTGATTTGGAGTGTTTTGAGAGTGACGCAACTACTATCGATCTTGTCAGAGTAGATAAATTTGGTTTTAATGTTGCTTCTGGTTCCATATTTGAGATGTATGCATTTCTGCACTATGGTTTTATTTGTGAGTGATTTTGCAAGGAGTTTCAGAAATATACATTGATTGTTAGTTTCCAGCTATCAAATTATAAATAAATATGTTACTCATCCTCTGCCATTGTTCTCTGAATTATAATGAATGAGTGTTGTATCAAGGCATGGGCATATCAGTGTTAGAACCCTGTGCATGATAGGCAAAAATCACATAAAATGGGTTTACGTAGGTCAAAAAGGGAATTGTTTTTTGTGTTGATGAAGTTTTGTTGGCACTTGCATTTCCAAAGAAGTCTTCATTTTAAATTCTACCTTTTAGTAGAGGTAATTATTACTATATATACCTATGTAGACTGCAGGTTTGTCCTGGTGAGAAAAGATAGGGGCCTATTCACTTTGCTGATGGCATGCTGTAGTTTCCTATATTGCCTGTACTCAGAACAGAAAGAGTGACTGAGGTGTTCTTAGGTAAGCAGTGTTTTGTGGAAGGTGATTAGTGATCTCTCCAAGCATAGTCTCCTTCGTTATATCAGCATGTGAGACTGCAAAATACACCAAGGTACTGTCAGTGAGCTTTTGAGTCATTAAAAATATATTGAAAGCTCTGATCTGGCCAAACACCAGATAATTCTGTTTCATTAGAACTGCTGAATATGTGGAAACATGTACCAATTCCCTTTGGTCCCAATGGTCCCTTTGGACCATTGATGTTGTAATTACAATTTGCTGGATCGTGATGTTACAGAAAGAGGACAAGTATGAGGATGGGAGTTTTCTTCCCATGCTTGCCCATCTAAAATATAGCTATTTTATTTTAAAACTAGACAGTGTGCTAGTCTTCTGTTAAGAAATGGTAACATAAGTATTTAGTAATATTTGACAGTGTTAAGTCTGGCAGTGTTTGAAGCTGAGATGCTACAGGTAAAATACCTGAACATTGGCAACATGTTGCCAATCACAATGCAAAACACTGCCACAAACATAGGTCAGAGTTGGTGCTGTTTCTGTTTTCAGTTCACTGACTAGTATTTAAAAGTAGAGAATAAATATACTTAAGGGAGGGAAAGGAAATGCAGTAGCTTAAAATGGAAACACAAGCTAGTGTGCGGTGGAGTTTATTATCTATGTATTAGTGTACTTTAAAAATTCTGAAATTTCTGTTATTGCGCTAAATTAGTTTTGTCCCTTTGCTGACAGTTCTATTCTTTGTTATTCTGTTTTTATCCCTGGATTTAATAACAAAGCCATGTACTCATGCTTAAGATAAAGTAAGCTTGTAATCTTCAACGAATAGCTTTCAAAAGACGTTGTAGGTAGGTAGATAGGCCATTAATGGCTCAGCTGTAGTTAGGAGATATACTAGGAGAGTAAGTTTTTTGTCCTGGAGAGGAGGGTAGGTCTTACGTTCGTTTTACCACTAGAGGGCTTGTTTGTATAACATTGAAAGTGTGCCTGAGAAGGGTGCCCTGCGACAGCTTTCTGATGGTTCCTACGGTCCAAGAAAAAAAAGAGGAGGAGCTCCAGATATGGAAGTGTGACATTGAGGAGATGGATATCAGGCTACAAAGTTAAGAATACTATGAACTACCTAGTTTTTCTAAACTCAGAAAATTATATAAGAGATTGTATCTCGATCTACAACTAGACAGAGAGGCTGTCAGGAGTAAGAAGCGATTGGAGAAAATAAATTAAAATAGCCCATCAGCCCATGTTTTTTGAGAGTTTTGCTGTTTGCTTGACCTACGCTTAAAGCATCTCTTTGACAGCCATGCATTTTTTGACACCAACGTCATTGTCTTGGTTTCTACTTTTTCTTTTGCTTTTCATCACAACTGAACATGTCTTCGCTTTTACAGTCCATGCTAGCATGCAAGATTATTTCCTTGGGAATCTGCTTAGTATGGAATGTGCCTCACTCACAGTACCAGCAAGAATCCCAGTGCAAGTATCCTCTCTTCCCTGTTCATAAAGCCTGAGTTGTTATGGCAGAATATAACACTTTCCAAGAGCCTCTCTTTTGTTTTGAAACATTGTTTGGCAGTTGCTTGGCTTGTCAGCACAGAATCTGTGGAGACAGCTTTCCCAAAAACTGCTACTAGCTTTGGGGTTTTGCATGCATATGCACTTTAAGTTATTTTTTGCAAAACTATGGAGTTGTTGGTCTGTTTCTATTCTTTTGCTTAGAGATTCTACAAATTCTATTTAATGAGTCTTAAAATGTACAGTTGTTCTGAGTTGTGTGCCTGTCACTAGCAAGTATGGAATCCCTAATGTTGACAGTGCAGCTTCATATTTTTCAGTAATTTTTAGTTAAGTTGTTTTAGGTTGTTTTGTTTTGTTTTTTAAATACATACAGCTCACCAACAAAACTGTTGATTATATACCAGAGTTTGTGCTGGTGGTAATTAAACAATGGGGAGCTTAAAATAAAATAAAAAAAAAAGGCAAAATTTTGTATTTTGAAACACACAAAAAAAGAGTAGTTGTCTAGTTTTTATTTCCATCTTGTTCACTGATAATTCATTTCAAAAAGAAACCATCTCTTTGGAAGTCTAACATTCCACACCACTACAAAACCATATTTCTGGGCAGATACTACTTTCTCATTCGGTATAGTGGCTTTGTGTCACAATGCTGTGATAAAACAAATGTTGGCAGGCATCACCTTTCTGCTCTAACTTGGCTTTTAATAGTTGTAGACAAAGATTTGGCATTTTTTTCCCCCTCCTCCTGTTTCCCAGCTGTTTCCAAAAACTGTAGACAACAGTGACTTCTCTCATGAGTGTCCCTGACAGCTGTAAGACCCAGATGCCAAGTTTTGGCTCCCAAGCTTGACCTCTTCTTTGGCTTCTCTTCTGGTCTCTTGGCTGGCTGAACTGCTTGTTGCTGTGGCAGCTGCAGAATTGTCTCTGGAGCTGATTGATGCAAAGCTAGGTCATTCAGATTCTGCTTTATTGTTGATGATGCATGCCACTTCTCTTAAACTTAACTCAGAATTATCCATATGTTTTTAATAGATTCTAAGAGTGAGACTTACTAAATTCTCAAATTGCTGTGATTACAGATACTGATTTTTAAAAAATAATACTGTAAATAGAAAGGGTTTGATTCTCCTTTACTTGGAAGTAAAAACAGTCTGAATATAAATACGTGGCACAAAGAACAGTAATTGTCCATCGCTGACATTTTTGTTTGGCACTAGCTTTCTGGGTAAAAAGAATGATAGTACTTTCATTGTATGAAATATTTCAGCAACCTTGTAAAGAGCAAATATGTCTGAGACGTGGTTAAAATGGCTTAAAAGAGATGTGTTTATAATTTGAAGATGAGCATGTATTGAATGTATGTTACCTATTCACACATTTAATATCACTAGCTATGCATGAAGAGAGTCTAATCTGGTTTGAAAGAGGTTCAAAAAAAAGTAGATTTATTAGAGTGAAAGCGAGGAGCAAACTTGTGAATACAGGGTGCAAGGGCAGGTGGTGTGTCTTTAGACACCCGGAATTTATGAAATGGAAGCAATTACAGTATCCTCTCTTTTATCACCACAAAAAGTGAAGTTTTAATGCCCAACAAAACTTTTGAAATGCAGTATCATTAAAGTCCTGCTCACAGTGAAAAAATACAAATAAATGACTAATGATGTTAGAGGTGAAGCGCTATCCATGTCTTTAGTAAAACTGTAAAGTGGGACCAAAAGCAGCCTTTTGATGAGGATTATGTGGTTGCACATTGGCAGAGGATCTGCAGGCTTTTAAGAAAAGCTGCTGTGTAACTAGGTAACCTCTGGGTATGTTTATTGCAATGCCTGTGGCTGTGTTTCAGAGCAGAAAAGACAGTTACAAATACAGAGTAGAAGAATGTAAACTGTTTCTGAGTATTTCAATAAGAAAGATGATGGGCAGGGGGGAGAGAAAAACAGGTTTGACACTAACTACTCACAGTATATCATAACATAAATGTTCTTCCTCAAACCACTCCAAAACAGCTGTGAAATAAACAGATTCAGAAAGGCCAATATCTCTTCCTGCGGGAGGAAAGGGAAAGAACAGATAGTCCTTGTATCAGAGATCATCCATATAAATGACAGTTCAGGTACTGATTACAAACTGGATTTGGGAAATCCCATATGGTTATGTATTTTAGGGACTTGCAACCTTCTGAGGTGGTCAAGCATTGTTTGCATCCTCCAAAAGATGTTAAATGCCAAATCCTTCTGTCTCATTGCCATGTTGCATCCCACACATTTGGCCCCTGTTCTTTATGAACCTCATTTGTTTCCTGAGGAGAGTTGCCCCATCTGAAAGCTCATCTATTTGTTCAAGAGAAGAGAAGTAGCAGAACAGTGGCACAGCACTTGCAGGGGAAAATGTAGAACTGTAGGAATGGGTAAGAATCTAAACCAGCTCCGGTCTGCAGAAATACTAGTTCAGAAAGAACCAGAATCTGTTAGTTGGTGTTTTCATTATCACAACAGTTCCTGACACTACTGTGTGCTGAGTTAATACTCCTTGCTTCCATGAACTGGAGAGGCAGAGCTTATCATGCTCTCAGCCTCAGCTGTTTGGGGGGAGAGGGAATTAAAAAAAGAGAAGTTAAAAATGAAATATGTGTATGAGTCATTTCAATACTTGGAAGCTTTTTGTAGATAGGGAACGTCAGGTGCGTAACTGTACAAAGGGTAGGAGAAAGAAAGGACTAGATCAAAGCCCTTCTGGCTGGAATTATTAAAACATTTGCATATCAGTTAATAATTTGCCATAATTTTTAAGGCATATTAAATTTTTAAATCTCTCCAAAAATATACACTGTAATTTACACAGATTTATTCCATACTGTAGCTGCTTCTTTAATTTTTACCATTTACAGTTTGAACATTAGTAACCAAAATAAGAATAAATAGTAAATGTGAATGCCAAGATTTTACAAGTGCAAAGTAAATCCAGAACTGATTTATTGTTACTGATTTATGCCTCTTGATGAATATATTGCTTTTGCAAGACTTTGAGTGTTAATTTTTAATGCATCGATAGTTTTCTTTTTATTAGCTGGTTATAATTGTATGTTCCCAAATTAAAATTCTGACTAGACCCACCTCCAGATGCAAGACATTCCCTTCATAGCCTAAATCTTCATCCTCTGACTTCTGGAGATCTTCTAATGTGGTTTCAGGTTTTGAATTCTCTGTGTGTGCATATTTGAATCTATGAAGACATGTAGCAGAGCACTGCCTTTGTTTTGCACAGGAGAGGCCTTTTTTAAATGCTGGATGCCATGAATGCTGGGCATTTTTTGAAGACTTCTTTTGTATCTGAGATATAAGGGGAGTGTTACCTTGCTTAAAGGATTTTCTTATTTTTGGGCTTTTTCATCCCAGTGTTATTGCCTCCCGCTGCCTATCAGAGAGCATTGGCAACCACTTCCAAATGTATGCTTTCCTAACGTCATATAACCTCTTCTGCTACTCAGTGTATGTGTGTTTTTTGGAGGGTTTTGGTCAGTGCTCATTCAAGCTCTCAGTGAGCTTGAAGCCATCCTGGCTTTGTGCTAATCTATTTTTATCTGATAATTGGTTTTCCTGCTTGAGGGATTCACACATTGTAAATGAAGGTATTGATCTGCCTTGTCCCTGCATGTTTTTGTTTCCTGGTGAATTGCCATGATGCTTGGTAAAACTGGTTTATTTTACAGTATTAGCTGCAGATACCTTAAATCAACTAAAGTGCAACTGAAGGAAAAAAAATTAATATAAACACCTTGTGAATATGATAATCACAAAGTTTGATTAATTACAATATGCTTTCTTGTCTATAGGCAGAGGAGAATGTTCACTATAAGGATATATCTTTTTTTATATACAAAAATGATCAATTCATGTATGATATGTATTCTTAGAAGTGTTTTAAACTGAAATCAAATTTCAGTATTTATGAGTTAGGAAACTGGAGTTGAGGGGTGATGTTTTTTTTACCAGGGATAAGCATTAGTCTGTATATTGATTGAAGGAAAATGGGGAATTGAAATTCCTTATTTATCCAACTTACGTAATGGAATAAGTCTAAATATCTTACTTGGGATTTGGTCAGTTTACTGCAGCTAATGCTATATTCTTCCCATAGAATGGCTGAAGATGATCGATGTTATTGACTCATAGCTCAGGCTCACTTCCTCTAGCAATAAGTCTATAGACAGATTTCTTTTCCTGGATCTGGCTGTATCTTTCCACTCATGTTTTTCACTCCTTTCTCACAGGCGGCATCATTGCTAATCTGTTGTGAGAATACCCTAGACCCATGTCAGTGAAAAGGAGTCATTGCGAATCATATATATTTGCTTATCTAACTTGAAATGGATCAGGTCCCACCCATGACCTTCAAATTCTGTAAAGGTCGTGCTGGAAACTAGCTTAAAAAATATCCCAGTACTCTTAGGAAATCGTTATAAGAAAAAGTTGGAGAAGGCTAGAATGCTGAAATACATGGAAAATGCATAGCTATCATCAAGAGGCACTATGCAGTGCATCATCCAGGTAATTTGCATGACGTTAACAACAGTACAAGTTGCTGAACAGAAGCAGTATAGTGAATTTAGCTAACTGATATATCTTTCGATTTAATCCTGAGAGTTGAAGTTTGTTGTTGCATGGAAATAATTTATTACAGTACCCTTTCTTACATAATGTTATTTTGTTAACTTTGCGACAGATCTTCATATGCAGCACTTTGACAACGTATTTACTAGAGATGCAGTTTGGTCATTTACTTTGAATTGAAACCTCCATGCATTCATTACAAAGTATTTCACATATTGGGTCAAATTAATGCTCAATCACTAAAACATTCTGTAATTCCACTTTCAGTATTGTGACGATACTGACATTGATAAAAATCCGTTTATGAAAAGTTCGATGCAGATAGAACAGGATTGTGTTTGTGGTGAACAAAATAGAAAAAAGTTCATACCATTTTGTAAACTAATGTTTTTTCAAGCTATTTTTCCCTAACTGATAATCTTTTGTTTCCCATATAAAATTGTGAGCATTATGTTAAAATTCTGTTTAACTCAATTGCGTAACAATGATATTATTCCAAAGTAACATACTAATGTTAGTTTGTTGAAACTGAAAAAAAGCATCTGTAAGACAGATGTATATATTTCCAAGCTGATGGTTAATTAGGCAAGGTTAATAAAAAGGAGAGACAGTATGTTTACAGCCTGTTAGCAAAGTGAAAATACAGCAAGTGGGATTGAAGAGCCACTTTATGGGACAGAGCTAATTATGAAAATGGTGTTTATAATGGGAGAGATAATTTTATAGTCCATATGTGAGTTATCTTGCTAAAATAATGAATTGGCAATATTTTTTCTAACTGTATCTTTCATTTTCTGTATGTGTTGATTCAGTAGATATTTTTTATTTTTTATTTTTAGTTAAAATTTCCTAAGGGAATAATGCATCCGTTACTGCATTTAACACTGTTGTGCTGAGTAGTGATTGCCTGCACAAACACAGGACATCTCAACAATAGGATTAAAAGAAAAAAAAAAGTTAGTGTTCTCACTAGCAGCATGTTCTTTCTGGGGGTGCTAAACAGGGGTAATTCAAAATAAGTTTTTGAACAAACTTTTAAAGTTCTGGTCTGTCATTTCACATTGATAACTTCTTATGTGTGTTACTGCATGAACAAATGAGTAAGATTTTGTTTGAATGGGGGTCTTCACATTTTTGCTAAATGTATTTTCATATGTGTTACTTTGTGGTAGCAATTGTTCTTTAACTGTTCCTCCTGTGTGAGGAGCTCTGAGCTCTGCCTGGAGTACTTATGATTCTTTCTAAATAATGGTATACAGCTACAACTGTGATCCCCATTAGATAGCTAGAATATATATCAAGAAGTTAGTGACTTGTTTTTATGTCATACATTTTGTTAGGCTACATCCAGAAATACAATATCATTATCTTCACTTGCACTGTTATGCTGCACAGGTTTGTTCATAATCTGTGGTCAGGAGAGGATTATTTTTTCTTTCAGCTAGAGTTACCTCATAGGTTTTTCTCCAAAGTAACTTGGAAATGCAGGATGTGTAAAAATATTTAGTTAAGCGAAGGGAGCTTGTAGGATTAAGTTTGTTACAATACTTCTTTTAAAATAGCTTCACGTATTAAATAAATACAAATGATACATATATATGTAGCACCAATAAGAATCTTTAAATGAGAGAGAAGTTTGGTTGGACAAATACAGTTACCTCAAAAGTTAGACAGCTGTTTCATTTTTCTTTTTGATGATCTGGTTTTTTTTCCTGAGTTTTAGCCTGAAGAAGTTAAAATGGCAGCATTATTTGGTGCATTATTTATACCAGTATACTGCATGAACTAAAATTATAATAGGTCTCCTAAGTGATATAATCTCCTTTTGTACTAGAATAAAAATATCTGCAAGGAATTGCACTGAAATAAACCTAGCAGTATGAATGTACACGTTATCTCTTATTGGCATCACTTCTCAATTAGGCATGCTCTAAACGTTTGTAATATGCATTCCATTGTTTTTGAAGTTGCCCTTTCTCCCTGCTGATTTACCAAGGTACTCAGAACCATTTCTGCTCATTTAGTTGTAGAACTTTTAAGTTCTGTCTGCATTAGCATTTGAACTGTATTCAGGAACTTGATGGGTTTTAGAGGTTCCTTAATATTGTTTGGGAGGTGGGAATTCTTGTCCAGCACTAAATTGGAAAATGTATTTGAATTCTGATAAAGGAATATTTTTTTGAGGGTTTTATGGAACCACACTAAATGGAGAAGAAAACAATATAAAACAACAACCCTAAACTGTTTCAGTCCAGAACTGTGGAACCAGCTTTCAGAAATATTTTAATTATAATGTTGTTTTTTTTAAAAGGCAAATTCTTACTTTTTTTTTTAATGCCTTACCAGATGTAATTGATAATTTGCATTCCTGCCTACAGATGTTTCCCTTGTGACAGGATGTTTGCGCTGCAGAAAATAAACTCAATGCAAGTTGACTTAAAATAATTTTAACAGGTATCTGTTTATGATCAGTGACAACATAGGTGTGATCCCAGAATAAGCAAAATAATGATTTTGCTGCATGGAGAAGAACGAGTCTGTAATGACTTGAAATAAGAATCATCTGAGCACTTAAACACATTTTCCGCTCAGTATTGAAAGCTTTTTGAATAGCGCACACAGAAGGTGAGCTGTTTGATTTTTATATAGACACACTGCCTTGTGATACAGTAAAACATGGCAGCAGATCCTTTGAACTAATAATGTATTTCAAGTGAAGAAAAATGTTTTCATCCTGAGTCAAAGTAGTTAGTGATCCTATGTACATTGTCATATTATCTCAGCACTTGGGAAAATTGCCTAAGCACAAATAAATGTTCTGTCAAAGATCAGTGTTCTGTTTCATTTTCCATTTGTAGGCATGTTTTCTCCTGTTGATGTGAAGTACGTGGAAAAATGTGTAATGATGGGTTTAGAATTTGGTACAGGACAATTAGATTATTCCATCTGACTATTTAATAAATACTTATTTTGTGGTAAATGATAAGCTTCTTGTGAACTTATAACTCTGCTTTTATAATGCAGCTAACATGCTATTTTAAATCCCAACTGTGGGAAGCAAACTTTGGGAAAAAATATTACATAAGCAGACTGGATGTCATTTGCTCTCCTTTTCCTCTGCTTGACACTGAACTGGCTCCACAGGTCTCCTGTGTATACTCAGGAGTATTTTGAGCCAAATATTTCAATATTTATATCACACACAAGCAAACAAAAACAAACAAAACAGGCAAAACAACAGAGCTGGAACCCCAATGGGGTTAATTTAGCTGCTTTCTTCCTCTGCAGTTCAGATTTAATGTATTTATTTATTAAAGCATAGCTTGGTTGTCTTATCTTAACATCTAGAAGATACTTTGAGAACAAAATCATTGTTGTGCAAGTCCATCTATTTCTAAAGGAAGCTAATGATGAAACAGAAATGCTAGCTTTGATCACTGCTGTCAAAATTGTTTTGCAATAGTTGCTTAAATGTAGTATGTATTTTTTTTAAGATGCTATTAGTATGGATCCCACGGTCGGGGATGCGCTTCTTCCATGTGTGGAGTAAATTTTTGGCTTAAAATAAGCCTTTTGATGAAAACAGCTTATTTAGTCTGTTTCCCTCTAGAGAGCTACACAGTGATCAGGTTGCAGGGAATAATTGATCTGTTTTCAATAAAATTTTTCAAAATATTTTGTGAACGAAAAGACTAATCCAAAGATACAGATACAACCTCTGGCATAAGGAGTCCCAAAGCAGTGGTTTGCTTAGAGGTACGCTGTGGGAAGCTATCATTATCCACTCGTCTTTCCTTCTGCACTTTCTTCCAAGGACAGGATGTTGGATGTTTGTATGTAACATAATAGCATTTATTTTCATAACCTTCTAAAAGCCGCTTTCACATTCTTCAGTTTTAAAATCATTGTCAAATGGGTTGGGCAAAGGAAGAAGGGCTAGTTTGAGGAGACTCAGAAGGTGGGGGCAACGAAGGCTTCCCCAGCACACATTTTTCTGGGTAATCTGCAGTCTGACCTTACTGTCAGCACTAACTGCTCCAGGGTGTATTGTTTTAGGCAGGGCAGGTGTGTTTTTTCATGGAGAGCTGTGCAGGCAGAACTGAATCAGTACACCTGTTTCAGTGAGTGGGAAAAGAGTCAAAAGAATGAATTTAGAGTGAAGGACAAGAAGACAGGGGAATGGCGGCCATGCTTCTGCAGGAGTCTGCAGTGCTTCTGCACTGCCTCTCCCCAAGCAGTGCCATTGAGCAGAGACTGGGAGCTATGGGTTTGAGAAAGCCTGAGCACTGGTGCAAAGTGCATGATGGCAAGGGGAGAAGGGTAGTTGACACAGTGAGATGCATCTGAGGGCAAAAGAGGATTCAGGTGCTCTGGGGAAGGGCAGGGGATCCTGGAGACTGTAGGATCTGAATAGGATGGCATACAGAAGTGTTGGGTAGAAGTCCTTTCTGCAAAGGTGTGGAGTTGGTTTGGATTTTTGTACATTTAACACCAAATTCCTTGAAATGCATGAGGGTGTCTTCTGAGATCTCAGAAGATGGGTTTTCAAGCCATTTTCTTGATCTCTGGTATCTCTTTCTTGATTTTTGAACTTTGTTGGAATGGCTCTGGTGCTGTTTCTTGTCAGATAGTGACAACGCGTTGGTGGTTATCTACCCTCTCCATGCAGTCAAAGGGAGCAATTAAAGACTAGCTTGCAAAGAAAAGCTACACAAAGTGCTTCTAGGGGTATACTGATGTGCATAAGGGAATGGATGCTAAAAAAAAAAAACCCACATGCAAATGGTGATTTCAACAGTTAGAAATTACTGTTTGGAAGACCTCTGGTGGTCTCTCCCACTAGTCTATCTGAAAGAATATTCAATGATAGGAAAATCAAATCATGATTATGTGTGATAATATAATTCTCTCCTCCATCTCACAGTTTAAGAACAAAAGAAAGAGCTGCTTGGTGTAAATATTTTGAAGTATTAAACTGTGCTAGTTGGTGTCAGATGTCTGCCTTACAGTATGTTTTTCTCCTTTAGTTTGAAAATGAGCTTAGAGGAGGGAAAACTTTCAAAAAACACTACATTATTATTAAGAAAACCCGTCTTAAACGGTGGGCAAATGCTTACTGTGGCTTTGTTTGGTAGCTTATGTCTCAAAGGATGTGAAAGGAGGTGATAAATTATGTTCCTGTGTTTTTCTCTTGTTGCTAATAACAACATAAATGTATTGGTTAATGAGGACTCCTTCTGTATCTTGAATTGGTTTTGAAAGGAAAAATTCACATGTAATAAGGTTAGAAACAATAAACTGCCTTTTAGAATGCTTGATCATTCCTCCTGTACCTGCTTCTGTAGTCTCTGTAGCATGTGGTGAAATGTAAGGTAAGAAAATACATGCAGCTTTCTTGGGCATGCAGTGAAGCAAGAGGGCTGGGTCTGTATCAAGGTGTATTGCAAGGTTATTGCTAGGACTGAAGACAATGCTAGAAAATTTTTTAGCTGGAAACATGGTTATCTCCTGTAAGGTCTGAAAAGTAAGACTGATACTGCTGAAACTTACACTCAGTTAAATACATTGCAATTAATTCCAAAAAGAATTGTTAAACTTTTTATTCAGCTACCTAAAATACATTTTCTTTTAGGGTAGGTACAAATGTTAAGTAGAAATTCATGGTGTTTTCATATATAAACTGGAAATTTCTAACTTTAGAGTTGCTGCCTTCCTTGCAGGCAGCCCTAAAATGAATTCCATGCTTGTCTATTCTTCTCAAAACTAGATTTACAATAATAACTTGGTCTAATTTTGCTTCATGATTTTTGTTGAACATCTGTGTTCCCTTCTTCCTTAGTGATGGAGTTGGACTTAAAACCCCTCTGTACTTCCCTTCCTGTTCCCCAAGTGACAGCAGCCTTTGTTTTTGTGGCCATTTCTGTACTCAGTGCTTATATATCTTAGCCTTCAAACCTTATCTGATGCACAAGCTTGCTTTCATTAAATCCATGGAGGGTGGTTTTCTATACTGCTTTCTTAGTGTTAGATTATTCTGGTTAACACATGCTCTGCATAAGAATCTTACAATAACGGATCTGGTAGTTAGCAGGGCTCTGCAACAGCAGTGCTGGATATTGCCATATCTTGCCTAAAATTCCTGCAATACTGCCACAGAACTGGCTGGGTATCTAGTGAAAAATTGATAGAGAATGAGCTTTTGAAGTGGTGGCTTATGCTGTTCATGGTGGATAGCAAGAAGGAACAAGTGTGGCATAACTTTACTGCTTTAGAGTGCACAAATCACTTTTTGGGGCAAATATACTACTATTGTACAGACTTCCCACATTATTTATTTACAAGTCTGACGTAATTCAGTGTATTCATATGTACTTCATAAAAGCTCTTCTTTGTATATGTGTGACTTTTCAGTGGATGATTTTTGCTTCAGAACTCTATTACCTTTTTTCTTTGGAAGCTAAAAATTAAGATCCAAATGATGTATTTATGGCACCTGTTGGTCAGGTAAACAGGCACAGGATATCAGTCAGAGACTCTTGTTTGATACTCGGGGGAACAGACAACAAAATGAATTCTTTGATGTCTGTGTTTTGTGAACAATGCAGGAGTCCATCTCTAAAAAAATTGCTCACTCTCCAAGCTACCAGTGAAATAATTAAGTAGGAATTTTCAGAAATGAGAAACTACGAATTTGTTATTTCGTTGTTTCTTTCCCTTTTAAATGGAAAAATAGCATTTTAATTTCCTTGTCTACTTGGTGTTCTGTGTTCTGACACACAGTATTTGGGGGTTTGTCTTGAAAAAGGGACTAGCCAAACAGAAAATTTAACAAAATTAAAGACGTCTGATTATTTTGCTTTGTGGAAGTGTTTATATGCTTCTTACATAACACAGCTTGTGCTGTTAGCCTGGGACTTTTCTACCTTTAAGATGTTTTTGGACCATTGCAACTACTATGAAACAGCTAAATTGACAGATGTAGATTTTTTAATTCAATATATTTTACCAAAACAGCGATAAAACTTGAGTTTCAATAATTGCAAATGCAATTTACATTTCATTTGTGTGTTGGAATGATGCTTTATTTGGCTTCACATGAATTTTGCCTTTGCAAATGATTATTTTTTGCTTAAACTGTGCATTGATTCAGGAAAAATTTGGAAAATAATTTATTGCAAGATGTGTATCTTTAGCATGAGGTCAATTGATTTAACATTCATATCTAAATGGGAGACAGTGCTTATGAAAATATAAAGTAATTTGATATAAGAGCTAACTTATGCATTATTAGGAGCTGCATGGTTATTTTACAGCTAAGTATGATTACTGTGTCCTGTTTAAGAAGATTATCTTCTTTCTGGTTTTAAAATTGTATCATCTCTCCTGGCTAAAGATAGAAGGAGGACAGTTTAAACTTATGATGAGATAGTGTAAGGGCTGCTTGGGAGCTTAATAGAAATTTAGTTCATTTTAACTAAAAGTCAATAGAATCAAGTGCATTTACCCACTTTCATGTTACTCCTTTACCATACTGATAATTTACAGGTGTATCTTATTTCAATAGGAAAAAGTGACTAATGGAGGTGACAAGAACTTCAGGTGGGGTTTTTTTTTTAATGGATTGTGCTCTGCTTTCAAAAGCAGACCATCATTGCACTTGTCAATCTTTGTAACGATCCAAGCATCTCTGTCACACGCACACACACAGTTACTGCAATTTAAGATCTGAATGCTTAGCCTTAGCAGCTGCTAAAGAAACTGTTAAATAGTTTTTCCCATTCTGAATTTATCAAGAGCTAGGGGTTAAAATGAGTGCGCTGAGTGAACATGCTTGGATAGTCTCATTCAGGTGTGGTGTTGAAGGCTCTGCCTATGGCTTATGTCCGAGAGGTGATAATCACTGTATTGCCCAGCAATGCAGTAAGAATTGCATATATTCAACATTCCTGCATAGTGCTGCTTTTAGTCAGTTCATACATATTTCTATCTCAAAAAAGTTTGTATTATAGTTGAACAGGATGTTTAAAGATAGATAATAGGTAAGAAGTTTGGAAAAGGAAAATATGCAAATCAGAGTATTTACTGGAATAATCTGTCATGCATTTTTTTATTTTTTTATTGTTACCTATGAATTTAAGGAAGTTATTCATACAAAAGTTTAGCTAAGGTTTTGTGGTAAGTTTTAAAGTATTGGGGAGTGTGGACAAATGTATGGAATGCCCTATATAAAAATAAAGTCCTTGAACAGAAAAAAACCTGGTTCAAATCAATATATAGTGATAAGACTTTTGAGACATATGCATTTTATATTTCTGTAAGCTCTGCAGTGTTGTGACATTTAAAGTATAGTTGAGCAGCTAAATTAAATGCCCTTGGTTTTTTTTTCCCCTAGACTTTGGTAGCTAATAAAACATAATAGAGGATGTTGTAGGGGATACTGAAAAACAGGTGCTGCTGCAGGAGGTCCCAAATTTTATTTGAAATCAGTGTTGGTAGAGGCAATAGTTCCCTGTTTTCTGTCTGACTTCTAAACTGCTTGCTTTTGCTGACACTGGTAATGCTTATGTCAGCTCTAAGAAACCCCATACATAAGTTCATGGCTTAGAAGAGAGGATAAATGGTTACTAGAAAAACTAGATCCAGACCAAGACATTTATACTGCCTACAGAAACCAAAGGTCACTAGCCTGTAGACAGTAGTAAAATTGGCCAAGAGAAAGTAATTAATAAAAAGATCTTTTTTTATCAAAAGAAGTGCAATTCCACATCCAGATCTGCAGTGCAGTGATTTCTTAGAAGGAGATGGTACAGAAAGTATCAAAGAGTCTTATGTTCTGTGACTTCAGTGCGTCTTTACAATGCACTGCTAATCTGGACAGCCCCAACAGTTTACACTGGGCTATGTAACAAGTAATTTATCCATGCATTAGATTGATTTTTCTGCATTGCTAGTGGTTATATTTTGTGAAATGATAATAAACAACCTAAAATTGTTCAAGGATAGAATTAATGAACATATGAAAAATACTTGCGGGGAAAAACCTGAACAGATATTTTACAGTTTTCTATAGCTGTATAAGAAAATGAGATCGAGTTCTAATCCAGATGGAAAAGTAATAATACTGGTCTATTTAAATAGTGCATGATGATTATACGGGCTAAACCCTGGAAATTTGCAGTAAAAGTATCTCCAAAGGATTGAACAGTTCCAGATGTTAAATAATTTTGTGCGTGTCTCTTTTTACACTGTCATTTCTATGACTGATTTATTCCATAACGTGTTCTTGAGTTCTGAGAGAAGTATACATGAGGAATAGCACAGAATGACATGAACCTGGAAGTAGAGCACTCCAGAGTGCCCAAGGTGAGAGACTGGCTTACCCCTATGGCTTAATTTTATTCCTGGGCAATTATCTTTAGTCGCCTCATAGGTGATACTGTGACACTGGGTATATCAAATAGTTTTAAGATGTTTGAATGATCCTCCTTCCACTAAACCAAGAAAAATGGAAAAGAAAAGCTAAAATCATTCTTGCGTTAATTATTTAGTTCCATGAAGGTGGTTGCTAGTTAGTTTTCTGTTTGCAAAGTAAACATGGCAAGCCTTTTACATTGTGTAATGCCACTTTTAATACAGAACAGAATAGAAGACTCAAACTTACCACCCGCTTCTGAAAGGAAAAGATAGCTCTGTTAAAATAGGCATTTTAAGGAGTGTCCTTGATGGCTTTATGCAAATTCCAGGTCTTTCACAAAAAGTTTCTAACTACAGAATAAGCTGTTCATGGAAGCAGCAAATTATAATTTTCATTCACAGGTGCTTTATTTCCTATTCTTGATTGCTGTCAGGATCTTCAATTCATCTACGACAACAGCATCACATTTCTTGAGTTAAAAATAAAATACCTTCACCGATTATAGCTGCATGTAATACCACCTGAATTCTGGTAGGGAGTTCCAGTCCTTTCGCTTTCTTTTTTTCCTCTCTGATTGCATATTGAGATGCACTTCTGTATGTCTCATGAGTTGCTCTTATTTCAAAGTAGGGATAAGTATTCTAGGTGTTTATCCATGTTTTAGGTGCTTATCTACTCACTTTTCCTCCACCTTGAAAACATCCTGTATTGCATATTTTATTAACAGAAGTTCAGAGGAGTATTGGGAAATGCCAGATCCCTTTGCTTGTTAAAATGACTTTAAGGTACACCTGGTTTCTTATGTTAGCCTTCTTAAACCCCAGATAAGCAATCCTTGATGGGGTTTGGTTTTTTTTTTTTTAATCTGTTAATCCTATATGAACAGGTAGAATTTGAATTTAGACCATTTTCTAAGTCTTTCCAAGGTAAATGCATTTTACAAGATCTATATGATATCTGGTGGAGATTGACATCTTCTTGAATGGTTTGATAAATTTGTCTTCCTTTGTTACTTTTTCTTCGTATTCAGTCCTTCAGTAAAAGGTGGCTACCTGTGCTCAATTCCCAGTTCTTCACATGGAGTGTTCTGTCTTCCGTATGATCGCTCTTCTGCGTATTTGATGTCCTTTCTTTGAAGTTCTTCTTTTCAAATATATTGAGAAACTTGGTTCCTTTTAGGGGGTGATATGCAGAAGGAAAACTGGCAATAAAAAAAATCTCACCACTTCCATTACTCAGCAGCTGCCTGTTTCAAAATAAATTTCTGAAAAGTTGTGGTTGGGTACCACAACATTGTTGAGATTTGACTGAAAATATACTTCATCTGAAGAACTGGCTTTTCCCAAATTGCAGCATAGGGTCAGCTGTTCTTCTTCTCTAAACAGCAAACAAAATTCTGCATCATCAGACTTCATTTATTGTAACAGGATTGCTATGTCCTGCATCTTACTGAAAAGTTGATTAGAAGACATAAGTGAGATACTAAACTTGTTTTGCAGTCATTTACTAGGAAAGCCTCTAAATTCTTGGCTTGTCTCTTCATTCTGGTACTATCCCAGTGGTTCTTTTATACTGCCACCACTTTCAGCCTGTTCTTGCTGCTTCCCATGTCAGAGAAAAGAAAATTTATTTCTATGTTAATTAGATGATTTATGTGTCTTTTGAAACATAAGCAGTGTGGTTTCTAAGGGGGGTTTATTATTATTTTTATGATTCTTATATGTTGTGCTTTTTTTCAATTCTTCACTTAGAAGTAAACAAAACATAGGCTTTATACCTTTGGTCATTCTGTAGTTAGTACCAATATGCTGATCTGTTGAGATAATTTCAGCTCATAAAATAAAGTTCCTTTGCTACTACAGTAAAATTACAAAGATTTTTTTTCACTATTATGGAAAAACTTGCCTGAAAAAGGGAATTATGGAGCTTTGCAGTTTTAATTTTCTGTTGCTGCTGTTCATAGAGTATATGTAGTGAACGAGTAGGCAGTAGTTGCTATGTTGACATAATGGAGTCACAGTAGATTTCAAGTAAGTTAGAAGTAAAATGAGATTACTGGAAAGGCAATTGAATAATTAGTGTTTTTCTTTGTTTAACCCTTTGGGACTCAATTCCATGTGTAACATGATCTCTTAAATCTGACTTTCAGCTAAATGGAAATTGAGTATGAGATACATAGATGAACACTTTTACTGGATGTTTTTCAAAACGTCAGTTCAAGTCTTGCTATAGAAGGTGTTACTTTTCAAGTTATTCTGGTTGGTTTAAAATTAGTTCATTGCCTTATGTTGGCCAGCATCTATAGAACATGTTTTACAATCATTGTTTATAAAGCAGTCTAAAACTTAATGGCTTGAACTGTTTATCACATTATAAACATGGTAGACTATAGGACTAGTGATAACAAGAACATCTTACATGGTATCAGGTTTCCTTCATAAGCTACAAGATTGCCAAACGGGATTTGCACTTGTGAGAGTACTATGCGTGAGGGTATAGGTCTGCCTTGAAAATAGGTATTTTGCATAGAACGCTTTATGCACATAAGAAATTATTGTTCAGGTAGCTGTGGTTTATTTGTATTGAATATTTCTAAAGATGCGAGGTTTTAAAGCCAGAAAACTGCTCAAGCTGTCTTATCGCTGGCATGAGTTCCATCATATGTTTTCAGTTCCTGCTTTTTAAAACTTTGAGCTTGTAGTATATTTAAAAAAAAAACCAAAACACCACAGTTGTTGAAAATTATGTATTCTTGTACACAAGTTGCAAAAATTGTGACCTTTGGTACTTCGTTTCAAGCATAAATCATCCTTGCGATTTAAGAAAAGAAAAATCACCTGTTTTGCATTTGACTACCTTCAATTTCTTGTCATTCACTCTTCTTTGCCTCAAGTTTAGGGCCCTTCTCTTCCCTTTGATGCATCATTTGCATACTTTAAATAACCCTTTAATTTTCTTCTTGGTAAATAAAGGCTTCTTTACTGTGTCACTGTGATTCTTTAATCATTCATATGGGATTTTTTTCTGTAAGCTTTTCCGATTTTTTCAGTATTGTTCTTGAAGTGAGGAACATTTTTCTGGTACAGGTCTCATCAGTATCAGAGGCAAAGAAAGTAATTTCATTTCCTATCTTCTCCAGATTCCTTTGTTCATGAGGTCAAATACAATATTGCCATGCTGTCCAAGGAATAATATTAAAAAGATTATTAATCAGTACCCAGATCTTTTTTTCTTGAGTTACTGCTTCTGAGGAAAGTAATTCCCTCATTCTGTACCTGATTTTTGTGACCATTTGTAGATAGAGCATTTCGCTTGGTTGCTCTGGGAAGTTTGTTTCTTGGTTGTATGCAATTAATGAAGAGATGTAGTACCTCTGCATCAGCACCTTGGTTTCTTCAGAATTTATCAATGCTTAGGTACCACAGTTTTTTTTCCAGAAATTATTTCACTTTTCTTCCAATTCATCAACAGCTGAATATTCTGATTAGTACTGTCATTATGAGATGGTTCGTGTGCTGGTGCAGAGAAGGTACAACCATACTAGGATGGTATCCTTGAGCACTATCATGTGTCTCATTTTTAAGCCTGTTTAATTTATATCATGCTATTGTATTTATTTAATGAAAATGTGTAAAATCAAGTCACGTTTTCAGAAGCTGTAAGTACACTATATCCATTTTTTTGCTTTTTATCAACCAAGCTTTATAATGTCCTGAAAAGTCAATAGCCACTTAATGTGATACATCAATGCAAGTTGATTGGTACTAATTGATTGATTGTTAATGGTGACAAGAAATTACAGCTCTGGTGTAAACTAGGCTGTGACAGTGTAAACCTTCTGTGTTGTGCTCTGTGTCTGTACATCGGATCCTTCTTGGGGTGGTTTTGTTTGTATACTCATTCTTTCTGATCTTTTCTAGTTAGCATTATGTGTCGTAAAAACAAATGTGTTACTTGGGAATGAAGTAATTCAGGAAACTTAGCTGTGACTGTAAATACATGAGAAAAAGTGGCTTTGTTGCAGAAACAAGACCTGGCTTAATAATAGAGACCACCATAATGGAGACAGTCTTCTCATTGTTCCTTTTGGGATTGATGAATTTGCATACAAGGGGTTCTCTGAAATTGGGTGTGTCACATAGAGCGGGATTCTTTATTATCTGTAGGTACTTACTGTTGTGATGGCCACACCACGTTTACCTTTATAACTGTGCTCTCCAGTGACTGTAGGACTCTTAAAAATTACTGATGTAGTTATTGAATGTAGGGTACTGTTGACAAGTAGTTTTTGATTTCAGTTCAGATAGTTCAGCCTCTTTTAATATGCCATTGTATAATCTATGGCATTTTTGTTTTTGTAACTTTGTACTTCATATTAACTTGGAAAGATGCTAAAAACAAGACTACATTTGTATTGAAGTGGATTATTAGCAAGTCAGTAGAAACACAACAAAAACTGAAATGGCTGGAAATTGTCAGCATAAATTTATCCA
Organism: Falco peregrinus; assembly: GCF_023634155.1. Taxonomy (NCBI): domain Eukaryota; kingdom Metazoa; phylum Chordata; class Aves; order Falconiformes; family Falconidae; genus Falco; species Falco peregrinus. Next base: position 14,368,431 of record NC_073725.1, read on the forward strand.
TTGTTGAGATCCTGTTGTTTTCTCAGGAGCAGTTGAAACAATTATACTGGGGTGTGGGGCAGGGAAAGCCCCAGAAAGCAAGCAAAAAACCCTCTGTGATTTTATCACTGTCAAGCTACCAGAATGCTCACAGCACCAATGCAGCATGGTTTTGGTACGCTTTGTTACATGCTGATTTTTTTTCAGTTTGGTTTAATGTCAACACACTACAAGAACTGTTATTTACGGGCGTGAAATCATTTTCTTTGGGTATAAATTATATAAGTGACTTTGTAAATAAGTGACACAGGTAAATTGTAGATTGGACTTCTGACTCGTGTTTAGAAGAAGGAAGAAAAGGATTTTTTTTATGTCTCCTAAAAGAAATAGCTTAAGCCTATTTCCTTTGCTGTATGATGGGGAATTTGCAGTAGCAGGTATATGTGCCAACATAATAAAATTCCTAAAAATGCAACAGGCATTTCAGCATTGTTCAGAAGCCCTTATATAATACTTAAAACTACTAAAAATTTTAGAACTACTTTAATGGGCAACTTCTCAAGAAAGTTACGCTTTATATATTGTATGGTAGCTATGTTTGCTATCACTTTCCTTCATTATGTTTCTTCACTAAAATTTCTTGTTAAAAAGATAACAAATATGACATTGTCAATAGTTCAATTTATTCTGTGCACACAAAGCCGGGCTGTATGGAGGTGACTATTCAGTGTCCCAGCAGGCTCAGAAACCTTGGACTAGTCGCTTTTATGACAGTGAGATCAATGCTGCTGTTAGAGCTGCCATGTGTGTTTAGGCTGTAATAATGTCTGCACCATTAATTAACCAAAAGAATTCCAGAAGCACATTGTATGAGGTATTTGGTAAGAGTGTATGTTTGGTGGGTTGCTGAATTTGAGAAAATAGGAAGGGGGAAGCACTTATTAAATGAAATGTCTAGACTCTTGTCTGCAGGCATCAATTGACTCTCACCTATTTGTATATTCATAACACATCTCTAGCATGATTTTTCTCAGCTGTCACTTCACAGCAACAAAGTGGCAGCAGCAGTGCCTTAGACACAGCATTTATAACTATCGGAGCAGCAAAACAAAACAAGCAGTCATTCCCTATTGTACTGGGTTTCTTTTGTCTTTATGAAGGAAGAAAGGGATCTTCAGCTTCTTAAATATTTTTCCAAGATTAAAGCAAGTAGATATTTCTGTTCTTCTTTAGTCTGGTATGTTTTCACTTATTTTATGCACACCTCACTTGCTTTGCTGTTTTAAAACCAGCGGCACTGTATTTTTCTAAACGCACTAACTCTGTCCACACTATTTGGTTATGCAACTCCTTTCATGACCTGTATGGTTGCTAGTCAGACTTGATCGACAATATTTCCTCTTAGACATGCTAGATGTGAATGCACAGGAGGCACTTTTATAAATGTAAAGTACCTTCTGATGCCAGCCTGAAACACTTTTTTAAAAAGAAAAAAAAAAAGAAAAAAAGTAAAAGAAATCCCAATAGCATTGGTACTATTCATGATGAGAAGTAAAACTGAAACAGTATTTTGAAACGTAAACTTCTAAAGTAGTTTCAGGTGACTGACATCTGTATGCACAAGTTAATTCCGAGAGAACACAGTAGATTATATCCCCTACGTGCATTTCTGTAGCTGTTTGTTGCCCCCCTTTAATGTTCTAAGATTTGTGGTGTTAAGCATCTGTAACAATAATAAGTAACATTTCATGTAATAATTCATGAAGACTGTTCTCTCTTATTAGCATGTCAAGGATTTATTTTCAGAAAGCCCTAATATGTATATTTACCTCTCCATTACAAAAGAATGAAATGAAAGGAGATGGTAGATGCTAATTCTTATGAATATCTTGGCTTGCTGATAAGCACATGATAATGATTGTAATGCAGTTTTCCACTGGAATAAAAGCTTTTTTCCCCTGCATCTTCCTTCAACAAAGCCCAGCCCTCTTTTCAACCAAGACTGTTCCAGGAGACTGTGTCACTCGCTTTTGAAATAGTTTAGGAAAAAAACGCCAACACTTTTATGAAGAGATGGCTCCAATAATTCTTTTGTGTGGTTTCACTTTCATGAAAACCTATGAATTTTACCTTTGATCAAATCAAGCTAGAGGTTTTGATTCTGCTACCAATATATATCAGTGGACTGCTGTACACCATACAGATGTTACTGATTTCAAGGATCAGGTATAGCATGAAACCTTCAGATGTGGTTTGGGATTGCAATAGAATATCAAGCACAATACAATGGAAGAATGAGCATATGTATATTAAAATAGGTTATTTTTATAGTTAGGGAAAATGTCTTGGAAGTACTTTGGTTTTCCCTCCTTTTTCCTCCCCCTCTTTCCTATCCTTGAAATACAGAACTTCTTAGTTAATGGACTGTAAAGTGGATATGTCCTGCAGGGCAATTTTGTCTTACCTGAGAGGGCTGAGGAGAAGTAGCTGTTGTTTGGACTATGAATTAAACATTTCCCATCTAGTGAGTGGTTAACTAGGACACCTGATCTCCTGACTGCTGGCAATGAGTACCTGGCCAGCTGACTTGTATTCAAATTGGTCAATGCTTCTCTTCTTTAAAATAAGGATTTAAAAAAACCAAAACATAAAATAGAACTGTTGTTAAGAAAATAAATAACCCTCATTACCCCCATTGGTGGGTCATTAATTTTTGTTTGGCTTTGCTAACCTATAATTTTGTAAAATAGACCTAATAAATGGTGATTGTATGTATCATGTCTAGTAGAGATTAGTGTTTCAGTTTCTGCCGAAGTGGAATATTGACAGTTTAACCAGCCTGAGAGAAGCAGTGATTTATTTGTGTACTCACAGAGAGGGAGAGATGGTAATTTCATGAGAGGAATGGGAGGCAAAGTTGTTAAGGCATATTATCTAACACAAGGAGAAAGTGTTACCATTGCTTCAGGAGAGGCAGTGTCCTAGGTGCTGGTACCTAGGCTTAATTTATCCTGTTACAGAAGCATATGTGATGAGATAGAAAATGAATTAAAAAAGATAGCATACAAAATAATTAGGTTACTGGTGGTCTTCACACTGTTAGTGTTGATTTGCTATACTGGGCAACCGTAGGAGTCCAGGACTTCTATCTTTCTTGTTGGCTGTCCTCTTGGAAAGCGTCAGTCACATGGACTAGTTCACTGCCCCAGTTTCTTGAACTGAAAGGTGCAGATAATGGTTGCAAAACACCTGAATCAATAGTGTGAACATGTGGATGGGATGTACCATGTCAGTATATTATGAACTCATGCCATAATGATTTCTCACTGTGTCATGAGAAGGTTTTAAGATGAAGATCTGGTCTTTGCTTAATTCAGATGAGTTCCTTCTTTTTACCCTGAATGACCAAAAGCTACTTTGTTTTCAGTAAGACATTACTTTAGATTGATTTGCTTGAGCACAGAGGGGTTTTTGTTTTGTTTTAGGTTTTTTTTTTTTTCCTCTCCAGTGAAGACAAGGTCAAAGGGATTGAAGTAGCTTCTAGTTATGGTATGTAGTTCTGACTTGTGTAATATCCTTTAAGATGTTTGCTATTTTTTTCTTTTGGGTTTCTTTGATAAATCAGATCATAAATATGTGCAATTTTTTAAATAAATAGGAAAAAAATACCTCTATTCTCAGGTCCTCTGGAAAAAAACCACATTGCTGAATTCCCCACAAACTGGAAGAATTTAAATAGAAAGGAAAAGTCCTTTAAGCAAAAAGCATTAATTTTGCTGTCTTAAACTGGAAGAATAACTCAACTTTAAAAAGGAGCAATAGACAAAATGATTCGTTCTGTAATACACAGTCAAATAACCTGAGCAACATATGCTCTTCCTCCACTCTCCCCTGCCCCTCTTGAGGGAAGGAGGGAAAATTTTTGAAGCAGGGCAAAAATATTTAGTGTTAGAGCCATGGTGTCCAGCTTGCATAACTTATTTATAGATGGGTTCAGATGTTGTTTAGCTGTCCTAAGATGGTTTATTTTGTTAAGATTTGTTTAACTTTATCATTAAAGGGGATGTACCACATAACAAAATCTTTGATTTTCTTGTTTACCATTAACTGCTAAGTGTAAACAACTTGGAGATAATTAAGTCTTAAAGCTGTATTCAAATGACAAGTTAATGCTTAAAATTTTCTGTGAGTGAAAGCTGAAATTATTTGTGTCAAAGAAGTAAAAAGCTAGAGCAATATAGTTCTGTTTAGTGTGCACATATGATTTTCTCGAAAGCTCTTAGTAGACTGCTGCTGTAGGATAGTGTTGATTTCTACCAAATTTTACAGTGACTTTAATCTGGAAAAACTGACTGTCATAGAGTGGTTTCTTGTTAATGGTGATGATGGGTTTCATGCATTCTTATGGATATCTGATAAATTTCATTACAGACATGTACTTAATACACTCCTGAACATTGTCTTAGAAGTTTAATAAGTAAAGGACCTTTTGAAGATGTTAAAGCAAGCAGTACAGTACTGAGATCTTGGAAGCATCATTAAATTCTAAAGGAAAATATTCTGTTCTGGTTTGTTGGTGTGTTTTTTTGTTTTTTTTTTAAACTTCATAAATCCCCCTTATTAAAACACTTCATAAGCAGCACAGTGAATAAGACAAAATGCTGCACACTGCTATAGTTCTGGTAAACCAGAAGGTTTGTACATGTTAAATCTGCTTAGTTTCAGTCTGTATTTGTATATATCTGGATAATTTATTTATTCTTTTTAGCCTTGAGTGGTGTTTGTTCAACACTAGACAAGTGTGGTAGATAAAAACAAAAATACTTTTCAAGACAGAGTGTGTATGTTAGAGGTGCTTGGTATGTGTAGTCAGGTGTGAGTTCAGACTGGAAAAAAAGGTTTCATTTACAATGTGGGAGCATTCTGGCTTGAGCCTCCAGGAAGGCTGATATTAGCCATTTGCTTTGCATCATCTTTCTGTCAAAGGAATCACAGTTATGTTTTTGGAATTATGTATCATATTGTTTGAAGACAAGAGCCTAGAATTACTGATTAGTATTTATTGTAGATTAGAATAGACAGAAAGGTGTTTACTCATTAGAAGAGTGTGATGGTTCACTGACTTCTTTCTGTCTCATAGAAATTCTGTCACACTTGGATAAAGCCGTGGTTTGATTCATGTATAGTCACCATAAACAGCATTACAGCTCTGGATTTTATCATCACCTCAAGATGTGCTCATACTCCTCTGAGAGCTACTTGTGTGTAGACAAACTGAGTATGCAGCCATAGTAAAGAGCAGGATTTTGAAGTGGCTTTGTACTTCTTAAGGGGAAACGCCTTCAGGATATTATATCCTTGAAGCTTGCACTGAAGTCATGTAGACTTGTGTTTATGTACCTGTGACACTTGTATCTATCTGTGACATGGTAAGGCTGTGGTTACATTTGGTTTTCTTATGGTAGGGTAGGTAGATCTTAAAACAGTATCTGTTGGGGGACAGTGTGTGGGTGAGAAAATGAGGTGTTTACGTCTCTAAGCTTTATCTTGCTTTTTTTTCCTATGCCTATAATTAAATACATGAATATTTTTATTAGCTCTCACCCATTTTTCATCATATAGAAAAACGCATACTGAACTCTAGTAACTTAACTAGAATTCAATTCTTCAATCGCTTGTTAAAAGAAACATTGTAATGCTTTTTTTCCCCTCTGATACTTTAATGCAGAATTATAGATTTAATTTTTTTTTCCTGTGAACTTTTCTGGCCCGTTAAATCTTTCAGGTTTTTCCTATTATTTACAAATTTTCTTCATCCATAAATCTTACATTGTGAATGATAAATAATTTTGCAATATCATGTGAACTAGCTTAAATGCTCCATTTACAGAGGCAAAGGAATGTGTAGTATTTCCACATTTTGTGGAAATGGATGAGTGGGCCTGAGTCCAGAGAGTGTCTTTGCTTTCACTGTAAGATCCTTCTTTTCCTCCTTAATCACCGTATCTGTCCACCAGAGCACCTGATGAGCTACTCAAAAAGAAATTTTCACTCTGTATTGAACTTGAATGTAGGCAACTTTTGTACCTGTTATCTTAATTTTGTTCTTCTGTATTTCTTTGCGTATTTGTGTATATTTTTTTGAGCTCAAATACAACGCACTTTCATAAGAAGCTCCTACTGTTGCTTTCTAATACAGTGTTCATGACCTCAGTGCTCATTATCAGAAATTGAGCTGTGATGGGAGAGAGGAGAAGTTTGGCCTAAATACACTGTCAAAATATTTGTGTAAGAAAAAAAATGAAATGAGAAAATAAAATACATCCATTTAAAATTATTTTACTATTTGTGTAGTGAGATTTCTGTCTTTGATATGAAAATTGATTTATTTCTGAATTCTAATTTTTGCATTCTACAAACAATAAATAAGATGGCAATGTAGGAGGAGTTACCTTTTCCAGCTGGATGTATATTTGGAGTTTTATTTCCATAAAGTCTCCTAGAACACTATTTTATTTTATTTTTTAGTGGGATCTATGGTGTTAGGTAAGGCAAAGACCATGAAAGGAATAATTTAATATTTCTGAAGTTATTGGTAAAACCTCACGAGAAATCCTGACCTCATTTACAGCAGTATTGGCTTATTGACCTGAAGCACTTGAAATAACTGTCTTAAACATCTCATGCAGAGGCTGGATTCTCCAGCTGATATATATGGGCACTGAAGTAATAATGTTATAGCTAATAATATACAAGTGGGGGGTGGGGTGTTTGTTGGTTTTTTGGGTTTTTTTGTGGTTGGTTTCTTTGGGTTTTTTAAAAGGTCATTTGCAGTCTCAAGAAGTAGAGTAGTCCTAGAATTCTTAGGACACAAGACCTATGCTGGGGTAGTTGGGCATCCAGGTTCTTGAAAAGATAATACAGAGTTGTCATGAAATGGGGAACCCCAGATTTCAGCACTTTAATGTAGCCCGCTCTTCTGATTTGTTGCACAGCACTGGGGAAATGGATTAACCTCAATCTTTTTTTCAGGAATAGAGCAGAGAGAACAATTTCAGTCTTTTATAACAGATGGTATGAATAGTTTATTTTATGATGCAAGTTCTAAGTGGTTTTATAATACTGTAATCCCTCTTCCAGCTTAAGAGGTGGAGTAGTAAACAACGACCTAGCAGGTAATCAAGAAACTGGCATTTGGGATTGCTGAAGGTTAATGAAGCTTCAAACATTCGCGTTTGATGGTTGATGGGAAATATTAAAATGCAAATACTAATGTCCAGAGGGCTTTACTGGTAAATTGACCTAAATTTTCTGAAAAGGTATGAGACCCCTAATTTAATGTGTCACTTAAAAAACACATTTGACTGCACTAGTCTGTCCTGGGAGTTCACAGTGTACGTAGTCTAAAGGGAGGATAGGTGGAAGCGTGTGGAGATACTACAAGTTACCTCTTTTGATCTGGAATTCCTAGACCACAACTGACCAGAAATTTATCTCTGAACACCTACTCAGCAATTTCATAATACTGCTTTTACCCCAAATTCCTTTGTCTCTACATTGGTTTTGATTAGAATTAATTTCTTGTTATCTGGGCCTTGTTCCTTTGAAGGCTGGACTTTTGTGTGTTTGCTTTTCTGTGATTTGAGTTTTCTTTAGCCATGTAACAGAGGGGCTGCTGAGCCGGTAAAACCAAGATCAAATGTTTGCTGATGGGAGACTCACACTAGTGTGATGAAAGTTCACTTTTCAGCAAGAAAAGACAGTGTTGGGGGTGTTGCTTGACAGCCAGCTGAACATGAGCCAGCAGTGTGCCCAGGTGGCCAAGAAGGCCAACAGCGTCCTGGCTTGTATCTGAAACAGTGTGGCCAGCAGGACAAGGGCAGTGATTGCCCCCCTGTAGTTGGCACTGGTGAGGCCGCACCTCGAATCCTGTGTGCAGTTTTGGGCCCCTCACTGCAGGAGGGACGTTGAGGTGCTGGAATGTGTCCAGAGATGGGCAACAGAGCTGGTGAAGGGTCTAAAGAATAGATCTTATTAGGAGCAGGGGATTGCTTAGCCTGAAGGAAAGGAGGCTGAGGGGAGACCTTATCGCTCTCTACAACTACCTGACAGGAGGCTGTGGCGAGGTGGGGGTCTGTCTCTTCTCCCAAGTAACAAGCAACAGGACAGGAGGAAACAGCCTCAAGTTGTGCCAGGGGAGGTTTAGATTGGATATTAGGGAAAATTTCTTCACAGAAAGGGTTGGTCAAGCACTGGACCAGGCTACCTGAGGGAATGGTTGAGTCGCTGTCCCTGCAGGTATTTAATAGGCATGCAGGTGTGACACTTAAGGACATGGTTTAGTGGTGGACTTGGTAGTGCTAGGTTTGCAGTTGGACTCGATTTTAATGGTCTTTTCCAACCCAAATGATTCTATAATTCTTTCCTCAGCAATAGTAGCCTGCATAGCTGGGTGATGATGAGAGAGATCCAGCAAGCCAAGTGATCTTTGTATTTTGGGGAAGTGCATGAAGTCAGTAATTTTATTGTACATGAAGAAGTAGTGTTTCATAATTTCATCCCAGCAGCTTGAAAACAATGCATCCTTCCTGATTTTATTTTGAGGCACATGTGTGAATGTTTGGGATGTACCAGATGGTGAGCTAGGATCTTGGCTTAAGAGCCATGACTGAAATTGTCAAAATAACATATGAATTCATATCAAGACTTCACAGTTAACACTGGTATCCAGTTAAGATCACTATGTTAGTGTCAGGAGCAGAAAGGCTGAATTTTACTGCATTTAGCCAAATGGAGCCATGAGTTTACTGAGGTTACAGTGCTTCTGATTAATCTATATGGTCTTCTGTCGCTGTTAACTATCCTGTCATTCCTAAGAGTGTAGCTTACCAGACTTCACCAGCTACCTGCTGGTGGAAAAGCATCCTATATCCTATGGCCTAGTGCTTTATTCAGATTGAAGTAACTCTTTGCTGGAATTTGCAGTACATTCTGTTGGACTACCTGCATTCAGTGACCGATATGTGACACCTTTTCTTTCTCATCTGGAGACTTCATCAGCTGTAGAGGCTGGAATTAGCACATTCTGCAAAAACAACCAAAAAAAGCACTGTTTGTTTCTTTAATTTTTTTCTTTGCATGTGTAGTATTATTGAGAATGGTGGCTGCGTCAGTGAAGGTACAGCTTTGTGTGGCGCTTTTTTTTTTGTTCCCCAGCAGAAGTCAGAAATTAAGAAAAAGGTTTACCTCTTGCTAATCCAGTGAAATTTTTTTTAATGAAAATACAGTAATTTTAAAAGGATTGAGACTGAACACATCAGAACATGTATGAGGACCTTTCCTAAAATATTCTCCAATATTGTAGTCTCAACATTCTTTATCTACACAAAAATAGTTCACAAATTTTTCTCCAATATTCTTCATTTCATATACAGGTTAGAGGTTTTCTGAATTCTTACTTATTAAAATATTCAACATGTTGTTATTAATGCTATACAGAAGTCCCAAAGAGATCTGTTGTAAAAAGTGGGACTTCTGTCTGCATCTGTTCACATGAATAAATCTATTAAGTACAATACTTTCCAGCCTAAACAATCTAACTAGTAGTTTGCTTCAATAATCACAACAAACTAGAAACTGTACCTCATATTTCATATTGCTTAAGTTCACTTAAACATTTCTTAATGTTTTAAAGTGACTTTTCTGCAGAAACTTAATATCATTAAAAAGTTTTGGAGTATGGCTTCTACTCAAGCACTGTTGTGCATACCTCCCACCGAGTTCAACTGGTGAGATTTTTATGGCATTTACTCTTAAATTTATATAAATTGGAAAATATAAGTCTCCCCTAACCTTTAGCTATGTGAAAGCTAATACCTGTCTGAAGCCAGTTGCCTGGGCTACTGCATGGTCAAGGGGGATGTATAGGCACCTGCAGTGTGTCATTCCTGCCTTTGTTTGGAATGAAACTATTTGCCATCTGGGGATGTATAGTCTGGTAGATCTGGCTGTGCTCGATTTATTAGATAATTAAACTGAAATGAAATAAAACCTCATATGTGAGATTTTTACTTTTCCTCTACAAAAAAAAACCCCAAACCAACACTTGACCCAACTATGCATGCCTAGCCTTTAATTTCAGGATAATTATTAATAGTGCTTGTCTGTTTCAGTGACCCAAATACTTGGACAAATGGTAAATATTGTATAGTAAGGCAGAACTTTTAAAATACAGGTGCCTGGTTTCAACTATATGCCTGTAGATATGGAAGTAGCATTGACCTGATTTTCAGAACTAGAGCACTGCTGGTTGTACCAACAAAAATAGAGCATGCTGACACTTTCTCAGAAACTGTTTTTCAGCATATGATCTCTGAGCTCAGGCTCTGAGGTATGTGGTAATAGGGGATTGCTTTTTATTTTTAATTTCTGAAGTTACTGTCCCAACCTGAAAGTATTTGGTATTCCATTATATGGAGGAAGACACATTTCTCTTTTAGTCTTGCTCTGCCTTTATGCCTCTATGCTATGTGGTGTACATGTTTTTTTGTCTTGTGAACTTCATAGTTAAATGTGTTTTGCATGAAAAAAAGGACGACTGCGGTTGTGTTAGAGTTTTAAAAAAGAGCCATCAAGATGAACTTGTGTTTCATCGTTCATTTCTAATTTCTAATTGTAAATCTATGCCACCTTGCTTGTTTGGAGTTGACAGTTAATGGCTTTATGCTTGATCAGAACTGTGGTATTTGGAGTGGAAGTTATTGGTCTGAGTCATCACTGGACATGGAGTGTGTGGGACTGAGGAATATGCAGGTGTCTAGCTGGACTAATTTAAAATGACCTTGCCCAGAACCAGATTAGGATTTTTATGTCAGTCATGTTGCCTTGTGCTCCTACCCATCTTCATGCAGTACATGACCCAGCCCTGCACAGATCCATATACTTAGTGGGAAGGCTGCTGCTCTCAGCTGGCTGGCTTCTGCACAGAGTGCTCTGCTGATGGACTGTAAGCAGCAAAGGCTATTTGCATTCTTAAGCTTCAGTAAAGTTAGTGATCAAGGGAATGCAAGTCTACCTCTTCGTGATTGGAAACTGTGTTGGTAGTGATTCAAGATAAAAACAAAACTAGTATTCTTGAAAATGCTTTTAAACTATTATAAACCTTGCTTTTATAATGGAGTGTTGTTCAATTGTAAGCCCTTTCAGATACAAGGGGTTACAGGGGTTACTTTTGTTTGCCGGTGAATATTTAAAATTCATGAAGTAACTTTGTGTAGGAAAGGTCTTTTATTTAGAAAACTGTAACAAAAGTTAATACAGGTCATCAAAGAGTAGATTTTCCACTGGGAAGCATCTTATTGCATGTAAGGAAGAAATACGGTGTGCTACAGAGGTAATGCAGTTTGTCCAGTCATCTCTCCTAGCCCTGTTATTGACTGAGGCTAACACCGCATGCACTTCCTATAGCAGACCTGGCTGGCATTTCTAACCTGTTGTGAAGCTATTGAACATAGTCTTGTAGCATGGGGAAAGAACGAACATTAAAACAAGCCCAAAGCTTTGATAAGAATTGTGATTTTTAATGATTCATATTTAGTTGGAAGTTTTTATTGGCAAAATCAGATTTTGCAACTCCTTATTGCCTTATGGAAAAAAGCAAGTGATCCCTGATCTTAGTATCGGTTTTCTCCCAGTGACAGTCTAACCAGACTTACTTTCAGAAGGCGTATATAAATGTATGTAAAGAAAATATCTATTAGATTTGAAGCAAATAATGTTTGTCTTCCCTTTATTCCTTGTCTTCATTTGAGAGACAAGTATGCATTCTGAAAAACAGATCCATGTGTAACATTACAAACAGCATTATAGGTTCAGAAAATTATATCATTTTAAATGAAGCTTTTTTAGAATGCTATTGCTGTGCAAATATCCAGAAAGAGAAGACACACACAACACTTGAAAGCCAAATGCGAGCCATCACACTACGTTTCCTAGTTACAGAAATTCCTTAATGGCTGAATCTTTATAATTCTTGTAATAATCCTAGATGCTAAACTGTTGTCATTTGCTGTTTGCTATGGGCCATGATTGTTTTGTTGGGTGCAGATGGGTGGTCTTGTGCATCAGTGTTTTGGATTACACAAGGGTAGCACTTTAATTGTGTGAATTACTATATTCTCACTGTAACATCAAGTATAGAGAATAGAGTTGAGGGCTCCAGAGGCATAGCACCTTAGGAGCTTTGGTCCACAAGAAATCATTAGAGTGCATTTTTAAAGGCAGCGTTGAGAACTGTCTGTGCATATTACAGATTCTTAAGAGAAGCGCAGTAATTCATCCTATTAAACATATCCTGCTGGTGACAGTGCACAAAAGACTGGCTTTACTGTGCAGCAGCAAGTCCACTTGGAGATAACAAGTTTGACAATAATTTAAATTAAAGAATTTAGATTTAAATTTAGAATTTAAAGTAAAGGTCAGCTTTATATATTTAAGCTTTAAAAACATAATTAAAGGACAAAGTAATTTAATAGCCCCTGTGAAGATAAGATTGGTGGCATGGTGGGGAATAAAAAGAGGAGAAAGAGGTGAACTTTTAGCCCAACCACAATAAGTGAAATTTATTTATTTTTAGTCCCTCAAAAGCAAAGCATTGTCAGAAAGATTACCCCTACTAACAACCAAGTATATCCTTAATGAGATCAAGGAATCAAATCTCTTACAGAGCCGGTGAAAAACCACCTCTCTGATCAATGCAACTGTATCTTGTTTGTTTTGTAACACTAACCTCTGTTGTATCTCCTTTGGTGTTACAGCAATAAAATCAAGTAAACCGTTCCGTAATTACATTCTTTCCTTTAGAAATCTTATTTTAGAATTCTAAAGTGTGTTTTCTGTTTGCTTCAGGCAACCCAAGCTGACAAAGAAACTCTCACAACTTATCTGATTTCAAAATCTTAAGTGTTCTTCTTGGAAGAGTAATGGTGCTAAAGACGAGCTTACATCTTCAGAAGAATCTTGTGTGTTAGTGGTCCCCAAGTATTTTTGTTTTCAACGATGTTACCTAATTTTTAATTACCTTTTTATCTGTGTGACAGAAGTTAGGCAAAAATAAGTAAATATAACATGGAAAGATGCAAAGTTACTTAAAGAAGCCCCTTCCCTGCAAAACAACAATGCAAACCCCTCATTTCTAAAAACTTGAGCCAGGGTGAAATACGGTGATATACATGTGTAATGTGTTTAATGATACAGTGTTTGAGATATGGTAACTGATTTTAAAAGATCAGGTAAGCAGTAAAAAAAACAACCAACCAATTGCTTTCTGTGAACAAAACCAGGAACAGTAGTGTGTTTGGTGCTTCTAGTTGACATTTGGCATCCCTGCAAAATCTGAAAAGAATCCAGTTGCTTTTCAGGTTTGAGGTGACAGGATAGTATGCTTGTTCCGATTGGAATTGAGCAAAACAGTATCATTTCATCATATATGTCTGCTGATAGTAAAGACATTGTTTCTGGCTTGAGAGCACTAGGTATCTGTGATGCTAAAATGATTCATCATAGAAATGGATTTTAAATTGCTATATACAGCAAAGTCATCTTGTCTAACCCAGAACCATTCAGTACTATCAAAGAAAGGTAATGTTCCTCTGGGTTGAAAGTAAAATATACTCAATTTTTTTCTTGTGATACTTCTATGTCATGCTGGAAGGTCTTGCTTTTTGAATACTGTTTGGCTGAGAAATTTTTTTCCTGTGTTTGAGACATACTGATATTTCTTCTCCCAGTAGAAGTGCTAGATGAGATGTTAGGAAGAATGTGAAGTAGCAAAACTGATTTATGAGCCTGTTATCTGACATGACTTGAACCTTTTAGGATTTTTGTGTGACAATTTAGTATGTTAGAAGATAATTCTTTAATTATTATGTCACAGAAACCCACACAACTTCAAATACTGCCAGATCTCTCAAACTTTCCAGGACATGTGGTCCCGTTGTATTATTATTTTTGATTTAAACCTTTTTGAATATATGGGGAATATTTCTTTTATACATAAGGATGTCTGTGTTTGCATTATCAAAGAACACTTGGTCACAGATATAACAAAGGAAAAAAGATAAAGTTTAGGCCAAGAAGTTTTCGGGTTTTTTTTCTCTCAAGTAACAGCTCTTGAAAGACTTCTAAGGGAAGGCAGGGTCACAGCAAAGTAACATTTTGAACCCTGAAAGTTTTGTTCACGTTTTTGCCTGTGCACTGTGCTATTAGTTTGTTTCCAGTTAAGATGCATGTGACTGAGGGAGTCTGTCTGGAAAAAAGATTTGAAGTGCTGTGGTTTTCGGTGATCTCACTTTTATAAATACGTGTCTTTTTAAGACAGCAATTGCATTAATTTATCAGGACTGCCTATTTTTAGAGGTGATCACCTGCCTCCACACCCCAGGAGTCATCTTGTCACTTTTGTAGAAGGCAGGTCTTGGAGATGGTAAGCTGGCTTGTGTTCCTGTTGGGAGGCAGTGAAGCGGACAGAGTGGCAGTGTATTGCTGCCGATTCCAAGGCACGCTCTGTCTGCAGCAACAGCTTGCTCTTGTGTGCCAGACTGGCTCAGTCCTGTACATTTGCATCCTTTTGTCTTTCTCCGTATGATTCTCTCATTTTTCCTGAGGAACTCTCTACCCGTGTTCAGCACAAAAAGGAGTGGCAATTTGCTTAATCTAGATGCTGATGGAAAGGCAATGTACAATACTTTCATTTCCAGTATTTTCTTTACTCAAAGAGAAGCACTTTTCAGTCATAAGGAAAATGAATAAATACAAATGGTCCACAGATTCAGGAAATAAATATCTGCTTTTCATCAATCTGTCTGTGCAGACCCAGGACTAGTTCAAGACTCAAGGTCTCCAGGGTACATACTTCTGTAATACCATCCTCCTGGTTCACAGTGGGGCCAAATCACTACGGCTAGGATTTATTCCTGTAGTAAGGTAATGCCTCTGCACAGGTTTCTTTCACTCCCAGGATGAGTGTTGAAGCTGAAACACAGTTGGTTTTGGTACCATGTTACCCCTTTTAATTAAGAGTAGCACACTAGTCACAGGTACAGACAATTTCAGATTTTCAGATTCCCATGATAGCACTGGTCATCTCTGTTCAGATTCATGTGTGAAAAGTCTCAGCTTCCCACCTGTCTCTGCTTGAATGTTATAGTTACTCAAGGACCCATTCAGATTTAGTCACTGGTCCAAGATCTTGTTTGACATCTCAGCATTGTCCATTTGATATGCTTGAGGCATGTTTCAGAGCCATGTTCAGAACTGGTACTTAATTAATTTCAAATTGAAAGTGGCCTTCTCAGCTGAGATCATTTCAGCCAGAGAATGAGTCAGCTGCAGGTTTTTATGGCTGATTATTCCTATGTGATAACGTTTCATAGCAACAAAGTGATGCTGAGCCCTTGCTGCAAGTTGACTCCCAAATGGTCTTAAAATTCTAATTGATTCCGTAAGTAGTGCTTTTTTTTCCCCTTTCAGCATTGTTATCTGTAGGGAGATGAGAAGTTGTTCTCACTGCATGTTGCCAAAGCTGTTACACCGCTGACATTAAACTATTGGTTTTCTGTTCTGCCTGTAGTTCCAAAGGCCAAACTACTAAGTTTCAGAAAACACTGGAAGTGAATAAGTGAGTAACAGTCTTTGTTGCTGTATTGCCATTTTTGCTGGTATTCTTTTCTCCTCAGATGTCAGAATTCAATTGAGAACCTCTTTCTGATTCAAACAGGGTGGTTTCTGAGGTGTCCCAGATGCCCACTGAATTTGTCAAGCAGTAAGCACTGGATTACACTGATAGAAGTCTGGTTTTGAAGAACAGTACTGCACTGATGCACCTGTGTGTATCCCAATGTGTAGGAGAGTTACTACTTTCTAGTCTTTATGTTGAGATTCACATTCTGACTTGCATCCTCAGCTGACAGAACCACTTACTGCCACTGTGGAGAACACAGCTACTTCCTCTCTTACACTCCCTGTTTCCTCCCACCTCTCTTCTGGAGTCTGCACTTTTTGACGTGCTTTGCATTCCTTTAAGAATGTAAGCAGTTCTGGAAGCATTTCATAGGCTGCTTTTATGTAAGTGCATGGAGAGCTAAAGCTGGGAGGTGTGTTATTGCTGAAAAACTCAATTGCATGCCTGTGACCTTCAAAGGGTTCTGCATTAACTGCAGTATTTTGTCTCAAAAGTGAATTTGGCTCACAGTGAAAGATGCTCCTTTTGTCAGCTTGAACAGACCAGTTGTGTTCCCAACAAACTGAAGCAGGTCAGCAGCTAAGGCTAAATTCTGGGCTGTGCTCTGTTGCAGAGATCTGCCGTGAGCCATGGCCAGAAAAGTTGATGTGAGAACTGCATGGCTGGCTTCCAACAGCTTTGATGATGAACTCTTTTATAGCAAGGGCAGGTACTGGTGTTCCAAACCAGAGAAAATTGTATGTAATTTTGTGAATACCCATTCACAGAAAAAACGGGTAAAGAGGGCTTGAGGATGTACAGGTCTTTATTTTTTTTTAAATATATGGGTTTTATGCAGGCTTTTTAGGAGTTGGCAGCATATCTAAACACCTGCTGCAGTGTTTAATTAAAATACTCCAGCTGAATGGAAAGCTTTTCTTCTGACCTTTATTGAAAAGCAAAGGAGTATTTGACTTTGCTTAGTTCTGACAAAAAAACCCACCCTAGTTTTCACAGGAAAAATACAGGTGATGAGTTTCCAGTATGAAAATTGTTAATTTAATTTTTCCCTACATAATTGTTTGAGATTATCTAGTTGTATTGTACCCATTTTTGTTTTTAATTTGTTTGGATTAAAGTTGCACAGAAATAGAGACAACAATTAATTTGCAGCTTATGGTGTGATATATTGCAATACAATTACTTTTCTCTGAGTCATGGCTGTGACATTTTCTTCATTATTTAACATTGCATGATTCACCTTTTGGTCCAGATTAAAAAATATGCCGTGTCCTACAGAATTTACAGGTTCGAACAGAAGTAAAGCATTCCACTTGTGACAGGGTGAATACACATAAGCTGTGCATTGCACAAAAATTTTGAATCATTCAATGAAAATGCATTTGCAGTGTGGTGGAATATATTTTGCTTTAAGTATGTTTATTCAGATACAGTTCTTACCTTAGTGCTGTGAACAGTTTTTTTTCAGTAGGGATAATGTTGTGAATAAACTTTGAAAGCATCATATGACAGTTGTATGTAAAACCAGGTAGTTGCAAGAGAAATAAGTAAATATCTGTAAATACAATGTGATGCATCTAGTCGGAGAACGTCTTACAGTTAAAGGTAAATACTTAGGTGTATATCATCTCTGGAGAATAACTGGCTGAGACTTTGCTCTTGAAACGAAATCCCCGTTAATTTTGTGTTACTTGTTGTCAAGACGACAGACAGAAACATCAATTTCAATGTTTAAAATAGTTTAAATTCTAATATGGATGCAGCATCACCTTTTCCTAGCATAAACTGAAGAAAAACATCAGATTGGCAAGTCTAATTGTCTTGCAATCTCCAGAACCAACATACCATCTGTAAGGCTTACAGTGATTTTACTTTCGTATGCGTACATTTTGATATCTTTTCTGAGTCTGTCCAAAACTCAATTGGGAGTTTTATACCTGTCCACTTTGGCTTGGACTAGGACAAATGAGGTTTGCTTGAGGCAGGAGCAGAGAGTTCTCAGAATCTGTGATGTCTACAGTAGGTGACAATTTCTGTTTATCACTGAACTGATTTACAGTAGTTTCAAACGCTTCATGTCTCCTTACTAATCCCACGTCATCCAGTCATGTAACCAGGGAGGAATTTCTGAATCCTGACAAACAGAATTCCTTACAATGCATAATTACAATTACATGTGCTGTAATTTACTTGCATTTTTTTCATAAGAGAAAAATGTATGGCTTAAAGGTAGAAAGATTTGGGACATCAGGGCATTTTGACAATAAACTATGTCTGTCAGAATGGGAGCCAATATGTAATGTTAGCAATCAGCTAAGAGGCACTTCATATGGCCTGGTATTAATCATACTGTCAATTTTAATTCCATGGGCATCCTTCTTTCCAGTTTTCACTTAGAATTTATTTCAAGAGCATGATCAAAGCTCTGCTGTTCATTACATCCAGCATTAGCTAATTTGGCTTTTGGCAACTCTTATCCCAGTTCGTATTAAATGCTAGCCATAAATTGAGATAAAGGTTGTGCCAAAACATTTCAGGATTATCAAATGGTAACATAGAGATGGGTGCATTATCACGATGCTTTCAAGACTGTTGGGTTGCTGCAAAATTAACCATTAGCAAATACTTACAAGCTCCAAGACAGATTTACACCTATAGTGCTTTTTTTCATGTTTTTTGAATTGACTACAGGATGAAACAAATGTGAGAAAAACCATGTAACATTTCTGAAACGCTTATTTGTGTATGTTGTAGTTTTATAGAGACTTTTATACAGACAGTTTTCCAAGTGTGTTGTATCATAAAAATATTTTGGGTCACAGAATACACCGTGTTTATAAAACCAAGATTATTAGGGTAACTGTTTTTTCCAAAACTGCAGTCAGTTAGAAGTCTGTGTACAAGTTTGATATAATTTATCAATGTTCTTTTCTTTAGTATTTTTTCTTTCAGCAAGTGTTTCTAGAACCTGCTGAATGTGTAATTTCTAGTGGTAGATGCAGAAATGGCAATTCGCCTGGAGAGAGGGGAAAGTGTTGTTTGGGTATGTAAAATATAACACCCTACCTTACCAGCCCTTGTCCTTCTTTTTTCATGTTTCAGTCTTGAAAAAGTGGTCTGAAAGTAGGCTTAAAAAGTCCAGTGTATAAGATTTATAAAAAGGCTTGAACAGACACATAAATTATGAGAAATAAAGAACTAGTGGCTTTTTTGCACCATCAAATAAGTTGGTGACAAAATTTCTGTAGATTTCCAGGCTGCCTCACATCTTAATTTTTACTGTTGGAGAAAATTATGGAGAACATTGGACACCTAAGTCTTTTCTAAAAAAACTAATAAAACCAGAAATGCTTTAGTTCATTAGTGACTGAATACGATGCATAACAGCAGTGGTTTAATCATTACTAAGAAATAAATAATAAAGTTATTCACTAAAAAAAACCCTAAAAAGTTGTCATGACTATGCAACTGATCAGATTACTTGTGCTTTCAAGTTTATTAGTACGCCAGATGACTTACATTTAAAGTTCTATCTGGTTTAAATACTGCCTAAGGCTTTCCAAGAGCAGGACTAAGTTTCACAAGCAGAGCTGACTTGCTTTGCTTGCTTTCTTGCTGGTCCTGTAGAGCTTTTTTGAAAACAGAAGGACAGTATAAAAATATGTGAGGGCCGTAGAGACCAGCTTCCTCACTAGGAGATGGTGTTTACTTTATTCTTTGCTTTGTTTAACCCATTGCTTTTGCAATTACTTCCTGGAAACACAAGCACAGAATCTGCTTCCTTAGAGATTATCTTTTCTTTTTTTTTTTTTTTAGACTGTCATGTTGTCTTATATGTTAGTCTCTTGTGCAGGAGTGCTGGTCTGGAACTGGCTTTTTTAAAGTAGTGATAGTACTTGAAGCAATAAGTAGTATTTAGAATAAATTTACTTTTTCTGAAAGAAATCAATTCAATAGTGTTGGCGCGTAGGCTAAGATTTAACTGGAAAGGGTGATTTACCAGGGCTACTAGAGAGTAGTGCTGCTAATGTGTGTGTAACAATAATAATAAAAAAACCAGCAACCCTATTCTTATGCTGTAGCTTAATATTTCTTCTCATGATTGAAATGTATCTCAAAACTGCATATTAGAGCCTGGTATCTTTCTCAGTGTAGATTTCTGCTTGTGAGGTTTTATAGTGGATTGGTAATAAAAATACAGACCAGGATTTCTGCACTAATTAATACCATTTCAGAAGCGTAAATGTAAGAAGACTGTGCAAGCTGGCATTCATCTCTTCAGGCAGGTGAATTTACTAGATGTCACATCCTACCACCCCCAGGAAAAGAAGACATGCGTTGTGGTTCAGGTCTTAGAATTTTAAGACCCAAATCTGGACAGCCAGTTGCCCATGGGCCAGCGGTGGCCCTGTGGCTGAGAAGGCGGATGGGACCCTGGGGCACGTTAGGGGCAGCGTGGCCAGCGGGTGCAGGGAGCTGATCCTGCCCCTCTGCTCGGGCTGGTGAGGCCCATCGGGAGTGCTGGGCCCAGCACTGGGCTCCCCAGTCACGGGAGACGGGGAGCTGCTGGGGAGGGCCCAGCGGGGGCTGCGGAGCTGGTGAGGGGCCTGGAGCACCTCCCTGGTGAGGAGAGGCTGGGAGAGCTGGGGCTGTGTAGCTGGAGAGGAGAAGGCTGAGGGGGGTCTCACCGATGCATGTAAATATCTTAAGAGGGTGAGTGTCAGGATGGGGCCGGGTTCTTTTCAGTGGTGCCCAGTGACAGGACAAGGGGCAACTGGTACAAACCACAACATGGGAAGTTCATTCTGAATATAAGGAAAAACTTTACCTTGAGGGTGACAGAGCCCTGGCACAGGCTGCCCAGAGAGGTTCTGGAGTCTCCTTCTCTGGAGACATTCAGAACCCACCTGGACATGACTCTGCCTGTAGGTGAACCTGCTTTGGCAGGGGGTTAAACTAGGTGATCTGCAGAGGTTCCTTCCAGCCTTGACCCACCTGTGCGCTTGTGAGTCAGCAAATTATCTGGACATCATTTTTTAATCTACTTCTAAGCCTGGGCTTAAATGTTTTCCTGAACATAAATGTATTTAGAGATATACTTAAAACTAAACATAATGTTAATTACTCTGTTGAGCAGGACTGGATTTCACAAACGTGCTGGTGCGAGCAGTAGGAGATTGGTGATCTGCTCTTACCCTTCTGGTGGTCTGTGAGATGCTGTCAGAAATGCAGCAACCAGCTTTCCTTGGGTAGCCTTTGTGGCTGTGTGTTCATCGTCTAAGAGGATGAAACAGATATTCTGTTACAAATTACCAATGGAGCAGATAATGCTATCTCTGCTTACACTTTCTGACCAATTTTATAATTAAGGTTCTGTTTAGTTGCATCTATCTCAGCTATGTTTTAATGGGGCAGGCTGAAACTCTCCCTGCTGTATGGGTTTTTTTTAAGTTGTGAGTTTCAAGTTTCTGCATTTTTACATAAATGGCTTCTTGCTTTTAAGAAAGGAGAAAATATACAAAACCAACGTAGAATATTTATAAATACATAAAAATAAGATTACTGTTATGTTGAGAAGACACATTGTATCTGTGCTCTGAAGTAGCAATGGGAAGGCTGACAGCAGGCTCACTCTGATCTAAAGCATGTGCTTTATGATGCTGCTATGAGAAAACTGCCCAGATTTGGCAAAGGCAGGTGTATCTGAAACATCTTTGGTTTATGTGCTTTGTAGAGACTTAAAGGAGTGCAGCGGGTAAAAGTGCATGAATGTCTCACCTGAACTGAGCATATGCTAGTTGAGAGCTGAGGCAGACTTCACTGTGCCAGAGTGGCAAGAGGCATTGAAGCTGAGGCGGGAAGGCGGCACTTCGGTCCTCGCGTTTCCCTGGAGTTTTGGCAGGGAAGAGGAGAAAGCTTATTCTGGCTGAAATGAGGGAGAGATGCATTATGGTGGTTTGGGATAAATGAGGTAGATGGAGGATGCAGATTGTAGCAGGCATCTGCACTGTGTGTGCATGCGTATGTCTGTAAGAGATGACAAAGTCTCAAGTTCAACAGGAGATGTGAAGAAGCCTTGAAAATAGGACCAACATGAAATAACAACTTTTTTATCATTCCCCCTTCCCAAGATTTTGGACATGTCTGTGGATAAAATGAAATTTTGAAAGGAATATCTGAGGTTTTTACTAAGGGAGATTCCATTCTCATTTGCAAATATTCCATAGTAATATGTGGGATATGAGGTTTTAAAAGCAACATTTATCAGAGTACCAGAAGAAAGGCCCTTTTTAAAGTCCCTCAGCTGTGATGATTCTGCTCCATTAGCAAAACTCTGTAACGAAGCCAGTTCAGTCTAAAAGTGGGAAACAAAGTTTGGTCATGCTTTCTTTTTATGTATATTGCAGAAATATTTGCTCATAAATTTATCTTATTGCTGTCTATTAAAGACAATTTAATTGGACTTCCTGAGCTTTATGGAAATCTTTCTTTGCCTGTATCGCTCCCTTGACAGAACTATTTTTCACTTTCATCCTGCCTTTTTTCTACTCAGAAAGATGCAAGACCCTCAAAGCTAAAAACAGTTGCTACAGAAAGAATAATTTTTATATTTTTTTTTTTTTAGTGTTTGATCTTAGCTTTAGTTTAATGTCAGAGTACTGTGATCTGGAGTTCTAGCAAAGAATCTAATGATCTCCCTGCCTTCTACTCCGACAGCAACATGATTTTGCAGTGATAGTTTCCTTTACATTTGGCAAAAGCATTTTGCATGTACCAGTAGAGAATAGAGGTTCAAAGTGATGTGCCATTCTCAGGTGTTGCCTTTTGTGAAGGGTTCCTTACCTACACAGAGTTAGTAACCGGTGACCATCTTGTTTCATAGTATGTGCTGGTTCTAGGCCGGACTAGGTCCAGATTTCTGATTTTAATTGAAAGTCTTTATAAATATTAGATTCTAAGATAGGCTTTCACAGCTACTGCTTATGTTCTTTTTTCTTCTTGTTTTGGTTTTGTTTTTTTGTTTTGTTTTTTTTTTAGTTTAGTAGATTGACAGGAATTGCTGCAGTAAGACCACTATAGAAATCAAATTAGCTGTTCAGAATTCCAGGAATTTAACCCTAATTTGCATTTGCTGTTTTAGAAAAGATGAGGTTGGGACCCACTGCTGCAAAACACAGCTGCTGCTTCTACTCTTGTCGGTGGCTTTGCAGAACAGAGTAGTTCTTCTGGGTCTCTTAAGCACCTGGCACAAGATCACAAAGAGTTTGATGGCACTGCATTTATCAAGGGGGAGAGACTCATTGCTGTTGCTCTCTGTGCCCTCTTGGTAAATTGCAAAATAGGAGGGGACTTTGCTGTTGGCATTGAAGAGCTGTGAATGCTATCCTGGGTTTTGCTCACAGTGAGATAGTCCTCTTGTAATCATGGAGGGCATGTTCCTGGAAACAATACTGCTTTCAGTGGTTGCAGTTATAAATAATGGTTGGGTTTGTAACCTGATTTAAAAAAAAAAACCCAAACAAAAAACCAAACAAAACACAAAAAACCCACCAAAAAATCCCACCCTAAACACAAAACCAACTCTATGAAAAGAAATTTTAGTACTGGGCAAATACATTTGTGCTAGTTGTGTAGCAAATTTTGGTAAGCTTTCATATTTTCATTTTATAATAATTCATACTACTGTTAATGTAACTTTATACCATGAAAGAGAATTTTGCTGTGTATTCTGGTGACTTATACTGTACTCAAGACATTTCTTTTTTGAAAACAGATGTCTTTTTTTTTTTTGTGAATCTGACTGGCAGGAATTACACTAAAACAAGATTAAGCAATTGGTACAGAATATGAATGACAAAATGAACACAACTACCCATCTCTCTATTTTTTCCTTCAGTTCCTCTTGAATAACTACTTATATTTCTTTAGTCAACTGGCAATTCCAAAATGCAGTATGAACTGTTAATAAAATTAGATATTTTCTTTTAAAGAAATTTCATTAATCATATGATCCACATTCATAATTTCTGCCACTTACCTTCTCAATTTTGTTCCTATTACTCCTAATCTGCAAATAGGAACAGCTGGAGAAGTTATCCAAGGGAGGTTGTTGCTCTGCTGTATTTTTTTCAAGTTCACTGGGAATTATGAGGTAGAATTGAACTGAATTTGCAGTCTGTTAAGTCCAGTGTCTTTTCTGAGGTCTTGCACACAGGGATGTCCCATGCAATTCTGAGCATTTTATGACTGATAAAGCTTTGTTTTGGTGGGAGGGAAAAGAACATAAGCCATTCTGAGGAGTAAACCAAAGGTCTACTTAACTTAGTCATCTCTTTCCTAAGCATCCACTATGGGCCAATGTAAAGAGGATGATAGTAAGCAAGCAAAAGCAGTGACTTCCCCCATCTGTACTTGAGCTTTTGAGCCCTCTCTGGCTTGAAGGCTTTCTGAATCAGAGGTTCTGCCTTTGTGTTTAAGGCTGTATGTTTGTGTTTAAAGGCTATGAGTTGTGCTAGTGTGAAAACTGACTTCTTTTCTGACAAACAGCTAGTTTGCATGAAAGGCATTTTTTAATACATGTGGGTAACAAGTAGCCTATTGCCAAAAACCCTGCCTCTGGAATGCTGTTGAACTGTTGAGCTCTGGTTAGCTGATACAACAATAAAATCCTTCACATGGTGAGGCAGTTAAAAAACATTGCCCTTCTAAATATATTTTTAAAAATACAGTGTTTTCAAGGTTTAATAGCAGTGCTTTTGTTGGTTGTATTTCTGGTTTGCCTAGATGTCTCTTCTATTCCTTCCTTGCCTCTATCAAAAATGGGGAAAACTTAGCCTGTCTCTGTTCTCCATAATATTATTTACATTTCCTTCAAATTATTCTGATTTATTTCCTTAAAAATTGTTTGGATTTGGAGCTACTTTGAGGCCTCTGTCTAAAGTTACAAGCTTGGCTTATGTTTTCAAGGCTTTTAAAGAGGCAGTGTCTGAACAGTTACACTTCTAAAATTTGATTCTTGCTTTTTAATAGGATTAAAAAAATATGATTCTTTTTTCTTTTGTTTAGCAAACTGAGATGAACCCCAGTCCAAGGGATCTGGGGCAGCTAGAAGCTATGTTTTGTGATACTGAGTCTTTTTTTTTTTTCAGCTGAAATGTCCACTTTAACTTTTCAAATAAATGTCCTCATTCAAATCCCTCAGTTTCCTCTAGTTCTTTCAGTCATTTGTCTTAAGTGTAAGATTTTACCCTAATCCTGTTACCTACTTTTGAGTTACTCCAAATTTTATCTCCTTATTTTGCTATTTCTAAACCAAATTTTTATCCATAGATTAGTTATTCCACTTCAACCTGTGATTCATTATGACTCTATTCTGCACAGGAGTGTATTCATTTTTATTATTGTCTTCAACATTTTACCTTTTTCCATTTGAGATTCCTCCAGCACTAGCTCTGAGACATGTTTTAATGTTACGTATTTCTAGCATAAACCAACATTGTTTGCTGTCTTGTCTTTTCTTTTCTTTTCTTTTTTTTTTTTTTTTTTTTCAAGAAAAGTTCCTTAGTAGCAGATGCTATTAAATTGGGTGGTAAAAGAATGTTTGTTTGAGTGGGAGAATGTTTTACTGTTGATGTAATTCTTTTTTTTTTTTGTTAATAATGTGGTATTACCTATTGCATTACAAACCAGACATGCTAATTGCTTCATTAACCTCTTAATCTATGTTCAGGTTTTCACTGATGATGTATTAGTGTTGCATTAATATTCAGCCTTCCTTTCTCCTCTTTAAATAAAGCATTAATCCTTGCACTAACAGTTTGTTTCCTAGACCTACTAACTATTTTTCTGTAATAAGTTTTTAAAAATAATTTCATGTTCTGTTACTTGTTACTACTATCTGATTTCTTACTTTAACTGGAATTGGCTTATTTATTTTCACTACAACTTCTGTGAAGTTTGGTGGTTTTGCTAGCTTCTTGCTCATGTAATTCCAGAATCTCAGGGGTCTTTGGTCTGTTATGTTGTTACTCATGTGCCCAAGTGCATCAAGATCATATAGTTCAACAAACTATTTCAGAAAGGAGCACTGATCTGTTCCATTTTAGAAAAAAAAACAAAACAGGGAAATTTGATAAGTAACTTGGACATACAATCTAAATGTAAGCATGTCTATGAGTATCATCATGTCAGTTGGAGCTTAAGCATATACTTAAAGTTAAGCACATATATTTAAGTGTTGCCTTGTATTGGTCACTGTCTTCTCAGCTAGGAGCAAGTTCATGCTTGCAAACATATAGCGTACTGTTAGCTCAGCCCTTGATAAAGTAAGATTTAATTATTCTTGTTTAGATAGTATTTATAGGTGACATAAATGAAGAAACAAAACCACTGACTTGTCAGTTTGGCACTTGGTTTTGGTGAGATGGGGGGAATGGTGCATGTTTAAATGAAATTTAAAGATTGCTCAATTACTAAACAGAACTTCATACTTGGTTTCTCTTAAATAAGCTTATAATTTTTTGTGATAAATTATGACTAATTTGGCATCTTATATGTGGAATGTTTCTTCATTTCCTGGACAGTTTCTGTTCATGAGTGTGCTGCTACTTTAAAAATCATATTTTATTTTGTTTTGTTCTCCTCTGATGCTTTTTCAGGAGTGATTTTAGATTTCAGTAACTTGTGTAATGCAGGAATTCTGTGTTCGTGTCTTTTTACAGTGTGCTTGCTTCATTTGTATCATGACAAACGTATATGTGTGCACATATGTATGTTGTTATAATTAAATCTAATTATATGTAATAATAGTTATAGGTGCATGTATATATATGTAAAAATTTCACTATGAAACAACATGTGCTGAGTGCGATAATTCAATTTCTTTATAGCAATAATATGTTTTAAAAGCTATTATTTTATCTGGAATCAAAAATGCAAAATCAAGTTAGAAATTTATAGTACATAGTGAAAATAGGATTATTATGAAAATAAGCCAAACTATATACGTTTATATTCAAATTATGAATGTCTGTAAATAGAAAAAATATGGAGTAGCTGAGGCTTAATATGGTTAGAGTATGCTATCAGTGTTGTACATGTCACAAGAAAGAATTGTTTATACCTCTGTTACTAAAATTTGGAAATAGTCTTATGCTGTTCTCGCCGTGCTTCAAACTCTACAGAGCAATATTTTTCTTTTTACTTGTTTTTCAGCACTTGCTACTAGCAATAAAGTTTATCATGGCATTTGTAATTCCGGATAAACCAAAACATATCCAGATAAAACTAGCCAAATTGGAATTTGAATCTCTAGAGGCTCTCAAACAACAGGTAAGAGCAACTGAAGTGTTGGTGGCCTGAAGGAAAGATAAACCAGGGAGATTCTGCTTTTGTTTTACGTGGATAAATGTGTATATCGTGGGGTTTTCAAATTCCTGTTTACACTGTATTAAGATTAGCTAGCAAAACTGTTCCACCTCTACCCCACAGGTTGTGGTGGCAGAGCTGGGGTGTCTGAGTGGGTTTTGGAACAGTCACTATTCACAGTGTACAGCACAGACTATTAAATAAAGAGAAAATAGTGCTGGTTTACCTCCACACATTGGATTGTAAACTATAGCGTTTCAAATGATGCTTCATTTTCTGTTAAACCATCACTGCTTAAAAGTGGAGCAGAGAGCTGGAAGTTGTAACAGATTCATCTGTCCTTTCAACCCACCAATGTGTGTCAGTCAACAGCAGAAAAATGGTTTTCCTTTTCAGACAGCTTGAAATTCCTGGTATGGTTAGTAGTATAGCAGCTTGTAATGTCTGTTGTCCTTATGTGTGCAAACATGCTTTGTTTATATTGTCACTTGTAAAGGACATTGGGATCTATAAAACTTCCTTTAGTCCCCTGGAGGTGTTTGTTTTTGCAGCATTAGGATTTCTTTCATTGCTAGAATACAATCACAAATAAACAGTTAAATTGGCTCGAATATAAGCAGAAATTGTAAACAGGCTGGACATGTTTAAAATAACTGTGTTGAGAACTAAGTATGTATGATGGATCGGTAATGTTGCCTTATTTTACTGTCTATACAATATACTCATTGCATAAATAAGTATATCGTAAAATATACCTTTTATTAACAGGCATTCTGAAGCAATTTAGGAAAATAAGGAGCTAGATATTTCTACTGAAAACTTCTGTTTTAACAAAACATTCCATAGAGTGAGTGGTGGAAATCACAAGACATCAAGAATCATATGGGATTTGCTCCAGTAGGATACAGAGATTCTACAGACCTGGTTTTGCAATGGCAACATTCTTTAGGAGTTTCTGACCGTACCATGCTAGGTAGGATTTCTAAGCTAGCTTCCATATCAGAAAAAACAGACAAAACCGCAAACCAGCATGGAGCTGCAGAGACGTGTTCACCTATTTATCGTTAGCTCACATTTTTACATTGCAGTGCATGGTTTTACATGAGCATATTGGTTTTGTGCTCCACATGCAAATGTGTAACCTTCTCTATACTGTTTTTTGTGTGGAATGGTAGGTTACTTTCTAAAACCTCTACCATAGCTGCATGTGACAAAACGATCTCTTAATTCTGGACAAACCGACCCTGTAAACAACACACTGCCTTTTCTAGTTAAAAAGCCACAGTTTTGTTTGACACTAGAACATTGCTGTTGAGGTCAGCACTGTCTTCCATAATCAGCCATAACAAAATAGAAATTACCATTGAATCTAATGCCTGGTAGTTTTGTTTTGCCTTTTTCTAGTATGTTGATATGATGGTGCCAGAAGCTGGTCATGGATCTCCTGTACTTTTTAGATAATATTAAAAGGAACAGGACTACATTTCTATTTTAGTTGTTCATTCTTTGTTTTCATTTTGCAGACAGGCAAAACTAGGTCACCCACTGGAACATTAAGCTCAAGTAAATATAGTCCCCTTTTGGTTATAATATGCCAACTGGAATATACACAGAATCTCTTTCCATATGAGTGTGCATGTCAGCAGTCAGGACTTCATCTCCTGGTCAGTCAGGACTTGCATCTGTGCGTTCCCTACAAAATACATGTGTGATTCCCAGTTCTGCAGGGTTGTTTCATTGATTCAGTGGTTAAAAGTTAGTCTGAATTTTAGTAAGAACCAGAAGCCTGGCAGTTCTCGCCAAATACTTCCAGGCTTCCTACAGGATTCAGGATGGTGGCTAGTTTTCAGGTGCCACTTTAACAACAAGTGTCTACCATCACCTTTTTAGATTTCCTGTGATTGATACTGTGCTATGTATCCCATAGACACATAGAGATTTAGGCTTTTTCTCTGGTCCCTTAATTTTTTGAGTGAAAAACATCTGCATTCAAAAGTAATACATTGGCAGCACAAAAAGTTACCAAAGCATTTATTTTAGAAGCACGTTTTCTAGTTCTTCCTCTCATTACTGAGAGTCATCATGGTAATGTATGATTTATATCTTACTTTCAAGCAAAAAACAGCCACAAAATCCCCCAAATCAACTTTTTAGAAAAACAGACATAAAAGTCTGGGACAAATGTGTTGTGGTATCACATGTTAAGGAGAAACTTGGGTTATATATTTTTGTGCAAATATGCATCACATTCCTCTCTTGATGCTATCCAGACATGCATGCCATTGTGTTTTATCATATGAGCTTTTTGAGTACTACGGTCTTGCGATGTAGCTATTAGAAGTGTCTTCTTCTAATCATCAGAACACCATCAGACTGTAAACATCTAAGATTTCAAAATGGATTGTTAGGCTCTGTGTATAGTGTGTGGAAAGAAAAATGGCCTAATACAGCTGCTCTGAACAGTTGTTATTGATTATGCTTGGGATCCTTAACGTTAGACAGTGTGAACACTTTTACGTTTTCGTTAACGTTAACCTAATTGCTTTTTAACTTGGTGCGGTGGGACTGTAACTATTCTGTTCAAATCCATTTGAAGATTGAGTTAGTGTCTGTTTGAAAGGCATTTTAGGGAATCTCAGCTTAGTAATAGAGATGAATGATCATCATTAGAGCTTGTTAAAACCTCCTATACGGAGAAAAATGCCACGATTAAAAAAAAATCATTGTATATTGGAATGGAAGTCTTGTTTTGAAGTTCTCAAACTTTAAGCAAGGTTGTTAGGAAGTTTGGAAATGTTTCTTTGAAACATTTCTTTACATAGTTTGTGTTAACACTGTTGAAAGGGAGTGGACTGTTTAATGGGTTGTAATAAATTGATCTATTTGGAAAATACTTGTTACAATACACTCAAAGTATCATAACAAAGTTTGTTGATATAACTCAAGACAAAATACTTTCCTTAATTTGGTTTCAGAAAGGTTAATGCGCTACATCTGTAGACTTTGCTTCAAATTGCCCTGATGTCCTCCAGCGTAAAGAATGGTAGGCTGGTTAGACTCTGTTGTTGGGGGGGGGAATGTGGATCTGGATATTTGCAGAGGAGCAAGACTGATTCCATTCACACTCCCTGAAGTGTTGTCACCTGGAAGGAAGCCTGCATGCTGGGCAACTAGATATGGGTACTGCCTGCTACTAGGGTGATGGACCTTTTTCTGGTGAACACCATAGTCTTTCTTAGGGAAGTAGCCAGCTAGTAAAGTGGGGTGAGGTGCCTGAGACTCCCCTTGCTGCTTTGCAGTACTCTGCTCTGTGGCATCTATTTCTTGCGAGCACAGAAGCATGCCACGCTCTTTGGTCTAGTTCCTATTTTAAGGAAGAGAGACCAAGTATAGGTGTGCCTGTGAGCAGCAAGGGAACAGTCAGACAATTCTTCAGTGGTTCAGGAATTACCATAGGCATAGGTGAGGACCAGTCCTGTAAAACTAGTGGGAAGGCACTACCTGGCATTTTCAGGGCAGTGACACT
The DNA here is from genome assembly GCF_023634155.1 of Falco peregrinus. Lineage (NCBI taxonomy): Eukaryota > Metazoa > Chordata > Aves > Falconiformes > Falconidae > Falco > Falco peregrinus. The sequence goes on from NC_073725.1 coordinate 14,399,042, forward strand.
GAAAGCTGCACTGATAAGCGTTTTAGCTTCTAGACAAACAAAGCTTAATGAATAGACAAAAGGCCCTCATGGCTGGAGACGAGTCAGCAGTCTATCCTTATAAAAGGTCTAAGTTCCAGAAACACAAAACAACCGCAGCTTAAATAGCATAACTAGCATTTTGTGGACTAGATTACAGTCATGTTTTCAGGTACTACAAGACTTTCCCACTATTCTTCCCATTGAGGCAAATATCAAATTACTACCTTCTTTCTGCACTGAAACTAGACCCAGGCAAAAGAAATGAGAGACAAAGTAGGGGAAAATAATTATTCATGAAATTGTTTTCTGAGGATAGAATACAGATTGTAGCAACTCCCAAGGTGACATATAGCTATGAGTAATTTTTCAATGAAAAATAGTTTTAAATGGTGTAGGGAATGGGTGTGTCTTTTAACGAAGTGCAACTACATAGACAGCATTGGTAGTAGCTCTGAAAGCAAAAGTTTATTAATGTAAAAATGCTTGTGTTTTTTTATGGTACTTTGCATTTAAAAATCTGAAATAGATAAATTAAAGATGTTTTTCTTTATAGCATCTCCTTCGCTATCTCAGCAGAATAAACATAGCCCTGACAGCAACAAAAGAGAAATAAATTTTAGTCCCAGAGTTTGCTTTTTCAGAGGAACTACAGGGGAAAAAACCTGTCCTTAAGCTGGAGCAGAAATGCAGGTGTGGAGGATTTTTTGGTCAGTGCATCCCTTCCCAGTTCCGTCCCCAGCCCTTACTTCCAAGGTGACCTAATTTATAAACATGACATCACTCCTGTGCTCTAGCTTCCTTTCTTAGTGTTCTAGCTATTGGTGTCCAGTAGCTTTTAATAGGAATGCCTTTGCCTTTCTATAAGTGAAGTCTTTAAATGCATCCTCTGAAGAAGCGTGTCCATCTGCTGGATATCTGATGTCCATCTGCAAATGCTCCACTAGGAGACTCCAGATAGATAACATACTTGTGACCAAAGGGCCTGGTCAGCTGATTGACAGTTGTCATTATTCCTCAACTGCCAGTAATGAAAAGGGTCAAGCTTATTGAACACCAGTGTGAAAATGTGCCTTCTTTATCCTCCCTGCTGTATTTCTTTTCAGAGTGAGATAAAGCAATGTGGTCATTCAGCCTGGGTCAAGTGGAGAAAGACCTTTTGCTCTTTCATGCAGTATCTCCCATGGTGGTTGTACCACCTACATACAATTGTTTAGTGGCAGTGGTGTTGTCTGAATATGCGTAAACAATTGCTTCAATTGCTTTGGAGTGAGATGTAGGTGTTTGTAAGTCAGTAGCACTCCTTCTTAATGATTTCCAGCAGAATACCAAGTTTTCCAAAGCAACAGTAGGTACAACATTCATTAGGATTTCTCTAGCAATATCATCCATTTCCTGAAAATTGGGTCTTATGTCTCCGTTCCCTCTCCAGGAAATGCAAGAAATGAAGAATGCTGTGACAGATCTCTGAATACAATCTACACTGACAAAAAACTTCTTTAAAATATGATAGTGTGTTAATTAGCTTCTTTTTGACAGAGATGGTGAGACAATGACAGAAAGAGACAAGTGTCTCTGCTTCAGCACAGTCATATGAAAAGTTTAAACTCCCTCATTCTGCAGGTATTCTAGCATGTAAAAGTTGCTGTTCTCTGTAGTAGAAACCTTCTGCTTCAAGTAATTTCAGTGCTTTTAACATTTCAATTCACTACACAGCAGCAGCTCTAATAATTGCAAAGCTTTCTGGTTTCTGACTGCAATGGCTGGACTTCGCTGTTTCCCCTAGGAATAGTACCCACTAGCACTAATCTCATCCTTTCCAGAAGGAATACACTGAGCTTGAGTGTGCTGTTCTGTCTGGCCCCTGTCCTGTCAGAGTGCTTAGCCTCTCTGAGAACAGCTTTCTGTAGCTCAAGCATCTCTGAACAGCTTTCTGTAGCTCAGAGCACAGCAAAGAGATACTGCTAACTTAGGGCTAAGCTAACTTCTGCACTGGGCAACATTGACACTTGGTTCTTGCACCTCTTCAAGCTGTTGTTCTTGCAGAGATTTTCTATTTACTAACATGTCTTTGTGTTTCAAAGATATGACTGTGGATGTGATGGGCCAACATAGCTGCTTGAACTGTCAGTAAGTCTCAGAAATGACCCTTCTTTTTTGGCAGGGGATGAAAGAGAACAGGACCTTTTTCTTTTTTTTTTAACCATTTAACCTTGGGAGAGCATGAGTTGCTAGTTAACATCCTGCTTGCTTATCTTGTAAAATGGGAACAGAAAACAGTTTTTGTGAGGCTGAAACAAACTCAGTGGATTTCTGCCTCATTCAGTACTATAGATACCAGAACTCGAGTGCTCAGAAGAGGGCTACCTGTAGCTTCAGGACTACCCTCAAAACACCCACTACTGAAAATAGAATCAGAAGCTCATTCTGTGCTCACAGGCAGTGCTGAGCAAACTTAAGGCTGCAGTCAGACAGCAGGAAAGGCAAGTAGCTGAAATGAAAACTTTTCATTCCAGTAATCAAAGATTTGCAAAACAACCTGTAGGAAAGGCTGTTGAAACTTGAGCCCAAACATTGAATTTAGTTTAAAATAGAATGTGAATTTAGGTTAAAATAGAATTAGGTGAAATAAAACACTGCTTTATGTTTTGACAAAAAAAAATATCCTTAAAAATAATATTGTTTCTAAAGAAAAAATATTTTTAATCTCATTTTTTTCCAGAAAAAATGTTTGGCTGCACTTTTTTTGATAGGCTTCACTGGTTTGTGTAATTAAACATAACTCACAGGTGATGTGAAAATGGAAACACGTTGTTTCTATAATCACTGTTGTTTAGTATAGGTTTTTTTAAGAGTCCAAGCCTATTAATTCAACTTTGCAAATGGGGTTTTTCCCTATTGAGTAGTCAGAATGCTTTCAGACATGTCAATATCACATTTACATGTGTTTGGTAGCAGCAGGGATATAATGCAAGTAAGATTAATTTTATTCTCCTAACATTTTTTTAAGCATAGAAAGACTCGCACCCAGTCATAGGAAAACAGATTGTTTTCAAACTTAGTTTTGCCAAGTGTATTGTAAACATGAATTCCTTTAATGCTGGCCCTTTCTTGAGGGTATGTTTCTGAACATTACTTTCAATATAAGAGTGTTAGCAAAACCAAAATAAATTATGATCCTTTAAGAAAAAAGTAACATCAAAAGTCCATTAATTTAGGAAGAAAGCTTTTGTGTCTCCATTTGTAACTTTTCAGCTGAAGGTGAGATGACACCAAGTCTGCCTGGTTTGCCAGTAAGTTAAACTTTTAAATATGGGGCCATTGAGAACTAACGGTATAAATATAAACTTTTAAATAGATATGACTGTAACGTGATGGTAGTTGATACTTTTGCATGCTCCTATAATAGGAACAGAAACAAAGAGTACACCCGCTTCCCAGCAGGTGTAATTTTCTCTTCCAACAATCCATTCATTCTCTGTGCTATTTCCAGGGTAAAATTGTCCATCAAGTTGTGTTTCTGTAAAAGCTGAGTCTCTCTGGAAAGACAGCCTGTTTTACCTTTCTCAAAGAGTCTGGTGGTGGAATGAACATCAGTCAGTTTGGTCCTGTCTTTTTCCCTGACATCCCGGGTCATTGACAAGATATGATCTCAACAAGGAAACCTGGAGTAAGGAGACAGGATAAAAACTAGGTTAACATTGCTTCTACTGTAAGAATACTGCAGCTACATGAGGCTTTCATAGTTTCAGAACCCAGAGGGGATTCCAATTATATGCGAACTGGTTTGAATACAAGGGAAGAGGCTATTCCATTTCCCATAGAAATGGGAGTAAAGTGCACAGTGAGATTTGATTTCAAGAAGTCTGGTAACAAGCTTTCAACAGGACATTCATGTGTCTATAGTTACAGACTTCTAAATAATGGTTGTATCTGTTACTGAGAAGATGAAGGACTAGAGTGAGAGAAAAAATGAAATCTCTTGTCTTGCTAAAATTTCTTCAAAAGAAAAGAATTCCAAAATTTTACACTTAACATGATTTGATAATGAAATTTTCTTTATAAACTGAACAGAACTTGGTGATAAAAAAAGTAGTATTTGTTGCAAGCAGCTATGGACTCCTACACGCCTATCACATTTTAAACATCCTTTTCCCTATGTCACCTCAAAAGATCCCAGTGGACAACAAGCCTTTAAAGGAAATGCTAGTTTAATTGAAATAATTAAATTTGACCCTAGAAGCTTTCTCTATGAGCAGGAAGATAGCAAATAGGATATATCTCAACTTCTCAGAGATGATGATTTCAGTAAAATTTTAGATGTTTAAATATGACTGGATTACCACCCCACCCCACCCCAAAAGAAAATCTCAGTCACCCTGTTATCTTTCTGAGACTAACGAGATCAAAAAGCAGGAATTCCTGAAAAAGAGACAAAAATTTAAAGAGGGTTCATGTCAATGTGTTGCTAGTGATGGCACTCACACCATGACTGAGTGTTTTTGTACGTGCTGTGCAGCCTGCTCGTGAAGATTCTAAGAACAAGTACCCAATATGATGTGTTGCCTACCAGCCACTGGGGTTTATTAATGTTGAACTTGAAAAAGTCTCTGTGTATGCTGATGCTGCCTTGAATGCTCATACTGTTTGTTGTATGAGAAATTGCACTCCCATATATGTCTGCCATTTCAGTGAGGTGGGTAAGACACATGCCAAATAGGCAAGTCCTTGCTGTATATATGCTTTGATAATTTTTTGTTCTGAAGTGAGATGTAATTCTTTGTCTGGATAACACAAAAGGAAAAAGAAGTGTTTTATATGTCTAATTTGTTTAAATTACACAGTGTCCATGAATACTTTATTACGTTATATATACAGCTTAAGTAGCACTTGCTTTTTATATGTTAGAGTAGTCCTTACGCAAATATTTTTGAAATTTTCATTATGGAGTACTTTGCAAAAGGTAGTTTTGTGGATCATTGCTTCTTGCACTCTTAGGTACCTTCCCTAAGTGTCTAGAGCTGCTATATTTGAAAATGTATTAAGAGGGGTGATTTTCAAGAGATAAGATAAAAATTAGCACTTGTTATGTTCATTCTGTGTTATTTTCCCTATTTTTCAGTCTGTGTTATTGACCTGAACATCTATGTTAAAGAAGTGCAGTATTTTAATGGGTAGGCCACAGCTTTTTTTTTTTTTTTGTAATCACAGATATGTACAAATGAACCAGATATAAACAGTGTCACCAGTGTATAGATACAGAACATCTTTGCTTAATTCACAAGAGACGGCAAAATCCCTCAGTACAGTCAAGGACTGTGTTGCTGAGTAAGAGGAGACATTCTATAGACATTTTGATGCGTCCCCTACTGAATTCACTTGTAGCACTGTCTTTTCTGATACTTTCTGCTGCAACTATGGCTCAAGATTCAGTCTGATAAGGGATCTTTTATTGCAAAGACCAGTCCATTGACCATCACAGGCTGGACCCTATCCTGTGTGACTTCGATCCCTATCACACAAGCAGTGACAGTTTGCGCAGTTAGCTCTCCAACTACCACTCTGCTGGTACTCACTAGTACTGTCTGTTAGGATGACTTTTTTTTTTTTTTTTTCCTCCCCTCTGTGAGCCTTCTCAGTGTCAGCAATGAATTATCTTAAATCACTAACTCCCTTATCCTCTCATCTAGTTGTAGTTGAGGATGGGTGGAATTGTTGGCCTTTATTATGCAAAGCTAGACAGAGGAGGACTGCATTACAGGGGGTTTCAGGCTTTGAACACCTCTGGCTCTTGAGGTGTTTTACTGGGGACACCTGCCTGGCAGGTGATGCAAGTGATTGACTTAGTCAAATTACTGTTCCCTAGGAACCACTGAGGTCCCCCAAGCTGAACAACATATGGCAACATTTAGGTTTTGGCTTGGGGGTTTTGTGCCACTCATAATTCTCTAGAACAAATTATCAATTCATATTTAATTTACGTTCTTGTAATTTATGCATGTTGTTTGGCCAGCTCAGTTTTGTCCACTTGCTTCTTTTGCTGCTTATCAAAATCTGTGACAGTTCACAAATCTGAACATAGTAAAATTTGTGCTGACGAAAGCCTTCCAAGTGAACAGACAGATGAGGAGCAGCTTGGTCCAACAGAGGTGGTTTTATTTGCTTGAACTCCAGTGCATTAGAAGGCTTCTGCAAACTCTACATATTTTCATCTGTGTTAGCTGGAAAGTAATCAAGTTTGACATGAGTATCTCTATTGTATCAGAATAGACACCACTCGCTTGTTCATAGATACTTAGCGAATGTGTTCTATGTCAACACATTTTCTAAGACCTGCTGTATCCATAATATAAGGAACTTTGCTATTGATGTCTTGAATAATTTTACCCCTTACCAATATCTGCACTGACACCTAGACTACATTTAAACATGACCTGTAAGAGTTTGTGATTTCACAGAATCACAGACTGGTGTAGGTTGGAAGGGACAGCTAGGAGTCATCCAGCCCATGTTGAGCTGCTTGGCGTAGCTGAAGCTCCTTGTGGACTAGGAAAGGTGACATTTTTAAGATAAACATTTCCTCTAGATGGACACTTTGTGAGAGAAGGTTTTAGGATTTTTCTCCTATTTGCTTTGGCAGAATAAAGAAACAAAATTCATTATTTGTTTTCTGGGACACATTGAACTGTAAGTGAGACTTTGAAAACCTGCCATGCATGTATAAAAACAAAGAGCCCCACCTCTGTCACTAGTAGAGCTGTAGGTGTCTAACTGCAGATTGAATATACATGTGTGGCAGGACAGCACCAGCAAAATTTAGTCTATGTATTTCATAGGTATTATAAGTGAAGGAAGTAGTATTTTCACTAATTATTGTGTAAGCATGGTGGAGAGATACTGTTCAATGATGGTCACTACTTGACTGAAATGAAATTGGTAAATGATGAGGAATGGCAGAACTTTGATCCCTTAACAGAGCGTGACAGGATGTCCAGTGTATGAGGAAGGAGTGGAGACAATCTCTGCATGTGAAGGGAAGGGAGATTGTCCCCTTTTCTCCCCATCCCAGATCAGGCAACAGAACCATGACCCTGTGCTGAGTTACTTAGCTAGAAGTGGTCGTATGGGGTATCTGTTGGAAAGAAGTTTTAACTTGCGTTTCTCTCCATTTCATGTGTATGCCCTACCAAAGCAACCTGCTAGCTTCCGGAGGAGGGGACTGGTAACACTTGTATTCCCCAAGGAACTACCTTTTGGCCTTTTTTAATCTGTTATGTAAGATCAGGAAACCAGAAAGGAACTGTGGTGCCATAGCAAGAATGCAGGAGATGAAGACTGGGAAGTCTAGAGATTAAGGTCTTGGAGTCTTTCTGGCTAATGCACATTTAAGATGATGTGTGGGAAGAAGTGTGTATCTACCATGGGTACGCTCATAAGCATTTTGTGCCAGTATCAGCAGTTCATTTTAATACACCTACAAATGATTCTCTTGAGTTATGTGACAGTCTCAACCAGCAGTTTGTAACCTTTTCTGCCATAATATAGGGGAGATTGTTTAGTGATGTGAGTCTTATAAGGCTCGTTTTATTTAGCTTGTCCAGAAATGGGTTGAGAGATGCCTTGTTATGTAGGTATGTATTTAGTAGTGCATGGAAGGATAGCAGGAGACTTTTTAACCTTCTTGATAAAAAAAAAAGTAAAGTGGTACAGTGACTGAAGTTAGATGTAACATGAAGGAGGCAAAATTTTGTATCTGTGATAATAGGTGAATGTCGGTCCAGATTAGAAATGGAGTGTATCAGGGACAAAACAATCTTTTATCAAAGACGGTGTGCCATTTCTACCCGCAGCCATAAACAGATGTCTAGGAGAGAGCAGGGAAGCGTGGCAACTAGGTGTTGTGCTTCTTCCTAAAACTCTCCTACTGTCCACTCTGTTTTTAGCTCTGATTTTTCTAAGATGGATGCAGTTTCTTTGTGTTTAGTGATCTTCAGTGATTTTCTATTCCATGGTGGTGTTCTGTCTCCTGTTGAACCATTTTTAGCTTTAGGGTCCACAGTGTCTTTTGGCAAGAAGTGCTACAACTCATTGTTCTTGGTGCTAAGCGTGTGGGTTGGCTATTTGCAGATGTCTTAGTATATTCTAACCAGGTTTGGTGAAAAAAGTATTTAGATTGTACAAGTGAAAGAAGATACTTGGCTGAATTGTCATGGAGGTTCCTTGGCTTCTGGAATCCATGAATTTGAATTTCCATAATTTTATCTTATGGGCTTTGTGGAAAACATGGTGACCTGATTTGCTCTTAGCTTGTTAATGATGCTTGCAAATGTGCTTTAAGACAATTAGTATAATCAAATCATGTGCTTCAGAGCTTTAGTTAACTCCTTTTTTCTTCTGTTTGTATGTGGATGGCCAGATAATGTGAATTGGTGCAACGAGTCCTCTTTCTTGGAGGGCAGGTTAACATTTTGCTAACATAATGAAAGCCAGATCATTATCAAATTTGGGAAAATTCAAGTTGGCAAGGTTCTTGTAGCTTCTGGTCTTCTGCTATGGTATGTTATATGAATCAACTTAACCTAATCTGTTCCTTGCCACCATAGGGGGGATATTGGGAAAGTACGCTCAGTGCCTGTCCTTTTCTCATAGAAAATCATTTAATCTACCAAAAACTGAAAAGTCTGTGAACTGTCAGTTTGGTAGTTCTCATTAGATGAGTTATGCAGGAGTTGTTGGTGGTTGATTTTATGGCCTGTTGTGTCTTAGAAGTATGGTGAGCAGCTATACCACAACACAACAAGTGACGTTGTTTAGTTTCTTAAAATAGCTAAGGTCATTTCTATCACTTGGGTCTGGGACGTGTAAACGTCCATCTTCCAAACTCTGTTAATTTTATAGAAGGTTTATAGGAATTGGTTTATATTGCTTAATATATATTGTTATTTTCACGTGTGACTTGTACAACATTGTGTTGTGCATCTAGAATTTTTATTTCATTATAAATATAAATTTAAAGTAAATATTCCATGAGTACTTAGCTATATTGTTTTTTATGAGAGGCATTTATGTGTAGAAGAGTCAAGCATTTGTTTCATGAGAGGAGCACTCACAAATGCTAAGACGTTGAATCTTTCTGCTGTTTGGGATCTCCTGCATTTCAAGGGGGGCACTTTGCTTATGGAGTTCTGATCAGTGCCTCCATAATGAATAGCGAGATTTCTACAGCCCACGCTTTCTGCTTAACAGTTGAGTTGCATCTTTCCTTTGTAACTACTGTATGCCTTTATTTATTTTCTTAAAGGCTGATTTCCCTGGAGTAGATGCCTTAAAAGTTACTGTCTTTCTACTCATGGGTTGTGTGCATAATGTTTTCCAGCAAACATTAATCATAGCCGGTAGCTTTGAGGGCAAAACTGTTGCACTAAGATAAACATTTGAGAGTCTGCTTTAATGCCCAAAGCCTCTTAGCTTTTTTAGGTCAAATTATCTTGTATCCTCTGACTGTGTTTCTAGGCATGCTACTGCTAAATGCTACTTATTTAATTCAAATTCTGTGTTGTTTTGTTGACAAGGTTAAAGAAAGGGTATCTCACAGTTACAACCCAACTTCAATGGCAAGAACAAGGTTGGGGTTCTACCTTCTTACAGATGGCACTTATTAAGAAGAATTCTAGTTGTTTTATACTTACAATATTACCTATGCTTTTTGTTGTTTGTATTCTGCCAGTGTCAATATAATAATAATGGTGGAAAATGAGGATGTTCCATTACAACAGTGTGCTAGAAGTTAAAATTTTTGTTGACCAGAATGTATGAGTTAGTCATTTACACTTCTGGTTTTCTGTTGGACTTAATTTTACAAATACTGCTTTTTCTGCAAGCTATAAATAATTATAAGCTTTTTTTTAAGAAAGCATTATGTATTGTGTAACTATCTTAGAAAAGACAAATAGAACTAATTTTCTTAAGAGCAAAATGCTTTGGGTTTTGCATTCATATCGGCCAAGAAAAAAGAACTCAGTTGGTAAGAATTGTTTTTTTCACAAGATATTTTCAGAAGTTGTAGCTTTGTTAAATCAATGAGTACTGCACAACAAATTTCCTTTCCCTTCCTCCACAGTGAAATGCCCTCAGCTAATATTTGCCATCCACTCAGCTAAAGATGGGATTGTTGAGGACTGAGAAGAAACATTTGTAAAAACATGGGTTTCTCCTGTTGTGAAGCAGTGGCTGTAGTGGGTGCACAATTTGATTTTTCTGAAGTTAGGTTTACTGGCAGGGGATATATGTGAAAATGCCTGAAAACCGCAGATGTAATCTGTTTCTGCTGGTAGCTAGCATGATGCCATTAAAGTTTGTAATCCAGGGAGCTTGGGAGTGGGGGGAGTGAAGGAGGTTTGTTAGTAGGTTGTTTTAAATATCTCCTTAAAAGCTGGATAGTGAGAGTGTTAGAGAGGAAGAGCTGTCGGATAGTGAAGTATCTGGGAGATGGTTTGGCTGTCACAGTATATGAGAATTATGTAAGGTGTATAAGCACATTATGTAAGTGCTCCCTGGTGCTCTAGGTCACTGGCTGCTCTTCCAAAACTAACCACCACCCGCCTGAAAGCAGAAGCACGGGCAGTGTGCGTGAAAAATGGGCACTGCATTATTTCTACGGCAGTGGCAGCATGTTTGCATGAGATACACACATGAGTATATTCAAAAGTAATGTAACGATTTGTATGAAGAACAAAATCAAATGTCCATAAGAAATGAATTTAATTCTATTTTGATTAAATGAGTATCAGTTTAAAAGAACAGATCACATACAAAAACTTGTGTGGCAGTGGGTTATGTTTCAATACTGTGAAATGGTGGGGAGTTTCTAGGCCCAGCAGGAAGGACCTACTGCTTATATACAGTTCAAATAAAGGTTTCTTTGCATTTGGAAAAGAGAATTGCAGCTCAGCTTTTGCTAGCTTTTTTGATATTGCTAGTAAAATCTTCTGGAGTTTTAACTGCGGTTCTCCTGCAAATAGAAGCACAGATATTTCTTGGGAGGAGGGGAAGAAAGGTGCAGGAAAATCTGCTGGGGCATCTTTAATCCATGACTGTTTAAGATCAAGACTGAAAGGTGTTTCGTGATGATTAACCCTTTCCACCCTCTGAAGTACATTTTAATGGTAGCAGTAAGAGCTTGACTCTTCATGCTTTGGTCGTGTATACATCCAGGTGTTCTGGAACACAGATGACATGTCCTGCTCAGGGGTTCCAGAGGCCAAGCGCTGACAACACTATGATGGTCACTGTCCAAACAAACCAGGAGCAGTATCAGTTCCATTCTGTCCAGAAACACCTTGCTTTGGACTTGGGATGTTCTCCATTAAGCTGAAGCCTCTGTACGTGTCATGTTACCTTACCATATTGCAGGTTGTGCTAGTACTCTGCTAATATGTATGTCCAGCCTATAGCCCAGTTACTCTTCTGCCTCTCACTGCTTCACAGAACTGTAGTCGGGATCTGCATTCATATCCAGTATTGCTGCATTGTGTGTGTTACAGGGTTAATACAGTTCATTGCCGGGCTGAGGGGCAGTTCAGCTGTAGGTCCTACAGTAATCACAGCTTTCAGTTAACCCTATGAAGAAACGTTATTCAGAAGCTGCTGCAGCCTGTTTTCTTACTTCAGTGCCATAAAAGGCATTTTGTCACCTCACAGTTGCTCGGATCTCATTGTCTAGTTTGTGAACAACTGCTTTTTGCTTTGTTAGTACAAACTGAGTTTTGTGCCTTTTCCTTGAGGAAAACCTCTGTTCTGATTTTCCATGTCTAGGAAGATTCCCCCGTGACACCATCCTGAAGTCCCTGTTCTGTTTAAGTGGAACATTTAACGCGCACATCCTCTCTGCATGGTAACTAGTCACTGGGAGTGATGTCTGTCTGGGCAGATTTTTAAAGAAAAATAATTGTTTATGTGTTGTAGTAAGTAATAGGTTATTCTTCAGGATCTGTAGCCTATGTCCATCATGCTGTGCCCTAATTCTTTGCCTCAACAAAGTTTTATATCTTACTGATTCCTTCTTGACAAAGAAATGGGGAGCTGGCTGTTCCTTCTTCAGTTGGGACTCCAGGACAGCCAGACTGCAACTGTCATGGAATGTCAAGTGTATCAACAGCAAAATACTTATGACAATACAACTTAAAGAACCAGTTAATGTAAAATAATATTTCTTTAGCATTTAGTTTGTAGGTAAACAAGGGCCAAACGAGTTAGCTCAGCGTTCTAATTGTGTACACCAGTCTGCAGCCAGACTTTTATCTTTATCGGACAAAAAGAGTCCCTGACTACGAAATATATGTGGTTTGTGGGGATTGTTTTGTGTAAAAATGGTCTCCTCCCCTTCCTGTCCTATTCTTTGAAATTTTAGACCTGCTTTTCTTCTTACTCTGTCTGTTGTACTTTGTTCTGAAAGGGGTTTTGTCTTCATTCATTTTGGTGTGTAGACTCTTCCAATCTTTTCAGTTTTGCATTTCTTTGTTTTACTTGGTGTTTATAACCTCCATGGGAGAGATGTTGTTAGGATGTCATGCAGGGAGTTACATGAACTTGATTTAATAAATGTACTCTTTACCTTGCTGCAGTTCAGCCTGAACTCTAATCAGTTGTTAGGCATTTTAAAGTCCCTGTACAGTGAGTATTTTGAAAACATCCATTTATTTGCTACTATGAGTGTTCCACAGCTCTATAAGCAGTGACAATGGAATTAATCTAGGAAAAGAAACGAGGTGAAAAAAGTCATTTAGGCACCCATGCCAGCCTTGCTCCACTAGGCAGTTTGTTTACATTGATTTTATTAGGACACAAACAAAGAACTAAGGAAGAAAAGAATCTATTCTGAATTGTGCTGTTCGCTCATCACAGTATTCAGTATTTGAACAAAATCTCTGTCTCTCAGCTAGATTAAATTGCATTTAATTTACCCTCATTATACACACATTTTAGTCATAATACTCAAAATATTCAGTTCTTGAAGGCCTTCATTTCATTGAGAACAGAATGTGCTGCTTTGGAAAGAAAGCCTGGTGCAAACAAAATTGAATGCTGAAACCTGAAATTGAAAACTGATGGAGGCGGAGGAGTGACAGGAAAGGTAGTTGCACACTGGTATGATGTTCCTTCATTTGAGTTTTAATTTCACATTGATACCAAAATCAAGGATTTTTGTTGTCTTTATGGTAGAAAAAATGAGTGATCATGTTGAAATGTACGTTAACTGTGAATTCTCTCATTTCTATTTGAAGTACATCTTTATTTTCCTAATACACTACCTCCTGGGCATGTATACACATCCTTATACACCTGCATGTGCATATGGGTCTGTACATAACCATATGTCCTTTATAACTGTTCTTTAGTAATAGTGAATCGGCTTGTTAGTGACAATTTTGATGTTAATTGAGGTACTGAATCATTCTGTACCTGCTTTATTTAACTTCTACTATTTCAGGTTTTTTTTACAGTAATTCTTTCCTTCTGGGTGTATGTGCAGCTTACGGCCCTGATACTGCATATGCTTATGTGGAAATATAATTTTATCTGTATGAGCTGTTCTTCCTCTGGTAAAACAACTTTCACTTTTGTGTGTCTTTTTGAGATAGAAGTTCTGCAGTTTGATTAGAAAGGCTAGGCTGGTCACAAGAAATTTTTAGATATATTAAGCTTTGGAATACTGGAGTAGAGTCTGGTTTAATTTCACTGAGTGGGGATAAAGAATGTAGATTTAAGAAGGTCAAATCAGTCATTGTTTTACAGCTGAGTAGAAACCAGTTTCTGAAGGCTGGATTGATGAATGAATGCTCTGTGGTTGTGCTTTGTAACTACTCAACTAAAAAAAAAAAAAAATTACCTTAACATTGTGAATCCGTAAGCAGTGTGAGATAATATTATTTTTGAAACATGATTCAATTAAAGTAAGAAAAGCATCATTGCACAAATTCAATAAGTTTGACATTTATATTGCTTTAAGAAGATGCACACTGCTGGATAATCTTCGTGCACTTTTATACGCTCAAGATATGTAGCTACTTTGGCTTTTGGACAAAGAACAACGTTTCTGTACTAAGGGCAGTCCTAATGCCTGGTATATCCACATGGACAGATACTTGCCATATACCTGGGAAGGTATAGAAGTTAAGGAGCCCTGTGCACGTGAAGAAGAAAATAGTATTTTAACATCATAAAGCTCCTTTAAGTAATTGGAAGTATTTGTATAGTACTAGCATTTTGCTATCATAACTAGTACAACTAAAAAGTAAAATATCTGCACTGAATATTCTATAGACATACTAGGAGAATTTGCTTTAGATATGCTAGTCTTCCCTGTTCCTTGAAGAAAAGCAGAAAAAGAGCTTCCTCTGGAACATAGTTTAGAACAGGAACCTAACTTTGAGTTAAGAGCAATCTATGAAGTAACCTACCTCCGTCTGCTAACCATACATGGAGCATCACAGGAGAATTGTCCCTGAGGCTAAAGTGTGGATATCTTAATGAATAGACACCGGCTAAGGACTTGGTCCATAATATATATCCTGCTTGCAAATGAAAGCGTTTATATTTTGACCAAGGAACAAAATTAGATATGTCATAATTTACTTGAGGGTGAATAATGGGGACCATTAACACAAGGCTGAATCTGAGCTTCAGAAAATATGAGTTTCATCCCTATCAAAGATCCTGCTTGGTTGTATCTATCCATGTCTTTTCTTAAACTTTATTTAAACAATATGGCTTGTCTGAAATGGATGAATGGGTTGTCTTTTTAAGTGGTAGTCCTCAGTTTTACAAACACTTTATCTAAACATAGATACATATAAAAAACCCCTATGCATAAAAATAGAGAAAAGCACAGGCTGTTCTTGCTTATCCTGTTTATTTTTTAATAAATACCTTAGATCAGTTTAAAGAACACCAGGACCAAAATTATTTGTATCCACTTGTTTGTTTGTTTATGCCTAAAGGTCTTTCCATTTTCACTTTGGGGTTTGTTTCTACCATTATCTTAATCACCCTCTTACGCAGAGGGGAAGTATACAATTGAGTTTCCTGCAGAGTATTAAACAAGAACGATGTAGTTCACCAAGGGCAGTGCAGAAAATAAAAATAAAAATAGAGATACACCGTTGTCAGAGAACAGTATTGCAAACAAACAGTTTCTGTTCTGATCTTAAGAACTTCTGCATCTGCGCCAGGTATAAAATTAGCAATTGGAAATTTGCAGATTGGCTGAATTCCTTGAAATGAACACACTGGAGAGCAGTCTTTGTTTCCAAGGTAACAATCAACTGTGTTCCTAAAGACATGAAAGGTATTTAAATGATAAAGGTTGGCTTCGGAGAACATCTTACTAAATTTAAATTTTACATCAATTCAGAATATCTGGAACTACAAAACTTTCATAATGTGGAGTATATCTCTCTACATCTTTACTCATTCATGAGAAGAACTCACTCCTACAAAATACATTCCCTTCCCAACACCATATTCTAAATATGTTACTATTTATGCTCATTTCCAGTTTCTCACTGTGACTAGTATAGGAGACAAGTAGTGATATCTATAGCTAAGATTAGCTAATACTTTCTGTTAAACGACAATATTAGAATGATAGCAAAATTAGGCTCTGGAGGACCTGGTAAAAAAAAAAAAATCAATTATTTTGGCAGATCTAATCACAGTTAGATCTAATGAAGAACTCTTAGACCCCCCAGGAGGACATGATCATGATGACTTATTAATGCCTGATCATGGTTTTATGAAATGTTCTTTATATATCAAAAGTGATTGTTTTTTAGGATACTTTTTACAGATGCTCATGGAGAGTTTTTCCATACCTGTGTGGCAACATGGAAGAACAATGTTTTTTGAGGGAGAAGCATACCAGCAAGGAAATGATGGCATTTATTTGGCAAAAGCAGTGAGAAGAGTTAGCTCTCCGTATCAGAGTGGAGCAAGTGGATGCAGAGTAGGTTATAAAACTTCTGAAAGTCAGAAGTTAGTTTCATGCAAAGGAACAGGAAGCTGAAGAGGATGATAATAAAGTCAAAGCAACAAATCTGAAAGATTATTTTAACAGTGACATGGTGGTTGTTTTTTTAATGGCAAAGAAGGAGGGATGAGTGTAGGCATAAAACCTCAGAGATTCAACTGACATGAAGGCAGGAATTTGTTATTGGGACAGGTTTCACATTTGTGAACAATACTTTGCTGTCTAGTTACATGTCTTATTTCATGAATGTGCAGATTAAAATTCTTAGTGCATTTTGGGAGATCTGTCTAGCTTGTTTGTGAAGAGTAAATTTGGAAAGTAATGATCTTGAGGCAGTGCTATTGGGGAGAAGTGATTTACTGAATAATGTAAGTACTTCTGCAAATCCTTGGAAACAGAATTCTCAAATTACAGTTTCTAATTCCATGGAAATATGTTAACATGAAATTGTAACCTAGTTAATTCTCTTTGTAGGGCAAAGATTGGTTTGTTTTGGAGGTTTATTAAAAAGCAGACACACTTCTCTGACAGCTATCATTATAATGGTTTGGAAAGCCTCAACTTTTTTCTAAAATATAGGTATTAAAGCCTGTGTAGCTTTCCTCTTGAGTCTAAACGGTGAAATGTACAAGTCTGATTCACTTCATTACTTTTTACAAGAGTCAAGAAGCACAAAAGTCTTCAGCTGGAATAATCAGCCTAACTCCATTAGATTTCAAGAGCCTCCTGCTCTCAAGAGATCTAGCCCAGCAGGTTTTTTTTTGGTGATGTTTGATGCTTAAAATGCATACTGTTTTGAAAGACATTCTAAAATTTAAACCAGCTGTTAATTATCAGTACTAAAATGGGGACTGAAGGTTTGTTAATGATGTAATGATTGTAAAGAGGGACTAAAATGAGAAGTCATTAATTGAAGGGAACTTGCCAAACCACAGTTTTGCTTCTTGTGCTCTGGTCATTATTCGCAGTTGCACTACAATTTTTATTTCTCCCAATATTCCTACCTCGGTCTGTGATAAGTTGGATGGTGTTCAGTGAATGATGTTACTTTACCTAAATTTATTTTTATTTTCGCTGTTTAGTGGCAAGGTGAATACTTTCTTCTCTGCTTATAACCTAACCCACTGTTCCTTGATTTACACGCTGTTTATTATTCACAATACACAGTTCCTCCATAGACAGTATAGAGCAGAATCTATACCTATGCAGTGTAAATTCAGAATTGTCTCATTTGCAAATACATGGTAGATCTACATAAGTCCTGGATCTTTGAAATTGTAATTACACTCACTACTTCTTATTTCTCTGTTGCCTGCTTAAAGTATTCTGAGTTGTGAAGAAGGGTAAGAATTTTGCAGAAGTAATGTATTATAATGTAATCAAGAGCTAAAGTGGGATTTTTGGGAATGGTGGTGGATTAAGTGTCTTATATCCACTGTCTATCTACAAATTATGTGTGGCCTGTAGAAATTTTTTAAAAGTTCACCTTTCATTCATTTCAGTTGCCAAATACAAAACTGAATCAATGTGATTTATAATATTTAAATTCAAGTAAGTTTTATCAGACTGGCTAAGACTAATTTTTAGGGGTACACCTTCCATACATCTGGATTGCACAGATTGCTTACTCAACTGCAAACGACTGAAAAACTATCATGTAATACAGCAAGTGAAGTACTGTGTCTTGAACATTGCTAGGCTGTGGAGAAGAACTTGCAGTAGTCTCGGAAGAAACAACATGTGTTTCTACTTTCCTAAGACTAGCTGACTAGCTTTTTTATGCTGTAATCATTTGTAAACATGTTTGCACTCTAAATCTTGTTTTACTACATTTCTTCTGTTTTGCATGTTGTACAGTGTGATTGCTTGCAATATAATGAAATCAGTAAACAAAATACCAAATTACTTCTATCCTGGCAAGCAAGGTTCCATAGTTATTTAGTTTCTGATGAAGCAGCTAGATGTTTAATATACTATTCTAAAACCTTTTCTATAAGACACTTGTTTTCAGTGAGCTGTCTGGTGCTCATCAGATGCTGTATTTGATGGAAGAAGTGGTTTCATACATATAAGTAGAAAGACACGTAATTATTTATTGAGGTATGTTATCACTTGAATTTACTGTAAATTCAAAAGAACATGAAGTGCATAAAAAAAGACTAATGCTCAGTTATGTGATAGTCTTTCTGCTGTCTGTTTATATCCTATATTGTAATTTTTTTGGTAGCTTTTTATGCTTTTACATGTTTCAGAAATTTCAAAGTTGTATAGTAAAAAGGCTTACAGTAGCTTCTAAATATAAATAAGCTTAAAAATAAATCCTGCAAAACTGCAGCGATCCATTTAACAAAATACCCATTTTTGTCAATGCCCTGAAAGGAGTGGGTGAAAATAGTGTGACACATCATGTGGGCTTAATCTGTTTCGTATAAATTTGCTGTGAAAGCTCTAGTTCAATATAGATAATGTGCAATCTGTTCTAAACATCCAGTTGTACAATAAGGGTAATTTGTGGGAGACAGTTATGGATCTCAAGAGCCCTTTCATCATTCGGAGTATTGAATTAATCTCCTCCTAAATGTTCATTCAGAAAGTGCCAGAAGACTGCTCTGTTTGGTTGCCATGGCAGATATTGTTCTCCTGGCTCCTTGGAGAGCTAATTTTCTATAAACTGTGAGTGTTTTCAAGTTTATCAAAGCAGTAAGCTGTAGTTACTCAGATTGTTGTTGTTGTTGTTGACAGTTTCCTTCTGTCATATGGTTGCATTAGTTTTATTTTTTAAAAAATGTTCTAATATTTCTTTACCTGCTTGCTCTCTCAAATAGAACAATAACTTCCATTTAGAGACCAAAAAGGACCAAACATATTTTACATATAGACTCTTACAATCTTTTTTTAGATAAAAATAAAAATAAATCAGAAAACTCCGTACATGTATGCTGAGAGACTAGTGAAAACAGCAAAACTCTCTGATAAATGCAGGTTGTAAGCAGGGAAGGGAATGAAAATACTTTCCTGAAGTCTTATAGAGGCAGATTCCATAAAGGAGATTGAACTGATTTCTTATACAATAAACTTTTTCATTTGCATATTCTCATGTTGCACACAATCTGCTTATGAGTAGCAGAACTAATGAATATAAAAAATAAATTTCCTCAGGATTTATGTCTGTTTTTCCTGAACCTATATACAGCTGGCAGCTACTTGCTGGATGGTAGAAAGAACTGAGGTGCAATTGTGCTTTCAGTGGTGGGGTATTGGTTTGGATTTCCCTTTCTACCAAGCTACTAATTCTCATAAAATGAAGAGGCACTTAGTATCCTTGAGATCTCTGCAAATTTGATAACTTTTGTTGAAATTGGCTGGTAGCTGGAAAGTTACTTTGCAGTCCCTTTGTCCATGGTCCTGGCCCTTTAGACATACCTGATTCAGGTGATTTTTAAGGGACATACTGTCACTGTGAAAGTTGGAGGTTTTAGGAGACAATTGTTGGCAACCACTGAAATTCAGAGACTAGCTTGAGCTTTAAAGAAGAATTTTTTAATAATTATTCTGTAGTAATACAGCCTGTAAATTCAAGATGTGTGGTGATGTTTGTTGTTTGCTTGTTCAGATGCCTATTACAATGTGGATGCACACGTGCTTTGAACGCTTGAGCTTGGGATTTTTATTTTATGTTTCAAGTTAATTATAAGCCTATCACTAAGGAGACTAACTGGGTTATAAGAGTTTGCAATGAGATACTTGTCTGCAGTTACCCAGGTATACACATCAGTGTTCAAATTACAGAGTTGAACTCACAGATGATTTTGTGGTCCTGACATCTGAAAAGTAACCTCCTTGTCTGCTACTGTATTACCGAACTCTTCCCTTTCAAAGACATCCAGAAGCAAAGCTGTTCTTGGCAGTCCTGTTAGTTGTGCAGTTGAAAGACTCTCGTATCTAGCTCCTCATCTAGGATACTAGTAGAGAGGATACTGCTTTGAATCAGTGACGGTGTGAATGATTGTATGGACAAGCATTGAAGGGAGGAAGGGAAGCTACCCATTAATAATTGGAATTGTCAGAAGTGTTTTGTTGATTATGCTAATTTACCATGCACTTTCTTCTAAGTCCTCCTTAGTCTAGTGCAGGAGTCCTCAAACTATGGCCCGTGGGCTGGATACGGCCCCCCAGGGTCCTGTCCTCAATCCGGCCCCCGGCACTTACAGACCCCCCTGCCGGGGGTTGTGGGGGGAAACCAAGCAGCCGCAGATGACTGCCTGCCACTTCATCCGCGCGCCGGCCCCCTGGTTAAAAAGTTTGAGGACCCGTGGTCTAGGGTATGGGGACAGGGCATAAATAAGCTCTTTGGGTACTGGATAAGCAAAAAAGTATTCATGCTTTACTTTGTTATGTGTATACACCTGCGGTGTGAAACCGAGTAAGGATAGCGGTGTTAGTCTTCCTGGAAGGTGACATTTGGGGTGTGTACAAACTGTGAAAATATGAAGAACAAACCTAAGAGGAAGGTGCATATTTAGAGAATTGAGAGGCTCAAAAGTAGGATGATACGTCATAACGCATTTGAAATTGGGTGTGTAAAATACGTTCATTACCATTGCATTTTCTCTTTAAATCAGATTTGTTTCTAGCACAAGATTGGGGAAAATGCTATTCTAGACAGAGCTTACATGTAGTTCAGACTGCCACCAAATCTGTTATAGACAGTCTTATTGAAACAACAGCTGCATTATGAAATGATTGAATTGTGAAGTGATTAAGCAAAGGAAAATGAATGTAAGAATGTTAGTCACACTAATGTGAGGGTTTTTTTCAATATGTAAGCAAAATAGAGAGCACATTAAGTGGAGCAAATGAGGCCTGATGTGTTTAAGAAGGATGTTTCTTTTTTAACCTGAATGTCTGCAACATTAGAGCAACATACGAGCATTGCCTGTTTTTTCTCTTCATTCTCCTGTGGTGCATCATACAACATTTCTGCTGCATTTGAAGTCTCATACACTTCTATGGAGCAGTAGCAAGACTTGACATTTGGAAAATTTGAGAGGTTTTGTGTTCAAAGAAAGATGGTTAGGGTCAAAGAGCATGTGAGTCTTTTAATTAGTATGCGGCATCCTTTTCAGTTAGCATGGGGGAATACTTTAGATTCTTATTGCCTAGCATGTAGTTAATTCATTATAGACTACACTGTGAAAACTGCAAGAAATGTGTATTTGTCAAGCTGAAAGTAACCATCTATTATTATTCATATAGAGGATGGGACGGTGTACATTTTAACAGATTATAAAGTACTGAAATGTATTCTGAGGTAATTTAGAAAGTAGACAACAGTGGAGTTCCCTGAACTATCTCTTCCTGAAATAAGTATTAAACTGAATTTTTGTCAACTCAGTATAAGATTCTGCTAGAAACTGGGGCATATATTGTAGCTTCCTATAGACAGGCATATATACATTATTGCATATATATCAGAATTGTTATTGCTGTGTTACAGAAGCAAATATTACATTGCTGCTCTGTTTATTAAATAGACTGAAGTCTCCAATATTCAGAGGGAATTTTCACAACCCCCAAATTAATTTATGTACATGGAAAGCATCATACCATTATATAAATAACTGTATGCTTAACCAAAAGAGTTAAGTTTTCCTGTACGTACTCTCAGCGTTGGTTCTCTCTGATGTGCAGTTATACGAATTGCAAGTAACATGGCATGCACTGATAGGTAGCCTATATGCGAAAGAGAACACTGTTTAGAGCAGGTCTTTTGGTGAGATAATGTCTTTTTGCTTGTGAGAAGCAGGCTGTCAGGAGGTTTCAATGGTACTGTTAGGCTCTGCATACCAAAGCATGCTTTTTAAGATGCCAGCTCATGTAAAATGGATTAGAGAAGCCAGGAGGAAAATATCTGGCAAAAGAACTAAATTCAGACAGATGCTTCTTAAAGCTTTATTGTATTTTAAAGTTTTAGTAAAATAAATGAAAACTAAATGGAAAAGCAGGACTAGAAACAAATAGAATATTTCATAAGCTAAGGTACTCCAGTACTCTTTTTGTTTTCTACTGACAGCAAGTAAAACTTCAAAAAACATTTCAGAGCATTATGCTCCTTTGTAGTTTGCTAGGTTATTCACCCAGTGATGGGTGTAATGTGCACTGCTTATGGCTGTATATCCTGTAAAATGGATTGAAAAGAGAAAGATTTTCTTTCCTAAGAAGCATTTGGAGAATCTGAAGTTTAGTAGCTTGATTGCCCAGTTTGGTTTTTTTCTCGTTTATAGGTGCTTTTTTTTTTTGAGATTGCTTTAGTTCTTGAGTCTTTGTTAGGGCTACATAGCCAATCTATGAATTTTTATGTCTGATTCCCTTCTTAGGAGAATATTTTTTTCTCTTATGATCTGAAGAAGCAGGTGATAATATTCATATTCCAGCATATTCTTTTTTTTATTTTTTTTCTTTTGCTACTGCCTCAATTTTTGTTTCATGTGGAAGACCTAGTTGGGAATGTGTATGGAGAAACAAGCAGTACATGGTAGGTCACTTCTGCAGGGGCAAGGGCGTCCAGAGCAATATATACCGCAGTGGTGCACATCTCAATTATAGAGTCTGCTGCAGTGCACTGTCCTCTCCCTGGTCCCTCAGAGCAGAGAAGGAAGCACTCAAAACACGTCCTGTTTGACCAGAAATTCTTACCTTGTCAGACACTAGAAGTTGGCTTATTCTGAAGAAGCATACAAGCCAGAAAGGAACATCTCCCAGATAAAACTTGGAATGAATCAGTGGGGCAGTTGAGCAGAAAGGATGGAGAGGTGCAGAGAGTAACTATCTCAATTTAGGGGAGGGGGGAAAGGAAGGGAAGCAAAAAAAAAAAAAAAAAAAGCCCCAAAACCACAGGGAAAAGCAACAAAGACATTCAAGAACACAAAGCAAGGATTTTTCCTTTGAAAACCTGTTTTTGATACTACAGCAAGTACTTTCTTTAGAGATTTTACATAAGGACAGAAGCATTTACATTTGATATCCAGTATTTTACTTTAATATTATAAATATTCAATATTGTAAATTTATAAACTGTAATTTACATTACAATTTACATTTGATATCCAGGTAAGCGGAGATAATACTAAAACCATTTCTAAAACAGCTAGGCAAAAAATGTGGCAGTATTTTGGTATTTTGAGTGATACTGCTCTAATGATGTCCAGATTGGTCGATCAGATTTTCAGGGATGTGACCAATCATAGTTCCTTCAAAGATGTGTTAGGAGGAGTTTAAGTTTTGATACAAAGAAAATAGTTTTAAAGTTTAGGAGACATGCATGCATGCTGACTCCATAGCTTTTGACAGGAAAGAAATAGGAAAGGAAAAAGTTGCAGGATTTTAAAAGTCTTCATAACAATTTTGGTAATTCTTTCATAGGGAGATGGTCTATCTGCCAGAATGGCTCACCATACCCAGGTTTTTAAGATTCAGGTCAGACACTGAGACAAAAGAACTGTGTGGGATAGGTAGCTGCTTATATTGCAGTGTTTGTATAGTTGTAGCACTCACAGGGCTTACGCATATTAGGACTTCTGTTGCCTTAGCTCCCTATAAAAATGCACAAGTGTTGAGTTTTTGCCCCAGAGGTCTTTTTGGACATCTGTGCTACATATACTGGTCACTGTCTGCTTGGCCATGCAAGTTCCAAAAGCTTTGTACAATTCTGCCTGTGAACTGCTTTTGGTTACCTAGGAAGAAAGAATACTTGAAAAAGCTTGGGGAGTGACACAACCCTAGATGTTTAAGGACAATTTCACATGCTATTGGAAGAGCAGGGCTGCCTGAAACAAAACAGAGATTGCTGATATTTTTTTTTGTTGAAGAGAAGCTCGGTGTTGGTGCTCTCTTTGCTTGAGTAGTTTGAAATAAATTGAAAAACTGAGGAAGTCTGTTTCCTTGAAAAGATGGGGTTCTTTATCAGCATTTTCTTAAGCTGATGCATTTTTTCAAAAGGTAAGAGTACAGCTAGAGAGAGATCTTTGTAAAAATAAGTAGTAAATTTGCTAAAATTTCTTATGACTCTGGGTCCTTCCTGTTTCTGACTTGAATGATTGAGAGATGCTATCAAATTAATTGGTCTGTCTCTTGAAAAAAGGCTTGGTCATCTCTGGGGAGATGGGAAGGTCGGTTCTTATCACATTTTAGCTGACATTTGATAACTAGTGGTAAGGTAAAATCTTACTGAAATGAAAGACAATGCCATTTTGGTTTGGGTTGATGGAAGTACTGTTGAGCAAACCCATAATCTAGCTGGTCTGCCAAGTTGAGAAACTCTAAATGACTAGATTAGGCTCACATGTGGTAAGAAAACATCTTTCTTCAGCAGGTGGGACACACCCAGAGTTTCCCTTGGTTTTGACTTGAAGATGTTGAAATTATCAGACCAAACCATTAATTAGTTCATCCAGTTACTTCTTCTCTGTGAGAGATCAGTCCTGTTGTTTCCATGAGAAGTGTACAAAAGTGTAGTGAACACAGTTAAAACTGGAATAACTATTAATGGGAGCCGTTGCTTACTTTTTGTATCAATTGGTATTAAGCTTATCTCATGAATCGGAAGAATTGTCATTTCTGCTTCAAGAACAAGATTATTTTTAATGCCACTGTGGAGGTTCCAGTTTGTTGCATAAACATCTGATACAAGAGCATTTTTATGGATGTTAGTAATTCTGGGTTGCATTTTCTTTTTTTTCACTTATCAGCAGAAATCGAGCAAAGAGATTCGCTTATTCACTCACATGGGACAAAGGCTTCTTTTCTTTTTAGTTGAACCCCTGCAGATTCCATAAGAGAAAATTTTGTTGTGTTATTTATATATTTTTCCCAATATTATTTGTGATTATTCCCATGTCACAGAAAGATGAAACAAAGTCAAGAAGCACGTTCAGCAGGTGGCAGTTTCAATGGGATACATTTCTTTGATCAAAAGTTAATAAGACTGCAAAATTCAAATATAACGATTTGAAGGTTATTTATAGATAAGATTAATACTTAGTAGCATAGGGTAACATATCTATTATATATTTCAAATTAATTCTAATTAGCTTTTAGGATATACTGTCTGCTGAAGAACGCCTTTGCTAAACTGAAGTATGAATTCCCTATAACATTCTGGTAGCAATATTGGCCAATTTCTAGTTTTCACAGGTTACAAATGAGTAAGGCATCAGGAGAAGAATTCTCAAGGTAGCAAACTCCAAAAACCCAACACATGGAAACTAAAACCTAACAGCCTCCCATTAACATTGTTGATAATACCTCGTCGAATATAAGCATTATACTGACACTGCTCATTCCCATGAAACTAGCATTGATAAAGTCTTCTTTATTTATACTTCTGTGTGTACGCATTTTTTTATATTTTTTTAATGTATGTATAGATGCAGTAAACAGGGAGAGAGAGAGAGAGAGAATGAGAATCTGTGTGTGGATGCTATCGAGTTCTTTTTGTAGCTGCATTCTTACAGTGGCTTTTTGTAGACCACAGCCTACAATTTGTTTCTTTTTACTGGGCGTACTCTTTTCCTTTGATGTATTTCCTTACAATGCTAATAATTACTGTTATTTCCTATTAATATGGAAAATGATGCACTGTCTTTTTAGTATGTGAGAGGTCTGTGCTTTAGACTATTGAAGAAATTTTTCACTATGGTGGTGAATTATTATTTTAGAAGAAGGTGTAACTGACTGCCATGGTTTTTGCAGTTCTGTTGGTCCTATGATGGCATGTGGAATTTTCACTCTTTGCTTTCTGGTTGTTTCCAGTGCCAAGAAGGAAACATGAGCATGTGAGCACTGACATACTATCAAGACTCAAAGTGCAGAAAATGAATTTCTGCAGCTTGTTAATATTTTGTAATTATTTATCCTGTCCCAGCTTGCATATTTGATTTGCCCTGAAGGATCAGTGGAAATATGTGTTCACCTTCCATCTTATACCATCACATACATTTACAGTGAATTAACTAGGTGACTCACTGGATAATATTAACTCACTTTACTGATGCAAAATCATATGATGTCTTAAACATTTATTTAGAGTCCTTTGACAGTACTTACTGGCAGGATTTTAAAATCTGGATTGTTTAACAGATGTAACAACCTATTTTATAAAGGTCTTACTATAAAACTTGTAAGACAACATATTTTCTAACAAATGGTAATGTTGTGCAGTGTTTCTATAGCAATAGGACAGAGTTTTGATGCGTTACAGCTAATGTGCTGAAGAGAAATTGTATTAGATATTTGTGGTTGAATGCTAGATAATATATTTATTGTTGTGATAGATTAAAATTGAGAAGTAGGAATGTGATGGTGCTGGTAACCCAGGGTACCCAGTAAAAGCACTTTGCAATGTATAAGAAACATTTCAAAGCACAGCCTTGAGGTCTGATAGAATTAAATTAGTGTGGCTATTTAACATGAATCACAACAGTTAATCCCTCAGTGCATGCTGAAGCTGGCACCATTAACTCTAATTTCCATTGAAGCAAAAGAAGAAGGTCAGTCTAGAACAGAAGCTGAACGGAAGCAGTATCTATCTGTTCAACACATTTATTTCTAGGCTTCAGTTTGTTGCCTGGCTTTTACCAGCCCCTCAGAGCAGAGCAGCAAAGCGGGGCTGTGCTAGTGGTACTTTGTTCTTCCTTTCCTTCCCACCGCTCCTGAAAAGCGGAGTGGGAGGAGGAGTGTGGCTGTATTCCCACCGGGGAGCTGCCAGCCTCCAGGGCCAGTCCTCTCAGCAGTTCTTCTGCCAGTAAGTTTGACCCTTACCAGCCAGTGAATTTAGATGCAAAAGGAAGCAATTTCTTGGTTTGAAGAAATGGGAAATAAAAATCTGAGGGAGAGGGTGCAACTAGGACAATAGAACACAAGTCAGGGAATCAGCAAGGAATAAATAGAGTAAAATGCTTTAATATAGAAAGCAAAAATACTTGACAGAAATGAAAAAGCAGAAAAAATAAGGAGTGTTACCAAGGCATATGAAAATCAACTTATTCTGTGCATGGAAAGACTGCATAGGCACAAGGCTTATGTTGAAAAAGCAAAAGAATCATTTTGGGATGCTCACCCTTTTTTTGCAATTATTCAAGTTCTGTTTAGAAGGTAACAGTTTTAATATGAAGTTCTAAACCCCAAAATTACAATGCTATTAAAATAAATTCTTA
Source organism: Falco peregrinus (assembly GCF_023634155.1). Taxonomy (NCBI): domain Eukaryota; kingdom Metazoa; phylum Chordata; class Aves; order Falconiformes; family Falconidae; genus Falco; species Falco peregrinus. Next base: position 14,426,300 of record NC_073725.1, read on the forward strand.
CAAACGTATATGCGCTTTATATAATGAATTAATCTACTTATGCCTTTATATATAATTTTGCACAAGATTTAAGTTAACAGAGAAACTGGGATTATAGGATTGGCAAGGCTTGAAAATCAAATTAAGTAGTCAGAAAACATTCCTATGTTTTCCCAGTCTTCCTCATCCTAAAATCTTTTTCTGTAATTGCTCAGTTACGATGTGTAGGGTGTTCCAAGGCACTAAAGCCAATCTCAGAAACAGAGTATACGCTAATACGCAACATATCTACAGATGGTTGTATGTCTTCATGTTACAAAGTTGCTTAAAAATTCGTATCTCTTCAGCCTGAAGTAGTAGCTATTATACAGCTTTAATTTTCCATAGCTTGCTCTTTATCAGAAAATAATTTCATAAAGCTTGGCAAAGAAATTGCTGACGATATTAGAGGCAGAAAACTGCAAAAACTTGTTAAGGTCTCTGATTGCAGTACCAATAGCTCTGAAGAGGGTGCTCCAGAGGAAGGGCACCGAGGGCGAGGCAGTACTGATGAGTACAGCAACTCCTTGTTGTAATGCACAGGAGTACTTTGTTATAGTGAAAAAGCGGACAGACAGACAGGAGCTTTACCACTCAAGCATTACATCACTTTTGAACAAATGTGATAACCTGTAGCAAAGAGGTTTTCTTCCCACTAATTTGTTGGAAAAAAAGAAAAGTGTTTTGTTCACTAGTAACCTAGGAAGCATGTAAAGGGAAAGTCTGGCTTCACTGAAGTAAACGAGAACTTTGCCACTGCCTTCAAGGAAACCAGACCTTTACCCTTTGCTACGTTGTTTAAAATTACTGCAGGTATAGCAATTTATAAATATTGTTATACCTGTAATTTAGGACTATGTCAGCTGTTGTAACTTTACTCGTGTTGAAGAACTGCAGTTATAAACTACCAAACTGACCTTTTACTCATTTTCAAAATACCTGTGCAAGTTAATTCAAGGTTTATTCTGGCTCTCTTACATGGTCATTAGACAATCTTTTGTAGTTCTCGAGGAGTAATGCTTCGTATCCAGTTGTGCATCTTCAATGAAAATGGCAAGTTTAATAAGCTGTATGTGTCCTTTGCATATGTGTGCATATCTGCGTAAGGGCTGTGAGGTCAAGGGTTTCTCTAGGTCAGGCCCAGAGGGGCAATAAGCAGATACCTAGCACAGAGCGAAGAGCCCGGCTAACCTATTTCCCCATAACATTTTCCCATGCTTAGTTCAAGAACTTCCCTGAGACAGATCAAACCATAAATCCACTATAACTAGTTTAAGCAATTTGCTTTATGTGAGTAGGTAAGCAAATCAATACCTGTAACTGATCAATGCTTACGCTTAGCCCAGTGTTTAACTAAGGGAAACCATGTTGCTGCTTTTTCCATGTGTGCATAGTCGTCCCAAGGAGCAGGGTACTTGGCAGAAGGGGAATTTGCCTCGTCACAGGTGTCTTAGGTGGAAGAGAAATTCTGTCAGTGGTGCCGTTGCCATTCTGAAAGAATTTGCAAAGGGCCTTTGATACGCTTTACAATTGGTAGAGCTGATTTCTTCAGAGTATCTATAAAATTACTATAACTGGCAATTGGTTACCAGCTCTATGTTGTTTATTTTTCACTGGGCTGTGAATAGAAGGTAGAAGAAAGTTTGCATTTGAAGAGAAAGACAAGAATTACAATGTTACTGGAAATTATATTTTAAGGACAAGTACTTGGCAGGAGAGCTTCTACAGGGGAGGAAAACAAGATGACCCGGCCAGGTCCCTTCTGTTGCTGGTCTTGCACTCCTTGCCTATTAAACTCTTGCATAGAACTGAGAGTAGTTCTGCTTCACCAAATCATTTAAACGTTGAATAGTTTTTCCTGCTTTACTGCAGTGAAATTTTATTCTTTAAATCCTGTGGTAACAGTAACTTTAGAATTAAACTCACTTTCCATGCTGATATGGCAGATTAATGGAGAGGCAAATTTCTTCTCAGGAAGAAGTCCTTCAAAGAGTGGTTGCTTTGGCTATGTGTCTGCCCGACGCTTGGTATGGAAGTCTAATTTCTAAACATGTGGTTTATACTTCAAGTATATTTTAATATTTTCTACTTATACTGTTGTTGTTTGATTTCTTTCATGTTATCTGATGTATTTGTCAGGCTGAAGTTTCTTGCCTGCTGCAAGGGAGATGGAAATTTTGTACTTGCAGCACTGTGGCAGGTGTGTGGTACCAGGACAGAGAATAGCCATGCACCCCCCATGTCTGTTTGGTTTTTATATCAGATTTATGGCACAGATAGAAATTTCCAAAAATAGTGCCTGAAGTTGGATTCTTAGTTTCCTATCTGGAGGCCAATCTAGATCACCTAATTAAATCCCTGTCTAGAGTAACCTTTGTTTGTTGTTACTTGTTTTTTGGCAACCAAGCAGGGCTCTGTGCAGATCCACAAATTAAGAAATTTGGAAGGAAATGTGAGCCCAGGTTATAACTCAGACCAGCTGGGCTTGGGCTGGGGCTAGGCATGCCTTTGTGTCTGCTGGCAGAGCAGAGGGTGGACAGGGTGCTGGTGCTTTAGGTGTTGGGCTTTGTATGCCTGGGTTCCAGTGATGGCCAAATCTATGTCCAGAAAGTAATGGTATTATGGGGTGGGTTTTTTCTTCTTGGGGTTGGGCATAATTCATTTTGAAAAACCATCTCTGCTTTTCACACAGTCTGTTCCCTGCTGTTGTACGGATTACAAGGAGTCACGTTCATGCTCTTTTTTCCCCTCTGTTCTTTTAGTGGCATTAAGTAGTTTAAACTAGTCTTTTGCCTTTTGTGGAATTTGTTAAAGGATGTTGGTGAAAACTGTATGGGTTTTGGCATGTGTAATACTGGAATAAATGTTGTGTAGTCTCCTCTGGCTAAACCTCTGCGATGTGGGTTTTATGCACTCGTGGGAGGCTTGTGTCTATAACCCAGCACATCCCTTCCAGCCTTAAGCTGGAAGAAGTGGAAGCACAGAGCTCACATAGCTTTGCTCATCTTGAAATTGTTAGACCAAAACATATATTCTCTCAGAAGCTGTAGTGAGCTGTGTATTTTTGACATCACCTGAGCCACCTTACCGTTCAAGCAGAAGTGCATGGAGGAAGGATGTTGGTGATCTCACTGCAGCGCTGCCGACCACCTTCAAGTCCGTCGTCACTGGTGCTGGCGTTCTTTCAGATGCTGTTTTGCTGGTTTTGCAATTTCTCAGCCATGCCTCCTGAATCACGAGGCAGGGTGAGTGCAAAGCATGTGAGCTTAAGGAGTGAATTAGTGTGTACTGAGCAACCTTTTCTTAGCCAGGCTGTTACTGCTATTAGAGTTGGTGTAAGGCTAACTTAGCTACGTCTGCAGTCACACTTCAATGTCAGGCATACCAATATCCATGTATTAGGGGTTTGCATCCAGGGGCCTAGTTATACTCTCAAAGTGCTGGGTATTTCTCTTCCAAAGGATAGGTACCTGCTCAGGGGCATCCTGCTTAGCATATAAGCTTGTTAAACTTCAGATGGGAGGAGTGGTTTGTTTTACCCATTTTCTCTTGACCATAACTAGTAATAGCAAAGTGGTAATTAACATTATCCAAAACCCTTGAGAAAATAAATTTTATCATAGCTCACCCTTAAATCATTAAAACATTGTTGACATGCTATTAACCTAGGGACAAACTGCACCTTTAAACTGTGGTGAAATCTGTTTGACCCAGGTTACAAAATTAAAGAAATATATGACTGATAGGCACAGATCTGGAAGGACTGTGCAGCCCATCCCTCTGCTCTGAGACATGATCAAGGTCATGTCATTTTGGATATTGTTGCTTCATTGCTTTCATAGCTATTCAATAGTTTCTGACTCCAAAATCTATTGACTGGCTGCTTATTGGATGGGAGATAATTGCATAAGCTAAAGGGGAGAGCATCTGCTAGGCTGGTCTGGCATCCTGTGAGTGTGGTTAGAGCACACACTCTTCCATAGGCATTCAGAGATACTGTTTAATGTTGTGTATTTATCCTTCACTTTGCAATGACATGGTCAGTTATGGTGAAAGAAGATAGTTTTTAAAAGTGTGAACTAAAACTAGATTAAGATAGTTTAGATGTTATAAAGGTCAGAATACATACGCTATACTTGACGGAAATACTGTGGTACTCTAATGTGGCTTCTACTGTTTCTGCATTTTTGTGCTATCTACTGAACTAAAATAAGGTTCAGCAAAGGGTGACTAATACTGCAAGAATATTGTAATGAGTATTAATTATTACTTGGCAATTTAAATCAATATTTACAATTATGAAGACAATATGAAGTAGATCAGAAAAAAAATCTTGGAAAAAATCTCCTACAAATGGGGTTGCTTTGTCTGCTATGGCTTGCAGCACTATTAAACAGGCATAATACTCCAAGGCACGTATTATGGGATTCTGCAAGTTTTCCTGACTCTGCACTTAATTTTATTAAATATTATTAAATATCTAATAAAGAAATATTAAGCAATCTTATTGTTCCATTAACACTAGTAGCTTTTTGTACTTGGTACTCTGTCATGAACTAAGCATACACAAAAGGAAAGAAGAGAATTATTCTTTTGCTGTTTGCTGTTACCTGCTATTAGTTGTGATTCTCACTCTAGATCTGTAGAGTCCAGGCAAACTTCTCTGTCACAGTTCCTGTAGGAACAACTATAAAAATCAGCCTGGGAGGGACCTCAGAAGGCCTCTAGTCCAATCCCTTGCTCAAAGCAGGGTCAACAGCATTTTCAGACCAGGTTGCTTGGGGCTTTTTCCAGTCAGGTCTTGAAAACCTCTGAGGACAGAGACTGCAAAACCTCCCAGGGCCTCTGCTGCAGTGCTTAGTTATGCTTGTAGTGAGGTTTGGGGGGGGGGGGTGGCTTATTACTTTTATGACCACTGTGTTTCTTGATCTCTTGCTGTGCACCTCAGCAAAGAGCCTGGCTCCATCTTTTTGCCAGCCTCCTTGTAGATATTGGCAGGTGTCTCAGCCTTTTCTCACAGTGCATGTGCATCAACTTTCCACCCATCCTGTGTCCCATGGCTGGATTTGGTGAAGCTGATCAGTATCCTTGTTATACTGGAGGGCCTAAAACTACACACAATATTCCAGATGCAGCCTAGAGGTAAGGAGAATAAAATAGGCACAGAGCTTGGTAACTTTTCAGTCCTCAAGAAGTTAAATTACTGTAATTGCTTACAGAGTCTTTCTCATGAGAGCTATACAATTCAGCATTTTCTTTTGTTATCTTCAGTTTAAAATTCTTCTCACCTCCTTATCAATAATTTGCATTTTGGCTGTTTAATGCTTATGTATGTCTTTTCTTTGTGGAGAGTCGTTTTCACTGGTTTGCAGCATCACAGGGCTATTCCTCTTGCCTCTGGTAAATATGGAAGTTGTGAAGTTGTTCCTACAAGTCTTTTATCATATTAAGCAGAGGGGAAACTGTACTCTGGAAATCAATAGCTTTCAGGAAGACTTAAGGGTTGTATTGGATGAGTTACTGAAAATAAGCATTCAGTGGTATATTGTGGCTGTGTGATACAACACAGAAGTCCTGGGATTTATAAACAGGACTATACTAGCATAGAAGCTATTTATCACTACTGCAAACAAGCCTCCGTTATCATCTCCAGCTATAGCAACTAAGAGGTTGCTGAAAAACTGGTCAGAGTCAGAAATGAGGCTTAAAATTTACGTCAGACCTGAAGTCCTTAAGCTCCGTTCCCTGCAGAGGGTTCAATGCCATGTGCAAAGACCTTGAGGGAAGGTTTGTAGTTCTAGATACAAAGTTAATACAACTTTCCGCCATTATAATCAGTGAGAAAAAATTTCCATTACACTTTTACACAGAATAAAGTATTAGATGTGGAAGGAAGAGGCTTACTGAGTTTTGCAAGTGGGTGTTAATTTGCCACTTCTGTAACTGGCAAGTGCTTACAGATTAAGTTGATACAGTTCTTGCAGTTGTCAGCTCAGGCAAGACCCAAGGAACTACCTTTGTTGTGACTGTGCACCATTGGGAAAGACTTAATTTTAATATATCTCCATCATAATTTCATATTATAATTAATTTGAGAAAGTTGGAAAGATACCATGTAATGCTACGCTTTCTTTAAGCAGTAAAGCACTTAATGAGCTGCTCTACATGGTAGATACAGGAAAAGCAGAAGATGGAGTTGCTGATAAGAAACATGCCTTCATGTCGTCTTGCATTTAACTATATGGCTATTTACATGCCTGTTCCTCATATATGCAAACATACGTGTACAATTGAGTATGCTAATGGAAAAGCACCAAACCGGTGAGTCTTAACTCCTGGTTTCATTGATTTTCACTTTTAAGTGCTTTTATTTTTTAGAATTGTTTTCCTCAGGTTGTGGTTGAATTGTCACTTGGCGTTAACACATGCAGTGGTAAAATTAAGAGTACTTAGAGGCTGGCTTACCAGGACTGAGCATAACTAGAAAATAACAGTGTTCTAAGCATTTGACATGGCGTTCAGCGAGTGCAAGAAATCGACATTAAAAAGATCAACAGAAAAAAGGAATGCAAAGACTGTTAACCCCCTGATGTTGGCTGTCCTGTAGAAACCATGAAGGAAAGTTGAGAGTGTGTGATTAGGTTATGAGTGTGTGTGAAACGAGCAGTGGTAGCTGCAGAAATGCTGGGTCGTCTCTCATCCTCTCTTGCAGAAGGAAGGTCACAGATTGATTTGCAAGATAGGGTTTGCGAAAGGCAGCAGACGCTTCCTAGCCGCATGGGTAGAATGAAGCTTCACGCCGGGGCACGCAGTGTCCCTGCTCAAAGCAACCCTACTGCACAGAGTGACACGCAAAGTATCTTGTCACCCATGGGCTCTGTGAGCAGGGTTTGAAAATGAAGGTGGGCCACGGTTCTCCTCATGCTGTGCAGAGGCAACTTGGATTTTCTGTGAGGCTGTGGCTTGACCAAAGCCCTGGCACTGCTAGTGGTAAATCCCTTGGCAACTCAACCGGTTTGGCTTTAGTCAAGGTCTGTGGTGTTACTGTGTATATCTGTTAGTTCATGTTTGTGGCTATTTCTTTTACTTGCATATATAAGGTGGTATTGTAGCACTAATTCACAAGATCAGACTGCCATAGACCTTCGAACTGGAGAGTTACCAGTTGTTGGTAACTACAGTCAGTACCCTGCATACTAGAATTTGTGGCTGTGGCTATGAACACACAAAGGAAGTAGCCTGATTTCCAGGCTTGGTATGCAACTGTACTTGTAGTGCAAAAGTATCTGTTATGTTTTATTAAAATGCTTTCAGAAAATTTAATGCTGAAGTGTAGTGAAAACTAAGTAATTGGTTTACAAATAGGCTTTACCACATTGAAGGATTTTTGCTGTTTCTACTGAAAATACTGTCTAATTATATTATGTGTGCTTTACAAAGAAATCTAAATTTAATAAAATGGAAATAGCAAATCTATTGAATTACAGCAGATAAATATTTAGAGCACTTCCTAACAGTAGAATTTTAGAATAAACAACACAATAGCCCCACTACAATAAATTAGTATTAGTTTAAACATACGCTTTGCATACATACTGCATGCACAGGGTACTGTAGCTAAGTGTGCCGCATAAAACGGACCACTGAGTTGGTACAGCCCCACAGTGGGAGAGAGATGTGGTCCTAGGTGCTGCACAGAGCCAGGCCTAGCTTGATAGGGAGCAGGAGTGTGTGATCACTTGTCAAGCACCAGCCACCTATTTTGCAAAACAGAAGCATAAACCTTTCACCAGTAACCCTCGGCTGATAATAAAGAGTGGTTTCTTGAGCCAACTCATTTCTGAACTGTGCCTCTGGTTAGTGTACAGAGGCTTTTAATACTCCTCAGCTGAGCGTTGTTTTTCTTTGTCGTTACGTGTCTAGTAGGTTTGAAAAGTGGATAAATAAGTTTTTAATCTCCTTTTTCTGTATTTTTAATACACTACTTAAAACTGACAAAGAAATGCCTTTTTGATGGAAGGGCAAACTCAGTCCCATAGGTTTGTCATTGAGCCTGTTGGGGCCATCAGGGGAACGGTGATTTTAAAATGTGTCTTGTCAGTTCCCTTTTTCATTATCAGAAAATACATACTCCCTTTCCCATATGTTGTCCTAGAGAAATATTTTCCCGGTAAAAAAGAACATTTCCTTTCATAGTGAAAGAAACGAAAAATTCTTCAGCCTGAACTTGGCAAAGAATTTCACTGTCTAATGGTGCCACCACACGTTTCTTGCCGAAGTAATAGCTCTTAGGGGAGCCTGATGCTGTCAGGTACTGCGAAATATGTTTTGGTATTAGAAATTGTAAAGAAGAAATGAAATATGCAGCTCTTGGGGTTTTTGCATTGCTTGTGATTAATTTCCTGAAATACATGAGTGACTGCATTTGGACTGGTTTTGCCCAGGCTGTGTGTGCCATGGCAGCATGTGAAGCTATTTTAAGAGTTTTTTCTACTCACTGGCCCACTAAAGAAGCTGGGAAATTTGTTTGTTCTTCATATATTTTAAATTAATATATAGCATAAGAATATATATGTATGTATGTATAAATAATATGCTAGTATAAGATTCCCAGCATAAAAGAATATTAGCATAAGAATTGCTCAGTTAAAACTAGGAAGGCCTTCAAAAATAAATTACAGTAGTCCCACTTGTACAGAGATTTTGGACAGATTGCCATATAGTCATCAGTAATAGTCATGTGCTTGGGATTTTTTCCAGACTTTGGCAAGCTCTGCAGAAATCAGAGAATAAAAATACGTTTCCTGTTTTCTATGTTCCTCATCAATCCCCTTATAATTACAACAGTGCTCAGAATTTAAGAAAATCATTCTAAAATAAGAGAATTAGGTTGTAATTGGGTGCATCATGAACTGAATTAAGTAGGTTCTGTCTTCTGTACTTTTAAAATGTTTTTACGATAAGGGTAGAAGGCACTTTAATTTGAATGCTATACTTTTATACAGACACTTGTTTAAGTAAATCAGGTTGCAGAAGAGGAATCTGTATTCCAGCATTTAGCTATGGCTTTTTTTTCTGCACTGTTGCTATGGAGAAGTGTATAAATATTTGCATCACAAACTAATTTTACTTCCCTTATAGATGGCATGGAAATACAGACTAAAAGTGGTAAAGAACAGTTATTGTAGGTGGGTTTTATCATGCAGAGTAATGTTTTGGAAAGGGTTCAGACACAGACTAACAGCAAAGGAAAGTTAGAAGGTGCTGTATTAAAGCAATCTGATGTCTTTATGTTATGGACAGAAACTGAATGAAAGTGTCCACTGTATCTGCAGTTTCCTCTTTTCCAGTTTTTTTTTTTTTGTAGCATTATTAGGTATTAGTCTTTCTAATAGCTCATATGTACTGGGCCATTTGTATAAAATCAAGCACAAGCATAAAAGAAAAGACTTTTCAGAAGCTTATGTCCATCTACCACTGGGTGGATGATACGGAAACTACACAGCTGCTTAGGAGTTGGAAGATGCATAAATTCATATGATCACTTACATTTTTTCAGCCTTTTTTCTTTCCTTGTCTGCCAAATTGCCTCAAAGGAGGCAGTCATGCTGGACACCAGCCTATGGCCTCCTGAATTCCAGCAGTGCTGTGCATCTCCTTACCTTTGCTCTTCACCCTGTCCTTTGGGCTGGTCTCCATCAAGTCTCCTTCCTTTGACTGTTGTCTCTCAGTCTTTTTTTTTTTTTTTTTTTTAATTAAGTCATGTTATTTCTTAGTCTTTCAGGGTGGTTTCCAGCCTTAGAGACAGTGCAAGACCCTTAGCTGACAACCACAGGTTATGCATGAGAAAAGCCTTTGACACAGTTTAAACTCTGCTCTTATTGCCTCTGTAGATTCTGTATTATGAAACATCCTCTTTAACAAGAAGCTTCAAAGAATGGCTCTGGTTTGTCTTACGCAGCAGATATTTTTCATGCCTGGAACTGTTATTCTAGTTTCACATTGAGATCTCTCTGGTGATGTCCTAAGATAATGAAAATAAAAACAAATTACACATATCACCATAGCAGTCTGCTACCTCTTTTTTTATATCACAGGATGTTTTCGTTCAATTCAATAGGAAAAGAAAAGGGGGGGGTGGGGGGGTGGTAATACAGAAATACTGAGTAACTTAACATCCGTGCAATGGGAAACTGGGGGCGGTGTTGTGTTAGTAGTTCCTTGACCTTTTGAGAGCCCTTAAAAATTTAAATATTTAAGACTAAATTACTTTTATGATTTTTCTAAAACGAAAAAAACCCCTCCGTAGTATTGAAGGCTTCATAGTGAACTAAAATTTTACATCTGTAAAGCATGTACCTTAAAAATGTGCATAACACTTTGCCAGTAGGTAGATTCTCCCACTGACTAAGCAAATTGCTTTTGTGTCTTCAGAATGAATATCTGTTATATCAAGGAACAATTAATATTTTTTTTTTAAATTCCCTTTGTGTCTGAGATTCTGATATCACAGTCTTTCATTCTGGTGAGCATTTTGCTTATATGAAGTTATCTCAAAGAACTGCGTTTTAATAAATAAATCAATCTGTGATTTGGAGATAAGCAGTCTTATTTCTAGCCTGGTATCAATGCCTTCCTAAACGTAGGAGTGGATTTCCAGTGAAGCCCATCAGCTGTACCTGTCTGTGCTCACTGCCATTGTTTTAGGTAACAGCCAAAGAAGAGATAAAGTGACTGCCGGTCACCCTGCACACAGGCGCGACCAGAAATACAGGGGTCGGGGATTTCCAGGGGCAGCGGTGGCGATGCCAACTCGCACAGTGCATTGTCACGAGCAGTTACTGCCTAGGAGTGGCAGAAGATAGTTCCAACACAACAGTAATTTCCCCCAGCTTTTCATTTTGCTTTTCTTGCAGCAGTTCCCCCTAGTCATGAGTCTGAGGGAGAAGGGGTTTTTTGGTACCTGTTGGGCCCAGTAATTTCAGCATAAGGCATTATTCATCGCAACAAGAATTAACACACAAATTGTGTCACTTGCCGAGTCTTTTGGTGTGAAAAGCAATACCTCTGTTAAAACTGTCTTTTGTAAAAGTCAAGCATAACATGTTGACTTGTGGGGTTTTTCTAACTATCAAAGCAAAAGTTATTTTTTTTGTGTGGTTTTATTATTCAGTTGGGTTCAGAAGTGTCCTGCTTTCAGATTTTGCTGTTTTGTGTAATTCATCATGCTACCACTGCACTTAGTGTACCTTTTCTTTTTTCCCTTCTCTCGCAGCAAATGAAGCTTGCGGCTGAGTCACTGAAGGAGTAAACATGAAGGAATGAGGATGACTAAAGCAGTCACATGTGAATGTGGGCACTTCTTGAGCGTTTGTTTATGATGATGTATAGCTCTCAGAGTGTGCACTCTACCATCTATTGAGTAGGTGGTACCTGCTTATATGATACTTGGTAAATATTCTTTGCCTTATGCTGTAAGAAAAGTATTTTCTCCTGCTCTCTTTGTTTCTTACATGCAACTGTTCATGAAGCTAACACCAAATAAAACACTCCAGCTTATGCAAAGTCTGGTTGAAATCTGCCAGACTCACCGTGCTTCAAGTGATTGAAAACAGATCCTGTGAGCAAGCGTCCAGAAATGACTGGAGTTTTCAACTGCAACTTTGTAAAAGAAAAAAGAAGGTAGACTAGTGTTTAATTCACAGTGTAATGTCTCTTTGGGGTCATTGCCCCTTTTGTTCCTTTATTACAATAGCTAATCAATCCTGTATTATTTCAAAGACTTGCTTATTAGCTGCTGTTTGCACATAGCAAATTAATTTAAATATTTTATACATTGCATAATGAAATACATGATTGTTCCCTGTATGATCTGAGAAAAAGCTGAACATTATATAATGCATACTTTGTAATATTTCTCCCGTGTGCTACTTACCTAAATAAGCCCCTGCTAAAGTCTTTTCAAAAGCTGGGTAAAAAGCATTTTGTAGGAAACAGATTGCTGATCAGTAATGTATGAAGTGTATTTATTTTTTAATTTACATTAGATTTTCCTATCATTTCCCTGGACCTTGAACTGCAGTATTGTATGAATGCATCTTCTGGTTAAATGAACTGCTAGTAACAGATCAATTAAACCTGGCACTTGATACACCAGTACTTGTATATGTAGTGAATATCTGATTATTTTTTTTCTTGCATTTCACAAAAAGGTAATTTTCCTAATGTTTCATTGTTTTCTGACAGTAATAGGACCAAAATCTACAGTGTTTGCTCCTGTGACCTTGAGACAGTTTATTTTCTCCTGCTGTGACCTTCATCTTTGGTAGATGTAACTTACCTGTATGTGATACTTGCTGGGACTCTGGAAAAATCTGCTGTTACAGTAATATAAGGTATTTGCCTACTTTGCACATTTCAGATTTCTGCCACAGGTCCCCCACAGCAGAGTAGTATAACTAAGCCAAAATAATGTATTCTGTCTGGAATTTAAAATTAGCATTTCTCAAACCCTTCAAGCGTGACCCAGTAAGAAACGACTCTCTTCCCTTGGGAGAGGAGCAAAACTGTGCTACAGCTGCTGTTTCTGTTCTTGCATCTCCCACTGTGCGTCCCACACGCTGCTGCTATTTCAGGGGTATCTCACCGGCTGCTGCCGTTTCACAGCCTGTTCCTGAAGCTGTGGCGGGTTGTGGCTGCACAAGCTCTGCCCTGAGCAGCCAGCAGAGATCTCCGAGGGGAGCGCATCTCCCTTCCTGTAGCACTGCAGAGATCCCAAAACAGAAGCTTTTTTTGAGGAGAGGACCAGCATGTTCTCCATGAAAGCTCCCCAGCTTTGCATTTTTCTTGCCCACTTTGATCTAAAGTAGCTCATGTTTGCTCAAGCAGCTCGTGCTGCCTAGTCAGTGCTTTTGAGTGAACAGTTCAGGAGAAGAAAAATCTGTGGGATGGGTTCCTTGCGGAGTATGTTCTTGCAAACTTGTCATAGCCGTTTTGAAGGGATTCTGCTGGTCTGCTAATTTGTGCTGGTTTGTGAGCGTAAAGTTGGTGTGGTTTGCTGATGGCAACTGTATCAGGTGTCTGGAATAATTTTGTAAGATGGATTAGAAAAGGAATCAAGTAGTGTCTCAACTGTGATCATGTGGAACAAAAAAAAGTAGATTTCTGCAAAACAGACTTTGTGGTTGTCCTCGTGGTCCTTTCATTCTCCTGTTTTCTGTAGACTAACAGGAAAACATCTAGTAAGGGTTTAAGTACCCGGTGATGTAACTTATCTTAGCTGTTGCCCTTGCCTTGAGCAGATCCTTTTACTTCTGCTTAGTTTCCTTATCTATAAATGGAGATAATACTGTTCTTTAGGTGGATTCTCCACCTAAAGCTAGTAGGTATGGAGGAGTTGTCATCCTCTATAGTGTGAGTGAAGAAGTATGAGAATCCTTTGTTTTGTAGGGATTAGTTTGTTCTAGATATTGGGGGAATTCTTGTTTTAGCGTCACAGATGCTGCACATGTCAAGTCATGACAGAGTGTTTCTGCCCTGAAGAGCACATGCTTTAGCTTGCTGAGAACTGTTACCTGTATACGGCAAGTAATAGTTTGTCTCTGAACTGAAATTTAACTCCTGTTCCTCTGTATGTGCTGCTCTTTGTCCTTTTACTGGGGGGGATTTGCTGTGTTTCATACTGTTTAATATTGGTTTGATACTGGATTTTGGTTTGTCCTTTTGTGTTTTGCATTAATGATGTCACCTGCTTTCTCATTTGAGAGCAAAATTGTTTCTGTCTATGCTTCTGAATGTCTTTGTTTTCTTTCTGCTTTCAGTGTGTCTATACAAATTGTGGGATGCTAGGGATGAAACTTACTGACAGATGAAAATACTCGAATGAATAAATAAGATATTTACCAGTAACTGCCATTCATAAGCTATGTAATCTGTATGTCTGTTCCTAGTCCAGCTAAGTGTCCCCAAGGCACAGGGGAGTGGTGACTTCACTCATCCACTGTGCTCAGGCCGTGCCCTGGTGCAGAGCTGACATATGAGGCCATGGGTCTGGTTTTCTCAACATGCAGCAGGGAAGGGCACAGTGGGCTACAGGGGAAAGCGCACTGAACTGAGACAGAGCCACCTAGGTCAGAGGCATCTGGTTCCTGGTAAGCATCTGCCATCTTCTTCCTTGAGGTCACCGAGCAGTTTGCGTACAGTGATAGCTGAAGCTGCAGCTCAGGCCCTTTAGGCAAAGAGTGGTGGGTTCCTGCTGGGATTCTGGAAAGCATGAATGGGCTCCGAGCTGCTGCCTCAGGACTGGGCACGATGCAGTTTACATTCTGCCTGTGCCCCCATTATGAGCAGCAAGTCCCATCCTTGGAGGTTCCTGGCACAGTCAGTGACCCTTCCACCCCACATGGGCAGCCTTGGCTCTGGCCCTTTCATCAGGAGTGCAGACAGACAGACTTGGGGGTGCGGCAGTTCTTCCACTGCCTGGGTCTAAGAAATGAAGTAAGTTCATCTCTGGTCTCCAGCTTAGGGAGAAGCCTAGGATGAGTGTGGAAGGAGCCTGTTTGGGAAGGTGACTATGCAGGAGTAACCTGTACCTATCTATCTATAAGGCTTGAATTTTACACATCTCCTTAGCAGCAGCAATAACAACCAAGAAAGCTGGTTTTAAGGAAAAAATTACTGGTGGTACAAGTTCTGTCATCAGGTATGTTGGGAGCCACAGGTCTAATTGTGTGGCCCAGAGGGATCTGCTGCCTCAAGAGCTCTGCTGTACTTGCCAGACTGCAGCACCTCCTGTGAATCTGAGGACAGCAGAAGAGGAAAACACTGGAATCACTACATGAGGAAAGGTTTCTCTGTAAGCAGGCAAGCCATTCTGGATATTTTAGCCTACCTAGACTTGAGGGAACCAGTCTCAAATCTCCTTCTGAGAGACTTGCACCAATTTGAGAGTTTATTTCCTTATTTGAATAAGCAAAGCCAGTGGGAACCATGCCTACTACCACAGCGTACTTTTGCTAGCCTAAGTTCTCCTGTGCCTCATCCAAGTGTTGGAGGGGTAAGTGCCTGGTGACTCACCTGCCAGCCCTGAAGATTGATGCCCTCAGAGAGGAGGAATCTCTCTGCACCCCACTGCTTCACATTGAACACAGTGGTGATGGCATCTGTCATCGCTGGTGTGATGAGGGCGATCCTGGCTGTGGGGTAAGAGGGCTCATCAGCCTTTCCTCCTAGCTCCCATCCCAGGCCTTGGGCCTTTGAGCTCAGTGGATGTGGCACACAAGAGCCCCAGAAAGAAAAACAGATTTTTCCCCCCACCCTGTATTTCTCAAGAGAGAGTAGCAAGAGGGAGGAAATAGGAAGATGTTACACAAGGGTTTGCCGAACTTAATTACTAAGGAGATCTGACACGACATGTCTGAGAGCCTAGTGAAGTCCTTACAAAAACCCCATGCTTTTCAGGTCCTCTGCAGTATCAAGTATACTTACATTTTTCATACAAGGTAATTCTTCTACCATCTAAGAAAGTAAATATTTATATTTTTTTTATTCCCCTAGCATAATAGACTTTACTCTGTCACTAATTCAGGGTTCCTGACTTCTAGAAATTGATGTCATTTGTAATACATGCAGATAGTCCAAACTGATTCAACCTGTTACGAGCTAAAAAAAACCAAAACAAACCAAAAAACCCAAAACCCAGAACTTTTACTTCAAGGAGGGAGCCAGCTAAGAGCTACAAAGGAGGGCAATCCTCAGGAGAAGGGCAATCCAGCTGTCCCTTGAAACGCTGTACCTACATGACTTCGGTGAGGGAACCTCGCTGGCTTCAGGCAAGAGGCAGCTAAGCGAGTCAGCTGCGCTTTCCCAAGTGCAGTCACATCAAGGTGTTATTACTCAAACACCTTTTACTGAAAGCAAGTCATAATCTGGAATTAGCAACAGACAGAGCTCTACTGATTCATCCACATCAACTGAACCATGACAAAGGCTGTCAGCTCGGTTTGGCTGTCTCCGATGTTTGGGACATTCCAGTTTGCCCCATTCTCTATTGCCAGCCATCTACCTTGGGATTTCTCTGTAACTGGCTAGCATGTGTCTTTATTTGCTAATGAAAAATTCATCAAAAGAAGAAAACTGACCCGCGTATACCAGCTACTGAGATGTTACTGCTTGGCCTTGTCATCTTAAGACTACAGTACAAGACTTGCTACACCTTTCCTTGCTCGGGCATGGTCACAGCCCCGCAAGTTCCTTGGCTGCTCCTTGCCTGCTGCCACCTCCACCCCACTTTGCATTAACCAGAGCTGGGAAGCTCACCAGCAAGGGCAAGGTCCCAGCTACAAAAGCCTGTGGGTACAGCTTCACGCAACTAGCCAATCATAAAGCAATCACACATTAATTGCATACAATTACAAAACCTGTTAAATGCCAGTAATCCCTCCAAGCATGCCAAACACGCTGTGTCCATCCCATCTCTGCCTGGGTTACAGTTCGTGTTTCACAAGCAGTTCAACCACGGGCGCTGTGTTAAGGCACTGCAGGTGAGCAGGCTGTGCCAAGCTGCTCCAGCCACAGGTCACCACAGACATCGCTACGGCTGAACCAGTAACACGCATGAGAAGACACCAGAAGCTGTGAGAAGACACCAGAAGCCACCCGCTCCCAGCAATCCAGCGCACCATGCTGCAGCGCATGCCCGCAGAACACGTTCCAGCAGTGCTGGCTGGCTGCCCCCTCCCTCCCGAATCGTTTTTCACAGTACCTCGGGAAACAGACAGCGATAAGCAGCACTGCTCCCCCACCTAGGGCACAGCGGTTTGTAAGTGACCACAGCGGGAGCACACGCCTGAATCTGAGCTTAAGTATATCAGTTCTCTCCATTGTGCACTGACATACTTAATTTTACGTTCACAGCAGATGTTTTCCAGCACATGGCAGTCTAAACATCGCCCTGTGGGGCAGAGTTGTGAAATGTTCACCGTGAAGCAGTTGCAGTAACTGGAATTAACTCCTGGGATCCTGTTACACGTGACAGTAGAAACAGAGCAGAGCCTGCGTGCAGAGCTCTGTCTTACCCTGGGGTTTTAGATCTTGTGTGGTTTGGGTGACAATAGCCTTGACTTCAGGCACCTGTCTCTTTGCACAGAGCCCGCATGCCCTGCTACTCGCTTTTGATATGCATCAGTGCTGATGCCGACATTGGGTTTTTGACTATTGCTCATTTTACATTGCAAAGACGACTAGTACTGAGTTAGGTTTGGACTAAAAACATTCAGTCTGTACTGGTGAAACTTCCACTCACATACACCTTCACGAGGGAAAGGCCCTCACTAGTTCACACACCACCTATGCAGATTTGGCAAACTGCTATATGACCGATGATTTCATCTAACAAGAACCACCCAACGCAAGCAAAGCACCTTACCTTCCCAAGAGTTACCGCAGGGGCGGGTGAAGGATCCCTCCTGTGACTGCAACAGGCACCCGTGGCCGCAATAAGGCCCATCTGACTGACTCAGCACACACAGAGCAAATATTTTAACTGAGATTTTGAAGCCTGTTGTGTTCTGAATTCCAGAGCTGCCAGGCACAAGCTGCCAGAACAGCACCAGGATCACTAAGAGGGTAAGCCAGACAAGGTATCAAAAGCGTTTGCTAGCTGAGCAGCAGCTTCTAAAGCTTACTAAACCGTCTGAAGCATCCTGAAGTTCTGCCTAAGCAGCAGCTACCCCAACCTTTAAACAAAAAGCTATTTTAGCAGGTGCCAACCATGACAACCTTTAAACCCAAATCAACAAGTTCGATCTAAGTGAGAAAATAACTGAAAGTTTGCAAATTAACATGCATCCACACATGAAGCTGTATTTTTTCAAGGCAACACACCGACATTTCCACTGCTTTCTATTTTAATTTGTTACTCTTATGTGAACTCACTCCCCACAAGTGTGTCTCTGGAAGGTCTGACCTCTGATGTGCTGCAGCCTGGGGACTCGGCCAGGAGCTTGCGTCGCCCTCACACAGGGAACACCAGGAGAAACAAACTGCATTGACGTGCAAATCATCGGTTATGCATCAATCAAGGTATCACTTTTATTAACTGGATTTTCCATTTCTGTCGCACACCATGAATGTTTATACAATGAAAAAGCCAAACATTGCTGGAAGCAGTAAGATCTGCTGATATTTCTGTACCCTCTTAACACACACACACAGATTCTTTCTTGGTGAGAAATTTTTATATTTCTGTTCATTAATTCTGCTTATTTAGACTGCTACTCTTAAAATTCTGTGTCAAGATTGTCACATCTTAAATACAGATTAAGTTGCTAGAGGTACATTATTTTTATATATATATTTATATACACACATACAGAAAAATACAAGACTAACTGGTTTTCCACAATATTTAATTTATACGCTACTGTAACTATATGCAACTTTTAAAGACACGTTAAGGGGTACAAGAAACTGTTTACTTGCTCTAAATAGTTTGGTCCAATATTATCGTAATGTAGTGGTTATTCTCGCCCTTCCTTTTACGTGACAACATAATACAACATACACCACATGCACAATCATTCACCTATCAACAAATGGATAAAGGACACCACTCAGACTAACATTTGTACACCCAAAGGTTCAACCAGCCACACACAACTATAAGGCTATAATACAACTATGCAGCATAAATGGTCAACACTGCTGTTCTAAAGTGAGCACCATATATACAGTTGTATATAAAAACATTGGAAACAAAATACACTTGGGGTTAGTTAAAAGGTGCCATTCCAAGGCTGTACATAATATCAGGAAAGAGTATTTACAATACTTGGAAAAAAGCTGCAACAAATAAGTTTATTGCCAATGCCCTTTATAAACTTGTCTCCTACTTGGATGTTACGCTCACAGTCTGTGAACCACACATCTCTTTTCTGGCCCTTGGTAAGATCCCTGCTCAAAAATGTCAAGCAAATATGTTCTATGGCTTCACCCACACGTCTACTCTTGTAGCTTTTGATTTAAAATACCACACTGACTAAACTGCAACTAGAGTTTAAAACTTTAACACTTATCCTTTGCCTTGTGTAGGAAGCAGAATGTAAAATCCCTGGCAAGGCTAGCCAGGGAGGATACCCCATGCAATTTAGACGCTTAGTAAAGTCTTGTACTAAGCAAGAAGAGCTGTCATGAGCTGTAGAAATTATGACCGAGCATAACGCCGTTCTTTGGTGCTCTGCTCACTCTGCGGTGGACACGAAATGCGTTGTATTCGACCATTCTGCAAGCGTTACAAGATGCTCAACGGTGTAAACTCCTCTCAGACATCCAATGTCTGTCTGCCCAGGGCGCTGCTACATAACACCACCAGTTTCACTAGCATTGCTTAGAAGACCCAGTGCACAGCATGAAAAAATAAAACATTCTTGCCCTTCCCAAAACTAGGAATCTGCAATATATTTTATTCTAGATAATAAAATTCCACAAAGTTAATTCATCTGGTCAAAAGTATCCTTTTGTACAGAAATACTCTAAATCAGGACCTTGCCATGGCAATAGGAAACCTGACAGAAAGGCTAAGAGCTGTAAAATAAATACTTTCCTATATGCTATTTTAAATGGACTTTATGAAAAAGCATTATTACCGAGGGGAAATAAGTGGTGTACATGTGGGGAACAGCAATATTTTAAGTCTTAAAAAGAGTAATAGTGAGAAAAATGCAAGTGACAATAACGATTTCAATTTGAATCCAATTACCTAAAGGTTTTCCATCCCTTATTGCCTTTTGAAACCTCAGGGAGGGGAGGAGAGGATAGGGGAGAAGGTTTACAAGGTAAAAACCTAAAATATTAAGTGTCATGATATACTAATAACAAAAGTAATTCATACAAATACTTTATTTTCAGTTAGCATGTAAAAACTCAGAAGTAGACTTAATTTACCTTTGTTATATTAAAAACGAAGATTGTCTGCTTGTAATATTAACATTTCTATGGGAGAAAGCTGCCTTACAAATCTACTTACCTTTTTTTTATTTTTTTATTTTTAAGGAACTGCCTCTAGCAAAACAAGATCTTTTCAGTTTGATTTTTGAGCCACAACTTAATCCATATCATAGCTTAAGACAAATAGGTGTGGGTTTAAAATCGTATTTCAAGATCACTAATTTTCAGTGCATCTTTGCTTTGTACAAGCCTTGGAACATCTGAAAGCTCCCTGAAGAGTTTTCAGCATCAAAACATTATTGCTTTGGTTCTGTTTCAGACACGTAGAAGTATGCCACATATCACGTATTTTAGTTATCACAGAAGGTCGGAACAAGAATTAACATTTCACAAGCAAACAAAAGCTTCTCTCTCTAGTTTAAGTGCAGAACATGAACTTCTAAGTGCTCCATTTACATTAGGATCCAGATATTTATTTTAATTTAATCCAGATCTTTCATAGTAAAATTATAAATGTAAAAATTACACAATAAAATATTCTGTTTTATTGAAAAAGAAAAACATATCTGCTAGCAGCATGCAAAGACCATGCATTGTCATACCATCAAGCAAACACAAAATTAAAGTGTAATAAATAACTGCTCAAAGCCCACTTAAAAATCTAAAAACAACAAAAGGGGGTCCGTGACAAGGTGTTCACAGCTCTGAACAGGAAGAATGATGCTGTCAAGTAGATAGAGTTATTAGAGTCAGGTCATTGTCAAATGACATGACAACAACTGGTTTGACTGGAGGTACACAGCAGCCCCTCCTTTGGGTTCCGCTGAATATTCACAGATATCATCTTTTCGCAGAGAGGTAGTTGTAGCACATTATTTTTCAAGTTCCTGTTCTTTATCCGTTCCAATTCATTTGCTGTGTCTGACATTTGGTCAGAAAAAAATTTTAGGTTGCCCAACGATGAAGCCTGGTTCACGCTTCCGCTGGAACTTATACACATTTTCCACGTTGATTTCTCCTGTACTTTTACACTGGAAAAGGACAGATTGTTTTGAGGATCAATAATGTATTTAGTGCTGCCGTGAATCTGTGAGCCTAGGCAAAGGCTCATTAATTTCAGGCTTTCAACCAGTTCCCCTGCGCTTCTGGACGATAGCTGCATTGAGTTTCCAGATCCAGCGCATCTCCGAGTGGAGCCTGAAGTGTTGTTGGTGCTACCGCTGGAGCTACCGGAGGGACTCCCCCCACCTTTGTTGTTATCACTTGGGCTCGTTTTGTCTACCCCTCCATTCCCATTACTTGGTTTGCTTTGTCCGCCACCATCTCCTTGACTGCCAGGTGGCCCTTCGCTACTATCCCGTCTATGCCAGGAGTAAGTAAACCCACTATCTTTGTCTAGGCGTCTCCTACTTTCTGAGTCGTCATCACTTGTTTCTGAGCTACTGCAACTGGAGCCCCGTCCCTGGCTTTTCCTCCTGTGATAGCGTTTATGCACTGTGCTAGGTGAAGCAATATTCATTTTTAACCTGCTGAGCTTTGGGGGCAAGTTCTCATCCATGTCAAACTCATCATCTGACTCGCCCTCCTCAAATATTTGATTGAGGACTGGTGCACTCTTTCTTGAAGTAAGACGATTTGTAACTGACGGCTTACGGCGCAGAACAACTTGAGTAGAAAGAGAAATAGGTTTCTTATCTTCTTCATCCTCCTCTTCATCTTCTTCTACTCTGAACAAGCACTTCCGCCCACTTGTAGTGGGTTTCAAGCTCACCGACGGGACTGCTGAAAGTGCCGGTCCAGCTAATTCAGGGATATCCTCCTTCTTTGCTGAATCGCCAAGGGCCTTGCTTCGGTGGCCATTGAGAACGTTCTCAGCCGTGCGAGCTGGTGACTGAGGAACAGTTGCATGGGAAAGAGGAGAAGCTGTAAGGTCATCCTCCAGATCCTGGGGTACATCGATTTTTGTTGGCCACGATTGCCTACATAAAAATTACAAAGAATAAAAGAAAAGTCAGTGCTTGAGAAGCATTTCAGAACATTAGAAAATGTAAGATCTGCACAAGAGAACCACAAACGCTGCCACACAAATCGGCCTGCTGAGTGGCATGTTTGTAAATAACAGCTCTGAGTAACTGAGGAAAAGAAAACATTCTCAGAGAACCTGCATTCCTTTAGGATGTTATTTGAAAGGAACACTGTATATACAAAACAGTTTAGAAATGGTGTTGGTTACTGTCTAATGAAGTCTTAAGATTCCACTGCTCTCAGAAAACGAACTAAGCAATAAAGAAAAGGAAATAATCGTGTCTCAAAGACAATAATCAGAAGTAGGTATAGAACCACCAGTACCTGCAGGAAGATACCAGCTGATTCAAGCACAACTTAAATAAGACAGTATTGCAAGCTACTTTTAATCTGAAGCTTCTGTTATCCCTCCCCCCCCAAGTATTCTTAATATAAAAATTAGGTTAGAATTAACATGAACGAGACTGAAAAGCTGAGTCAGAAGAAACATTCTCTTTCTCAGTAAGTCTCATTCAGACCAAGCTCTATTCTACAAAATCTCCTTTAATTTTAAACACACACAAATTGAGATCACACATTTATTAGTCCTTAGCTGAGCAACTGGAAAAATACAGCTGCATGAATTCAGGACTCAAGCTGCTTAAGAATATGACACTTGAATAAACCGTAAATCCAAGTTCAAAATGTACGACTGTGTACTAGCATAAGCTCAAATCAAAATGAAAGTAACACATGAGTGTAAATCAGTTTTACAGTTAACAGCTGATGTCTTCTCTCCAGTATCTAAGCTAGCAGGTTTGTATTTTGATTTCTATTGGATTTGTATTTTACTTTAAATTCAAATATATATTGTAATCTTCCCATAATGCACACACAACAAATTAAGAAAAGAGACTGTTAGTCTTTCCACTGTATTTTGAAAGCCTAATCCAAAAGACCAAAACCTTAATGCTGAACATTTCTTGTGGGGACTAAGAAATATTTTCTAACCTCTCAAAGCAAGAGTTATCTTTAATTTTAGAAAGTTTGCCAATCGTTTAACTTTACATAACTGAAATACTCTAGCATACTGCATGAAAAGCTGTAGTGGAGACCTGTGTTCACATATGGATAGTGTATTACAAGACATTCCCAACAATATTTCGGGTGTGCCAGAAGAAAAAGCTGCTTGACTTTGTAGCACAGTTTAGAAGCAACGTGTAGGAGAGGAAGCAGAGAGCATTTTGTACCAGGTGCGGCCCCAGCTATCTGCTTGGGCAGCCTGCATACAAAGACCGAAGGATCATACCAATTTCCTGATCTCTGCTGTGTTGAGAGCTCAAGCTGAAGAAACAAGGAAAGCTCAGACGCCTCTTTGCTATTCTTATTCTAAAAGCGTTCTTTTGAAGTGTTTAAAGTCAATGGAAGCACCTGCACTAGGACTGCGTTTGCTTAAGGCTCCCACTGTAATGGCTGAATAGCACGAGATGCCTGTCTACACACAGGTAACGGTTGACAACTGTCTTCCCAACTGCACGAGCTTTGAAGAAGAGTACCTTATTAAAGCCAACATTCAACTCGTCAAGCCTAGCTGCACACTTTGTTTTGAAGCGCCAGCTTCAGTTACGCCTAACAAACCAGCGATCCAACAATCCAGCAGGATCCTCAAGCGGTGGGAGCTGGCTGCCTGCACACCCCTGTAAGCCTGCGCATCCCACTCCCTGGGAGCAGCTGCACAGGCTCTTTCCCGTCTGATCAGGCACTGCGAGCTGCTGCTGGCCTCCCACCAGCTTCTCTCCAGCGAGGGAGGCCACGCAACCAGCAGCTCCGACCCGAGCCATCCAGACAAGAAGCGGGACCTAGGCCAGGCTGACACCGGCATCCTCCCTCAGGCCCCAGCTGACTCCAGACATGCTGGTAACCACTGACCTAGTTTTCCGATGACTTGTGCTACGCTTGGCATTTTAAACACAAACAACTGTCTGTGATTAACAAACAGGACAAATAAATTAGAAACATAACTACAAAAGTGACAGAAAACAAAGACCTAAATCTTTAAAGAATTCGCCATGCCTTAAGAACAGCCTGGTTTGTCAGCAAAAGAAGGAAGAGGTCTGTGGCTGTCACAATAAAGGGTAAATATAGCATCTAACATACTGTGGCTTCCAGGCAATGAATCTCCTCACTACGGTATATGTTTCTTTCTCGTAGCAGCCTGTGTTTGCCTCCCTTCCCTTTTCTCCCTCCCCTTATTCCCAGTAGGCCTAAGGGAAGAGTGGGACAGAAGAAAGCTCCAGGTTGAAAGTAACTTAGATTTATTTATTTTTAGAAAAATCTTTTGAAGTCTCAAAATCAAAGCAATGCTTTGTTGTTTTTTCCATTAAGTCATTCTACATAAACACTCTGAATTTAGAACCATCACGAATACGAAGAAAGCTACCTGGGACCATTAAGGGCAAAAGTTCCCGAGTTCATGCAGATGTTCTTGTCATAAAAAGAAAATTCATATTCATAAGGCAGGCTTCAACTACTCCAACTTTACAAACTCGTATCAAGATTTAGATTCAATGAACTTGTTTGTTCCAGTTCCTCATATAACTGGAGCAGCTGTTCTACCAAAAGAGTGACACTGACACAGAGTAAAAACCAAAACAATTTAAAAGCAAACTTCATAGTTTTAGAATTTTTGTTTGAAGGTAAACACACAGTTTTCCTCTAAAGTAATGTATTCTATAACTAATAGTTATAATATAGTATATTAGTATATATATATAAATCTAGTATATTAGTGTGTATATATATTATATAAAAATTATAATACCACATTTGATGCTTGGCTTGGATTTCTTTTTTAAAATTGACATAAGAGAATGATCCCCGATGAGAGAACTGCAGAGTGAAAGTTACAGGATTACCCTTGAAGAGAGGAAACGCAACACCAAGCTTCAGACCATTTAGGTAGGCACCCTTTGCTGCCTGCAACAGTAACTCTTGTAAAGTACTTGTAACCGCACAACGTAAGAAAAAAATGCCTGCTTAAGTGACCATTGAATGAATGACCTTTTAAGGGCAGTGACAAAATTTCAGTCTACTCTAGGACACAACACAGGGTGCAGTCTCATCTGGAATTTACAAAGATGTTGAGAACCACTGAAAGGTTCAGAGAAAAACACCTCTTTATTCAGGTAGATGGAACGGCATGCAGCAGAGACTCCTTCTAAAAGCCTCCAAAATCAGCCTAAATCCAAGGTAACAACCAGCAGAGAGAACTATCTTTAACCTGTTTTCTGAAGTGCATGCCCTTCATTTATAACACGTGTCCATTTTTTCTAGATCAAACTCAAGGTAGCAGTACCTTACTTATATCAATTAGGCCAAGAAAAATATGAATATGCACCAAAAGGACACCACAGCGTTTGTGTCCCTATTATCATTCATATTAAATGATCTCACATGTGACCTTGCATGAAAGCTGCACAAAGAAAATTACCTATTTTGCAGTCTTCTTTAACTCCTACAGATAGATTAACAACACTGAAGGTAGGCAGCCACTCTGAACATCAGCACAAGCACTTAATACTCTTCCCTCATTAAAAGATTAGCTACTAACAATTGTTATTACTGCTAGTAATAGTCACCAGTATTTTGCCAAAATCTAAAAAGGCCACTTTTGAAGAGACTAAAGGTTAGAGAACAAAAATTAATGGAAATGCCTTAGCACAACCTCCATCTTCACTGGAAGGGTTGTCAAGATGGGCCAATAAATACTGGCCTAGAAAGCAGATCCCTAGTCATAGTCTAATGCTTAACTCAGGAAATCAAACCCAAAATATTTAAGAAAACCAACTGTTCAAAACTTGCATCCTCCAGTATCAATGTGCAGGCAGAAACCACGTTTGCCTTGTGCTTGGGTTTTGGGTTGGTTTTTTTTTGGTTTGTTTGTTTTTAAAAAGCATATGCCACTCTAACTGAAAATAAGGGATGCTTGGGTGACTGGTTGCAGAGTGAATGGACTGGTTTAACATATCAATATCCATGCATGCCAGAACCTCACTTCCCCCTTTAGTTTTACTGTGTCAGAAGTTGAAGCTTTGAAAATCTCAGGGAACCTTACTGTAAGGTTTTTTTTAAATCATGTTTTTTGTCAAACTAGAAAAAAACAGAACACCAAATCCCACAAAAAGCTACCATCTATCGCAATGTCTTTAAATGGCTAATTAAAGCAATTAAGTCAACAGTTTTCCTTAAACAACAGGCATATCAACTGACATCACAAATAACGTAACTTACAGATGCTTGCTCTAAGCTTGATTTAGGGGACATTCAAGTCATTAAAACTGAAAGCTAACAACCAAACCATAACATCAAATTCAGGGTGATTTCTCATTTATAACTAATTCCCCATCAACATGTTTACAGATTATGCAACTGATTTTTTTCAAGGGATGTTTACATACACAATTTCTATGAGGAAGTGAAGGCCAAGGAACATGCCCTTTCCTAGCAGGTGTGAACACTTACTACTTCAGATACAGGCTTCAAATTGGTAAGTCATTTCCTGAAAATGGTAGGAATTGAAAACACTACTGGTAACTGATTTCCGAACAGCTTCTGAAGCATCCACAGCACTTTAGAGACATTTAAAATTTGCAATGTGTAAGTATTTTACTGTTTTTAAGAAAGCAGTACTTGAGCAATTCAATAATGTTCTCAGTAAGTCAACTTTCGGAAAAAAAAAAAAAAAAAGAAAAAAGAAACCACTTAAGATTCCTAAATTCTCACCTGAACTGAGCTTTGATGTTGCTAGGGCTTGCAGACCTGGTCTGAATTTCCTTTTCTTGTTTTTCTCGCAGAATCCTTTCAGCTAGTAAGAAGTAAGTTGCAGTGATGTGATTGTATTTGTTAGTTTCCAATGCCCTAAGGAAAGTACGAAAGAAGAAATAAGCCACACATCAATGATTTTCTAAAAACTGGATATGCATCTCACACAACTTGCTGTACTTCTCATAGCAGGAAAAGCACCTGAAAGCAGAACTGCGTATTTTTAATGTTGTAACAAGCACGTCTTGGTTTTATTAAAAATAAAGAGCCAACAAGTCTAGTAATCTCAACTGTAGTTACATGAAAACATCCTCAGAATATCATCCAAAAAATTAAGGAATTCCCCCTTTACTGAAAATTCCTTAAATGACAAAATTGTATTTCATTAATGTTATGCTTTCCCACTGGCACATACAACCACATAGTACTAATATTTGTTCATACAACAACTGGAGGAAAAAATCTTCATTATTTTAGGGCTGTCAGATTAAGTTTACTATAAAATTAAGTTCATAAGCCAGTAAGCATCATTCAGCTGTCCTGTTATGCAGCTAAAAGCATAACAAACTGCTGCTTCCCCACCCTCCCCACAAATGGTAAGATAACACTTTTCCCAGCTTAAACACAAATAGAAAGAACAATTTTAAGTCCTCAGTTTGTGAGTATTTTAGAAATTTGGGGGGTTTAATCTATCAGAAGAAACTATGTAGCTTTCTAGCAAGCTCACTCAGTGACAATGACTACTTTGCATTATACAGATAAAAGGCATAATACTTTAAATTAACAAAGCTTAAGGGATACTGGAAATGTTCTACAGGAAAAATGCTAGAATTTTATCACCTCCAAATATGCATGAGGTACAAAGCACAAGTAAGAGCACAGATTTCAAAGCAGTTACGTTTACTCAAGATGACAAACTACCACAGGAATGGAATACTGTTCCAACACATTTTTGTGAAGTTTTTCCTAAGGCTGGGCCTACATAACTAACTACTTCTCATCCTAGAACATCCTATCACAGAGCAAGACTGTTATCTTTTGTTTGTTAACTGAATGGCTTGATATTTAAACAGGTTCTCATGACACACTTCTCAGAAGGGACAGGTGCACAAAAACTGCACATCGAAAACTGACAACTTACTCCACTATTGTATCTCGGTCTGCTATATCACCCAGAACCATGCGTTGTATTATACTGTTGTGCTCCTC
This sequence comes from Falco peregrinus, assembly GCF_023634155.1. Lineage (NCBI taxonomy): Eukaryota > Metazoa > Chordata > Aves > Falconiformes > Falconidae > Falco > Falco peregrinus. The sequence continues at coordinate 14,454,296 of NC_073725.1, forward strand.
CTCAGACAGATTTTTATATGACACAAGAGGAATATTGTACTTCGTTGCAGGAGATGGGTCAACTCCTTGGAGCCACGCATGGTTTTCAATCTCTTCCAAAGATGCCCTTCGCTTTGGATCTCTCTGCAACATCCGTGTAATTAGACTGTGAATAAAAAATAGATCTAAACAAAATGCACTCACATGTTTAAAAAGCAGCCACTGTAAGAGCAACATTAGGAAGACATTTTCTGTCAGCCCACACAGAACTTTAGAAGTCTCTACAGTAAACAATGTGATGGGAAATTATTTATTCTCAAAGACATTCCAAATATTGCTGAACTGAAGCAAACAATTTACTTATGAAAAACTATAAATATAAACACTGCCGTTTTCATTTACTACGCTTAGATTCTTAACCTGATTTTTCTGGTTTGTTTGGTTTTAATAGGTCTTATAGGGCAACCGTCACAGATGGCCTACAGGCTGGTCTGTAAAGTAATAGAAATATAATTTTCTATTATTGCTGCTGTCAACAAGAACATGCAATGGCAAGATAAGCAGAAATATTTTATTCTGAAATAGCTATCAGACATTTGATTCTTCAGTATCCCTGAAAGAACAGTGATCTATCCATAGAGGGGAAAAAACCCACACCAAACCCAAACCCAAACACCATCTGGGATGATGAGGTGACAAACCTACTAATGGGTTGATACTGAGTGTTTGCAACTGCTGGAAAGGAAGTGCATAAATTCCCCAAATAAACAGAGTAAGGAGACTTGATTAGGACAGCACATCTTTGCTCACTTACTAAACATGGAAAAATTCTTGGGGGAAGTATTTTTGGCTTTGCATAACAAAACAGAACATGAGTATACAGTTTTGATGCCAAGGTTTCAATGAAACTTTATTACTCCAACATGTGGAATGAAAGTTCTGCAGTTCTTACATAATGCTTTTTATTGCACTAACTATACTACATATACACAAATCACAAAGGTAATAATTTTTTTTAATTATTTTTTTTTATTAGTGTGAGATTATGTATGGAATTTAAAAAGGAGGTTAATTCAGAGTTCTTAAAACTCTACTGTAAAAAAAGGTCACATATATACTTCCTCTGCCTCTACCAAAAGTAATGACAGGGTGAGCCATGGAGCCTTGATTTTCTTTGCTTTTGTTAATATTATGACAGAAAGGGAACAAACTATATACTTTATTTGTCCTTCTTTAAACTACACCTGCAGTAAAACCACACAAGTATACCATGTGCGCCTCCTGCTTCAAGCTTGCTTATGCATCCCAAACCACCAAGAATGCTTTCACTCCAAGGAAAAAGTTTAAATATTCCTGCAGTCTTTTCCCTAAGAAAACCTAATCTACAGAGGACTTGGGTAACTGACTGTACATTGTTCATGCATTGCATAGAGAAGCAGATCTACTTGGGCCTTTAAGCAAACTGCAAAAGGCTGCAAAAAGTAAGTTTCCTGGCCTCAGCACAGCATACAGCATCACTAGAGATTTATTCAATAAAAATCAAAGATAAGATCTCTCTTTTAAACCTCTTCCTGTACAAAGCTCTTCAAGCTGCTGAAAGCACTGACAGCAGCTTTTCCATGTTACTAGAAATGCTAGACACTAATGACAAGACATGAAAACCAGCTATGACATCATGTTATGCATTAGATTCCTGGACCGCACAGATGACAGGTGAAGAGAAGAATGGTCATTATGACCACAGCTGTAACAAACTTCATTTTGTGTCAAATAACAGAATCCTAGATGCTGTTCTAGGTTTTTTTGACTGGACCAAATGCATTTTTCTAGCATTTAATAAAGGTATCTGGACTTTCATATTGAAAATGAGAAACTCTACTGCAGATTCAAAACCACATCCAAACATTGTAAAATAGTCTAAGTGATGCAACTGGGATATATATTAAAAGGACTGAAGAGGTCATTAATCAACAGGGAAATATTGATAGATATAAAAAAAATAAAAAAGCTCCAGCGAACGCTGCAGAAAAACAGCACAACAAAATGAGTCATGATTCCCAAGTGGCATATGGTATTTGCAGACCGAATATTTTTCTCCCTTGATTGCCTAGAATGTTGATTTGAAGTTGCAATTTCAGTAGATGAGCAAAACTTGCTGTGATGTCCTTGGGTTTTGACAACTTTTATTTTGAACAGAAATCTACAGGAATCATTACCTTTTTAACCCCTGCCACAAAATACACTCAGCAACACCTTGTAATATGTCCAGCAAGAGCTTTGGCCAAAGCCAGACAGTGCTGAGCAGTTCCTTCAGTCGTTTATAAAATGCATGACAACTGAGACACATAAAACAAAGGTACATTGTGTAAAATCAAAATGAAGTTTCACACAAGTGTGAGGAAAACCTGTCAGCAAAAAATTTCATGGGATTGAACTTTAGTAAGAAGAGGCACAAAGAATAAAAAGAAAATGCAATACTGGTGCCCAAGAAACTACTCGATGTGAAGAAATACTAACAACTACGCAAAAGCGGTAGGCATACTATCTTATTAACAGGCAAGGAGTATTCCAAATGCTGACAATATGGTATGGGGAACTCCCAAAGATAGTGAGAATTCACTCCTGCAACCGCTTCCAAGTTCTTTAGTACTTTACTTACTCTTTACATTCTTTGGACACATGAGGTGGCACTGTGTATTTGCAGTCCATTATCATAGTCAGAGTTTCACTGTCATTTGCTTCTTGAAATGGTGGTTGTCCACAAACCAACATGAAGAGGATGACCCCCAAACTCCATATATCTGTAAATACATAGTGCATATTTTAAAACAGCTGTTGAGGAAACAGACAATTACCAATGAAACCATGAAATATTTTTGAGGTGCATAAGGGGGTGATTACTGCACTCTTGATTATGACCATTACTTATGGAATTTGCAATTCCACTGACATACAAAATACAGTTCCCCTGTTTGACAGCTTTTATAGTTTTAGAAGGGAAAAAATAGAATTCATGGCTTCAAGGATGCGTAACAGTCTGAGATGCATAACACCTTTGACAGCAAGTGTTAGATAAAGGTAATCTGGCCATTCAGAAGACAAAAATTCATGACCCTTTTCTTCACAGGCAGGCACAGGTTATCAAATCACGGTCCTTTCTGAAGGACTAGCACAAACTTCTCGAAATTGTTTACATGTTACTCTATGAATTAAGAAATTACAAAGAAAATAACACCGATTTAGGTATGTTTTTCCTTCGGTGGTGTTGCTTCAAAAAATTCTTTGCTACTTCCAATGGTACAGAATAAATTAAATAATTTTTATAAAACCACCTTCTTAGACCAATCATATTACAAAGTGTGGGGGGGGTGGGGTGTAGTTTGGTTGTTTTTTTTAAAATATCCAAACATAACAATTAAAAGTGACCTCTACTATGCTCTGGGAGTTGTCTTGTTTCCTTCCAGTTCCTGCTTGTGTAGAATAATAAAAAAAAAAAAAGCCCAACCAAAAAAACCCTTTCTTGTTCCTCAGTGAAATGACACACCAAAAGACGAAAAAGAAGTACTTTGTGGCATGAAGCTCTTTGGCAGGTTTCTACTTACTGTAAAAGCTAATATTTAGTTCAGATCTTTACTGAAAGTTTGCCTAAAAGAAAATACTTCACAAGTCTCACTGCATTCAGTGCAGGAAGCTTAAATATTAAGAAATACATCATATTGTAGAAAAATAAGTAACTCCAATATATGCTTAAAGGCCATGTTCTTAAACTTCAGCAACAACTCCCATGCTGTGGAAATGTCAGTAGCAATTTTGGGTCTTACACCCTAACATTTCAAAGATCTGTACCAGTACAGTCCTGTACACCAGTAAAACCAACCAACCAACCATATGAAGCGAGGGAAATGAACAGACAGGCAGACCGCTCCTGAGGAAAGAGGGGAGAGCAGCTGGCAGTGGTGGAGGAAGCAGAGCGCACCAGCGCTTTGCCGGAAGGGCTTGCGAGAGGGGAACCACACTGAGTTAACCCACCCAACTGCATCTGGCTTTCTGTGGCCTATTCAAAATACTTGACATACATTTAACACCAAAGAATGGCTACAATTTCATTTAATAATGTAAATCACACACATTCATCCCTAGAACAAATGCTCATTTTGCTACTTACAACCCATTCTTCATAGGGTTTAGCTGACAGAGGAACAGAAACGCTACATGGTAATTTTCTCTAGGGTTCTAATTTGTAGTAAGTGTATGCTATTAACTCGGACAATTGTTTGATTTCTGTTACGCTTGCTAGGGCCGCAGTTCTGTAGGTACTGAGCATTTTGAGGCCAGTATACCATATCAGATGTATCTGCAAATTCAACATGACTACTCCCATATTTAAGATTCAGTAAGTACTTTAATATTTTGATAGCCTAATGCCAGAAAGCTGAATGTTCTGGAATACAGGATTTCGAAAAGCCTCACAAGACAGAGAGGTAGTTTCACCAAAGAGGTACACCTTTAGATTTGTAAAGCTACTTACACCTTTCTCCTCCTGTTTAGTTTGAACGTGGCCAAAAAGTTTTAAGTCTCAGTAGAGCACTACGGTAGCAACAACTACACTTTATCTCATTCTTACACACGACAAGGCAAAGCTTACTATTACACTTTTCTGACAAACACAGCAGAGACTTATTCAGATGTGACCAAGAAATAACAGTGGAGAGAAACAATTACTTGGCTTTTATTTTCACTGTAATTTTATAGCTGTGGCTGAAGATCAACTTCATTACATCTACAGTCATGGCTACTAAAATGACTCAGCTCAGAGTGTCAAGGACACAGCTGAGCAGCCTAAGCAGACTTACAAGTATACTAATAACTAGGAAGCAAGCAAATAACGTGCCTAAGTAAGTCTAATCCCCTTGTAAAGACTGAAAAGAGAAAACTCACTGAAAGACTTAGCGCAGACCTTACTGTGTCACAAGAAAAGACATCATCTTGGGGTTGTCTTCACAAGCCTCTCCTCATTTATGGAAGCAAAGCCAAGTGTTTGGATGTCTGCAGATGCATTAAGAGGACACATTCAAGGGTTCTATCTTGCCTCCTCATACGCAGACTCTCAAATCGAGGGGTTGCTCCATTTTCTGTACCCCAGTTTGACTAGACCCAGGCGCTTGTTCGCAACTCCACATGCAACAAACCAACCTGATGAATGACGCAGCATCTTTAATAAGGCTCTTTCTGGTCACCTGCAAGTTACCACCTTGTTAAAGGTAAAGGCACAATGGAAAACATACATGCTGCTACAGCCACAACTAAGAAAAAAAGACTGGTTTTGTGCCCCCCAAAAAGTGACAAAGCTTGTTTAGTACAACTTCCAGCAGCTTTTGTACTACATACAAGTTAACCACAGATCAGCTTGCACACATCTTCAGTCACAGGTGTCTGCAGTTTATGTTCTTTGACTGGGAAAGTTAGGATGGCCAAGCTTGCTCCTATGTTTTGCTATCCAGCATTTCAAGCAACAATTTATGGGTGTTTGTTTAAAAAAAAATAATCATGAACACTTAATGAATCACTATAATAATGAATCACAATAATTAGGAGGGGTGTTGCAGGCAGGTCAAGGGAGGTGACCCTTCACCTCTGCTCAGCACTGGTGAGGCCACACCTGGAGTACTATGCCCAGGCTGAGCTCCTCAGTACGAGACAGGGAACTACCGGAAAAAGTCCATTGAAGGGCCATGAAGATGAAGGGACTGGAGCATCCGTCCTGTGAGGGAGGGCTGAGAGAAGAGAGCTGGGAATGTGAAGCCTAGAGAAAAGGCGGCTCAGGGGGATCATTGTATACAAACACCCGGAGGGTGCAAAGAAGATGGAGCCAGGCTCTTTCCAGTGGTGCCCAGTGACAGAACCGGAGCCAACGTGCACAAACTGAAATACAGGAGGTTCCCTCTGACCATGAGGAAACACTTCTTCACCTGACTGAGCACTGGCACAGGTTGCCCAGGGCGCCTGCGGAGTCTCCCTGCTTGGACATACTCAAGAGCCACCTGAACAGTCTGGGCAACTGACTCCAGGTGTTCCTGCTTGACCAGAGGGATTACACCAGGTGACCTTTAGAAGTACCTCACTGGAGTATGCAACAGAAAAACTGTGCTTCTTTTAGCCAATAAGCAGTGCATTCTAGGTGTTTATTTGAGAAACAAAGCATGACACAGCACAGCAAGAACTAAAATAATGTTGATGGTGTGAACACACAGAAATGGAATGTTCCATTTACACCAGCACAGGTTGTCTCAACTCCACTACAAAACAATTTTTCACTCTTCACACCAAACAGAGTGTAAGGGATGGTAAGCGTGAAGGAAGTGGTAAAAAAAGCTGACAAAACAGGAAACGCTAAACAAATTTTTGAACTAACTTCATTTGAAATATACAAAACCTGCAAAAACAATGGAAAAATGGAACTGATATCTAAGTAGTGGATTGTCCACCGATATTTCAAACTACCACAATCACTCAAACAACAGTTGGTGCAATCCTGAACAAAATAACAGTAACAACAGTGTCTTGCCCTTACCAACCTACCACAGTTTCACAATGGCACTTTTTCCAAGGCACACAGAACGCTGGGTGAAATAAAACCCAAAAAGAATAGGATTACTGGCAGATCTCAGTTTCCAGGACAACAAAAATCCCTGTCTGTTTTGCATTATAAAGTTTTTATTTTGCATGTTTTAAAGACGCTTATAGCTTGATGCAGGTAATACTACCAAAAAGGGAAAATCATCTCCTCTTTGTAAAAAAGATCCATAAACTTGAGGGTTAAAAAGTCTTGCTTATTTGTAAATATCTCTAAATTTAAATAGGTGACCTACACTCCCAACATGCAAGTAAGTTTAAACGTGTTGGTTTGCTAGCCTTCAGTGTAATTCTACCTTAAAGGGTTAGAATCGGAAGTCTTCAAAGCAGATATTCCAAAATAATGAGTTAATACCTCGCATCACTTTGAAAGATTTAAAAGATCATCAGCTAGATGACTATATGGTATATGTAAGAAATGCTAATGTCTGTACCTGATGTATTAGTTTTAAACCATTCTATACCTGAAAAAAAACCAACCACCCAATCCTTTATCTATCTGTGCTTCCCACTTTTCTCTTCTGGAGATCCATAGCTACAAATTTTTTCAGTCAAATTCAGAAAATATACCAAAAAAAGCCTTCAAAAAAATGAACATGCCTTCTCTTTAAAGATACAATTTTTGTTCACCCATTTAATGCAATAACCACGGTACGTTCCAGAGAACCATTGGTTTCCAGAACAGTGCCATCTGGCCGAGAGATGCAAGATCTTTAAGCATGGCTGGCTAGAGAAATTAATAAAGGAGAATCAGAGATTTTCCTTATAGCGCATATTTACCAAATTTTATTATTTCCCCAAACAATACAAAGCTACACACAGGAATGTTCTTTACCGTACTGCTTGTGCTCCCATAATCAGCCCTGCTCTATTCTTTCCCATTAATAAAGAGAAAACTCAACTGTCCTTTGGATCCCAAGGAGCTTAAGCAATGGAGAGGGCTGGTACCTGCTGCCCATTCATGCACTGTACCCTGCTACTGCCAATTTCTGCTCACATGCTACATGTAGAAAAACTGAAGTAACTCCTCTTGCTGGGGAGATCACCTCCACCAGCAGAGCAGACAATGGCACCTTGATCTTTCATTTCTAAATCCCGAAGTGTTCTTGCCCTATTACAAAACAGGGTTTCACTCAAACTGAGTGAAAGCCTCAGTCATCTGATTTGGTCAAAAGCATCATCCAGTTGTGAGCAGGTTAGAATGATGATGGATCAGCAAAGAAATAAGCCCGACATCTAACCAAAGCAAGGCTTCTAGAGAGAAGCAGCATCTCTTATTAGACCAGCTAATAACTGGGGAAAGGGGGAAGAAAAATAACTCAGTTCTAAGGTACAGGTTTTTTCTTTAGATCTCCATACCCTTGCAAAAACATACTTTTTTTTTTTTTTTAGTGAACACAGCCCTTATAGTATGTTCTTAATTTAATATACCTTATGGCAACACGGGAAAAATCTTGAGGCAGTTTCCTGCTTTCACACATCTCAAAAACTGTAGATACACATCCAAAAGCAAAGACGACAACATCTACTTACATTTGTACCCATTCACTGAATGGTACTGGTTCACTAAAGGGCTGCACAAGCACTGGCGTTCAAAAAAATGCAAAGGAGAGTGCAGAACTATATGGGCAGGATCTCAACGCAGAGTAAGACTGCTTTTTTGGGACCTGTTAAATATGCTGCACCATTTAAAAAAAAAACCCTCACCTTCAGCTCAATGCAAATATAGTTTGACATACAGTATACGCAGTAAAGAACTCCGCAGACATCTACCTCTCCTCTACCTTCACACCCCTGGCACACCATTTTAAGAAAATCTATTAGCTATGGTGCTATGTTAATGCTAAAAAAAATAATCACGTTTTAGGCAAAACTTTTACATATTGTAGTAAGTTTACTGCTTCAGCATCCAACCAGATAAATGAGAGGATTTTTTTAAGCAAACCTCCTTGGCTTGGGCCAACAACTGAGCATACATTTTCAGCTATATTCCCTTATCACAGCTCAGAACTTAGGTGCCACTGCCAATTCTAGATTTGAGACTCTTAACTGAAGGAAAACAGGGAAAAGAAGGATTACCTTTAGAAGAGCAGATTTAAATAAGAATTTATTTTTCACAATTTCAAGGTTTTTTACTACTTATAGTAATTAGCAGTTGAAGGATTCATGGAAACTGCTTACATCTCCTGTCCTCCAAGGGTCATCTAATTCACTGTCTTCAGACAACTGGTAGACAAGCAGAATTTAGGCCTGACATGCTGCATGCATTTAACATGCTTATAGCCTGTAAAACTTCAAATGATTATGGTGAAGGAAAGCACCCTTGTATACTGCAGTGGCCAAAATCAAGGTTTCTTTCAAAAGCACAGTGAAGACCAAGATACAATTTAGCCTTTAAATCTGGTACTAGTAACTTGAAACTGCCACTGCTGTAACAAGAACAAAATAAGAGAGATTAGGACTTTTAAAAGCACTAGTAACTAGCCACTGTAGAGAGTATTTTATTGTTTTTAAAGCCGCTAAATCATGTTTATCAGGAAAGGCCTGTTCAAGCAGGATCCCCAGAACCATGACAACCAGTGCCGTGTATATGCAACTTCCTTACATAACACGAAGTCACTGCCATGGAAACCAAACTGCGTCATCAGCTGTCTGCTACGTCTGTCTTAAACACAGGGCAGTCACATCTGTTACGGTCAAGTTCGTACGCTGCACGAGGGATATCCATATTCATCTGTTTCACCTCTGAGCTCGGCCTCACCATTTCGTTAGCCATCTATTGCTTTCTGAAGTTCCTGACTTACTCCCGAAATAAGCACTACAGATTTCAGAAAGTTAGTTTCTGTGACGGTGGGGATCCAAGATTTGCTCAAGTTTCTGCCATTCCTCAGAAGTTCAGACACTTGTCACACTTTATATGTGTCATGTGAATTTTTGATTGTAAGCAGCTAAAAATCACATTCATTTTGGAATAGACATATTCACACTTAACTACTGTAAATTGAGCCTGTCTATTGAAGTTGTTTATTTCAAAACTTGATGGGAAAAATTCTTTTTGCTCCTCAAATGTAGAGGTGCTTAATAGCTTACACAGTGTATATTGCTCAGTTGATACAATGGATCTTTCTACAGAAAGCCTGCTTCTTCAGAACTGATTTGTAGAATTGAGTCATTTTTGTCAGGTTTTATACGTTTCTCATTGCAATGTTTACTATAACAGCTCAACATTATAGTTATCTTCAACTCGAAGTCACTTAATAAGCAAACAAGAAAACATCAATTTTTATGGAGATGACAGAAATGCTTACACATTTATTTTGCCACTGCAGAGGTATCCATGGACTGCGGATAAATGAAGGATGGAAACGGACCCCAATTTCCAGCATGATGCGCAGTTACTCTAACCACTATCTTAAGACATTAAAGAGAATGTCATCACCACTGCTGCTACAACCTCTTCGGAGCAGGCATGTGAAAGAAAGGCTAATCCATAGAAACCTGTTTGAGTACAAGCCTTGAAAAGGACTCAATGTATCATCACTTCAGTATCAAGTTCTTCTATGAAGAGCTAAATAGGAATAATCCAATACAAAGATCATCAGCACCTCTGCCCTCTGGGCACATTCAGGGCTAGCCAGCCAATAGGCAGTATCTGAAGACCGCTGTTTTGAACTCTGACATAAAACCCCATCATGAGCTACTTTATTTGGACTGCAATTTAGAGGTGGAACCTTCACTGGGCTCAGGAGTAGGTACAGGTTGATAACTCCCAAGGGTAACGGTGGTAAGCATGCTTGTTACAAGTTGAAATTTAAGATCCTGTTCACAGCATAGGCTATGGAAAACAGAACGAACACTCAAATTTATGGCATAGCTTCACATAATTGTCTGAAGAACCAAAACACAGTGTAAAAGTAAAAATTCATATGACAAGTCAAACACTGCAGAAAATGATACTTCTATCAGAAAGTGATGAAAATTTACATACCACAGTGTAAAAGGATAAAGGCTGCTATCATACCACTGAATAGTTTGAATGGTGCCTGTTATATTGTTGATACACTTGTGCTTCAAAAGGAGAGTAAAAAGTATTTTCACCCCCGTGTCAGCTAAAAAGCTTAACTCAGTTGCATCTCATGCATAAGAAGTTAGTAGCACCATAGTATAGAATAACTGTGTTAATAATGTCAGCATTTCGATGTATCTCAAGTATTTTTCACTACTATGTGCACAGACAGACTGCTGGCAAATCTGGAAAATGCTCAAACAGTGCCAGTTGCAAAATCTGAGAAATATGGGGAAAGAGCAATGATTACTTTTTCATATATACTTGAATTTTCACTGATTGAACTATTCTTCCATTCTTTAACTTTTAATGAAAAAGGCTTTGAATAAACTTGTGTACTGGCCTCTTGTCCTGGTTTTGGCCAGGACAGTTAATTTTCTTCCTAGTAGCTGGTACAGTGCTGTGTTCTGGATTTCATATGAGAATAATGTTGATAACACACCGATGTTTTAGTTGTTGCTAAGTAGGGCTTTCTCCAAGTTAAGGACTTTTCCAGTTTCCCATGCTCTGCCAGCAAACAGGTGCACAAGAAGCCAGGAGGGAGCACGGCCAGGACAGCTGACCCGAACTACCCGAAGGCGTATTCCATACCACGGAACATTGCATTCAGCATATAAACTGGTTGGGAGCTACCGATCACTGCTCGGGGACTGGCCGGGCATCAGTCAGCGGATGGTGAGCAACTGTATTGTGCATCACCTGGGTTTGGGTTTGTTCCCCACCTCCACATCCCCGGCCCATTTCCCCCCTCAGTTTTAATTTCTCTCTCTCTCTCCCCCTACCACCCTTTTCCTTACAATTGTTATTATTATTTTAATTATATTTTACTTTATTTCAATTATTAAATTGTTCTTATTTCAACCCGTAAGTTTTACCTTTTTCCAACTCTCCCTATCCCACGGGGTTGGTGGGAGTGGGGAAGGGGCATGCAAGTGAGCAGCTGCATGGTACTCAGTTGCCAGCTAGGGTTAAACCATGACACCTCTCCAGTTTTCAGCTATGCCACTGACTTAATTAACCTTTTTTTTTTTTTTCAGTCTTTTTAAAATGGGATTTATTTTTCCCTTGCAGAAGACTGAGGATCATCTGCAACGAATGCTAACTTTTTCAAAATTAACAGGCATAACTGGGTTTTCTTCTTGTTTTAAAGCACTACAAATCCAATTAAAATTACTATTAGAACACATAGCAGACGAGAATTAGGAGAAATCTTTTCCGTCCCCCATCCCTCCTGAAAAGAGCATAAACAGCAAATGGCTTCTAGCAAATTAATTTAGTAATTAGCTTATCTGTCTGATAAAACAGTCTGTTCTATATGTTATTTTATTTGACTAAGACATGGTCATCGGTAACTCCTCTTATCTTTGAGCAAAAATAAGAATTGCTTCCAATCTGGCAACTAGTACTCATTTTTCCCTGAAGACAATAGCACAGGTTTTGCTGGTTGCATAAAACTATTAAAAACCAGACAAACAGTTGTTGTTTATGTTTTTAGTAACTACCACATCTCAAATTTCAGTAGTGATATTTTAACAAAAAACACCACCATTGAAAAGTACTCCTGAACACATGCCACTACCTTTAATTCAAAATAGCCTGGTTTACTCTGATACATCAATTCTGCATATAGAAATATATTCTATCTCCTTTGGTTTCTGTTGCTTAGCCACATTTCGGAAGTTACTGAATCTGTATCAAAACCAAAAGCAAGCCCAACATTTTCTGTGTGAATTCCAATAGTACTACTACAGAAAATCATTAGCCAGGCTGAAAAACAGTGTTAGTTAAATGTAGAAAGAAGGTTTTCTCTGTATAAAACATGTTCTTAAAATCATTGGACAAAAAGTCTATAAAGCACATACAGTTTATGTACATGTTTCACTGCAATGTTTTTGGTCTTTTTTGTATTTATATACTAAAGAATTTGCTCCTGGTATCTAAGATATCCTTCATATTTTCTGATCAACTATCTTTTCCTAAAGGTTTTAGCTGTACAGTATATAAGTTATACTTCATTTATAAAAATTAATATCTTAGTACAGCTTTACACATGAATGCAAAACTTGAGCATCTGGTTTGTAACTAAGCAGTACACCATTGATCTAGGTTCCACCACATCTGTGTTGCCAAATTTCAGCCATGGGCTGAACATGAATATCTAAGTACTTGTTTGCAAGATAACATGAAATGAAGCTTCCTGGCTGTGGAGATGTATTTATCATAATGAAATCTTGCTCCACAACAGCAGTTTGAAATACTATGAAAACAGTTCTCCCAGGAACACAGCAAAATGACCAAGTAACTATACTTAGTCACAGTGTAGCTGATATGACTACAACTGAAGACTATCTGGACAGCTTCTCCTCTGCAGTTCCACTTGGATAAGTTATTCTTTGCTTCACCCAGCAGTTTATCAAAAATGCATTAAATCTTGGGCATAAATTATACTTCATAAATATTAGCTGGTACAGATTATTGAGAAGTCATTAGGATCACCGACACATCCTCCATTACAGCCCTGCCACATAACTTCATTTCTGAATAAAAGGCTCCGATACCTGTAGCAGTTTGAGGCACTACAAGTACTTTATTGTCAATAAAGTAATCAGATGGGGGGGGGGGGGGGGGGAAGCAAAATCAAAGAATAGCATACTACATAAAAACTGGATTCCCCTTTCATTAAAAAACACATTTTGCTACCTGCACCCACATTGCCACAGAACATAAATTCTTTAACATGCCATTAATATCCTCAGGACTGAAACTTTCTGGAAGTGAAGTGTTCTACAACCAATTTCTTATATTTGCTTCTTCTGGGAAATATAAAAAGTTCATTTCTGATGATTTTTCAAATCTGACTTTTTTTCAACGTTGTGAGAGACACAGCACAGCCATACACAAAGTACTCGCATCAATTCTTCGGTTTTGCTTCAAAAAGCATTTGAAGCTGAGAAGTAAAGCACACAATTCTTCTAAAAATGCACTGGCAACGATACTCGATTAATTTCAGTCACATGAGTTTCTCTTACATGGAAGGTGAAGATAAGTGAGCTAGGCTGAGTTGATCTAACCTAAACTTGCTAACACAAAAGAGGGGCAGGTCCAGCCACCCTCCCCCTGAACCCAAGCTGCATGCTCCCTTCACAGCAGCTACACCGCTGAATGCTAAGGGAACAAACAGCTCTGCTAACCTGGCAGAAGTTATGCCTGCAGAAAAGTTAACAGTTTTCTGTCAAGTTAGCTGATCAGGTCATCAAACTGCCAGCCAGCCATGCAACAGTGCAGCACACGAGAAGGGGCAGCTCTGCACTAACGCAAGCAAAAAGGAAGGGGAAGATGTCTTATGCTGGAAGCAGCTAAGTGTTACGCTTTTTGCCTTCTGCTAAACCCTTATATCTCCAAGCTCATTTGACAATATAATTATATCTAAAGTGTTGCAATAGAACATTAAAAAGGGGCTTTTCAGAACAAAACAATCAGTGAAAAGCTTTTGTAGGACTTCTTGCTTTTCATTTCTGTCAAATTTGGCTATAATCTTACTTTGAGTATACTGAAACTCCAAAATGAATCATTTAGCATACCTGACAGCAATATTATGTATTGTTTGCAAGTATCTTACCACTTGTTCTTTTAACTCGAGTCTGTCAAATCTTATATTCAGCTTTTTCATCATGTAAAAGGTTACTGTATATACCCACTGGCCATTGTGTTTACATTAGTGATTCAGTTTGTGAATAAAGTGCTATGCACATGCAGAAACACCAAATCTAGCTCCACACAGGCCATATAGGGTTGGTCACCTGGTCATCACTTAGCTATGCTCAAGCACCTGGTAAACGTGGCTGAAGCTTTGAACAACCACACTTCAGCAACAGTGTATGCAAGTAAGAAGCCCTTGCAAATGCTTGAATGCAAACCCAAATAGAAAACAAAAGAATTTGAGATCATTCCAACAGAGATGAAGTGGGTCTAAAAGCAGTATCATGATCTCAGGAAAGCGAAAGCTATGTATGGGCAAATTCCGTTTCCTTTAATAATCAAAAATTTATGACTGGATATTGAATACATACATTCATTATTATCTTACATTATTAGCATAGGATATCCAGGTCTGAGTTCTGCAAGAAAGCCAGCATCTAACTACTAAAGCAATGGATGTTATCCAAGTGGTTGGCCTCTGCAACTTCCAAGGCGGCAGCAAGTTGGGTTTGAACTACAAATTGCCCATTGAATAGCACTGAGCTACAGTAACCATAATATTCTTGTTAGGCATGTGCTAAATAACTGTGACAACGCTAAATTAACTGTGTGTTAATTGTGTATTACAGTACCGTTCTACAGGCCTGTGCTCAACTGTGCTATATAGACAATCCCAGTCTTACAATCTGAATTTGCCCATTATTCATCCCCAGAGGGATGAATTTCCTCTGCGAATATTTCCATGCATCTATGAAATCACATACAGAATACCCGACTACAGTAACAAAAGCCTATCAGAAGTGTCAATGTCCTCCAGAATTACTGTAGCCTACACAGCACTTAATACTTTGTAGATATCCCAAGCAGTTAAAACAGAACTTGTTTTCCTCTGAAAAAATCAACTAATCTGAAAAACTGTAATTCAACTTTATCACCTAGGAAAGAGGTGATTTCTATTTATTTAACGATCCAATCTCTGTTGATGCTGGTATAGCAAAAGGAAAAGTACGACCAGAAGCATGCTTTATTCTTTCTCATCTGTAGTTACCCACTTTTGAATACTGCCAGAGTTCACTGGATTACACCACTGCTCTAGACAGAACTCTGTCTATCTAAAATATGTCCACTTGATTTATGAAATGAACTTTCTGTGCAACAACAGTACTCTCACTTTCCTCCAACTAGAACAAGTTTTAATTAAGTGTGAAAAAAACCTGGGAAACTGCAAGCAACAGAACTTCCCATTATCTAACTCAGCTTTTTGAAAAGCCCTGGGAACATATGATCATTGCTTAATATTCCTCTTGCATCATTTTAACAACAGCCTTAAACACAAAAGGAAATGAGAGACTTAATTTAACTAGTCTCTTTTCAAGTGCGAAAACTTTTAAGTAGCATCACAAAGGGGAGATTAATCCCTAAACTAGCTGAAAGTTTCATAAAGCAAGATTTTCCATTATATTTATTAAGCATACAACTTATTAAAAGACTTGCCCCAAATATTTCAGCCCTTTGTAGCAAGAAAATTTAAAGTCTTTTTCCTTTACATGCTCATTCTAATGTTATTCGTAAGACATCAGAAAAACCATGTCTGTGGCAAAGGTCTTTGGAAAAAAATGCAAAACACATCATATACCTTGGTCAATTTGTCTCCCAAACACTTTTATGAATATAACAATAATTCTGGATAAGTGAAAATGGGTGTGTGGGGGGTTACATATTATGACAAATGGAAGATATGCTCACAAAGGGGCAGGACCACGTAGTTGCACTGGAGAAAGCATGACCTCCTTTCTCCTAAGCAACTAGCTTTTAGGTTGATTCAGCTATAATGTAATTTCATCCTAACTGGCAAAATCTCTTTGCCATTGTCAGTCAGAGTTATTGCAATATTAATAGCCCTATTCAGCCAACAGCTGAATGAGTTCACAGCACTTCATCACTATTTCAGGTTATATATATACACCTTGCACATTACTAGCATGAAAATGTAACTGATGTAATTTCTCCTCTTTTGAAAATGTCCACTTTGAATTTATACATACTTCCAGCCCACAAGTATGACCTCATCTTAGCGTGAAAGTTTGTCTCTAAAGGTTAAGAAAGGTTTGCACAAGCTGATTTCTCAGTTGCATAATTACCTGGTTAATGATAAATTTCCTAAACTTATATTCTTCTCACATTTTACATTTAAGACTCCATTTGGGGGAAGGAGGGCTTTAAAGCAGCACTCTTTTTTTTAGTTTTTTTTCCCCCCCACAATCTTTGCATTTAAAATACACAGATAAGTCATATATAGAAGCTTTACATAGTGTTATCTTACCTTTTTACCCACAGTTAGAAAAGGAAAATCAAGACTCTTCCAGGTCATTATTGGCAACTCGTAGTAAACTGATATTTTTATTCTGTAGCTACTGTACTGACAGAGATTTTGTAATGCATTACAAAGTGTTGAAAACTGTGCCACTGAAGAACTTAGAATACAAGCACTGCAATCTAGCATTTAGGACAGAATTTCTAGTATCCAGTAACTGAGACAGTATACTGGGAAATAAGTAAGCAAAACCTAACCACTGATGTGTATTTAAATATTCTCAGAAATACAACTAGCATCCTTAAACATTAGCTAGATGAAATTATTTTTTCTAGTTTTTCTGCTGTTCACCTCAATCCACTTTATATTTGCTAGATGCCCTCTATGAATCCGTTCAACCATTTCCTTCTAGTACTATTCAGAAGTTCACCTACCTGTTTACAAAGTCCTCTAAGAAACATTTTATGTCACGCCACCATTCTTACATTTATCATTAGGAGGCCCAAAGTGCGCTTTTTAAACTATGCTCCTAATGCACTCCCTTCCCCCAATCATTAATACCCATACACCTTCTTTCTCCCAAGCATCTTCAGTTAGGCAGCAATATCAAAACTTTGGGTTTTGCTCATCCTCCAAAATTTGACTGCTATTCCATTTTTCAAGAAACAATTCACATAAGGCACTGTATAGAATATTTAACAAATGCACTTTTCCATCTAGTTTCAGAGGCCGGTGCAATCAGTTATACTCATGCTCCAGGAAATTCTCAAAATAATAAAAAAAAGCCGCCACAGAACACAGAACTCTGGAATTAGGATGTCTAGTTTGCCACTAATAAGACTAGAGCAACTCACCTAAAAAAGTCTCTAAATAATTTTGTCAATCATCACCGTAGCATCAACGTGGATTTGCAAAACCACAAACAGCACAGACATCTAAAATTCCTAGCTCTAGCAGACTTGAGAAAGTACTTTCAAGTACAGAAAGCCCATAGTAAAATATCTATTCAAACTCAGAAGCCATGAATTAACATTCAAATGTTTAAGCAAAGACCGTAAGATCTACAAGCCAAAAGTATTTGTATTAAAAATAATGCAGAAATTTTAGTTCAACAGTGTGAGGGAATACCTTGTCAGCATACAAAATTAGCTGGTTGTTTACCTTAGGAAAATTAGCAATAAATTGGACTCGCCAGTCTTACTTTAAACCATCACTACAGCCACTACTATAACCATAGCAACACACACACAGAGCGACAGAGTCCTAGTGGGTGTTAGGACAGTAAAAGCATTAGATACTGGGCACACAAGAACAAAAGGCACGTTGACTACAATAAGCTAATTTTGAAGCATCATTTGGAATTATACGTACCTAAATTTGTGGGAGAAGTGAGTTCTACCTCAACTAACAGATACAAGCAGTCTGTATGAGGACATTAATCAGTAACTCTATCAATGTTTACAGCTATTTAAAAAAAAAAACGTAAAACACACACCTCTAAGTTACTTCCAACATCTATGTAGTAGACTTAAAGACAGTAACAGAATTATCAGTAGTAGTCTGTCTAGCACACTCCTTTCCAGTCAGAAACATGCAGACTAATTTACACATTACTATTTTCTCTTACCTTTTGAGCAACTGGGAACTAAGCCCCCACTTTCAGTTCTCAGACAAGAAAAGGGCAGAGAAGGGTTAGAGGGAGTTAAAGCCTTCCTTAATTCCCTGTCTCCTCCTTCCACAGCCAAGCTAGTATTTACTAAAAACTGATTCCTACCACCTTGCCATAGAACATGTAAGCAGCCTGGGCTCACAACGTCATTCTTATATGGCTAAACTGAGCAAATAAAATCACTGGATGGTTGGACTTTTTTGCAGGGAGAGAGGGAGGGAGTGGCGATGGCAAAAATACATTAAAACCAGGCACTTCTCTGAAAAGAAGATGCATCCTCTAACAAAGTAAATACAAACATACACATTGCATTCACATTACTATTAATAGAAAAGTTTACGATGTATACAATTGCGTCATTTCATACGAAAAGAAATTTTAAGCATTTTTGAGAATGTTTTTAGTACCTCCTTCAAACACAGCTGCTCCAACATTAACTCACCCAGGTTATAATATTATTTCTTGCCAATTAGCTAGCTTCCACATATGGCATTATCTTGAAAGTGAAAACAGAGTGGCACAATATCACTGTACTGAAATTCAGATTACTGGTTGAATTCAAAGAGGACATACCCACTGCTGGTGCATCATATTCATCCCCAAGTAAAATTTCAGGAGCAGAATATGCAAGAGATCCACAGCTTGTGGTGAGCTTCTTTCCAGGCTGAAATTTGTTGCTGAAGCCAAAATCTGTCAATTTCACAAGTCCTTGTTTTTCAAAGAAGACCACATTCTCTGGCTTTAAGTCTCTGTGAACTACATGCAGTTTATGGCAGTAGGATATAGCATGTACTATTTGAGCAAAATATTTTTTTGCCAGATCCTCATTCAGACCTTCTTCATGTTTCATGATGTAATCAAACATATCTCCTCCATCACCAAGCTCTAAGATAAGATAAAGCTTAGTCTGGGTGTCAATCACTTCATACAGCCGTACTATATTGGGATGCTGCACTAATTTCATGCATCTGACTTCTTGAAAAAGATGTCCAGTGGCTAGAGTGTCCAGTTTGGTCTTGTCAATTACTTTCACTGCTACTTTTTCACCTGTAAAGACATGCCGAGCAAGTTTGACCACAGCAAAATGGCCTCTGCCCAAAGTTTTATCCAAGTCATACAATCCAGCAATTTTTCCATCATATCCTCGTTTGAAGCCTGCCATTCTGTTTCAGAAGTAAGCTCTTTGGAAACGTGATCTTTTCATATAAGAGTATCATCTGATGCAAATAAATAGTCCATTGTCACTGCCAAGCATATCTAAAAATAAAAAGACAAGATTATTTATTTGTATAAAAATAGGCAAAATTATCCTGTAGATCTCCTAAAGTTACATTGGCACATTATTACAGATAACTTATTAAATTCTTCAGGGCTTTTTGCCAAGGGTTTGATAAGCTATGCTGTGGTAACCAACACATTTCTGAAATCACATCATCAGTACACTTGAAGAAAGTGAATTTCAACAGTACAATCATGAAAATTTCTCTGAAATTCAGCGGCCTTCATATTCTTGAGTTAGAAACGTTGCAAGTAACACTTGAAGAAACCAGTGTTATAAGGATAGTTAAAACTGGCAAAGCTGAAATCTATACCTCTTCCGGCTACATCAGAAATCATCTGGGTAGCACAGAGTACTGACAAGAAGAACATGCTTGATTTATCTTCTTTTTAGCATATCCCTTCATGTTGCAGCATGAAACTGCCCAAATACAGAGTTCTGATGGCACGACTTTGGACTTTTACCTTCTTCCTTTTAACAGCTTCCTGTTCAGCAAAGCTTAGGCTGACATACAAGACTTAATTTTGTTACTCTAGTTTGAGCATTATCAATCAATACTGTAATTACAACAAATGAACAAAGCTTTACAGGCTGAAATGACACATATGGGTTGGATGTACTCCGTGCTAAATAAAGTGTCCTGTTAAATATTTTGACTGGAGTTATAAAAACTGGTGATAAAAAGTTTGCATGTAGGTTGCGTATGTCAGTCCTGGGAATGAGTCATGAGAAGGGGAAGAGTAGGAAGGAAGGGGACAGAACTCAAGAGTTCAGCTTATTTGTACTGTACTGCTGCTTACCAGTTAATTTGGCATTTAAGAACCAACTTACAAAACATCCATATTCAAACCTGTTTTTGAAGGTCTTATGTCCCATTGCCATTTTTTTCCACACACAAAACCTCCCAAGAACTTTTTCCTGCATTTTTAACTTCGATTGAGGTTTAAATAAAACTCTGTAGCTCTCAAAAAGCTAACCATTTCTCCCACTTTGAGTGCAAAGTAGCTAGAAATATGAAAATTAGATGGCTTATTGCCAACTCAACAAAATACAGAAACCAGAGCTCTATAGAATGTATTTTCGCAGTTTCAAAACTGAACTTCAAAAAGAAAATCTTTGAAAAGGAAGCTGGCAAACAAACAGCCCCTCACATTTCAACCTGAGAATAACTAATGTAAGCATTAGATTAAAAACACTGCCTGCTAAACAAGTTATTTCACAGGCAGTGAAACTAATGAACCTGGTTTCATATGGATTAAATCACAAGGTTGGGGGTCCTATGAGGATTCTCTGATGTTTAACAAGCTCACCTTACTGATTCTCTCAGCTGTAGCCATGGTACAATCTCTTCTCCATCCAGCTGTCTACTTCAACAAAGTCCGTGGGAATTCAGTTTGAGACCTCCACCCCTGTAAAATTTGAATGAAATCAATCAACCTTTGAAACCTCATAACTTAAGCAACAGGGTAATTAACAATCATATAAACACTGGGGTTTGGGTTTGTTTTTCTTCAAAGATAATAATCAAGCTTTGAAAAACTTCACTGGTTTTTGTGTTACTGTACCCTTTCATTCTGCTACTAAGCACTACGCTTCAGATGCTCTTCCAAAACTCACTCCACCTCACTAGACTATGCCATAGCATCAAAACCAGGGTTGGCATATCTGCTTCCCGACATATCCCATACTGCTCTTACAAAGTCTCCCCTGCCACTCCCAATTAACCATATAATACCATCCCATCCTTACTCCAGAAAGTACAAAACCGGATTAAAGCATGCTATGTTAAACCAAACGCCCATGTCAAACTCTCCCCTACCCAGTAAGTACCCATTAGAGGATGCATAGGGAAAAACACAGTACAACAGCAAACATAATAAATAATGAAACTCTCCTTATCTTTAAGAGATTCAAAACCTTCTTTACATCAGAGGGCAGTGGCTTTGTGTGTAGTAACACTTGGATTCCACCCCTCCCTGCGAAAAAGGGCAGGTGCTTTATTAAAGCATGTGAATTTTTAGTTTCAAGGACATACTGCAGCAAGAAGTTTAATAGCTTAACTACATACTGTGAGAAGAACCACTTCCTCTTGTTTGTTTTTCATCTCCTGATAATTTGTGCATCTTCTCATTCACTGTCTGTTCCAAAACGAACTATCATACTCTGTTTATCTTGCCTCAAGCAACTCGGTTTTAGCTTCCTCCCTTCAGTTCAATCTTATTCCAGTCCTAGTCACTCCTTTTACAAAGGTTATTCCACAGGCTTTACCATTCTCACATTTCTCTACACATCTTCTGGTTTGTTCTATACTCCTTCCTTAGGCCAATTTGGTTTTGGTGGGAGTGTTTTTGCTACTAATGAGCACTGACATAATGTTATCATGTAATGCTTTATTAAAGTTGTATAACGTTCCATCATACTGACCTAACCCCCCAAATGCAGGCTAATGAAAAAAAGTCCATACACACACATAAACCGCCTAACCTTAACCTGTACAAAGCAACAGGGGGAATATTGATCAGCTGTGCCCCATATGGTTGTGCGACTACTATCTCAATCTTAAAAGGACTGCAAGCATTTAAAAAAAAACAAACCACACAAACATGCTTTGTCGGGCAGCTGTCTCCACAGCACCCTAATCAGACTCTTCATTGCTTCTAGACCAAAGAAATAAAAGAAAAAGAAAAAAAATTAACTTTCTTGAACTGCCACTAGGACATCACCTGTCCTTACAAATCTGTTTTACTCGCAATGCATCCTATAGTCAATACATTTTGCTAAACTACTTAATAGTTTTAGAACACTTAAATTAAAAAAAAACCACAACATAAAAGTTGTATCAAAAAACAGCCAGCCAATCCCTATGCAGCTGAAGTTACTAACAGAACAAAATCCAGTGCTCAAATTTATAACAGAACATTTCTTTCTTGAATGTGAAGTCAAACCTCAATATTTATATCTTTGTTCGCACGAATTCATCACATCCTACAAATCTGGCCCAGATCATGGAACACCTTTACTCTGAGGGGGCATGGCTTTAAAAGAGATTTTATATTAAGTCTTTGGTGCAAAAACAACACCTGCAGACAGAGCTTTCTTAGTGCATGACAAAACCAGTTCTGTTACTGAAAGAGGTAAGGAAGATGGAGGTGAAAAAGCCTCAGACAACTTTGACTTAGCTTTTCTTTCTTAAATTCAAGAAGGTTCCATCCCTGGCAGAGCAAAAGGGAGAGAGAGCAAACCAGCCAGATGTTACATTTTTACATCTGAATTTAAGTAACCATAACACTCAGCAGTAAAAGATTTATACTAACTATTCTGTTCACTTGGCACGTTGTCAACCATCTTTGTACAAACTCAGTAAGTGATTTATCTCTAAATGACAGAATACACATAAACATCAATTTGTCAACAGAATTCCAGCAAAAATCAGTTACGCTTAAGCCTTGGAGAAATACATCAGACAGTAATCAATAGGATAAAAGCTTACAGAAATGGAAGATAAACTATGCTTAATAATTTTGCAGCACTATTAGCGGAAATAAAACTAATGCAGATTTATTAATAGTTTAACATGAAGTCTCCATAATAACAGACCAACAAACCTTCAATTCTGTTTTAAAATAGAACTTCAAAAATTAAGCTCCCACAGCTAAACACAAGGATCTTAGATGCACACATGGCTTTAAGTGAACACACCAATATTAAGAATCGTTCAGTAGTAGGAAATGGATGCAAAACTGTCATAGTGTATATAGATACAAGCTTTGATTATAATTTAAATGTGCTACCTGAAGGCTCACAATTGCTATATCAATACTTTTCACAATAGCTTCTTTTCTAGAGCAAGAAAGCAGAACTTTGAAAGCACAAGAATCAACTAAGTGCAGTTTCACAAGGTACCAGCAGCTTTCAAGCTGAAGCTTCGTTGTGACCCTTTTTCTTGCAACTGTCTCCTTAGTCACCTCAGTAAAACTTTTGCGGCTAACTAAAAATGGAACCACCTCAAACATCCAGATTTAACTATCTACTACCATTACACTCCAAAACAGGGTTAGTTTTAACAACAGATCATTTCATTGATCCAGTTTACAATGTGACATCTTGAACATTTTTACCAAACAAGAAGAGGTGCAAACTGCAGCACACAACAATCTAAATTTCAACCAGCCATACTTTGCCAGCAAGCCAAGCTACAGCCTAAGGAAAAACAGTTAAGGGACTGTTACATCACAGAAAATATTTCCCTGTCTTTTCATTCACATTACCTCAAGTCCTTTTGTAAGTTCAGTTTTCAGCATTACAGAGTTTGGGTCTTCTAGCTGGCAAGCTTACTAACCGTCAGTAGCATTTAATCCATGTGGCTAGGTACAGTTCTAAAACTGCAGTTTTCCCCTATACTAGAATTCAGCTACGCCCCCAATACTCATTTTATGCAATGTAGACATTTACCAGTAAATAGATTCAGAACAGATCCTTCCTTCCATAGAAGCTTGTATGTCCTATCCCACAACAGACTGCAAACAGCTTCTGTAATGGAGATCTGCAGAAGCTGTTTTGTAATATTGCATGCATCCTGTTAAGAAGCTTAGCAACAGTACTGTGATTCAACCATCTCTAAAAGATGGATGAATAGATCTCTAACAGATATGTTTAGAAAAACAGCATGTTTCAGAGACAATAATTTTTAAGCAATTAATCCTGTCCAGAAAGTTTCATTAGATTATACACTGCTTATAAGACCAGCCTAGTTCATCTTACCTTGCTATGTAGATTAACTTCTTTAGAAAATGAAGATTCAAGGTCCCATTTCAACAAAACATTGTACTACTATCAATGCAAAAACTTCCCTGCGTTACCAGGCTAACAGACATGAAAGCTGAAGTAATCTTCGCTGGGACTTGTCTGTCCACAGAGAGCTAACCATTCCTGTCCCCCCTCACGATAAACGGAGATTCAGTCAACACAGGTAAGAGTCTGTGATAAAACAAATTGCACCCTAAAGCAGATAGCTAAATACATCCAATGAATCATTGCTTAAAAGTACACATTTTCATTTTCTGTAACAGGAGTTTAGGATGACTAGTTCAGCAGATGCACACATTGCACACAACCACAAGACAGATTAAGTACGTTTCACCCTGTTTCTCCTTTTGCTCTCTCATCTCAGATAAATAATTGGTATAGATGCTGTTATTTATTTACTACATAATTATATGTTGACAGTAAGACTTATTTTGCTAGTCTTCCTAGAAACTGTAAAACAAGATTTGACATAAACTGACCAGAGATCCAGAAGAATTTTTTTTATTCTAAAAACAATTTGTACAAATCATTAGAATCTGAGAGCAGACTGAAGGAAACAACTCAGCATACAAACTGCGCAAGTATAATTTTTCAACATTTTTTCCAGTATTTCCTGTAATTTATCTGCCACCCTACTGTAAGATACCTTCACAGCCTAACCTGCAAGCCTTTAAAAACAGTCAATCTTTGTTACTGTATGAGCCACTACTTACATGGGATGATGTTACACCTTCACCAGTGTACCAATCTGCTTTTCCCCGAGTGGGTTTTCTGTCAGCTTTCCTTTTATATAAGGGAAAGCCAACATGCCAGAAACAGGTACAAAATGTTGCAAGAGTGAAGCCTGAAGAACATACACACTTAATGCATACCACATGCTCTGAAAACTACTCATGATGCAATTCTTTCAGAGTATATGAAACTTTTTAAGCTTCATACTACCCAATACTCCTTGAATATTTGAGACTCAATAGGGGACTTGGGATCTTAAGTACCTGTATTCTCCTTTTGTTTCCGCACATGGGTGTCACAGTCCAGCAAAGCCCCTCCTCTACAGCCAAAGACTTTGCAGATGCAGCATTTGGGGGAGGCAGGGGTGGACAGAAGACAATGTACAGGGGCAGCAGTGTTACAACTCAGGCCTTACATACACAATGCTATCTAATGCGTTATTTTCCACATTACATCATGGCACTACAGCATCTTCCCCCTCACTGAGGACAAATCCCATAAACTCTCCTGCTCCTGGTGAATTCCACAATAAAACACTACAGTAGATTTTTGAAGGTGTACATGCACTTCTTTTATTTTCCTATCATCTCACACAGCATCAGCATCCACCTCGTACAGCATTACCAAAACGTCACAATGTATCAGAAAGTCTCTCTACCATTCAGCATGGCTAAGCCTAAAATTATGAAGACAAAAAGTTATCAAGTAGCTCTATGTTCCAAACAAAAAGAATTAATCTGAAAAATTTAATTTTATCCCTTGGTTTTAAATAGTCTTCAGAATTTTGCTCTGAAAAAAAACAAGAACTGCCAATTGCTGATACAATTTTGCCATTAAATATAAGAGAAGCCTGTAGTGAAATGTTAGTGTTTCATTAGTTTAGAATGTATTGCAGGCATCAGAGCTACTGGTGCCTAGCCTTAACTCCTCTTAGAATCCAGAAATAAAACCAAAATGCTAACAAGAATGCTTCAACTCTAAGGTCCACTCTTCAGTGAACAGCCAGCAGCAGAAATATTTGGCAGGCCAATAAATTTAATGAAACATTGCTCCTGGACCTATAAACAAAAAAGTTGGGGGGTGGGGTGTAGTATTTTAGTTTTGAGACGAAATTAAAGTTACTAATGTTATTTTGTAACAGAAAATTATGAGAACCTGCATGACCTGAGATCTAAGAGCGAGACTTTGAAGCAGCTCTGATGTATAAGAAAAATTGAACTTATCCTGAATTGCACATCATATTTGTTATCTCAATTAAAGAATACTTTTATTTATTAGACAAGAAATTCCCAAACTTTTAGACTTATGGATTGCTGTCCACCATCTTATTTTCTAAAGATTAGTACAGTCACATCAGGCATGGAAAGTTTTAAGCTTTCCTCTTCCACATGGTTTTGCAAAGCTCTGGTGAGTGGTTTGCAGAATGCTAGCAAAGAGCAGACGAAAATTTAGGAACTGTGTTGTAGAAACCCCACTAGACAGTTGATAGCTTTGCAAGAATCATCTTCAATACAGACAAGTGAAAAAAAGTCACTGGATCTGAACTGGTCCTTCAAGGCCCCTCACTTTAAAAGTCAAGTTTCCTTTTTCTTTCACTAAAAGCAGGTGAATGAGGGGAGAAAAATACAGACAGCAAAGTAGGTAGATATTGCAAAGCAACAGCAAGATAGTAGCAGTAATAGCAAGATTGTGATTACAGACTACACACCAAAGCTATTAAGAGGACAGATGTGCCAAACTACGCTCCACTGACAAACCCATCATTAGTAGTCACTGGCATTGATTCCAACTGCCTCTAGTTGTGAAATGTGCTAAAAGCCCAAGATACTTTCATAACCATGCTAATAATCACTGGAGTTCACAAGGCACTTTCCATTCTAAGAGGAGGCATACACAAGACAAACATGATCTGCATCTGAGAACTCCACTTAAAGCCCTCCAACCAGCCACAGCTCCAAAAGCAATTAATTTCACATTGTCTCCATTTTCCTCTTGTGCCTACTCCCAAAGTCCAGTATCTAGCTAAACAAATTAAAAAAAAGTAATACAAGCAGACAACATCACCCCCCTGTTCACATACCAGATGCTTCAGCAATACACCACTTAAGATCTAAAGTTGTTCTTATAGTATTACCACAGATTAAGAGAAGAACAAATATCCCAAATGGCCACGCCCCTTAAATTATCTTCTTGCACAGTAGTACACAATAACATGTTTTAAAAAGGACTTGCTCCAAATTTTGTGATTTCTGCCAGTATTTTCTTTTTGTACCTGCAAATCAGTTAGAAAACTTTGTTCAGACCCCGTGATGCCTTTAAATAATAAAAAAATTAGTTTAAATTTAAATGATCGCATTTTGCAGTTTCCACCAAAAGAAAAAATTCTCCTCAGCTACAGGAAATTAGCACGGGTGTTTCAGTTATACACATTCATAAACCTAACCAGTCAAGCTCTGATACCAAAGAAGTCTGCAGATTACAGAAACCAACAAGCTTTACAGTCAATTGACTTATAAGCAACAGAGATAATGGTAGCTGGACTGCCTCGCCCAAACTTACACTTTTCCAAGCTTGATAAGCAGTATCCAAGTAGCTGCCTGAAGGCTTTAATATTCCAAATCTCATCACATTGTCCCTTTTTGTGTGTGTGTGTGTCCCCAAGTAACTAGGAACATGAAACTGATGAAGAAATACTTTGCATATCAGACAGAAGTCATATCATTGTGATTCATGACAGTATCGCTATCTTTTAGATGGGATACTACATCTTTATTTCCAGAACACCTACTGCAGGAACTCTGCAGAAAACAGACAAGTCTGACTATTCCACCAGTCTGGACTCCTTTAGAGGAAGCACTTCACCTACTCCATGTTCATGAATTCTCAGAATTGTTTCACCTTTTTAAAAAAATCTACTTATTAACATCACCCCATAATTTTCTCATGCCAGACCACATAGCGAAGACCCCTAACAGGAGCATTCCATGATTAATCAATAAACACTTCAGTGTGGCTTAACGTTTCAGAAAGTTACCACTGTTGTGATACCTAACACAACCTTTGCCGTGTAAATTCAGAATGAAACATAATTTTTATTCTGTATCAAGGGAGCATCAAACACTAGCTCAAATGTGAGTATTCAGTTGCAAATATGTGTACATACTCTTAGTACCTATTACAAACTATAATAATCTCTATCAAATGTCTTAAGAACTATCCCTGAACTTAGATATCACATCGCTTCACCCATTTAGCAATACATGTGGTAACATAAAACTTAAGTAACTGAATTGACTTACATTGCCTCTGACATACTGACATTTTCTATTTAGGAAGCCTTAAGAAACAGACTAACCCCAACCTATAGTAACTCAGTTTCAATACTTTATCCTCATTTATAGAATCCTAAATTAGTTAGGAACTGGCAGACACTTGAAATTCACCACACTTCAACATGAACTAAAATTATAAAAGTCTAGACTATCATCTCTCAAATAAAGTTGATTAAGTCCAGTCAGTAATCAGATAGAAGACTGCTGCAGAAGTCACAGAACAGTATATGAAGAGGGAAAAATCAGTCTGTCAAACTCAGTGCAACACTCATGTCCCAACACTGTTGTAGAAGACCACTGTGCAGCTGAGAGATCAGCTTCTCAGAAAGTGAACATGCTCTGTTTTGTATTTCACAAGTGTAAAAACTACACAGCCCTTTTTCCTCATTAAGTTCTTAACATTGGTGACTTAATCAACTTAGGTGTACTAGAACTCTGCTAGGGTAAGCTATCCCAGAATTGTAAGTGTATATACAGTTTTTCAAATCCTCCTAAGCTCTTACATAATACTGTTATGTGTATTAAAACAATAGCTACTTTACATTATTACAGAAGCTGTAGCTTTCCAGTTAAGTGCTTGAAAGCAGTGTGACAAGGAAGATGTGCAGAACCCCACAGGTTACTAGAGTTAAGAGCTTATGCAATTTAATGGTACTATATTCATCATATACTGCAGTTCAGCCCTATATACAAAACGAACCATGTTTCGCTGGTTTCTTATTTTAAGACATAATTAAAACCCACTATTAAGTAGGAATGTACATAAGTTCATCAAGAAGTTTTATAGCTACAGCATTTCAGTGATTTTTTGAAAGCGGACAAAAATCCAAGAAAAGTAGTGCATTATTTCATGACAGACACATTCTGAGGAAAAAAAGGTAGCTGCACCAGGATACTGCGCCCTTGAAAGCAAGGCAGGCAAAGCAAGACAAAGGCATTAGTTTGGCATTACAGTCACTAGTGGGATAAAAAGAACAACAATACACTGAAGGCGTTAGACTGCAAAAGAGTTATTCAAAGGTGGTATTGAAGGCAGTGAGTTAAAGTCTTAGATCAGGTTGGTCAGAACAGTGCACGAGGAAGATGACTACTGCAAGTAGAATATCTGCAGTAGCATATTAACATGCGTACTCTTAACATTCTATTTGTTTAAAATAATCAGAAAGCAGACGATGTATTTACAGTGCAACCACCCACACCACAGGGGAATATCAGTTCTCATAGCAAGATGATTCAAGAACAGCAGTACACCACACAAATTTCAGTATCCAAAACTCAATCTCTACTCGAAAAAAACCCACGACACAACAGTTTATCACTAAGGCCTCTTAAGATGTTATCTTCCCTTTTCCCAGTTTTTGTTGGAAGCCTCAGCTGTGGAACGCAAAGATTCTCTCAGAGCCAGATGAACGTGCTGTCTTAGATGATACCTTGCTTAGCTGGCACTACTCCAGCATTCAGGTTAGCTTCTTTTCCCAACCACTTGAAAAATCATGCCATCATTCTACCACTTTTCTGGTCATCGAGAATATTCAGGAAAAATGCAAAAGACTGGACTTCCTCTCCTTTGCTTTTATTGTTAAGTCCTCAAATCTGGACGTTTTCATGCTCTAGAAGAAAAATGTGCAGATACTAGTCTATTTAAGTTCACATTTCAACATGTTCCACAACTTAAAATTTGATTGCAATATATAGCAATGACTGTTAGCTTTGTAAGTTTCTTTCGGATTCTTT
This sequence comes from Falco peregrinus, assembly GCF_023634155.1. NCBI lineage: Eukaryota > Metazoa > Chordata > Aves > Falconiformes > Falconidae > Falco > Falco peregrinus. The sequence continues at coordinate 14,484,539 of NC_073725.1, forward strand.
CTTTCTAAGGATTAGCAATAGTACAAAAATAACCTCCAGCCAAATTACCACTTTCTGTGATATACTACCAAAAAAACCCCACCACTGATTAACTCAATTCCTAATGGTGCACGCCTTGCAAAAACTGCTTAATTCCAACATAATGAACATTTGCTTGTAAACACTTCTATATAGATTTCATTTTGCTGAGATTCATTAAACTGGTCCTTTCCCAGAGCCTGAAGATCTAAACATATCCATAACAAACAACTCCAAAAAGCAGCCTATATGACTAAGTAGTGACTGCACTACAGAGGGCAGGCGTAAGCAGATTTGCATGCAATTCATTCATGCTAGATGGCTGTAAATCACACAATACACTTCAGCTGCTCCAGGAACTGTAATGGTACCATTGAGGAAACCACTTCTTTGCATATCTGCTCTTAACAAGCTTTTGAAAGCAACCCGATCAGTAAGAAACTCTCTATGCACAAGCAAAAACTCAAAGCTTTTTATAAGCCCACGTCAAGCTTTCTCCTTCACAGGTGTTCCAGCATTCCTTACCAATAAAAACATCCAATCTGAAAATGGGTCACATTTGTCACCAACCGTCCTCTGGCCAATGTAGGCTTTTTCCCTAGTGGATGTTCTCCAATAGTTTATTCAGTCTACTCATTAAAAAAAAAAAAAAAAACCCAAAAAAAAACAGAACAAAAAACCACCAACGACCAAACCCAACCACACGTATCTGTCCTTCAGCTATTACCAATACCGTATATCAACCAAAACAGCTTTAAAAGTAACGTTCCATCAACTTAACCAGTGGAGTACCATCTGGGTGCCAAAACCCACCTCGCAAAAAGCACGGAGACCTCTAAGCTGGACTTACCTACTTATCTGACCGATTTCTATAGTAACGCAAAGGCGGTAAATTCGTTGCAGCAAGCGTACTGCCAGAAGCAATGCGCGTATTGACAAAGAAGAAGGGGCACCAGTGCCCCCCGGCTCCGTCGGGGACACGCTCCCGCTGCGAGCGGTGCCCCAGCTCGCACGCTAAGCGAACCTGTTGGCTCCGCACACGGGCCGAGGGGCAAGATGCACCGTCATTCCCCCAGCGCGCACCCGTGACCGGACCGACTCCCGAACCGGAGGGCTTCGCCTGGCTTGTTTATCCCTTTCCCCAAGCGACAGAACACACGAGGCGGAGCCGGCGAGGGCAGCGCGGTGGCGGAGGGGCGAACGCGCCGCCGCTTCTCCCGCGGTGACCCTGCAGGGCGGCCGCCGAGGGCACGCGGCCGGGCAGGCGCGCACGGGCACCGCCACGCGCGGGGTCAGGTGTCAGCCGCGCGGCGGGGAGCCGGTCACACGCGCGGCTGCCGCGGGGCCGCATCGCACGGACAGCGCCTGGGCGGGGGAGAGGGCCGGGCGTGGGGCACGCCGGGCTCTGCCGCCCGGGGGGCGCGGGAGGCTCCCGCCGGGAGCCCGCCGTCCCCGCAGTAGCACCCGCTCCTCCCCTCCCCCCAGATCCCGCTCCTCCAGCCCCAGGCGGCACCGACACACCGACCTTCGGCGGCCGGGAAAGGTCCTCCCGCCGCCGCCTCCTGGGCCGAGGCCGCCATTGGGCCGGCCGAGCGGAGCTCGGCGGGCGAGGCCGGCTCCGGGAGAAACGGAAAGGCGAAGGCAAGGGAGGAAGGGAACCCACCACACCCCACCGGGCCGGCCCCGTCCTCACCGGCCCAACCCCGCCGGCAACTTACTGCTTGCAGCAGCGGCGTCTCCTCGGGCCGCCGCGCCCCGCGCCGCCCCCTGCATGGGCAGCGCCCGTCGCGACTGCCCTCGGGAGCGGCGGCGGGGCCGGGGGGCGCGGCGGGAAGGGAGAGAGAGGGCCGAAGGCGCCAGCGGGAGCGGCGGGGACACCTCGACCGGGCGGCAGGGGCTGCGGCGGCGGCTGCCCCGCACCTGGCTGGCCGGCCGGCTGACTGGCTTGCTGCTGCTCCGCCGGGCCCTGCCGCTGCGGCGGCTCCCAGACGCAACTGACAACAACGGCCGCGGCGGCTCGCGGAGAGCCGTTGGGGTGGGGGGGGAGGGGGCGGGGGCGAGGCGGAGCGAAGGACACCCGCGCGAACCCGCGAGGAGGGCAGCGCTGCGCCTGCGCGGGGGGAGGCCGCGCCATTGCCGTCACGGCGGGCCAATGGCGGGGGGGGAACGCGCCCGCGACGGCGGGGCGGGGCAGAGAGCGGCGGGGGGGGCCGCGGAAGGGGGGAAGCCGCCTGAGGGGAGGGCAGGATGGGGCAGTTGAGGGCAGGGGGGCGGCTCGGCGGCACTCGGGGGCAGGCCTTGCTCCCGTTCCTGACCGCGCTGGGCTGCGGCTTCCTAAAGGTCCTGAGCAAAGCGCCCCGGAGCAGGCAGGAATGAGGGGGGAGGTCGAGGCGTAGAAGGTCTGAGCCGAGGGCGAAGCCCGCGGGCCCGCCCGGCTGGCGGCCGTTCTGCTGCCAGTTGGCCGCCCGCTCCCTCCGGAGGGCATGCTGGGCTAGAGGGCTAGTGAGCGTGGTGAAATGGCCACGCCTGTAATTCCCGCCTGGTCCGATCGCACGGGAAGGGGGTAGAAATAATAGCGTGTTAATGAGAGCGTGGAGGTGGCGCCCCCTGTGTGCTGGGCAGCTGGCCTAGGTGGCGATGGCGAGCGGGCCGCCTGGCACGCTGCCGTTGGGGTCCCCTGTGGTGGGGGGGACAGCGTCGGCGTGGATGGTGGAGGTCGGCTGGAAGTAGGGATAATGAAAGGGGAGGGTGACGCTGAGGCTAGTAGGAGAAAATAGGCCAGGGGATACACCTGGCAGGTGTTTCAGAGGCAGACAGCTGTACATGTAATGAGGGTGAGGGAAAAACCTTGAACGACTGTACTACAGAAGAGTTAGGGCTCCTGTGTGCTAAGGGGTATGAGCAAAGTGGTTGCTGCGAGCATCAGAAATAATGCAAGACTTTCCTCCAAAGATCAAGGAAATTAAATTTTTGAATAGCAGGGAAAGGAAAGACTTAAAATTGGCACTTTGGAAAGTGCCCTTGTTTTTTGTTTTTTGTTTTTCAAATAGAACTAGCCAATCAAGATATGTGGAGAGAGAAGACAAAACCACATTGTAGTGAAGCCCAGTTTTAGGAAAATGTTTGATAAATGCTTTTTGGTTTTCCCCATGCTTTGACAAAATTCAGATGTCAGTCTTTTGTGAATAGCTTATATTACAATGTACATTAAAATAACTTGGAATTTCTCAGGTTGAAACCAATAATTTGTGAATAAACGAAACTGGAAAATACAGTTAACGAAATTACTAAAATAGTGTGATCATATGTAATAAAAAAGACCTCATGATTCCTATTTTAAAGTTTCAAAAGAGAAATAGAAAAAAATGCAAGATTTCAGGATGTGTTGATGCTGATCACTGCTTTCTAATGAGAATGAGAAATTCTTCATTTTGTTGTCATTTAGACCATTCACTAGGCCTGATGCTCCACTCTTAGACCAATTTGAAATCAATAAAACACAACTGATTGCTAAATTTACAAGATGGATCTGATGTAAGAGATTGCAATAAATTCACCTCTGGCTGCCTGATTATCACTGCCTTCTCAAGCCTGAATTTGCACCACTGTGCAGCAGACACTACTTGGATTTCTGAGCCTACTATGATCAGATGATGCCAAATATTTATTGTTCTGTAAAACATAAGTCCACATTCTGTCTCTAGTTAATAATAGCTAAGACTTCCAGTTGTTCTTCTGTTTGAGTTTTATTTGCATGTTAGAGAAGGCACACCTTGCAAATACCATATAGGTACGAAAGTTGTGATGATGCTTCAGTTCAGGGCTAGTAAGCCTCTCCTTGCAAAATATTTTGGCCTAAAGGACTTGTTTCTGTTTGCCAGAAATCACATTATCTGTTGCACTGCCACATAGGGCGTCACACTGAGATGTGCTCAACCATTCAGTCTGTTTGCATGTGTATTTGCTTATGTGAGAGAACAGGTGGGTGTGAAAGGATACGTTTGCAAGGAAAAAAAAGAATATTCTCACCTGCAATATAGCTGTTGTGAGATCCTGTACTTTGGGTCACTTGTATAATACAATAATTCTTTTACCCAATGTGATGAGTCTTTGTAGATGAATATGTGTGAAAATAAAGAAGAGGGTCAAGGATACATGCAGCACTTAAGGGGAGACAAGGACTGGAAGGAGTCTGGCAGTCACAGTGGGCTGGAATTCAGTATAGGCTGGTTTGCCTTTTTTCAGGCACTTTTAATACTGCTTACACAAGATCACATGCTGTGGGGGTGAGATCGATATTATTCCCCTACCAGGCTAATGTAAATCTGTCACATATACGGTTGCTTGCAGTGGGCTTTGTCTTCAGTGGCACAGGACCTTGTTTTGGTTTTGTTGAGGCTTTTCGCAGTGGAAACTTAATTAATGTGGTAGCTACATGCCTATAAATCAGACAAGCTGCAGCTAGGTTGCTAGGGGAAGTCAGCACTGCTGCTGCTTTTGGTTGGCCTCACCTGGTTTACCTTGCAATAAAAGTGCTGTGTCTTGTCTCCGTGTCGGTTTTAAAACAAGATAGCTAATACATGTTAGCTATGCCACAGCAAAACACACCTCGCCCGTCAGTCATTGGCCTGAATGTATTTGTCTAGGAAAGGTGACAGCAACAGCCTCATGCATGTATTTGAGAGGTTGTTCATGGAATGTATGCATCCAAATCAGACCAGACAACATTCCTCTTTGCTAAATCCAAGCTTAGTCTACTAGAGAAAGAAAATGGTAGATAATATTTCTTTTTACAGAAGTCTTCTTGGCTTACATTAGAAACAGCCTTATTTTATATAAGATACTAAACATGTAAGCCATCTGTGAAAAGCATGGAGTATATATATGCGTATGAAATTGTTAGTCTACAGTAGTTGAGAAGGGATATGTTTTTCAAAAGATGAATCATTACGGTTCACCTGTTTCAAAAATTAGGCTAAATACTTGATGTAAATTATTTTGCACCTTTCCAATGAGATTTGTTTGAAATGCAAAGTAGTGAAAATGTTGGGGTGTTTCAAAGTGCGTGAGGCTTAAATAATGACTTTGGAACAGCGTTTGTCAGTCTGTCCATTCTCCCTAGTAATTCCCAAACCCACTGGTCAAATTTGAATTAAAGGGGTAGATATCTCCAGAATTACATGTTTTCCTAAGTGTCATAAAATGAGGGCTAGGAACTAGAGAGTAACTTTACCTGTATTCCCTGTACAGCAAAAGCTGCAGCGTGAGCTCACCCTTTATTAGTCACAGGAGAATCCGCATGGATGAGAGTGGCTTTTTCCCCTCAGGGTGGAAAAAGCTTCAGTCAAAATTCACACTTCATTAGACACTGGATAATCTGAGCATGAGGCTCAAATCCATAGGCCTCATTAGTTCCCTTTCATTATTAAATTATTAACAGTTTTCCTGACAAAGCAGAACAAAGCAGCTGCCTTTGGACAGATATAGAAGAGTACAATTTATACTGAAGCTTATGCGGGACATTCAGATATTACATTTCTTAATAGCCTTGGTGCTAGCGTTTGAACGTTCTGTACATTTCCACCATTGGAACAGCTAACTCAGGTTTCTGGGCTGATGTAGAATCTGCTGCAAATGTCCAAGGGGATCACACACAGTCTCTTTCCCAAGGTCAAAGCTCAGTTAGAGTTAAGATTTGTAAGGGATCTTAAGGGCAACAGGAAGAGCTTCTGCCACAACTCCAGGAGTAAAAGACTGAAAAAGGAAAATGTGGAGTTGTTCCCAAATGGGGAAATGGTCTAGTAATAATGGGAACAGATAAGGCTGTGGTACCCAGAGCAATCTTTGCCTCCAACCTGTCGTCAGGGTCTCCCAGCTATCTGTGCTTAGGATTCAAGGAGAACTGCCAGCAATGGGATTGAGTCAGGGATTACATGGGAGAACTCGACCCATAAACATGCATGGGATCAACTGAGCTGCATCCAAGAGTGCTGAGGGATCGGGCTGTGGTCACTGCAAGGCCACACTTTTATCTTTGAAAAGACATGGAGACTGCAGAAAGGCAGATGCCGTGCCCATCTTGAAAAAAAAGTCCAAAAGGAAACTATTGGCTCATCAACTTCGCTGCAGTCTGTGTGGAAATCCATGTCCTCTTGGAACGTTTCTGGGCACAGGAAGGAGGTGGTGATCGGGAACAGCCAGCATGATGAATCATGCTCACCAACCTGATTGCCTTCTGTAATAAAAAGACTGGATTTGTATATGAAGGAAGAGCAGTGGGTATCATTTACCTTGATAAATTTTGCACAGCTTTTGTCACCACCTACCACAACCTTGTATCCAAACTAGGACATTACGGTCTGGATGGATGGACAACCACTTGGGTAAGAAACTGTTTGGATGATGGGCCTTGGAGGACAGTGGTTGATGGGCTGTACTCTATCGGGATGGAGGCCAGTAAGAAGTGGAGTACTGTAGAGGTCTATCCTGGGACCTGACCTATTTAACATCTTTATCACTGCCTAGAGGAGATGACAGTCAAGTGCCCTGTCATCAAGTTTGCGGATGACAGCAAATTGGTGAGACTAGTCAATATAGTCAAGGGTAGAGCTGCCATTCAAAGGGACTCACTCAGGCTGGAGGAATGGGGTGACAAGAACCTCATGAATTTCAACCAGGACGAATGGTATCTGGGACAGACTCACACACTGCAGGGTACTGGGGTGGGGAGCAGCTCAGCGGAGAAAGGCCTGGGGTCCTGGGACACAGCTGGGTGAGACCAAGGCAGCAGTGAAGGCTTCCACACCGGGCTGTGTCAGCAGGAGTACAGCTAGGAGATGGGGAAGTGACTACCATCCTCTATTTGACAGACCACATCTGGAATGCTGTGCTTTTCCACCACCGCATAGTTGCTCCACCATGCTGCAGGTCTTTCCAAGAGGGAAGAGGGGCAAAAAGACCCACCCACAGCCTGTACCAGGGGACGAGAGACACAGAGCAAGACCGGGGTGCTCTAGTGCTGTGGAGGAAGGTGTGTGCTTCCTGCCACGGGTGGAGAACAGTGTTTCCCGCCAGTGCCATGGAGAATTAAGAGATCCGATGCCCACTGTGAAGGAAACATGTATCATGTCTCCTAACTCACTCACTTGCTTTTTAGTCAAAGCAACCAATCCAGCTGGTGACACAAGTAGCAGAGGCAACAATGTGCAGGGGACAGGGTAACCTTGTACCAGGAAACCTGGGGTGTGGCCCAACCTGACTTATCCCAGGCAAGGACAACAAAAATATCAGACTGAGACCAAATGCACAGCCTCTCCAAGTCCTGCTTAGTGCAGAAGCAGTGCAGAAGCTTTGCCTTTTCTGATACCTTTGTCTCACATCTAGTTCTGGGGAGCTGATGACAGTTCACAAGCTCCTACTTCACTCAGAAAGGAACAAGACGTTAAAAGAACATCAGGCATAGAAATGATGAATGAAGTCAGGTATGGTGTGGCCTCCTAATGCCTCAGTTCGAAAGGATAAAAATATGTGAATCTGGAGGGAAAGGTAGACGTACAAGGTCTGTGGATATGCCATTAGTGTTTCAAGTGATAAACTAATTAAACATAGTAAAGTTAGGAGTGGTTCTAAGGCTTGTGATTTGCATTCCTTTTCACTTATGGTTTTGGGCTTGGCCCGAGTTATTTAAGGATTCCTAGTAACTTTTCTAGGAGAGCCAGGATAGGAAAAAGTGAGTCAGTTCCAGAAAAAACTTTTCCTTCGTGCTAACATGTTACTTTATAGTAGTCAGGAGTTTAACTCGGAAGTGCTCTGTGTCTGTCTTTGTTCTGGGAAAGTTTGGGAGGCCTTTGTGTGGGACAAAGTCCCAGGTTTCCTCATGCAGGTGTCATGCTGGCTGGGGAGGACTTTGCCTGAACCAGATTCTCGAAATCCCCCATCACCTTGCCAGGGTAGAAGAATAAAGAATGCAACATTGACCTGGAAGAAAGGAAGGTAGGGTTTAGAAAAACTGTCCTTCTGAGGAACAAACCTGTGGTGAGAGACTCTCTGAAAATCAATGGCAGAAAGGATTCTTTCAGTTTCTCTGTGAAATAGGGGGTTCAAATACACTGCATGGTAGGAAGCATAGAAAAAGCAGTCATGTGTTGGCTGCTACGGGAAAAAAGTACACAATTAATTTGCGTTAAAATCAAAATTAGAATTCTGATCATGTGACAGATTACTCAAGCCCAGTGTTTGCTACTGAAGCGTAAGTGCTAATGGCTAGGATATGACCTATATTCCACGGTGCCATTTCAATGGAGGAAATAAGACCATCATGTCCTAAAAAGCAAACATTTAAAAGCTTTTTACTGTATTATAATTGTTACTTATTTTTAGGAATGTTCAAATATATATGGCCTAATGAAGGGTCCTTAGGAATACATACCCCTGATTTAACAGCAATAGTTCTGTCTGTGCAGTTACAAGAAAACTTAATTGCATCTAGTGCACTACAGAAAATAACAAGATGCAATGTGGAGACCTGTAGCTGAAGACCTGTAAAACCACATCTCAACAATGTAATGCCATGGATTTAAAAATAAGCAATTTCTTGGAAGGAAAGGTCGATAATTGCACCTTTGAGGCCTATTGTAGTCATGGAACAGCAGTAATCATGTTTTACACAGCAAAATATGTTTCCCTGGAATAACTGATGTTCACCTAAAAGGATAGTGTTGCCATTTTTACAAGTGCAACGTTTTAGTTTTGAAATGAAACATTTCTAAAATTCATGTCAACAAAGGATTTGGCGGTAGGATTTTTTTGTTAGATATTTTTTTATTATTCTGAAATGCCATACTAAATACTTAGACATCTGCTTGTAGCGCTGCAGCAAATGCAGTCCAAATGACCTCTGCCAGTGCAGTAAAAGCCAACGGTTCAAGCTGTGTAGTTAAATTCACCCCCTGGAACGAAGAGCGAAGGGCAGAGCAGCTTTCCAGCATTAGCAGATTTAAGCTGCACATTCCCAAGGATTCTCAACTCCAGTCCTGGCCTGCGCTTCCCTACCAGTGCTGCGGAAATTGTGTCCACCTACACCTCATCTTCAATCTGGCCTGCGCCTTAAAGACCAGGAGATAGACCTTCTATTTTGTTGGGGATTTTTCTTTTCACTCATTCTGCTTTTCTGTACTCAGTCTTCCTTTTCTTTAGGTGGCCTGAGAAAAATGCTATGTGTTTAATTCATCAGAATTGTTTTACAAAGTTACTAGCAGATGTATAGAATCTCAGTTCAGGCTGGAAAGAAAAAAAATGCAGTTTTTGTATAATGACTTTGCTTCTGACACTGAGTAGGTGCACGGTAAATCAAGGTCTCTGGGAGAGATAAAGAAAGGAAAGAGCCATTTTCACAGAAAATGCATCTTAGAAAATGGAAAGAGAAGAAATAGAAATGAGACTTCAGAAACTTCTGGTTTATGAGATCTGTCACTTAATGTAGTGGTTTGAAACTGAAACCGCAAAATAGCTATGCTCATACAACGCATGATTATTTGAGCAGCTGATGGGATTTACTGTGGTTTAGGCAATCTTCATGCTGTTACAGGCAGCTTGGATATGTTCTTTAACATTCTTCCAATTTTACAAAGAGAAATAATATTGGAGTCACATTTTTTAAAAAATCTCCAGGTTTAACTCCAAACGAAAGGCAACCCCAAACATAATTGAATGCAGAACTTTAAAATTCCATTTCCATGTTTAAACAATGACATTCTCTTGCTCAACCACTGGTAAATAACATTTGTTGTCCATTTACAGCTACAGTATTAAAAAAATAGGATGTTGTAGTTCCTAATTAGAACATTCATGTGGAAGGGTTGCCAGTCTTCCAAGATAGATGCATGGATTTCTCTTGTGTTCCTGCAGTAACTATTTTATAGCTGAGACAGATCTGTCACTGACATCTCTGAAACTATGTCGACGTTTTCTTGAAGTCCTACCGAGCTCTTTCCTGCAGATACTCAGACTGAGAATCAAAGGGACTGGATTCTTTGAGGACTGAAACTGAGCAAGTCATGTCATGAATCCACTGTTGTGCTTGTTCTCTGTTCCTGTGAAAGACCAGGATCAGTCTTTCTTTAGACCCACAACAGGAAAATGTATGCTATTTCGACTCCCTTCACCAGTCTGAGGACTGAAAACTCAAGGAAGGAAAAAAAGGATTGCATTTTTTTCCTCTCTGATCACTGCCTGCAAAGCAGTATTTGTCCCATGGCACTATAACCACATTCATTGTAGGACTATTTTAGAAAATGATCAAGACTGTTTATTTAATACCACTATAATGTATAAATGAGCCTGTATTACTCACAGTGAGCATATGCTTTGCTGTATTTTACTCTCATGTCAATACAACCCCATTATTATAAATCAAACCAATGATTTGACAGACTACTTCAGTCACATCTTGCTTGCTTCTCCCACTGTTCACTGTAACATACACAACATGCCATGTGTAAAATTAACAAACTCCAAGAGGATTTTACTTCATTTAAGAGCAGAGTGCATCTCTGTATAACATCAAAGGTGTTTTACCTTTTTTGTTTTGACTAACAAACTTCCTAGCTAGCTCATGTAATATTTGTGAAATTATGGTGGATTGTTAGAAATGTATTTAAAACAGTTATAATTCACTGATTTCAAGCTCTTCAAAAGGCACTGTACAATCTTATCAGCAAGAACTAAATATTCTACTTGAGAAGTGAGAGACACATTCCTTATCTCTTGTTTGAACAAAGAAAGGGTGCGGACATTTCTTAACCAATCACCCATTTTAAATGTTTCCAGATGGAATCACACCTGATAGTTTTACACTGAAGAGTATAAATTACTGCAGTAAAGTATATTTCTTAACAGAGCAAAACAAAAGCTACCTAAATGTAAGATTTGGTGACTGGTAATACATTTTGTCATAAAATCTTTTCTTTCACATCGATAAAATATAATTGGGGTGCAGCTTGGAGAAGATTTCTTAAAGAGATAATTTTCTTGACATTTGTTTTAAATTACTCATTGCATTTTTTAGGTTTTTTAGTGCTTGTATTAAAATTACTGATCTGTTTGTTTTATCACGTCTCAGGGAAACACAAGCATGTACATGTAATAAAACTGTTATGATACTTGTTTGTGCGCTTTGCATGCTAGCTGACTAGGCAAGCAATTATGCTAATCTAGCTGCTAAATGTATTTATTACTTGTGCTGGAGTTACAGCCACACCTGTCTGCTCTATCTCGCACCGAGGCATGGGAGTTCAGGAACAAGAGTCCTACTTCAATCCATGGAAAACTCTGTATGAAAGTTCATACGTGCAGACCCTTTCCACTCCAAACATCCTAATCCTCAAATACTTGATTTTAGGGATATTTAATCCATGGTTCATTGGGAAGGATTCACTGCTGAGTTACAGACAGCATTTTGAAATCTCTGTGACTGCTTTTCAGTCTTTGGTGGATCCAGGGGCTTGGGTTCTAAGGGAGTCAGAGAAATGCATCTGGACAGAAGTTCTATTTTGTCATGTCTCCCATAGTTGCATGGGAAATTCCACTATTCTGTCCTTACTAAAAAGGTCTTCACTTCTTGTGGTAACAGACAAAGGATCTGCAAAGGGTTGGGAATAGTGTTGCCAAGGAGGGCAAAAGTAAATGTTTTCTTCTCTTCACATTCCCCTCGTGGCTCTTAGCTCTGTCCTGAGCAAGCCCAATGAGGGTTTGGAGGTGCTGGGGTACAGAAGAGTGAGGTTTAGGAGAGGTGGTAAATTGTAATTCCTAAGAGATGCTAAAGTGGTTATTTTGTCTTAAGTCAGCGGAGGCAAGGGCAAGCACTGGGTCTGCAGGCATCTTCCTTCATAAGCACTTAGGAGGTACAGTCTGATCCTAAAGCCCAGTTTTGTCAGGACTAGATTCCACGTAAATCTATTTAGTGTTGACCACTGGTGACTCTGTGCTCTGAGCCTTACTCACATCTCTGGAATAATTACTCAGAAGCCTTTTTGGTGCCAGCCAATGGAAAACAGTAGGCACAAGGATTTAGGCAGAATTTAGGCCAGCAGAATCTGGGACTAAGATCAATATTTAGATTAATTGAAGGTGTTATTCACCCTTCTCTCTCCCTCATTTTGCATAACTAGCAGTCAGTCTTTTATTTCTTTTAGATGTCTGAACATCTATGCAACCAGGAACAAATCTATCCCGAACTCCTTTAGGCTTTCCACAATTAGTCCTACCAACTTCACTCTGGACTTGAATCACCTACCTTTTAGCAGCGATGTTCAGAGCACAACTGAGTGGCTGTCAGCTGGCCAAGCCTGCACATGCTTTGGAGTGCATCTCTGGTTTCCTAGGGAACCTCGCCTAGGTCCTCCTGTGACATTCCAAAGCACCCAGGAGACATTTCATTAGTGCCACTGTTCATGGTTTTGTACATCTCTCAGTAATCAACACATCAAAGCTGCATTTGCATTTTTTATTCTGCAGTTTCTAAAGCAGTAAAATGAATTGCTGACCATACAAAGCTGATGGTACTTCCAGCAGTAAAACTCATGAGCCTTGCTCAGAAGTTTGAAGTTGAAACTCTACCTTATTTGTCTCACCTACGCTGCCGGTACAGGCTACTGACTGGTACTGCTGTTTTCCTTATTATGTTGACCGGTAGGCCACTGTTCATCCAAGCAGCTACCTGTGGCTTTGCTCTGATTTATTTATCTGCTGTTGTTCAGGACTAGTTTATTTTTCAAAGCCCAAGTCTCTCTCATAGCCCATATTTCTAATGTCATCCTGCAACCATTAACAGCTTACCTCTTGCCTTCCACGGTAAGCTAGCAAGGCTGAACTTTCTCCAGGGAGTCTTTAATGTATACACAGTATCTTTGCTCAAGAATAGTCTATTTATTTCTTAAAAGAAAAAGAAGGGAGGGGAAAAAGCATTGGGTATTGAGTATATTGGCTAAAATATTTTTGGTGAGCTTTTCCTTCAAAACAGGAAATACTCTGTGGAGAGCCAATGGTTCTGGGGAAAGCAAAGGTTTAATTAGAAGATTTTCAGTCAGTCTTCGTATGCATTCATTCATCTGTCTCTAGAGACTCCGAGACCCCTGTCACAGATGTAGGCTTGATATGCACCTTATCTTCTCTTCTCTACACATACAGATCACAGATGTCTGAATACTACATTTTCCATAGCAGGCTGAGGCTTTAGTGCTTTCCCCTGGAGGAGAGATAAGAGCCAGAACACATGTAGACTGCATTACATTTTCATTTGTAATCAGCGATGTGTAAAGTTTCTAAAAGTTGTTGACACTCGTATGATATATTCTGTCTCCATGGGAGGTGTAGTGGACGGGGTTACATGGTCAGAAACTATTTTGTTAGCAAAGAACTTCTCTCCTTTTACCAACCCAGAACTGTTCTCCGTCACTTGCGTCTCATGCAATGAAATACACAGCCTCATCATTTTCCAGTCTTATTCCTCTTTCTTATCATTCATATTTCATGTATTTCTACCTTCTATTTTGTAGCTGTTTACATTTTATTGATTCTTGGGTGCAGTTTACAAGTCAGTGATTTATAATCTTTTACTTCACTTTGTGCTGACAGGGAACATTGCTATTTTTCTACTTTATATGTAATGTGAGTAAAAATATTTGTGACTGAAACCCATGAAAATGTAAGGTACACATTTAAGCTGTGCTAATTGTTATTACATGGATTTTTAGGAAAAGAGAGAAGGAAATTCATGGTTAAGGGTGACACCCCATTTTCTGCTCATGAAGCTTGGTATTGCAGCATATGCAATTTATTAGCTGTCACTGTTTAGAGGGCTGTACAATGTCTGACACAAGAGAGGACATGAAAGATCCAGGCCAGATTTTTTAAACTTAGGTACCAGAAGATGGGTATCCAAGATTTTTGAGCCAAGGATGAATTTAGGAGCCTCTAAGTTTAAAAACGGGATAGAACCACATTTATGCATAAAAATAAAATGCTTAATTTAACAGAAACTCCTCAAAATGAGCCAGAATACTTCCTGCACGGGGTGGGTTCTGGAGCAGCGCTGTGGCCTGTATCACTTTCCAAGTGCAGATGCTGTAGAGAAGCAGGCAAGGGGCAGCAGCATGAATAAAACTGGAGGGCGACACGACCTGACATGACACAGGACAGGGACCAGCTGCAGCCACAGGTCACTGCTCAGTTCCCTGCTGATGGCAGCAGTGGGGAGGACTGGCCTCAGAGGTTGGCCACTCTTTCCACACCAGGCACTTCCAGAGCAGGGGTCAGATCCTCCTGGGTGCAATGCCATTGGTCCTGTCCTTGGCTCCTCTCTGCTTTGTAAATGAGTTTTTGGGGGGACAGAAGAGGAAAAATAGGCCACGGTACTGAGCTGTGTTGGCAATAACCAGTCCCCTTCCTCTGGCTCACCTGACGAGGCTGGTGCTGTTGAAAACCTCACAGATTGTTGGTGAAGGACTGAGTTTGTGATGCAATGGCTTGGCAGAAATTATGCCTGGCAAAAGTGACTTATTTGCTTAGGAAAAATAGTCTTTTCCACTCCTCGTGGAAGATGTGTGCCTGCCATGTGTTGGTTTGCACACGGAGGCTCTGGGTGGATTCCTGTTGCACAATCACAAATCAGCAGTTTCTAGGAAGTTTCTCATTTTTGTCTCTCCGGGGTGTTGCAACAGTGCATTTTTCCCCCATAGCGGGCCTTGCTATTGCAAGTTATTTGTTGCTTCACAGCTGAGTTGCTGCAACAGGCTCTGTTTGGGCCACCTCTGCAGTCAATCCAGCACAGTAGGCAGGTACTCCCTTAACCAGGCAAGGTATTTCACCATGAGCAGCAATCTCACAAGATCAGCTGTTGGTTTTGATGTGAACAGCTTGCATGGGATTTACTTACCACATCCATTTTCTGCTGTTGAAGAAAAAGATAGAGCACAGATTTGAGCTCAAGATAATGGAAGGACGCTTCCTGTGAAGAGCTCTCAGCTTTGGCATTTGCTCAAGACTGTTAGGGGGATGTGGGGAGGGGGGTGTTAATGATCAGGACAGGCTGTGAGTCACTTCTGTTTTCCCAGGATTTCAGAAAAGATGGGGCTAGACCTGACAGCATTCCCCAAATCTGTTATGTTTGGAAAGCGTTTTAATAATGCGACTGATATATAATCCTGTGATCTCCAGCTGCTCATCATAAACACCAGTGTGGCTCTCACCACGGTCCTATGCCTCACCCTCACTGCACTGAGTCGACAGGAGGCTCTTCAGGTGCTCTACACCTAAGCACCTTTTTTGCAGCCTTTCTCACATGTTGCTTGGCCACAGGCTCTCTCTGTCTTTCCCTGAGAAGAAATAGGACTTTGTGTAGAAACCATATGCCCCAGGCCTACAGCTGCCCTCCTCAGGCTGCTCAGCAGCTTAAGCAAATTCCTGCTTTGAGCTCCAGTTCTGTGAGTGCTGGAGGGTTCACAGCTCACCCCCCTGGCCATCGGGAACAGAGGAAACAGGCAGATTTTGTCACTGTTCCTAAACTGAGCACACTTGCCTAGATGGTGTTTCCTACTGTATTGGTCAGGGACAGAATATGAGTCTGGGCAAGGCATTTATTGTGTTCTCAGGTCCTACATCTGGCAAAAGAAATATACTGCTCTAGAAAGAAAAACAAACCCCGCATAATGCCAATAAATAACTCTACATATTTCCCTGTTTAAATTTCCTCCCCACTTGATAGTGTTCTTTGGGTTTAAGTCTAAGGCTTCCCTGAGTGCACAGCATCCTCCTCTCCCACTCCTCCCCAAAGAGTTCTTTGGCATCCTTTTCTCAGCTGGTTCAGCAGCTGAACCAAATCTCTGTGCTCCTCCTCTCTCCTGTCAAGTTCCCTCGTGTCTCTAAATCTCTCTAAGTCTCAAGCTCTGTAGCATTTCAGATCCCAGGTTAATACCTAATCTCTTTGTACTGCTGCTAGTGGAAGTCTCCTCTTCCAAACATCCTCCCTGCAAAAATACTTTGCAGGACTAGTTTTCCCAAGTCTCACTGTGCCATCATCCAGCTTGATGACTAGATCAAAGGAAAAGAAGGGTTTGGATGGATGACTTGAAACTGCACCTGACCTAGAAATCTTAATACATATTGCCAGCGCTGTATTCCTAACTAGTGGATCAAGGGGAGGAAAAAAGGGGTTTTGATGACGTGTCCAGAAGACTCAATGAAAAGGAACAAACTGAACCCACTAGAAACTGGAGTTTGTATGGATCGTATGCAATTATTTAAAATAAAAAGAAATTTACCTCCTGATGCAGTAACCTAAAGACCTTGCCCAAATCCTGCTACTGATCTCATACTCTGAACTGACAGCTGTTGAAAGTCAATATTGGTTCTAGTTCTAGAAAGGGAAGGAATCTTTTGGTCATTCAACAATGCCTAGTTAAATTCAATACATTTAGCTACAAATACTTTAAATAAGGCCCATGTATCTGTTTGTTGAGGTCCCTTTGGAGAGCATGAAAAAGGTGGGGTTTTGGGTGAGACAGGAGAAAACCAGAAGATTCCTTAGGGTGTCTCAAGATGGGGAAAAAAAGAAGAAAATAAATTCAAGGCACTGCTGCTCTGTTGTTGAATGAGGTCACACTTCATGCTGTATGTTGCTAAAAGACAAGACAATTTCCCACTTCCCATTTCTGTTCTGTATTGCCAGGTTAATTGTTGTCATTGTATTCCCCACAAGAGAAGCTTCAGCAGTGATGCCAAATAAACCAGATTAGTGTTCAGGGGCATTTGCTGGAAGTGATGCCAAATCCATTCTTGATCCTAATTATATGAAATATGCTCCAATAATTTTCCACAAGGTGAATAAAAATAATGCCAGAACTGCCGCTTTCACTAAAGCTCAATTAGGAGGCATTCACTAATCCCAAGACGTATCATAGCTTCTTCTGTGCAATTATATTCTCCTTTTTATAAACTGATGTTTACCTAGAGAAGATGAATATCCTAATTCCTGGCACCAATACGGGGGTGATATCAGGAGAGAGAGAGAAATATAGACAAGACCTGGCCCATATCCCAGCGTTAGGCAAACCGACCTTTGGTTTCGACCTCTGCAGAAAAGATGTTACATCTGTACAATTTCTGGCAGTACACATAGGAGATATGCACTTGAATACAATGGTCATTCCTGAATCTAAATGAAGAAATGAAAAGCCACTTAACTTAGAAAATAAAATCAGATTAAACAAATTATCCTTTGTTAGTCACGGAACATTTCCCGCAGTGTACATTACCTTGTTCTGCAATGAATTTCTTATTTCATGATGACTGATTTGCAGCAGCTGACAGAGGTATGTGTCAAAACCAGGCACTCACTACCAGCAGTTACCAGTTTGGACTTTTGTTCAAACTACTGAAAATTCATTATAAAGTTGAGAGTCATTCTGTTAGCATATAAGCACAATGAAATATGTTTTGATTGCAATAATTCTTTACAGCTAGAGTTGAAAGAGAATCGACAAGCACGTTTACCAAAACAATATGATAACAAATTATGTTCATATTCTGTAGTTGGCTTACATAATAGTATCATCTTTCAGGTTTCTGAAAGCACAGACCAACTTTACTTTCCATTTAGTACAAAGCTTTCTCATCTTAGAGGATTTTACTAATATGTAACCTTCCTGTTCTTCCTTCATGCCTTTGCTTTTGTAGAGTCTCACAAACACCAAAGCTAATATTGCAGAATAGACATTATATTAGATACAACATATTACAAATAGATGTAATATTACAGAAATAGATGTTTCATGACTTCATTTACCCTCTATCAATATTTGAAGTTTCTTCTACCTCTAAAACTGCTGAGGAGACCGTATTTATTGATCATCTGATACAGAATCATAGAATGTCTCAAGTTGGAAGGGACCTATAAGGATCATCTAGTCCAGTTCCCTGCTCCTCATGGGACTTCCTGAAACTAAACCGTATGACTGAGAGCATCATCCAGATGCTTCTTGAACTCTGACAGGCTTGGTGCCATGACCACTTCCCTGGGGAGCCTGTTCCAGTGACCAACCACCCTCTCAATGAAGAACCTTTACCAATGTCCAAGCTCAGCTTCTGCTGATGCAGCTTCACACCATGTGTTTGCTAGCCCAAGCTGTGACTAATTTGTGGGATCATGTAATGGTTAGTGTGTGATAGAGTGAAACCTGACATTTAAAGATGACAATGAAATTGTTCAGGTGAGTTACTGACTTCATGGTCAATATGGTCAATGTGTTCATATGCTCATGGCGTACTCTCTGCTGCTGTCACAATTGATCTCTCACCTTTGGCCAATAGTCACAACATTACCTCCATAGCTCCATCCTGCCCAGTGGGATAATAGAGTATGTTGGGATTATGGAAAAAGCAGACGCACATCTCTCTTCTCTCCACATATGCCAAATTCTGATTATACTCCCCCAGCCTTCTCACAGGATTTGGCTGAACAGATGATGCACAATAGCTCGCACCCATTCAAGCTGAAGTGCTTGAGCAGGCTATTGTTTTCCCCTTGGCAAAAATCCTCCCGCCCCCCCCCCCCCCCCCCCCCCAAATTCATTAGCTGTTGCTTATCAAGAATAAGGACAGGAGATAGTTGCATCTCCGCTTGTAGACTGCTCCCTAAAATCCAACATGACAGGCAAGCCCTTATACATACAGTGCAGAGGTTTACAGCTGCAGTGTTTCCTGATATTCAAAGCGCAATGGCTTTCTGGATTGCTGCTGCTGTATGGCATAATGGATTTTGTTCCATTGACTGCGTTACCTCCTAATACAAAGTCATACCCTTTTTTTCCAGGAGCACTAGAAACTTGTCAGCAACTTGGCAAAGCCAAAGAGGTGATCAGAGTTCTCCTGGGTGAAGTCTGAAGGAGATGAATAAGAAAGCTAGAGCATGAGGGGAAGGGGCAAACTCGCCTCTAGATCAAGGGATGCAGATCTCACAGCAGGTACCCGCTGAACTGCCTGTTTGCCTTCCTTGCCACAGATAGATGCCCAGGGACTTCTGAAGCAGGACAGATTGAGATGGGGGGAAGCTGCGTTTCAGGAAGGGCTTGAGGTCTGGGAAGCTCTCTTATTTTGTTTGCTTTTAATGAGCTGTTTTAGGATGCCACGTAAAATCTGTGTCACTGTATTTCCTCAGTTTTTCTCATAAAATGTTAACTGGAAGGTGGGAGATAAGGAATATTTGTAGTCTCTGGACTGCGTCTGAGGAATCAGTACCAGATCTTGAGGGAAATGCAGGTTTCAGGGAGGAAGCTGACACAGAGAGGCTTTGGAGGGAGGCTGTATGATCAATGGGCTGTACCTCACTTAAATTCAGGGGCTTGTAACACCTGGAAATTCACTCCTAGGACTCCTGATTTATAGTAATCCAGTGCATGTCCAAGGCAGGTATTTCCTAGCCCCTCTTTTAACATATAGATAGAAGACATCAGCATACAGAAGGCAGCCAATGCAAATGTAACCTTGGAAAAAGGCCCATGGCGATCTAGCGGCAAGCCTCCATCAGGGTTGCATGTGCTGAGAAATGTTCACTGTGGGTTAAATCTTGCGTCCCACCAATAATCTGTTTATTCAGTTAATGACGGTAAAGTTGTTGCTGGAATCTGAAAAACATAGATGCATAAAAAGCAGTATCAGTATGCCTCATGATGATATTAATTGAGCTGGCCAAGCGCATTGTTGTGTGCCTCTGTGAACTGCATGATGCAACTTGCCTGCACTGATGGAGTTTCCTGGAGGCTATGCTAGAATCAGGGTACAAATGTATGCAGGCATGGGACAAAGCAGTTGCAGTAAGCATGTTCTCCATTGGAGCAAACGCAGGTGATTAATAGAGCTGTAAAATGACCTGGGACAAGGAGACTGTTGTCTCTTTCCAGTGCCAGGAACAAACATTTTCTGGTTGCTGAGACGGAGTGTGTATGTCAATTAATTACCATTTTTCAATTAATTGTTACTGCAACATACCTTTCCCTAAAGAAATTATTGAGCAATACAACCAGAACACAAACTAGATCTGTCACAGCTGAGAGGGTAACCGACTGCATTTGCAATTCCTGCTTCCCAGATGTCCCACATTTCTTCAGGTAATGGACAGAAGCACAAAAAGGGTGATTTGAGATTGCCATCTCTGTTCCCAGGTCTCACTGACTGACACTCAGCTTTCTTCTTATTTTGTCAAACTTGCTCGATATGATGCTGATGGTTTTGTTAGCCAGTGGTCTCAGCGGAGCTTGAAAAAACCTGAACGTTTGCATGGGCTCTGTATTTGCAGTGTGGTGGAAACTAATGGAGGCTGTCTTTACAGAGCCTTCAGTGGTCACTGGTTGTCATTAAAACACTCCTAATGAGCAGCTCTTGCAGCCCCATTAGAGAAATGGCCTGCCACTTTTTCATGTTGCAATCGCTGTATTCATTTTCCTATCCAGAAAACACTGCTTTATTTCTCCCTTCAACAGATGAAGCCTCACCTTAGATGTTATATCATATAAATGCAATTTAATAATTTCTGAAAAGACACTTTCTCCCTGGAAATTTTTGATCTACAAATGCACTTCGTGGGCCAAAGTCAAGCTCCCTTATTGTGCTGTGGCCTATATACTCACAGCATCAGAATTTAGCTTTCTGTACCTTTATTCTATTTACCTGGGTACCCATCTAAAGAGTGGGAGCAAATAACTAACAGACTGAAGTTCCTTGCAGGTTACCTGCTAGAAATAACATTTACCTTCTTCTAATAAACAGAAAACGTTTTCTGAGGAAAATTAAAGCTTGAAGCACTCTTGGTTTGGTTGTTGCTGTTTCAAACTATTTTTGAATCCCCACTAACCTTGGAAGACTTCTCAAAGGAACGATTGCCCAAATTAGAATATCTATTTCACATGAAATATTGGGAAAGGAGAGGAAGGGTTATATTAGCTATTTCATTAGAACTAACTCTCAGGGTCTGTATCCCAGCCTGCAGCAGAAATGTCAAGAGGAGCAGCTGCTACAACACACAAGCCAGCAGAATATTTCCATCTCTGAACAAGGCAAAGGGGGCGGGAGGCAGGGGGGAAGCTGCATGAATTACATAAGACATGAACGCTGTAAAGTAGCGATGAAGGACTGTATGTCAGCAGAGATTGAGCTGAACCCTTTATCTGTCCATTTCCAGAGGTTAAGCACCATTTTCTTTGTGAAACATGCAGACCTTTGGTAGTGCAAATGTGCCATTGCTTTGGGGCTTTAGGTGGCTCCAGCAGAGTACACTGTCCACCTCAGCCCTTTGTAATACAAGTCATTATTGGCACAGCTTTTTCTTACCTCTCTATCTTCACTAGATGCCGAATAAGCAACCCTCTTGCCCTATTACGCTACTTAGTGTTACCAAAGAACTCTTGCCAGCATAAAAATACAGCAAATGAACTGAAAAGAACAAAGAGGACAGTCTTTCATAGGTCATTTCTTACACTTCAGTCTCACAACTGCTCCCTGACTAGATGGGCCATCAGCAGCGTAATTTGGATTTATCTTGTCTGTCATATATTTCTTTGTCTGCCTGAAGTCAGAATTCAGGTCTTCCTGGGAACCACTTTGCCTAGTATTTCTTCAAATATTGCTTAACACTAACACATTGTACTCGTAAAGTATGTGAAAGGGCTGGGTTGTTGCTATGCCTTTTTAGTTGATGTCAGCATGTTGGACTGGTGTCTCACTGTAAAACTGTCATGGTAATATGCCAGGCTTTGAAAAAAAAAAAATAAGAAAAACATTGGCACTTTAAAAGGCATGCAAAGTATATAGCAGATCACGGTGTATACTCACTGCCAGTACATACTTCGTTTTATCCCGATGTCATTCCCCCAGACTTGTAGGTTTCATTAATAAACAACATCCAAAGGGGAGAAAGTAGAGCAGTATGTGGCTTTGGATATTTTCACATACTTCCACGTGGCTGAGCTACATCTTTTTGATAAGCTAGGTTGTGGCTGCATGTCTTCTTTTGGCCAGCTTAAGAGGTCACCACCTGTAGCTCCTTGTTACGCCCCATATCTCCTCCAGCCAGCTACTCTGCTTGCCGAGTTGGTTGTCTGGGCATTTCATAACCTCTTTGAGACCATTTAAGGTGATTAGACGAGTCACTTTGGTGGGAGAGCTTGGCCACTCTTTGCCTGAGCACCATACCAGGAGCTATGAGGGAACAGCAGATGCCAGCAGGGAGGCGTGACAGAGCTGAGGCTAATTTTTTCCTTCAGGTCAGTTGTGGCAGTAAGATGTGGCATGGGCACAGTCTTACTTCTGAGCTAAGTCACGGTCAGCTCATAGACCACTGCAGCTGAGAAGCAGAACATTACTACAGGGTCATAATTGCCATGTGCTAAAACTATACCCATAGCCATTTAGTGTAGCTCAGGCTAGTTTGTGGTGACTTGGTCACGATCAGATAATCTCACTTACTTGGTTTCATTTCATATTAGGTCTTGGGCCACTTTCTAGGTACGTTGACCCCCACCTATTCCATTTGTATTAAATATTCTTACTGACCTGCCAGGTTACCCATGCAAATGCGCAAGAGCGACATCGTGTAGGAACTTCTCATTTACAGAGTGAATTTGCTCAGACTAAGAATTCCTATCGTAATTCAGACCTGCTGTACCGTATCCAATGTTACAGCGAGCCTTCTTGCAGCACATGGCTACCACTCTGTGTAAAGTCCTGGTGATTCATGGTTGGGTGACTGTAGAAAGGCTTTTATTTTTTATCTAAATTGGAGATACCTGTAACATATCTTCTCTGACCAATAAATGAATTACTTTATACTCAGCACAAATATAGAACTTGGAGGGCCACCTGGGCTGTCTGACTCTGTTCCACACAGTCTCAGGCAACGAGGTGATAGACATTTATGGTCCAGGAAGGTCTGTGGAGCATTCACTTTTCCTATGCATTATCTGCCTTTTGTACAGATTAAATTGTTTGTTTCTGTAAAGTGACTGCCTAAATAGATACTAAAGCTTAGAGATGACATTTAGCCTGACTTCCTCATAATACTCATCCTAATGCTCATTCCTGCGGTGGAGGAAATTAATCTTTGCTATTAATTTTGTCTATTAAAGCCAGAATTCAGATCAGTCCATTTGCAGTCCTTATTAAATAAGGACCCCTGCTGGTCCTTGTTAGATAGATGAAGGACCAGAGTGAACTTCCTTGTTACTTAAATGAAACCCGTGTTTAGCAAAGATGTTAAATCACAGCTGAAGGCAGACATATTGATGAATAAATCAGCATTCATGAATAAATAATTGACATGAGTGCTAAAATGGGATTCTCATTTTCATGCTGTTTCTGTCCTTGGCCAAAAATTGAGACAGTCTGCATGAGTGACAGCAGTGGCCCTTGTGGTGGAGACAAGGAAGGTCAGGTTTCAAAAGGTGTAGATACGATTCTGGTAGGACCAACAGAAGCGTCTCAGTCTTTTGAAGGCCCCAGCTCCTTCGGTTTCAATGGTTCTGATGAGTTAGGGAGCTGAAATGAGCCTTACTAGCATGCCATAGGACATCAAATAACATGAGTCAGTGCTGCTCTGGGACACATTTGCACTTTGATCTAACAGTTAAAGGCTCAGTGTCCCATTACCAGTTCGTTGAAGATGGCTGCCTTTCCCTGTAATTGTGCTGGTTATTCGCACCAGTGGAACTTCCATCAGCCAGCAGCTTCCTGGGGATAATTATTTCCCACTTTGCATTACCAACCTTAAGTAGTTATGAGTCTTGCAGCATTTTGTGTACAAGGACATGAAACGCTTCAAGAAGAACAACGCTTATGGAGGAATCTTTGTGGGTTTGTGAGCACGGTGGCTGCATCCTGCCTGAGAGACGGGAGGAATCGCATCCAGCGCTTGTCTCACACACAGGCGACTCTGGTATGTTTTAGTCTCCTGCTTAAGCACTACATGGGACCCACAAGAACTAGTCCGGCGTGCCATCTTATTTTGCTAAATATTTAAAATACCTGTGGTTATGGGGAAATGCCAATTCTGAAATCTGCCACTTTAATAATACAAGTGGTTTTCAGATGCTGGGGATAAGGATGCAGCTGCTCCAAGAGCCCAGAGTGCTGGTATTTGTAAGAACTGCAGCCAGGCACTTACAATGCACTTGTGTCTTAAAGCCACAGCAAAGGGCAGGAGCTGGTGCCACCCGGGAATCAAAGGCTGCCATTTGTGCCTGTGCAGAGCAGGCAAGCAGAGCCTTTGGAATACCCCTTGTATCAAAACAGGGCTCAAATGGGACTAAAGCGGTGCCAAGTTCTTGTCATTGCTGTGGTTTTCTCCTTTACACCTCACACATTGCTTGTGATAAACATCAGTGCCAGTTGCTGTGTGTGAAGGGCCAGTGGTGGCATAGCATGCAGTCATCTGCAAAGATGCAGTGCTAGTACACTTGCAGAAAGAAAAAGCAGGATGGTGTCTTATTGCAGGCCATTTTGGGGTTATGTCTCCAGTCTCATGAGCTCCTCACCTAGCATAAATTGACCCAATTCCATCCCAGTCAGTGGAGTTACGCTGACTGGCACACTTTGGATTTGTGCAATATAAAGCTACTCATTCTCAATTTCACCAGTTCATAACTTCATGAAGTTACAAAACCAGCCAATAAATATTTACATATTATAAAACCAACAGGTATGTCCTGGAAACAGAGGCATTCCTGGAGTCCTGGGGCACTCATCTGCCCAAGTATGCAGCAAGCAATTGTGTGAGGCATTTAAAAGCCACTTGCTAGCATCAGACTCTGTGAAATACATTAAACCAATCGCATCGTACCATGGCATGTAAAAGGAGCAGGTACACAGCATCAGCCTCATAAACAGGAAAAGTTCACCTTTCGCAGGGGGTGAATGAATTGGCTAACCTGTGTGGTGAAAACACTTTCTAGATGAGGTTTAACAGACAACCTGGGCAGAGAAGCCCCTAGTTTTGGACCTTGTAAGCACTCCTCTCCTCAGCTATGCAGCACCATGAAACTGCGCTGCTCAGAGGTAGTTCAGAGTAGAAAACTGGCTACTAGCACAGCTGGCTGGGGGATGCTTGGGGGCTCATGGACTCTCGCTGCCTTTTACACACAGTAGCTCCCCAGGCAGGGTTTTGAGAATCCAAACAAGTCTAAGCTGAGACCTGGCTCACCTGGTAACCAAACTGGTGGCACACAGGCCTGTGCTAAAATCTGAGCAGAAGGAGAGGATGTAAGGACATGCTGTGCCATGTTTTTTTACAGCTGAGCTCCGTCTTGCCTAGGGATGCTGCCCTATGGCCCTTAACATCCAAGCTACGCTCTGGCAGCAGACAAGCTAAATCCAGCAATGTGGACAGTGTGCAGGCAGGAGAGGGCCCTGGATCACCTCTGACCTTGCTCTTTCAGCACAAGAGTGCCTATGTATGGAAACTGGGGCACCTGTGCAGGAAATCTGGTGGTACAGATGCTGCATGGCGAACCCATGGGCCAGCCTATCCGTGTCTTCTTTTATATATCCTCAGCCATGGGTTTGCTGTATATGTCACTAAAATACATGTGAATGTGGGAACACTGGAAGATACTTGGGTTGATCAAACTCTGTGATGCTAAAGCTGGCTCCAGCCTTGTCAGATCCTGTTAGCTTGGAGGCCTATGCCAGCTGTGCAAGGCTCAGCAAAGGTGGTTTAGACCTTCTTCAACCTTGAGAAGCAAAGTTTAGTGGAGAAGCCTTGTAGGAGTCTGTACTACCTACAAATGCTCCTCGTTAGCATTTTAATTATTTTTTTCTCTTGGTTATCTCAGCTGGAAATGCTGTCCTTTTGAAGTTCCCTATAGGACTTGTTATAATTTGCTTCAGTTCCTCCAGGATTTAAAAGTTGTGATGTATATTTTTCCCTCATCCATTTATTACCCTGAAGTTTTTTGGGGTTTCCCCCTGCCTTCAAGGCACCTGCATCTCTGGCCTACGGATCAGACATTCTGGACTCTTGCAGGCCAGACTTCGAAGGGTTATAAAACCTGGCAAAAGCTGAAGGAGTCCAGGACAAAAGATAGGTTGACATTTTTTCAGTCACCCAAAAAACCCCATTATTTTGCAGTGGAATCCCAGAGGAAGATTGTGCTCATCCAAAAATTCTTGCAGGAAATGCTGTTATTCCCTGCAAACTTAAAAAGGGAGAAAATTCTCTCTGCTTTTGTTCCTCAGTGATTGGTAACAGCAGATAATGAGGTTGTAGAACATTGTTTGTTTTAACAGAAAGGTAGGCTAAACTGGAATCTGCATCAGCTGTGCAGAACTCCCTCTGGCCCAGCTCAGAGGCTGAAGTGCTGGAGGAGCACAGGGTGCTGTGCACAGGAGGTAATACGTTTTGCTCAGGTAATCTCCCTGCCTCAAGCATTTTCAGGAACACACATCCACAGCTGATTTCAGAATCTGCTAGATGAAGCCTTTGGCTGGATGTTTTTTTCTTAGAAATTTTTAAAAAATGGTTATTATTTTTTTTTACATATTCTAACATTTTAACATATTCTAGTCAAAACTTTGCTTTTATAAAATATTTCTAAGGCTTTTTTCCAAGATTTCCATCGACTCCAGCAGGCTTTGGCACAAACTTTAACTGTACAAAGCCTGGGACTATAAATATA
The DNA here is from genome assembly GCF_023634155.1 of Falco peregrinus. Taxonomy (NCBI): domain Eukaryota; kingdom Metazoa; phylum Chordata; class Aves; order Falconiformes; family Falconidae; genus Falco; species Falco peregrinus. The sequence continues at coordinate 14,511,271 of NC_073725.1, forward strand.
GATTCCCAAGGACTTGACTGGAGAGAGTGACAGATGTATAGCTTGACTCTCAGATCTGCCAGGGCAACATTTTCCAGAAGCAAAAAACTGAGAATCATCTGTGTTAAATTTATCCGCGCTTGGACTTCTTTAGTACGTGCAGGAGGAAATCGCTAGGGAGCCGATGACTTTTTAGTCTGCCAGTAGTGTAAAGTTTGTGTGCTGTCTTTGCGGCAATGCTGTTTATTACATTCCCTGGGTAAATATTACCTCTGATGCAAAGTATATAAAATATCTTCACAAGGTAGAAGGGAGGATCAATAGCATATGGTGAATAACTGTCTCTTCAGCGCCTGCTTGAAGCGGCGTTGCCGTATGCTCTCATGACACAGTTTAGATCTCGGGACCATATGGCCAGTCTTGCTGTTGATGACACGTGCTCCCTGAGGACCTGATCTGGACCCCACTGAAAAGCTCCTTGTGACCTCAGTGGCTTTGGAACCAGGCTGAAATGCGTTGATCTCCTATTGACGCCCCACTGCCTACCAGGAACCTTCTTGCTCTTGGGACTGGAAAGGAAACTTTTGTTCAGTCTGGCTAACAGTCCGAGAGCAGAGTTATCTTTTTTCCTCCATTTCTGGTGACCTTTGGGTCTGGAAGTGCGTTTTGGATGCCAGGTCTCGGGTGCTGTGTTTGCTTCTGCTGTGGCGACGACGGAAACGTGTGTTTAGAGGGAAGTTCTGATTAAGATCATCAAAGTGTTTCCTTTCATCAACTCAAACAGACCTGCACAATGGAAGTGCTGCAAGCCAAAAGGCGTGATTCAGTGCTTTAATCATTACAAGAGGTGATGGGGATAGAAAGGAATTGCTAGTTTTTCAAGGCATACTGGGAAGGAGATGCTCCGTACCAGCCTTCTTGGCGTGGCCTTTCTGCCAGCACCCACCCATGCCCTTCACCAGAGATGGGATGCAGGGGGAGGTGGAACTTTGCCTTGACGCAGTACTGATGCACTTATGCTTTTGTCAGTGGTTTGCAGCGATGAGTACCGGAGGCAGCTGGAGCTGACTGGCTGGAGCAGGGCTGAGTAATCCGTGCATTTTGCAGTGCAGGTCAGCGGGAGGGCCCTGGGCAAATCTCGCCATTACATCTCCTCAGTTTTCCCATCTGTCAGAGGGAATAATAACGCTGACGCTGCCTGCCTTGCAAGGGTACCCCAGTGGGGCCTGAGCCATTTGGGAGGGGGACAGGCTCTGCTTGCTGCCACTGGTCCCAGCACAGTTGCTTGGTGGTTATTGAGAGGAGACCATGGCCAGTCGAAGGTAAAGAGCTTCGAAGATGAAAAGAGCCAGTGCTAACTGATTAGATCACAGGGGTTGACACACCTTCGCAAAACCTGTACCTTAGTGTTTCCTGACAAGTGAGGGAAAGCGAATGCCTCTCTGGAGGGTCCAAGCTCAATCCCCTCTCCGCCTGTCCCTGAACTGGCTCCTTTCTTCTGCGTCGGTGGGAAGTAGGGGCTGGAGGCTGGCGGCAGCCAGCCAGCTGGGAGTTGTTCCAGCAGCAGGGAGCACTCAGCTGGCAGCACACTGACAGTTTGGAGCTGGAGGACCATCCCCCCCCACCCCAGGAACCACGGCCAGATGGCTGGGATTAGAGTATCCCTTGGGCAGTTTTAGCCCCTGCCTGCACGGTGGAGAGAGCTGGGGCTGGAGCCGAGCAGGACAAAGATGCTTTGCACTGGTTTAACTGGGAGGGCTTCAGGAGAGAAGGAAATATCACCCACTGTGTTCCTGCGGCTATTAGACAGGCTGAGATAAGGGAATAGCTGCACAGGCAGAGAAAGGACCACTGGTGCCAGGTACTGCATGAATACTAAGTTTAAACTACTGTGTGTGCAAATGTTATTCTTGGATCGGTGATGGCTGGCCCTGGAACGCGTCACAGCGAAGCCATTTTTAAAAGCACTGGAGATTCATTTACCAGACATAAGGGTGGTCTAATGAAAAGGTGCATGCTGAAATATCTCCTCCACTAGCCTCCACTGTACTGCTATTCGTGCTTTTACATGGAGGGAGAAGTTGCTGTGCTGCTCTCAGCAACTTCTGTGCTGAGAGTTAGCCTTGGTTTGCTGGACCTTTGTATAAGGAGGGAGATGGAGCTGCCTGCATGGCCAGCCAAGGCCTCACCCCTGCCTTTCCCCTACCTCTGGGCTCCAGTGTCAGTTTATTCCTGCCGTACTCAAAAGCCACAACCCCCCAAAGATGTCCTCCCTTACAATGCAGCCTGCATCCATACCCTCCTTAGGGGTGAAGGCAGCTCCCCCGTTGCCGCGGTGCAGCTCGGTGCTCAGCCTGGCGCAAGGTCTCACAGCAGCTGCAATCTGAATAGGTGAGCAAAACATTTTGGACACAAACCTATGTGATGGGTGGCCAGAAGGAAAAGGCTGCTTTTGGGACTGGGGCCCTGGGTTGGCATCCAGAAATTGTTCTGCTGCAGCCTTGCTCCGTGGTGTCGAGCACGCTGTTTACTTGCTGCTTCCTCTGCCCATCTGCTTTGGCACAGGGGGTGGAAAATGAGAAATCTGCTGTTGAAACTCTGGGCTCCTGCACAGGGTCACAGTTTTGGGATATGTATGGTGTGATGTGATGAGGAGTATGGCCTGCTAGTGAAGGGAGGAAGGGGGACTAACAGGGCTGAAGCCTTACCCCTCCCAATGCTGCACATGTGTTTTTGAATCCCATGACCCCATCACGGCCATCACGTTTGTGACAGCTCAGTCACAGGTACTGGCAAAATACCCTGACCTTTTACAGCCAACACTGATGTGGTGAGTGAACAAATTGCTTCACTGGAGAAATAGGGGTTTTAGGGAGGGGGTTAGGAGGGCTGTCAGAAGCAGCCTTAGATGGAGAAGAAAAAGAGGGCTTCCAGATACAAAAGGCATGAAGAAGAGAGTGGCTCAACGAAGGGGTCTGGTGGCTGGGTGAGAGGTTTTGCAGGGCAAGGAGAGCTTGAGATGCTGGGAAAATGAGAGGGTTGCAGTCCAGCTTATTCCCCACTGGATGTGCGCAGACCCCATTGTAGCGCCTCGTGCCGCCTGGGTACTGGCGTACCATGGGCTTGCAGCTACTCAGGGAAAATAAGTGCTGCATAAATGTAGGATCATTATTCACTCAGCATGTCGACTTGTTTAAATTTCTGTGAGGAGAGCAAGTATATTACGGTATTGTTATCCTATGTGGAGAGTTGTTCATTTTTAATTATAGTTCATGAGAAATACAGACTCTTACAATGCATTGTCTGTTCAAACAGATTTATACATCTTAGGGAAAAAAAAGAATAGTGCTGTTAAATACCTTTCTTATAAAGTGTCAGAACAAAGCACGTGCACACATCTCCTCATACCCAGCAATAAAATAAATGTAGAGGATTAAACATAGAAATGTGTCCTACAAATACGTGTAGCAGCTAACCGTGAGTCAACAGGGCTGATCTGTGCAAATCCCTCAGGTACCTGTATGTAAATAGATACCCCCACACCCCAGGGCTGACATTCATGAAAAAGGCAGTGTCTCGTATTTCCTGCTTTGCTTCCTTGTTCTTCAGAAATCGCTATTCCTGCATTTGGCAAAAGATAATCTAGGGATAAACTGGGAGCCAAAACCCGATGTGATTCAGGGGGGGTCTTCCTGCCCACCGTGGATGTTATTCACATCACCTCGCTACTGACTGCTGAGAACTGCAGAAAATGAACTGTTGCCATCATCCTTTGTCTTGCAGGCAGCAATTTTCTGCTTGCCTGTGGGAAATAATCCTCTTTTAATTTAATTATTCATTTTTCAATTATTTAATGCAGTACTCTGGGATAGCAGCAAGGCTTTTGGTTAGTTTTCAAATTGCTGCCACCTCAGACAGTAGAGCACTGGGATCCAGCTCCCTGGGAGAAGAGATTTGTTGTCTTTGAGCCGCTGCTTTCATTAGGAGGGGTATGCCATCTCCTTTCCCTGGCACATCCCTCGGGAAGTTTCCATATATCCTGCCAGCCTGCTTAGGTCCCACGGAGGCTTGATCCTGCCTGGCCAAAGTCAATGGCTCTGGACGAGGACAGCTAAATGGGGCATCAGTGTTTCTCTTCTCACCAGCAAGGAGGCTCCCTGGAGAGCCCAGTGAGCACCCTCCCTGCTGACAGCACCTGTGCTGTGCTTTAATATTTTCTAGTGTGTAGGAAAAGCAAATGCTGGCCCCCTGTGGAGCTGACCCCTTGAGCAGGCATAAGAATCACTTCTCGTATCGCTAGGGTCTTCACCAAGACTGATTTTCCACTCAGTTGTATCTGTGTTAGTTCCTGAATGGCATTGGCTCTGATGTGAGGGGCAGAGTCAGCCCTAAAAGATTACTGCATCAAATACAAAAGATGTTCATACAGTACCGAGTAGGAAGAAATTTAAAAGAAAAGAGGTCAGTTCTGCTGTCACTTGTGCAGTTTTTAACAGATGTAACTCTATTCATTTCTGTATAGCTAATTTTGTTTTATGCCAGGCAGTCAGGCTTTCCTCCTGCAGCAGCTAAAGTGAAAAACATTTCTATTTTTAAAGCTGAAAGCATTTTGTACTTTTATTTATCATGTGTCACTTTGTTGGCAGTGATGGTGTAAACGGCACAGAAAAGTTAAATGAGCTATTTATGACACTGCTTATGACCCTAATGCTCACCACCCCAACAGTCAGTCACCAGGCATTGCTTGGGCAGCAGAACCAAGGAAGCCTGGGTTGATAGTGTTCACCTCTTCCACCCCAAAGCCGTTAAAAGGGTCTCATTCTTCTTTATGAATGTCTGGTTTTGCACTGCTTCTGGATGCTTAATACCTCGAAGCTCTCCAGATCTCTGTAAAATTTGGTCAAAACTGGCCAAAGGATTCAAAAGCTGTTACACAAGTAAGAGAGGAGGAACAGGGGAGAGAAATTGAAAGCTTGCGCAAGTCTCTATTTCCCCAGTAAATGCAACTTAAAAAGGGGGGAGGTGTTTGGTGGTACAGTCTGCAGGACAAAACCTGACTCCAGTAAGCACCTCCTGTGCGGGGGACCCTGCTGAGACACCACCCAGGCTGGTAGACAGTTGTCTAAATAAGAAGGGGAAGAGCAGAGCAGCTCACAGCAGCTTCTCACATCACCTCCAAGGCTCCCCCTGAACAGCACACCCTGCTGCCATGCCAGTGTGGGATGAAGACCTTCCCTTGTTTTCTCTTCATTCACCTTTCTAATGCCTTGCTTGCAACGCAGGAAGGCAGGATTGAGGCCAGGAGCGAGGGCTGCTGATCCTGGCATCCCTTTTGCAGGTGTGGACAGTGCAAGGATGGCAGGAGATAAGCAATGCAGAACAGGCTTGTGGCTGACGCTCTGTTCTCAGGGTGACGGTGGACTCTTCCCTGGTGAATTTGCAGGCTTATTGGAATACAAGATTGTACTTCTTCCCCTCTATGTTGTAGTAAATCCATTGGTAAGGTGTCTTACAGAGACATTTTGTCCTCTCTCACAGGAAGAAATTTCCCTCCGGCTACGGAATTTATTCCCTGTAAAATTGAACAGGGGAATAAGATTTCCAGAGAGAGCCTGCAGCTGAAATAAAGGATTATTGCCAATTTCTTAGGCTGTGTACACAGAGCTTGTCACTCGGGCAACAAATTTTGTACGTCCAAAACTCCACAACTGGGGGTACACAAATGTCAGGGTGCAAAGCCCTCACCGAGCAATGACAAGAATGCTTGTCTCCAGATGAAGATTACCCCGGAGGTCCTGTGAGGCTTTGCCACGCAGACTAATGAAGCAGGTCAGTGGTACAACATTAACCTCAGTTCACTGTGGTGTTCCCCAAATTTCCAGGGAGGCTGGTGGCCAGGCAGCTCACCTCCCCATCTGCAAGGCAGAGAGAGGGGCCCTTTTTTGTCTCCTTTACAGGGGGTCGTCACACTGATTGCATTAAAGACTGCAACATGCTCCAAGTGCTAAGGGAGCCATACAAGTACCACGGGCTGAGATAAATATAAAATGCTATAATTTAAAGGCTCTTGTCTTTCAGTTGCTAATGGCTTAATTAAACAATAACATTTAACAGATGTGCTTTTTCTCCTCCAATAATTCACTCCATCTGTGTCAACATAACTAGGCCCAAATTACTGCATCAAAATGTAGATGTTAATGTCTTATTCTAGTTTTTATGTATCAATGTACATTTACATATATATTGTTTCATCTTATGATAAGATGAATGCCTCCTTAGGAGGTATTGCACACTATGGAGTTTAAAGATCCTCTCTTAGTTTGTAGGGTAAGAACAAAAAAGCAAAAATCCAGAGACAAGTACAGGTACCTTGAAACGAAAAGAAAATTGGGCACGTGTATATTAAGGGTGTTACATATTGAACTACAGGATCCGTGGCTTTTTAGGACAGTGAATAGTTTGTGGCCCTTTGTTTCTGAAGCAATTATTCTCCTAACTTCACATGCTGAGAAAAAAATCTTGCCTTGCTGCATGTGAAAGCAGATGAACATCTGAACCCCTGGGCTGGAGGAGCGAATAACCTAAACTTCTCTGTGGAGAGCTTTGTTGTTTTATGAAATAGCTTTAATAGCATTAGAGAAGAATATAGCTCTCCTGATTGTTATTATTATTACTTTAAAACACCCTTACTTGTACTAAGTGCTTTCTCAAAGACACTTGGGAGTCCTTGAAGACCTTGCGGGCTGTGACCCAGATCTTGCAAACCCTCCTGTGCGAAGGATGCTACGCATGGAAGCGGTTGCACTGCTGGGGCAGCATGGATGAAGGTAAGGAGTACAGGATCACCCGCTGGCTCCATGTTGCCCTGCTTTCTAACACGTACCATCTCCCGCACACTGTGGTCTCAGCTTGCCCAGCAGTCAGGATGGGATGCTGCAGGGTGCCAGGCACAGCCTGTGGCCTCTTGCATGGCTGCGTGACAGGTCCCACTACCAGCCACACTGTCCCCTGGGGAGTCTGCAGGCTGTCCCAGAGCCAGCTAGGTGTATGGCGGGGCGAATGAGCGAGCGTGGCATGTTCCTGGCTGCTCCCAAGACTGGTCTTACAAGCCATGTGAACTCCACAACTGAATCCAGCTGGGTGATGCCTGCGCAAGAACACTCCTAGGGCTAGATCCTTTCTTTCCTTACAGTCTGAACAGCTTCTTTTTAATGCTTTTGCTGTGAACTCTTATGAACTGACTGGGTTACTTGACTTCCCCCTAATCTAATTCAGAGTAATTTAATTTTAATCAGTCTGTCTTCTCAGCATCATATTAACTTTCCAATGAACTATAAGGGGATTGGGAAAGGAGACAGTCTACATCTGTTAAAATATTAGCCTGCTCTTTGGGTTGCAAAGCATTAGACAGCAGAAGAGTTGACATGGTAAAGGCAATGGTGGGTGATGACCCAACCCTATTCTCACTGAAGACTCCAGCAAAACTGATTTAGTGTCTCCCCAGGTCCCTTTGGCCAAGCTCACCCTGGCAGTGGTGTGGAAAGCAGCTGGAGCTGTCTCTGCCACGAGACTACCAGGCCCTGGCTTGAAAGCATCAGACCTTGCCACTCTGAACCCAAGCAGACACTGCAGACCTGGAGAAGCAGCTGGTCCCTAGTAGGTATAACAGGATTAGAGTTGTATCTGCCTGGTTTTCCCTCCTGTCTTACTGCCTAGTTTGCCATCTGCTTAAAAAATTGTTCAGACTCTAGAACAAATTCAATAGTATACATATATATAATAGATTGGCCTCAAGTGTTAGCACCTGCCCAGGTAAATTTTGCTGGCAATCAGCCGTGATGTCTTCACAGCGTTGCCTCAAAGGGGAGCTGAACTCTACCGAGGCACAGCAAGGTGGCAGGAAGACTTCCCTCTGAGCCACCCCCCATTTTAATGGTTTTTTTTTTTAAATTAAACAGGGTAGGTAGTAAGGCAATTTAGCTAAGAAAGGTACGGGGGATATGTGATTACTTTGTATTTTTAATGTTCTGTGGGTAATTCCTCACTCATCACTAGGAAGAGAGCAAGGTGGCTAACTGGGGATCCTCAGCATCACAGAAGTCAAACCCTGCAGTACTCTCATTTTGACGTGGGGAAAATTCCCAGCGAATGTGACCAAGTTTTGCCTGCTAAGGACTGACATGGTCGTTTCAGTTAGTCAGAGCCTATTTCACCTCTTTAAAAATAGGTATCCAATGAACATGACCAGTGGCTATTAAAAGAATAGATATTTCTGAAAATCAGTGAAGCTCTGCCAGTGGTCTCCGGAAAACTCATATGCCATTTGGCTTAGCTAAATCTGCATTCCACCTTGCCAAGATTTCTCTCCTGTATAAGCCTTTGCCACTAGGGCTGTTACACAGTCGTGGACAGGAGGAGAAGGGCTTTGCATTACTGCAGATAGGATGGAGAGTCTTTTACAGGACAGCCTTTTTATTAGGGTGCAATCTGCAACCTGAAATCGGGCATGGAGAGATGGGTGACAGATACGTGCCAGTGCCATAGCCCAATGCAGTAGGCTGTGGAGACTTCTGCACAGGGCCCAGGAGCTGATGGGTTGTCCCTGCAGGGCTCTGCCCAGAGTCCTCAGCCCAGGCTGGAGCTCAGTGGCACCATGGTCCCAGGATGCTCTGTGTGATAGACAATCCCTGCGCGAGTTGTGCAAGGCTTGCTCAAAGTCCACATTCCAGCCAGGGCTTGAACACCCAGCTGCAGGCACCTGCCTGCACCGCAAGGCCAACCTTAATCTCAGAAGTAAAGGCTTCCCCTGCTTACTAGGGACAGTCGGCTCTGATCCCGCTAACACCCAGGCCTCTGACAGATGGGCTCTGGCAGCCTTAGCGGTGGGGCTCAGAGTGTCATGACCCCCCTGTTTCTCCATGTCAGGGCAGTCCTGGGCTGCTGCGGCAGCTTTAGCAGGCAACGTGCAAGGGCAGCGCCTTAACCCACTGCCAGCAAAGCTCAGAGCCTGCTGCTTGTGACATCCCTTGCTGGAGTCACTCCAGGCTCAAGCAGCGTTTTACCCACAAATGGCCATTTTCAGGATGGGGGCATGGGAAATGCGGTGAAGGCATTGCACGAGAACAGCCACCCCTTTTGCTAATGACTCCTCTAATACCTGCTCCAGCTCTGCCTGGCTTTGTGATTTCTTTCTGTATTGGTTTGTGTGCAGAGGTCTCCAACATGAATCGATTGGTGCTGTACAGCGCTTGGAGGATTAGAGTTCAGTCAAGAAAACAGAGCTGGCAGAGCACCATCACAAAGTCAGCCCCTCGGAAATTAAGAGCTGTTAAAAAGGACATTGTTTGTGCAACTTTAATTGAACACCCCCTACAAAACACAGACTTTAATTACTAATGTAACTGAACGCACGTTAATCCAAATCTGATTTTTGTATGGGACTCTTGCCATCATCAGTGCATAGGATAGAAATCCCATTTGATAGTCACTACTAAACACAGTGTTTTCCCATTTCCCCATTGTGTGTCTCCCTTACCTTTCAGTCCAATTTCATTCTTTTCTGCCCAAGCAATCCCAGGTCTCATTCAATTCCTCATCAGTTTTCCGTCCTGCCTGCCTCACTGCCTGCCTGCCACCTACAGCCTCCCCAGTCACTCCTAGTGTTTGCAGCTGTGACAAGCTTTCCCGAGTCCCTCGTGGATCAAGTGTGCCCACATCAATCTTCTCCAGGTCAATTATTCCCCCTGGCTAAACCAGTTCGCTTGGTGCCTCTTCTTCCACCCACCAGTCTGCATCATCCACTCCCAGGGTGTCCCATGCAGGTCAGTGGGACACCCAGTGCCAGGGGAGAAGCAGGCTGGAGCCTGGAGGGATGGGGGACCTCAAAACTCATCCTCTGTGTCAAAGTCACCCACCCTTAAACCAAGCCTGCGTAAATTAGGAGTAAACAAAAAGCACTTGCTTGATGTCTGCGGAAGCGTCCTTCACTCAGGCGGGAGTCATCAAACCAAACTTCTGCTGTTGCTCGCCCCTCCGGTTCAGTGAGGCAGGTATCCCATGGGCACGGCTCAAAGCCACTCTTACCTGCCCAGCCAGAAAACAGTGTCAGCCAACAATTTCTGAGAGGCTTGATTAAACTATAAGCAAATGACTAATCTATTGTGAAGTGAAACACTCTCTTCTTCGCCGTGGCCACACAGACAGATCTCAGACCGGGACCTTCCCTCCCCGCAACAGTGTGCATGACAAAACCACGTGACTGGGATTATTTTGCATGTCAGAGATTAATGCATGTGGCTCGTACACAGCTTTTGTCTGAGAGGAAACACAGTGGCAAGCCCTCTCTCTCTGAGTGGGAATGGGTTTGGGAGGCTGTCCCCTGGTGTTGCTTTTGTGGGATGTGGTGACTCAGGGCCACCTTGGTCTGCCATCTGCTCCGTGTCCTCACCCCTTCGTGCAGTCACTCTGAACATCCCCTTGCTCTGTGGTTATTAGCAGGGTGAGAACAGGGAGCTCTGAAGAAACTGTGACCCTGCTTTCCATCCCAGTATCCATACTGGGACCTGGGGATGTTCGGATAGAGACCCCAGAGCCAGGTAGTGGCACAGAGTGGGAAAGTAGTGTGAGACTTGGGGAGGATGAAATTATTGGGGAATTCCACCGAATTACTGAAGTTCTTACATGTATCTTAACATATGGTCTTGTTTTCCAAAGGTTTATACCTAGCCCAAATTTGGGAAGATTTTCACAGGAACAGCAGAAGGCACACCCCAAAGGCCTCTTGCACCTGCCAAATTTCACAACTCTGCTCCAAACCATGGAAAAATAGAGCTTGGAAAGGTCACTGATATTTTTAGCCTTACTTCGTAAGGAAATACAGCTATGCAATCACTCTGCTGCTCACTCCCTGTGCATTCCGCACTATTACGTTGAAATCATTGGCTGGCCTCAGCCAAATTTGACAGAGGAACAGGAAGTGCAAAGATATTAAGTTCCTACAAGCCTAATGAAAACAGGAACTGGGTGAAGCAAAGATCCCAATAACACCAGCAACGAGAGGGAAGCAGCAGGCGCTCAGCCTTCACTGGGCAACAGATTAAATATCCTTCCTCTGCTTCAACAGCAGGCTCCCTCTGAGACCGCAGTGCCCTAGGGATATATTTTGGTTTCTTCCTATGTTAGCACTTTGTAGTCTCTGGGAGCAGAGCTGATGGGCTCATGGGGAAGGGTCCGTGGCTCTTTGCTCCCCTGATGAAGTGTAGCATCCAGGAGAGTCCCTGTAATGATGCCCTCAGTGCAGCTTTGCAGATGGCGTTAGGGGGACCTCTCACCCCCTGATGATGTTACCTGGGTGTAGCCAAATATTTGGCTGAGTTTATATTAAAGAAAATGTCTTCTGTGATCTCCAGAACCTGAGGATTTTGCTAGAATATTAGCCAATATCTAAAAAGGGATGCCTGATATTTGAGTAACATAATTTATTTGCATCCCTTGGTGTAAATATGGGCTAATTACTTTCTCGCTTTAACTTTAACGAACCCTCGTATTTTATGTGGCAATAACATCCTGAGAGGACATAAAAGATAGCACACAAATATGAGGCTATTAAGGCCAAGATTTATTTGTAACATTTGAAGGAAGGATGTTTTGTGCCTGTAGGCAAGTCCCCTAGAGAATCCGAATCAGCAGCAGCCCAAAGGCCCCCAGGGACGAGCCAGGCACACCAGTGTCCCTTGTCCCCGAAGGGATTTCGGGATTTCGGGAAGCCTGCTGGGATGCCACGTGCCGAGGTGGAAAAGAACTTCAGTCCTACCTCCATAGGGTGCCCAGTGCCTCGAAACCAGGATTAAAGGGAGCTCTGCAACTACAAGGAGCCGTTAACAGAGCAACAGGAGCAACAGGCTGGTCAACAAGCAGGAGGAGGAAGAACTCGGGAGGCATAGAGTGTCAAGCTGGTCCAGGCCGGCTGATGTAAATGCCCCTGAGGCTCTGCCAGGATCTTCTAGGGTATTAAATTGCAAATACGGCTCTTACCGGACTAGTTAACCTCACAGGCCGGATGCAGGCACTGGTCACCTGCCTTGTAAACATCTTCTGGTCCTCAGATGTATGGGTTTACGCTTGGCTTTGCTCAGTTGGGTATTTTTTGCTCTGGTGTAAGTCGCCAGGTGATGCTGATTTGCGATATCCTTTCTGTTACCAGTGTATGCCCCGGCATCTGTGTCACCCGCAAGCATCATCAGTGGTGATATTAGGTTTTCTTCTAAGAACTTAAGAAAAATATTAGCTGTAACGGAGACAAAATAAATGATCTCTGAAGGGGTTTGCATGCAATGCACAAAAGAGAAAATGTTTCTTATTCACAATTTATTTTAAGACATAGACATTAAGCAGCTTGCAGTTACCTAATTTAATTTAATATTGACACACTGATTTCATACCATTCTAGTTTCTAAACCGATGTCACACAGTACCAGATCCAAGGCTTTTTATCTCTTTCAGCAAAATTCATCATCTCATCAGAGGCATCCAGTTAGCTTGAAGAAGTACATTTTATATAAACCAGTGTAAATTGGCATAGTTTTTACTGACCTCCTTTAGTTCTTAGAGCACTCTGCCAGCTGTTGCATTATTTGGCCTGTATCTTATTTCACTTTATTAATTTGAATCTTAACCCCATCCTGCAATAGAGCCCTGAAGCAGTTAATGTGAGGGTCATGTCAGCTTATATAGAAATTACCTGGATAATTTCCATTCTTGTAGTTTCCTCATTTTATTCCGCTCCTAATCCAAAAGATTTTGAAATAACCCCTGGAATTAAAATTCACTTTACTAGTATATTTTGATTTAATTGAAAGGTTTTCAGCAAAACAACAGATCTGCGATGTTTTAGTAAGATCAGAATGCTTTGCTTAAACAAAGAAAATAGTAATTTTATCAAAATCAGTACATGGGGCACTTCTGTGCAAAAAGGCAATCTCTAATAGAAAAATGTTTGGTCAGAACATTTTTGGTCAGCTCTGTGTAGGATGAGTGACGGGAAGATACACAGTGGTGCTCCCCAAATTACTGGCCACCCAGGCCGGTTGCTGTATGAAGCCCTGGCACCTAGCCAGGTGCCTGCTAGCACTTTTCCCACCTTGATTGCACTGAGTCCCACCAAAAGAGGACCAACCTGCTGTGTGCACTTTCCCTGTGAGCAACCGATAGAGCTGTGCAGTGCTGGCACCCCACAGCAGGGCTTCCCACGTACCTGGTGCTCAGAGGAAAGAGAAGGGTCTTTTCGAGGGGATCAGTAAGTAGGAAAGGAGATGAGCCTGAGAGCTTGGCATTCATAACAACTGGGAAACAACAGCCTCTCTGTCCAAAGGGGAAGGGGGGAAAGGAACTTGGTGTTCCTGAGTTGACCTCAGTTTATACCACTGTTTTTCACAGCCCCAGAAGAAGGAAAACCAACTTTTTAATTTGAGCTGTAGCAGTTAATAGATGTAAGTCTGGCAGTCGGGGCTCGGCCCCCCGTGTTGCCTGCGATGGCAGCAGCAGAATGGGCTCGGTGGAGCTGCTGGCATCTCGGTGCAGTGAAGAGATCTCAGCAGAGCAACATCTGTGTTCAGATACCAGCTATTCCATAAGTTAAAAAAGAGGGCTCAGAAATCCCTGGTTTACCTTTCTTAGCCAAAGGGTAATAATTTTTGTTGCCATAGCTCATGCTGCTCCATGGAAGTCGAGGGGTGGGGGGTGTTCTTCGGAGCCTGGCGGGGTGGGGAAGGGGAACTGGAAGATTTTTGAGGTGCACCCCTGGACCAGATGTGGTAGCCCTGGCCAGAAGTGCTGATAACCTTTTGCTCAGCTGGTGGTTTGTGCCGACTGCCACGTCCTCGGTGTGAGCAGGGATTACCTTCTGTAATCAGGTGTCATGAATGGCGAGTACTTAATCAGGCTTTTTTGTGGCTGTTGTTCTTATGACAGAGGAAAATATTCTCCTGTCATGTATTTATTAACATTTTTTATGGAGGTAGCATGTCTCAGTCTGCATCTCTGCTACAGCCAAATGCAAAGCCAAAGAAATGATTTCTGTTCTTACTGTATAAAACAGATCTCTAAGTCAGGGAGGCAAAACCCCTCTGTGTACTATGGAAGATTGCTCACGATTTTTTCTTAAAAGCTGTGTCTATTTCCTTGAATGTCTTTCATGTTATCGTTTGGCCTGATCGCATAGATACTTCATCTCCTTGACAACAGCCAACATCCAGCGTGGAGCAGCCCACTGTCTCCAGATGCTGCGGGAGTCTCGCCGCCTGCCCGGTGGGCAGGAGGGCTCAGCCCGGAGCAGGAGACAGGAGCCTGTTAGCAGGGAGCCTGCGAGGGGAGGGAGGCAGTCGGTAGCCAGCCTGCCTTCAGCCCTGCTGTGCTCAGCCCCGAGTACATCTGAAAAGTCACGAACCACAACAAAATTAACTTTTCTGCCTTTCAGAAATGTAAAAACTCAGTGCAATGAAATAACTAATGCAGCTGATTAAAGGCAAAGATTACACATTAACAAGGGAAGATAAGCATTTACTTTCCAGCCTTACTACATTTCAGACTGGAATATTGGTTCCAACAGTGGCTGCAGACTTATTTGCCTTTCTATATATGTATGTACATAATATACACATGTACGATTACAATCTCCTGCCCTGCTTTAATAATATACTTAATTGCTTTCTGGCCCCACCTCAAGCTGCCTAAATTCATTTCACAGGGAAAAGATTATTTGCTGTTGGCCTTTAGCAAATAAATTGCCTGCCATCCTTAATCTGGGTAATAAAAGGTACTGCATCAGCCTGCTCACAGTTCTGCGTTGCATCTGCTTCCACACCAAGTATTACTGACAGCTATTTTCCTTGTGCCGTCCCCAGCAAATGGAGTGAGTACATAATGTAAAATGTAAACCCAACAGATTTTCTGAGAGTCAGATTCCTTGTCTTCCATTACTCTTGCTGTGACATTAAGTAAATTATTTGCATATGACATTTGCATTACAAATTACATCTACCATGCTATCTTTTTTAATGCCATGCACTATAATAAATGATAAATATACAGGTGCAATACTTTGATCAACTCACATGTTTGCATGTATGCATACTTAAACACAAAAGCATGCATGCGCACATGATAATACACTCTTACATCCACGCATCTGCAATCACAGAAACCATGTCTATGGTTCACACTGTTCATGTCAATACACTTTTCCACCAAAGTATCAGGCAACCAGACACAAATTGAGCTGGAAAGGGTAGAAGACAAATGAAAAAGAAACAGGGACCGCTGTTCAGGTCAGATTTTTCCATCCAAGAAATTGTTGATGTGATATTTTTCATTACAGGAGGGTACCAGGAGGCAGGATTGACCAAGGACAGGGAGAACATGCAGCCTTCACTCTTATCACTTTCACATGGGGGACTGTGGGAATGTAAAAGGTCCACGGTGTCCCAAACATCATGGCCAGGCAATTCCCAGAACATCAGGTGTGAGGCTGCAAAGATGAGAAGCACATCACATCCTTTAAAAGTAATTCAGTGGGAGGAAAGAGCTCCTGAAGGTACCATAGTCTCCTCCTTGGGGTGCACACTGTGCACCTGTGCTTAAGTGTTTAGGCACCTGTGAGTGTCTTTGGTGGAAGAATACAGGGCATTGAAAGCTTCCGGTCTGCTTTTCTTTATATATGTATATATGTATATACACATACATTAGGAGGAAGGGTTAGGATATGACATTTTTCCTCTGATAAATGTCAGACACATTCCACATTGAACTTACCAGAAAATAAAGACAATGCCAGCAAATGCCTGTGCAAATTTTGTCACAGCCTCATTTTTTACTGGTTTTGTTCAACTCCCAATCAAGTGAACAGCCAGAAAGAGCTTGAAATCGCGAGAGGTGGGACGTGGTCAGGACTGGGACACAACCTGCAACAGAGAAAACAGATCAAGGCTGGTCCCCAACATTGGCAGACACAGAGGAGTACGGGAGGTGTATGGGTTTGGTCCTCAGCGTACCTCATGGCTGGTCCCCATTTAAAGCCAGGCAGATATGAAAACAGATGGGATATTGCTGGCCTGCCTGGTTTAATGATGGTAAAATATCATTCCTCACTCAAGCAGTAGGGGGTGGCCAGCTTCTCAAAGGCAGGAGGTAAAGGCAGTAATTACAGTAAATTGAAATTAGCTGATGAGTTCAGGAACAGCAAGGAAAGAGGGGAGGTGGGTGCCCAGCGGAGTGCCCCCTCCGCTTCTTGTGAGAAGGAAGAGCTGCACCCACGCCCCTCTAGACTGTCTTCTCCTGGGGAGAAGCATCCTTTGCCCAGGGTGTGAAGTAAGAGGTTTCCTCTGTGGTTGCTCCTGAGCATCCCTCTCATACAGGCTCTACGTTTACCTTCTGGGTGCTCTTGGGCACAGGTTAGGAAACTGAGGCAGACATGCTGCTCCTTCTTCACCTGTGCTGTTTTCCAAGATGGGCCAAGTGATGCTCAGCTGCATCCCTGCTGAACCTGCACCATGGTCATTCAGTCATGCCAGGAGCTGGGCCTGGACAGCCTGGAGCTGCCAGTGTCCTCAGAGTCATGTCCAGCAGCATCATCCCCATGGCTGAGCATGCGTCAAAATGATAATGGTGAGACTTTCCATGTCCAAGGCAACATTTTGCATGACACGATAACCTCAGACAGAGTATCCCGATGATGTGGCTCTTCTATCTGTACCTCCATTGACTCATTGTGAGATGCCCCAGGTAGATCAACATGGCTAGCGCTGCACGGCTGGGCAAAAAAAGGCAGGCAGAAGTAGTGAACAGCTTGTGCAGGATGATGGGCTGGATAGGCTGGGTCGTATCAACCTGAAAGTGAGGTGGCTGCAGGGCAAGGGTGAGTATGCAAGAGGACTGTGAAAAACAGGGAAATGGAAAGGAACTTTACTTCCTTCTTACAAGACTTAAAGTCATAATGTAAATTTATTAGGCAGCAGGTTGAAAAGAAGCAGGGGAAAAACAGTATTTCAGCACTTAGTTGCCCTTTGCGATTGTTGGCACAGGATGGTGTGGGTGCTGGGAGCTTTGTAAGGGGTCAGAAAGCAGCTGGACAAATTCAAGAAAGCAAAATCCTTCAAGGGCTGCTAAACACATGGATGTCACCTCAAGCAGGTGAGGTCTGTGAGCCACCAGTGGGATTGCCTGGGGTACACTCATTGCATGCCTGCACTTTCCCTGTGCCCTCCCTAGACATCTGCTCAGGCAGCTGGGTAGGGGCTGGGGGGGGCTGGCTGCCCAGCATGGCTGTTTTCTGTTCTTGCAGCCTGCTGTGCTGTTTTGACATTCCTCCCGAGTGAATCACCTCGGCCAGTTTTGCCTCATGAAATTAGAGATTGCAAGGGCAGAAGCTGAAGGACTCAGCATGCTCAGCCCATGGGTTGAGTGGGGAAGTTCCCCGCTGAGCTACACGAGTCCCACGCTTGGGGGAGGACAGAGTGTGTTTACATCTGCACCACACATGAAGCTGCAGTGAGTAATGGCATGCTAATGAACAGGCTGCTTTGCAGATTGCAAGATACTCTAGAATACATTTCGCACATTTGTCACAAGGCTCCTAACTTGCTCTGGCCCACTTTTTCCCACTTCAGGGGTAAGGCAGCCTCAGTTTTGCAATGGAATATTTTGCTCCTTGTGAATATCATGAGCAGCCATGATTAGTGGCGGATTTTTAAAAACCAAATTAAATATGAATTTCAGAGTTTCTCATCTGATGCCTTTCCATGCCATTCATTGTGTGGCTTGATGACACTTAAAAAAAGTCTTTCATGAAAATGTTCTGGCATTGCTGCAGTTCCCCATTCCTGTAGCTCTGGGCTGAGAAACACGGAGGCTGCAAGGAACCCGGAGCTTGACTAAGCTCACAGGGACAGAAAACCAGAAAACTTTGTAGCTTTAGTGCTGAGACCCACTGCCTGCTACCAGCAAGGAAGCTGGTTTTTAATTTTAGAGGTGCAAATTAAACCATACGGGAGCAAACTGCCAATGAAAACTAAGCCACATGGGTGAAACTCCTAAAAATTGAAGTGTAGGAAAGGCAAGGCAAGGCAGGCTGTGCTGTCTGGGAAGAGGCTCCCCAGAGCCTTTGTTGCAAGAGCCCCTGTAGGCTGCCCCCAGGGAGGTCCCTGAGCATGCTTGCAGGACAGCCAGGGGCTGGCTGGCTCATCAGGTTCCTGACGGCTTTAATTGCGCTGCATCTTGGATTTTCCTCCTTCCTCCCCCTCTTTCTCACAAAGCGAGTCCCTTGGGACACATAAGGGGTCATGAGAAGAGGCACGCTGCCTTGGCAAGCCCTTGGGGACCCTTGTGGAGTGGAGGTGGACGAGTGAATCTGTGGACTTTGCTCTTTATCTTTGCAGGTACAGCAGCTGTGCCTGGCCGTGTGCTGGCAGAGGCCATCATTTAAAAATCATGCTGGAAAGGTAGAGCTGCACAACATAGCCCTTTCCTGGGGCTCAGCTCTCTCTCCTCTGGCTATTGGCCCTATGTCTGGGCTGGCAGAGCAGGGGGCGGCATGAGCTGGTGGAGGGGCCATGAGCACTCCCCGCAGGCAGAAGAGACCCAAGGGATCACCACTTGCTCTGGGACAGGGAGAGGAGGAACAGGTCATGGGCAGAAAGCCTGGGCAGCTTCACCAAGGCAACCCGTGCAAGGAACAGCAGGGCAGGTGGGCTGGGGTGCACCCGTGTATAGTCACAGCATCCCCATTGCCACATGTGTCCTGGACTCAGACCCCTCTGGGCCTCCCATGGGAGGAGGCTGAGGAGGCTGGATGCATCACTGGCCTGCCCGCACCGGGTAATTGGGCCATTCTTTTACCCAGAGACCATGGCCAAAGGGTCGGTAAAAGGGATTTCTCCTTACCAACTTCATGGAGTGTCTGGGAGGCTCAGGCGCTGCTGGCAAGGCAGGCATGCTTGGGGCACCCCAAGAGCTTCTGAGGTCCAGCTTTGAAGGGAGGACCATATGCACCACTTAGCACCAGGGCTCAGCTTCAACTTTAAAATCTTTAAGTCTAAGAAAAGCGTTTTTTCCCTTCAGTTTCTGCTGGAGATGGGCTCAAAATGAAGCCCTGGGCGCACACTCCAGCTCAGATTTGATATGTAAATGCAAATCTGGGGTTCACAGGGCTGCAGCATTACCCAGGGCTGCAGCAGCATCCCAGGTGCAGGCATCAGCGATGTCGGGAGTGCCTGGAGCCAGAGATGGAGAGCCGTTTGTGTCTGGGGTCTCTTTACTTGATTTATTCTTAAGAGAGCTGGAGTTGCCTGTGTATGTAAATCACTCTGATTATCGTAGTTTTACTACAGCACCATCTGTTTTCATGGGATTTTGTGGCCATACAGATAGTTGTTGCCACGAGTGTGTATGTATAAATTTACACAGGGTGTAAAGGTGTCAGGTATCCTCAGCTCCCTGCAGGCAGCAGCCCCGCTATATCATAATCCGAGAAACTCTGAATTTGGAGGCAGTGCACCTCTGCACACAGAGCAGGTGAGAGACCTGAGTTGTTTCAAGACAGTGACTGGAGTATTCATTAAAAGGAGTATCTCTTTCCCGACACCCCTTGTTCATAATGAAACCATCTTCCTTGGCATTGGTAGCCTGATACCAGGAATTTTTCTGCCCTGAAATCCTTCTAATTTAATGCTTTTTAAGGTTACTGGCATAAAAGAAGGGATGGGTATTCTTTCCTCTGGTTTAGGACAGCTTTTTCTAAAGAAAAGTCTTGCTCCTGGCCAGGCAAGCAGGTTTCTGTTCCCAAAACAGACATTTGCACCAGGGCTGGAGCAGCAGCAGGTGACTGGCAGAAACACAGAGACACCCAGAGCTTAGAGCATCCTGAGCAGAGCAGGGCAACATCGGCTCTGGTGAGACCAGAAAGCCCTGGACTCTGGAGACGAAGCATGAAGACCTGCTGTTGGAGAGAAGTATGAGAGGAGTGAAGGAATAAATTTGTTAAAAGAGCAAGGTTTTGTATATCCAACAGAGTTCAGACCTGCAATAACGCATAGCATTAAACTGAGCAGTGTTTGAGCTGCTAATATATCTCGTTGTCATGTTTCTTCTAGGTTTGCTTTGTGCTGAAGGGATGCTGTCAGAAAGCCTCAGCCAAAACCTTCAAGTTTATAAAACAAAAGGGTCTCTATGGTTTTTTTTTAAATTATTTTAATAAATAATATGTCTGATGCTTGTTTAAACACCCCTGGCTCGTCTTGGGAAGAGAAACAAAACAGGGACCTCTGACGCAAGGAGGAGCAGAAAGCATCAATGGCAGCTGCGCGCACTTGTCCCAGCTGAGCAGGACATGAGGCATGCACCCACTGCCTGAGTCCTGGAAAAAACATTGCATCCTGAAACGTGCTCAGATAAAAACACGCCCCGGGTCCGAAGGGCAGGATCTGGTGAGGACAGAGAAAAGGAGTTAGGGGGCTTTCATGCCCTCCCCGGCTTTAGCAGGAGGCCTCAGTGTTTGATAATATTTACATATCTCAGTATGCAACTGCCTTGCTGAAGAAGTTCAGCATTATTTTTAGGCATTTGGGATTGTTTTTTGTACTCAAAAGCTCTCTCTAGGACTACAAACAGGAGGCCAGCTGGAAAGCTCGGGTTTTAGTTTGCTTTGGATGGCCAGCAATTCCCGGAGAGCTGGGGACGGTTTGCCCCAGCCCCTGGTCCCCCAGCACGGCAGTGGCACCAGCAGCAGGGGTGCTGGCTGTGCAGGCACCCTGCCTCGCAGGGATGGGGCACGGCACTGCTGCTGGCCCCAGGGTTTGAAGAGAGAGCTATGGTGTACAGCGTACCGTACCGCAGGTACCTGCGTGGCAGCCCCACCGGCTTTGGGAGGGTGAGCTGCTGCTTTCCCCACTCCCCAAAGGGATCAGGGTGGAAACATCCTGATCTGATCTTCTGGGGCCTTTTGCTGTTTCGTTTTCTTTACACTCCCTGCTGACACTGTGCTGGAAGGTGCAGTGCCTGTCATGGGGGCTGGTATGTATCCACCCTGGCCGCTCACGGAGTCAGTGCAGCAGCTCAGTGATGGGCGCAGCACCGTGGCCGTGCCCCATGTTGGGGGTTGGGGTGGGAGAGGTGGGGAGAAGGCTGTGTTTCCCACCTGTATGTCTCACAGTGATTACAGCCTTTTGAAGACATTCCAAAGATTTTTGTAAAAAATATTCAAAGTGTTTGAACCAGGGTGAGACCTCTAAAAAGCCAGGTGCTAGCTCTGGGCGGGTTTGTGAGCTCAGCACAGGAATCGCTGGGTGAAGCTTTACAGCCGAGTTGCAAGGAGATAAAGCCATATGATGGTGATGGTCTCTTCTGGCCTGAATACGGATGGGTCAGCAAGCGGGAGAGCGCCAGGCTTTGCTGGGAGTGGGAGGGAGTTTGGTTTGGTAAAACAAAGGCATGGGAAAGGCTGTGCCACCCTGCAAGGTGGAAACAAGGCTGTCCCTAAAGCGGTACCTCCTCCATAGGACCCTCCACCAGTTTTGGCATCTGGATGGAGATCCACAGAGGACATCAGAGATGGGAGCTGTGGGATGCCATGCAGCGTGCCCCTCCTTCACGCCTCTCCTCAGCTGAGCTTGGTGCTGTGCTTTGCCTGTCCGCTCGGCTGAGCGGGGGTGTACAAGAAGATAGGTGGGAGGGAGGAGCTCTTAAAGTCCATTACATTGGCCCCACTTTTGCAACCAATTAATAATGAATCACATTTGAGCAGGCTACAAATCAAAGGTTATAGCATTGCCAGAGGAGGAAAACCCAGCAGGAGCAGGTGGCAGGAGAGCTGACTCCAAGTACTGTCAGCTACACTGGCTTGCAAGCAGATGGCATGGAGAAATGGAGGCTCCAAATTAGTGAGATTTGGGGTTATTTTAAGCGGGGGACAAAAAGCACTATGGAAAACTGACCCAGGGTGCATGCCCATAGTCATGATTTTTCCCCACGTGTTTCTGTGGGGCTGCACTAGGTTGTCACCTCAGGTGCAGTGCAGGTTCCAGCTCTATATTTATCACACGGGGAGGTAAGTCCCGTGCTGCTTGTGCGTTACGCCTTCTGCTTTGCGGTTACTACCTGCCAACAACAAGTGGGATGTTTGTTATAAAATAGAGCCATTTTTAGAGCAGGAGACCGATTGCCAGTCACCTCCCAGTTATCTCCGGAGCGGCAGGCAGCCGCACACCAAATCCTTCCCCAACCTCCAGGGCAGGCAGTGGGAAGGTGAAGAGGACTTTTCACCTTTAAACTTTTCCATGAAGCATGCCCAGGTGACTCACAGCAGTAAAAGCTGTTCCCAGCCGGGTGAGGACAGTGCCGGCATGGCTCCCCAGCAGCCCATAGCTGGCATAGCTCGGCCCCGGGGAGCGTGTTGCTCCAGCCCCAGGCGCCTCCCCGCGCTCCTCCTCACAGCATCTGTTTTGTCTACAGGCTAATATTTTCCATTCCGTGCATCCAAAAAAACATACAACCCAGCTGGGCCGGAGAGCCCTCTGCACCCCAATGACCCAAGGGCTGCAGATATCCCCCCCTCCAGCAATGACCCACCCCCGGAGGCAGCTCCCACAGCTGCTGATGATTTTTTTGCCCCCTGCCCCGCCAAATGCTGGCTCCTCAGGGTGGCTGGATGCTGGGAGAAGGGATTGTGCTTTGCCCATCTGCAGGCCTATAGCTGAGATCTGGGATGAAGAGTTGCCTCTGACAGCTGTGGAGCTGCCAGGCCTCTGCGCTGGCAACTGGGAAAGGCGGCAGAGGATGCAGGCACCATCCATCCCGTGTGTTAAACTACAAACCGTCTGACTGGGGTTGTGTGTCTGTCTTTAGAATGGCTGGTGGTAAGGAAAGCCATAATCTGAAGCTGGCTTTGGGCTGTTCTGCCTCCTCAAGGCTGTGTCCCACGGTGCATTTTGAGAATGCTGGATTTTGCATGAGGGATGTTTCCCAACAGGCTCTCCCCCACTGTCAGGTAGGAGGAATGGCTTAAGGTGCCAGACAAAACCAGCACAGCAGGGGTGACCTTGCCGAGCAGGAAGGCTGCAGGTGTGTGGCTGCATAGCACGGTGAGCAATCTCATAAGCTACTTGTCCCTCACGGTAAGCTCTGGACCAGCCCCCCAGACTTGGTGGCGGTGGGGAAATCCAGAATGTGTAGTGCGGACCTGCCGTTGCACATCTGCCTCGGCTATCGCACACCAGCCCTGCGGCTCCTGCATGAAGGTGTCACGCTTGTGCCAACCCAGCAAGCAGCCTGCCCTGGCACAAGGGGATTTGACCCGGCAGGACTGATGGCCAGCCAAAGCAAAAGGCAGTGGATGTGAAACTCATGGCCCCACAGCGTACCAAGAAGAGTGGAGGAAGAAAAATTAATATACTCCAAGGAAGCAAAAAACTACAGTCAGAGAGGGATTTTGTATAAATAAGACTCGTTGCCTGATATGGTGGTGGCTCTAGTTTTGCTCTTTATATCTTTTCTTTCCAGGTGCTGCTTATCCCAGATTGCAGGTGCAACACAACTTCCTGAAAAAAGCCTCAAAGCAGACCAGCAACAATAGGAAAACTTCTCCACATGCCTCTCCCATGCCTCTGGAAGAGCTGCACAGCATGACCTTGACACACACAGCAAAGAGAGCAACCTTGCAGTGTGGCCAGGGAGCTGACAAGTGCAGCAGCAGCGCCCGCTCCTCCACAAAGGCTTGTGAGGAAATTCAAACCCTAATCCTGCAAAGGACACAAGGGATCGTGATTACTAACACACCTTGCATAACCATGACTGGGAAATCACCCCATCACATGAGGGAAAGCATGGTGAAACAGAGATGGAGGCAGAAAACAAGGAGCTGGGATCATTTTCGTTGGGATAGCTGTAGGAGTGATTTGCAAATTCATTAAGAAGGCCGGTGCTGTTTAATACATGCCTTAATGATCTGGAAAACGAGGTGAGCAGTGAGGTGGTAAATCCACAGATGGCCCCAAATTGTAGCAGTTGCTCGGGATGAGGCTGTGATGAGCATTTTGATGGTGAAGCCCCTGCCCAGGATCTTGGCCCTGGATTCGGAGCAGTGGAGAGGTCCCACTCGTTCAGAGCTCGCTGCTGGCACCCTTGGTGTTCTGGCTCACAAGGCAGTGCGGCTTCAACTGCCCTGTCTTTCAGATGGGTCTTGAAATAAAGCATGTGAAAACAACTTTTGGAGTCCCCCCCCAGTCAGAGAGTGTGTGCCCTGGGGTGCAGTGCAAGGGCAGTAACAGGCATGGGTGGCGGCTGTGCGGGCAGATATGGGGAGCTGGGGAGGAAAATAATGAGGAATGTTTTCCTGAGGCCCAGCCTCTCAATGGAGAGGAACAAGGGGGTCTCCCGTGCCCTTATCTCCTTAACTCTGTCCCATACATCCACCTTTCACTCATCAAAACCAAAGAAGGCTGCTGCTCTTTTGTAAAAATCAGTGAGAGTCTCACCTGAGGCTGAACTTTGATGCACCACCAGAAATCAAAACAGGTGGTTTTGTTGGGCCAGAAATGCCTGCTTTCCCATATGTTCCCTATATAGTTGAGTGGTGGCTGTTGGCGGGTAGGACGGCATTCAAAGTGGGCTGTGTCCCACCACTTGTGCAGCTACAGCGGCCCTCACCAGGGCCCTGGGCTCTGTCCAGGCTGTGTGCGTGCTCCCTTGCTGACAGTGAGTCGCTGCGTGTTGCACATTGCCAAGTCCAAGGAATGCAAAAAGTCATGTGGAAATATAATGCATGATCAGAGCTTAGTCATATATATATATATGTATATCTGTAACACATTTATATGGACTAGGTATAAGAAACAGTCACAAAACATTGGAGAGAGGAATCAAACACTCCATGCACAACATTTTCTTCGATTTTTCAAAGCCTGCGCATAAAATGGAGATGGTGTTTTGCACAGCGGTGGCCTGCTCATAAGTGTTTGTAAGATGCTCAGACATTGCCAGGGTTGCAAGCTCATGAACAGGGAATAGAGTGGCAGTGTGATCCTTTTAATAAGAATCTCATTAATCTAAATTTTATATAAAAGACATCTGAGGTTTGCTGAGAATGGAATGGAATGGAATGGAATGGAATTGAAAAGAAGAAGAAAAAGAGGAGAGGAGAGGAGAGGAGAAGGGAAAGGAAAGGAAAGGAAAAAGGAAAGGAAAGGAATAGGAAAGGAAAGGAAAGGAAAGGAAAGGAAAGGAAAGGAAAGGAAAGGAAAGGAAAAAAGAAAAAATAAATAAAATAAAATAAAATAAAATAAAATAGAAAAGAGAAAATAAAAGAAAAAGAAAAGAAAAAGAAAAAGAAAGGAAAGGAAAAGGAAAGGAAAGAAAAGAAAAGAAAAGAAAAGAAAAGAAAAGAAAAGAAAAGAAAAGAAAAGAAAAGAAAAGAAAAGAAAAGAAAAGAAAAGAAAAGAAAAGAGAAAAGAAAACCGTCTCTGCCAACAACAGACGCCAGAGCCTTCCTCTGGAATAGCCACAAATCCTGAGGAAAACGGCGTCATAAGCCACTTCCTCTTGGACAATAGCTGTGTGCTAAGCCTCTACTGCATCCATGCACAGGCTTAAACGAGCTACACTGAATGGCAAGACACCAGTGTCCCCACATTTCCTAAATAACTTGATTGACCTGCCTTAAATTCAGGACCTGACTCAGCAAGACAAAGAATTTACACCAACTGAAATCCCAGTTTCAATGGACTGAAAAATGTGCTCAGCAGCACATGAGCCTGATGAACCAGACTGTTGAATGCAGCAGTCCATAAAGCTGTGAAAAACACTAAGGCTAAGTCTCACTGCACTTTCAATTTGCTTAAAGATGTTATGGTGTGTGCACTAAGATGCTGTGCTGAACCAAACCTGGGAAAAGCACCTTGTAATGCCGTGGCTGGCTTGTTAGATGGTATTATCTTGTACATGGTGGGAGCTGTCAAAAGTCAGGAAGATGAATTCTGCATAGCTTCAAAAAGCATGCCTTACCTTCACATTTTCATATATATATAATGGTGTTGTGGCAGCAGTAGTGAAGTGATAAAGCCAAGTCTCGAGGTAGCTCAGCAGGAAAGAATAAATCTTCATAATTGACAGGCCGTAATAATAATAAATACGCGAAGAGTTTATTTCTCCCTCTATCCAGGTAGAAAATGACTACATGGGAATCCTTGCCAGCAGTTGGGACTCTTCTAAATAATTACCAAGTCAATCCACTTTGCAACCTCTGCCAGCTTCAGCATCTCAATAATTAAAAAGGTACCACTTGTAGCTAATGGTAAAGAGAACAGATGTTTCCCCTCAGAAGCTTCTTCCATCTTCTTTCCCATCATTTCCATTGCCTTAAGCCATACTGTGTCTGAGTATGTCCCAGTTACGCTGGCACGCCTGTTCCAGCAGGTCACAGAAACAAAGCCCACTGTGATCCCCCTTTGCTTTGCCTTCGCCTTCTTCACTGCCTTCTTCACCTGCCTTCTTCACCTGCCTTCTTCGCCTGCCTTCTTCGTCTGCATTCTTCTTCGCCTTGTTCTTTGCCTTGCCTGGCCAGGCAAGGCCTGGGTCGTGCTCAGCTCCTGCATTTTCCAAGATACTTAATGTATCACAGTATCTCATAAGGTGTCATGTTTGCTGCTGTTTAAAAGTTGGTTTACCCTGTGAAATAGGATCATTGCTGTTTGCTAGCGTTTGACATAGTAAAAACGACTACTGGAATGCTGCAGGTCACTAAAGAATGTAGCAACAAATCCGCAAACATTTGCCACCTTTAAAGGTTTCTTTGCATTCAAAGCTGAAGACTTATGATACCATAATGTTCTGTATTTGCACAGAAAATAAACAGAGTTGCTGGTTTTGGCCTCAGCAAAGCTCAGTCCTCATGCACCTGATAGACATGGTAGTGCCACTGACACAGTTTTATGGCTGGTTGAGCTATTGGTAACTCTGATGTCTCCATTCCTGCATCACGCCCGAAGGATGAAAGTGGCCTGCCTGCTCCCCTTCTGGGAGCAAATGTAAGCAGGTTGAAATTTAAGCTGTCCTAAGTCAGCCAAAGCCTAGCTGGCTCGTTGAGCTAGGGTAGTTAAGGCACATAAGAAGATGGTGTGGCTAACATTATCTTCAACTGCCTTTGACTCCACAGGCCAGATATGCATGTATAAGGGGGCAGACCGGGGAGGTGAAGGCACAAATGAAGCATAGCAGTTAAAAGCCCATCTCTGGACCCATAAAACCTGTCATGCACCTCTCTGTACAAATTCTGCAGTCCATAGGTGAAAGCAGTGGAACTCCAAGGATTTCACTCAGCCAAAGATCCCTTAACAAAGTAGACAAGTTATGGGCAGCTACAGCCAAAATGTCACGTTAATCTGAGCATGCAATTGCTCAAGGTCCCTTTGGGGTGGGCAGTGATCAAAGGGACAGGAATAGCAGCCCAGTGACACACCTTGGGCTACAAGGGATGACCAGGCTTGGAGTGGGGTCTGGCAGAAATTATATCAGAAAGGCAGTAACTGGCAATGTGCAGGGGAAGGAAGGGTGTCAATGGGCACAAGAAGCCAGAAAGGGGGCACAGCAACCTCTCTCCCCATGGCGACTGGCCACCAGCACCACAGACAGTTGGCAGAGCCCACATCAGGCTGTCCAGCTGTATGGCACAAGGCATACCAGGGCTGGGAACAACCCCACTGCCTGGACCCAGCCTATGGCAGAGGAGCAATGAGTGACCCCAGAACCCTCACCCTCAGTGTATGAGACCTGACAGCTTAGCTGAATGGACCCTGGCCTGATGATGTCCAATCTGACCTCCAGGTAAAGCTGTACAGACGTTTGCATCCTTCCTAAGGCAATGAGGGGCTGGGTGAGGCAGGAATATCCTCATTTCCCTTTCATTGTCCAAATATCCTTTGCCCTGGAAGGGCTGCACAATGCTGCCTGCCGGGACAGCTGGACAATATCCATAACCCTGCCTTGGCTTGGCTGCGGGGAGTATTTTTCCAAAAGCAGCCAAGTGACATAGGTGTTCATATCATCTTGCAAGTCAACAGGACTTGTGCTCCTTTGAAAACTTGCAGTCTTCATGAGTGAAGGCCTTTACATATTTTTAAAGCCATTGAAGAGGCACATAAATATTTGGGTACAGTCAGCCCTATTTTAGACACATAAAACTACCTACAGGGACCCTGAAAGATGCTCACATCATTCCAAGGATCAGTGTGGGCCTGATGTCTCCTCTGAAGGTTACTTGTTTGATCTGTTCACTGTTCTGATCCCTCTTTCCTCCTCCTCTTCAACCCCTGCAGAGAAAAGTGGTGACATGATTTATAGATGTATTCCAAGGTATTTGAATTGTTCCAGCCAACTACCTTGTTCCTGCTACCTGCTCTGACAGCTGCTGTGCCGAGGGCTCCCTGAATAAAGGCTTAGGGCAAGCAATTCCTTGTCTTCACTCCCAAGAAAGATTTAAAAAGAATCACCTCCTCCTATTATTTCTTTGTCTTGTTATTTTAATTTTTTCCCCTGTGCAGACAGCAGCATGAAGCCCACTAGAGAATGAATGAATATCAATGAGACGGGGCAAAGACGGAATGTGCAGAAGTTCTTTCCCAAGGTTATAATGAAAATGCCTACAGGGAGGTGGCATTGCAGCAGGTAACACCCCCACCCCCACCCACCACCATTTTGGGGAAACATCCACATTTGCTGAAGAATACCTCTTACGTGGGCAAGTTTCTAAATGTTCATTCACATTCATGGTGCACATGGTCTTCTAGCAATTTCATATAGCGGCTGCCTCCTTTCTGTTATGAATGGATGTGCAGCCACAGCCCAGGGATGCAACAGGCTAGGAACACTAGAAAGACAGACACAGGCTTTCCTGTGAACTCCCAAATCAAGGACTGTTTCTAATTATAAAATGCATTACTCAGGTGTTAAAGGAATTGATTGGTTGCTGGCAGGGAAAAGAAAGACATGTTTCTAACAAAGGACAGAGACAGGGACGGAGAGACAGCATCTATCCCATCATAAACGCTGCACCAGCTAAATCCTCCCTTCAAAACTTTCTGCTTGCACCCCATCTGAGCCCAGCCATTTGCCTGGGATGCCTTTTGGCAGCATCCCCTCCCGCTGCAGCTGCAAGGATGCCCTCACAGCTCTCCAGTTTTATTAAAAAACAGGAAGGAACTGAGTCTTTTAGTGAGACAGGGAGTCAAGTCCAAAGCTGGAGCACAAGGCTGGTGTTTGCAGCAGCAGCTGGTGGCTCCCCAGGTATTCTCTCTTTTCCCCCGTGGGCCCCTCACTTCCATAGTCCCCCAAAATAAAGGAACAAAAGCTAGGAGTTAGGGGACATGTTTCACTTACAAGGCTGCCCAGGTAGTACCCAGCTCTTGGTAAAGGAGGAGCGGCACGGCCCTGTCAAGGAGCAGACCAGAAAGCAGAATTTTCCATGAAGCTGTGAGCAAAAAACCCCTGCCTTGCCCTCCCCCTGCCAAAAAAAATATATATATAAAAATAACAGCCAGCTTTAAAAGGAAATTTTAGTTACAAGCTAGTTGTTAACACCGTTTTTGAAAAACATGAGTGCTAGGCTTTTTACTGCAAAGAAATGGCTCACAGCAGAGTAAACATTTTGTAAGCATCATGAGCATTTCTTGTGATGGGCAAAACATTTCCCATGGAAATTTCTGATGGTGAAAATAGGCCTTTCTGATGGGGAAGCATAAACAGAATTGCTTTCTGGTTTTGGTTCTTTGCAATCTGTTCTCTGTTCACCAGGTACAGGGGCAGAGTAGCTCCCAGGAGGGCTTTGCATGGGCTCATCAGACCAAAGCTGTGCACAACTGCCTCCTGAAAGGACACAAGGGACAGGAGTGGTGGTACAGCGCATCCCGTTCTGGCAATGCTACTTATTCAGTGGACAGAGGCACAGATACCGTATGCATGTATGGTTTGAGAATGCGATGGCAAAAGAGGGTTGGGTGGCTGTGGGCAGCTGGTTAGCAGCAATGAGCTGGACTACCAGGAGGAGAAAAATATTAGGAGCCATGAAGCATGACAGAAAAACTTGGCAGTGGCTGGTACAAGGGGTCGGGATGCTGTTAAAAGATGGGTAAAAGAGTTGCTGGGGGGGGGGAGGGCTAGCAAGGGAACTTGGGGAAGATCAGAGGAGGCTCTGCTAGGGCAGCAGTGTGCACAGATGCTCCTGCCAGCCGGTTGTGCCACTTGTCTCATCCAAACGCTTGCTGCCATCACATCTGCTCTAAGTGCAAGGCTGGCGGCGAGGATAAATGCAGCTTACTCTTGTGGCTCCAAGCAGAGGCAGAGAAGGCTGCAGGAGTGCATCAGCAGGCTGGGGAAACACAGCAGTGCAGGCAGGAGATGCTCACTCGCTTGCAAACCAGTCCTCATATTAACTCAGCAAGGCTGACAGTGAAACAGCAAGAGATTGCCAAGTTTTGGCAGAAAGCACAACTAAGCAATGTCGGTTGACTTGTGCCTTGTATGTAAGTACTTCCCCTTCTCTGACTCTGATGGTAGCCCTGCTTCGGGGTCATCTACACCTAGAACACTTTGAGCATCACTAGTAGTAAACAGCAATATAATTGTTGCTTCAGTCATGACCAAAACCCATTTTCTTGTCATCTTTTTTCTGAACTGCGCAATCACGAGAGAGCCAAGTGCTTTTCCCTTTTTTTTTTTTTTTTTTTTTTTTTTTTTGTATGATAACTCAATGCTGCCCTCTGTCAGAAATGCAGCAGTACTGGTCTTAAATTGCTTGTCCCTAATTAACAACTACTATGTGTTCTTTCCATGGTGCAGTTTTTAACCATAAATCCCCCTCATCACATCCGAGGCCATTCAAAAAGGCGAGGAGGTGATCCAATTGCTTTCCACTGCACTGTTTCATGAGCTAAACATCTGACCATGATTAATAATACACCTCAGCTGCTCAGCTATTTACGGTGATAGCTAACCTAAGGATGAATTAATGAAAAGAAGACATATTACTGCCCAGATGAAAAAAAAGAAATAGTGCTGTTACTGCTTGTATTTAGTGCAGTTCAAATGGAAGAATACATGGGCGCTCTGTTAAATGCTGATGAACCTATGGTGCAGGATGATGTCCTATTTCATGAAGGCCAAGCTGAGGGCAAGCCCCCCCAGGTATACTGGGAGAAAGACGCACACACACAGTCTGGCACAGCCCCCCAGCTGGTGTAACTCAGTCCCATACAGTGTGGCTGTAAAATGTGCATATGGTGGTGGTGTCCATCTCACCTGCCTGAGGTGCAGGGCTTGTGCCATCTGGACGTCTGCCCAAGGGTGGATTTAACACACCAGGAGAAGTGATTGCTTTTAAAGGGATAAATTACAGCTCTTAGCAACATATCCATCAAATAAATGGCTAAATCCAGAGCTGTTTGGTCCCAGCAGACTGTGCTGTAGTAGAGCAATCAAAAAAAGAAGTGCTGTTAGAGGGGACCCTGCCTGGCTAAGTCACCTCTTTGGCAGTGGCTGGCAAGATTTACACACTGCAGACCTACAGAATGCTGCCTGCAACCCCCAGTGAGTGGGATGCATGTGCCAGGCACCCCACAGCTGCCTCTGAAGCATGTCCAAGACATGTTTTCTCTGGCACGGTGTCCTGCAGGCATGTGAGTCTATCTCCACAAGTGTGTGACAGTCACAGAGGGGATCAAACAATCAAAAGGGTGATGAAAGCCTCCCTTCTCCCTACAGCCCAAAACACATCACCTTTGCACTCCTGCTGGGGTCACCAACATGCAGTCCTTTCACCCTGCTACGATGAGATGCTACAGGGGAGCCCACCTTGTGGGCAACTTGTCTGCAGCCAAAGCAGGTCTGCCCTTGGAGGCCACTTTGGACAGCGTGGCCACACTCTCCAGTGAGGTCTGGCAAGGCCAGCAGCCAAAGGAAGGAAATCTGTGCTTGTAAAACACCACATTTGGTCTGGAGCCACAAGCACAAAGCACCAGGATGCATTGGTTTTTAGGTAGGTGTTGCCCTTGAGAAGGCACAGTGGTCTGGGATGAATATTCCTGAACACTGACTGAAGATACCACAGGTATCACTTGGTTTCACATTGAGTCACTGAAACTCAAGAAAGGCAATTCACAGGGGAAATCAAAAGGAGTAATTAAGAGAACACAGTAATTAAAAATGTATCCTAAGAGATCCTCTATGTGACATCTGCACCAGACAGAGAAGCATGCCTTTACCGACTCCAGGTTACATGAGACCTGGGGAAAGCTGCAGCCACAAAGTCGCCATGGTTACAGATGCACAAAACTGAGAGCAATGAGACATCCTGCTCTGCCATGACCACAGTGTGCAATTTCAAGCTGTAGCTATTTATTTGACCCTGGATTATGCAATTTAAAAAGAAAGAACCAATAAAGTCCTAATATATTCAGCGATATAAAAGTAGACAGATTAGAGATTTTAATATATGCACAGTGTACAGGGTGTGGGGAGGAATAGGTATTATGCTGTTGGACTGTAAATTGAGGCACTCATTATGCAGTCCTCATTCCATGTCCAAAACTTCCGCTTAGATTTGTTTATATCACCTTCTGTCCCAGAGATGCCTGCATTTAACACACTGATGTATTATGTGTGTATTTGTGTGCATGTATACTAAGCTGTAGTTATAATACATCATAAACGCTACATACTAATTATCACATGCTAATGTAGCAAATTAACCATACGTTAGTTTCCATCAAAAGCAGATTTCCTTTGCATACCGGGTGTCAGATACACCTCATGTGGTCTGATCAGAGTGGAAATGATGGGTGCATAATAATCACTTGAATACGCTTTCCATGCTGTTTTGCTGACATAAATCCTAGTGATAAAAGTATAAGAAAACCACTGAGGGTTTTAACATCACAGTGTTTACTGCACATGATAAGGAAACTGGATTTCACTGTCTGAATGCATTCCCAAGGGCACACTGATACATAGACATGTTTTTAGGGTAGTGGTAGTAAAATCCAACCTCACTTTTCAGATTTCTTAAGGTGTCTTGCTATTTTTCCAAATGCTACCCTCATCTGATGCTGAAGGGCTGCCACAGCAAACTTAGCGGGCAGTATCTGGACTCTATAAGCAAGTCTATAGGCAGGAAGAAGCTGTCTGGGAACACAGGTCGTGTCTACAGAGGAAAGAACTGCCTAAGTGTAGGGCCAGAGCCAGGTCCTATCTCTTTCCCTGAGGCTCCCAGTCCACAGACAGGACTGTACTGGCCCACCTCCCTTGTCCCAGTCACTGAAGAGCCAGCAGCTTTTCTGTGGCAACAAGAAGGCTGTTTCTCCCTCCTAGAGCATGGACACATGTGGGACAAGCAAATTACATACTCATTACTCATACTTTTTACACAGATGTGGCTCCGATTTAAGGCTTGCTGAAGGGGCATGGATGGAGGTACGGCAACTTCCACTGAGCCACAGAGCCAACTTTACCTCACCGGCAGTTTACGGGAGTGCTCTTCTGAGTTGAGGATGGCTCTCAGCAGCTGCAACAGGATAGCTGGCCTTGTTTCTGGGAAGAGGAAGAAACTGAACAGCAGCCTTTTTGCTCAAATGTCTAAGCTTTCTTTTTGTTTTCAAAATACAGGTTTGTAATTCCTAAGCTACGGTATGCAGTATGAAAGGTAAAATGGTTTTCCTTGGGAGCACTGGAAACACCCACTCTATAGATAATAATGCATCATAACAGAGAAACTTGAGTTTCAGATACTGAATTTCAGCAAACCTGTTAGAAGTGGTGGTTTATAGGCAATGAAATTAGTGGCACCATTTGGCTGTAAAATATTATAACCGCTGGGCTGCTAATGGGACTCAGGTATTACATGAACCCTAATTAGAAAGGAAGTCTTTTGCCTACCCATACATGATTACACTTTAGTCATGTCACACTGCTGTCTTGGCACAATTTACCTGGAAGTAAGGTGACCAGGGTCTGTAATATTTACCGTGACATGTGTCTGCAATATCTACTGTGACATGTGTCTGCAAGTGTTATGGTGTGAGCTGTGCTGCATGGTGCCTCTGCAGGTCCCACGCAGCCCATGCATACAAGCCCCTTGGCCTGGACAGGACAACCCACGGGCTTCTGTGGCAGCTGAAATGGGTGCCAAAAGTTTAACTTTCAGCTACTGGGGCTCCTTTGTCCTAACAAACAAGGTCTTGGAACCAACCTTTTCTCAAAATCTGAATTTTTCTGAGCATTTGCTTCCCTCTGCGCTCTACCCAGTCCGTTAATTGTCCGGCACATCAAGCTGCGTGTCCATGCTCCTTACACAGGTTCTTGAAGCTTGCAACGCCCACGTTGCCTTTGCTGGCTCTTTGAGACATCTCTTTCCCCTTGAATTGTTCAAACATCAGTAGGGGGCATTATTGTCTGTGGCTGCCTAGCCTCAGAGTGCTGCCTGTGATTCCTTGTTTCATTGTAATGAAGACTGTGTCCGTGAACAGATTATGTGGCGACTAGAGAACTGAGCCCACTTTGGTGGGTAATCCTACCAGGAGTTACTGATCCTAGTACCAAACCTACAGCTGAAAGGCTGGGACCATAACTACCACACACACATTAAATCTACTACCTATCTGAAGAAATGATCTGTAGCATAAGTTTGTCTATAATACTCCCATCAGCAGAATAAGGTGTTTATAGCTCAGATGAGTTCTGCATGCACCTTCTTTGCTAGGCTAAATATCACCATGTCTCGTAAGAAGGAACAGAAGAAGAGGAATATAGTCTACAGAAAGTTAGATTCAAAGATGGGAACATGTCTTGAGGTTTACAGGTAGAAGAGTGGTATTTTGCAATTTTACTTTTATAACACTTAGATTTTTTAAAAACTCCAGATTCCATTCACCTCCAAATTTTCACAATGTGTCAGCTCTTGGTGTCTCTCCTCTGGTCAGATTTTCTTTTGCTAATCTTTGACTTTGGAACTAATCAAGTTATCTTTCAACATAACCTACCACAGTGCTCTGACATGAACTTGTGCTTGTGCTCTGGATCCAATTCATTCACATACAGAGGAACTAGCAGAGGGACCCTATGTGCCACTAACCCCTGAAAATAGGACTTACAAGAGTCTCTTTGCATACTTTGGCCTTGAGACCCCTGAGGGGGTTGAATTTCAACTCAAAATCGGACTTAATCTTCAAGCTACAATGTGATTTTCATGCCTGGCCTTTACTTACTAAAGATTTCTATTACAGCCCTGGGATAAAAATGTCAATCCAATTGCTTTCATCTTTCCAGACGCCCTGTCCCAATTCACTCCCCAGCCATATTCTGGGGTCTGCTCTGGGTAGAGGGATACGCTGCAAGGAAGATCGAACAGATGGCCTGCTGCTTCTTTAAACAGTTGTGTATTTAGCCAGTAGCCACTATGAAAGAGTTGGATTTCTTTTTAATGAGTAGCTTTCTCTATGGAATAGCTCAGTCATTTGCTCCAAGAAGGAGAAAAGATTCCTCCTTTCCTCCATCCCTGCTCCAGTACTCGGGTGAGACCCATCAGATCTGCACCACACACAGTGAAGAAGTACAGAGGATTATTCTGCCCTTTAAACAGGAATGTAGCCAGGGACACCAGCCTCATTTAGTGTAGTACAGGAATTGCCATCAGGAGTAACCCCTCAGGCCATCTCATCTGATGCTCTTCCCAAGAGAGAGACCAATATCATCTGATTTGGAAAAAGAAGCAAGAAAACCTAACAGTGCTGCTTACGAAGGTTAGCTTTCATCTGGGACCATGGGGACTGGCAACTTCTAAACACTTTGAATGGTACATTGCTGGCGAACATAACTCTTGGCTGGTCCAGCTCTCCATATGGCAGCAGCTACTTTCAGACCAATAATAAAGAAAGCTAATGGTGAAGACTGGGAATACTAGAAAGCTGCAAACAATTCACACATTTAAATCAAGCTCAAGTGAAAGAAGCAATTCCCAAAGTATTGGTTTGCATATTTACAGTATTGTATGTATCCCATAACCAGAATTACCCATTCCTGGCAGCATTCTTGCCCATGAAGCATAGTAATTGCAATTACACTTCCTAAGAAGTCCAGCACTTTACCTTAAACAACCCAAACACCTTTTGCCAAACTTACCTGCAAGGAACTGGTTTTGATGAAACGTTTGAGAAGTCACAACAACTGCTAGGTCTGACTTCAGTGTAAGCATCCCTTCATGTGACACATAATTTTTACACATGGAAAAGAAGATTAAAGCTCTTTCACCACTGGGTGCTTCTCTATAAGCTAATCACTACGCTAATGCGCAGATGTTCTTTTGATACGTCCTTTTTCATACTCCACACAGCAGGCTGTTTAGGTTTTCTGTGAAGAAAATGAAAGAGACCCAGTGGGTGCCTGAAGTATTGCGTGTTTGTTATTATCCACCTCACTCATCATAACATCATATGAGTCGATGTGCCTGTGATTTCTTTTTTTTGAACATCTAATGCAGCCACTACGACTTGCCGCTGCAGTGGTGCTGTCTGTGGAAAAGGATCGAGGAAAGAGGACAGGTTTAAAATACAGAATTTAAACACAAATGGCACAAAAGGAAGAGCTTAATTTTCTGTATCGTATCAGGCGTGAAGCAGAAGGTGACCACACAGAAACCATTTTAATAACATAAGTGAGATGGGATGTGCCATCTGTAAGTGAGGGAGCAGGGAGAAGGCAGCTGTGGTTCACAGGGGGCCATAGCTGCGGGGAGACAGAGCAGCTTCAGCCAGAGATGATTTTTCTGTCAGTGAAAAGCACAGGAGGGGAGAGCTGGGGCATGCTCACAGACAGCAGTGCTTTGAGAGAGGAGGAAAATTATGCTGTGTGAGAGACACTCTGCCCTTCTGTGAGATGAATGCAAGGAGCTAAATTCCTTGCCCAAAATAAATGGACAAATGTTATATGTCTTTGGCTACAAGAAAAAAAAAAGAATAAAATTAAAGGTGGGGGGAGAAGAAAGGAAAAAAGAAAAATGAACAAAAATGAGTGCCTGAGTTGCTGTCACTCTGGAGACTCCCCACCCATATGTATAAATTCTCTGGTAAACACAGGTGCTGAATTCATGTTACAGCCTGGAGGTCCTGTGCTCTCAGCAGAGCTGAGTCTTATTCTTTGTCTTGTTTTCATTTATTTTGCTGTGTTAGTTAAAAATTGAGCTCCTAGGAACATATGTCCTGGGGCAGGCAGAATCCAACAAGAGGAGCCAGCTTTAATAACAAAATGGGCATTAGCTGGCCTAGCCCTCCCAATTCACTATTCTCTTCAACTTCTGCAAATACCCAGGGCTGCCACTGAGGAGGACATGGTTCTACTAAGTTGTGTGCAAGTTCACAGGGGCCAAATATTCCCACTTCAAAGCAGTGCTACGCAAAGATTGGCAGTGGGCGTGCTTGCCTTCCAACTGGCCTGGATCAGGATCACCTAGAAAAGTGGGACAGCCAATTTCCCTTCTCAGTCACAGCCCAGCCCTCAGAAGAGGAGGCAAAGAGAGTATTTGCTTTATGGCCATTTTGGGCACCTGAGAAGAACCAGCACTTCCCCAGGAGCCAAGCAGCAGGGATCAGTGAGCAGAGGAATCAGCCGTAACTCACTCCCACTCAATTTTGGGAACTACAATGTTTGTGCTTGCATGAGAACAACTAACAAATTTCTGAAAATGAAAGTAATCTGTCAAAAGGAAGGCTGGGATGAAAAGCAAGGATTTCCTAGCATTAGGTTTGATGTTTCACATTGTTTTTCAGAATGGGCACAGCTCTCAGCTGCAGTCAGTGGAAAGCTGCAGTCTTGGAAGGGGGTATAACGCCTCCTTACTTTCATAGCCATGTGTCATTAAACGAAGGTGACAGAAGTTAGGCTATGCTACATGGGACAAAGCTTACATCATATGAAAAGTAGGTACAAAGAGCAACAGGCTGGATTGCTGTCTTGGCTCAACCATCAAGTGAAGCAGGAATGATTATTTTCTATGTCCAGACCTCATACATTTGCTATGGAGGTGTAAGACATAAAACTGTATTCCCTACCTCTAAAATGACTTCATAAATAGGATATGCACGCCCAAAACCATACGTGAATGCAGGGCATCATAGCTCATTAGAGATGCAGGAGGGATTCAGAAAGTGAGGATGATCTGCAGGATAAATACTCCTGAAAGAAAAGTCCTCTCCAAAGGACTGATCACCTCAGTGAATTTCAGATGTCAGCAGGTTAAACTTCAGCATCTGAGCTAACCAGTGACATGGTCACCTTCTCAAATTAGGCATCTTAAAATACATTCTAGCTGCAAGCTACCACATATTTTCCTGAGAGGTACAGATGGATACTTGGGAGCCAAAACACAGGGCTAAAAAAACAATGGAAAGCAAATATTCTGCTAATCACAAGTTGGCAGAAAGAACTGTTAAAAATCCTGTCCCTGAAGAGCTCATGAATAAAAGAAAGAAGAAGTTTGGAAAGAGAGATGGAGGGTATGAAAGCCAAGGTGAACCACACCTTTTTTTGTTATCACCAGCCTGAAGAGTTAACAACTCTTATATTTTGTTACAAACAATTACATGTAGAAAAAAGGAAAAAGCCTCTGTGAAGACTTTGCTTTGTTATTTTATTAAAGAACAGATGCCATTTCAAGTTACCACTTGCTGATGTTATTTTTGTTTCTCGAACAGTAGTAGTAAGCCCTGTGGTACTGAAACCCAGCTGATACATCACCCTGGTACTTTTAGCGGTAACATGTAAGTGGTGTTTTATTTTACAAAATCAGGTGCTTAAGGTTTGGTGAGAGCAGATCTGCAGCCTTAATCCATCCCCTCCCCTAAAGACCGGAATCAGCCTTTACACATGCATAGTTTACAGGAAGAGGCAGAAGGAATATATGGGGCATAATATTATTTAAAATAAAACCAAACCTGAACTGATAAATTATACATAATGATATATAAATAAGAAGGTAAGAGCAGCTGCATCAGGCCAAAGCAAAGGTCCAAATGTATGTAGCCACAGTTAGGGTTGCAACAGTCCAGTGAATACACAGATACGTTGCACATTTTTAGTAATGTCTCTTACCAACAGTAATTCTCATAGAAGCAGGACACAGTCCTTCGTTAGAGGAATTCCTGCCAGCAAGGATGGGAGGATGAAAGAAGACATGGTGATAGGAGCCCCTCTTCATGGAGAGCAGCAGATGCGAAAGGGTAGGTCAAGGCACAACAGGGCTGGGGAAACTGAGTCAGACAACCAAGAGGCAGGAACGTAATTGAATATGGGGTTCATTCTCAATGACAGGGGTGCCAGGCACCGAAGGTGGAGGACTTGTAATGTCAAGACATGGTTAGCAAGTCTCATATCCATCCCATATGGAAGAAGAGTGATTACATGCATCACATACCCCTGCATTCAAGTAATTCCCCCTCTCACACCCTGCCAGTGACAACGGCCACCATCACTCCCACCACTTCCAAAACCACCTCTGGGCTGGACATTGCTCAGTACAGAAGGGAACTGGTCTCTTAGGACCTGTGTAGTGCTTCTCATGGGATTGGGCCTGTGTTCTCCTATTTCCTGCCAGACACCTCTCCACCTCAACAGTTAGGTGCTTGATGGTGTTGTCATCTTAAATGGGCAGGTTACAGAACACCAGAAATAGCAGAGCACCATCAATTCAGTTGCCGAGTGAATCAGGTACTAAGAGTGATGAATCTTTCCTACTAGGACAAGAAGTGATTGTGGAGGTTTGTATTTAGTCATGGTATTAGATTAGCGCAAGCCTTTTTCTGTATTTAAGAGGAACATCTACTTAAAGTCCATATATGAATCTCTGTACAATCCTGTTAAAATGGACAATTCCTTGTTTCTCAAATCCCTCAACAACTTGCCTGTACCATGTTATTAAATAAAGGAATGGCTAAATAAATA
Organism: Falco peregrinus; assembly: GCF_023634155.1. Lineage (NCBI taxonomy): Eukaryota > Metazoa > Chordata > Aves > Falconiformes > Falconidae > Falco > Falco peregrinus. The sequence goes on from NC_073725.1 coordinate 14,551,264, forward strand.
TGGTGTTTGCCTGTCTAGCTGTCCTGCATTCCAAACTAAGCAGACCACTCCAAAACCAAGCAAAAGTTTTCACCACTCCATGGGGAGCTAGAAAAGAGCTACACTCTCGCTTTGCTGTCACACTAGCACAGATTGCCACATGCTGCTCACTTCTGTGGTCAGTGGGATCCAATTGCTAGCAGCAGAAAGCGCAGAGGTGAGTGCCCTGGCTGTGGGACTGATAACTCTTTTTGTTCTCTTAAAACCGTTATGAAACTACTGGCTAGTTTGAATTGGCATTCTTAAAGTTTTTACACTATCTCTTTCTATAGAATAGTCACGTTTACTTGCCTGTTTAAAAGTACATGTGCTCATTTCACCTCATTTTACCTACAACAACAGAAACAAAGCCTTAACCTTCCCTGGCAACACCAGCAATTACCCAGCCCTTGGACTTGAGGAGCAAAACACTGGGATCACAGCTGCACTTTCAGAACACCAAGTGCCCTCACCATCTCATAGACACAAGTCACTTCAGTGGCAGTGTTGCTCAGCAGCAGATTTTTTAATTTCTTTTTTCACTCTTGCATGTGTTTGACATCAGCATGTGAAAAATTTACACCAGGGAGTAGGTACTGATCATGATACAGCTATTACTAGCTGTCATGTACTCCAAAGAGTGGGGTCACTGCTTGGATTTTCCAAATGAGAGACAGTTTAATGAAATCTTGCTCTTTGGAGGCACCTGAGTGTCTATCCCCTCCAAACAAATTCATAATCTGAGGTAGAATGATATGAATATGTATAATTTCTTTAGTGAATTACATGAATTTGTAAGAGAGGTTTGAGGCATGTAGCACTTTCAAAATCCCTTGTTTAGCTGTCTCTGCTGCCCGCATTTAGAATATGCTGAGCTGATGTGCAGAGAGTTACATGCTGCCTTTAGTCCCAAATGAGTTTGCTGATGTTTTTGGCTGAAACAGTGCTCTTTCCCAGGATGATCAGCAGCATGCTTCATGGATGTCACTTATTACCTTTTACAAGATTAGAATCATTGGTGCTCATCCAGTTTTACATACTGGCTGGTCAGCCTGCAAGCTCTGCTGAGTTGTGATTGCACCACAGGTAGACTGCCTCATCCCTAGGGCTTGTGTGTCACTCATCCCTAACTCATAAATTTTACAAAGCTGACATTTAAAAAATCTGGGTGGCTTAATGGTGGATCTAGTTGACTTCAGCTGAGCAAGGCTTGCAGTGCTGCAGTCCAGTGTGTTGATGTTCATGATCAGGCACATCAGCAGCTCTGCTGGACGGGGACAGTTTCCAGGAAGGAGCCTTCTGATATTTTCTCATTCAAAGAGGTTGCATATACAAAGGGAACTATAACTCCCGTGCAGAAGGTAAGGTGATGATGTATGAGGTAGAAACATTTCAGTGTTTGCTTGAGGTTGGAGACAGCTTTGTCTATTAGACTGCAAAAAGTGGGTCAGCTGTCCTAGCTCCCAATTGTGAGCTCATCTTCTGCCTATGTCTTTAAAAGCCAATTTATTCTCTGAACAGTCACAATGGAAGTGATTCAGGCAATGTAAGTGTCTGGTACTATGTTGAAACTCAAGTTCAAGCCAGGCCTCTAGCTACCATTACACCAGTTGAGAGTGTCTTATAGAATCATAGAATGGTTTGGGTTGGAAGGGACTTTAAAGAACATGCAGTTCTACCTCCCCTGCCATGGGCAGGGACGCTTCCCACTAGACCAGGTTGCTCAAAGCCCCATCCAGCCTGGCCTTGAACACTTCCAGGGATGGGGCATCCACAGCTTCTCTGGGCAACCTGAGTGCCTCACCACCCTCACAGTAAAGAATTTCTTCCTAATATCTAATCTAAAACTACTCTCTCTCAGTTTATAATTATTACCCCTTGTCCTATTGCTACAGGCCCTACTAAAAAGTAGGTCCCATGTTGTATCTACCGGCCTTGTGCAGATGTCTTGGTCAACCTAAACGGTCCAAAATGGCACTAGGCACCTATGTCTGGGCACCTAAAGTGACTGCCTCTTCCATTAGCATATTCACATTGCTTTCACTAGTTATCCCCTGAACATCCTTGTATTAAAGAAAACATTTCCCCACCCCTTACAGGCGGTGGACTTAAACAGATGTGGGTCTACAAAGCTGTTACTCCAGGAATAACAAATGAACTGTTTTGCATGAAAAGTTTATCAGATTATGCTCTTTTCCCATTGCAGGTTATTCTGAAGCAGACATGGCAATAAGTCACCGCAATCCTATGAATATTTCATAGAAACACATTTCAGCTTATGGGCGTTCTTTTTATTCTTGAATGATTATGTCTGTGTCTTTGGCCATTTATCGTCTGTGATACGTGACTGGCCACTTAATTCAAGTTACTGTAATGTCTGGCTTTTTGAGTAGTTCATTAAATATTTCATAACAAGGAGGAAAAGTAGCACTGCAGATGACATTTATGTGAATATGCAAACAGGTATTTGTGAAATCTTAGTCAAGATTTCTACTCACAAATGCTTTGAGAAAAGGAATAGGATCTTTAAACATTGTTGGAATAGCGACTTTTTATTCCAACAAATGTTAATGAAAATGGTGATGATAATGATTATTTTGCACCATTGCTTTACTTATAAGGATGCAGATCCAGCATTCTGAAGTCTCCCTAAGACTGGAACATAACTCACAAACCTAATGAGAAATGGAGTAGATGGGATCTCTTGCAATGGATTTCATTAGTGTAATAGTTCTTGAACAAACTCTGGAAAATGAATCTCAGAAGCCTGACATTTCCCTTATCAGTTCATTGAGAGCTCACAACACTAAAATTCATAGAGACCATAATGAAATTAAATTCAGAGTAGCAACGAGCATTCCGGAAAACCCTCGGTTCTTGTGTGTACCTCTTATAACACGTTAGTTCTTCAGATCATTAGCTACAAAATCTGCAAGACAGAAAAAGAGACTGGAGGAAGGAGTACTAAGCTATTAAATTTGATTTCCCCCAAATTACTATCAGCTTTTCAGGGGCAAACATTTCAACAGTTAAAAGTTTTACATTCATTTGCTGCACACATGTTTAGCAATCGTGTCACTCTGGGAACATTTAACGATGCATACAAATACCAGCTAACGTGAAAGATGCTACCAAACCATTATTTGTCCTTCTCATTGACTGAGAGCCCCTGCATGGGTGTGGAAATGGGAAGTTCCCATGAGAAATCAAAAGCCTCAGTGAGGGGAATGACAAAAGCCCCATTGACTTTGGGAGAGGCTGTGTCAAGCAGAGGTGCTGTACGCACACATGCCTGCCTGCTCAGTCAGTTCAACCTCTTGTATCAGACATAGCGTGTTCTCGGCAATTTATTCAAGCTGTAATAATCTCGGGGTTGCTCTGGTGAAGCCTGACCTTACAAACCCACCATGTGAACATGACCTGCCACTGCTGTCACACTTTCCCCTGGTGGGAAGGCACCTTCCTCCAGTAAAGATGCTGGTGTCTGCTTTCCATCAGGTTTTTTCTGGTGGACTTGAAGCCATGTATTCATAATAAGGATGGTCACCTTCTGGTTTAGCTCCTATATTCTGAATGGAATAAATCAAGAGGACAGGGAGAGCGGTTGGCCAGCAAAGAGGCTCTCGGTCAGAGGAAAGCCGAAGGTCAGGGAGGGTCAGGGGACGGCCGGTGTGGGCAGGTGGTGGGAGAACAGCAGGAGAGGGAAGTGGAGACTGAAGGAGCTTTGCGGAAGAGCCAAGGAGTGCGGGGCAAGTAATGTCAGAGGACGGGAGGCAGAGCGGTTAAGAAAATTGACCGGACGGGGAGGCAAGGACAGGGCAGCCCGAGGAGCAAGCTGTGAGCGGAAGGCAGCGGACTGAGGCGGGAGCAGGGGTGACTGGGCTGCCCGCAGGCTCTGGGCTGGAGACGCGGGAAACCCACCCCGAGGGGAGGTGGCCGCCCAGGCGCGCGCACACTACATCCCCCAGAATGCCCCTCGCGGCGCCGGGCACTGAGCATGCGCAGCGGCCGCCGCGCTCCCCAGCCCGGCCGGCGAAGGGCCGCCCGCCCCCGCCTCGCCACCACCAGCCGCCGCCGCCGGGAGCGCGGGGGAGGCGGTGCCGCCCCGGCCCGGCCCGGCCCCTCGGCGGACAGCGCCCGCCTGCGAGGAGGTGGCGGCACCGCCCGCCGCGGGCGGGGAGGCCGTGAGGCGGCGGGGCGGGGCCGGCCCGGGCCGAGGGGGCGGTTGCAGCCATTGGCGCCGCGGGCGGCAGGTGAGGCGGCGAGGGGCGGCTGTGGCGGGGCGACGGCGCGGGCAGCTGCAGGGGGCGGTTCGCGGGGGCCTGCGGCTGCCACCCCTTTTCTGAGGGGAAGTGGGTGAAGGGGAGGCGGGGGGACCGGGGTGGTGTCGGTTGTGCGTGGCGGGGGCTCCGCGGTGGGGAGGCACGGGGCGGCGGGGGAGAATGAGCCACGGGAGCCCCCCGGGACTGCACAGAGCGTAGCTGACATCTCGGACGTAGAAACCTTTCTTCTCCGAAGCCGGGCAGCGGGGCAGGCGGCGCTGTGCGGGTTAGCCGCTGTGGGCAGCAGAACGCGGTTCAATTAAAACTAATAACCTCCCTAGAGGTCAAAGGCACTGCAGGTTTAAAGCCTACCAGGGCAAGTAGAGATGTAATTACGTTATCGTTGACGGTTTTCCTTGATGGCTGAGTGCCTTGGGAACCCCAGTGGACACCTGCCTTCAGCTTTGAAAGCTTAGCAGTCCTTGTGAATTTGGCCCCGATGGATGTGGATGCCGAATTTATCCCTTTTAATTACCGTGTGCTGACTAAGCATGGTGGAAAAGTTTCTCTTGCATATATGTCAGCTCTGGGTGTGTTGCACATGCATGTTCGGAGGTTAGGCTCACCGGTCTGTTTGTCTCCCCTTGCTTCCTTCAGCCCCTCTAAATTAACCCGGTGTTTAAATGGGTTATTAAGGTAATGGCTGCTGCTTTGGGGAAAAAGAGAACTGAGGAAACGCTCATCTCTGGTGATGAGAATAACGACTGTGTCTGAACAACTGGTAAAGGCAAGGGGAACATATTGGTGTTTTCACACCAGTACCATAGTTGGATAACTATTGACAAATGCTGACTTTTAAACGGTGACTGCTGATTCAGGAGAATCTGTTGATTTTGATAGTAAAACAGTAACAGCTCCTTTTAATAGCAATCTCAAAACACTTGAACTGATAGATCGGCTTGTTAGCTCAAGCCTTGACTTAGCTGAGGACCAGAAGAGCTCTTACTCTCTGGGAGGACCTTCTCCCCCAAACAAATTTGACGTATGCTGAACACATCAACTCTAAGACAGGGTGTTTATTTTACAATGTCATTTTCAAAAATGTGGTAGATACCAAATGCGTGAACTAGATACAGGAAACCTGCTTTGCAGTCTGCTTTTCCACAAGAGTGCATTTTGAACAGTTTATGTTTGCAAGGTGGCAGTTTTACTTGGAGTCTCACTTTTGTGTTTTAATTAGCAGTCATCAAAGGTGGAGTTTGGCCTCCGATACATGCCATGAACATGTATTCTAGGTACCTGGTTAATATTTTGGGGCTAATTACCTAGAGCCCGTTCTCTATTAACCGTTGTACAAAACAGATTGGAAATTTAACTGCAAAACGATTTTCATACAATCTCCTCAGTCACGTCTCACTGTGAACTTACTGAGTTTTGCTTCAGTTTGAAAACTGGGTATTCTCATTCCCCTTGTTCTCACCCCCTTCTCTTCCTTTGAAGTCTTCCATAAGTACTGTTGGTTTAAACAGTTCCCTGTGACAGCAGCCCACATTCAGTTACTGTTCCCCAGAGTTTTTATTTGTATCTGGCCTGTGCTCTTAACACAGCAGTGTCTTTAGGAGGTGTTTTAAAACATAGAGGCTTAGAGATCCTCCACTAGTAAAACTGTCATTTTATTTAAATAAACAGAGCCATAGATGACTTCTCTCAGCAGAAGAACCTGCCTTCTATTTAAATGTCTTTTCCAACTGGAATGTGTCTAGGCTGTGAAGGAGCTGATTTTTCCAGGAAGTAGTGGGAGGTAAGAAGAATCATGAAAAAGAAGGTGGTGCAAAGGAGAGTGTTAAACCACAGAGCTAGCCCCAGATCAGAGGTTCTCAGCTGTACAGACAAAATTCTGCCTTCTCATGCTGTGGGACAAAAATTTCTTTAGTTGTTATCCAAGATGGTTGCAGAATTCAGTTTTGTGGTTCAGATCAATGGGTGGAATGGGTCTATGGGTCCATAAAGCTTGGAGACGAGTGGGCTAGGAAAGGTGAGTGGAGTTTTGGGGAAAATGGGTGACACTTCCCCGGTTTTGCTGGCAGCCTTCCTGGGGAAGCCGGTTTCTGTTCCTAAGGAACTTTGCACAGTTGGCACAGTGTGTTGACTGAAGGTTAGCATTGTTTAGTGGTTCTGCTGTTCTGGATGAATGCATGATATGGGACCCTCTTCCTTTTCCTTTTAGGCCTTCACCTTCTGTGTAGGATGTGTTCCATCCTCCTCCATCAGTGTGCCGCCTGCTCTGACACTGCTCTGCCTTCATTCCCCCTCAACTGTCTCTCCCTATCCTGGAGGTGAACTGGTAGGTGTGAGGTGTCAGGAGAAAGTAGGTTTCTTTCTTTGCCCTCCCAGTACACAGACTGGGCCTGGCGGCCCAGGCAGTAGAAAAGCAGCCACTCACATTTGGTCATGCTAGACAGCCCTTGGTTCTGCCTGCATTTGGAGCAAGCTGTGAGTAGAGCATAGAACTCAGCATGGTGGAATTTGAACTGTGAGTTTCAGAGCCAATTACTGGACACAGTCTGTGTCTGACAGGGTTCCGTTTCATTAGCTGCCTCCCAGGAGTATGGAGCTGCATGGCTTACCTTTGCAGAGATCAGATTCTCCTCTGTGATGTTATTAGGTATTTTTAAAAATAGTTTCATCAGTCCATTTTAAAAGAACTGGTCTGCTCTGATAACAGTGCCTGCTGGTGCTTTTCCAGATAAGGAACTTGTCACTTTTCCTGCTGTCATACATGCAGTTCTGCCCTATTTAGAATACAGCTTAAAGACTACAAAATAACCACCAGTCTTGTGTAAAGTTTTATGTGTTTGGTTTAAGAACAACTGAATACTCCTTATTTAACTGCTTTAGCCAGTATTGTTTTATGAAGAAGATAGGATCACACTAAATGCAGAGTTGAAGGTAATAACTTCATATACCTGTGTCTTGAGGAAATCTTGATGATAGGATCTCTTCTATAACAAAGTGACAACAGGCCAAAGATCTCCATCCTTTTTTCTTTGAGTCCCAGTTGGAAGTTCATTAGCTTTTAAAAGGCTCTGAAGTACTATGTTGTGCATGTACCTGTATAATCTATATGGTGTTGGAAAGCAACAAGATGAAATAGTATAAAAACCAATTTCAATTTCTTTTGAGGGTCTGAAAAGTAGTTGTGTGCTTGTACACATCAGAGGTATTGTGGAGAGACTGCAGTTGCATGACATACCTAGTAATTCATCCTCTAATGGTGTATGCAGGAGCAATGTTCTAATCTACTCATTTCTTAGATATTTTGTGAACAGATGACACTTTTTAAAAGGTCTGCTAATTCTGTGGGAATTTGATAATGGCTAATTGCTGGGGGATCAGAAGAGAGTAACAAAGTGAGGTTCCTGAATTCTCTGCACTCAGAAGAGAGGCAGCTCTCTGCAGCCTCATTTGTAAGCTGCTGTCCTCTTAGAAAACCTTGCTCGGGAATAGTCATTGGTGTCCTCAGCATAAATTGGGCATCTGTTGATCACTCTTGATTAATTTGAACTATGCTCCATGAACCAGTCACTAAAAAAAAAAAAAAAAAAAACAAACCAGTGGGAAGATCGTGGCTTATTGTAGGACCCACTGCACTGTGAATTTTCATAGGAAAGCCTTTTTCCCCTTACTCCCTCATTCTCACTTGCTTCTCTGTTCCTTTCCTTTTTCCTTCCTCTGCTTCTGTCTCTTTCACCAGGTCTATTCAGGTACTTTAAGCACCTGCCTAAGTGTTTGCAGCATAGGCACTAAGTACCTATTTGCACTGTAACATCAAAGGATCACATTTCAGAATTCCAACTTTTCCTCTGAACAAGAAGAAAAAAAGGCTCCTGGTTGCTATGGCGATGAGCGCTATATAAATGCCTATAAATAAATAAACAGCTGATTCTTGGACTTTGATACGCAGTATTTTTGCTTTTCTAATGAGATATAAATAAATATAAAAATGGGAAGAGGTGACATTGTACCAATTTTATTAGGTACATATTATTCTTATGCCTTCTGTTTTGCAGTATTTCTGCTGAGAACAATTAAACAGTAAGTTGTTGATTTTTCTCTCTGTAGAAGATTGATGTTTTGAAAAATCATAGCCTCGTATTTATAGAAAAATATTTAGATGCCAAAAGGCACTCCACTAAAAAGGTGGTGTCCATTTTAAGTTTAATCATAACGTACATTGTGAGCTAAATGGCTATTTTTCTTATCTTTAAGAGACACTTATGTACTGTCACAACATTTAGGTTCCCATCAAAAGTGTCTGTACATGTAATTATGTGCCTCTGCACTATTTGAAACCCCACTGGTGCACAACAGCAAAACTTGAAAATGTCACCGACTTTTTCTTTTATGTTAAAATGACAAAGGCAGAGTAGAAAATCAGATATTCCTTGTTAAAGTTGGAGGAGGAGGGAAGAATTGGCTTTTTTGTAAGCCTTTTGTTCTCAGGTCTGTGGTGTAAAAGTAGCTTTCTCTCTGTGCTAAAGGTGATAATTGTAAAATGGATTGGATGGAGACAATAAACTGCTTCTTCAGAAGTCAGCAGCTAGTAGCCATCAGCAGTTGCTAAAAAAGCCCTTTTGGTTAGTAATCTCTGGATCCCGTTCCACTCACAGTTCCTGATGCATGACAGCAGCCTGGTTCCCCACCACTGCACTGGAGCATTCCCGCCTCACAGGTGTTTCTCTCTGAGGAGATGGGTGCACCTTGTTTAACAGCAAAGGAGAGTTTATAATGGAAGGAACTCTCCTTAGGGGAAGGAAAATGAATATTTATAATATACAGAAATACTCCTTTGTTGAGGGCTCAGTCTGGTTTCTTGGTGAAAACTAATTTTGCCACAGTGGCCTGAAGAGAGATTTCTTTAGTCCTAAGCTCTGGAGCGCAGCTTGTGCGCTCACAGGGAGTAGATCTGCTTTCTACCGGTGACAGCTTTGTATTCAAAGAAGCTCCCAGGTTTCCAAAGAACTTTGAAGTACTATCCGGTCCTGTTAAATGTTTGGTAAAATAACACCATGTTGTTCACTGTTTTAGTTCCCTCTATGCATTCAGATTTATATCCACTTGTTCTCAAATATATTTGACTGAATACCTTTTACTTCAGAGCATGTGTAATTGGGAGGACAAGGATACACGATATTTTTTTTCAGTTACAGAACAAAATGTGTACATCTGTACATTGAAGGTAGGGGCAGAACAGGAGCAAGCAGTGGTGTCCCTGAAGGTGTCGCTTGAGCAGTGACAGCCTGTGCTGGTTTGATTTATGTTTCATAGGCCTGTCGCTTTTGTCTCAGTTGAGCTGCTGCTGTGGCCAGGCTGGTGACGCTCACCTGAAGAACAGTGACAGCTTCAGTGTTTTCCTGGCAGTGAATTAATCCTGGAGCTGCCTGTGAGCCTGGTGCTTTGTGCCATGGGGCTGCACTGACCTCCCTCCCAGAAGGTGGCACAGAGCCCTGGCCCTGGCCCTGTGCCTGCCTCAGCACTGTGTTTTATGTGGGCTTGAGGCCAGAATCAGGAGCAGGTTGTGCTCTCTACCTGCTGGAAGGTGGTTTAAGCTTCATGTGTCAAAGGCAGTTTTACCTGCATTGAGGTTAGGCCTGGACAGTCAGTGTTTGACCTGCAGGTCTCAACTGCCTTCACAGGATTGTGTGGCTGACAGAGGACAAGGCAATCCAAAGTCTCTCCCAGAAGGGCCATTGCAAAGGCTGGTGAGGTTTGTGGGCAGCCTGAACTAAAATAGAATCTTTTTTGCCTACAAGAGCAACAGGGAGATGGGAAGGGTGGTAAACAGTGAGTCTTGAAAGTGCTCCAGGTTTGCCGTTACTCCCAAGGTGAATTGCTTGGGTTTAGTGTACCTGGAGACCAGGCTCCGGAGTTGTTGAGAGAGTATTCTCAGTTGGAAAGCCCCATTATTACTAGTACTTACTGCCTTTTAGTGGAGTGGCACCTTTGTTTAGAAGACTTTTCTTAGGGTAGGAGGATGAAATACATGATATCAGTGATGGGATGAGCTGGTGAGGACAAGAGGCGGAGCTATTTTGTGACTCCTTTTTCAGCATGGAGAGGACAAAGAATGAAACATTGCATATACCAAATTATTTTTCTTTTTCCTTCTTCAGAAATTCTGCTTTTCAGTGTATTTTAGGGTGTTTTTTTCTTTTTTTTTTTTTAATGGATGGTTATGATCCAGGACCATCTGGTGGAATCTGCGGTTGTCACATCTAGGTTTTCTGATGTATTGCCTGTCAAGTTATATTGTATGTTCAGATGAGTTTCTCATATGATGTGCTGACAACCACTGACAGCCCTGAGATGGGAAGTTGGAAGCTTGGGGGAAAGAGAGAGGCAGAGTTCACTTTAAAAATATAACCTTGATTGCTCTTGATAGGTGAGATTTAGTTTCTGGTACCTATGGCTGACTTCTTTAGTAAAGAAAGGTAAATAAGTGAACTTTAAACCAAGTGCATCTAAGTGCTCTTAAGGTACTATAATTAAATTTGGAAGGTTTGTAGTCCACTCCTAGTTTCGTCTTTTTTTTTCTTTTTTTCTCTTTGATACTGGGTTCCTCTCTTAATTTTTCTCTGTCCTTAACTCTCGATGTGTGGACACTCTCACGCTTATTTAAATTGCAGCCTTTCCTTCCTCCTTTACTCCTCAGTGCTTCCCCAGCCCCTCCTTAGAAAGGAGATCTCAAAATGTTTCTGTTTTTATTTGGATAACACCAGGTATCCTCATAATCTTAGTATCCTAATCTTAAATCCTAATACCCTAATAATTGTGTAGTAAAATGAACAAAGATTTTTGGCAAATTAGTATTAACCTTTGCAGACTGATCACATGTATGAAGGCAATAAGCAACTCTGAAATAACTACAGTAATTCTTGCTGGTTTAATACTCAAATAATTAATTAAAGCAGGGTTTTTTGAAGTAGAGGTCCATAGTGCAATTGTATTTCCTCACGCATTGACAGAGATAATGCTGTACTTTGTAAACCAGAATCCAAACAGACTATAAACAGTTCAGTTTTGTTTCTCTTTTTTTTTTTCTGCCATAATTTGAAGACCCAAGTAGCAATTAGGCTGGTGACAAGATAAATTTCACAACTTGTTATCATTCTTCATTTTTTAATTGGCAGATCAGTGAAGAAGTGATTTGTGTTTGAACTTTAAAGGTTCTTAGTTTATATAGTACTGCTGGAAACATAGTACAGGTATTTATGAATGGGTTGAAAGGAAGCCTGTTTGTAAGCAAAGATGGGATTGCACTGCGGAGGCATGTCCAGGTGTGGTTCTGAACGCAGACTTTCCTTCCTCTCCCTCTCAAAGCCTTTCTTCAATGGGGGTTTGAAGCTGAAGGCGACAGTTCCCAAGCTCAGGGGACTCTGGTTGCAGTTTGCTAAGGAGCTGGAAAGCATCTGCTTGACTGTACTTACTCCTGTGTCTCCTCAGTGCTATTTCCTGGCCTGGGGACTTCGAGTGCCCTTGTGTAGCTGTAGAGAGACATTGTGTTAAGCTGACCAAGCCAGTAGAGCGGCGATATGGGAAAATGTAACCATTGTTTCGTACTGTGATCTTCTGAAGTTCCATGCTTAATGAGTATCAGGTCATTTCCATTTATCAGACTTGGAAATGATCCAGCTGCTATGATGTTGTAGGAGAGGGACTGGGGTATGCAGCTGTCAGTGTGAGGATACAGCAGCTCTCCACAGTGGTGATAGGTCGTGTTGGATGGAGCGCTGTCCTGATCAAGCATCAGCTCAGCTATTGTCAGAGGAAGTGAACTTTAGAGGAAGCCCCATAGCTGGAACACGGCCAGATTCTCTGGCTGTAACATGTGATAGCACTGCAGGGAGGCAAGGCTGGCCTTCAGTCCTTAAACACATTAAATTAACTGTGGGCGAGCTTGCTGGGAAAGAGGTAATGAAGCAGGTCAAAACCGGGATGTGTATGCTCAAGCACATGCAGTGGGCTTAATACTCCAGGCAGTATTCCCACAGGCATGTGGCTGGGGAGCAGGCAGGTCATGGAGCACACCATGCTGTTCGTTAAATGTATCACAGGCCACAGATGCAGCTGAAATCGCTTGTCCAGGTATAAAAGATAAAGTCAGTTAGGAAGGAGAGCAATACCACCGGGAGAAACTTGTGAGAGGAGCTGGATGCAGTCTACCGTAATGCTGGCTGTGTATGACATGTACTAGCCAGCACCCTCTCAGGGTTGCCTGAGTCCATGGCAGCAGAATTTCAGCTTCTGATAGTGGAGACTGCTGAAGATCTCGACACATCTATTCTGTTGTTTCAGGTAGATGCGGCTACTGAATGGATCTGCAATGTGACTGACATTGTGCAGTGCTTCATCTTTATTTCATGTGACGAGGAGGTGGGAGGGTGGAGATTACTTGAAGTGGTTGGCTAGAGACAGAACCTAATTTATCAGTGTTCATTTGTCTGAAGGGATACACAGCCCATATATAATTTAGAGATGTGTTAAAAAATAGAGAGCTGTTGTCTTTTAAAATCAGTGAGCACTCAAGTCTGTTGGTTTAAAATCTTGTTTCTGTGACACATAAATGCACTGCTATGCATTTTATATTTATAGTGTGTGTACAGTATAAGTGATAAGTCTAAAGTGAAGCAAGAAAGTGTATATAAATAGTACTGATAAAACTAAGCCCTTCATAAACTGAGTAATGTGTATTTTCCATATTTAGGCTGGAACACCTGGAACTTCACATGAATTTATCCTCGTCAGTTCTTCTGAGATCATGTTTAAGATAGATGTTCTTTTCATATGTGATCTGAAAATGATTTTTTTTTTTGTTTGTTTCTATTGCAGTAAGTATCCTTTCCCCTACTTTTTTTCACTCTCCCTTTGGGTCTTTCCCCCCTTTTTCTGATTCAAACCTGGTGATGATATGCAATAACTAAATTATCAGAGGGGAGGGAAAGGGATATCAGTGTGCTCCACCTTGCTGTTGAGAAATCTGTATTGTTGTTTTCTGCAGTGTACTGAGAGTAAGAGAAGCAAGCAAGGTGTTGCCATCCTTTATCACAGGCAGAATGATAAATTACATGCCCTGGAAAGTTTAAAAATGTGTAAGAATGCTAATCCTTGGCCCACAAAGATATATGGTTGAAAGTGCTGATCCAGCCAGGAGTTAAGCATATACTTAAATCAAAGCACAGGCATTGCTTCCATTGGGTGTATATACCTGGCACCATGCTGTGTGAGGTAAGCAAAGTGCTTGCTGTGAAAGGAGGATTGATTTGTTTTAGTGGCTTGAAGTAGGAAAAGGAAATGAGCCTTTTCCAGTCACCTGTGTGATAGGGTAGTGCAAGTGTTGCTCTTCTGTGTTACTGTCCTTGACTCTATGGTGTGAACTGTTGTAGATGGAGACGCTAATGGTTTGGTGTTCACTACCTTATGTATATCTATCCACTTCCCTTCCTTACCTTTCACCCTCTGCCCATGTCTGCTAACCATGAGCAGAACTCCTGATCGGTTATAGTAGGTGGTACAGTAGTGTCGTGCCTCTGCCTAGAAGGTCTGAACATTAGAAGAGACTGAGGATGTTACAAGGTAGTGCATAACTTTTCCTCCCTTGCAGACAGAGAAATATGTCGGAAATTTCAATAACTTACAATTCAACCGCTTTCCCTCCTGCCCAGTGTAAAAGCCTTTGGACCAAAGCTTTGTACACTGGCTCACTCTCCACCAGCCTGGGAAAGAAACCTCTTGGAAAAGTGGCTAAAGGAAGATGGGATTTTTTTTCTGGCTACTGATGGCAGTGTGCCAGTGGTCTAGATCTTTTCTTCATCTGGCTCTTATTCTGGTTGTCCTTTAATGGAAGCATTCTTTTTGGCTCTGTTTTGTTTTCTCCACTTTATTTTCATGCCATGTTTCTTGCTCCTTTGAATTTGATGACACTTGTGCTTTCCGAGGAAACCATGTATGCTCTGGGTGCTGTTTGTGTGCTTCTGGTGGTGTGAAGTTGTCTATCCCCTTCCTGCTGGATTTGAGCTTGCATTCTAACTGGGAGGAGAGACATCATTTTTGTGTACAGGTGGAAATGTTTTTATTGGGGTTTTTTTGGTGCTGAATTAGATGTCATCCCTCTCACATCCTTGAGACTCTGAAATAGAGATGGGGGCAGGGTTTTCCTGATGCACTGATTTTATAGCATCATTTGTTTTTACTGAATTACATCCAACTGGTCCCACAGCATTGCAGCTGGCACTGCAGTTCTCACTTCTATCTCCTGTGTTTTAAGTGGTTTTGTTTACTTCATATGATACAATGAGGTCTCAGGCTCACTATTGGAAATTCCTTGATGCTTTACTGATAAACAGAGAACAGGAATAAAATCTTCCAGTCTGGTCTTTTTTTCTCTGGAGCAGTCTTTGAAGGTTGCCCGTTCTTCTGCTGTACATCCTTTGTCCAAGTCTTCTTTTTGTTCTCTATTCCCTTTCCTACTTGTTTCTTTTCTTCCTTCCCTTTATTTCAGTCCTATGTCTTCTATATTCTTTTTGTTTGCTTTGTTCACGTTTGAGAAGAGACAAACCTGAGTTTAAGCATAGTTGGCTATTTGGACTTAACTTGGAAGTTTTCCTTAGGAATGCTTTGTAAGTGAAGGTCTCAGTAATTTGACCCTTCAGCTCTTAAAGCTTTTTCCACTGACAGCTGTAAAGTTTCACAAACTTTTCCCACCCTGCCTGCAGCTTTTATTGCCATTTGACTGTCTTGCACACCAAAGCTTGCTTTGTCATACCTATGGGAGGCTATGCTGCGCCATTCTTACATCTGAACCAACTGACGCTTCCCTTTTCCATTGTAAAATATTTCACCTTTTCCTTTCAAAACACACATGCAGGTGTTTTTCTCTCTCCTGGCTGTTGACTCTGCCATATAAAACTGAAATGGAGGTCTAGGTAATTATTGACAGCTGGGCTTCTCTGGACAGTTGCATCCAGGAACCCCTTCTTCAGCTGCTAGATGTTCTGAAGACCACGTGGGGCCAAGGGGCATTTTGATCTTAAACAAGGCTTGCTTGGGGTTTGTGTGGAGATGGCATATATGGAGGTTGGGATTAAAGATGAGAGGAGTAAGAGTTTATTTGATAACAAGGATTTTTGTGTTTGTGAAAAAGTGGTTTTTGTACCATCCAGCTTGCTTGCTAAAGTTCAACTGAGAAAATGTGATTCTCAATAAAAACAATTTCATTTTTGGTGGCAAAGAATTCTTTGTATATGGTGTTAATTTCCTTTCCATCTTTTTACTGGTTTACCTTAACAATTTGATTACACATGTATTTTTGGTCTTGAGAGACAGTGGGTGTGATACAATCTGTGTTTTAAACTGTTATCATGTAATTAGCAGGGAAAGATGACTCTGAAGTCTGATCTGCCTGCTTCTTTGTTGTTCAGGGAGCAAAGAGGAGCTGAATCCTGGGATTTGGGTCCTTGATTGGAAGTCCTTGTGTAAATTCGGCATAGGCTACTCCTGTTTCAGAGAACCTCTCTTTCTTCAGCTTAAAGCTGTGTAGATGCTAGGACCATGCTTGCATGAAGCCAAGAAACTGTAATGAATTTCCTGGTCATGCTCTGTGTACCTCTTGTGTGAAGTGGGCTTGCACACAGATCTCTCATATTCATCTAGTTAAGCTCTCTGATACAGTAATCAGTAGACCATATAGTTTTTAAAACATTCCTTTATGCAGTCTTGTGGCTAGCACTGAAAAATAAGCTTTGCTTTTCCTTCTTAAAGCTTTCCATCTTCAGAAGCAGTCTGTTTGGGATATTTGTGCTATATTCTCCTCAAGGCCATGCTGTTTTTCATTTAGCTTTTGGAGCTAAAATTTCTCCTATTATGTTTTAGGGCCCGCTTTTGCATACTATTCTCCGAGTAACGCTTATTCTTGATGGTTCAGTTCCCTTCAGTGTTGTGCTAGTGTGAATGTGTTTTGTTCTGAGTGATACCTAACTGAGGGTTTAGTCGTAATTTCTTCAAGCTCAGAAACCTATGTGTAGCTTTAAGCTTCGTATGAATTTTGTATCACTGATGAACAATGGAACCTGTAAGCACAGTCTGTGTAAAATACCTTGGCAATTGCAAATATCTTGAAGGAATCTGAAATAGCTCTGTCCCTTCTTTTGTCCCAGAAAAAAGCCTGCCTTAGTTTGGGTGTAGGGGCTGTGCTCCCTCTTCTGAAGAGGAACATTTTGTGTTGTCAATCATTTCCTGGATGTGGTGGGGGTTTGCATTTCCTTTTGGCAAGCAGACAGTCAGATGTAGTTACAGGATGACTACAGTCCATTGCATGGAGCAGTTACTGATGAGCCTCTGATGCACTGGAAACGAGTTAGCTGTGAATTGCTTTGTGTCTTGGTTTGCTGTTGATTTCCCCTCTCCTGGCTGGCCATCTGTAATATAAATTGAGTAGGATGTTGATGGTTTGTGAATTGAAATCCCTTTACACTGGCAAGACTGGTTTTCAGTATTTGCTCCCTGGGCAGAGGAGGCTTTCATGTACACCTGTGTGAACAAAAAGCCCTCTCCAGAAAGATGTGTGACACCACTTTCTTGACCTCTTTTTTTGTACTGACTTACCGTATCTTAAGCTCACTCATGTGAGCTGAACAAGTCTCAGGCTATTCCTGCTGTTGTGAATTTATTTCAATTTTTATTTCTATATTTTTGTGCTTATCTTTCAGAATGGATCGAAGGAGGGGAGGGAGGGAAGAGGAGGGGGGATGGAAATAAAAATGTGCACAAAAATTAATTTGCTGTTTAATTTCCTCTTTTAGGAGGAGGGAGAGACACACCTGGGAAAATGGGTTATCAGACCTCTAAGCACATAGATGAAATACCATCCTTTCTAATAGACACTTGGGTGTTGCGCCGAGGCAGTCACTTACTTGGCACTAAAACTATATGACCAGATCAATTTTGAGGAGACATGAGCTGGTTTCCTGTGTGTGTGCGTTTTTACTGCCTTTAGCTAAGTTAGGGCCCTTGGTGCTTATCACTTTTTAATGATTTGTTCTTGCCCCTATTCCTTGCTTCTGGCTGTTTGTTCTTCACTACTTAGGTTATTACTCATGTTCATGCAGAGACCTGGGCGTTAATAGAAAATGAAGATTGGAGTTGCTCTCCCCTTCCCTTCTCCTGTAAGGTTATCTGGGACAGCTTCACACACATTTATATATGGCTTTACAGCTTCTTGGCTTCTGTGTTACAATTGTGTCAAAGATATAAAACTAAAGCTGGGAAGCTAACAGCTTATTGAAGTTAATTTCTTTAAATTTATAAAGCCATTTATTAATCATCTTTTAATGCAGGAATAAACTTAAGAGTAATATATAGTCTATATATTGTAATCTTTTATATGAATTCTGTAGTAGTCATACATATGTATTATATACCTATATATATATTTAGCACGGAGGTCACAAAGTCAAGTTATTATACAAAAAGATCTCTAGTCCTTGCTTAATTTATGTGCATGTCTTTGTCCCATTGGAACACAGGGCTCCTAGGTATGTGCTTGTCTTTAAGCATTGAATATATTCAAGCAAATTAGAGAAGACAGCTTTTATTTTAGTATATTTTAGGTTCTATTTTAATGTATTTCTTCACCTTGATGGTAAAGAAATGGTGGTTATTTCATGTAATCTTAAGTGACTTAGCAAGATGACTGTTCTCTGGGCTTTGAATTGAGTACTTTCTCCTTTCACATTCGTGCTGCATTAATATAGGTGCAGATTTGAGTCGCCATAGTTTCAAGAAGAGCCTTTTGTGGCTGTAGCTTTAATCCCTTTGCCTGGGAAGAAGGATTGGCTACCTCAGCAGACTGTTCCTGTCAGCCTCCAGGACAGATTATGAGCACATTGTTCTGCCATGGTGAAGGTAGAGTTGGATGAGCCAAGGCAGGAAGATTCTGTTTGGGATGATATATGTCCTCCATCTCTGACCCCTCCAGACTTGGGATGGGTCTCGCTGCCTATGGCTGATATATAGGCATATTTTAGTCTTTAATTTTCTCCAAGGTCACAAGAATATTTCTCTTTGAGGGCGATGGTGTGGCAGCACGTATGTTTTTACTTACTGTGGCTTAGCTTGGGAATTCTTTGCAAGTCAGAGGGTTCAGACCTGCTCCAACTCTCGCTGTGCCTGGGTAATGCTGTAGGGCTTTCATAACAGCTAGATGGCTTCTGTGGGGAATGGCTGCATCAGCAGCGATGCTAGCAGAAGTCTTGAGGTAGAGGGGCATATCTTGATGTAGGGTGCTGCAGTATTTCTTGAAATACTGTGTAAAGTAGCTGAAAGACCACTCTCCTCTTGGCTTTGCAAATATCTGCACGTGGATCCAGAGCTGTACATGATGAACAGGAGCAGATGTTTTTAAGTGGAGCTGTTCTAAACAGCATTTGGTTTATCAGGCTGATGTTGCTCTTCTCTCAGTGCAGTCAGGTTACACTTCAGTTACTTAAAGAGATTCTCATTGCCAAACACTTGACTCAGCACTTGATTCAACAGAGACAGCAGATCTTGCCAGTGGGAAGGAAGTGAACAGAAATGAGCTGCTGCAGCAGGGTTGGGTAAGGAATCTCCCATCATTGAAGGGCCACCAGTGAATAGCAACTATGTCAGTAGGTTTGCAGATGTTCCTTTCCCGACAGATACTTCCTGCTTTTTCTGTGAAACTGCCACCTTCTTGTGTGTATTAAATATCATATTGGCTATTTATGGGGGTGCTGTAACCTCCACAGAGGTGGGGTGAGAAGGAGGGCTGTAGGGGAATGATGCATTGATTTATCAGTGGGATATATGGAGCAAAAAGTAACCACCTTATTTTTTATTACTATTCAAATAAATATAACAGCAAGTCTTACACACAAAAATACCCTCAAATCAGGCTTGAATCTCTTCCGCTTGCTGCTGTGCCCTTGATAAATATGCCTAGATTCAATAGTCCTTCCATGAATTTTCAAGCTGCCAAGGGCATGAAGAAGTTCTTCCTAGCTATTGAACTGTAAATTGTTGCATATGACACCTGGAGGAGTTGGAATGGTTTTGTACAAGTAACTCAGTGTATTTGTCACACTTTCCCTATTGCGTGCAGTGGTTCACGTTGAAGCCGAGAAAGATGATTCATACTGCTTTCTTTTCTTCCCTGTGTCAGTAGCAGTGGTAGCCCTCAGAGCAGCATTTGAAACGGTAGATGCCTGGCCCACAGCCATGTGTTACTACTGCATTGCTGGGCCCTCTGATGATACTGTAATCAGATGAGAAACAAGGTAAGAATTGTTGTTTTCCACAGGGAAAATCAGACTAGGGTATTTAAGTACTAATTTAGAAACAATTTTAAGGAAGTGTTTTAAACTGACCAGCAGACATCTTTCAGTCCTATGGCCTATACTGTCAGGAAACACCTTTTTATTTGCTCCAGTATAAGTTATTTTACATTATTCATGAGACCTTATGCTCTGTTCTGAATTTCCATGTGACTATTAGCACCCTTGGGATTGCTGCCAACCCAGAACATGGATGTTTTGTGCTCCCTTAGCATCAGTCTTGAGTGGTTACACTAGAGGGAGTGGTATCCAGTAGTACAGTGCTCCTATCGGTTGTTAATATTACACTACTATTATATGAATAGGGTTGGATTACGTGCTGGCTGCATCCCTTTAAAATGTGAGGCTATGGTGTACAGATGTGGCAGAAGGGGACACTGGAAGTAAAATGATCTGTTTACAATTTTGGGACTCAAAATGGCAGTCGATCTTTTTATTTCCCCTGATTTGATTTAGATTCTCCTTTACCTTGGCTCTGAACTACATTCCTGTCATGCTGCTGTGCTAGATACCTCCAGGCATTTGTCAGAGACTGACTAATTGAAGCACACACTCCAGCTTGGATTGAAACTGCTGTTTTGATCAAGATTGTAGACACTGCTGCTGCTTCCTTGTGGAGATCTTTCCATGGAGTACTAGAACTTTGGTTTGTAGGTTTTGGTTCTCCAGGGTTTTTAAGAAGGCAGAAAGTATCTGAACATATCAGCAAGTGGAAGCTTAGAGCAAAGGCAGCTGCAGGGAACAGTCCTGCTGTAATCCTGCTTGTGAACTGAGGTGTTCTCATCAGTTCTGGAACAGCTGCAGCCCACTTGCAGATGGCAGCATAATCAAGGGAAGGCAGAGAAATTCTTGGACATCTTAAGCCCTGTCCTTCAGATACTTCCACATACTTCTTAGCTGTTCACCCCTACAGGTCTGTTAAAGTGCCTGACGGTGCTGTTTACGTGCCTAAAATGCAAGTTTTGCATTTCTGTTACCTCTCTTCTTTCGCATACTTTGGCACCCTTATGGTGTTCACATTCAAGGATCTTTTTCCTTTCCACAGTTGTTTTTGCTGTGGTATTAGCACTTTGATTTCCTAAGATGTCTATGAGACTGGCTGGTTATGACTGCCCTGTTTGTCTCAACAGACAGGAAAAAGGGACTCTCTTCCTCCATGCTTCTCAGGGTAAGTCCATGCTGACAGGGCCTCCAACCTCAGGCCGCGTTGTGGCTGCAGGGGGTTTCCCAGGCATGCCCTCTGCATGGCAAGTGTGGCTGGGTATAGAAGATGGGAGGAAGGTGTGCTGGGAGCAGAGCATGTTGGACTTATGGCTGCTCCACCAGCAACTCTTTCAGAGCAACAGTGACAGAACTGATAACTTAATCCTCCCTGTCCTTTATCATGTTTAAACTGTCACCTGTGATCTTGGAGGCCTTGGCTCCTGCCTTCTCTGGAGCCCATGGAGATGAATACAGACTCAGGGTACAAAAGAGGGTTTGATTGTTGGTGGGTTTTTCCCAGGAAAAACTGCTGTGTGTGCTGGTGTGGGGTGTCCTACCCTGATCCCTTTCACAGTTTCAGTCTTTTAATCTGTAAAATGGGTGATGTGTTTCTTCAGGTGATGTGGTGGTGATAAAGGCCTAATATTAAAGTGTCATTTGTCAGAGGGCAGATGATCTTACTGTCACCTAGGCATAAATAGTTAACAAGTAGCGGGCTGTGGGAAGCACCATGGTGAGGCCATGAGCAATACCCAGGGCTCTCGCAGGCAGTGATTTACCCTTGGTTTCTGATGTCAGTCTAGGTGAACATCATTTACTTACCAGGCTGTTGCATGAATTATCTCTGCTTCCTTTACAGACACATTGGCACTAAATGTGTTTGCGCAGGTACGCAGTTAGCATACCTGTAGGAGAAGGAATTGGTTTATCTGCATCACCCTGCTTACCTGTCATTACTGATGGCAAAATGGGAATCTGAAAGAGCACAGGTGACACATAGCTTGAGTCAGAACAGCTACCAAAACCATCTCCTGCCATGGGAACTAGCAGATGACTCTGCCGTGGCATTCATCTGAACACACAGCTGCAGGAGCAGGCCAGTATGTCCCTGCAGTGCTGCTGGGGTGGTTCTTCATGGGGATAGAGAGATTTTGAGAGTGAATAGTTTAGCGTATGACAAGTTCAGATAGCTAGTGTGCTTTTCCATAACAAGTATATATTTTATACGTCTAAAATAATGCAGATGTCTCTACGTCAACCTGACAAATTCATAGATATTTATTCTCCTCCACAGACATGTAACCTCTGTGTGTGTGTGTGTAAGGTGTGTTTGATCAGACTTACGCCTTTGTAAACCTAATATTTATGTAAAACTTGCATCCTATGTCTCTTAAGCCTGGAAGTATGTCATGCTTGAGGCAGATGAGCTTCAAGTGGGATTTGGCCATTGAGATACTCTGCAAAAAAATACCTTTTTCCCTGTCAAAGTATATTCTTGCTTAGGAATTTTCAGTATTTGAACTTCTGGTTCTTTTGACATCAGTTTTAATATTAGCTTCTGCAGAATCAAAATGCCATCCTCTGTGTGTGGAGTCCTGGTCTTGGTGTCCAGAAACCCAATGCTTCCTTTATCTCCTTATGTATTTATCAGTACAAGGACTTTTTTTGTCTGTTTGGGCATGAAATTTTTTTGTACTCTCAAACTGAGATGCACTTTTGATTCAAAAGCACTGCAGAAAGAACAGTTTCTTATAGGGCATAGTTCTGGGACTATAAATAATAAATGTTGTCACTTGGAGTGACACAGGCACTCTTGCAACGTATGCATGCAAGGCAAAGAGTCAGTAAATTATTTACCCGCTCTCTGTCAGTCCTAAACCAAGAAGTTCTATTCAGACTTCTTTGCTAGATTAATGAGTTTTGTTTGTGCTGTACTGTTTTTCAGGAATTCTAAAAATGTTAACTGTTTTTCTTTTGTGGTGCTTGTTTTGGAGGCTGCAACTTTGAGGGGTATTAAATATTTATCAAACTCTTAGTTCTGAGCCAAGGCAACCTATTCATATCTCACTGACTTGCAGCAGGCTGGTGGTGCTGACTGAGGAAAGTCTGGGGCTGCCACACTTAATGACTTAAGGTGCAGTAGTAATAGACAGCTCTTATTTCAGAGTTGCTGGATTTATTTGATTGTGGGTTTTTTCCCCACTTTAATGATGTAGTTTTGTTCAGTTGCTTTGTGATGTGGCAGATTGACAATTTAACTATGCAACTCCACGTAATGTGAAAAATTGTACCTGTGAAATCTATGCATATACCTCATGCCAGGGGTAGAGAAGGAAAAGTAGAAGAGCAGTCTGTAAATTGATGTACTTTCTTCTCCATTAAAATCAAAGCTTGACTAAGATAAGGATCCCAGCATGGTATCTCTGAGTTACCAGGGGTCCCACTGGTAAAGTCCCTAACCAGAGCTGCAGGTCTGGGGAGTCTGTGGAAAGGCTCCTGTTGGTGTCAGTGGAAGCTTTCCAAAGTACAGAAAACACAAAGGCAAAATGTGTTTTCTCAAGTGGAGCTACAAATCTAACACCACTCCTCAGCTTTCAAAATTCAGAGGAAAACCTTTTGTTCCACACGAGATGGCATCTTGGTATTCACAGGGGTCAGAGGGCAATGAGATGAGCTAAAAAGAGAAAGGTGACTGGATATCCTTGGTTCTGACAGGACAAGCTGGGGACACTGGGTGAGCCTGCCAAGGAGATGTCTTCGCTCTTTTTTTTTTTTTTTTTTTATTTATTTCCTCCAGGCAGCTGTGACTGACAAGTGTCACTTTGAGATCCTCTCAGGACAGGCATGGGTTCATGCTGTAGTTCAGAGTCCACCTTGAGTTGGTGGGAAGAGGTGGCACAGGTCTGGAAAGGAGGGTACTGAGGTAGATGGCACCTTGTCCTGTCGACCCTAGTGATTTTTAATGTTTCCAGCTGGGTCAGAACCATTTTGCTTGTTCTGTACCAAGAAGGCAGATGTATAAAAGCAGCACTCCAGAGCAAGAGATGAGAAATTGTCTTATTTTACTTCTGTGATGCCTTAGTTTAGTAGATACAACAGTTGTGTTTATTCATCACGTTGGCAGGCTTGTTTTTGAAGATCTAGCTTTGTCAAGAATCTTTTGTCGATTTTTACAGAATGTTATTTGGGTTTATTCTTTGTCTCTTGCAGCTTATTTTTCTTCCGTATTTGGCTATTAACTGGCAGTCAGAAACACAAGGTTATAAATTCTGTGGTATTACTGTGTTTCTAAGCACGTGTGATGCTGAATGACACCCACATTTCTCAGCTCTGACGGTAGGTGTTTTCAGGCTAGCAGTCTTGTGTCCTTGCATGGGACAAGTCATGGTATTCCTGTGGCTGCTTTGTGCTTCCCAGTTTTGCCAGATCTCTGCCTCAGGACAACCCATCTTATATCAAAGAAAGTGCTGCCTCTGCCACAGCAGACAGGAGAAGCTGGGTGAGGGACATGCTTGTTTTGAGGCAGTGGATCTGAGTCCTGAGAAGGAGAAGGAGATGCCAAAGTGCCGTCCTAGGCTGCAGGTTGTCTCCATGCAATGGCCTTACCCAGGGAGGAGGCCTGACTTCAGTAAGGTCAGGGTACTTGGTGAATGAGAGACCCATCACCTGTAATAACTTGAAATGCTGGTGGATCCTTGCCCCAAGAGTTGTAGGGTATTGCAGTAATTGGTATTGTGTTCTGTTGTTACTGCTGTGATTCAAAATGCATTGCCCCTCACTGCCCTGCAAATACTTCAGTGTGTCACACCGCACATTAATTTGGCAGGGCTGGTTCGCCTCCTTGCACAGAAACAGAAGGTTTCCCAGGGCTAGGGGTCCCACAGTAAGCAGCGGATGTTAATGGATAGAGTGACTGCAGACTTCGTCAACAATAACCAGCCCAGGCAGTGTGACTCCACAGTGTAGTGAGCCACCACAGATGCTGTAAATCCATTTATCCCCTCCCTCAGATGACTTCCAGCATGATTCGGGGAGGGTAAGAAGCTGGAGCCACCAGCTTGTCTGTGATGCGTATTTAGAGCAAGAGTTTAGGTAACATGCAAGCCCTGGTAGGTGCCAGGCTCTCCTAGATCAGAGTTTTGAATACCCATATCTTACCTAACTACATTCTTCAGTGCAGAGCCATTTGAAATTCTTCAAACTTCTTCACTTTGGCAGTGAGGATAATTCCTGCCATAAGCAGAAACCAAGGTATTCTTTTCTCTTTCTCTTTATGTAGAATGTTCACTTTTCATCTGAGAGTATCTGTATGACAGTTGGACTAGATGATCATTGTAGGTCCCTTCCAAATGAAATAGGCAATTCTAAATGTATAGACATGTGTGTACATGTGAGTGTTAGAGAACTTTTCCTCTTTTTCATCGTTCTTATTTCACCCGTTAGGTCTCACTTAAAGGGAAAAAAGCCTCCCAGATAATCAACAAGATGTATCCTGAAAATACACAGACAAACAGCTGCAGCAAGCCTGGTGTTTGCTTGTGATCTATCTGCAAGGTTGTCCCTACAGGGCTGGGATCTTGCTCCTGGTAACTGTGTTCAGTGGTGTGACTTTCAGGCATAAGGCTTTTGGTGAGTGCCATGGGGAGAGCTGGGCCACTTTTCTGATCCTGCGTGTAGATCCAGTTGCAGAATTAAGACTTGAAATGTGCCCAGTCAGTACCACCTGGTTTGCCATCTTCAAGAAGCTGCTCAGTCCCCACAGGTTCAATCTCTGTTAAGAAGATTGATGTAAGACACTTTTGCCTCCATGACCTTCAGCTTGTATGCAGTAAGAGACGCTCTTGTAAGCTTCTGGCTCATTTTTGTGCCTTTGTATTTTAGAATTAGTTGTTTCCACCATAAAAGATAACTTCATTTTGAAAATACTGTTCCTGTAGGAATCTCTGAAGGAGGGCACTCACAACCTTGTTCAATACTAAGCCATTTGCTGACCATCACAGCTGGGAAATCGCTTCCCTGGTGCCAAGGGAATTGCTAGAAAGCATGCCAAATGGCTTTCATGTCCTCTAGCAAGGAGCATTTTTTTCCATTCTCTTCTATTGTTTTGTTCTTTTGTGTGAAGTGTTTGGAGTAGTAGTGACATTAATGATATTCAAAAGCAGGATTTCTAAAATGCATGGCCCCCCCTCCCCAAACCAGTTTGCCGTCTGCCTCCGAAGACATGCTCAGCTTTGTGAAACAGAACGATGGTGTTTGTTTCAGTGTGGCCACCCGTTGGGGATTTGCAGGAATACTGCAGCAAATCATCCTGCATGCAAGGCTGACCTCTGGGAGGCTAACAAATTGAGGTGAGCCAGCTGGAGCGATAGGACACTGCCAACAGACAGAGCATGCTCAGACCTGGGGGAGAAAGGTAGTTCAGTCTGCAGATGGTGCACGGGTTACTGTGCTGAGAGCTGTTAGATGCGATTTTTTTTCTTTTATGGTGGTGGGGAAAGAAGAGGACTGGAGTGTTCGTTCCCCTGCAAAGCATAGCTTTGAGGTGTCGTCTTTTTTCTTTCTCCTGTGAAAGAGGCACTGGATAGCATTTCCTGTCATTTAGCAACACCAGGTATGAGTGCATGTGCTGAAACACTAATCTACCAGTGATAGTACTTCCAAGATTAAAAAGATTGTAAACGCTCTGATTAACTGTTTCTTTGCTGGATGTTATTGTAACTGTGCTCTGTTTGCTGTGCCGATCACATATGGCTCGGAATTCAGTTTTGTTGGCACTCCTGGCTGCAGTGGACTTCGGGGGGAGAGGGGTTTAACATGTTTTTTGATGCTCTCTCCTTGCTCCCCCCCCAACTTCACACTGAATCTCTCCTCTATGGCTGTGCATGTGTGGGAAGGAGGTCAGTAGTTCACTTGTAATCCCAGGTTTTTGTAGTCCCTCATTGTTTGACTGGTGGCTTGCTTTATCGTTTTTAAACAAAAGTCTCACGGAGAAAACATCTTTGATCTGGACTAAATTCTGTAGGTTTTCAGAAATTTATTTCTTACTGGACAGGTGCTGCTTTGGGGTTACTTTTTTTTTTTACCCTTCTCAAAAAACAGGCAAATGCAGAGCTTGTGGTAACCAAGGAGGTTTTTTCACTGTTCTTATTGGCTGTGCTGTGCTCCTAACAGTTTCAACTCCTGCTTAGAATTTGCAGCACACAGGAGTGGTGTCAGGCACCGTACTGGTGGGAAGTGGGGAGAGCTCAGGCTGTAAATGCTGCTAAGCACCAGTCCCTGTATCCAAATAACACAGGTAATAACACAGGTACTTTTTCCCTTGGAGAATAGAGAAAAGAAAGGATAGATAAAATACAGAGGATTAACAAATGGCAGCTAAAGCCAAAAGGCATAGTTGAAGTGACTTAAGTTCATCTTATTCAGTACTTTGGGATTTTGCATCATGTTCTTTTAAATTCACTTTTGTGGCATTAGTAAATTTTCCCTTCAGCTACCCTTGCTCCATCTTTGCTCTAGGTAGACCACTGAAGTAAAACAAACCTGCTGCTCTCAGACACATTTTTGTTTCTGACAAAGGTATCTTGCTTATGGGCTAAAAGCAAGAGACCAGGCAAAAGGAGAGTTTTTGTTACTCATATGACAGTGCTGTTAATGCCAGTATAACCTGGCGTAACATTTGGTGGGATACTGAGGTGAACAAAGATCAGCTGGAATGAGCCCTTTCTGTTAAGCTTACCCCCACCCCCCGCCGGTGTAGCCATGGTTATTTTGAGTACCTTGGGTTTTCATCTTTAGGCTTGGGACTGTCAGAAAGTGAAGACGTGAGGGCTGAGAGAAATACTTTTTTTTTCTTCTTTTCTTTTTCTGTTTTAGCTTGTTTTTCTTACATCTCCCACTTCAAGCTGGTTTATCAGAAAACATCTTATTTAGGGGAATTTTCTGGAGATCAGGGTTAGTTTTTGTTGGGGGAAAGGATTTCATGCACCATGTCATTCTGGATGGAGAAGAGATCTTGCAAATGTGCACTTTAAAAGCCCAGGAAGTATTCTTTTTAATTTCATACTTTTAGCTTAATTTTGTGGCTTGGTTATATGAATTGACTGCTTAGTGTTGGATTATTTTTTTTCACCTGTTCTTTCATAGATCAACACAGCAGTATCAACAAATACTAAATCAATGGCTGCTAGTCAGTGTGACAGTCAAGTTGGACCTCTTCCTGTCCCAGCTCTCACAGACTCTGAAATTAAAGGGAAGAAAATTTAAATTTTCTATCTGTAAGTATAACTGGTAGGTGTCCAGTAGCCACTAATGTTCTCCTGTTCATATTGAAGGTAAATTTGCAATAGAGACCATTGCACAGGCCCTCAGTCTCCTTGGTTGCAGTCTTACATAGAAAGATCTACAGTTTTGCTTTCTGTTCCTCACTTACGCTAACCATAAAAACTGAAGATAAACGTAATTTTGAGCACAACTGTCTATAGATATCTGAGGTTTTTGTGAGACAATTGAGGTTTTTTTAAAATATAGTTATATTTTAGTTTATTTTTTCTGAATAAAGCTCTTTTTAAAATTCTACTTGAGACTACAGAGTTAAAATACTCTTATTTTTTCATATCCCCTCTTTGTATCAGGCTTTGTGAGTGATATTTGTGTCCTTAACTGCAGGGTTTGCTCCCTTTGAGAATCTGCTCTTTTCCTGTTTCAAAAGTCAGCACTTCTACACTTGGCTGCTTTTTACAAAGAAAATGTTCCAGTATATCAATCATTCAGTGTACCATCCTTTCTTTAATGTGATATGTACTGTGAAAGATGTATGTATCTCATTAAATAAATACAGTGAATAAGATGATAACAGCCTTTTGGGCTGTGGGGATTGACTTGCTTGTAGTTCTGCAGGAATCTGTGACAGAGATGAGAATAAAAGCCATTTCTTGGCTGCTGAATCTTAACTCCCCCTCCTTCCAGTTGGGAAACTTGCCTTCTAGCAACTTCTGCTTTGAGCATGAATGAAGTAGGTATTTAAAACTGCATGTGTTACATATACTGCATCCTTAGCTAAGCCTCTTGCATCAAGGATGGGAGAAAGAACAGAAGACATTTTGCAGGGGGAGTGTGAAATGCTGTGTATGCACGCTTTTCTTTTCCTGCTTGTCCTGGAAAGCCAGTCTAGCAAGAGATGGATCCAGGGCTAAAGAGTGGAGTGCTAATGGGGAAAATGTCCTCAAGGAGGGAATATCTGCTCCCACCCCTCCCACTGTCGTGCCATAATAAAAATAAGGGTCAGGGTCCCCTGCCCATTTCCTGCTCATGTGGCTCTGCCCCAGCTCCTTCCCTGTCCTGTGGCAGGAGCAGCCCCACTCCACTTCTAGTTGTGCTGCATTTCTGGGAGCTACAGAGATGATTCTGCTTGGACACTGCTGCCATGACTGGCAGGCTCTGCATGGGGCCAGTCAGCTGGGCCAAACCCAAGCTGGCCTCTGTGTAGAGGCATTTCTCTCTGTGCACAGAGTGGTGATGCTCTCTGGAAATGCCTGTCCTTCGTGCTTTTTTTCCATTTTGTGAGCCTTTTTAGGCTGCTGTAGCTCTGGAAAACTGAGCATTGGCTTGAAAAGTGCTTGGGCAGTTAGTAACAAAAGCTTGTTAAGGCCTGAGTAGACAAACCAGCACTTCGCATTTTGTTAATATCTGCAGAACTAGGTGGTTCCCCTTTAGACATGCTAGTCACCCAGGTGACCCTTGTTCTCCCTAATCAAGCTCTTGCGGTTTTTTTTTCCTTTGGGGGGGTGTGTGTGTGTCTTAGTAGTGTATGTTTGTGTCTTTGTTTATTTGGGTTTTATTGCATGGGTGTTGTAGCTTTTTCTCCCAACTGCTTACCTAGATTGTAATTTTTAAAATGGAGAAAGATGTAAAACATTGTCCATCGTATTAATAGATTTAAAGTAGTGATTCATCCTACCCTAGCTTCACAATTAAAAAAAGAACAACAGAGCTGGTCTCTTAAATGGATCCAAACAGTCCTCTGTGCCAGCTGTCTATTAGTAGAAATTCATCTGTCCCATCCCACCCACTCTGATCTCCATAACTTGTTAACCAGAGATGAAGAACAGTGTCTCCATCTATGCTTCCTGTTGCTTTCCTGCTTCCTGAGGATGTTTTAAACATCCTCATGACCAGCACCTAACATGCAGAAGGCGCTACTGTGTCCAGACTTCCAGGAGAGTACTACAGACCTGCAAGATGCTTGAGGTCTCTGCCAGAAGTGCCAGCTGAACACATTAGATGCATACTTCTGAAGGCTTTACCTGCTCGCTGGTAGTCAGTGCTAGTTAGAGAAGCAGTAGCTAGGCTGAGAGAAGGCAGCTGTGACCCCTTTGCTAAGTGAGCGGGGGTAGAGGAAGAGAATGGGGTAAGCTCTTCACACCTGTGATCTCTTTTGGAAAAAGAGCAAAGATGAGCTGACCAAAAATAGAGTCCCTCCCACAGGCTCTTAGCTTTTGGAGTGGCATCCGTTGAGACTGAGCTGCAAGCCCCAGGACATGCTCTTATTTCCATTGCAAGGTCTTGAGCTACCCCTATGCCAGTGTGTTTGTTGAACTCCTCATCTTTGACCGTGCAGCGCTGCAAGTCAGCTGCCCCAGTGCCCTGTCAGCATTGCTGCCAGGGAAATCTGCTGCTCTGTCTCACTCATATCCTGCTCCTTCTCTGCAGCCTGCTCCTGTCGGGAGTCCTCAGGGGCACCTCCTGTCCCATCCTATGCCATCCCCTTCCAGGGGGCATCGTTGCCCTTTGCTAACTTGGCAGTCAGAAGCTCTGTGCTACTTTTACATGCATGTCTCTTCTGGCTAGGCTCTAGTCTATCAGCTGTTGTGTCTTCTGATGCTGAAGGATGGTGCTTTAGCACTTCAAAGCAGAGAGTGAAAAA
The DNA here is from genome assembly GCF_023634155.1 of Falco peregrinus. Taxonomy (NCBI): domain Eukaryota; kingdom Metazoa; phylum Chordata; class Aves; order Falconiformes; family Falconidae; genus Falco; species Falco peregrinus. The sequence goes on from NC_073725.1 coordinate 14,581,857, forward strand.
ATGTCAGTCCATGCGATTTCCTTGGTAACTGGGGCATATTGCTCATGTGGAACAAAGCTGTGGTGATCCCAGTGTCACTGTGAGAAGTGAGAGGGTAGATGAGTGTGGTAGATGTGGGGAGGAAATAATCTGTGGGCAACTGGGGAGGTGGAACAACCTAGATGCTGACCTATATGTAGAAATAAACAGCACAGAAGACTGCTCTTAAGGAAAAGTAGCAGTGAGTCTGGCCTGCCACTTCTGCAGGTGCTTTTCAGTTCTTAAGATGTTTTCCAATGACACTGTCATTGGAGGGAGGGGAGCAGCAGCTCTAGACCCATTTTGTGAGGGAGATTCAGTAATGAAAGTTCCTTTTATTGTGAAGCAGTTCTCTTCAGGTGGAAGACTAAATGTTTTCACCTATTTCAGAGTTACCTGCTGCCTCCTGGGAAAGTTTCCCATCCCAGGACTAGTCCTGTTGACAACACTTAATGATGGATCTTAGCTTTGGGGGACTGAGGAACCAGGGGACATGGTGTGATTGTTTGCCTTTACCCCCTGGCTGCAGGCTCTCCTGGGTATGTAAAAGCAAACAGCAGGATGGTTTGTTACTATTTATGTTCTGTCAGTCCCTGAAGGACCAAAGATTTTAGTTCTCAAAGGTCTGTGTTCACCAAAAGCATCAGATTAAAGAAAAGGTGGATGATAAAATGTGGGAAAATAGGCTAGGAATTAAGATAGTTCCCCGAGTACATGTGAAATTCCCCTTTCAGTTCTGCCTGTGACACCCCTTCCTGTCCACTTACTTGTTCACTTCCATCAAAAGCAGCTTTCAGCCAAGCAGCATGATCCAGGATTTGTAAACTGGCAATGAGGAACAGCAGTGAAGACAGATTCCTTTAGCACTGCTAGCTTTTAACATTCATTCCTGACACCTGGTTAGCTAAAGCACATACTTCAGCTAAGTGCAGGAAAGTGAGAGCTGCACTGAGAGATGGAGGAGGGCCTTGCAGGTAATTTTTATTAAATAGCTGAGTTCATTTGTAGCCATTTAGCAGGTATTGCTGTAGCAGAGTTCAACATGAAAATTGCCAACATCCGAACACTGGCTGCATCCATCAGGCTGCATCTCTGAAGTGCCTCTTAACACCTTTCCCTTGGGGCTGGAGGGGAGAGAAAAAATCAGTCAGGGGTGAAACATCAGAACAGGCTGTTTCTAAGGAGGCCTGTTCAGCTCAAGGGGTTTGTAGTAGTCGGTGAAGCTCTCCACCACTGAGATGCCTGTGAAATGCAGGTGGTATCAGTGGTGTTTTTATGGATTGCTGGCTTCTGATGCCTTTGAAACACCCACACACTCCCCTGCTGTACTGGAATAATAAAGAGGCTTCTCGGCTTTCACCCTCTGCCAAGTTCTTGCAACTTGTATTGGCTCCATTGAACTTGTAGGTGCTTTGTTCTTCTGACCTGCAGTAGCTAACTTGCACAATGCCCACAGACTGGCCTTCATTTGAAATGCGAGCTTGTGGCAGAGGACCTGACTGTTTAGGCTCAGTCCTTTCCTTGGTGCTGTTGCCAAAGTCATTAAAAGCTGTGCTCACAAGATGAGAAGTCTGTAGTGGAGAGGTTCTGTGGAGAGTTGGATGATATCGTTAGTTATCTTACAAAGATAGTGAAGAAGTAAAATGAAGCTTTGAAAGTCTGGTACCAACAAAATAACTTAAGATCTGTCCCCATCAAAAAATTATTTTCCTGAAAGCTGGTTTGGTTGCATTAGCAGAGCCTAACCAACTGATGGACTGCTGGCCCCAGTAGGTTTCTATTAAAGGCTGTCCATGGAACAGCCATGGTTGAGACCTGCAAAGCCATGAGGAGCGGCAGTCATCCCCTGTTATAGGGAAGGAGGGATTGAGAGGTGATGTGACAGGCATCATTCATCTGTGCAGGGGATCTGTGGCAGCTGGGACAAGACCAGGTTTAGATTGCTGTGGTGGAAACAAAGGCTGAGTGTTAGGAAAGAGTTTATCACTGTCCTTCATGCTTTTATTGCTAGGGACTGGCTGAAGAGATGAATGACTATTAAGAATGAGATAGATAAACATCTTTTGGGAGTGGTCTAGGGAGGGCTGATCCTGCCCTGGTAATTAGATGACCACTCTGTGTCTCTTCCCATTTCTTTTTCCATGGTTGAAATCAAAACACCTTTTTAATTTACTGCTTGCTTTTAAGGAGTTGCTAAGTGAGGCAGTTTTTCAGACCACTTGCCAAAGGAGGTGGACTTCATTTGTGTTTCATCTGAGTACTAGACCTGCTCTAAAATTGAAATGAATTTGTTGCTCAGATCCCCAGAGACCACCTCTTGAATCTGTGTGGCTTACAGCTAGCACTTCTTTGGTATTCAGTCTCCCGTGTACATTCAGTTCTTCCTAAGACAGGGTTCCCACAGGCTGTTGGGATTTCACAAGCTGTAGGGATCCCTTTAACTTCATTGAATTCTGTGAATGATACTCTGTTCAATTCCAAGATGGCAGGATCAAGCTTTTAGGCTGCAATATCTCTTTTCAAAAGAACTCCCTTGGTGGTAGAAGAGGTGTTCACATTGGTCCTAAATATGCCGTGCTGTCTTCCTCCCCTCTGCCATGTAAGAACAAGTGTCTCTGAGTTAAAATACTAAGGACTGCTGCTTGGGATGTCAGAGCATGTGCTTGGGACATTGCTGTTTTTCCCCTCCCTGCAAACATGCATCAAGGAAAGTTTAAATTGCTGCCTTTAAAAACTGCAGCTAGGAACAGTCTAATCAGGTATATACCAATCAGAAATTCCCCTTCCTAAAGTTCCCCATGAGTCATGGCTACAATTATTTACAGCCTGACTAGGAGTGAAGCTTGATGCATAATGAAAATTGGTGCCCATAAATACTGTAGGTGAATCAATATCTCAATCTAAGTTCACAGTTGAAAATATAATCAATACTCTGATATAAACCAGTAGTATTTCTACATAGCAAGAAAACAGTGGTAGGATCTCTCCCATGACAGAAACAGGGAGGCCTTGGAGCAGCACAGAAAAGATTCATAGGTTGGGGTGGGAAAACACCAACTCTAGAAGCATTTCAAGTATATTACCTTCCCATTTGTATAAGAGTTGGCTGTGCTGGTGCAAGTCAAGACTCTCACAAAATGAAGGTTTGATTACTTTAATGACACATCAATTCCTCGTATAAAGAGCAAAGCTCTTCTCTCTCCCATGCCAATATTTCTTTTGGAGTACGATGGCAGCTGCTAGCGTTAGATCCCAGATTGCAGCCAAAGAAACAACTGAGTGACTTGGGAGTCTCCCACAGGGCAATCCATAAACCTGCAAGTCCTTCTCCCACCCCCACAGTAAAATGGAATTGAATGTTATGTTCATTGTCTCACATTTCATACTAGAACGGCGTATATTGGAATAGCAAAATCTATATTTGGCAATACCCCTTGTACTATTATTATCCGCACAGTGAAGATGGGAGGCAGAGTTGGGTACTCACAGCCATGCAAAAGGCCTATTGCAGATTGAGAGAAGGAGCTAGGTCTGCCAAGCCCTGCACAAGTGGCCCAGTGATTGCAGGGCATTCTTTCCTCTCACTGTTGGAGTGGTCTGCAAAAAGCATGGTGAGCCAAAGTCCCAGGGAACACACCATTTTTTCTGACAAGTCTTCACAGAGCTCATCCTCAAACTCTTTTACTTTTTCTTCTCCAAAAGGGTAGAATGAAAATGAGAGGGGAAGCTTTACTGTAGAGCAGCTTTTTTTTTTTTTTAACAATTTTGGGTAGTGCTTTGGTGCTCTTCTTTTCCCTCATTCCCTAGAAGGAGGGGAAAAATTACTGAAGAAAGCCTAAATTCTCTTGAATAGTCCGTAAAGTGTGATTTATGTTGGAGCTGTAAACCTGATGTTTAAATGGGTCCTTGTTTTATTTTCCGCAGGTCTTTGCCCTCACCATGTCAAGGAGCGTTAATGATGTGTTCCCTCTCCACTGCATTCCCCACCTGTCATATTGCTAGGGTCTAACTACAGAATGAACATAGCAGCTGTGTTTAATGCCCTGCTCGTGTCTGTCCTTGCTGCTGTGCTGTGGAAATACATCAAACTGCGAGAGCATGTCTTCATGGTCGAGGAGGAGTTGGTCCTCACACGTCAGTCTCAGGAACTCTCTCAGGCTCAGATCGACTACCATGCAGCTCTCCAGGCACTGGTGGAGGACGGTACCAGGATGGTGTGCACTGGCAGGATGCACACCGACCGCATCTGCCGCTTTGAGTCCCTCTGCTACTCTACTGAGGCTGAAGAGTTCATCTACTTTCACAGCAACTCCTCGGTCATGCTGCCCAACCTGGGGTCCCGGAGATTCCAGCCGGCCCTGCTCGACCTCTCCTCCGTGGAAGATCACAACACTCAGTACTTCAACTTTGTGGAGCTTCCAGCTGCTGCGCTGAAATTTATGCCAAAGCCAGTCTTTGTGCCTGATGTGGCGCTGATTGCTAACAGGTTCAACCCAGACAACCTGATGCATGTCTTTCATGACGACCTCCTCCCCATTTATTACACCATGCAGCAGTTCTCTGATTTAGATCTGGAGGCACGGCTCTTCTTCATGGAAGGGTGGAGTGAAGGTGTTCACTTTGACCTCTACAAGTTACTGAGTAACAAGCAGCCGCTCCTCAGGGAGCAGCTTAAAACCCTGGGCAGGCTCCTCTGCTTTACCAAATCATACGTGGGACTGTCTAAAATCACCACCTGGTACCAGTACGGATTTGTTCAGCCACAAGGGCCGAAGGCTAACATCCTGGTTTCTGGTAACGAGATCAGGCAGTTCACCAAATTCATGATGTACAAGCTGAACATCAGCTTGGAGGAAAGCTCCAGTGAGGAGTACATCGTAGTGTTCAGTCGAACAATCAACAGACTTATCCTAAATGAGGCAGAACTAATCCTGGCTCTTGCTCAGGAGTTTCAGATGAAAACCATTACTGTCTCTCTAGAGGAGCATTCATTTTCTGACATCGTCCGGTTGATCAGCAATGCGTCCATGCTGGTCAGCATGCATGGGGCCCAATTAGTCATGTCTCTCTTCTTGCCAAGAGGTGCCACAGTGGTGGAGCTCTTCCCTTATGCTATCAACCCTGAACACTATACCCCTTACAAAACCCTGGCAACCCTTCCTGGCATGGACCTGCAGTACATTGCCTGGCAGAACACTGACAGGGAAGACACCGTTACCTACCCAGACAGACCCTGGGATCAGGGTGGGATTGCTCACCTGGACAAAGCTGAGCAAGAGCGCATTATTAAGAGCACAGAGGTGCCACGGCACCTCTGCTGCCGCAACCCTGAGTGGCTGTTCCGTGCCTACCAGGACACAAAGGTGAACATCCCTTCACTCATCCATGTGATCAGGCAGACTGTGAAATCTAAGCCTGGACCCAAGAAGCAGAAGTGGCCTGGTAGCCTCTACCCTGGCAAAGTGAGGGATGCCAAGTGTCAAGCCTCTGTCCAGGGCACAAGCGAAGCTAAACTTGTCGTGTCCTGGCAGATTCCCTGGAACCTGAAGTATCTCAAGGTCAGAGAAGTGAAATATGAAGTGTGGATACAAGAGCAAGGGGAAAACACTTACATGCCTTATATATTGTCCCATCAGAATCATACCTTCTCAGAAAACATTAAGCCCTTCACGATATACCTGGTGTGGATACGCTGCATCTTCAACAAAAATCTCCTGGGACCTTTTGCAGATGTGCTCTTGTGTAGTACATAACCTGTTGCACTACCTGTACAGTTCTAACCTGCTCTCCACTCTATCTGTGGTTTAAAACTTCTTGTCTTGTAGTTTGTAGAGGGCCGAAGAGGACTAGACTGTACCAATGCCTAAGTGTCCATTTTATTGCACTCCATGTGTGTTCTTTAAATGGTATTTATTTCCAGTGAGTGGTAAAAAAAAAACCCAACAAAAACAACACAAAAAAAACCAAGAAACCTCTGTGTTCTTCAGAGTAACTTCCAGAAATTAAATTACATGCTGAATACATGTAATTGAAAACAGAATGGAAGTGAATTGTGTGTACCTTGGTCGTGATTTAAATTTGTTTCTGTTGTGTGGTGAGTATTTAAGCACAGCATTAAACTGCAGTTAATTCCATGGCTAGGTGGGCAATTCTCATCAGCTTTTCCTTGTAAGTTATTTTTTTCAGAAACTTTGACTGTAACTTTGAGTTCAAGTTTTGGTACGAGAGCCTTCATTAAACTGCTGTAAACCTCCTTGATTTTTTTTCTCCTTGATCTTTTTTTTTTTTGCTTTTTATTTGTCATAATCGTTATTGTGATAGATTTATCTATTGCTGTCATAAAATGTGTATATGGGTAGCTTTATATTTTTCATATTTTGGCTGAAGAGAATGAGACTACAGTGTCAGCTTCATGTTTAAAATCAGATTTTACTGCACCCCAATAGCAAAAGGCTGAAGTAGCAGATAGGAGATAAAGGGGTTGGAGCGGATAAAATAATTTACTGTGTTTTAAGATGTTTTCATTTTGTGAGTTAGGTCGGTGGGAAAGGAAGGGGGTGGTTCAGAAGGGGTGAAGGAGGAGACATTGCACTTACAGCAAGCTACTCGAGAGAATCCTTTTTTGTGTGTGTTTGATGAGAATGATCTGTTGATAATAGCTTTCTAACAGGTGCATGCTTTGCTAAGTAGTAGGGAGGTGGTCACAAAGGGAAGCTTTCTGGGCACGGCTTTTCTTGGATGTTGGTGGGAGGAAGCGGAGTCAGGCAGGGGACATGTAGGTGGCTGCCATGGCATTGGGCTGGGCAGAGTGCGTGGCAGGGGTGGGGCTGATGATACTCACACCTCTGTTGCTCCGGTGAGGGGAGTAGTTTATTCTGGACTTGCACTCATTTTCCCCGAGATCAGAATCTGACTTCACTGCTGGGGTAACACACTGACTACTTAGGACCTGATCCTGCACAGTTCTCCTTTAGGTGGAGACCCTAAATTATATGCTGTCTTTGAAAAACAGCTCTGTACAGCCCTTTGGGAAGAGAGGAGAAAAGGGGCAGGAGCGTGAGACGTTTCCATGATGGATGTTAGCATCCTCCATAGTTTATAACCAGTGTTAAAGCATTAGGAAAAGTGCTTGCTTCTCCTCTCCCTTCCTGGTCCCCACCATCCTCCTGAGGTCTGGATGGATATTTGAACAGCTGGATAAATGGCTTGCTTTCTGAGTGATGGGCTGATAGATGAGCATCTCAAGGCAGGATTATAATACAATTTCAGAGGGGTGGGGTGAGAAAAACACTGCTGTACAAATCAGACGAGAAACGGGAGGGTTGAAAAATGAGTGAAGCATCACAGTACAGCATTGGACCTTCAGGCAAGTGCTACTTCTGTATATTCATTTTCATTATGTTTCTCTCTGTTCCCAAACATGAATATGATTTAAAGGGCAGGGGGAACCAGAACAGGAATCCCAGCGCAGAGTCTGTGTTTGCTTTTGCGTTGTAGCCTTGCTAACTAATAATTTTTGCCTTGGTATTTTGAAGAGGCACGTGAATACTCCTACTGTTGCTTTCTTAGGACAAAATGGGCTTCTTGCTGGAGTATCTGGAGCTGTGCCCCAAAGTCTCCATGTAGCTGCATATCACAAGCGGCATACGTCAGAGCTGAGGTGAGAAAAAACTTCCGTGAGGCAGGCTGTTGAGGGAAGCCACTGGGACCTGTCGCTCCCCAGGACCTCACTGGCTGAATAGCTCCCCCTCACAGAAGGGTTTTGCAGCAATCTCACACCCCCACATCCATTCAAACTGAAGGTAGCCCTGTGGTCAGTGGCCATCCTCCTGCTGGCTGTTGCAAGGGTAGTAATGTTGACACCCTACAAAGCTGATACCGAGTGAGTCTTCAGACAGCTGATATTTAGTCAGCATTCACTTTGCATCAGTTCTCTTCTGATTTGTGAGTTGCTAACCACCATTTGTCTGGGGCAGGGTGTGGGTCTGTGTGTTGCTTTCCTGCCTGCTTTTCTCCATGCCTACTGTAGCAGTCCTTTGCCTGTAATTTGTGGACCACCCCATTTCACTTAAAATTAGTTTCATATGATTGCAGATTTTCTAACATTTGCAGATTGGTTACAGCGCATTAACTATTATATTCTCATATCCTAATGATTCTAATCAACAAAATTGGCTGCAGAGCAATGAAGTATCATCTGTGTGAGTTTCTGTGCTCTAACTCTAGTATGAAGCAGTCTCTTGCATTCAAAGACTCACTTTTTCCAGAAGATCATCAAATGTGCTTTCCAAAAATACTCATTCAGGTTCCGTCTTTCTCATCACATCAGTGCTATGAGTATTTTATGAGATGGCAACAAAATTAAAGGGGTTTTCCTTTTCAAATTCTGAGATAGCTGAACACTGAAGCTGTGATGGCGATGTTGCCATTTGCCTCCAGCACCTGCCCAGTGTAAGAATGTCTATACTGGAGCCTCGCTGCTATACCTGAATTCCTCCTCTGCCCGAGTACGCAGCACTGAGAGCGTGGGGCCCACCGCTGGCAGTCATAAATTGGGCACGGTAATGTTATGCTGATTTATGCTATCTTAAGAACTGCTCTGGAGTGCTAGCATCTTCCCCTAGTGAATTTTCTTTGCTTTTAGTAACTTTGTGATATTGGTGCTCTCCAGGCCCATTCCATTTTTCGCCCCTGATCCTCTGCTGTCCCATGGGCTGTTTGTTTTCCTTGCTTCACACGAATATCCTCTCACACAGCCTCCAGCCTTGATGTTTCAAGAAAACCTGGTGGGACTTTTCTCTGTCAATGCCAGTTAATCGATCAGAAGGGGAATGCTTGCCCGGCATTACTTGCAGTTTTGTCCTGTAATGAATACAGGCTCTCCATGCACAGGGGCTGAGGCTGCCTCTCTCACATGTGCAGGAAGGCAGGGCTCCAGCTGCGTTACTGTATTTCCAAAACAACTTATTCCTCAGGCAAGCTTATAGTGCTTCTTTTGATAAGTTGTATTGTGCAAGAGACTTGCACCTTCCACCATTGCATCATTTGGTTTTGCTCCCAAAGCAAATACATTAAGCTCTGTGGTGCTGCCTGGCCTCACTGTCCTGGAAGAAGAGAAATAGCTGGGATTAAATCCAAAACCCTCTGGGGGCAGCGCAGAATGCTAATAGCAAGCTGGTCTCAAACTCGCTGCTGCTGGGATTGGCCGTGTTTACGGAGATGGATCATCTAGGAGGATTTCCTCTGGCTGCAGTCTCATATCTCGTTTTAATTAGCCAAAGCGCAAGGAGCAGACGGCTGCTGCGGGAGGGCTGCTTACCAGCACGTACGAGGATGAGGAAGGACCGAGTGGAGCATTTACCAGCTTGCATGTGTGAGGTGCTAGAGCAGGAGCTGCAGGTCGTATGGTAACAGGGTTCCCGATGGGACGGGACTCCTGATGTTTGGTAGTGACTTTAATAGAGCCAGCACAATTGGTGCTGCTGTTACTTTCTCTTGCTTACAGCCCAAACCCTCAAAAACCATATCCAAGAATAGAAACATTTCTACAGAGGCTCAACTCCCGCCTGGCTTGGGTGTGTTTCTTGGGAAGGACGTGCTGCCACCGGGGCTGTGGAGAGTTGAGACTTACAGATGATGCGTGTCATCACTGGACAACCCCTTGCCCAACACAGTGGAAGACCAGTTGCTCTGAAGGTGCAGCCTGGAAGAGCGGGAAGCAGGTTAGAGTAGCACAAATTGTGGGCTGAAAAGCCAGTCAGACTGTCTCCAGGACTATTGGGTGGTGGGAGGGACTTGTTCCAAGCAGCCTAGCAGGTGGCATTGGGCGTGATGCACCTGTGGGAGCTCACACTGGAAAACTTCTAGAGCACTTGTTTGCCAGCTTCTTAGGAACCTAATACACTGGGAACTAATAATGAAATCCTTTTTTTTTTTTTTTTTTTTTTCCCCTTTGGTTTTATAGGTATATTTTAATAGTCCTTTTGAGATCACCTGTGTCCTGCCAATTGACTATCAGCATCCTCTGCATTGCTTTTAAACCCTTGTTCCAAGCAGGAATCGTCATCTACCTGATGGATACCGGCTTAGAGGTGGGTGTCCTGAGCTTGCTCCCTCAGCTGGGTGCAGCATGAAGACATCACTGAGCTATTGGCCAAGTGAGAAGCAGTGAGGATGGTGATTCCCTGTGAGCAATGTTATCATATGGGTAGAACCTGGCTCCTCCTGATCTCCCTCTGCACAGCCATTGGGGCATCTTAGGCCACCAGCTGATCACCTTCTCACCAGCTCCAGTGCTTATGCAGTGCACTTTAACCCTTGACAAGCTTGCAGAATCCTAAACCTCATCCAGAAAAAAACCATGCCTGTCATAAATTATTACTGGCTAGCTTTTGCTTAGCAAAATTATTCCACTTTTTTTTACTGGCCTTATGGATTTCTCTGGCTTTTGTCTTCTTTCTTCTCACACACTGCCTGTGGCTAGTAGGATCAAGCGGTGGTTGGCTGGCTGCAGCCCAGTCTGGTCACCCAGTATGGGTGTTACACCTCCAGAAAATGACTGGAAATATTTCATCAAAAGACTTGGGTTTGCAGAGTTCAAATTGAGATTTTTTATATCTTCTCCACTCCCCTGATTCTTTTAGGCAGATCCTTTTCTTAGGGAAATAATAATTCTTAAGAACAATTGCTTGGGATTTTTAAGAGCCACTGTGGAGGGAAAGAAAATAAAAAGGAAAAACCCTTTAAAAGACAGCTTAGGAAATATGTTTGCAGGAGAAACTGAACCATTTCTTAGGTGATTTCAGTGAGAAATAATGCAAAAGGCATTTTTTTGGCTTTATCACCCCAGTCTTCAACAACTAAATAACGTTACTCAAGGCAAGAGTATGACAGGAATATTTCTCAAAACTCTCTATTGATTTTTTTTAAAAATATTTTTTTATTCTTCCATTTCAGACCACCTTTTTGCCCCTGTCTAAGACTCTGCAAACCCACTGCTCCAGGTCTGTGGATGGCTTGTCCCAAGGCACCAGCACCTCACAGGATCCAAATTAAATTACGACAATTAGGAAATTATTTATGTTAAGACCCTGCAGGCTGTTGTGTAGATGGCTCTGAGGCAGAGCCACATTTACTGCAGGTGGGCTGGCAAGGTCTCTGAGCCTTTAACCTCTTTAGGGCAGAAGTTGGTTCATCTGAGCAGCAAGGAGGTAGCTGCTTTCTGGGATCTTTGGGTAAAAGGGACTCTATAAGCATGATATCATTTAGTTTATATTAAATAAAAGGGTAACTTCGACATCTTTATTGCTGTATCTTATCTGCTGAGCTGTATAAATAGCAGACTTATTTCTACAATATTTTTGCTTCTGTTGTCTGTGCGGTGTAAGGCAGGGTAGATTTAGTGGATAAAAGAGCACTTAATTTTTCCCTGCTGGACTTGGGGTAGGCACACTCTTGGAATGACTTTCAATGTGATGACTGACAGTCCATCTGTGCTGTGGGTGGTATGAGAAGCATCACCATCTGCATGTGTGTGAGGCACATCAATGTCCTTATGTAAAGAGAAGTCACCTCCCCCAGCATGTCCCCCCCTAAGGGGGCTTGAGCCAAACTCTCCGTGAGCACAGGGCTGGCTGCAGCGTAGCAAGCCAGTGCGAATTTGCACTGACTGAGGGCCTGGCCCTCCTTCTCACCCTCTCAAATCCTCCCTTCAGAACATGCTGATTACTAAATTAATTGTTGGCACATTCAAACAGATAAACCAAATAGCCTCCTGTTTGCTCGAAGTGACTTGGCAGCGATCATCACCCTTAAATTCTGCTTAGTCCTGCCATTTGAAAATGTGTTGCCTTTAAAATTTAATTGAGTTTCCCTTTGTTTGGTGTTTACTGAAACGGCTTGCTCGAATTGCCTGATTTACCTTCTGGGTTAGCCATGTCCCTGTATGCATAATGCAGCATCCACAGATGAACACGTTCAATTTAGCATCTCTCTTCCCTGTCCTAGAGACTCCCTGTTCCTTTGGCCTTCCTTACTTTGAAGTTATTCTGGTCCCTAGCAATAGCGGTCGCATCCTCCGGCTTAGCCAGTGTGGGGGTGAGGTGGACGGAGGTCTGTATGGCCAGTCTGCAGGCATGCCGTCACCAGCAGCAAAGTCATTTTCCCACTGCGTGTGGATTTCCCAAGTGTTTTCCTGTGGATGTTTCTATCAGCGTGATGTTTCCTTGATGAGTTGGTTCCTCCTGCGCCTTTAATCCACCTAGCAAAAGCCTGCTGGCTCCCTGGTATCGTCCACACGCAGGTACTGAGATGGCAGCTGCTGTGTGGACTCTGATGGATCTCTTGCTTTGGGGTGATTTTTCACCAGTGTTGAAAAAAACAGAGCCGAATACTGGCCCTTCCCTACCCTTCAGCCCCAGAGGCCAAGAACTGTGTGTGCCCAGCGTGTCCCCACGGGCTCCTTGGAGGGTGGGAGTGCCTTCCCAGCAGACACAAGTGGCAGGCTTATGGGAGCGCAGAGCCATACCTGCTGCCTGGTGCCCCCCCTGCCCTGCCGCGGGGGACCTGCCTGGAGGCAGAGAGGAGTGGGGGCTGGTGGCAGCACCCTGTGTCTCCATCCCACCCAGGTGCAACAGGGCCTGGGCTGGCTGGAGGCATTTCTCCCTGTATTTTGCTTTTCCTGACTTAGCTACCATATGGGCATGGGGTGGAGCTGTGCAAGTTGGCTCGGGCAGCCCCTTCACCTCCGTCCCCCTCACCTTTTGATGTATGATGCCCATTTCTCCTCATTTGAGAAAGCTTTAATACTTGGTTTATGTACCCAACAATGTCCCTTCCCCCCAACACCAATTTATGGCTCAAGGAAAAAGACTTTCTGTAATGACTCAGCAAGGACCACATAGCATCCTGGTGCTCTTGCATGTCTTACTGGTGGTAAGGTGTGACAGTCTTTGATTAGGAAGCAGAGGTTCAGGCTGCTGCTCAAGCTGACCAGCGGGATAGGGAGACTGATGGCCATCTGGCCAACGCTTTTAGGAAATGTGGCTAGTTTTTTTATGGGATTCTCACTGCAAGAAGCATGGAGGAGAGGGAGGCAGTGCATGGGGCACTGCTGTCTGGGGTGACTTACTGGAGAGTCTCCCATTTTTTAGGTGAGAGACCAGTGGTGGGCTACAGGTCCAAGCCATCAGTTTTAGCTAGGGACTCTCAGATTTGCTGTTTGTACAACCCTCTTCCCAGTCCTGCTTCTCTGTTTCAAGGTTTTATATCATTCTCCGTTACTTTGTTCTTTTTATCGCCACTTCTCTAGACTACATCTTCTGTTTTGCCATCAGAAGATGGAAAATTTGAGCTGGACTTTGGGCAGGGGAGAGCAGGGGTGAGAGCTCCATGGGAAAACACCAGCGTGTCTCCAGCCATGACCAGGAAGCCCCTGACAGCATCACTTGTGCAGCCTGATGGAAGACAAGTGCAGCCCTCTACATTTCATAAGCATCTTTAAACATTTTTTTTCTATTTCCTTCTGACAGAGAAAGGTGCTTTCCTCCATGCACGAATACCTTTCAGTTTCAGAGCCAGACAACTGTGAAAAATCTCTTTCCTTACTTCTTCCTCCAAATTCCTCCCTCAGGATTATGACGGTGCTTCAGAGGAGCAATTTTAAATGCATTTTGCTTGAGGGGAGAACAGGATTCAGTTTGGGAACATTGTCTGGGAGTAAAGGTTTCAGGTGCTTTGGGTTCTTGTTCTTTTTCTACCTCCCAGCTGCTAAATATTGGCCAGGAGGTGACTCTGCAGGACGTCCTCTGGTTAATGCTGATGTCTGGAAGATGCAGTCTCCTTGGAAAAGGAGGACAAGGAGACATCTCTTCTGCAGCTCCAAGGGGCCAGACACTGCGGTCACGTATCCCAGCTGCTTCTGTGAGAAACGCTTTAGAATCATGGAATCAATTAGGTTGGAAAAGACCTTTAAGATCGTAAAGGCCAACCATTAACCCAGGACTGCCAAGTCCACCCCTAAACCATGTCCCTAAGCACCACATCTATGCATTTTTTTTAAACACCTCCAGGGATGGTGATTCCACCACCTCCCTGGGCAGCCTGTTCCAGTGCTTGACCACCCTTTCCGTGAAGAAATTTGTCCTGATATCCAATCTAAACTTCCCCTGATGCAACTTGAGGCTGTTTCCTCATTTCCTGTTCCTTGTTATCTGGCAGAAGAGACCGACCCCCACCTGCCTACAGCCTCCTGTCAGGGAGCTGTAGGAAGCAATAAGGTCCCCCTGAGTCTCCTCATCTCCAGACTAAACAAACTTTGTTTCTTTGACAACTTTTCCTCCCTCCCTCTGCAAAAAAAGAGAAAGGTCTATTTGGGACACAATCACTTTTTAGTTGAAAAATCTAAATTCCAGTGCTAGGTTCCCATTAAAAAGTAGTTTTGAAACAATTTTCAACAATTCCTTAGGGGTTAAAGGGTGTTTTCTGATTAAATGGTGGTTTATCTAGATCATTTTCCTTTTCTCAGGCTACAGGAAGGTCTGGGGAACCCGTGGGGCTGACCTGAGGGCCCCTGCCTGCCGTGCAGAATTTTTGGTGGACATCTCAGGGCAGCCTTTTCCTTCCAAAGCTGCGCTGCAAAGCTTCATTCTCTATATTGCATGTTCCCCTTCTAGGTGCCATTGCCTTTCTGAGTAAGGACCTAATTTAAGTGTCTTCTCCTTCAGAAAGACAGGATTTCTTATGGCCCAGGTTCAGGAGATCTCTAGCCAGCAGCTTATACTTACTGTAGCCGTGGTGTAGGCGAGGGTGGTGGGTATGTAACACCAGGCTGCTGGTGGGCATAGCTGCCTGTGTGGGTCTTCCCAAGGCAAGCACCACTGGTCTTACCCTGCTCCTGCTGAGCTTATCCTTATCTCATAAAAAGCAAGAGCAGAGGATATCGATGGACAGTGTGATGCATCCTCATCAGTAGCTCACATAAGCTGCCTAGGTAAGCATCGCACACAAGCAAGCCACCCAGGTCTAGGCAAGGATTTTGGCTCTGCTTTCTCAGCTCTCTTTCAAAGCAATAACATTTTGGGGGGAAAAATCCACAAAATTACCCACACAGAGCAATAGTGCCCCTCGGCTTGTGCTGCTCCAGGCCAGATAAGCCATTTATCTGGAAATGCTGTCTGCTTGGTAGAAATAAAAAGAACCCCATAAGGCCAATCCCATATAATCTGTAGGAAAATATTACCACCATCAGGTGATGAACAGCTTCAGGAGCAAGCAAATATGCCTGAACCCAACCAGGTGCAGTCAGTGCATCCAACTGCAACTCCAGGGAGCTTTTCCCTTTTTTCCCCTGTTCTGGTTTCATAGCTTTTTTTCATACCCTTTGCCTTCATGTAAACAACCACACAGGTTGCAGAGGAATAAACAAAAATCAGGTCCCTGAATGCAGCTGCTTACTGGGAAAAAGGCCAAGGCAGAGAGCCGTGAAATACATGTACAGTTTTTCTGGGGCTGTGAAATAGGAGGTGGGGGGGTGGGGTGGGGTGTCCTACTGCCTGGGCTGCCCTGGGAGCGTACTTACCTGTACACAGATTTACAGCAGAAGGGGAAATCTGAAAGTGGCTATAAAAGGGACCCATTTATTGCTTAACTCTGAAGCTCTCTGACTCACAGGGGAATGCATCCCTTGCCACGGAATCAAAACAGGCTCAAACCACATTTTTTTAGGCTGACCTTTTACAGCTCTGAAAGGAAACACTCCAAAAATGCAAACTATCTGTGAATGCAAACTAACCATAAATCAACAGCCTGAAGCAGAGGCAACAAGAAACGTAAAACCAGTGCCATTTATTTTAATAGGTTTTGTCCATTTCCATTTAAAGAGTTTAAATAACCATGCTGGTACCCCTAACAGAAGCTCCCGCCTGATGTGCGTCTGCCACTACCCCAGCCCAGCTCTCCAGCTAACAAGAGCTCCAGGTACTTCAGACCTTGATGTACAGGGTTTCCCTTGATGTCCTGCCTACTGAAAGCCACAGCCCTGCAGCACGCCAAGCGACCAGGCTCCAGGCTGCTTCACTGAGCTAGATTTAGTCGCTCAAGACCAAGTGTTGCTGAGAACGAGCTGCCCATCATTCACTTGGAGGTGCGGCTCAGGGTAATTAATTTCCCAATTTAGCTAAGAAGGCAGCTCTAACCCTGCCAGGCTGGGAGCCCATGTGTGATGGCAGGGCTGCAAAGTAAAACACGTCTGTTTCCAGTGGGCTCGCTCTGTTGTCCCATTATCCAAGCTGCATCTGTGGTGACACCGGGGTGATGCTCCAGGGCTGAAGCTGGGGAAAGGCAGAGGTCTGGCACGTGGTGGTGGTTGTCAACTGGCATCCCTCACCAAGCCCCCCAGGCCACCTTGTCCCTGAGCCACGAGCTGTTTTCTCCTCAGTTAACTCAGCACAACAGTTCCAGCTGGTCCCGAGCCATCATAACTAATGCTGCGTCTTTCCCGTTTCTCTCCAGCTTTCAGACTCATGCCCATGCTCCTGCCAGCTATCATCAGCCACCCTCCTGGTGCCAGCAGATCAGCAGCAAGGGGGAAGGACCAAGGGGGCTGCCAGGAGATAGATGCAAAAAAGGAGTGTCCCTCTGATGAAAAGACTCTCAGAGAGATGCCCTTGGAGGTTTCCAGGAGGCCAGTCCCTAGGCTTTGTGTTTCAGATGCCCAAGCAGCCAAGGAGAACAGCACACACCACCCCTGGTGCTGGAAAACATGATGCTTTGGGACTGGGCTTCTGCCATGCAGATTCTCCATGGTCTGCTCCTCTGCTTCCTCCTCCTTTCACCAAACCAAGCAAGCCGGCTGTCAGCCTGAGCAAAGGAGAATCAGAAATTTTCAGTGACATGTAGTCAGGGAACATGCACACTCTCCTTTCCACTGTGCAAAATGGCACATGCTGCCTGGCCGAGCATAGCACGTACCCTCCTTCCACCACCCCTCTGAGCCCACTTTGAGAGCGCTGGGACTGTGAGCCCCGGGCAAACCCCTTTGTGCAGCCCAGCTGTGCACCAGGAGCCCACAGCGGTGCAAGGCCTGGCTTTGCCAGGTCTGGATTGGGATGGTGCATCACCTCCCACCTCAAAAATGGGATTAAAGTTTGCACTTGGTATCACAAGACTCTCTGCATCTGGTGGCAGCTTTCCTGTCCTCTCCCGCGGTTTACTGGCCACGCCGCAGGGCTGTGGAGCAGCACAAGCAATACGCAGCGTGGCCTGCGGGCATGCTGGCCTCGCTGCCCATTTATCAGTTGTCTCCTCCCCAAGGCATGGTCCAGGCTCTCCATCCAGAGAGAGGATCTCTGCCACACGGGAGAGTTACCTCAAAGGAGCTGCATGTCCCCCTCTATTCTCCATCTTTACTTTCTTTCCTCCCATCTTCAGAGACCACGCAAGAGCAAAGGGCACCACCAAAGCGTTTCATTTGTGGAGCAGAGGCTGCATTTTGCCCCTGTATAGCTAAAACGTGGATAAAGGTTGTCTAAACGCATGATGCACCTGGAGCTGACAACTGCTTGATGACTCCTCTGCAGGAGACCAAAGACCTGATTTTTAACTGCCGGGTTTTAGGTGAAATATTTTGATCCACCCAATGGCAAAGAGCAAGCCCTCCAACCCCTGGCTCTTCCCAGGCAAATTGAGAAAATCCCTGTATTCTTCTCGTGTTTGGGGGGGCTGGCATTTCGACATCAATTTCAATGCTTGAATTTAAGGTTCACTTCGGCATTGACTTGCTGGGATTTTACTGGGGCTGAAAGGCAGAGGCTGTATTTTATTAGCTGTTCCTTTACCCTGAAGAGAACACTTATTGTTTATTAGTTTAAGAGAAGTACAAAGGATATATTGAGTTCTTGTTTAGTAACTTCCCTCAGTGCTCCAACACAGCCAGCGGTTTAATCCCAGCACAGGGTCCTCTCCAGAGTGGGAGAGGATCCCTAAACCATGGGAATGTATTTGAAGAAACCCCATGCAACAAACCTCCATCTCCCTGGATAAAAGCGATGGGCAGGAGGAACCAGTGACAGTGGCAGAGGGGCTGCGGATGCAGGCGGGGGGGGGTTGCCTTGCAGGCTGATGACCAGCAGCAGGGTGAAATGAGAACAAGTGGAGTGTCAAATAATTTTGACTAATAGCTGACTACATAAAAAAACACTCTAGGTCTCCTCATGGATAATTCAGAAGCAGAAATAAAATGTTCGCTGGGAACAGCTCGCCTTGTTCTTCACAGTCTTGTGTATCTTGTGTATGTCGTCACATTAAAAGCAACATGAAAATTTAGTTGTCCCCATGTGCTCAGCACAGGTATGTCTATAAAATCCAAGGAAAATGAGCTGTGAAGAGATAAAGAGCTTTTAAAAGAGAAATGCTTTACAGGAGGGGAAATTTCAGCGTTAGAAACACATCCAGCAGATACTTCTTCTCTCAGTTTAGTTATGTTTTAAAATTTATTTGTTATGGGAGGGGTGAAGCTGGACCCAAGCTATTAATCCAAATCAGAGGGAGAGTGTTCAGCTGAGAAATATTTTCCTAACTGCCAAACCTGCCCCAACGTGTAGGAAAGCTGTTTTCCCACTCATGTAGTTGGTTGTAGCTGTACTTTGTGTCTCAAGGGACCTATGATTATTTTATTTCTCAGCAGGGTTCAACCTTTAAATCCTCTTCCTTTGCAGAAGGAGAAAGAAGGGAGAAATGACAGTGCTTGTGAGAAGGGCCACAAGTGAAGAATCTCATGGAAGGTTGTAGGACAAAGCCAGCCTCGGTGATGGCTCCCTGGGCTCCAGCAAGGTTGTGCCGGGATTGCCCCGGACGGCTCTTTTGCTGTGGGATTGCTCCGTGCTTTCAGATACAGCTGGAGATCAGAGCTCGGAAACAAAACCTCCCTCTGTTCGACCCCTCAGCAAACCCTGTGAAGTCCTCCTGGGTTGAGACCCCAGGCCACCAGCTTTGCCCCCTCCTCTGCTCAGAACTCAGTGGCCCCTTTACCCATGCCATCCAAGAAGCAGAGACCAAGCGGAGGCTGGCTGGTGCCGGTTGTCTCTCTCCAACACATCGTCTCCAGCTTTGGGGTCGTCTGCCAGCCCGTAGGGACCCTGGTTGGAACCTGGGGGCCACGAGAGCTCAGTGACAGCCACAAGGCCGGGCAGGGACTGCTCTCCCCAAGAGCAAAAGAAGCATGAAGCATGACAGGCACGTGGGTGGTGGTGGGATCCCCGCACCTCCGAAGGGAGGCTGAGCTCCAGGGCCTCACACCGCATGGTACCTGGCAGCAGCAGCTATTTTGGGGGGAGAGTGGGGGTAAAGAAGACTAATAAGGCTTGAATGGAAATGTTTGTTTTGCCCCTTGCCCCTGGATTTTAATTTCTTTGATCCATCTAGCAAGGCTGTAACAGGCTCATTAGAAACCAGCTCAATAATCAGTTTAATCCGTGCTCTCCTTCGGTCCCCTGAAAAAGGGGGTGTCCTGCCTTCTCCCCACCCCTATCTCCATAACCACTAGCTATATAACAGAGGTGGGTTTTTTTAATGTTTAGGTTAGGTTAATTATTTTGAAAATATTTATTCATGACGCATCTGTTGGTAAAGGTGCCTCGCCAGGTTGTTGGTGGAATAAGTGATCGAATCTTTATGGGAAGAGAAGGGGAATATTTTCTTTTCCTGGACAGTGTCTGTGCTGGCTGAAATGCATCCCAGCACTGTGGAGGGCTTGCACAGTCAGGGCAGTCTGTAAACCAGCAGAGGCTGTGCTCTCCCCCTTAGCTGTGTACCGCACTACCTACCCCTCATCAGCACATTTGTACAAATTTGTTTTGATGCCCTTAGTTCCAGAAGCTGCCCATCAGACACCTTGTGCCAGCCTTGTGAGCCCTACCCAAACCTTCAGAGAGCTCCATGACAAGTACCTCCATGGAGATGTCCTGCAAACAGCCCTCTGGGGGGTGTGTGGGGCTGGGTGGGGGTGGGGGTGTGTGCATTTCTTTAAGTGATTCCCCATTAAATGGCTTCCATACAAGGCATACTGATTTTGCACCCTCCACCCCATCTAATTAACTTTTGGCCCAGCTGCAACTGCAGCTGCAAAATGAATGATGGCTGCCCCCACCAGTGTGAATCAAGGTTGCAGGTTTGCTTCTGCTGCACATCAGAAGATGCTAACGTGAGGCACCTTTCCTCTGTACCCTTTCAAAAGCTTAAACTCTAATGGCATTGGATTAAAAAAAGTAATGGATTGGATCACTGTAACTGTTAGACCATTCTCAGCCTGTTTGCCTCCTGTCTCATGCGTCATTTCCTTCCTTGCTGGAGTTTTGCATTTGGATGAGCTGACAGGACTTGACTTTTATCAGGATACAACCAAGCTAACCACCCTCTTGCGATTTAACGATAAGCGATCCAGAAGGATGCATTTCTCTCGTGTAAAATGGCAGAGGTGAGTGAGCTGCAGGCCGGCTGCAGGGAGCCATCCTGCCTGGCAAATTCCTGTGGCAGGGATGGATGAGAAGGAGCAGAGGTTTGTCTCAAAGCTTCCAGAGGGTAATACTGGGCTGTGCCTGCTCTGCCCCTGCAGGTACTTCTGTAGGGGTCAAAACTTGGCCGTGCCAATTAATGAGTAACCACACTTTTAGAAGCCTCACTAAGATATTTTTTTAAAAATAAGTCCATAGAGGATGTAGATAGGAGAGCTGTATCTCCCTGTGGGTAAGGTGTGATCAGCCTTGTCATTGGTGCTCAGGAGGTACTGTCTTTGTAATAAACCAATATGATTTAATGGTATTGTATTCCCCTGTATTTCATACAGAGAAGAAGAAAACAAATTATTGATTCTTTACTCACAAAGAGGTAGCTTTGCAGCCTCCCTGTAATACCAGCAATGATTTTTCAACATATAATGACTAAAAAGAAGGGATAAAGACAGTTCACCATACTTTTGAGCATCCGCGGCAGCCCATTTTATTATTATAGGAATACACCATTTGTCTTCTAGAATTGTATAAGGGCTGTACGAGATCGAGCAAAGTCTGACCTCCTGCCATTTCTCTCCCTGACTTTCTCCTCCACTGCCTACTGTAACCCACCGCAGCACCCGGCAGCCCTTGAAACAAATACGTTATCTGCCAAACAAGCCCGCAGCTGGTACGAATCAGCCTGCTGACAGCAGCGGAGGAGATGTCAACACCGACACCAGCATCTCTGCAATCTGTTGCTTTGGTTTTAATGGAGCAAAACCAGGTCTTAGAGGTGCCCCTGTCTGTCCCAGCTCAAAGGTGTCCTTTTCAAAGGAGCCCCCCTGCCCGTGCTGGATGCAGATATGCTGCAGTGTGAGCGCTTTGGGCAGGGAGATCAGCCGGGAGGTGAAAACCAGATCTGCACTTACCTGATTAATGTAGGCATGGCTTAAGTCACTTTCCACCATCCGCCAGGAAATCTGTGAGATGGGGAGAAAATTGAATTTCAGTCTCCCCAGTATGAAGCTGGAGGCCTAATCACTAGCCCATCTCAGAAATGTAAATTTTGCAAACCTGGTTTGCAGCACACAGCAGGAAACAGCCTTCTCCCCAAGATAATTAAAATCTGATTTATGAGGCACGGTGGACAGATGGCATCTGGTTTTTGCAGTCAGTGGTCCCTACAGAATAGAAGAGGCAAACTTCAAGGCCATAGCTCTGCAAAAACAGAGAAATAACTTTATTGCCCATGTCCACGCAGGACACTCCCACCATGCCAGGGCTTGAATCTACCAGCCCAACGTGTATCTGCTTTCCCCCTTCCTCTGCCTCTCAGCACCCAAGTGTTCCCTATTTCCCAGTCCTTTCACTGCCCCAAATCCCCTACAGCTAGTGTGAGGGCAGGCAAAGAGGTGCGTGAAAGCAATTAAACTAGTCAGTGCCTGGCTGCTTTGTGGAGCGTGCAAGAGGCAGCTCCAGCACACAGGGGCAGGGAAGCAATAACGCTTCGGGCATAAAAAACCACAGTCTCTACCAAGAGCAATCAAAACGCCTCGGGAAGATGAGGGTTTTTTAGAAGGACATGTGCAAAAGCAGCACCAGGTGAGAGAGGCAGGGAAGGACTGAGCAGCCTCTCCCTTTGCACAGCCCAGGAGAAGGCTGGCGCAGAGCCCCAGAGAGCAGAGCCAAGCTGCCCACCTGGGTGCCACTGGCACAGAGGCACTTATGTTTTGGGGGCTTTTTTTTCCCACCTCTTAAACCGTGATGAGGCTTGAAAAGTCCATGCCCAGCTGAAGCCGAGAGAGCTCCCACATGTGTTCCTTGTTTTCCTTTTGAGTAAGAGAAGGAGAAGTGAAGGCAGGGAAGAGACTGTAGTTGGTATGGGACCAAGATGTAAAAAAGAGGTGTCACACAGGGACATGCCAGGCCCTGAGATGATAACTGGTGGTGACCCAGAGCATGGGGCTGCAGCGAAGCCCCTGTGCAAGGCTGAGCAGGCAGACTGCCCTTCAGAGACAGGACAGCCCGGGTTGGGTGCATTGTGTGGTGCAGTGCTAGGGAGGCTGGTTTCTGATGCCTGGCAGCGAGGGCGGTGGGTGCTGCACCTTCTGGTCCCACTGTGGTGAGGGTGGTCAGCCTATGGCCAAGGTGATACAATTTTGGCTGCAGGCGGGGCAGGAGCCTGGGATTTACCTGGCAATGGAGGGGGTAGTCTCATTGCTGCGGGGACCACAGCAGAGGCCTTTGACTCAGGTTTTTCTTCTTGTGCTAAAAATACCAGGTTTTGCCAGGGGAAATTGAGTGTCCAAGGACACCTCCAGATCACAAATGATAAGCTCAGACATGTTACCCTAATACTTTCTTCTTACGCATCTGCTCACACAGGCTGCCTGCTCTCAACACTCTGTTCTTCCCTCTTATTTCTCTCTCCAAGTCCCTTCAAAGGAAGATTAAGCAGCAGGACTTTCTCGTGTCCTAATCCCGTCTTTGTGGAGGCAGAAAGCCGGACAAATATCACCTCATTGCTGCTGTCAAAAGGCTTATTTGAGTGCAGTCAAAGTACACAGCTCCCAGGTGGTGCCGGCATCCCCAAGGAGCTGATGGGGGACTTTGATGACACAAGGGCTGGTGGCACCATGTGCCCCAAGCCACCTCTGTGAAATAGGGCTGGCCCCAGCATCACCCAGAGGAGTAGCTTGACAGGCAGGGTGGCCACCTCATCTGCCCCGTGAGTTGTCTCCTCTCTGTGTAAATCCCCAGGCAAGACTACTCCGGCTGCTTTCACTCCTCACAGCTGTTGCCTGCCTCAGCCCAAATTTGTGGCTGAGTGAGGGACAATGAGGGAGGTTACATTTCTTGCCCAGAAGTCTCTCAGCTGCCCTGAGCTCATCTCTGAAATCTTAAATGCTGTTTGCTCAGGAACAGCCATGTTTGATCAGATTTGGCCATGGATAACAACGGAGTTGTGGAATGGCAGCCAAAGGGTTTCCTAAAGCTGCTTCCTAAGCCTCGGGACCGCAGCAAAGCAGCTGGGCAGATAAGCTGGTCTTGTTCCAGCAAGGCATCCCTCTCCAATCTGCCCCAAAGTCCCCTCTCAGCTCAGTGCTGACCTAACCTGTCTGTTCTGCACACGCATTTTGCACACCACTGCTCCCCCTCACTCCAAATTGAGGAAAACCACACTTAATTGCCTTAAATAGAATATAATCACCACTTCCCTACTCCCAGGCTAATTACTGTGGGCAAGGAGCAGAACTGGCAGACCCTGGTGAACTGAACTAAAACATTAAAGAAGATTTGTCTCAGTTGTGGCAAATCTCAGCCTCCTGGTATCCTGCTGGCACATGGATGCACTTCCTAGATGCCCAAATCTGCTGCTCAGCTTGATAGATCCCCTTTCTTCAAGATTTAACTCAGAGGAGCCAAGAACTTGTTTCAGGAAAGGGTCAAGGCAATAAATCCCAGACTGTTTATGCACATAAACAGCCCTGGGACATAGCACGCTTTTCTGACTCTGAGCCTTTTCTGATGCAGCCAGAATGGGCTATTAAACACAACACCTGCAAAAATACAGCAACACTTGCAGCGTAGCCGGTGTCACTGTATCTGCTAGCCTCATCCTGCAATAAAAACTCCATCCCTGCTCAGATATGGCCAAAAATGAAATCCAGCAGAGCAAAACTCATTTGAAAAGGATTGGAATAGGCAACCCTGTACTTCCTTGAGTAGAGAGCTTGGCCGGCAGCACCGTGGAGCCACACTTGCTCCCCCCACCCTCAGGGAAATATCCCTTGTGTGGACATGTCCTATCCCATTTCTGTGCAGAGCTGGGACTCACATTTCCCTTGAGCTCTTCCCTATACCTGGTTTAAACCCTGCTGTATTCATCTAGCTGGACTGGGGAGCATGGGATTGAGCCATCCCTGGAGAGTTTTCCTCCACTTTCCCAAGGCTGAGCATCTAGTGGGAAAAATCCTCACCATTTTCAGGTGCTTTCTGAAGGCATCACCGCACACTGCCACCTGAAGACAGCTGGGGAAAGGTCAGGCAGCCCATATGGTGAGTTAACACCCCTGTGGACTGAAATATTAGTTCCTGGTATCCGTCAAGAAAACTCAGTGTTTAAAGAAAAGACCTGACATCTCTGCCCTTCCTCCTCCTCACCTCTCCTGCTGCACGGTCTGAGTCCCCCTTGTGCCTGGTGATGCACAGATGTCACAAATTACAGCCTCCCATCCCAAAAGGAGGTAAAATGATGAGTCCGACTGCCTAAACTAGAAATTGGCCAGGGACCGGGGAAGGAAAAAACTCACATGGCATCCAAATCCAAGCAGCAGACAGAAGCTGGAAGCACATGCACTGCCTAGCCACCCCATGCACAGGGGACCGAGCACTACCCTGCCTGCTGGGTGGTGGCCCTGTCCTGAGGCAGGGGTCCCCACTGTGCCAGATGCGAGAGCCCTCTTTGCACCTGCATCATCTCTTGGATTGGTGATGCCGGGTATGGTCCAGGGGAATAAAACCTGGTTCAGGTCAGAAAAGGAGAAGAATCGAGGCTGATCCTTCAGTTGGGAGTAAAACAAAAAAGCCAGGGAAATCCCCAAGGACCACGCAGAGGCAGACTGGGGAGGGAAAACTCCTCCTGTCTGGGAAAGGCCGATCCTGCCATTGGCTTGCCTTGTTTACAAACCAGTGCCTTTCAAAGCCCCAAGGCATGGCTTGATTTGCATCACCTGCTGGTTGGCAGCACACAGCTCTGAGAGCTGTATCACTTCAAGATCTATCCCGGGGAACAACTGCAAGGCCTATCTGAAAAGTCCTGAAGTTTAGGAGCTCTTGGGAACAGAGACAATCCTCCCAAAACAGCAGGTACCCAGAATAACTCTAGAGGACAAGTTCTTGGAAACTTGACCGCCGTTTGAGGTCTTCAGCACAGAAATAGCCATGAAGATGCCCCTTGCAGAGAGCGGAGATGCAGGCCAGCGTGACCTTGCAATGGCTGGTCAATCAGAGAAAAACAAATGCCTGGGTGACCCCGGAGAGAAAGGCTCGTCCACACTCAGATGCGATCCACCTTGTCAAAGCCTTACAGCAAGAATTTTACCACCATCACATCAGTAATGGTGCCTGGTTTGGAGGACTGTTCTTACGCTTCACTTGCAAGCTCAGAGGGACTGAACCCCCCATGCCCATGGCACTCCATGCCACAGATTGAAGAGGCACAGCATATGTGAACAGGCATGACAAGAAGGTCACGTTTAAGAGACCTCACCCTCCAGCACTGTTTTGGGTAGTATTTGGATATATTTGGAGGCCTGCTATTCTGGCAGGATCATCAGCACTCCCAAGAGCTCCTAAACTTCAGCACCTTCGGACTGGTCCCTGCAGTTGTCCCTGGGATGGGTTTTTAAATAATAAGAGCCGTTCCTGCACCTCTGCACAGCTGCTGCGCTGCATTTTAAACACGACGCCGGGAGGAAAGGTTGCTTCTTCCCACGGCTGCTGAGCACCTGGGTCCAGGCTCGGGTGGGCAGAGCCCCAGCAGCAGCCTCTTGTCCTGCAAGTGGCTGTCCTGCTCTGTCCTGCTTCCCAGGGCTCCCTGCCTGGAGCAACATGCTGCTTCCACAGATCTGGTTGTTCTTCGAGAAGAGACGGTAACAGAGGGAAAAAGGTGGTGGTGGAGGGATATAAAGTACAGCTGGGTGGATTAGGCTGCAAGGGAATTAGGGAATTAATGATGCTCTAGCAGCTTGAAATTTGCTGGTCCAGAGATTAAATTTTTAAGATGCTCTTGGCAAGCGCAGGGAAAAGACCGTCTGTCAAGCCAATGCCACCTGCTGGACACAGTATTCAGAGACTGAGATTCGTGGCACTGGTTAAACCAGTGTTTCTCAGTCGTCCTTGCACCCCAAGTCCCTCTTCTGAAAGCTTGAAAACCTGACCCCGTGCCTGGTGGGGCAGAAACCTGGAAGGCCCACAAGCACAACTCCTCTGCCATCGCAAGGAATGTTTCTTTCCCCCAGGTTCCCAGTCTCCTTTCCCTCATTTGCTTTGTCTGACTAATTGTCAATCCAGGGGTAATCACTGGAGGAGCCATATGGGATCCATAAAGAGCTGATGCTGAGGGATTTTTTCCAAAGGATCAAAAGACCAGAGAAGTCCTATATATTATTGTTGCTGTTATGGGTATGATTATCACTGCTGTAATAGCAGCCGAAATTGCCAAATTAGACTGTGCGGAAACGGTCACTGCTGTGCAGACATGAAGACAAGGTTATCATCCCTGAAGCCGTCACAACTCTAAGAGGTTTTTAATTGAAAGGAAATAATATGTTCACAAGCTCTAATGAGAAAGTTACAGAATAAACCCAGACCTAAGGGAAGGGAAGGAGGCGGGAGGTGAAGCCTCAGTGCAGAGACCCTCCCCTGCCATGAAGAGACAATTTGGGGAGCAGCCACTGCCAGGGCAGCAGGTCTGGGAGAGCTCAGCACTTCTGCATGCACGTACATGTTGCTTATCTAATAAACCATTTCTTAAGGTCCAGTGATACTGCTACTTATATCATAAATTCAATGATCTTCCCTTTACTGGTCATTAATCTGCTTCATTTCCTGACAATTTTATACTCTTGATAAACTGTTTGTCTAACCGCTTGGAAGAAACAATGTCAAAAGCTGTACCTTAAGCGTTTGCCCCGCTAATGAAGAAAATCCATCACGAGGAGAGTTTATCTATTGCTTTGCTGGATGTAAATAAAATGTCAGGCTAATTTACTTCCATTAATCTTAAAGGCTGTTGCTACAATGGTAGTCCTATGTTGAAGTGGACTTTTTTTCCTTTTCCGCATAAATATTTAAGCAAGTACTGAAAGCATAAATAAATTGCTTCCTAAAAGGCAGATTATTTTTATATCCAGCTATTTAACAATAAATTTGGATTTATTTGCTAGCTCTTGCCTTTCAGGCTGCAGCTGGCCCATGCTTCCCCTGCACAGCACAGGGATGCTTGGGTGGGTTTTGCTGAGCATCTTATGGGATGTCTGAGCACCACCTCCAAGTGCCACCCCACTGGTGTCATCCATAGCCCGTGAGTGGTTTCAGCGGGTGTTTGGGCTGCTCTGTGAGGTCTGTACAGGGCTGCTGCAAAGGCTGTTTCGTGTCCAGTGGCTGCAACAAGCAGCTCAAGAAGTGGCCCTTAAAGCAGCAAAAAGGCATTTAGTTTATGGAGAGTTAGGCCAGCAAAGAACTGGAGCAGGCTGCTGGGGGGTGTTCCAGGGTTGCCAGCTTTGTGGGGGTTAAGAACAGGCTGAACAGGAGTGGGGTGGTGGGGTGGGGTTCGGTCTGGGTGGGTGCAAGTGTGCATGGGTTCAGTGCACATGCATGCATGTTCATGGAGGATATGCATACACACATTTGTGCACACATGCACATCTGTGTGAACATATGGGTACGTGCATGCACGGGGGTGGGTGGGGCGCAAGTGTGAGTGCGTGTGTGCGTGCATGTGGGAGGGCTGGGGTGCATGAGTTTACATGCGTGCTTGTGTGTGCATGTGTTCAGTCGGTTGGAGCTGATTTGGCCCTTGCCTTTCTTCCCCCAGCCCTATTTTCTGCCAGCTGAAGGGCCGCAGGCAGCCAGAGATCTGCTAAACACAGATCATGCCACTTGGATCACTGTGGAAAGAAAGCTTCCGCCTCATGCAGCCCGGTGAGGGAGTGTGCCCGTGCTCTCAAATGCTATTCCCAGAGCACTGGCAGCGAGTAGCACATTCCCACAGTGCCAAGGGTGGGCACAAGGGCACTGCAGGGATGTCCTCCTGCAAGCAGCCCTGGCGGGAGCGCTGCCTGGTCCTCCAGGAAAGCCTTACAGGCTCTTCCAGCAGCTGTTGAAGTGACAAGGGAAGGACAAGGCACGGGACAGCTGCATTGGGCTTTTGTCTTGGGTCTTTTCGGGGGATGCGTGGAGCAAGCAGTACCTTAAGCCCATGCTGCTGGCTCCGGGGGGCACTTGCACACAGATGGGTTCACTTTCTTAATGGTCTTGGCTCCTTGCTGCTGCTCTACTCCATCCTGTCACCAGTGATGCTAGCAAGAGCATCCTTGATAGGATGGGAGCTGTGTTTAATTGCCCCTCACTGGGAGCCACAGGCATTTCATCTCTTGCAAGTCCAGGGAAAGTGCCTTAACTTGTTTCTCCACTGGTTTTTTCCTTGCTTAGCTGCTGCCGCCTTCTTAAAGCTGAAGAAGTCGTGCCCCAGCACCGCAGCCAGCTGGGACCATGTACTTTTTTTTTATTACCTCACCCCAACAGGATCTGTGATGATGCCTGGTGAAATTTGATTAAAACAGGATCACTGCTGAGATGAGATCTTGTTTGTCAAGCGTGGCTCCGAGTGAATTCTTCTAACTACGTTATAAACCCATAAAAATAAGATTATCATAGGAATTATGACACAGTCATGGCTCGAGCAAACTGAACCCAATGCTCCATATTAAAGGCTGATATAAAAGCCATCCACATAATTTCTCTGAATGGCCATGACCACAGTTCAGGGCCTGTGAGCTTTGCTGGCTGCATAGACAAAAGCCCATGGAAAAAATTACTATTAGAGGAGACTAATGATCAGCCTCAGCAAGATCATGGCTTTTGCTTCTCTCATTTTTCCATACGTTGTTCTTTGTTAAATAAAAAGTGATTTTTATTCACATGCATAACTGCTTACAGATGTTCCCATACATGTTTAGGCAGCAAACACACATGTTACAACTAAGGAAATGAAAAAAAACCTTGAAAAATCCCCACTACCTTGTGCAATAATAAGGTAAAGCAGATGCAACGAGAGGCAAGGCAAAAGCCACTGTTCCAGCACAGCAAAGCCTGCAGCTTTGGCCACCACGCAGTGCCCCACCTTCCTCTCACTTCTTGCTGAGAACTTGGCTTACATTGGATGAAAACCTCTTTTAATGAAATTTCTCATTTTAATGAGAAAAATAAGACTATGATGCTACACATCCTATCTAATATTCTTGTTACCACATAGCTTTTCACAGGATGTTTTCTCGATTTAATTACGTTATGTTTAGTCTCCTATATTCATACAAGGCCATGCCTGGGCATGGCTTTTCACAGGACCCAGGATGAGTTACTTGGTTCTCCCCCATGCTTATAGGCTAAGGTCACCTCCTAATAATGAATCTGCATGATCTGGGCTTTAGCAGGGCTTTCCCAACGGTCGTCCATCCCATGGGGCAGCAAACAGGGTGGTAAATCATGGGGTGGAGAGAGTGCTGGGGGAAAGGCTTTCCCTGGCTAACTGGAGGGCAGGACTCCAGGAAGATGCTGCCACTGGTACTCTGGATGCTGATGCGCCCATGATGCCGAGTGCTGACACTTTCTGAGAGCACTTGTGGTTGTTGATTCGTCACCCACACCCCACTTCATCTTCTCTTCAGCAAGAGGAAAAAGGGGGGGGAAAGGTAATTGCTCATGCTTATCAGCGTGAGTGTTAAAGTCTCCCCTTGCAGGCTCTAAAACTGACATGGTGCTGAGAGGGGTGGAGGAGGGAAGGCATCAATGCCCACTGCTTCTTCCTCTCCCGCTTCATGGGTGGCCATGTTGTCCAAAGCTAGGGCAATGGGACAGCATCATGGCATGGGTGTCCACACCGATCTCGCTAAGACTTTCCAAAGGCACAAGTGATTTGGGGTGCCTCAAGCATGGAGGCTCCACCTGTAGCCCTGGAGAAATGGAGAGCTGCTCCCTGAGGCCCCTTTAAAAAGCCAGCCCCATGGGGTGGGAAGCATCTGCTCCTGGCAAGCAAACACAGACTGCATGCCTCAGCTGGGAAACACACTGTGGAGAGCAAGAGGCTCTGACAAAGCCCATCCCTGTATCTTTTTTCCTCCTGTTGCTTTTGAATTACCTCTCAGCCCTGACACTTGAGGACCTGCCTGGCTGGGGTGCTGCTGCACCCCATCACAGTGGGCTGCTGGGCAAGAGCCTAAGGGGTGACAGGAGTGGGATGGCCTCTGCCTGAGCATGCTCAGAAAGCATTTTGCACTTGATTGCCTTCTGCTGAAATAGCCTGGCATTTTGGTTAGAAGATATTTCTGCAAGCCTTGGAAGAGTTTTTGCACAGCTGTGCCTTAAAAGAGCAGGCAGGATCACTTTTCACAGTGGGGTAGGTTTGCCCTTTAGTCTCCTGACAGTGAAGAGAAAGAGCGAGCGAGAGATTTAAATCTTCAGATCCCACATTCAAAATGCACATTGGCAGCAGCCCAGGCCTGCCAAGGCAGGGCGCATGGCACAGGACACATGGCACATGGCAATGGCACAGGGTGCTTGCCGGGATGGCACCTTGCCTGGCCCCGGCTGCGGGCAGTGGCTTATGCTGGCTCCCAGGCACACATCACCTTGCCCACAGGGGGAAAGGCAGAGCTCGGCTCTGGCAACTTGTTCCTGCCTAATCCACTTAGAAAACTCCCCTCTGTGCTCCAGTCTCTCTGGCTGTGATGTTTTGGAAACAGCAAAGGCATCTTCAAAAGGCCCAGTGCAAGCCACTGAAAGGCTGCCAGTGACTTCCCCCAGCCTTGAGCAGTGCCTCTCACTGCTTCTTTAACCCTTTCCAGGGCCCCTGTGGGCTCTTCAGCTGCCCAAGCCTCCAGTTTTTGAAGTTGCTGGGGTGGGGGTGGGGGGTGAAGGCACCCCAAAAAAATCTCTCTGTGCCCCTCCTTTGAAAATCCATGCTGAGACCATTATTTGGTAACTGTCGCCTTTCTCAAGCAGTTGTGGATTGTTTCAGGAGAAGTCTCCTCCTCCTCTTTCATACTCCTTGTGATCCCTTCTCCAGGGCATCCTACAAGCAGCAGGGGAACCACCTTTTGGAGAGCCAAGCACCCGCACGCAGTCTCACATCGCCGCTGGGATTTGCCAGGCAGGCGTGCCGTGCCTGCCAAAGGTCGGTTGGTTCACCGCAGCGAGTCCTCAAACACCGTCAGGTTGCGCTCCTGGATGTACCGCAGCAGGATGCGTGCCCGCCTGTCGATGGTCCGAAGCAGGGGTCTCAGGCCCTCAGCACCGCCCTGGCTCTCCCAGAGCTCCCGGTCCACGTGCAGCGACTCCAGCAGCAGGTTCTGCAACCTGCCCGACCGCAGCGTGGCCACCGCTGCTGCAGGGAAGCTGCAGCAGAGGAGCAGAAGAGAGAGGGAGGGAAGGGGTTACACAGGGAAAGCCTAGCAGGGAGGAGGGGAGCAGCAGGGCCGAGCAAAGGCCACCCCTGCTTTTAGCAGAAATGCATATCCACCTAGAGGAACATAGGAACATAGGATGAGGAGCACTCTGCTTAAAACTGCCCACGGTGAGCATGCAGGACAGCTCCATCAGAAACGGGTCCAAATAAGCTCTAAAACAAGGGGCCTATAGTGTGCCAAAATGCCCGACAGGCAACGACGCAAGAAATGCTGACTATTTGTTATTTTTGCACAGCTGCCAATTTGAGAGGGGAAAGTAGGCTTTGGAGACTGCCATCGGCCAGCCAGAGCAGGATGAAGAGCTAGTTTCAGGGCAGGAGCACGTGTGATGGGTTAGCAAGCCTACCCGCTTGCCCTGTCCTGGGTGGGAGGTGGCCCCGCTTGACACAGGTGCCGGACTGGGGAGGCCAGGAGCAGCAGGAAAGTGTGCACTGAGGGCTCTGTCCATCCCTGCGTCCAAGCTCAGCCCTCACCTGGGACAAGCCCCCAGGAGCGTGCACTTCGCCCTTCCTACCTGTCTATGCCTTGCAGGAGCCTGAAGTTGAGCTTCTCCTCAGGGTGTTGGAGCCTGCCTGCATTGTCAATGAACACCAGCCGGGACGGTGCGCTCCTCCGGACCTGCCAGCGGTACAAGAAGGAAAAGTTCCCTTACCACAGGGAGTCACCAGTTTGGGGGTTTGGGCTGCTTTTTTAATGCATTGAGAAATGCTGAGAGCATTTGGGGGCCAGCAGCTGACAAAGCCCAGGTTCCTCCGTGCCCAGACACACCTCCCACCATGGACCCAGCATCACCATGGGACCTACATCCCCTTTTCTGCCACCTCAGCCCTGCAGGCACCTCCCAGGCACCTTCAACTTAGTCCCAGAGCAGCCCCTGGGGAGTGGGGGTCGTACCAGGATGTGGACAAGGACCAGCTCTGCTGGGTTTCGGCACTTCTCGTGGAGCATCTCCTCCATGCAGGGCTCAGAGGCGTCAGGCTGAAACCCACAGCAGTAGCGGTCCAGGCGGTCATGAACCTGTGGGAGACATTTGTGGACCTTAGCGGGGACAGGAGCCCAGGACAGGGAGGTCCAGTTGTGAACTTTTCTTGCTCAGAGGAAAATAAGTTTCTAAGGATCTTCAGTAGACATGAAAAGGAAAAGCTTTTTGTCACACTGGTGAGCGAGAGAGGCAGGGAAGCATTCAGAAGCTGAGCTGACTTGCAAACCCCCCTTGGCCTGGAGAAGAGACCAACAAAGGTGGTGATGACAGGCCTTCCTGATGGAGTTCAGACACCTTCTGCACCTGGTACCTCCACACTCCGTATTTGCACAGAACAAACAGGTCACGCTTCCAGCTGAAACCAAGGGAAGACATACACGGTGATGAATGTGAAAAAAAATCAACAAAAGCACCCAAGGAAACCTAGGTTTTGAAACCTCAGAAAGAGATACTTTTTTTCCTCAGGCCAAGTCTCAGTGCACTGGATAATGGTTTTATCTGGCTCCTGTCACAGATACGCCCTTTCATCCATCCCTATGGTAACCTGAGCAGCTCTCAATGGAAAGACGAATGGAAAAGGATTGGCAAGCGAAAAAGCAATTTGTGCACTACACAGAGCATGCCTGACATGTAAGCTGGGCCACGGTGACTTGTTTTAACTACATTTGTGTTTAATTATTTGCAGGTGCTGCCAAGGCTTTGCGTACTCGAGGCTGTCAAGCCCCCCTCTTCCCACCCCAAACCCCTGCAGAAACCCCAGTGCTGCTTGGCAGTTTCCAGTGTTTCAACCGTGCCCTCAGAGGGATGAGGGACTTTTAAAAGACATAAATCTGCCAGACCCAGCTTCAGTAATCCTGCCCTGGTATTCATGAAGCTTCCTTAGCTTTGCCAGAAGTAGCCAGCACATCCTCTGTGGTGGCCTGTGGGGCAGATAGAACCACACTGGCTGGCTCACCACCTCCAGCTCCGGATGCCTGTTTGCAACATTACAGCAAAAATATCCCCATATATATATATATATATATATATATATTATTTCCTTTAAATAGATATAAAATGAATATATTTTCCAGTTGCAGCACAAAGGCATCCAACTTTCTCATTTGCTCAGGGTTGCTGGTACCAACCTGGGAGCCAGGGCCTGGGGTGCAGAGAGGCTCCTGGCACTGTTGTGGAGCCTGTCTCAGGTGAGCCCAGGGCTATCTACAGGTGATGACTTAGGCAGAAGCCAAGCAACCCACAGTGGCTGCCTATTCCCCTCACCCTGATCAGCAGCACAATTTATCTATTACAGGTTGTGCTTTGAGAAAGAGTTCAGTCTGAGTCCAAACACTAATCAAGCACTGGAGAAGACGTTGCAGGAAACACAAAGTTTGATTGCCATAGCCGTTACATTCATAACCCTTTGAGGAGGAAGATTAGTCCCACACCGGAGCCCCTTAACAAAACCTTCTGTTTCCTGAGGTTTAATGAAGCACTCAGGTCAGCATTTCTTCATTGGGAGACATGCTGGTTGAAAGTGTTAAAGTGTCTTTTGACACAAAAAACGTGGAAATGAAAGAAAACCTCACATTTCCTCCATGCATCTCCTTGGTCTACCTGCTGGAAAGCTCAGCACTCCAGTTTTTCTCATCTGCCAGGTTGTTTTCCAGGCTTCACAGAAAGTGAAGACAACCCGTGATGACTTACAGAGACATTAAATGGGCTGAGACCTCCCCCCACGCACCCACAAGTGCCTGTGAAACTGAGGTGGATGGGTGCTGGACCCACAGAGGTGTAAGGTGGAGGCTGGACCTAATGTCCTAGTGGAGCCCTGGAAGGTGGACCAGCCGGCTGTGGAGATGCTAGAGTGCTGTTGACATGTTGACAAGCCCTCCCTCCCCTGGCCCTCCCCAGGTTGGTTATATTAATTTCTCCTCGCCAGAGCCTAAACGGTTCTAATGAATGGAACACCAGGTCATACTGCTGAAACATGAATACATGAGCTGCATCTTCTCCCATCCAAGCTCAAACCCTGTGAGAAGCTCGCTGTCAGCCCCTCTTTGGTCTCACACAAAGCTCAGCCACCCCAGAGCATCTCCTTGGGTCTGATAGATCTTTCCAGCCGTGACTTAGCCTGGGTTGGCTTCCCCCATGGAAAACTTCCTTGTTCTCCCCCAGGCTGGGAAGCCAGTGCCACAGAGCAGGGATGTGGCTGCAGCCCTTCAGAGTTGATGCATTTTTGGCCCTTTTTAAAGTGCAGGACAAAGCCATCAGCAGCTGCCCCCTTCCCACCAGGCTCAGCATTTTTCCCCCAGAAGAGCTTTGCACCAAGAGGGTTGTTCCCTTGTGGCAAACACCAAGAGAAATAAATACAGAAACAGCCCAATTTTAAGGCTAATTGAAGAAAACCACCAAGATTTCAATGCCAATGTACAGCAGGGCTCAAAGCTGGCAGCTTCTCCTTCCCCAGCAGGGGCTGTGAGAGGCTAAAGCCATTCCTGAAGGATGCTGTTTCTCTTCTATAACATCCTGCTGACTTGGTGCCTCTTTACCTTTACTTGACTTTTCCACATGGGAGGATCCCATTAGAGTTATTGAGGAAAGCCTGTGGATTGCCCTTGGATTTATCATTGCGCTGCTTCGTCCCGCCAAGGGGAAGTCTCCATAAAACTAGATATTTTCTCCTGGACACACAGCCTTTCCATTGCACTCGACAGCATATTGGCCTAGGGAAGGGAAGGGGGTTGGTTAATCTTCTCATTTCTCTGGCTGTTTCAGCTAAAATATTTCCCAGCCCAGCCAGGACTGCTCCACCTCTGCCAGCCATAGTCTGAGGTTATAAAGATTAATGGTCAGGCTTTGCCAAAAAACAGAGAGAATAATAAGAACACGTATTTTAATAGGGTTTTTTTTCCCCTTTCTTTCTTCACTTCTTTCTTATTTTAATACTTGCCTTTTCAGGCGCTTTCCCCTTGTCTGATAACCAAAGCTCCAGCCCCAAGGTGCCTAAACAGGCTTTTTTCCACAGAAATAATTTTTGCCTCCTCACAGCCGCCCTCTAAGAAATAGTAACTCTCTGGGACGCTGTCATAATCCCTCGTAGCAGCAGGGTATGATTTTCCAGACAGAAGATTAAGCACTATTAATGCTGAAGAGGCAGAGGAGCAGGGGGAAAGCAATGCTGTACAAAGGGACGGGTACCCTGTTTTCCAGTGCCAGCAGCGCATCCCCAGACTTTGATCTGATGGGGCTGATGCAGAACACGCTGCGTGCCCCTAGTGATGCCCTATCCCAAGCCATGCAAAGCGAAGCCAATGGAGCCATGCCAGGAGAAAGCTCACCCATGTGAGAATGGACTCGCTGCGTTCAAAACCCCTGCAAGTCCCAAGCATGGACCATTCTTGGGCCAAACTGCTTCTGCACAAAGCTTTGCCGCTCCCCATTAGCTAATGAGTAAAATTACAGCCCAAGAAACTGCAGCCTATGTGACCCCACAGAGGAGAAGGAGACCATGGTCAGACAAGGCAGCTGCAGGGGGACCCGGGCAGCACAGCTGGTGGGACAAGTGGTCTCCGTCGCTCCAGCCCTACCTGAAGGAGAAAGTCGAAGAGGGCCAGGCGACTCCACTCGCCACGAGGGATGCTGGAGCAGGAAGCATCCCCAGCTGTCACCGCTGGTCCATGGGGCTGCAGCATCTCCTGGTACTGCAGCCACCCCAGGGCGCAGGAGTTCTGGTCATTGTTGACATCCTCCAGGTGCCAGAGGTCAGGCGCCCACCAGATGATGGGTCGCAGGGAGCCGTCGGTGTAGCTGTAGGGCAGGAGGTGGCTGGTAAAGCGCCGGGCCACAGCAGGCAGGCTGCGGTTCAGCCCCAGCACCCTGTCCAGGTGGAAGGCCAGCACCTCATAGAGGTCCCTGGGGCGCTTGATGAGCCCACAGCGCCCATCCTGGCACTCCCACTCTGGGCTGGCTGGCGAGGCATCCCGCTCAGCGTCCCCCATGGCCCGCAGCCCCACTCGCAGGACTTGCCCATGGGCTGGGACACGGGTTTTGGAGACCACCTGCCCACTGGCCAGCAGTTGCATCTTCTGAAGGTCATCATCGGAGAGCCACGGGGGAGCATAACCCCCCACACCCCGCCGCCACCTCCTGCCCTGGCCAGGAGGCTGGTCCCACTGCAGGTGAACTGGGGATATGGGGAGCCTTTTGCTGCGAGTCTGGACCCCGGACAGGGGGGCAGCTGCCTCTGGCTGGGGGCCAGGGGGGGACAATGCTGGCAGCGGGTGGGGGGAGCGGTCTGGGGGGGGGGGCAGGTGGGAGAGGGCCAGCAGGGCCAGGGTCAGCAGCACCCCCAGGGCTGCTGAGGCAGGGGGCTTCAGCCCCGTCCTTCGCCATGGTCGCTGGGCCTGTGGGGAGAGAAAGGGAGAGCATTACCAGAGGATCCCGTGTGGTACTATGGCCAAGGACCCCCAGACCTATGTGCCCCCTGCCCCAGGCAGAGCTCTCAATAAACTTTAAGGGGTTTGCTTTGGAGGTGCAGCCCCTCTGCTTGTGTTCCCCACACGCTCGCCGCCTCCATGGCGTGTAGCAGAAGTATGGATGGCAGCATGATTTGTGCCAGAAATTAGCTGCAGTCCCTTCAGGAGCTGATCAGAGCAAGGGCTGCCCCATCACAGACATTGCCATGCCTGCAGCGATGATGTACAGGATCACCCTATGGGTGATGAATTCTTCACGATCAAATATTTTGCTTTAAAGACTCAAGAAATTAAAAAGAAAAAAAATAATAAAATAAATAGACCAAACCAGAACAAATTCCTGGCTGGATGCGAACACTTTCCAGTTCCTGGGAGGTTTTTATCTTCAGACCTTACTTTGGGCATCCTCAGTGGTTCCTATTTTGGTTGCATACTGAACCCATAACCCAGATCCCCACGCCCTCATTCACAGGACATCTCAATGTGTGCTGAGACACAGCCTCTAGAGCTCTGCCCGTTGCTGTGTCCGGCGTCAGGAGCTGGGACAGCCTACATTTTAAAAGGATGCAAACTGCTGTATCTAAAACCTAAAATATTCTGATTCCAAGCACCAAGGAACTGCCTTTAGATGGGTACTACCAAGTTTTGGTGTATGTATCTTTACACACACAGCTTTCCCCGCTCCGGCTTTTAGCTTTTAGTCATACTTTCTTCTCTGAAGAGACTTACAAAAATTATATAGGCTGGAAAGGCAGTTATGAGCAAATGCTATGCAAGTCTCCTCTCACCGCTAAGCTCATCTCTCCCCTTTGGCCTAAAGCAACCCCACTCATCCAGCACTGGGGCTGCCCCAAGCACAGCACCTTCCCATTTGGGGTGAGGTGGAGGGGAGCGATGGGGCAGCACTGGGAGACCCTCCCAGCCCACCCCAACCCTGGGCCACGCCGCACCCCCACCACGCTCACCTGGGCTCAGGTGCTTTAACGAGCTTCCAGGGGCTGGAGCAGCAAAAGGCACCTTGGTGCCGTTTCTCTGCTTTACAACGGGCATTTCCAAGTGGCTCAAACCCATGTTGGAAATTGAGGCACTGTTCAAATGGATACATTTTTCTGCAATTATTTATTTTGGAAGCATAAGTGTATCTATGGCAGACACAGCGGGACAATACAGTGCCAGAGAAGGGATAAGAGACTGTTTATAAAAGGAAAATCCTGGAAAAAACCAAAACTCTGAAAAACTGGAGGGAGGTGAGAGCCAGTAGCCAGAATGACTTCCAGAAGGCAGCTGGGTGAGCAGAAGCATTTCCAGGCACAGGGCTTTTAGGACCGCAGGCTCCCACCAGCTGCAGGGACCCACCACCAGCACAACTCCAGCCCTCAAAGGAGCTGCCCCAGGTGACCCCAGTGCATGAGCCCCTTCACAAGCTGATCCAGCACTATCCTAAAATCCATCAGGTTTCATGTCCTCACTGTGGGGAGGCTGGTTCAGATGTCCCCACGGTGAGGAGCCACATCCCTCCCAAAGACAGTATGTCAGCCGAGGTGGGTAAGGGGAGCCACAAAGCCACCAACTTGCTGGCAGCAACCATGGGGGGTTTCCTTCAAGGTCTCCCTCTCAAGGACTGAGCAGATTTAATGCAGCTTATAAGAGCTAGCAATGGAGTGATTCAACTTTATAGTTCTCACTTAATTTTTCCTCTCCCAGAAATACAACGTAGTGCAGCAAAATATATCCACCAGGCCAAATTTGTTGCCCACACACAGCTTACACCGAGCTCTGCCGGGAGCTGGGGCTGCCTGGTACAGGGCTTTGGAACCTGCTGGGGGACACCCTGTCTTACCAGTCCCTTAAAGCCGCAGAGTGAAGAGAAGCTAGTCCAGGGTGAGACTGTTCACGGGCATATCTACCCTAGACCACGGGTAGGGTTATTCAAGGCTTGGGATTAACTGTCACAGGCATCATACTACCTGGCTAAATTATTGCCTTAGGCCCCTTTCTGGGCAGGGGATGAGCATGAATACCCCTGAGCAGCCCCAAGGGGCAGCAGAACTTCTACCAAGTGGCTGGTTGTGATGCCTCCTCAGCTCTCCCACTTGGATGGGATAATGATGTGCCGTGTAACCATAGCCAACGCCAGCTAACACAGGTGGCACCTGAGTTCAGCTACCCAAAACCTTCATGCCCTGCATTTCAAGCAAGTCCCGCAGAGTGCAGACACATTTGTATTCCCAAGTACCCGCAACCCAGGTCTGGCAATCTGAGCAAGAGTTTAAGGGAGGCACAATGTCTAAATCATAGTTTAACCACAGTAAAATAACACTGTGGCTTTAAAAGGCCAGACCATATCCTGATATCCATACTCCTTTCAGGTCATCACTGGAAGTGCTTCACAGTCTGTCCCTCCAACCCCGAAGTATGCTGAATTAATTGCAATGACACCTATGGAGTTAATCCTCATGGACAGGATTAACTGTAAGTCTCAGTACTCCCATCTGCATCCAGCAGAGTTCCCTTCCCAACCCGTGCTTCCCTTGGCAAGTTTTCCCAGCACCTCCCCCATCCCACCCTTCTGGAGACACACAGCCCACTGTGTCCTCACCAAAACGCTCTTCTTCTGCACAAAGGATTTGCAGGATGATCATTTTTGTCATCTGCCCGATAATAACCCTTTGGCTACTTACACCATCCCTGGGCATGCAAACTGCCTAGCTGCCAAAAATCCCAATATCCTGGCGGGGTGAGGGTGCATGCCGGAGCCATTCGAAGAACCTTGGAAACACTGCAGGAAAAATCCTTTTTAATCCACATCTGGAGAGTAGTGGATGCCAAATGGATGGCAATGATTGCATGGTTTTTAATGTCAAGTCAGTTTACAGTCCAAGTGGTTAAGGAATCATTATTGTCCAAACTGACTTCATCTTCTCTGTCAGTGGGCTCAGGTTTGGGCACCACAAGTTACAGCTTCATTTCTTTCCCAATCTGACCTTGAAATCCTGTGCTGTGAAGCTGGGAGAGGGCCACTGCAGGCTCCCTTCCCCAGTGCCATTCAGGGCTTCCCTGCCACATCCACAATAAAACAAACAAAAAAAAAAGTGCAAGTACAGTCTCTGTGTTATTTCTGGCAGTTGGTAATGCAAATTTAATCATAACCTAAATGATAAAACATTGCAGAAATAATACTGTATTTACAAGCCCAGGGTAAATACTTTTCCAAAGAAACTTTCTCTGAGCCCATGCTGTAAAAAAATGCTGAAGTTAAAGCTATGGCTTCGTTTCAGCCTGAAATGCAAACCATACGTACAGCTCTGCTTTGCCAGTCTGACATACTGACAGTACAGCATGTCTTTGCTAGAAATTAGGTCCATTTCCCAGTGGACAAGCTACAGGCAAAACCCATAAAAAGGCTTAAGAGAAGTACTGTTTTTTCCAGGGTGTCAATGAGTAAATAATATATACCCTCGCTCATCAAAGGGACATACAGCATGGCCCGGGCTCCCAAAGGCACAGTGGAGAGGCTATGCAGCCTGGCTGCCTGGGGACAAAACTCCCAAGTATGGCGGGGAGGGGGGGTGGGTGGGGTGGGGGCGTGTGGGGGGGTGTGTGTGCATGTGTGTGTGTTATCCTCGACATTGTATTCCCAGGACACTTGAACCTTGGCAGAATTTGAAGCAGAGAAGTCTGTTTTCAATTTCTTTTCAAAGAGCATCAAATTGCCTTTGTCAAGCTGAAAGAAAAGAAAACCAAACCCCAAACGTCATGATCCAAGAATGTAAGAAACAGCCCTAAAACTAGAAAGATGCCATGGCAATATATGGCCTTTAAAAATGGAATTGATCCCTGTTTTCCCTCTGGCATCCAAAAGAGTGCTCCTGCTCTTGCACCAGCACTGCCAGACCCCTCCAGCAGCAAATCCCACTGTCCCAAAGAGGTGACCAAGGGAGCCAGAAGAGCTCAGCCACAGCCACGGCCCTCTTGGCCACCTGCCTGCCCTAGGCTCCCAAGCTCAGAGGACTGCTGAAGGCTGCTGGTGAGTGGGTTAAAAGCAGGTATGTGCATTTATCTGGATGCATACCATGCAGGGTCTATTTTGCATGGGGGGTGCAGCACACAGAGCTGTACTTAACCTCCCAGCACTGTGCTCGCTGCCTGCCCGATGAACCACAAAACCGCCTGGGCAGCAGAAGACTGCCTGCCATGACCGATTTTAACAAAGACTGCTTGAAAAGCAACAGGGAAACCTCCTCTAGCTACCCCTCACCCCTGGGAACATCTCCAGAGCCTTGCACCCAACACATGGTGCTCGCAGAAGATCCGAGCATGTTGGGGAGAGAGGCTGAGAGTAGGTGTGTCAACCAGATCTGGGAGGGGAACAGCCTCTTCCTTTTGGTATCATCCAGGAGTGTTTTGGCTTGTTAAAGGCATGGCACATGGGCTAAGCTCACTGCTGGGGACCCATAACCATGCTGAGGGTGTGGAAGGAGACAATACCCCTCCACTGCCAGAGTGACTCTGGGCAAGTCTGAGCAGAAGGAAATCCTTGGCAGCATCCGTCACCCATCATTCAAGTGTTTAAGTGCTTTCCTATATCATCCTGCTCAGAGAAGACAGATGGCTTGCAGAGTGGGAATTTACTAAAGACAGCTATTAAATGATGACTGCCAGCCGCAAAGGTAGCCCCGCTCAGAGCAGCTGCCCAGGGGGCAGATCCACTGTGCTCCCCCAGCACATGGGTACACCACCACCCACCCTCACCCGCATTGCCATGGGGCACGAAGAATGGACAGCCTTTCACCCAGCCTCATGAGCCATTAGTGGCCATAATTCCTAGCAGACCCACACCAGCTTTGCGTCTGGAGTTGTTTCCACCAGGGATGCAGGGTTTTTTTCCTCCAAAATGACCTTCAAGGTGGGAGGACCATGACCCCACTGCATTGTGGCCCCCTGCGGACACCCTGAAGGCCACCCTGCTCAGCACCAGGGCAGGGATGCTCGAGGTGCCCCTGCAGACCTGCTTCCACACATTGCTCCTCATGAGTGGCTTGGGAAGCTCAAGCCAGGCACTGCAGAGGTGAGAAGGGGTACCATGTTCCCACAAACCATATGCAAGGGAATCACAGCAAATGCTGGGTCAGCTGAAGGCCAGGAGATGGAAACATGATACATCACCACATGGTGCTGGGTCCCTCCCTGCAGAGTCAGCAAAGTCCTCATAGCTGGCACACAAACCTTCCCACCAGCATGTCCAAAACCAAACCAGAAAATAACCAAGTTAAGTTGCGCAGGACGAAACTTTAAAACATGATGTACTTTTGCTAAATTTTGGGCAGTCTGCAAAGCTTCTGCCTCCAGGGGATAATTTATAGTCTTAATGGCGAGACAAGCATGATTTGCGCTAGCATAGCACAACACTCCAGCAGCAGCATCAAGGGGTGAAACGGTGTCAATACTGTTCACTCTGAGCACTAACTTTGAAGGCATGGTGCCAACATGCTTCTTTTAACTTCTAAAACAATGTTGCCTTCACAGTTCTTCCCAATTATCGCTACAATCTTGGGGCAGCAAACTATAAAACCCCTGAAACCCTCAAGCTCCACAACCTCTCCCTAGTAATAACCTGGCATGTGTTTGGCTCCAGGCCCTGCATCATCCCCTTGAGCTTTTTGTTTCTCAGGGGTGAGATGTCCTGTTTCTTGCTCAATCTCCCCCACCACGGCCCACTATTTCTGTTTTTGGGAGGCCTCTTACCCTGGAGGTGCTTCTCTGCCCATCCACAGGCTGAGCACAGCCTCTTCTCATGCACCCCATCATCCAAAAGACCATTTTCAGCAAAATCTTCAGCCAGTGCTGGAAACTGCTCTGCGTAATGAGAAAATGCCAGCACTTGTACCT
Organism: Falco peregrinus; assembly: GCF_023634155.1. Classification (NCBI taxonomy): domain Eukaryota; kingdom Metazoa; phylum Chordata; class Aves; order Falconiformes; family Falconidae; genus Falco; species Falco peregrinus. The sequence continues at coordinate 14,624,941 of NC_073725.1, forward strand.
AACAGTGCCATCCCCATTGCACTGACTGGTCCCGGTTGAGTTACAGACCAAACAAGTACAGCTGGACCATGGGCTTGTAAAAACCCTTCAGGAGTAGCCTACAAGAGCAACAATGCTTCCAGCATCCCCAATGTCCTGTTCAGCACCTTTATGGAGCACCTAGGCCAGGAGATGGAGGACACCATGGAGGAGATGGATGGCCATCACCTAGGTGAAGGACACCACACTATGGGGTGCAGCTGATGGGAAGGCAGGGCTGCTGCTTGGGGGGACCCAGAGAGGACACATGCCATGTCCTGAACCTGGGATGGATTAAAGCCCTGCAGGGTACCAGCAGGGACTTGCTTTTCCTGTAATGACACTGACCTTACCTCTAAATCATGGGAATTTCACTGAGAAAAAGGAAAGATTCACCATTTTCCTTGTTCCCACTGTGTAAATCTTTCAGCTTGTAGGAAGCTATATTGAGCTCTTGGTGAGGGCACTTTTCATCCTGATGCTACCTACAGCGCAGCTCAGGACCCCTCTGTTTTAATCCCAGAAGTGAAAAAAAAAAAAGCAGCATAAAACAAAACTGTCTCTAGGATGCCATACTTATTTTGCTTAAACAAACTAAAAGCTTTCAGATGGCTCATCCTTCTCCTGTTTAAGTTCAGAGTCAGGGCTTTTACTGCAGACTCCTGCATTTGGCTGGATCTTCTACTTCTTGGAAATGTATCTCCTAAAAGATTGCTGGTTGTCTCTCAGGACATGTCACCGAGACACACGGGTCTGCTGCCATTTACATTGTGCAAACTTCTCCATTACTTTTCACCACTAAATGCCTTACATTAAGTGATACCAACCTGCACCCAAACCATCTAGGTCACTGCGAACCCAAAACAGCACCTTATGTTCACAGGGGACAGCGAGGATCTGAGTAGCTCTGAATGCATAACTGTCCTGCTAGCATCATGGGACAAGGGAGGTCCTCCTCATCTTCCCTCCTCTCTGTCCACCCATTCATCTAACCCTCACACCTAAGTGAGAGCAGCACAACCTAGAAATCCTGCCAGCGATGTCAAGGAGGGAGAGCAGCAGTTCTGCACAGCTCGCTCCCTCGCTCCCCCACTGCTGCGCAGGATCCTGCCAGGTTTCCCTTTTCTCCCTCCCCTCGTCCCAGTTTCCTACCCAGCCTATTGCGCTCGGCTCCAGAAGTTTTCAGAGCAGCTTCCCTATCTGCCTGCTGAAACAGCATGAAGGGGGCCCCTTCCCCGGTGAAACAGATGTGGCTTGCCTTTGTGCAACATCTGTGCCTCATGCCCCCGTTCATATTGAACAGTCTTGCCTTTGTTCATGAGGGCTGTGCAGGAGATGCTTTAGAGGGGGGCAGCAGGCTGTGACCCGCAGGCTGGACTCCTTCCCTGCAAGTCCCACACACAAACTGCCTCGAAACGCCTGGGTTTCTTCTGGTGAAAAACACCACGCTGTGTTCCCCGCAGCGCTCGGCAGCTGACAGTCCTCTGTGCTCACAGTTCCAGCTGCAGCCAGTGGCTCACACTGATGTTTCCTGTGGGATTCCCAAACCTGGGGATGCAAGAGCTGGAACCTGGGAGTAACCATGGATCCCCTTCTTACAACCCCCTCGCCTCAGCAGCTTCTCCTGCTCCACCTCTGGGCTGCTCACAAGCTTTGACTGGGCATCCCCAGTGGGGCTGCGCTGCTTGGGCTCCTCTGAATAATAGCAGCAAAGAGCAGAAGTGCTAGAAAGCCACATCTTTTTTTGCAACGTGTTTGAGGCTGCATTTAATATGAGGAGGAATACATTAAAATAAAATCACATTTTCTTTCCTCTCGATCTTGATGAGTTTACCAATGCTGCTGCTGAGTGCTTGAGAAGCTGCTAAAATTCTTACACGCTTTGGCACTCAGTCCCATTTTATTTATTTTACTGGGGGTCACATTTTTTCTATATTTTGGGGAGGGGGCGTATTTTGATCCACTGATTTTCAGTTTTCAATTCCAACTGGTGGATGAGCACTGGGGAATGGGAGGGCTTGCTCCGCGCCTGATGAGGGCTCACAAAACCCGCTTCAGGGTGGCAATAACGGGCAGTGCCAGGTTCCCTTGTCAGCATTTCAGTGGAGGTTGCCCAAGCCGGCTGGTTGGGTTTCCCCAAGCTGGCTGTCAGGTTTTTTCCCTTCCTGGAGAGCAGGAAAGCACATTCGTGGGATTCCAAAGGGGAGGGAGGAGAAGGACAGTGGGGCCTTTCAGCCCTGCGGGCTTTCTTCAAAACAGAATTGTTCATGCAAGCCCTGGCTGCAGCTGCAGAAAGGTAGCCCTGTTATTCCTTGTTTAAGCCATTGCTTCTCCAACAGGAAAAAAGGGAAAGAAATCTCTTTGCTGCTTGGCTCCGAATGTCGCCTGTGTCCTGCAGACCCCATCCTGGGCAAAGCCTGCCAGCAGCCGCTCTCGCCTCGCAGCAAACCCCACAGGGTGAGCGAGCCGAGCAAACATGGTACAAGCACCGGTGCAGCCCAGCTCCCAGAAAAGGGGCTTTTCCTTCAAGGCAAGGCAAATAGCTGCAGGCAGGCTGGACTTATTGAGCATTTGAAACAGAAGCGGTAATTAAGGCATTTGGCATCTGTGCCAGGAGGATTAATAAAGTGTAATCAGTCCCTCTTATATAGACTGCCTCATATGAGGTGAACGACACAGCAGTTGGAAATTACTTGCTGGCACATTTTGAACCCTGAAGAAAGAAGATGTTTCTGTAATGCAGTCATGCCCCAGCACCCACTGCTCCAGCAGGTCAGGCACATACAGCAGCCGGATCCAACAAGCAGCCGGCTGCAAGTGCACGCTCTGTGCTAACAGCAGAGCTCACAGCTGGGATCTCTCTGGCTTTCTGCAAGTGGTCACTCTCCTGGTGATTTTGAAAGAAGTAAAAAATAATCTCGAGTATCTTGCTTAGGGTTTTGCTGCAATTGAAGCAACAAGATAATCGGCTCAGGGCACAGCCTGAATTTATCCCTCATGACCGTCACTGCCCTGCCTACAGGTGCCCAGAGCAAACCCAGATTACAAGTGAAATCAAAGCAATCAATATGGGCGCCCACAAGGAGGAAGGGACTGCAGGAGCAGACCTTTCCTTGCCAAGGGAAAATGAAAATTCTGGCAAAAAATGAATAGCCCGCTCTTGCAGGGGAGACCGCATCAGGTACCTGGCACAGCCCATATACTCTTTGAAAAGCTTCATAGTGAAGGCTCATACAGGAGAGCATTACTGTGGATGACAGGCTGGTGAAGGGAGAGCTGCCTCACTTTTTTCTTTGACAGAGAGTTATCTCCAGTCCCAAAATGGTGACACAAGCCCTGGTCTTGTCTATTCTTCCTGCCGTTGAATGTCAAGAAACTCCAAACAGCATAGCAAACTGTAGAATGGAAAGCATAAAGCACAACAGCAGCGTCCCCATACACACAAACACTCACAGACTAGTGAAGACTGTCACAGCCTTACTGCTCCCAGAGATGCTCTGAGCCATCACCACACTCTCGGGGATGTAAAAACCTTTCAGTGACACAAGTGACACCAAAGCACCAGTTTCTGGCAGCAGCACCAGGCGCCTCCTCAGCTCATCCATTTGCAATCCCTGCCCAACACAAGCTTTGCAAGGGCTGAGGCAGCAGTGCAGAGACAGAGCCCCCCTGCCCCAGTTCAACCCCCCCGGCATGATGCTCCGGCTGTCCCCCAGCAGGACGGCAGTAGTGGGGAGGGGTGGGGACCCTGTCCCAGCTCAGCTGGCTCATGCTTGCTCAGATGGGTCTGCAAGCCAGTCGCCAAGGGATGTCTCAAACCTGAGCACTAAAACTAGGCAACATGAAAAACCACCCTAAGGTTTGGAACGTGCCCTGGATGCAGGGAAATCTCTGAATGCCAATGGAAACACAACATTTCACAGGCGGGGGGGAGGCAGAAGCTTCCCCTTGCCAAACAGGCTGGTTTTGTGACTTTTTGATGAAAGCACTGTGCTTTTGGGGGACCAAATGGAAAGTGCGGAGGGGCTCTTCATGCTCTCCGTATCTATCTGCACTTTACTGCCTTCACCCCATGCTCTTCACCTGCCTGAAGCAATGCCACCTGGGCTCTTAAAAAAAGTGGGGTTTCAGCTGAGGAAGCGTAATCACCTCCCTGGCTGACAGCGCTGCCTTTACAGACATCCTTACAACCTGCTTTGTCCACCCCTAGTGCTATTAAGAACAGACATGCGCTGAAGCAGGTCCCTGCTTGCCTCACCATGCCCCAACCCACCCAAGGGTCCCACTCGACTTGCCCCCACAACAGAGACAGATGGGAAATGGCCTCACACTTCATCCATGGGGTTGGGGTCCCTGAGCAGACCCAGCGCCGCTTCCCACTGCCAGCTAGGCAAGGAAACCCCTAAATCCTACCATGTCTTGCAGCACTGGCCAACACAGTCCTCCTCGTGTGCTTCACCACCTGCAGGCAACGTGGCACGCGGTCACCTCCTGAGCTGGGTGCCAGCTGCCTGCGGCACTTCAATGCAGCACCAGGAACCCACACAAAATACAAAAATTAAACAAATAGCAATAATAAAGAAAAATCCTCCAGCAGCTACTCAGCCCGTCTCCTCTCCCCAAGCCGCTAAGGACAGCTGGGGGCTGTCACCCTGGGGTGCCCCTCCATGCGCTCTGCAATCCCTGCTGCCCAATTCCATAATGCTGGGGGCTGTCGGGTCCCTGCCACGCCACGCCGTCAGGCAGCTCTGGTTCCCCCCTGGGCGGGAGGACACCCTTCAAACTTCAGCTGCGAGTTTTCAAACTCTGCCTCATCCCAGACCCACCTCCCTGTGGGGAGGGGAGCTGAGAGGCTGGGAAGGGGGGAACAGGCATTTGAAGAGTCTCTTTTTCACAATAAAAGCCCTTCTTGCTCCTTTTTTCTTTTTTTTTTAATATCGAAGGCTGATTTGAGTTAGGAGGCACAGGTAAAGGTTGAAGACACACGTGCTTCTCCCAAACCTGTTTGCTCCTGATGACCCTGGTGCCACAAGCAGAGGGACAAACAGAGCCCCAGGGACCACAGGTCTGCTCGTGGGTGCCCAAGAAAATGCCCTTTGGAAGTTTTCATTAACGTTGCTTTGCCTTTCAGTAACAGTCCAGCAAACAGCTGTGCTGCATCAGTGCCTGCGCAGCCCTAAAAGATTTCTTATCTGCTTAAAAGGGATTAATGCATTAAACCCATTTGTAGGGTGCTCAGGCACCTGCTTTCCAGGAGAGGGGTGACCCAGGGGGAAGTAGACCATCACAGCCACTGGCATGGCACGGCGAGCCCCGCTGTGCCTGGCCAGTGCAGCTCCCCCCCAGCACCTGGGTGCAAGGCGCATCCTAAATGCCACTTCCTCAGACCTCTGGGACAAGAGGGGCTGGAGGCAAGGCTTTGGAAAGCAATGCATTTCCGTAGCCCTCCATGGCCAAGCAGGGTATACAGGGAGCTGCCAGGCTGTCAAGTATTTGGGTTTTTTCATATAACCTTTCCCTTCCAGCTATGGGCTATGGCCAAGCAAAACCCATCAGTCTCTCACTGTGGCAACTCATGCTGTCAACTGCCCCAGCCCCACACCAGTAACAGCCCCCACCAGCAAGGCTTGGGGACAAAAGGAAGCCCTCCATCTCAGGTGTGTGGGATTTCCAGCTCTCCAACCTGTGCAACTACCTCAACCACAAAACTGTAAAACAAACTGGGCTGATCGGCACTGTTCTTTACTGATATTCATATTTTAAAAGATCTGACAAAGGCACAGTACAAACTATTGTGAGGGGTATTGAAGATACTGTCTAAAAAGAGATGGGGATGAAGCTGAAGGAAACGGGGCCAAGTGACTTGAGCAAGGCAGCACAGGAGGGCAGTGGCAGAGCCCAGGAGGAGGCTCCTGTGTCCCCAAGCCCTACTCTAGCTCACTGACCCTGCATGGTCCCACAGCAACGTTCCACAGGGCTGCGCAAAGCGTTGGGCGTAAGCAAGATGGCAACATGATGCTGTGCCCAGTGCGGGCTTCTGCTAGTCCCAGCACCCCAGCCTTCACATCCCCTTGGTTCACCAAGTGCACTTTATTTTCAATATGATACATCTCCCAACCCCTTTCATTGCAACTCAAAACTAGCTAAGAAAAAAGGTGGATTGAAGGTTACCTACAAAAGCAGCAAGTCTGGTTTCAGCTTCAGCACGCTCCCCTCCATGCTGCTCGTAAGGATGGGGTACGGAAACCAAGCCCTGCATCCCCCCCACAGCTGCCGCTGAGCTCCCTGACCCCCCAGCAGTCCTGAGCACTGCAGCGTTGCACATGTTAAAACATTTTCCTTGAGGCCAGTCCCCTGGGGCAGCTAACAGCCCAGTATTTCTGATATAATTCATAATATTAGGTAATTAGCAATAACCCAATGTTAGGTTCAGTGCAAAGATGGGCCGAGCCCGTGGCTGCTGGGCAGGCAGCAGCCGAGAGCTGGAGCAGGGAGGTGCAGGGCTCCCGAGGCTGAACCCAGCGCATCACGACTCATTGGTGGCACCTCACTTTGCAAGCATTTGCTTTCATCTCCCTTTCTTAATTTTGAAATGATTCAATTTATATGCAATTTTCTGTCAAAATTAATCCTGTCAGTGCAGCAGTATTGCAAGCCTTGACTGACAGGCCAAGCGCTCCGGCTGGTCTCTCTGGATTGCCTCTCCGTACAAATAACTGTTTAAAATGCACACCTGACATTTGAGGAATTTTCTGTCAGAAACAGGCATGGATGGCTGCTGTGGGAGGCAAACTTAAGGGATCAGTGGCCGAACCAGTATGATAAATCCACCGAGCCTTGAAACAAATGCTCCCATCTTGGCATTTTGAAATTTCAGTTTCATTTCCCCCCTCCTTCTTCCCCTGGAGAAGTTTTTTTTAGTGATTTTCACAGCGTGAAAGTCATGGTAAAAAGGCAGCAAGATCAGCAAGAGAACCAAGTGCATGATGAGCCCATTTCCTGAGGAGCCCCAGGAAGCTCCCCCAGATCCATAGGGCCACACCACGCTGTACCGGAGCTGGACAGTCCCAAGCACTGTCAGCACAGCCCCGGCCCCCATCGGTAGAATCCCTGCTGCTTCGTTCTGCAAAACCTGTGATTACCTGAATAGTGGAAACTGCTTTTCTTCTCTTTTTTCTTTTCTATCCCCTGACTGACTCTGCTCACGCTTTCACAGCTGTCCCTACAGCTCAAAACAGAGCTCACTCGCTTGCTCACATGTAGATTTCCATGAGGTTTCCCTGATTTTAACTGAGGCCAGTCCTTCGATCAGATCCACTCCACCTCTGCAGGACGAGGAATGGTCCCTGCTCCAAGAAACTCCCACCTGGTGTAGACAGCAAGGGACACAGAGGACAGCAGGGGGGTGGAACTGCACCCAGCTTACAGGCCAAACACAAGCCTCCAGAACAGTCACATCTCATGCTAAGGCCTCAGGGCAGATGAGCTACGATTTCCAGTATCAGAGGTCTCCCGAGTCTGCTCCCTCTCACCTTGGACTTAGGCAAGAGGACAAGCTGTTTTGCCCCTGCTGCAAGGCATGGGGCAGCAGCAAGGGGAGCTCCCCTGAGGCTCATGCTAGACCATACATACAGATAGTTCCTCAACTTGCTGGTGTCACCGGGCAGATCCAGCTTAGCTAGGAGCAAGTACTTCGGAGAGCCGCGACCTTTCCCTGAAGGAAAAGCAGTAGTGAGGCAAAGCCCAAGGAAAACGATGGAGAACAAAGGTGGCCATGGGTGCTGGTGTACCCACAGCAGCACAGAGGTGGCTGTGCTCCCCAAAATGCCACCACTACAGACATTAGCAAAAGCTTCTGGCATAACCCTGCCTCCATTTCATAAGCTGACTTGCCTTTCCCTTGCTTGTCCTCTTAAAGAAATACCTGTTGCAGAAGGATGGAAATGGACTCATCGGTTGTGGGGGTTTTCCCCATAATTTTTTTTTCTTTCGCTTTCCGTCCCAGTGGTCCTGCACCCATTTCTTCCTTGGGAGCTAAAGACAGGAAGAGGCGAGAAGACAGATTTCAAGAGCTGACAAAGAACAGAAAGCTGTTCTGCTCCTAAGAAAGTAAAGTGGAAGGGTTTTCTTCTCCCCTTTAGAAAAGTGTGAGGCTTTAATGGGTTTGACAGACTATGAATATGACTCTCCATGTATGCCAAGATAATTATAAGCTTGAATGGATTTCTGAGACCCAAACCCCACCCAGATAAATCACTGCCTATCAACCACCGATTACTAACAAGCTGCTCAGAAAGCCTTCAGATTTCTGTTCCCCCACCCTGCTATCTCTCTGATGTGTTGGTAATGGACCTTGACACTTTCCTAAGGAACAGGTTATAGAGGAGACCCTGATACTTCAGGCCGTCTTTGCAGCAGCTGTGAAAAAGATGGGAAATTAAGGCTGTTAAGGATCAAGCGGAATGGGGAGAGAGCTGGGCTCCTGCTCAGCACTGTGGGTCTGCGTTTGGTGCTGGGACCCAGAAGGCACTGAGAAGCAGGTGAGCTGCAAAATGCATCTGGTTTCGAAGTACCTGTGCCCCACTTCCCCAGCCATTGTCCCTAAAGGAGACGAGTCAGAGTCCCTCACATAAAGAAAATGCTGGATGTGGGCGATTTCTTTCAATGCATTGTGTGTGGGAGCAGACTCTTGTGCCTCAGGTTTTCCTCATTGTTCACATGGAAATAAGCCCACCCAGGTCACTTACAGAATGCACTGAGTTTTCGCAAATACGCTGAAGAAGCAGCACACCCCCAGGTTGATAATTAGAGTAAATTAATGCTGCCAGGATGCTTTTGTCACCATTTGTCTGACTCAAGACAAAAGGCAGGGGGTCACATCCTGAAGGGAGAGAAATTCTTTGTAAGCAGCATTTAAGATGACGGAGAAAACAGTAACATCTGCAGAGGAACTATACGTTCCCTGAGTGTGCAGGCTTTATGCCTCCCACAAATACCTATTGTATCCTCCTTGCTATCATCACTCAAACAAGTATACGGAGGAAGGGACAAGGAGTTATTAAGTCCTGCAGAGGTGATTACTCATTCCTCTAGCTTATATTTGAGATAAATGCTAGAAACTCTGAATAGCTTGTCAGGCTGCACTATTTTTTTTGCAGGACATGAACTGTGATAATTCAAATGAGTTAGGGTTTTCTTTACATTTTTTCATTTCTCAGGGCTATTTTTAAAGCTCTCCCATCTTCAGCCCGAAATAGTTCTTACCACCTCTGTCCTGTGTCCAACACATTTAATGAGTTATTGAAGAAGCAACTATTTGCTAGCCTGCTCCCTCAGAAAAGGCAGCTTTTGTTACCACTCTGCGTCGCCAAAGGTCTGTCAGCCTCCATCCTCCACCAGCTTTTGGAAATGACTGAACTTCAGCCCTGTGTGAAAGCAGACAGCTGCTGAGAGCCTGCCTATGTCACGACAACCCAAGCCCATGGGAAAGGGCAAGCCTGCCCAGGGTGGCATGACACGGGTGCCCCATAGGACACCCGTTCCTCTGGGTTCCCTCGCTCCCAGCAGCTGGTACAGCAACTTGAACTTCAACACTGAGTTTCTACCTGTATCTCACCCTAGACATCTCTGTCCTCACAGTCTGTCCTTCCTGAGGCAGATCCCCCTGTCTCAATACAAGCCTTACCTTTTCTTCCTCTCTCTTTCTCCTTCCTAGATACAAACCCCAGTACCCAGATGAATCTGAAACACCATTTTCTTGGACAGTTACCATGTAAATCAAGGGATTCAGATTTCTGTTATTTACTATCCCACTAATCCTGCACCATCTGCAAACTTTACTAGCAAATAAATGCATGCGTGTGTCTGTGTATCCTCAGCTCAGTCATTGTTTAAAAATACTGGATGTTGGATGAAGAACAATTCCAGCCCACAGCGTAAAAAACCTTTAGCACTGATGTCTCATTTTGGGTTCTGTTGTTGAAACAGTTTCTCATCTGATATGTAACGCAGTCCTAATCAAAATGGCATATGGTGCTGCGCCCGTTGCCTTGGAGACACCCAAATGTGCCCTGCCAGCACAGATGCCATGGTCTCCTCAGGAAGGGAACAAATTTGTCTGACTATGAAACCATGTTAGCTGGTGATCGTTACACTCTCTGCTCCTCGCTCCTTCTTGGCAAAGACTTTGTTTAGCCACTCACCCATGCTTCGACACTCACAGAAACTGGCTAGGAAAAACCACAGACAAGCCTCAGAAAAGTCCACTGGAAACTGTGCGTAGCATCACAGGAAAAAAAAAGTCCTGAATAGTTGTAAAACTCTGCTCATGGCTCAAATGACTCAGGCTTAGAGGGGCTAAGAACGAGCACCGAAGGTTCAGAGAGCTGCTTGGCTCATCCCCTCGGCCACTTGAGCAGGAGTCGACCAAGCTCATCTTAGCTGGGAGGTGCTTTGGGAGAGGCGAGGAGCCGTGGTGGGGCTCTGCAGGGGACAGCCCAGCTCCTCCCCACCCGCTTTCACACCTCGTAGGCAGGACCAGGGTGAACGCAGCTTTTCCTGCGCCATCCCCAGCTCTGCGTGTGCCCTGAAACTGCAGCTGGATGACTTCTGGGAAGCACAGTGGGTGCCAGGCAGGAGCATGGAGCTGCACTGCCTGCGATTCATGTTAGCACAACTGGTGCAGTCAGCATGGGTGCAGCACGCCCCAGAGAGCATGATTGTGCTCTGAGACCTTTCCCGAGACAGAAAGCTTGTTTCCTACCTCTGTGTGTGAACAAGCCAGACGCTGAGGGCAGAGTCTCCTGGATTCACTGCAGATGTGCCAGTGTCCAAGCGCAGGGGGCATCAAGCTAAAACGAGGCTTCATTTCCCTCAAAACATCTCAGCAAACCTCCAGCTCTAACCCGCAGGATCAGACAGAAACAAGGGAAAAATGAACACAAGCTGATGCAAAGAACATTTCCCTCTCCCCCCCCGCCCTAAAAAAAAAAAACCAAAACAAAAAAAAAAAGAGAGAAAAAGCAACAATCTGTTTCTTTTCCTGGAAGGAGTTACTAGCATATGCTTGACTCAGATCCACGAAGACACTGTATTGTCTGTGCATATACCTTTGCATTAGGGAAAGTCCTCTGTCACCATGATGGTAGGATGGGAGAAAACGTCTGAAGCTTTGAATTGTGGCTGCAGAAAATAGGGCCTGACCAACATATGGGCTCATGAATCTTTCCTGACAGCCCTGCAGTTACAGAAGCAAGAAGTGAAGCCTCTTCGTTATAAACTGGTCATGAATAAGTTTAGGCTGACAGTTAGAAAGTTTCTAATGATCAGATTAATTAAGTTCAGGGAGCTTTCAGACAGGAGGAAGGGAACCCTCTGTTGCACCCCAGTAGAGCAGTGTAAGAGAGGGGAATCTTGAAAGCTTGGAGCATTCGCCCTGTCCATGCCCCCAGGGATTGTTTTGTATCATCTCCTAAAGACAATACATCATCATAAGATGATACAAAGCAATAGTCCTGGAGCCAAGCTCCTCGCAGGCTTTGAGTAGTACGGTCAGAAAGAAAGGTCAGATTGTCAGGAGCTGCCTTGCTCCAAGCTGTAGGTCCTCTTCCAAGGGCCGTAAGGACACCAAATTTCCTGCCTGAGCAGCGATCCAGGGTTGTTGGCAGTGCCTGTGACCTTGGGCACTCTCATTCTATGGCATGGCTCTGGGACTTCCTTCTGCCCACAATCTCCGATTTGCTATAGGATGCTAGAATGTGTTTTGCACCATGCAGCGTGTGGATGCTTTTAAGTGTCATACTGGAATAATTGTCCTATGACACAATTGCCCACACTGACGCTTAAGTGCAACTCAGATGGTCCTTCAAATACCAAGTCATGGCACTCTGAATGAGGACTCAATGTAACTCAGCCCCTTTCCATGGACTCCTCTGTGAATTAACATTTTCTCACCTTCACCTCCAAGCTTACACCTGTTAAGGATGTCACATGGTGTCACGGTGCTTAATAGTAGCTCCTGTCTCAAGCACTGGTTAGTCCTCACAGTAGGAGACTGGTTTGAAACACTAAATAGAGCAGTTTTCTATCCAGCAGCAGTGATTTTCGGGAATTTGTTAGTACAAGGTTGTGGAGGAAGGTGGCATGAGCAGAGTCAAAACGCTGAACAAATGCACAGACAGTAGAACAAAAAAGAGACACTAAGAGGAACGGACAGGCATGCCTCCTCTAGCACCCTAATCCCGCCACTGTAGATGCTGGGGAATTGCAAGAGGAGGGACTAAACTCACATCCTCTCCCTACACATCATCTCCCATCGGCAGCATCAGAGACCCAGACAGGGGTTAGATGGGTTGCTGGTCTGACCCAGCAGAGCACCACTTGTGCTCCCAGCAGGGCTGCCGGCAAAGTCTAGTGCAGTTTGGTGCCGATGAGAAAGGTTAGCGCAGCCACAACCAAGCAGTCATTGCTACCTGCCAACTGATTTATGCATGCCTTTGCTTTCTGAAGAGCAACCAACACTATCTGGTGAGCAGGGGGGACCAAGGAGAACAAAGGGAGCCAGAGGACCACATCACTGAGCCACGACAGGGACCGTGCCCCACTTCTTGTGAAGCTATGGGTTGAAGAAGCACACCAACCCCCACATTTCCTGGTGTCCATCCCTTGTGCCCCAACACCTGCCTCTCACTCAAACAGAACCGTGGCACTGTCAGCAGAGGCCAGGCACACCCACTGCACCAACATCTCCCCTTCCAAGGTCACGTTCAGGTGGCTGGGAGTTGAGGAAGCCTGCTCACATCTGGGGTGAGGACCTGCATGCATCGCCAGCAGCAGCAGCTTGCCAGCCTCCCCCTGGACCCTGAAAAATGCTTCAAGCAACCAGAGAAAAAATGATGCCACTTTCAGCTAGTCAGATTTAATTTACTTCATTATGCCATAAAGTCTCTGATTTTTTTCCATTCTCTGCAGAGACTTCCAGGATGAGCTAAGACTCACATGTGCAATGTGTATGAGAGGAGCAGCAGAAATAAAACAATAACAAACAAACAAACAAATCCCTTTAAAGTTATTCAGGGGCTCCAGAGAGAAAAAGAAGGAAGAATTAAAAAGTCCACAAGCCTATTTCCTATTCTTTCTTTAAATCACCTTTATATAGCATCTGACTGCAATAACACAGCTAGCAAGGGTCTGTTCTTTTGTTTGATGGCTTTTGTAAATATGAGGTTCAAATAGTGCTTCTAAAAAGTCTTGGCTGCTGAGTTACCATGAAAAACATTCAGATGTTGTGCCCTCCCACTGTGTGTCCTTAGGTAAAGCTTCAGCTGATCTCAAAAGATAATATTCTTTCATGCTATTTAAATATGAACATTATTACTCTTTCAAATAATTTTCATCAAAGCACAGCTTCCTGATGAGATCCAGCCATATAAAACTTTTTATCAGCAGCACAGTTCCCTGAAACATCACCTGCGCTCCACAAGCAGCCCAAAGCGACACAAGGGAAGAACTCAGCTCTGCTGAGGGCCATGATAAGCACCAGGTCAGGGTCTTCCTCACAATAGGTAAGGAGAGGTGCTCCCAGTTACAGAACAAAATATCCTGAAAAATACCCTCATACCAGGAGACCACTGGGAAAATGTTAAAAAAATACTTCCTCTGCAATAAGAACTGGGTCAATGCATCTCACAAAGGAGCAAGTAGCTCTGTGCTGGTGGTAATGGCATAATTTTTAGGCTGGTGATCAGCACAAATAGCTGACTGTAGGCAGAAGCCTTCTCTAATTCAGATGCACATAGTGGTCTGAAAGCTTTTGGGGGAGGAGGGAGAATTTGCTACAAAAACGTACCTGGAAACCACTCAGACTAGCTTAAGATTGCTGAAAGAGACATGAGGAAAAAATGACCAAGTCTTCATTTACTTAAAACAAGAATATGACACAGGGGTGACCTGCACAAAGTGAAGATTGAGTCAAATTCCCACTTAAGGACACCATGAACTGCAGGTTGCACAGCATCCTTGCAAGAGTGAAGCCTGTTACGAGTTTAGGGAAAAGGAGAGGGTGTGGGTACATCACCAGCATCCACAGGACCACTGCCTGTGTCAAAGCAGGGACGGGGACTGTGGTACTTCAGCACAACTAGGGATGCCACACTTCAAACAGGTAAAAGCAGGTCCTTCTGCTCCAGAGAAGGAAATCCCAGTTTGAACTCAAAAGTACCTGAGTATGATATACAACAGTATACGCAACTTCAAGCTCGAAACATTAAAAACTACTTCCAAATTATAAAAAAATATATATATGAAGAACCAAAAGCTGAAGACCTGAAACGAGCAGAACCCACCACATAGCCAACCCTGCAATTTGCTCCACTTACCACTTCTTGCTTGTAAGCTGTACTTACTCATGTACCCATAATGCTGTGAACAGAAATTTGCACCTTTTCATCTTGACAAAAGGCAGGCACAGGCATCTGTTATTTTCAGATGCACCTTAACAACATGAGTAGGGGGAAGGAGAGAAACATACAGGGCTGGAAACATTTAAGGGGCACTACAAGTGAGGTGAGACAGAATAGAGCAAATCCAGCTGTAAACCAGACCAGATTTGCCACAAGTCCATGGTCAGCATCGGTGGCACAGAAGTTCAGAACACTGTGTTATCTACTACTAAGACCTAGGTAACTACAAAACCAAGTGACTTGAAAATGTCATGGTCACCAAGCAAACCTCGACTGCAGGACAGTCTGAATACTAACTAGCATTTGAAAACCAGGAAGATCAGTAAATCCAGAGGTTCCTCTTTCAGGTCTATTACCTCTCAAAAAAATAATTTAAACACATTCAGATACCAAACACCGCAACAGACATGTTGAGACAAGCACCAGAAGTACTTAAATATAGATCTTTTTCGAACAAGAAAAACCAGGCATCACCAGCAAACCACTTGGCCCAGAACAGCAGCTGGTTCACAGTAACAGCAGATTTAATGCCTTTTAACTACAGATTATGCTAAGAGGCCCAATCCTACTCCTAGAATTGCTCTCATCTCCTAGACTTTGCAGCACAGAGACTCAAACTGGGTTTGCCGACTATTGTTATCGATTTAGGAAGTATGGCAATTATCTGCTAAGCTCAGCAGTAAACCAGGTACATTTCCCCTCTCTGCCCCCAGTAAGTGCCCTATATGTTCTGCATGAAATAAACTGAGAAAAATGCTGGGACTTCACATTAAGCTTTTCCAAACAGCAGGTCCTATTTCTTTACACACTGCTCCACAAAGCAAATTAAAGAAGCATATCCTCAGTTCAGCAAAGCACACCTTGGTCAACTATAAAGGCAAAAAAGTGGGTAAGTCTGTCCATTCCCTTTGTTTGCCGCTGTTCCGTGCATGGAAAGGCAGCTCAGCAGCTTTCGTGGTTTGGCTAAGCCTTAGGAACAACCTTGTGAAGTGCTAACGTTGCCATCGTGTGGTAACCTTCAGGAACAAAACTGTACTTCCATAAATTTTCTGTATCCCCATAGCTTTAAAAAGAAAGGACGAACCAGCACAGATGGTCCAACACTCCGGGACTGAAAGGACAGCAGACTACCAACCATACAGAGCTGCCGAAGGTTTGAGAGGTTTCACGAGTAACTAGAAAGGGCACCAGATGCTCCCAACGTGGAACACGCTGCCAGAATGACACAGCACAGGTACCAAAGATGGCTGTTACTGTTTTTCTTCTCCCCTTTCCTCCAAACTAATATGGTACCTACACAGAAGCACTTGATAGCAGACATGGCATTACAGAACCAAGTTTTTTTCTAAGGCACATAAAGCCCTCTCCCTCAAACAGTGCCCACCCCCTTCCAGGGTGCAGTGCCAGGGCGGACACTGCCGGCCACAGGCTGGCAGCCCTCCCACCAGGCACCTTTTGTTCCTGTGTTCAGGCAAGTGGCAGATGCCAGGCAGGTTACAGCGCACTTCGTACAGGGGAAAAGCTTCACAGACCTCCGTAGGTGCCAAGCGGTACTGGTGGGAATGAACGCTGGATAAACTGCCGGTCAAAGCCGAAGTTATTCTTTGGAAGCAAGTACCTTCAATCCCAAGCAAGTAACATAGAAAAAGCATTATGATTAAGGCACATCTATTCTCTACGGGCACCTTTACCAATTTTCCTCCAGTCTTATGTAACCGAGCTTAACAGAAGTACATAAAAGCCCCAAATAACCCTAAGGAACACATCTTTCACCTTAGAGGACCTCAAGGTCGATACACCTTTCAAGTTACAAGTTTCAGAGTAGGTGGATTTAATCACTTTAAAATCAAATTTAGTATCAAGATCTCCAGATGCTTGAACATGGGTTTTAATCCCAATTTGCATCATTGCAGACTTTTTTTTTCCTGAGCTGCTATATTCATTTGTATAAACCTTGTGCTTGAAATCAATTATAAATAGCTCAAGACAACATTATATAGTTTTAAGCGTTTGAGCATGAAGATGCTCAGTTCTGGCTAAAATAAGCAACACTAGCCACGACATAACAGCACACGTTTGTAAAAGCACGTGCTTACCAATACACTTGACAATATGCACAAGTATATATTGTATATATAGATAAAAAATATATGTATTTAATTATATATTTAAAGGTCTTACAACCTTAGTTTTTTAAAACACATTCTCCCTCCTCCACTTTGTATTTGACTGTAAAAATAATTTGCTTTTCCATTACCAGATCTCAGACTTCCAGTTTCTTCATTCAGTATGAAGAAAATACATCCCCTGCCAACAAGCTACACGGGGGAAAACAGAAAAAGATGGATGCTGACATTGAGATATGTAAACATTATTTTATAGTGCAAAAACTAAATTGAGCACTTCAGTGTTTCAGATGGATTGAATAATTTTTAGGTCACACCCCCTTTTACTTAATGGCACTTTTATGCTGCATAATTTAAGGAATTGTAATTAGGCTCAGGTCTTGACATAAACCCTGAACTTTAAACATGTTGAAAAGCAAGCATGCCTAACACAAGTCACCATTTCCAGCTTGTTAGTATGTTGTAACCACACCTACAGGACAACTGTGGTGTTAGACATCTGAAGTAGACAAGTATTCCAAAGGTCACTACTTAAAGAACAGTGTAAGTTTTTTTAGAAAATATGGAGTAATTTAAAGCATTTGAACAGCAAATCTGTCACTTTTAAATACTTGACGTTATTTATATTCTAACCAGAATACACACTTTGTTTATGCCTTAATTCATAAGAGAAAAATTAAGTGTAACTATTTATCTTTCACGCTCAAGACTGTGCAAATAATTTTGTACATTCCCAACCACTTCAATGGACTGCTTTAAAATGTCAGGATCCGACCTGTTTCAAATTACTGAGTATAAAAACATTTCAATCAGCACTAGGTACAGAATACTGAGCATATATGGTCTTCTTCACAGAATGCAACAACAAACACTTCCACATGTTCCTGAGAAACACTAGAACCCAACACTTGGATGTTAATAAATGAGACAGACAACAATTCTTGGTCAGAAACAAAAGTGAACTTATGATTACAATTTAAATCAGATGTTTAACCATTTGTTAATTTTAAAGAATCAGAACAAGGACACAGTCATACATAACAAGAAGTTCACTTTATTTCTGCGGCTTCTGCGCCTTCTCCGGCTTCTGCGCCTTCTCCGGCTTCTGCGCCTTCTCCGGCTTCTGCGCCTTCTCCGGCTTCTGCGCCTTCTCCGGCTTCTTGCCTTTTTTAGAAGACAATTTCTGGAGCTTCTTCATTTCATGCTTGATGATCCTGTTTCTCTGTAAAGAAGGAAAACGTTTATTATTCATCAGAATGAAAATAGCAATAGCTCAAATATTATGCCTTAATGTAAATTCTAAGATTTCAGATTTTTCCCTTTTTGATAACTACCCCTTGCTAATCAATTATATTTATATTATACAGTCAAAAGATTTATCACGTATTGCATTTAAAATGTCAAATTCCACCTAATACTGTTCTGATCTACCAAGTGGACATCATTTTGGCTGGTGACTTGGGCACCCCAGTATTTCATATGTACTAACTTTCATTATAGTATGAAATACTAACAGCAACCCATCAAGAATATCTGATTTCATCAGTGGGCAATTCCCTTCTCAGCTATAACCTGGAGGACTGACACACAGATCACACTGATTCAAGTTTGATCAACTACTGAACAGAAAGTGGTGGTCAAAGCAGCATGAAAAATTCAAGGCATTCACATACTTTGTGTAACACCATAACCCAAACCAGCCATAAAACTAAGGCTACTAAAATCTGTATGCGACTGTGAAGTGACATCTACAGGCATTAAAACCATAAGAAGACGACACTCAAACACTTACCATTTTCTTTGCTTTCATAACCTTGTAGCGATCAAAGTCGGTCATTTTGGCTTTCTGTTTGAAAAGAATCAGTCATGAAGTTCTAATATATACTTATAATATGCAAGCAGTAAAACTCAAGTGTTTCAAAGCATTCCACAAGTAACTCTGACCATCTCCAAACTAGGTTTAGCTGCACATCGGGAACTAGTGCACTATTTAAGGCCTTTGCTGGGAAGTGATGGTGCAGAAAAAACCAGGCCGTTATAGAAATGACTGAACAAAACCACATTTACTGTTAAAACCCAAGAAGTTGAAGCTGATAGGCAATGTATGCCTTGTCTATCTTTAATCTTAGCCTGCAATTGAAAACTCATAGTTTATTAGATTGCACCTAATTCTAATAAGCAGAGGCAGTACAACGTGTGTTACTCATACAGTGAAAGCTGTACCTTTTCTCGGGCTTCAATCTTCTTTGCCCATCTTGTTGCTGCCCATTTTTCATTTATATTTTCCTTCTCCCAGGCAAGTCGCACACACTTCTGACGAGCACTGCATTGTAACAGTCACAAAATTATATTCACTGTCCTTATAAAAAAAAAGGTCTCTCCAACATTAGCCCGTCAAACTTCATACAGGGGAAAGTCACCCTTCTACATTACTTCAGACACTTTTAAGTCAATGCTACATACATCTCTGTAGCCTAATTAAAATTTTGTTGCATAAATGCTTTGCTGGGACTGACAGACAAGCAACTCCAAAAGGCACATTTGCACACTATTCCTTGCACTGCCTCAGAACCAGAAATGCAGTAATTTGTTTCTAAATTACATAAACTCATATAGTAACTAAGCTGAAGAGAACAGAATGAGTTCAGCCTCCTGCAATTCCAGGGTAGTTCTGTAGGCAGGGAACATATTTAATGTCTGAAGGTGACCTAAGCAGTGGCAAAAGTGAAGCTGGACAGTATTTGCTGCAACTGCTTCCTCCAGCACCATCCATCCCACAACTATATGCAACTTGCCTAGGCCAATGTGCTGTTGGCTTTGCTCATTAGCAGCGGCCATCAACCAATGCTGGTAATGAAAATATATGCAACTGTGATAATACAGATTTTTACTGTGCACACATTAATCCACTGACTTCGTGTTGTACAAATTTGCTGGATTTAGCAAGCATCAGATCACATAATTCAGCCATCAAGTGACAGCACATTTTTTTTTTACCCTGGTCAACGAAAGTGCCAATGACTCACCTGTGTGGGAATTTGAGAACAAAGTCTGTCAGCTGCATGCACTTGAAGGGCATAGCCTGCCTTCTGACACCACTGCAGGGGCCATCAACTAGTGCCTGAAAAAGGAAAACAAATGTGGGGGCTTCCTAACAGTTTTCCTATCATGCAGTTAGACAACAGCTACCTAGTAATATATGAACAGTGTCTTGACAACAACGGTCCAAAATTGAAATAAGCATTATGCAGACAAAACCCAAGCATTAAGTCTTGCACACACAACCCAAGCTCTACAGAAGGAATTTTAAAGGCTCATCTTTGTCTTTGGCAAAAAAAAAAGACCCCAAACTGAACTTTAATAAAGCACTGAGAACTAAGATGAAATACGTATCTTTTTTTCCCCAGGTTCTTTACCAATATTAAGCAAAAAGAGTCTCCTAGCGCAAAAATTTGTTTTGAACATACATTAATTCCATTCCATTCATAAGTTTTAGACTCCAACTGACATCACTTGTCCACTTCTACTCCTAGGAAACATAGCAAAGAGGGGAATACATCATTTGCCAGTGACAAAAGCTTGCTACTCAAAGTTTCAAATACAACAACAGCTGTTAAATCCCACCTTTTTGTCAACTACTTATTTCTTTGAAAGTCCTATTCACAGAAAATTTCCTTTAAAATCGATACACTCTTGCCTTAGCATACAAGCTTCTGTTAAGGCAGAAAACGGCAAACGGCACTCATAGCTTACCCTGTTTTGGTCAATAACATCCACAATGGCCACCAGCTTGCCAGCATGCGGCCCAAAGGAAATAAAGGCAACTCTGCCGATCTCGACGAAGCGTTTGAACACCTGGGAGCAGTAGGAATTGACAGGAATTAGGCGACAACGTACCTACGGCCATCGCTAGACTCAAGGCTGCCTCACAGCCTTTAAAACTGATTCCAAAGCTTTCCAGCTGCTCAGAAACCCTCCGCTGGGGCCGAAGCCCCGAAGCCCCACGGTAACGCTCCCAACGCCTTTCTGCCGGCGCCGAGCATAAGCACCGAGCCCCGCGGGCCGCGAAGCGCCGGGGCGGCCGCGCCGGCTCCGAGCGCTCCAGGCCCCGTCCCCCGGCCGCGGCCCTGCTCGCCCGCCCGGTGCCGCACGCGGGGCCGGGGCCAGGCCGCAGCCCAGCGCGGGGGAGGCGGGCCAGCGACCCCCCGCCGCGCGGCTCCCCCCCGCCGCCCGGCCCGGCGCTGGGAGGCAGCCGCGGGACGGCACGGGCCGGGGGGGGCAGGGAAGCGGGACGCGAGGAGACCCCCGGGGCGGGGAGGCCCGGCCGCCCGCACGTACCATGATGGCCGCCCGCGAGCAGAAAGGGAGGGGCGCTGCCGGCGGCGGCCGGAAACCGCCTCTGAGCCGCGACTGCGCATGTGCGGAGGCGGGGCCCGCGCTGCGCCCCTTCCACGTGCGGCGGCCACGCGGGACCTGGCGCGCGGCGCGGCCGGAGGGGCGGTGCTCGCCGGGGTTCGCGCCGCGCGCGTGCGTGCGAGCAGTGTCTTGCTCGGTTGCTATTGGCACTTGAACGGCATTTCCCGGAGTGAAGCTGCAGCGTGAGCAGTCTGCAGTGCATGTGGAACCGACCTGTCCGACCTAGAGCAGAGCTGCAGAGGTGGCATGCGGCATGGAGAGACATTCCGCGGGGTGACTCGCCGAAGGGCACCCTCACAGTGGTGCAGGATCCCAGCCAAGGCGTTTTACACGGAGCTCCCTGCAGCTCTCGCTGGTCTTGCTACTCTGCCAAGCAGCACTGCTGCTGAGGGAAGGCAGGCGGTTAGGGCCCCGTGGACCATCAGGGCACGGCAGAAAAGCTCCGTGGGTGTATGTCAGCTCACTGGCTGGCTTTAATATACGTGCATCAAGATACTGATGTGTGTGCGGATCGCATTTTGCAGGATTTTCACTCGCATAAACGTCAGCCAAAACACTTGCAATGAGAAGAGGGGCTTTGAGGGTAGCAAAGTGTAAGCAAAATGTACTGCGGAGCACTGCCAGCACACAGCTCTGGCCTTCATTCTTCTGGCTCTTCTGTCAACAGTGGAACAAAACAACCCAATTTACCTGTCTAAAGCATGGTGTTTATTGTTTGTACGGGTTTGCTTTTCTAATAAAAGACAGCAAGGAAAAAATGCACTTCAGCAACTTTAAATGGTGTCGATATTTTATGCAAGTGCCCAGGGGATGGATCATTACAATGGTAATGAGCACTGCATCACGTATCTTTGAAACATCCAGAATACCATTATAGCAATATTATTTTACTGTACTTTACAACAGTAATATAGTAATACATCTATTAAACCAGTTATTTTTAAACAACATGTTCTAGGTCAAGTCAGTAGAAGGTGATGGCTTTTGGATTCTTCCATTGCAGTGATTTGGAAAAAACCTATTTTTCGTTTTCCTCCTTTGATTTAATGCTACTTCCCATTACTACTTAAGAGGAAGGAAGGGAAGTTACCCAAAATCTTGGTCTTTTTAATGACCTTTACACATTGTATGACAGATGTACTTAAATGTCACTAGCAACTAAACTGATGACTTACTGAATATGTGAGGGTTGCATGTGTTCTCCTTAACTATAATTTGCATGCATGCATTTCTGCATCTGTTAAGAACATAAACAATTGGAAGAGACATCATAAAAAAAACATCAAACACATTTTGTCTTAACATCAAATGCTGAAAGCCGTTCAGGAATTTGAGCTTAAAAACATTTTCTCCCACGAATACACTTTTGAAAACATACAGTCAGCCTGCAGAAATGTTGCTGAGCAGGAAACTAGATACTACCTTCCTCTTACTACACAGAAACACTCATAAATTAAGTATAGGTGAGCACTTTTTGCAATACACAGTCTTCATTGCCATCCAAGTGAACATACATTGTTCCTGAAACAGTAATTGAATTTAAAAACTGAATAAAACTTCCCTTATTGGGGTATGATTGACTATCATGCTCAGTGTTGTTTACTTTTCTGTCCTCTTCACTCATCTTATCAATGCTGAATTATGCCACAGAGTACGGCTTACTGCTTTCTTCGGCCATGTTTGCATATGGTTTATAGTTTGTCACTTTTGCCTGCCCCCCCCACCCCCCCAAAAAAAATACCCGTATGCATTTCATTTCTCTTTCTTATGGGCAATTAATTTATTGCTGCTTCTCTTTTTAAGGTGGGGTTTCTTCTAACTTGGAACTGCTGCTGCTCTTCAGCTGCTAAGTTTTCAGATCTACATTATGATGGTGAACTTAAAAGAAGCCCTAGCAAGTGTCCCTGAATGAAATGTTAATAGCATCTACAAGTTGTTTGTGTGTATGTATGTAACACACACACACAAAATAAATCAGAAGAGTAACTTGGTTTTAACCACGAGGGTTACCTTGCTGAGAATATGGATTCTGGAGACAATGAGCACTGTTCACTCCAGAACTTCAGTTGTGCAGTTTGCAAATTTCTGTTGTCCAAAGCATTTCAGACAAGTTATTCTTATTAGAGGGATAGCAGATCTCTATCAGGATGAAAATAGTGGTTTAGGGGAAGAAAACCCAACACAAAGTAAAAAGTACACTTGCTTAGCTTTTCACAATTTTATTAATCTTCATAAGCAGGCAGTAAAGAGTATAAAAAAATAAATAATCTATAGTTTGCACACATTCCCAAATGCTGTTAACAACACTGGCTCTCCAGAGATCTTAACATTACACCCACTGATCTGGTTCCGACTTGAACTTGGTGGAGGATTTAGCGGTGGTTACTGAAGCCATAACCATCCCCATTGCCTCACCTCCCCTTCAGAAGCGCCCACTACAGCCAAGGGTAGCCAAGCTGGCTGCATGTCCGAGCCATGTTTGTTTACTGGAACACTGAACTGCAGCCACGGTGCTAGCCTGGAAGAAGCTGTATGCTATGGCAGTGCAGCTGCCTGGCTGGAAGTTCAATAGCTTTCAGCTTGCTCAGCTGAAGCTGACAGCAGAGATAAGACCAAGCAGGTGGGTATCCTGGTGATAGGGGAGGGAGATTATATACATAGGGAGAAGAGGGAACTACTGAAAAAGGAAAACAGAAGGTGATTCATGGAGGGAAGGCATTCTTTGAACAGGTACTGGCTCTATCCAAGTCCATCTGGAAGTCCAAATGATTTTTGAACAAATTTACTTTCTTTAGCTGCCAACTCTAAGGAGACTAGCATCCAAGCATTCCATTTGTGCAAACCCACATCTGAATGGCCCTGCCATTCACAAACAAAGGAAAGCAAGGGTTTTGTGAGGCAAGTAAATATTCCAGAATACCATTTCCCACATAAATTTGGCAACTGAAGAGAATATTTTAATGCTTTCATCCAACTGCCTTTTTTTTCCTTACCCTTAATGCAGTTCCAGATACCCACACAAAAGACAGAAGCTTTATCTCATGCCAACCTCTGTAATGTCCATGCATTATGAAGTAAATTTTATCAGATGTCACTTGGGTGCTACACAGCACTTCATCATCGTTTAATACCTTCTGCCTTGATAATGCTACTCCAGTAAGACTGACAGGACATAGTAATATACCAACAGAGAAGAAACAAAGCCCTCACTGCTGATCCTCTTGAAAAATCACTAGCTTTCCCCCCACACACACACATTTAAAAAGATATTTCTTTCCCTTCAAATCACCTATCAGCCTTTGAAAAGCAGAAGAAAATAAAACTCCAACCCCACAATCAAACCTGAAAGTAAGAAGGTGACATAGAAACAAAAGACATAAATTGAAAATGTTATTCATGGATAAAAATACTGGCCATTGTTCTTCTATCTCATAACCTAATCAATACATGGAATAGATGAAGTTGAGATAAAAACACATTATGTGCCATTGGGATTCATAACTCAATGTTAGCTTGACTTCTCAGTGTATGCATCAACAAGCAGATCTCTTAGATGCAACACATGTGCAGAAACCACTACTCACATGGCCTCACAGACTTTAGCGCTTGTTAGCAGTGGGGGTTGAATATGGTGATCTCCCTTTTCGTTTTTACTTTCTCACACTGAAAAGCTCCATGCATGAAATTGATAACCATCCCTTCAGAGAGGAAAGATGCAAGCAAGGGATACAGAAGGAAGGAATCCTGAGAAGACAGAGAGGGAGGAACATACAAAAAAGTGTTCAGTGGCAGCTATTTGTAGGATGTTTGGGGAGATATGGAGCTCCACGTAGGTAATCTGGGCGAGAGGAGATGGTAGAAGGGGAGAAGTGAAGCAGAGATGCTCTTTTCTTCTCTTGCAGCCCTAAAGAGTACAGCGATCCCTTCTTTCTGCTAACTCTAAGGCTCTTCAGATATATCCCCTTGCAGCTTCGCAGACCATGTTATGGTGGAATTAACAGAAACAGTGTACAAAGGGAAGAAGAGATGGCAGATGATGGGGCAGGAGGCTTTTTCAAAGGTTATTTCAGAAGCCAGGTGAAGACCACTAAAACCATACAAAAGACAGGCAGGTAAAAGGGGTGGGCACTGACCATGAAGAACTCCAAGCAGCAGGTAAAACTGCAGTCTTACAATTTAAGGGAATGAGAGGTTTGGTGAAGAATGCCTGGGATTTCAAGGCTGTAATCTCTCTGCAGCAGGAAGGCAGCAGCACTTCCAGGACAGCTCTGGAGATAATGTGTTTAACAGAAGCATCTGCTAGGTAGGTCCCAGTGCTGTTGAAGGAACACTGAGGTCAGGACAGTGGAAAGGCCAATCAAGGCACCACAGCCATGACTGCAGCTCCAGCAATGTGTTCCCCAATCCCCTACAGAACAGGTGTTCTGCTGGCCTGCAGCCTGGCTCCTATTCCTCTTGGCCTTGAATGAAGACCTTAATAAGTTAATGCTTCAGAAGGTCCTAGGTCTGAGACTTTATCCAGACAGTTAAAATAATGTATGTACATGACAAGTCAGCACTGACTGCAACCACCTGAGATGAGCAGTATGTGGGGAATACAGGTCAGTGCTTGAGAACCTACAAAAAGTATTTATGTGAAAGTTAGAGAAAAGGACACTGAAAACTCTAGTGGCTTCTGGAGGTAGCTGTGATTTAGGTTCAGTTACTAAAGCATGAAAGCATTTTGTTCCATCTTCAAAGCAAATCTTATGTACCATAGTAGAGGCATCCAGAGATCTCCATGATACCAGAAAATACAGCTGTGTTTTAAGACAAGCTTGAAAGTCCTGTCAGGTGTTGGCAGTTTATTACACCTTTATGTAGTGGGGATCAAACAGTTTGGAACAGCAGTAAAACCAGTTCTATCCCAGCTGTTTCTTTCAGTTCCCGTCATTAGCCAGTGCTTGTTCCAGTTTCAGTAATTAGATTATTTGAGGGCTTTTAGTGTCAGCACTGCACACAAGAATAGCTATCATGTTCCTGCCTCCCACAATTCCTATTGACTTGTTTAATTTTATCTTAAACAACTGTCACCGTGATCTAATGCATCAGCACTTAAGTTTATCCGTTAGTTAACGAACAAAAAAAAAAATACATACCTGACAGGAAAAGGCTGTTAATCCCTTATCAAGCAAAGTGATGTATCTGCCAATGCTTTCTCTGCCACACACTGGACAAATCAGTTTTACAGCAACAATTGCCAAAATATTTCAAAAGCACTCCACCATACCACAGATTCCTTTGTGTCCCTTCCCTGTTTACGCTTCTGGTCCTGAAGTCTTCTTGATTTCGCCCTCCATTTTTCAAAAATAAAGTCCTACTTAATAGCACTATAAAATTCTTGGTTTGTCTTCAGTAAAGTTCATTCATTGTGGAATAAATACATGTTCAACATGACAGATATGCTTCCGATTACGTGACACAATACACAAGTAAACAAGGAAGAGAAGACACAACAGTGCCGTAGCTGTGAGGAAGACGAGGAGCCCAGCAAACAAAGGAGGTTTCAGAGGTAATTGAATCAGCTTGCCTTCTGCTGGAATCATGTTCGTGAGGCTTAACATGTAACCAAGTGACCACGCTATACTGCTGTTACCAACCTGAAATAAAGACAGAAGAGTCCTATTCCCGTGGACTTTTCAAAGAACAGAGGTTCCAAAAGCTCAACTGCTGATGCTGACAACCACCTTTTTAAGTTAGCAAGGAGAACACTTTTGTGGAGTATACAAAGAAGATACAGAATTATTTTAAATTACCCGTTTTTTGTAGTTGCAGAGGATGCTAATAAAATTGGTCACTGGGCTAAAGAAATGAGACACAGGTATTAGATGGATGGATACAAGGACTGTCATACAGATGAGACACACAGTTAGGGGATTTTCAGTGCAAAAACCATGCTTTAAAAAGTCAACACTACTGTGCTAATTCCTAGAATTAGCCCCTCATCTCAGCCGAATTCTAGGACGTTATTTAGTTCAAGCAAACAAAAAAACCCCACAAAGAGTCCCACTGACATGGACAAAGGAGGCCAGGGTAAAGTCCCCAGAGCAGGAACTCTATCACAAACCAGCACTAGGCTTCTCCATTTAAAAAATAAGCATAAGTGGAAAACTACTTTGGAACAGGTGAAACAAAAGCAAGGGGGGTAGGTTTGTATTTGCTCCATGGTCCTGCTTTACAGTCTTTCCCCACTTCTAACATGAGCAACACAGTTTATCAATTTTCCACTGTCTTTTTCATTAAACCATCATCCTGCCACTTGATAAGCACAGGATCGAAGGGTGAAGGTAGAGTGTCCCTTGCCATCCTCCCAGACGCCCAGGCACCAATACTGGTTTGCCTATTTATATAAAACATAAGTACACATCACTGCCTCCTACAAATCAAATGACAACTTAAAAAAAACCAACAACCTATTGTTAAACAGCATGCAAAAATATGGGAGGTAAGCATTTCAAGATAAATTGTTGGAACTCATTAAACAAGAGCTAGCCTAGAGGGCTAGCTGCAAGATACATATTTGGTTTACACTCTAGCATAGGTTGCTTTCTTTTTCAAAGGGCCCGCACCACCTTCAGATCACTCCAGGTAGGTCGTCTAGGGTATACAACAGGACAAACAAAGCTGAAGTTGCATTGTCCTACAACCAGCCATCCCTCCCAAACTCATTTGGCTTTCCATCTTTATTACAGGTCATCTCACCCTGCAACAGCAGAGATGAGTTTGCCTGAATGGCTGCCCCTAAAGTGGTTTGTTTAAAATTTGCAAAAGCAAATTTTGGAAACCAGCCTCTTTGGTTATTCTTGTATAAAAAGCATCATGATGAAGTTGAGGGATAAACTTTAACAAATTATTCAATGTCTTTAATGAACAGTTTCAAGCAGTCACCTACTGGTTGTAGGAGATCACAAGAGCTTACAATATTTGGTCCTTTTTGTAGTTGCACATATCCCAATACCTTTTGTTTAACTGATAAAAAGCAAGCTACAGCAACAGGAACTGGAACATGACAGATGAACAAAGGGGTAAGATGGATCAAGGTGTTTTTTCATTGCTAAGCAATGGCAAAAACTCTCAATATGAAATTTAGAACTTTTGCAAATCATCTAGCTCTAGATCTCACCCAGATCTTAGCATTGGGTTAAGGTTTTTTTTCATTGGTTATGTTCTTTAATTAAAAGGAAATATAGTAAAAACCCCTATATTTTTGCATAGGCAAAAACCCCCACCATCTACTCTTGGAAAACCTGTGTTGTTATCTCTGGGGTAGCTTAGTTGATCAGTCAACATTTAATTAGGGGCAGATCTAATTAAAAGAATGTAGTTTTTCCTTTTGGAGTTTCATGATTACTGTAGTACAAAATCGAGGTAACAAAGTTGTTCATTTCAATTAATTCTTTTGCATTTTTATTTTGCTCACTATTTTTATAGTTTTGGCTAAATAGAGAAAAATATTGCTTGTTTTTGGCTGCTCCCATCTGCTGGGGACAATACAAGATATTTAAATATCAAGACAAATCCACCCGCACCAGGTCCAGATTAAGATCCCAAAGTAAGATCTACACTGATTTCCTGGCAGAAGGACTAAATTCTGGATGCTCCTCCAGAGCTGCTAATGGTTGTCCACCAGAGGACAAAATAAGGCAAAAAAAATCCTACTTGATATTGCACCAGTAACAGATATGACTGCTCAGAAAACATTGCTTGTAATTTCTTATGCACAGCTTGCCAGCATAGCCTGCATTTAAGAATACTCCATAAAGATCTACAACCTATTCTCTTGTTGGTTTTGCATGCAAGTGCTGAAGCATTTCCAAACTGTACAATGATTAAGAGTCAGTCTGGGACAAAGTTTTAGAATAAGGCTCTGTACAGTAGCAGAGAGGAAAGGATGGAGTCAGAGTGTGCTGTGGGGACCACAGTTCTTCATGTCACAGTTCGGCTTCTATAGCGGCCATGCCTTCTGATTTGGAAGCAAAGATTTCTTAGCAGTAGCTTTAGAATGGATATAAGGTTTGTTCCAAGTACTCCGTTCTTTATCAGAAAAACTGAGGTCAGGGGAGAGAGAAATGCAGCTATTAAACATTGTAAGCTTTCTCTCTCTGCCAACTGAAAGCCAGTATCCCAATACAGATTCTTATTCCAGAGAACTTGATTACGGCACAGATGGATATGCCAGCTGAGGATGAAAACTCTCCTATTTGCTTCATCACCACTTGCTCACTACAGACCAACTCTCCTACTTCCACCAAGGCTCTGCCAGCAGACAGAAAAGCAGTTCTCCAGCTCAGCAGGGTTCAGGCAGATCACTGCCTAGAGCAAGCCACCACTTCAACAAACTGGGGCAAGGTTTAAAACACTATTAATTTGATCCTTTCTTAAAGCTCCTTAAAAGAATCTAGGCAGCATCTCCAAATAATGCTGCAACCCCTGGAAACAGGCTGAAATTGCTACTGAAGCTTAAACAGTGTCTGACTTACACCAAACATTTGACAATCACTTACAAAGGCTGTTTACCATCACTGTATTTTTGTAGAATGCTGCATCTCCCATCTCCTTCTAAACTTCTTTGGATTAAAATAACAGTAAGAGAAAATGATTATTACTTACCTCCTTTTGAAAACGTATCTGTGGCCAAGTTTCTGTATCAAAGTTGTAACCGTGTACAAGCAAGTAATAAATGAAATGGGCTGAAAAACAGTAGGATCTAGCATATACTTCTTCAAATTTAGGCAACATAAACTGGAGCTGAAAGCAAAAGCATTTTTTAAAACATGTATATTATAAAAACCCAAAGCATTTGCCTCTCATAACTAGAGAAAACTTTGAATTCTAATTAGAATTTATTAGCATTTTTCAGAAACACAAAGTGAAGTTGTGGATAACTAGATACAGACATTTAGTAAAAGAAGGACCCTGACAGCTTATGTGGAAAAAACTGAAAATAAACATAAAACTGCACATAAAAGATGGAGATGTTATGGTTCCTAAATTTTCCACATCACCTTTACAGCATGGTTAAAACAGTGAAATGAAATTTAAAAACCTAGTCCAAGTTTCAGGCATGCTATAAATACTACATGGTTTGATGTACAGTGGGAAAATAAATGTTAAGGTTGATAGAGACCTTCTGGATACTTGTCCAGTCCATATTCTTGTCACATCTCCCTTTTACAGATAAAAAAGGGGGGGAAAACCAAACAAAAAAACCAACCCAAAACCCCACTTACCTGTGCCCAGCTCTGTGAACAGAAAAACCACATACTTGAATTGAAGTCAGCTAGGGAAAAATGCCCAGATAAATTCAAAGCATTAATTGTATAGTAGAATCCTGAGAAAGCCTATAGAAAGGAGTAGATGACAAGCCTGTTACTTTCAGAACTACAGAAATGAAAAGCAAACAAGCTCAGAAAGAAATGCTGTGTTTGCAAACCTACCACAAAATTCCCTTTAACTTTTGGCTGATGCATTCCATCAAATGGACAGTCTTCTCTGTCTCTGCAAGCAGTGAAGTTAAACAATAAAGAAACCATCTCCTGGCACAGACCTGGATCTCCTGTTCCACGAAATTTCACAAGCTGGTTTGGGTAATAATTTGCTGGTCTCAGAGACTGTGTACAAAGGCTGCTAGAGAAGTACTTCATCGTTAATGCAGTATTATAATTCAGAGGGTAACATGGGTTATCCACATTAGAACTGTTGTTTGATTTCTGGAAAAACAAACAAACAAAAACCCCAGTCAATGAAGGCTACTCAAAAGCAAGAAAGACCTAATTTGACATTAACTATGAGAATCTTTTTAAACCACGTATGCATGTATTTTCATTCTCTTCTCTATCATGATCAATACAACATCGCTGATCATTAAAATGCATAGAAACTCCTTCCTCCAAAATTCATTGGCAAGATCAGCAAAACACAGGACTAGCTGGGCCTTTTTGTCAAATGGTACAAAACTCTCACCAATTTTTAACAAAGATCTTTGTATGAAACCTAAGCGCATTTGTCCACAACTAAGCACAAAAGAGCTCTTACTCTAGCCTCCAAACTCCACCAAAGGAAGGCAAACACAAGCCTGAGAACCTGCTCGGACAACTACTGAACACCTGCAAGAGCAACATAGCAAAGGATTTTAAACAGACCTGGAACAGCAACACTAAAAGCCTTTTCTCAGCTTCATCTCTCCCATAGCACTGGAAGCTATGAGTGTAGACATTGTAGTTGTAACCATACAACTTCACTTGCAAGGTGCTGTTGAAATTCTTCTGAGAGTCCTCTGGGATAAATGAAATTTGAGTGGAAGCTCCTCCAAGATCCAGTGCACCCATAGTCTCTTTTCTGTAAGGATGGACCCATGTCCTCCAAAGATTTCTCTACATGTAAAAATAAAAGCAAGGCTAATTAGAAATACCATCTGCTTGTTGTTCCTTCAAGGTTTTCTACTCTTTACTTAACTTTTTGAGATTTTCCCCCGTCTTTGTCCTCCACACTTAACAAAAAAATCTTTATCTCTAAGGAAAACATGCAAATGCTTTTTTACATATGAGGGATATACATTCAAAGAGTGAAATGATCTTTAAAGATGGAAAAAGGAATGCAACGTAGCTTTCAACTCAGAGGACAGCACAATGATCAAAGCACAGGACTAGCCAGATCAAGTATCTGTACTAAGTCCAGATACCCATGAGATCTTGAACAACTCTGGATGGAAACAGCATGAGTTGCTTGTTTCAAGGCAAGACGAATTATTAAAGGAACAGAATATTAAGAGATCACACAGGAAGAGATCGTGAAAATAGAAACCCAGAAAAGTCAAATGAAAGCTCATCAAAGTCAAAAGAACAAGGACCCCTAATCTGCACATTTCCTTCACTGAAGCTGCAGGGGCAATAAATCTGATCCATTCAGCTGGCATTTCTCCCTATTACCAAAAACATCCCCTAAATTCTGTATTTTATCTACACAGTCCCAGTGCAGACTATAGATTTTGTGTGATTATCTATCTCAATATTTACTATTATTTACTGAGCATGATATGAATGTATAAATAAGAAGGGGACAAACTTTATGGGGTAACAAATACACTCCCAAGAAAATTCTACAGTGAAAGATTCCCATTAACAGCCCCTAGCAGAACTTGACTCCTAGCCTATTGTCACAAGAACGGTAAAAATTTCTCTCTCCTACTAGTGATATTCCACACAAGTTTTCACAAAACTCACTATACTAAACTGGCTTCACAACATCTTGCAGTCCCTTCAGTAGTCCTTATGAATCTGCCATATGCAATTTGATGTTTGGATTATTAAAATTCATGTGGTAGAAGATTGACAGCACCCTGAAGTTCATGACATCATTTTTGTTGCCTGCAATGAGAAAAGCTTTTCCAGAACGTGTGATTTCAATACTGTTTTTCTTAACTCTGCAAGAGTCAACATATTCACTGCAAGTTATCACTCAAGACCACCAACCACTAATTCCTGCTTTTTAATTGCCATGATCTACCAGGAACTGTCCAACAGGACAGCTAACAATACTCAGGGGTTTGGCTGAAAGCAAGACTATCTGGAAGAAGTGCAGGTAATGCTAAAGGAGTACACTGCTGCCACGAATACAGATGAGCACTTGATGATCATCTTGTACAGCTTTTACTGGGACTGAAATGATGCTGAATATCTTTATATAAAAAGGGACCTTCCAACACATTTGATTCCCTCTCTGCTATGAGGCTCCTGCCTGACCCTATTCTGAGTTCAACGACAGCAGAAGTATCTTTGTATTGCTATCACTTTGCCTGGACAAGACAGTATCACAGATCACTGCTCATAGCCTGCAGCTTCTCAGCAGTATTGGAATGAACTGTATGCGAGTGATTTCTGGTTCAGCTGAGGCATATTTGGCCACATCAACTTAACCACCTTCACAGTTTCAAACAGTCTTGTCTGCTTAAAACAAGTGAGCCAACACTGCCAAATAATTTGTTGACACCTAAGCTGTGCAGATCCTTCACCAGTAATGCTGCAGGGACAGCAACCACCTGAGGAATGCACAGAAAAGTAGAACATCTTAGTTGGCACCACTGTCAAGACAATATCTGTCACACTTCACATAGCAATGCATTTAAAAGCAACGCAACTTCTGCTTCTAGGTAAGGCATCTGATGTTATTTAGGGAAGAGTCTGTTTTGTGGGTTAACAATTTTACCTTTGCCATATCACATTCCTGTAACATCATATTCTTTGATTTGTGTTTGCTTTGTTCTATTACTGCCACAGAAAGACCCTGTTATATATTTCAGTGCAAAATGGAAGTTATAGCTATGTTTTTAACAGGCATGTCCTCTCAAACATCTCATTTATAAGAGAGAAACAGCAAGAAGAAAAGCATGCAGTTTTTCCACACACCTCTAAGAAATTGCCCATTAAATAGTTGGCTGTTATCCATCCATACAGCCCTTCCTCTGGCCCAGTTATGATTTGTGCACCCCTAAATTCAAAAGGTTGTGTTCTGAAGTAGTTTTGAATGCTTGCAAGGACTTCATTGGCTGCCGTTTCATTTTGCAACCTAAGCAATTCACAAAACATGAGACACTGAGCATCTGGAAAGGCAATTTCATGTTTATTGTTCACTGACTAGCAATTCAAGAAAACTCCTACAATCACCTAATTAGAAAAAACAGACATTGTTTCCCTAAAGGAGAAGCCTATGATAGGGAACAACCAAGTATCCAGCATAATTTCAGCAAGCAACTCCCCCACTACGTACAAGGTTCATTCTTTATCGTACAGGTCCATTGGTGTTTTGTTTCTTATATAAATTCTTTTTAGTGAACTGAGTGCTGATATGACAGCTTCTGGTTAAAACAGTCCTGGAGCCTTTCTTCCCACTCCGTTTAGCAACGGACCAAATATAAAAAGCCAGTTTGTGCCAGGGCTAAAGCCACAGACAGGCCCCAAAAGCCACATTACACCACATTCACACTCAGAAAACTTTGCAGTGTCTAGCTTTAACCTGCCTTTGCTGCCCACGGGTATGCACAAACATTATCTGTTTATGTAACACTGAATTTTAAGACAGATATGGAAAGGAAAATTAAACTCTTGCCTTCTCCAGAATAAAGCAAGCATTTTTTTCAATATGGCATAACAGGATTTTTATACAGCCCTGCTTCTCCTATCAAAAAAGCTAATTAAATTAAATTGGCTGGGCTCCATTTCCTTTTGAGACAGCCAATTTCCAATAGATAAAAATGCATCCAATACATTTTTCAAATTCTGTTTTCACAGACTTCTGTGTTAGTACACATACAGAGAAGTTCAAGTTTCTGCCATACCTCAGTAGTCTCATGCCAGCTGTAGCCCCCAGATAAACAGAAGTATTTTTATGCAGATGAACTGGTATTCTCTCCTTGACTTTATTCAGACAGTCATCAAAGGGTTTGGCAAGAGCTCCAGGGTTACTCTCATAGCTGGATATACCAGGACCTAAAAGAGAACAAGTAAATTGATTTCATTCTGCTTTGCCAACTACAAATTAGCCCAATTAACAAACAGGTGTCAAGAGAAAGAGATTCCCTCTTCCCTCCTGTAATTGCAAACAAGGATAGGATGGTTGAAAACTGAGTGCTTAAGGAATAAACAGTGTAGCAACTGTCTCAGCTGTGTGAGACAAGAGAAGATACTTGCAAACTGCTCGCCTGTGTTTCTGTATGTACACATACACACCCATAGTACCATACCTAGCGTAGATATACAGTGTAACCATATAACAACACAATGACAGCAGTGCTATAATTGATGAGGAAAACAGGTTTACTTATAGCAGACACTGTAGGAAATAGTATGTCTAACGGATGCAAAATTTCTCCAATCTGCTCAAGTACAGAAAATCCCTACTTCCACAACCTATGACAAAAATTTCCTAATCTGGTTTGCCACAACTGTCATTGACACCATGGCACCTCTACAGCTCACTGCTCTTGACTGAAAATAGAATAAAGAAGCTCCGCAAGGCATTGCTGGTGAAATTTCAAGATGCACACAAACGGCTCTTGAATTCATAGAGGTCCAAGTCTAGGCTGGTACATGAACTACCAAGTGTTTCACAGCTTTCCAATTTCCAAAGCCTCCAAATAACAGGAATGAAAATTATGCCATGTTGCATAAGGCATAACTATTTGAATAATTAACATCAAACCCTTTCTTCCCTTGCTTAACACTCCAAGGACCAGCAGGACCTCAACTTGTTCAGGCTCAACTTGGGTGTGCATAAAAATTTTCCTTACTAAATTCCCTAGCTAAGGAAGTTGCACAGGGATCCAGGCATTCCTACAAAGCCACTGTCCCACAGAGAAATCTGCCAGAACTCCACCTAGTTCTCCTGTAACAGCCATCTCTCTCACAACCCGATCCCAAGTTAAGCAAAAGGTGAACCACACATGTTCAGCCACACTGCATTAATAAAAGCAGAAGAAAAAATATGTAAGACTTTACAGACTCTACACTCTACCACTCCCTTTTTCACAGTATGAACTTAAACATTACCATGTCATCATTAGATGTTCACAGCCCTGGTTTGGACTAAGACTTTCTAGAAGTCTTAAATCTAGCATAGCCAGGCCTGGAGCTGAAAGGAAAGCTGTTACCAGAGGAAAATGGCAGCAACTGCTGTTTTATATCCCCAGCAGCTGCTGTTGCCTCACACTCCTTTGGTGGCAGCAACCTCCATCTCCCAGTGTTCACAGAGAGCAGGTCACAAGGAAGTGATCATTTTGTCCTGGACAACGGCCTGCTTTGCCAATGCTTAGAGCCTGACCAGGACAGATTAACTGCAATATACAGAAAGGATTTTGAACTGGGGCTGGCTTCCACACACAGGGGCAGCGGTACCTAATAAAGGCAGAAATGAAATCATAAAACCACCATGGAACTTACAGAGTAATTGGTCATTTGACTTTCAAGTTCAGTAAGTATGTGAAGGTCTGCCTCCCAGTATGCCCACAACCACCCCCTAATTTAAGTGCTTAAGGTTATGGTTAGAGGGTCCCTAAAGAAATATGGACAGATGTGTTCGCCGCTGCCCCCCACATAGCTTAGTTGGGGACCTCTTCCATAGGCTTTCCGTCCCCTCCAGTGCAGAGTCACCCGAGACTGGAGCAGTGAACCCTTGCAATTTTGGATGCTGGAGGATGAGGAGTACTTTGGTTGACCATGGTTAAGGCCCCTCTGGACCTGAACACTTCACAGCAATTCAGATTCCTCCATTTTGCAATTTATTGTATTCTCCAGAGGTAAAACAAGATCTAAACCAATTAAATTCATAAAGTACTTCTGTGTCATTTTTTGAGCAGAATAATGCAATTTCTCTGTGCATTTTTCTCACACCAGAATTCTTAAAGGCAACATTCCTGATGAGTCAAGACATGAGCTAGCACAGCGTATCTCCCACCCTGGCAGGCTGGCTGCCATTCCTGCAGTCTTCAAGGACATACCATCAAGCACATGATAGTGCATTACTTCTGTGCACATTACACTTGCTTTTCTTTCCCTGTTCTAAAACTGGTAAGAATGTCCATACATATATTTAACGCTGAAGATAGAAATGTTGGTGCTGTTAAGAAAGCATTGCCTTTTACTCATCTCCTAGTTACTCATGGATCTCTATGGCTACATCTCCAGCATCTATTTCCTGACACAAAGAGCGATGCAGGATTTTGCATGATCATGACTAACGAAGAAGGAAAGAGAAAAATTTGCTTTGAACACCACAGTCATTACCAGAGATCAACAAAACTTGTGCTGAGACTTCCTGAGTTGCCCCACCTTCTCCTCTTACCTAACTTGCACACACAAACCAGTACACTAAACAAAGCAGTACTGCTGATGTCAGTATCTTAGAGGATAATCTAAAGCTCATTTAATTCAGCATAGCAGAATTTAGGAAGTTTGGCTTCCTGCAGAAATCCCTTATGGATTAGCTACTGTTTAATAATGTGGATTTCTCTCCCCTGCCTGGCCACCTGTCTTCATAAGACGTGTGGAATTTTGGTATCTTTGAAAGCTTAGTCAAATGTCACTGGAGTTGACTAAGAGATTCAAAAGCTGTTATAAAGGAGCAAAACAAGCTATTAGAACATATACTTAACCATACCAAAGTGTGAACAAAAGTCAGTCTAGTCTAGCATCCTCCCTCTGGGAGGAAGCAATGAAAAACCTCAGACTAAAACAAGGCAGGCAGCCAGTAGTACTTGTTGTGGAACACCTTCCAGCAGGGCACAACTGCAGGTCTTCCTGAGCCAAAGGCCAGACCTGCATATTTGATACAACTGTGACATCCTGCCAGAAACAGTTCTGCAATTCCGGTATTTTACTTGATAGTTTTATTAGATGCTTCCTAGTTCTGCAGCATGGAGAAGCTCCTCCTGTTCACCTTCTGCATGCCTTTAATAATTTCCCATTGTTTGCCTCCCTCCAAGTAATTACAGAACAATTCCAGATGAACTGCATAAACCTTGTTTCTCTAGGAAACCTGACTCAAAACAGCAGAGTGGGGTTTTTATAAACATCACTCAGATTTCTGGAAAATATGAACCAATTTGTCAAACTCCTATAGCATAGCTGACACCCATTTTTTCCCCTGTCAAAATGAATAGCCAACACCTAACAAGGGCTCAATCCTCACTTTTCTAAACAATCTTTTATTTCAAGCTATTTTAAAATATATTTTATAGTTTCCTTTTAAAAGAAATTATTTCAGTGCACAAGGACTAAACATTTACAGGGCCTGATTTTCTGTAGATTGAATTCTATCTGCACCAATAATACACTGCAATGGAGTAAATCAAGTTTAGCTACAATTTCCTCTCTCCATTGCAGATTTGAGCACCCTGCTGTATCAGTAGGGCTGACACTGACAGATACAGACAGAGTCTTAACAGTTCTTGTTCCCCAGCACTGAAAAGGGAACACAACCAAAAAAAGCAGTCTTAAGTTTCCAGATAACCTCTTCTTGGAGACTAGAAAGAAGAAACTTCCATCTGAGCTTACCTTTCACACTGCATTTGAAGGTTTGGCTTACAACTCCTGTGTCATTTTCTTTTTCTGCTGGCCATTCATAGACGTAGACTGTAGTCCGAGAGGATCCAGCATCAAGGACTATTCCATACTGGGGAGAAAAAAAAATAAGACATTAGATCAAGAAACAAACAGTGACAGCTTAAAGGCCCATATGCAGCTGTACTTCTTTGCACCATCAAACACTTTAGGAAATGTATGCACAGCATATTAACAAGAAAGATTAATTCTAGTGTTAGGCACTTAGGCATGAGACCAACAGCCAAGCACAGAATGAATCTGGCTGCAAAACAAAGAACATATGACATATCCTCAATAATTAATTCAGTGGGGATGGAGAATGCTCATCTTTCAGCATCAGGTTCAAAATCCACAATGACACACAGATAACACTGTGTTAGGGCCTGATTTTGCAGAAAGTTCATTTCCCACTATCCCAGCTACACTCCCTGGACACTGAAGGGTTTGATGCCTAAGCACAGGCTTTAGATTCAAGGATGCACAAGGGATCCATAAAGCTATGAGCAAAGAGGTAAAGTACATAATAGTCCACAGTGAGAATGATGTGACAAGTCTGGTTCTTTTCTAATTGCCCCATAAACCTCTCCCTTTCAGTGGTTTAGGCAGTCCACCTGAGAGTTTGCCACTGAAAACAGGCTGTGCCAGCGTGTGAGGCAACAAAGAGGGAAAGAGAATCAATATTACTACATGTTTATTTATGAAGTAAAAGAGAAACACTTACGTGACTTGCCCCAGGTCACTTTGTCTGTGGGATTAAAGCACAGGTTTATCCATCCCATTCTACTACTCTACCAAATCAGTCATCCC
Organism: Falco peregrinus; assembly: GCF_023634155.1. Taxonomy (NCBI): domain Eukaryota; kingdom Metazoa; phylum Chordata; class Aves; order Falconiformes; family Falconidae; genus Falco; species Falco peregrinus. The sequence continues at coordinate 14,663,899 of NC_073725.1, forward strand.
CCCTTTCCCATCTTTTATGGCAGCAGACAACAGTAGCAACTGAAGGCAAACTGCATAAAGGGAAGAAAACTACAATTCTGCTTAACGGCTTTATGATCCCTGAAAGGACGTTTAGCTGCCCCCCTCTTCCAAAGTGATCTAATCGGTAGGAATCACACAGTGTAGGGTTCATTTCTCTGTCAACCTTTTTTCTTTTAAAAAAGACAGATGCCCAGGAGCCTGACAATACTGAAAAATGAGGGCATCCATCTGGCTGCAAAGCAGTAAGTGCCCTTGCAGCAGGCCAAGAAATTTCATCCCACTCCCTCCCTGGGGAGCTTCAAGTCTGACCAATAAAGATCAGTTCTTCAGGTGGCAAACCATTCAGCTTCCACACCTCATTAGTTCCCAGCTTCCACTGTAATTCTGCAGACCCCTGGCCCTCAAAGAACTACCAGCAATACCAGTCTAGTCTGTTTCCTAGAGGACTGCTAGATAATGAAAATTCCATTTATACTTACCCAGATTATATTTACTCTGATAACCAAAAGGTGAAAGGCTTCCCAGATACTATCAAACCACTATGTCATCAGGTTCCATTCAAGTAACTACTTGAGCAAAGATACTTTGAGTATATTTCCCCCTCCTTGAAAGAGAGATGAGCACTCTAGTTACACATAATACAGTAATGGTTAATCTGCTCAATAGCTATTAATTAAATCTGGTCTCAGTCAGCCTGAAGTGCCACCCATAAGCTTTTAACTTAGCTACTCTTTGAGCTAACTATCATGTTCAAGTAGAGCTGATACATAAATTAAGTATTGTTACCTCAGCTAACCATGGGGCTTTTTGACCTACTTCCATCCTCCTCTGAATTTCCCAGCTTCCTTCCTGAAAGTAATAGATTTCCATCCCAAAGAGTAGTGGTACACTTATCTGAACCAATGTGTGACTAACAATTTTACTTTCTTCCTCCTCCTCCTCTTTTTCCTACACAGCCTCTTGTTTGCTTTCAAAGAGATGTTTTTGAAAACTTAAGGGTGACTCTGGAAGCTCCTCAGAACTTGGGTGAGGTCACGCTGTGTAACTGGCCCATGCAGCCTCATGAAGTGGTGGTGATCGGTGAGAAGTATACCAGGTGTTAAGACTAAGATTAATCTTTAAAAAGAAATTAGGGAAGATGTAGCATTTTAAGAGGGTGAAAGAATTCTACATGCCTTGTCTCAGCTTGCTGCCTAAGACAAACTGGTTGAATTAAAATTCTCTGGTGACATTACATTTCTGTGGAAGTTGCAAGTCAGATCACCTTTGGCTGCCTTTTAAGGACAAGCAGTGCCTCCCTGCTTTCAAATGCACTGCATGGGACTGGAGCACAGGCAACCCCTTATCCTGGGCTAGCAGCTATTAAAGAACAGAACAACTTTTTCTGCTTCCTTTCCCCTCTATTTCAACTTTCCCTCTGAGGATTACTATGTCTCTATTCAAACACTAATGGAGAAAGATAAAGGCCTGGGAATTCCCCAATATCCAAGAACTTCACCATCTAGTCAATGGACTAGATTAGTCAGACAAGACAGGGAGACAACATTAACCCTGAAAAGCTTCACAGTTCTGGTTTCTAAGGGAAATGGGAACAGGGAGGAAGAACAAAGTGACTTAAAAGAAAATGCTTATTTTTGGGTTTACTCATGCCCAATGTATCTCCAACACAGAGGTGACCATGCTGCCTACAGCATGAAATAAATGTGACACTTCACTTCTTGGGTCTGGCAGAATGACTACTGTACGCACTTATCAGAAGCTGAATAAAAACCAAGGTAACAATAAATCACTTTGTGTCTCTAAAGGCGCACTCACCTTTTTTTTTGGCTGCAGCTGGGCTGACTAAAGAGACAACTACCCCTTCCCCTATCAACTGTCCTTCCCTTGCAAGAGGGTACTCCTTGCTCACACAGCTACCTGTGTGAGTGACAACTACCTATACTATTTCAGAGACAGTTTCATGCTATTCACTCAACCAATCTGGTTGTGGCCCAAACAGGTAAGGAATATTCATATGAATGGCTTTGCAAGTACATCCTGAAGAGTAATAATCCCAACGGGGAAGCAAGAACAAGCCCCAGGATTAATCACCTTTTCAGACTGAATACCATTCCCATAGAAGGATGTACAAATGCACAAACCCTTAAAGCAGGCACTGTTATGATGGCTGAATCCGCCTTCCAATCACTTTGGAAAACTGCCACAGGAAGCTAATAAGCTAAACCAGTGAAAGGGAAAATCGAGGCCACAAAAGTGGGATCTATGCTAGAAGCACACTTCAGTTCAGCTACATAGGTTTGAACTACTTCTAATGAAGTATAACATCCACAAACAAAGCAAAACACTTCCTAAGAGCCAAAAGAGGTATGCAAAATTTAGGTGTAGAAAACTGTACCACCTGGAAAGACAAATTAAAGAAACACAATAACCAAGGGAGGGCTTTTTCTCTTCAGGTCTCACAAAGTATCAGCAGACAAACACAAATTTCTTTGACTAGCATTGTTTACAATTCTGGACTTCTTCACAAACTATGTTATTAAGGATGTTTGCACTCTCTTTGTCACTCTTCTGACTTCACAGTGTATGCCAATGAGTCGAGTTCTTTCAGGGACTCAGCCTCATGCACATGGGCAGGTCCTTCCTTCACAAATCACTGGCTTAATCTTCAGATAATCCAACCACCAAGGAACCAAAATATTTAATTTTGCAGCAACATTTTAAAACATCAATGGTGTAGCAGATAATTTATCTCTTGTGCCACAGAGGAGTGAACTTGGACACTCTCAACATGTATCCTGGAAATTGGCTATTATGCCACACATAACACAGACTCTAGTTGTCCTTCAGTAGCTGTTTTGGTTTCATGGAGAAGAGCCAGAAGAAGGCGGCGGCAGCCATTTACAAAGAGTAAGTCTGTTTTCACTATGTTATTGCCATATTTAATTTTAATCAACTGCTAATTTCAGGACACTGCCATTTCCAGGCTCCATCATATCAACTGGAGAGTTTCACACTGGCATACCGAGGTCCTCTCTCTGCTCCTGAATAATTACTTCTTGTGAGTGCTAATCATTTACTAAGGACTCAGCATCTCAGGAATCAAACATAGGGTCCTCCGTATCAGCTGGGATTTTCTGCATTGGCAGGCTTACAGCCCCAAAAGAATTCCAAAGCCAAGGCACCTAGCAAAGGAACCGCCAGTCTATCCTCCAGAATAAGCCATGAAGCCATTGTGATACAGGAAAGCATATCTTCCCACCTAAACTAGGTCCAGATAGTCAAGGTGGGTCTGATGTTTGCTCAAAGAGTAAGGTAGACAATTTTATCGTTCTGAATGTGAAAATTAATTAATGACAAACAGAAGTGATAGGTAGGCTTTAGAGAGTGGCTTCAGCATTACACATCAGCCTAGTCTTGCCTTGCAGGAAGTAAGGCTGTTGCAAGCAGAGATTTGGGGCACAACGGGGAGTAAACTTGAGGCACTATGTCACCATAACAGATCCCAGCACACACATCCTGCCATACCACGAATACACATAAAACTGGTATAAGAATACAGTTTTATCCTATTGTCTGGCTCATACACCACCAAACAATTCAGACAAAGCCAAAGGTGCTTATAATCCCATGAAGTGTAATGAGACATTAGCCTATCGCTATCAGTATGTGAACTATCCAGTTAGACACATAGGCAGACGGAAAGGTAGAAAGGACTTCAAAGAAGGATCTGATGAGGTTTATATGCTTGTAGCTATTGTGGGGAAAAACAGAGAACTCAAAATGCCAGACTGCACAGCTTCTCTAGAAGGCTAATTTCTACAGCTTTGCCCTCAGTTGTGTACATCTCTCATTGAAGAATCTGCACACATATTCCAGCAGCACAAGGCAAAGCCTGAATTCCAGAGTACTTCAGTTTGTCTTTCCCAGTTTGCTGTGCCCCTCCTCATGAAGCTACTTTGCTTCTGTTAATATCCAGCAAGTACCAATGTGTGGAAAATCATGAAGTGCACTCTCACAGCCCAAATGCTTTTGATACACAGAGGCAGTCTGCAAAGATTTCAGCATAAACTTCCTAGCTGTACCTGGGGGCAGAATTTAAACGCTGGCTATTTCCCAGCGTTTTTATATTTTAAAATTTATTCCAATTATAAAGTATATTTTAAAATTACTTCCAATCTCTAGAAAAAATAAAAAATCAGTGGCATATTCTCCTTGTCTGGCCTTTCAGTCTTGACATTGCATGACAGGCATTGGACAGGGAGTCAAGGAGTGCTTCTCCTGCTTTGCCAGTGACTGTCGTCTAGACCAATCCTCTTTTCTCTCAGTTTCAGTTTTCCCATGACAAAGTTGTGACTAAACTTTATGGCTGTAAGCTCATTTGAATCACCCCATAAAAATTAGTTTAGAAAGGAACATTATTAAATATCAGTTCAAAACATTGTTCTCCTTCCTTAGGTATTCTAAGACTTACCTTAAGCCCTGGGGAAAGGATCTGTTGCCGATTTATCTGAATCACTGCAATAGCAATGACAAGAACTATGCTTAGAAGAAGGAACACTTGGGCAATAACACTTGGGGTTCTGGTCAGCATCCTGAAACAACAAAAAGGGAGACACTTAAATAATGTTATAGGATTCAGTGATTCAGGGTCTGAAGCCCTGAATCAGTTGAGAATCCTCATAAAATCTGATTTTGTCAACTAGATTACACTACATGGAAATTCTGTGTTCTTGTCAAGAACTGCTGGGTCTTTTGCTAGCCCTTTTTATTGTCTAGAAGGGGTGTGTCTATATTGTCATGCTAATAATGCCAGATTTCACCCTCAGGTGCTAGTCTGCTCATTTCCCCCAGTGCCTACATGTAGACACATGCTCACCATCTCCCACTGCCTCAGGAGATGAGAGTACTGGGCAGGCTGAGGCTAGTGCACACTCAACGATCCCATGTACGCCTACAACTAGACACAACCACAGCCATGTACACACAATGCTGGCAGCTGCAGAGCAGAGTTGGATACTTCTGCCAGAGACACAAGGTTGGTGTCTATAATAGATACAGGCTGCTTCAGTAAGAAACAAAGGAGGTTTTAAAAATGTTAAAGTAGTCATCCTTCTTCTAGCTGCTGATGTGCTCATGAAGTATGTTTGTGTGTGTGTGCATATTAATACAGAGCCTATTACTCTGCACTACATATAAAACATAAAATACACAGTTTAACTCACAGATTCTGTGATGAAAAGTTACTCTAAGTAGATCAACATGTAGTTACATTAAGCAAACCCAAAGGTGACATGAAACATGCATATTGACTATAAGGCTGTTTCTATGTTCATATCCTCTAGAAAGGCTTTCTAGGACTCAAAAGTGGCTTAGGTTTCCTGTAATTTCTTTTCATCCTTTATTTTTGCATGTCCCTGGCCAGACAACTCTTCACCCCAAAAAGCTTTTCAGTACCTCCAAGTACTGACAACCCCCATGTTAAAAATTCTTATGCTCCACAGGGCTTGAGGACAAAAGAGGTGGCTGGTGGGAGATGGCAAGCTTAGAAATGTCAGAGGAACACAAAAGGAGAACTTTCCTGACTTTCCATTTTCAGAAACCAGTTGTGTTGGCAGAGAAATATCAAGTTAGCCTGGCATGTTCTATCCTGACTCCCATCTCCTAATTCTTCCATACTGATGGTGGAGTATATCAGTGGCTCTTCAGGGCTGCCCTGCTGTTTCAGCAATTGCCAGTGCCAATCTGTACTGAGGACAGGAGCTAAAAAGGTAGTCTACAGTTCACAGCCACAGTGCACTGGGTCAGCCCCATTGTACCTGCAACTAACTCATGGTCTTCTCCTTAGCTCCAACCAGAGCCAGAGGGCTGAGGGACAAGTCAGAATAAATGCTTCACACAATTTCCATATTCTAAACCCCATGGGTTCTTCACCCTGTTTACTTGCGGTCCAACATCTGTGTTCATATTCAAAAGAGAAGCAAGTTATTTGATTTGCTCTGGGACTAGCTTCACTCTGAGTGTTGCCCGCTGCTGCTGCTTTCCTTCCTTGTCTTCTGATTTCTGCTGTGAAATCTCAGATTGGCTTTCAGAAACTTTTCATTTCAGCCTGACACATCTCACTTCCAGAACGTCATTTTTTACACTCATTAACCCCCTTCTCTAAATCCAAAGAGGCTCATACGGTTTTAAAACATATGGTTAAAAAACAAGGTTTACTGCCAATCTGCTCTTCCAATACTTTCTTTTCTTGGCTTCGTAATAGCTTTATCTTAATCATCAGCCAGTTTTAACAGAAAATTAACCAGCCACATTGATGATTTATTTACTGCTGTCCATTGCTTTACTATCGTGAGGCATTCAAACATCATGTACACATTGCATAAATGACAGAATGAAATCTTATTTTTACTGTTAGAAAATAAGTTAACACTTAAGATGAATTCTCACTGTAACCTGTGGATGACGTCAGGGCATGCTAATTAGAAACATTTAAACAGATCGATTCATTTTTGAAGACACAGCAGACTTTAACTATAAATTTATGAATAACCATCTGGATAAAATACTTGTCTTTAGAGGGAGAAAAGATCTTTTTCTTCAGCTTTCAACTGTCCATGGAGTTATCTATAACTGTAAAGTGACTGAAGGAGAACTATCTTCTTGCAAACTAATATATACCAGTCACTCCTGGATCAAAGCACTGATGTTCAGCGCTGGAAAAAATAAGTCATTATCAAAGGAAAAAACTCAGGGCAAATGACTCTTTGAAAAACTAAAGCATTACTAAAGGGCAAAGCAATTACCACTATTATACTATTAACACTGAAGAACATCCATGATGACTGCTGAAGTATTTTCTGCTGCATCCATTTGTAAAGGGGAAATCGAAATCTTGGTTTGTTGAATTTCTTACATGCTTCCTGGGTACTGGGATTTGTCTTCATCAGAGATTATTTCTCTTTTTAAAATATTTTTTGAAAGGGAGCATATTAGGTAAGGGAACACCTCTTAAGATGAATACTCCTCATACAACCTTATCCCACTGGCAATCAGAACAATTTAATCAGAGAATGATCTCTAAATCCTGATTTAAGCAATAGCCTCTGTGTCAGAAGGACACCTTACACGCCATGCCCACTTGAAGTTGTCACACAGTTGACATCTTTGCTATCTGGATTGTGCAAGATGCTGCAGGATTTCATATAACTAGATCAGAAGCACGGGGTCATATTTACTTTTAGCTACACTCAACTGTCTCACAGACATATCAGGCAATACAATCATACTTGTCTGTTCAAGAAAGTCTGTAGAGATACCAGAGAAGAGTTCATTCACTCCACAGTTTAAACAGAATTGTAATGCAAGTAACTCTTGCTAACATTGGACACTTGTTGGCAAAAAGCCAAATAAAAGATTTTAATGAATTATCAAAAAGCAGTTGCATTCCATTATTAAAATGTCATCCTGAAGCGAGAAACAGCATAAATACATATTTTCCACACCCAACTAAGTACACTGGGCCACACAGGAGCATATTAGAAGGATCACTTTCTACATCTTACTTCAAGCAAAAAGAACTGCTACCTGCAAAGGCAAATGGACTAAACTTCTTCATGCCACCAACATTTTGAGTTTAACTAGGTTAAATACACATTTGTATAAATGACAGTGCATATCATATGCTGGAAATCCTTTTTCCAAGTTACTTGAAACATCAAACCCCACTTTTTTGAGGTACTGACCTGCTTGTTCATAGGGTGGGTAAGCAAGCACCATAAATATCTTTCTTCACACTATAACCGGAGAGATAAAAAAACCAGTAGCATTTATTTGAGGCGTGGTCTACAGGTAAATGTTTTTCAACAGCCGAAAAAAAAATTCAAAACGCCAAAAACCTCAACACCCACAGCATTTCAAAACTCACAGTGAAAACCTGTGAGGAGGTATCACAGGCCTTCCTTCGGAGGAGAAATCAAGTAAAAACAGCACGCTGACCCAACATTAGCAGCTGAACTTAGCTTTCCCTCAGCCCACCGTCGTCCCGGGTGAGAAAGCTTCACACAACGATTGTGACTTGCGAGAAAGCACAAAGTTCTCCCCCCGAAAAAAACGTGGAGAGACAGAGACACGCTGCCCCCCGCCGCCCGCGGAGGGATAGAGTGAGGCTCCCCCCCGCCGCCTCACCTCAGCGGGGCGGCCGCTGGGCGGGAAACCGCCCCTCAGCCTGGCCCTCCCCGACCCGGGATCCCCGGCCCCCGCCCGCCTCTCCCGCATCCCGACCCGCCTGCGCCAGCCGCGGCTGCCCCGTCCGTCGCGGGCTGAGGAGAACGGGCACCGGGGGCACCCGGGCAGCGGGGAGGCGGCGGCTGCCGGACCCCCTCGCACCCAGGGGGCTTGCGGAGTCACTCGCTGGTGGCTCGCCCTCTACTCCCTTATTTCCAAATAGGTTTAAAGGGAAAAAAACCAAACACACTTGCAGGTAGAAACTCCGGATGAATCGATTCAAGGCGAGGAGGATGATCTGCGGCGAGTCGGCGTATCTGGAGCGTTACTGCACCCAGAGCCGTGGCGGCGAGCCGCAGGGGTGCGGAGCGAGGCTGTGCCTAGCGGGGAGCGCCGCCGCCGGGCGAGAAGAGCCCGGGAAGGGGGGCCCGGGGTGCGGCCCATTCCTGTCAGCCTGGCTCATGCCCTGCCGCTGTTGGACCGGCTCCAACGGGGGGGCAGCCCGTGCCGTGCCGAGGCCGACCGGTCGCCTGCCGAAACTCACTGCCGCAGCACGGCCGTGCCGCCCGCCCCGGAGCCCCGAGCACGGCCGTGCCGCCCCACCCCACCCCCGGAGCCCCGAGCACGGCCGTGCCGGCCCCCGCCCCAGCTGCTCCTCTTTGCGGCAACGCAGCCCTGGCGCTGGCGGCAGCTGATGCGGCAGGGTGTCGCTGGCTGTCCCTAACGCACATTCCTCACTCCCCTCCCAAAGCAAAGACACAAAAAGGGTTGCGTCTAGAGATGACACTGTGGGTGGCAGAATGGTAAGTCCTTGCCTCTTCTGAAAGGATCAAGTGCCTTCCCAGGAGGGCTTTCCTCGGCCCTCGGAAATTAGGAGCCCCCAGGTCTCAGGGCTACCTTTCCATTCAGGTTCAGGCATACTGGCACTACTTTTTCTGGAGTTTTGCTGCCATTTTCCCAGCCTTCGCCAAGCCTGTAGCATACCTCTCCTCCCCATCATTTCCTTTGCTGCACCACCTGTTTCTTCTCCCCTTCCAAGCATCCTTGGTTGAATGTATTCAGTGTAGCTAACTGCATTGATTTGTTTTGCTCAGAATCTGCCCCAGGTGTCCATTTAAAAATGACAAATGAGCTGGACTGCTGACAGATCCAAGAAAAAGAAGTATTGCTTTTGCTGCCATTGAGCATGAGTATGTGGAGTTAAAAGACGATTGATACTGGCAGGTTCATACATGAATACCAGTTGCAATGATCAATTAGCAAATCTCTAGAAACAAAAATATTACAGACATGAATAAAGTGTTTGTTACAGATGCATTGTAACATAAATGTATTACCACTGCAATGCATTTATGATATCACATTTACACAGATTACACAGCAGATACTGCTCCATTTCCCTATAGACTGACAGCAGCAACATCAGGAGAAGGGATGAATGATTATACATCTCAAGAGATGACAGAACTGCATATGCTTCTTGTGTAATGCGCATACAGCACTTGATGCTGGAATATTAAGAAGCCTCAAAATATCCTCTGAAGAGACAGCAATAGGGTGAAACGGAGAGGAATGTTAAAATAAAAACGGAGGTAAGAAGACACTGGCGGTTGCAATCAGTCTGTTTTCTTGCATGGTACTTTGCCATCTCACAGGAGCAAGACCCGTCCCCCATTTCTGTGCATTCTTTGCAAAGTGCAGTGAACAGAGGGCTTCTCCTGTTGCTCCTACGCTTTCACTGCCTTTTTCACCACTAGCGTTCATATCAGCAGATGGGTGTGATGCCCTTTAGCTCAGGTCATCATTTCCATCAATATTCTTGAACACTTTCTTCCTGGGACTTTTCATCAGGGTTAACAAAGACCCTTCACTCATTAGGTTTCTGCTCCCAAAGACCTCCTGTCTTCATGTTCACCTCTTTACCTTGGGATCAACTGTGAGAACTGCCAATGCAGGCAGAGCTGTCTAAAGAATTTCGGACCCTCTGCACCAGCAGGAGCCAGGACATTTTTATTAATTTATTGATTAATTTAAATTAAGTTTCTAGGCCATTTTTGCGAGCAACATTTTGTTCCAAATCAAAATGCACTTTTTCCATTTGTTTCAGACAAACCTTCTACATATTATGTGTCCAAAGAAGAGCAATGAAGCTGGTGAAGGGTCTAGAGAACAAGTCTGATGAGAAGCAGTTGAGGAAACTGGGGGTGTTTAGCCTGGAGAGAAGGAGGCTGAGGGGAGACCTGATCACTCTATAGCTACCTGAAAGGAGGTTGTAGCAATATGGGAGTCGGTCTCTTCTCCCAAGTAACAAGCAATAGGATAAGAGCAAACGACCTCAAGTTGCACCAGGGGAGGTTTAGATTGGATATTAGAAAAAATTTCTTTACTGAAAGGGTTGTTAAGCACTGGAACAGGCTGCCCAGGAAAGTGGTTGGGTCACCATCCCTTGAGGTATTTTGGACTCAATGATTTTAAGGGTCTTTTCCAACCTAAATGCTTGTATGATTCTATGAGTCTATGATTATCGCAGCATACCTTGTTAATTGCCAAATTTAGGAAGATGGTTCCCTAGGTTTTCAAGCAAGTAAGTCACAAACCGCATCTGAAATCTACATTTAGAAGAATGGCAGATGTGATTCTTCTCAGAGATCAAGAATGCATTTTTTTTCTTTTACATAGTTGCAAAATTAATTTTTAATAATCTTTAAAAGCATCTTCTGGTATATAGTTTTTTTTATCATCACTGACAAAAAACCCATAAAGCAAATTCACAGCTATGTCATGAGAAATCCAGTTTGTCCCTCTTTGTTTTGAATAATGGCTGGCTATAGACATTGCCTTTTCTCTTTCGGAGTTTCATTGATGGCTTCTTTGAAATACCTCAAGACAGCTGCTTGTTGGTTTATTTTTTTAATCCTTTACTGCAGCATTAAATCTAATGATGTGTCTTAGATTCATCACAATCACAGAAGATTCTGAATCTTCTGCCTCACACATATGACTCTGTGGTAACAAGTTTTCTGGTCTACATATTCTTCTTGTGAGGCCTTGAAACAAATAAGAAATTCATTCTGAAGCTGAACAAAAATACTTTCTAATCTATTTATTTCCCTTCCTGAGACTTAAAGCTTTATAACTTGCATAGCTTGTCCAAAGAATCAAGAGCTGCTTTAATCAATTTAAAACCTTCAGGGACAGCCTTGATCACATGGTTATGAGCCAGCACAAGTTGTAGGCATGGGCACAATAAGCACGTAATTAGGGCAGCAGATTGCTGGTACAGCAGAAAAAGGCAGTTCTTTGTCTATTTTGCTATGCCAGAGTTTTAGAAAGCCAAACTAGCTGCTGCAGCAGGAGCGGGTGTGGGTCTGCCATGCTACACTGCTGGAAGGAGAGGAGCTCTCCGCTCCCATGCCTTTTGCTCCCTGGCGCTAAGGTGCAAGCCAAACTCAAGAGTTTTACAGCAAACTTGTTCCATTTTTCGTTAAGCCATGCCTGCAAACATATATTATGTCCTGACATACATATTCCATTGTCATAAAACTGACCACAGGAATCTGACAAAGAAATGCCATTCTTTTACAAGAAATTCACTGTTGTACTCAAAGAAATGCACCATCTCCCGTGAATGGGGATAAATTCCAGAAACTACTCCTTGGGACTTAATCCTTTAAAAATTGCTATATGAAAAACTGCTCGACACGGAATATTGCTGTGAGGCTGACGACTCTTAAGTGAATAGTGTTTCACTTTTCATGGTTCAGAAGTAATTACTGATAAATTGCTAGCTCAGGAGAAGAGATTCATGCCCTATGTTTTCAAAAAAGTATGAAGTAGTCCTTGTAGCAACATTTCTATCACCTTTTTGTGCTTTTCCAGGAATGGACCAGATTGGCTGAGCAATTCTAAAATTCTTAGATAAAATCCTTTCCCTTGCAATTCCATGCAGGTCAGGTTATCTCCTTGAGTACAAGATCTGTGGATGATAGAAGTTCTGTTACAACTCTTCCCAAGTCCACCTGCCAGCATTGTTATTCACTGTCTTTTTTTTTTTTTTAAGGTATTGCTTTGCTAACTCTCAGTCAATGTAACAAGTTATTTTTGCTGCTTTCTATGCACTAATATTAAACTGTAATTCTTTGGGATTGTTCATAGTTCGGAGTTTCATTGATGGCTTCTTTGAAATACCTCAAGACAGCTGCTTGTTGGTTTATTTTTTTAATCCTTTACTGCAGCATTAAATCTAATGATGTGTCTTAGATTCATCACAATCACAGAAGATTCTGAATCTTCTGCCTCACACATGGCTCAGAAATGTGATTATACACATTAAAGTCAGTTGTACAGCACAAGAAGCCTGTGGGAGAAAACAACCAGTGCACAAAGGGGAAGAATGATCCCTGCAATAGCAATTATAACAACCATTTCTAATTTACAGACTCACCTTTATGCAGTTCCTGCTTGAAACAGCCTGCTTTAAATAGCTTTTGGTCACCAACTGAATAAATATAGAGAGACTTAGTAAAATCACAGTTTTGATTCTAACAGATTGAAAAGCTTTTTCTTACGCAGTATGGGGGAAGAGAACTTCTTGCTAACTGGAGTGCAAAGCTGGGTCTGGTGGAGGGTGAGGTGTCCATTGATTGGGATGTTCCTACAATCTTTGCTGTCTTTCATCATCTTCATTCTACCTTTGCAGTCACAAGCACTGTGCCATCTCTTCAGTTCATTATAGTAATGGTAAATAATACCACTGATGTGAAAAATGCATCCAGTTGTGGCATATCTATGATTTTTCCTTTTGTTCTTTCCTTTTGTTGCCATTTTGATATCCTGAATATTTATGACCTGCATAAGGGCACATCACACACACTGTTTTAGTTTATGAGTTTATGAACCCTCTCAAGGCAGTGCCTCTGGCTTATGTCAGGCAGGTTAGTGCTCTGAGTCTGCCCTGGGTGTGAGTGCCAGAAGCAAAATAAAATCTAAGTGACAGAGATCCTGTCTGCAACTTGAATCTGTTATGTTCGTCCTAAGCAACAGGCTCTGTCAACCATAGGATAGGTTGTACATGCACAGTAAAGCCAGACATGTTAAAGGCAGCTGACGTATGGACTGGCCACACCCAAGTGCTGTCTCTCAAACACTCCAGTTACTTGCTGGGCCATATCAGCAGTATAAGCACAAAATAAGAAGGGTGGTAATTTCATATGAACACTTTGAAAGCTCGTGTCAGGCTGTCTAGGTATCCGTTTCTTCCTCTGTCTCCCCAAGTCAGGTATCCTAATGGTATCCTGTTGTTCCTCCAAAGCCAAATCTACTTTTTGCCCCACTCAGCATAACAGTAATTCTGCATCTTCTTCCCTGTCTTGCTTTGCTCCTCACTCAGCCTTCAGCTCTTCCTGCTGGTTGTGCTGTTGTGGTGAAATGGTTTTCTGCCTGAACAACTCACACATACAAGACCTCTCTCCAAAATGTTTCCATCTACCAGTGGTGGCAGATTCTTTTAAATAAATTCAGGACAAAAAAAAAATCTTCTCCTTAAAAAACTCTATGTGTGCATTGAATACTCTGTGACAACAAACAGGATACTGTCCTCTGATCTCTTCCCAATCATGGTCTATCCTGTGAGCTCTCTGAGGAAGGGATTATCTCTGAAGAGGCATGGTGCCAAGAACAGTGGAGCCCTCATTTGGCCAGGGTACAGGACAGAACCATGACAAAAGACATTAATCACCACAAACCTGAAACAAGGCTCCATGAAGTCGTACATGCTTATAGGCCAGCTGACTTTGATTAAGATCCATGAGCACAAAAGCTGACCTCCCCGGGGTCCCTTCATATCAGTACAAACAATTATCACCCACAGGAAAACAAATCACTTCTCTACAGTTTCCAAGCTATTTTATTTGCCAAGAACAAATCAGCTTCATCTTGAGCTGTATATATACAGCTTTTTACATAAGCCTGTATATGCAAGGTTTCACATGTGAGAGGCTGCCAGACAGGCATTTTCATTTTGACTTCTGTCTGCTGAGCAAGGTCAACCACATTTTGGAAACATGCCTATGCATACTTCAATATTGTGCTTTTCAGTTTGCTTCTCTTTCTTCATCTCAATAATTCAACCCTGCTTTCCCATGACTAATACAAAAGAACTAACAGACATACTAGATCAGACAGAAGGTGGATTATCTTCTCTTATAACATCACTAAGAGCAGATGTCTATGAGAAGGCTGTCGGGACTAAGCTGCCACACATGGGCAATTCCTCTGAAATACCCTCTCAGCTGCTGCCATCTCAGGCCTTAGAGACTTCTGGAGCCAGATGTCGTATCTGCTCTAGTAGCTCCTGATGGACCTCTCTGCTCCTCAATGTATTTGATGGCTTTTCGAGCACATGCATGTGCAGCAGGTAAATCCACACAGTGCCTGTTTGTTTTCTTGTAAGTTCAAGAGCAGCCTGAATGCCAGAAGCAGTCTGGTTTAATCAGCTTGGCTCTCTCAGTAAATTCCAGACTTGCACAGAGAAACCTTGTTCAAAACCATCTTTTTTTAGTTCTCTGAGACATGCTTAATTCTTTATAAACCCAGGTATATTTATCCACTGTTATAACTGTTGGGATTTTTTTAGGGCATATTTATGCTTGCTACTGCTTATGATTAGGTTATTAGTTTTAGTATAATGATGAAAAATGAAATCATGAAATGCTCTAATATTCCTGCCTCAAATTCCTAAGTCTGCATGTGTAAGCTCAAATAGGACTAGAAAAGCCTGGGCAGTAATAATGGTAATAATAACAATTATTAAATTTATAGGCAGCCAGCCTTTCATCCTGTTTTGCACCAAGAGGAGCAGATCTATTTTGGTAATAGTAGAAAAGGCACACAGACTCTGTAAAATGTCATTTAAAATGCTATTTATTATAGCTAACTCAATAAGGAGAGAGTAGTATAGATAATCATAGAATCACAGAATGGTTTGGGTTGGAAGGGACCTTAAAGATCATCCAGTTCCAATCCCCCTGCCATGGGCAGGGACACCTTCCACTAGACCAGGTTGCTCAAAGCCCCATCCAGCCTGGCCTGGAACACTGCCAGGGATGGGGCATCCACAGCTTCTCTGGGAAACCTGTTCCAGTGCGCTGCCACCCTCACAGGAAAGAATTTCTTCCCAATATCTAATCTAAATCTACCTTCTTTTAGATAAAAACCATTACTCCTTGCCGTATTGCTACATGGCCTTGTAAAACAAGTCCCTGCACCTTTCTTGTAACCCCCGTTTTGGTACTGGAAGGCTGATATAAGGTCTCCCCACAGCCTTCTCATCTCCAGGCTGAACAACCCCAAGTCTCTCAGTCTGTCTTCATAGGAGAGATGCTCCAGCCCTCTGGTCATCTTTGTGGCCCTCCTCTAGACTTGCTCCAACAGGTCCATGTCCTTCTTATGCTGGGGGCTCCAGAGCTGAATATGGTACTCCAGCTGTGGTCTCACAAGAGCAGAGGAGAATCACCTCCCTCAACCTGCTGGCCACGCCTTTTGATGCAGCCCAGGGTACAGCTGACTTTCTGGGCTGCAAGTGCACATTGTTGGGACATGTTGAGCTTTTCATGCACTAGCACCCCCAAGTCCTCCTCAGGACTGCTCTCAGTCCATTCTGAACCCAGCCTGTATTAATATTGTGTTCTGTTAGCTGGTGGGAACCACAGGTGGTGTAGCATCAAATGGGCCTCCAACCCACGCGCAGCCTGTTGGGCAGACACCAGCAGAGGAGATGTTCTCCCCAGTTCAGTCATTAAGAGATACTACAGGATTTTCTTGCAACAACTCTATTAATCATTTCCATTGCCAAACAGAAAGAAAGGATGTTCACATGAGAACTTGCTGCTGCACACCTAGATAATGGCAAGGACGTGCAGGAGGCCTAATCACCCATGCCGAGGGGGAGCTGCCTGCAGGCTCCTCCACTACAATCAACTGCAAAGTTTATCCTGTGGCCAAAGGATTTGTGTCACACGACTGCTGTGTGCATACAGCAAAGCGCAGCACCAAACAGGCTGGGCAACTGGGGACATGCAGCATGATGACAGTGGATCATGCAGAGACCAGGAATCAGATTTGTATTGTGATTCCAATGCATATTACTGTTGCGATACCATGCTTGTGTTGTGCCTTCAGTACATTGCTACTATCACTCTTCTAAATCAAAATCATGTGCAAAGCCAAATATATCAAAGAAGTCAATTTGATATTAAACATTAAACTCTCCTTGTGGAATATCTGAAGGAGCCAGGTCAGAGAATATTGGACTCTGACAGCATCATAGACAAAATCTCAATGTGTATATACGTTCTTTGCTGTAGGTGAAGTGTCTTCATGGGGTGCACACAGCAGTCAAAAGAGCTTAATGGCAGCATAATGGGGATGGTACAGAGGCTTTTTTCTGGCTCCCTGCACAAACTGAATTTCATCACTACTAAACTGTCTCATAATCAGCATATTTACACATATCACTTTTACAGCCAAGCCTTGGAAGGGCTTTCTGACCCAGATGTGAATTTGAAATTTCACATCTTTTTAGCAAGCTGTCAACCCATGGGCCACCTCCTGCAGGCCTCTCTGGACACTCCATCATGTTTCTAGCAGACCTTTAATACACACTAGGTATAACTTTGCAAGGCTTCTTGACAAACACATGAGGAAACTACATGAATTAGGAGCTTTCAGGGTCAGAATTTAACAACTAACAAGAGTTAAAGACCAACCTATACACTCTGAGAAATGTAAGATTCACTTTTGCATTAATTTGTATCCATTTGCATGACTCTGCATAGATTTCTAGAATAATGTGACCTTATGAGGGAATTGCACCCATTCCTGCACATAGTCACAGGAAAAGTCCAGCAGAAGAATCATAGAATCATTTAGCTTGGAAAAGATCTTTAAGATCATGGAGTCTAATTGTTAACGCAGCACTGCCAAGCCCACCACTAAACCATGTTCCTAAGCGCCACATCTACACGTTTTTTAAATACTTCCAGGGATGGTGACTCAACCACTTCCCTGGGCAGCCTGTTCCAGCACTTGACAACCCTTTTGGCAAAGAATTTTTTCCTAATATCCAATCTAAACCTCCCCTGGTGCAACTTGAGGCTATTTCCTCTTGTCCTGTTGCTTGTTACTTGGGAGAAGAGACTGACTCCCACGTTGCTACAACTTCCTTTCAGGTAGCTGTAGAGAGTGATCAGGTTCCCCCTCAGCCTCCTTCTCTCCAGGCTAAACACCCCCAGTTTCCTCAGCCACTCCTCATCAGACTTGTTTTCTAGACCCTTCACCAGCTTCATTGCCCATCTCTGGACACGCTCCACCACCCCAATGTCTTTCTTGTAGTGAGGGGCCCAAAATTTAACACAGTATATTTGAGGTGCAGCCTCACCAGTTAGTGCCACCTCATCCTAATTACAAACCCAAAAAATAATTAGAGCGAAAGTTCAAAGATTCAAGCAAAACCACAATGATTCCATTCTGGTCTCTTTCAAAAAAGGGGCCGCCTGCTGTCATTTTGGAAGGGTCAAAAATTAACAAACATTATACCTACTGCTGTCATGTCTGCCCACAGGAGTTATCCATGTTCCTGCTGCTAATCACCACAGATGACAGACTGGAAATTAAGGAACCACTCAAATGAAAAGTGCTCTCCTGAATTGCCAGGCTCCTCAGTGAGCTGTATTAAGACAGACACAAGGCAGCTTTCAGAAATGAGGCCAGCGGCAGTTTTCTATAGCTGACAAAATATGTATGTTTATTGAAGAAACAAGTGGGAATAGAAGAAGTACAGCATGCCCAGGGCAAAGAAGAGCATATTTCTGCTCAGCACAAGAGAGGGGTTACCAAAGAATTGTTCTGTGTGAACGTGACCTCTGTACTACTGCCAAGGGCATTGAAACATGGTATTATGAGAAGCAGCTTTCGTTAAGCACCTCATATTTCTAAGATAAAAACAATAGAGTATATACAGCAAATTTGTTGCACTGAGTTATTTTGTCCCTTTGCCCTCCTATGTGTCATCTCATCTCTTTTACCTGGAGACATCCCAATACACTTTCTAAGTCAGAGGGTCAATGTTGCCTAATTCAGAGCTGGGTACATTCGCCCCACAATGAAACAGAAAATTCAGGTATAGAAAAATAAAATAAGAAAGTAATCTTTTTTTAAAATATAAGAAAATAATATTTTTTAAAAGCTAGAGTTTAAAGTTATTTTTGTTTTCCAGAACAAATGAAGTTGAATTTAGGAACTGACAGCCTGCTAACTGGTCTATTGAGGCCATAAGAGATACTTATTCTTTTGAGGTCAAATTCTCTATTGGCTCAACTCCCCTGATTTAATTGAATTTTGCAGTAATAAATTTTGCAAAGCTAAACTTCACAGAAAAAATTAAAATTCACTCATTCTTTGCAGAATTTTTTCAAACATTGAAGCTAACAATGTGAACTGATTACTTCATGCAACAAATTCAAATAACTTTTTCTTCAGTGATAGTTAAAGGTTACTGCAAAATACATTCTCTCATTCTACGCCTGCCAGTGAGACACAAAGGGAGAGTCTCATACATTCTTCACATCACTTGTAACATAAATAACGCACTGGGACTCTCCATAACTTGAAAATTTAGTTACTGACTAGGAAACCATTTTCTGCAGAGACTTCTAAAACCCTCCCCAACTAGAAGTGTTTTTAAAAATCAGTCTGCTGCTAGAAGATGAAAATTTGGCAACAGAATGGGTGTTTTTGATCAAAATTTTCATTCCAAAGCAAAAATATCCATTTCAGCGCCAAATGACATTAAATCAGTCAACGGACACCATGGTGTAAATGTGAAAATGGGCTCAGGTCAACAGGAGAGACCAAAAATATTCCCTCAGCCTTTCCCTCACAGTAGTTTATTATCTGTTGGTCCCAACATGATTGCAGGAAACAGGAAATGTGTATGTGAATCCTGACTGGAGGAAGCATGAACTGGATCTGGGACTCTGATGTCATGGAAAGGAGCTTTTAACAGATCTTATTACTGGCAAAAAGGATAAAAGACCTTCCATTTGCTTATCTTCCAAAGGTGATTTTCCTCTGCCAGTTCCCAAAAAGGACCTTGACACCCACTTGCAGGAAAGAAGGACAAACTGCTCATCCTGAGTGGAACAAGGTGCTTCTCTGTGACATCAGGTAAGGCTATTCCCTCCCAAACACAAACAGGAATGAAGATTTACTCCACAGCATTTTCTCCTCCATTACTTGTGCCTGACATTTCTGAGAAGGATGTCATGAATCCCATTTGGAGGCACTTCTCTGCTTCCACGCACAACCTAGAGAGCCATAGGGACTAACTGACAGCTGCACACTTCACCAGGAGACAAATGCGTGGCAGATACCTCTATTCTCTACTGGGTCTGGACTTGTAACCTTAACCACCGACTGAGCAAGGACAGTAAATGTTGGCACACAGTATGTCCTCTCTGGATACATGTGGTAAGGAAATATCTACGGTAAAACCTCATTTCCTTCCCAGGGCAGGGCTTGTGGTCTAGGCTCTTGGGTTAGACTGGTTTTGCCAGCTAGTCCCATCCTGATAAGCAAGATAACATGGTCTGAGCAAAGAGGAAAAAACACCTATTTTTAAATAAGTGAAAAAGATTTTGTCTCCAAACAAATACTTGCCTTGTAAGCACTTATTCCCAGAGACTTTTTGTGAATGCCTTAGTTTTATATCTAGACTTTCAATAGAAGAGAAAAGTAGAAGGAAAAGAGAAGCACCCATGGGTTTTTCCTCTGCTCTAGTTCTCATTCCCTGTGCTTTTTAGATCCCATTCACCATATCTCTGTCTCCACACTCATCTCTCTGACCTGTGGCAGGGGGTCCTCCAGTGTGCCAGTTCGCTTATGAGGATTTAACTTTCATTCTCACTGCTATCTGGAAAACAGAGGGAGCAGTGCCCATGACATGCCAGCAGGTACTAAGAAGACCGGGAATAATATATGCAAAAGCTTGAAAAAGGAAGCAGATCGTACTTTGCAGTGGTCAACTAGCACAACAGAGGAACTGATCCAATTTAAAGATCCTTTTTTTTTTACCCTGCTGGAAAAACAGGGCAAAGAAAGCTACAGAAAGCAAAGAAGTAAAGTTAGAAAACACAACTAGAAGACAGAACAAAGGAAAAGAAGAAATATCTCTACTTGCAATGAAAGGTCTTAATAGAGAATTGCAGTCATTAGCTATCATGGAGCTCCTAGCAATGCCTCCTAGAAGTAAATTCTGCATTGGACTTATACGCAAAACTCTCAATTGATATTAAGCAACAGAGCAATCAGCAACTTCAGACCAGCACAGGCTCTGCCCCACATGGATCACAGACTGACTCTGAGAAATCATGTGCCACTCCAGGAAAGAGGCATTTTCCTTTGCATCAGTTGTGTGTTCCACCTAGAACCTTGTGTGCTCCTTGGACTTTGGGAGAGAGCTCCCTGCTGTCTGCTGAACTGTCAGAGCACAGCAGCAATGTTCAGGTCTAGCAAAGCACGGTGAATCAGTGGATCAGCCCTCTTTGCCTATGTTTATTTTTGCAATGTCTCATCTCTGCATTTTTGCAATATCTCAACTGTATTTGTGCGCTCATATCAGCACTGCAACCTCCTCTTAGCATAAGACCATATCAGATACAAAAAGCATCCCACAAGCTCTTGGAAGCTTCTGCTAACCTCATGCCAGTGGCACTTCAAAATATAAAACAAACCTACCCCTTCCAGGAAGCAAAAGGAGATTTAAATCAGAACAATAGCTGTGATGGGAGACAACATTGCATTATCACAGAGACAACTACTTAAGGTTTGGCAGCTTCTGATTAATACCAAGATTAGTCTACCTCCCAAGGAAGATATTTTCAAATTGACTTCTATAGGGTTTGGCTGAGGCCCACACAGCACATGCTGCAGACTATTCCTCTCATCCTTGGCTCTCAAAAGTACTAAAGAAATAGGAATGAAGTTAGAAGAAGGAAGAAAGGTCCCAGTTTTGCCCTCTTTTTGCATGGACAGGTTTAATAGGACTTTCAGAGGGTCAACTATCTGATGTCTTTTAATTTGATGTCTTTTTTTACAGTTTTGATATTAGTATCAAGGTATAATTGCAACATCCATTCTCTCAAGCCTAACTGGCATGGTAATCATAAATAATAACATTGTTCCATTGAGAAGCAGTAAAAACATACAAAAGCTGCAATTTCTCTGATCACACACCCCTACTGTTAAAATACTGAAAAGACCAAAATCTGCTGCAGGGAAAAAAAAAAATAATCTAGGTTTTCTGTATTGCTGCTGCTCACTGAAATTGCCTTCTGACACCAGTTCAATGCTAACAGCATTGAGCAATATGCTCCACAGGAAAAGGTAACAAAGAAATGATGTCTAAGCAATTTCAGGATCATCTCTGAATTTGATGTCCAGCTGATTATTTTATATCATAATGATTCCTCAGTCCTATTTTAAGCATCTTTGAGATGAACACTTTGTAACCCAGTTAAAATGCTTCCTCATCAGACAGAAATCAATATCCAACAAGACAGCAATGACCTCTCAAATTTTGTTATGCTCACTACAGGAGTGCTTAAAATATTAATCCCAGGGAACCTACTGCAAAACTGAACAGGTTTTAAATAATCCAGCACAGTAAAAGGAGCTTCTAACAATTCATCCAGACAAGAGAAGATTCTCTGCTCCTGAGAAGAGCCTGGGAAGAGAAGATAGCCTGTGCCTCCTTCCTTCACTGAGACTGACCAGGTCTGGGTGGCTGTGCCTATTTTACTTGATCTTGAGACAAGGCAACCCCCAATACCTGTGTGTCATGGACAGAGGGAAGGCAAACCACTCTTGAGAGCATATTTCCTGTGTGTCAATGCTACATAGTTTGGGATAGAAGGGATGAGGGAGTTCATTGCTCCATTGCCTTTAATTCTCCATAGTCCCTTTGACTTTCATGCAATTTGTTCTTGAAAATATGACAGAAAAGCTCATATATATCTGATACATATATATATGCGCATACATACATACACACACACTTTTACATGTATGTATATTCTTCATATATATATATTCTTGTGTGCACTGGGTCTCTTCACCTGTGTTTCTGCAGTAGGGCTTACAAGACAGTGTTGTGCTGGATGCCACGTATGGCACATAGGCTTGAATCTTTGCTGTACTGGCTAGACATATTATTAATAGTTACAATAATATTAATACATACAGTCCAAGCTATCCAATTACTGCCCACTCCTATTAATTCTCGAGCTAAAATCATTATGCGCAGGCTTCCTGGTGTTCAGACCTTTCTCTGTTGTTAATGCTCTCTCTTTCCATGCTCTCCTGGGTCCTAGGGTTGACTGTGCCAGTCTTAAGAGGGAAGGTTCAAAGTGAGTCACCAGTGTGCCAAGTTTTTTCTTGGGAGGTACCTGCTCAATGTGTTCATGTGGGCAGGGGCACCTGTTCCTCCTTGGTTTGGTGTCCACTTAGCATTACTTTTACATGCTCTTCGTTTTTTTGTGGTCATTCATTCTTCCCTCACTAGCTCACAAGTTAGTTACAATAACCCCTTAGTTTTGTTAAACTTCTGCTTAGTTTTGTTAGACTTCTGTCACAAATGGCCAAACCATACCACTGTAGAATCAGCATTAAGCTGTAGCAGAAGATGGTGTAATGGCACCTGATGCTTTCCTGATTCTTGAGCAATGTTTTGCAGTTAGAGCTGAACAGGTTCATAACCGCCCACAAAACTCCCGACAGGCTCAGAAGCCCAAGCTGTGATGTTAGAAGAAAACCCGTGGCCTGCTGCTAGCAATGGCCACTCCATAGTTACTGTGATTCAGAGGAACGTCTCTTGATCTCCTTGCCAGAGAGCCCTCCCAAGGCAAGGTAAGCTCTTGACCTTATGAAATAAGGTGTAAGTGTGAATGACATGTACAGTCTGTGCAATGCTTTCTTCCTCCTTTATGTCTACTCCCTTGACAAGGACCAAGGGTAAGAGTCAGAAGTATCATTATGCAGAGCTTGGATATGTAGCCATCTACAATGTAATATGAACGGCTACATCATCACAATGAAGGTTTCTGACAGAGAAAGAAATCAGCTTGCTAGAAGAGCCATATGGCATGGAGTGCAGTTGTGGATAAAGTTCTTCTATGCAGCCCCAGAAGTAGCACATGCTTACCAGTAAATCAAGACACCTTGAATGATGGCCAATACTAAGAACGAGGTACCAACAAGCAGCGTATCACACAGCTCTCTCAGATTAAATCATCCTTGACTTGATTTCATTCTTCATTATAATAATTTTTCTTAACATTTTGCTAAAGTCCACTCTGCTTCTGCATACAACTTTCTGACCTTCACATTAATGGCCATTTATCAGCTGGGTTTTTTTCAATTCAGAGCAGCTCTAGCTACCTCTGTTACACTCTGCAAATCTGCATTCTAACTTACCTATATTCTTATGTCCCTGGACTTCATTCGATACATGCCTCTTGCCTAGCTATATGTAAGAGTAGCTGGACCTAGAAAACTGTAGTGAAGTTGTGCTCCTACCTTCTGGGACCTTGTCTGTAATACTGCAAAACACAATGTGTTCAGCCACTCAGAAAATTCCTCACTTTCCTTTTCTAATGCACCTGAATGGGGCACCAGCTGGCTATCAGATAATTTCCCAGTCCTAGCAAAAGCCAATATAGGAAAGAAAAATGAAGGCAAACTGGAATAGAGGGATCTGGTCTGAGTCAGGCATAAAGAAGCTTACAACAACTTGAAGAAGAATGCAAGAAATTACCTGCTTTGTTGATTTAATAGGTCAAAAATTATTAATCTGGAATGGTGTTTGCACAGGAAAGTGTTCACAAGGGGAACATTTCTCATACCCTCTCCCTCTCTAAACCAGAATGGATTGGCACACTCTCCTGCAAACACTGCAGGAACAAAAATGGGGTTCTCCTGTCCTGATCAGTCAAGAATACTTTATCTGTGGCAGCAGAACAAAATGAGTGCTGGAGAAAGTATCACACAAACTAGGACTTACGGGGCTTCACAATCACTCTAGTTTAGTACTGATTGTTTTAAATGATACATTGGATCACTACTGGAATACACTACACATCACTGATGGAATGGGGAATTCAAATGATGGTTAGCTCACTTGTCTGAGAGATAACAGGTACATAGATTCACCTATTTGGTATTCCAGGACAGGCACCGAGAAATTCTGTACTGCTTAAATTAGAAACAGACTCTGGTCTTTTTTCCTCAGTTGCAAGGGTGATTAAATTCTGAGCTAATTAAACTGGATAGTAATTACTTTGCTTGTTTTAACATGCCCTTTAGAAATTGTACCATTGTAGTCATCAGACTGGTGAGCGCTTATAAAATCCTTCTCTTTTTTTTGCTGTCGGTGGTCAGAGGGAACTCCTGGGGACTCCAACATTTGCATCCATCACTGCTCAGACCCACTCTGTCAGGAGCCAGATGTTCCTGGGCAAGACAGAAACAAAAAGCACCAGACATTCAGGAACAGAGAAACTGCAAGGAAATCTGAAGAGAAGGAAGGCCAGTGACCAAATAAAATTATCCTGTTCAGCTGGTGAATCTGGAATTAGCAAGACAAGAATATTGTCTCCAGGAGAAGGCAAGTATGCAAGTCCTGGTGTAAACTCAGCTTGTGGCTTCAACTGCCTGGCCCATGCAACTGCAGGGCTCACATGGGATTATTTGGATGGCACCGCTGGCCTTTGTACGTGCCTGGAGCAGGTGCCCAAGCAGGGGAGGATCATGGCTTGCCCCTGTCCTCCTCCTTGCCATCTCTGACCCAACTGATGACTGCAGTGATGGGAGGGCAGAGCGGGAGGATGCCAGCCACCTCCAGTGCATCACCCTCTTGCTCCTCTCGCAGGGACGCGAGTAATACTGCTTTCACACTCTCCCCAGCTTATACTTTGGCTTGTGCTTCCTCTGCAAGCCATCCCACACAAACCCAGCCTTTCCTCAGGTAACACCACTCTGCCTTCAGTGGGAGTTTGAGTGGAAATGGAGTAACAATCCGGATTTGGGTTATAGCTTGTGGGAAAACAATTTCATCCGCATGAGAGTTTGGTTATAAATGCATTTTCATATTAGCAAACTATTTAAAGCATAAGAGAAAACATCTCTCTTCTGCTCAGCTCTGGTATCTTAGTCTGTGTTCCAGCCAAGGAGTGCCTGATAAAGACTCAGTATTGTTCCATTAATTAAGATGCTTTAATTAGTTAGGACAGCTAATTTAAATTAGCTCTAGGAATAGTTATAGCCCTCAAGAGCAAAAGAAAATGACTGCACTTAACACAGAAGAGTCTGAGGGAAAGTTCTGCTTTAGGAAAGGCATTCAATCAGGTAGACCAAGGCATCATTGGATGCACAGCTGGTCATTTAAATGCATCTGTTTGTTTGGGGCTTTTTGGTGGTTTTTTTTGAGTCAGTCCTTGGTCTTTTCTGGAGTTACAGTCACAGGTATTTTCCCCCAGTGATGTGACCCCAGCTGGACTTTTGCCTGGACAAAAAGATACTTGTGAGAACCCTGTATTATCTTCATGCAACATGAGAACCAGCAAGAACACCCCCGCTGTGTCTTTCCAGTAATGGGTGTACTTCATTTCCTCTTGCCCTGACACAGTCGGGCAATTGGCAGTTCTTTCCATTACTGCCTTTCTTTCACCACACTGAGGGAGCACACCATGTGAAAAAACAACAAGCTGAGGGCATGTACCAGGGTTGGCTCACTCAACTTGTTAGCGTGTAAGAGCCGGGGTGGAAGATGAGATCAGAAGCCTACAAAGGAGCAGGAGATCCAAGGCTGATGCTGTAGATCACCTGGTTCCTGATTCAGAAATGGGCAAAGAGCCTTTCCAAGGAGGCAAGCTGGACTAGGGGTGCAGAAAACAAACAGATTGTATTTCTTGTTTGTACAAGCTCACTTCTATCCACAGAGGGAAATGGGGAAAACAAGGTGCAAATTTTGATCAGCCATTGTGATTATTCTAATAATAGCTTTGCATTTTAAACTCCCTGATGTGTTTATCACTGCAGGAAGAACTTGTTCTGCAGAACAGGTAGGATTCTCTGCAGGTGCAGGCAAATCTACAGGTTATTGGTCTCTATATTGAAATGTGGCAGTAGGCAGGCTTGTAGAAGGATTTTGACACTAGACATGGAAAAAAGAGTGAAATGTTCTAGCTAAACAAAACCTGCCAGAGCCAGGATAGAGTCCTTATCACTGGCACAGACATGCTGGTAACAGCTGCCTCCAAACCCAACAAAATGCATCAATTTTAGAAACAGCAGCAACTTCTCATCCTTGTACAAACAGCTGCAACCAGACATTATTGGAAAAGCCACAGCACATTTGCTTTTCCCCCATGCTGACATGAATCCTTCACATCAGATGTGAAGCAGAATCCCAAGCCAGCAACTTGGACTTCTTGAGACTATGCTTCTTTTTTCTCAGGAAACACCACTTTGAGCTTAACAAACGCATCACCCTGTCTTAACAGAAGCACAGGTTCCACAGGACATGCATGTAAAACGTAAAACAGCAGATTAAATTTTATTCTGCAGATCAGCTGATCCAATTTCCTTCAGGGAACACATCAAAACAGGGACATGAAAATACCCTTGCAAAAGTCTCCATGGGGTAACCACCCTACATTCAAATAAGGGTGTTGCATTTCCCACTCTCCACCCTGTCAAACATTGTAAATCCCTGTCAGCCCTATATGAGGTACCTCACTCACCACTTGAAGAACCCCAAAGAGCTGGCCAGCATCGATGCAAGGCTGACATTTCTCAACAGATTTTTCAGTTCATCATTTTTCCAGGAAATTTGGATTTGCTTGGGGGGTTCTGTGTTGGTTTTGGTGAGGGTTTTTTCCCCCCTCTCTTTTGTTTTAAAATTGTAATCCGTTGAAAAACCCAATTGCTACTAAATATACCAGGAAGGTCTCTTCAAGCAAACAATTAAACAATTACAATGGAAGATATTAAAATGAGGTTTCTGTGATATGATGGGATTGATTTAAGAGGCATACAAGAAGCTAGTCTGCTGTTCTGTGACAAATGGTTTCCCTGAGAAAACCCAGCAAGTGAAACATAATCACATAATGGAATTGGTCTTGAAATATCACTGGCTCCAGGGTGTGGAAATCAGCAAGCTCCCAGCGACCTTGTATTTAACATCTTTATTCATGATCTAGGAAAAGATAAGGTAAACAGCATAAAGGATAAACTAGTAGACACAAAGGGCCTTCAACTGAAGCAGAGGCTGGCAAGGTCAGGCTTGTTTAGTCCACAGGGAACTCAAATGGAAAGAGATCTGATTAGAGAACTCAAGTGGGTTGTTACAGGCTATAGCAAAAAAGTCTGAGTCATTTAAGGGCAGGACAAAATGGAGTGCTGCGGAAAGGAAGAGCAAGGGAAGCAGAAGCAGAGGAAAAACTGAGCTTATTCATGCAATTTAGGGTCACATGAGAAGTACACGTGGTGCCCACCTGACCATAAGATGTCTAGAAGCCCTTTGCTTCTCAAAACACTGTTGCACTCAAAAATCAGCCCAGATCACCACGATCAGAAAAGCAAGAGTAGAAGTGCAGACTGTGCCTTCCCACCCCCTTCACCTTGAAAAATAAGAACAGTTACTGCACCCCACCACGAGCCACCAGGGCCACTGGTAACACCAGTCAGCCTTCAGGGCAACTCTTGTGGCAAGCATGTAGGAAAGCCCACTTCTCTCCAAGAAAACTGAAGTGTTCTTGGGGCCCCAGAGAGTCTGGCAGTGACTGTGGCTCCGGAAGGGATTGATTTCATTCACAAGTGAACATGAGGACCAAGAAATGCTGGGACTCTGTTCCCTAGGACACAGAAAATTGTGCCCAGAAGATGAGCAAAACCAGCGAGGCCATGTTGTGGAAAAACTTAGGCTTGAATTCCACGGCCAGAACTGAAGAGGTAACTTGTGCTTAAAGCAACTACAAAATCTGTTTGGTGCTAAATAACACCACAGGGTGTCCAGCCCTCCTGGAGGCGATGTGGGCTGGAGGAAGCACCCAACTTTTCCCATGTACAGCAGAATGAGGAGATGGTGAAGGAGGTCACAGCCTTATCAAGCAGCAGCTTTCCACCTACAGCCCTCCCTCCCTGCACAGAAACACTGCCAGCAAACCGAAACTTAGACCAGGGTAAGCGGTACCCACGATCTTCCAGCGTCGGGGGGGTTCCAAATGTCCCCCTTACTGGAGGGTGGGGAGCAGCTACTCTCCCAGCTAAAGCCAGTAGGAAATTGCAGCGATGGACAAAATGAGTGATGGCTGCCTGTTTGGGCTTCTCCGGCAAACAATGCCCGGCCTTAGAACTGCCCCGTATTCCCCGTGGAGCGAGAGTGGCACCTGGTGGTCACACCCCCCTTGCACTAGCCACAAACCGATTTTTCATTACTATTTTTTTGAACGCTTGGTACAGTGGAAATGACGGGGGGAACACTTTGTATAAAGCAGTCCTGATTAACTAGCTCAGTGACAACTGCTGGCTGCAATTATTCCTGTAACTCACTATTTTTCGATGACTCTCATCATGCAAGTAGCATCAATTCACAATCTATCATTGCAGTGCACCAGCCTCCCTACCCACTCATTATGCTCCTGCGACTGGGAAGGAAGGAATTAAGACCTCTCCTAGCTTGCTAAAAACATGTTGGTTTTTTTTCCCGACTGCTTCAAAAAAAAATAAAAAAAAATCAGGGCTTCCTATGCAGGCATAAATAAAATAAGCCTATTTCCAATCAGCTACTAACTGTGCATCTCTAGAGATGCTTAGGGCCACATGTACCTTGGAAGAAAAAGGTTGTTATTCTCCTCCTGTCTGAGACATTCTGTGCCTCGGCAGGACACAACTTCTGTAACTCCCTGCACTCTGCAAACCCTGTGAATAATAGATGCGCTATGAGGCAGACCTTCTGTCAGGGGTGCTCCTCACATCACTGACTTGTCTGGCAAGCTGAATTTTTGGTGCAGAGGGGCTCTTTCTGAGACATGAACAGAAAAACAAGCCCACACAAAGCACTGAACCTGATACAGCCTGTTTTCATTGAATTCAGATCTTGTCGCTGAGTGACTTCCATATGGCTGGAGTGTGTTTCACTAGAGATCAGAGACTGAGGGGCTGTCTGTCCCCTTACTTCTGACAAACATAAACTCCTACTGGATCTTTTTCTGCAGCTAGGACACTGTCTTGCTCCTGGGCAGGGTCTTTTCTAAAAGCAGCTGGACTCAGACTGCTCCCTTTTTGCTTAGATGCGCCCTTTCCTAAAACTCAAAGGAATGTATGGTCTCGGAGACTGGTACCCCTCTGCAGGCTTGGTTCCAGGAGCTGCCCAGCATGTTCAGCAGTCCCTAGGATGGGCAGTGAAGGATGTACACACAGTGGCACTGGCACACAATGTGATAGCACAAAATGTGCTTCCTTAGGAAAACAGACTACAAAATCTGGGGCTGCATGAAACAAAATCCAGCTCTCCACAGCTGTTGTTCTGCAAAGAAATTATGAGAGTGAAGATGAAGCAATTATACAGCAACTGCCACAATGCAAAATCCATCAGGGCTGGCTTTCCTATGTGCCAGGCTCACCTTCCCAAGCACCACAGCTGCACTCAGAGAGGGGTATCTCCCTGTTTGGCATTGCACCAGCACAGGAAGTAACTGAAGAAAGGGTGACTTTAATGTGAGCACTGCAATCAATTTTAATGAAGACTGGAATCTGCAGGTACAGCCTGAAGACAGCTTCTCTGGCTTTTTTAACCAAGAAACCCTCCAGGTAACAGAAATGTGATAGTACATGATGCATCTCTGATGTATCCTGGAAGGTTCATCTGGTGAAGAAAGCAAAGAAGTGCCAGCACCCTTCCCACTGGCAAGTTTTTTCTCCTGTCGTGCTCCAAGGGTTGCAACCCTGATGCAATGGCAGTGACTGTAGAAGAAAGATTGTGGATGAGGGGAGAGAGATTGCAGGCAGAGCATTCCATCAATGGGAACAAGTGCGAAGAATACAGTCATTCAAAGACTGCAATGTAGGAGTGCAAGATGGAAAGAGAAACAGCTTTGAGGGACAAAGGATTTACTCTTCCTTGTTTCTCCTTGAGATGTGCCTGTAGATGGCATAGGAGCATTAATATTCTTGCCCTATCTTCTCTGGAGATACAGAGCTTGCCCTCAGCCTGCTCTCTTCCCTTCCTGGTTTTGCATCACACAGCCAGAGTGAGGAAGACACTGCCAACCCCTTAACCACAGGCAAGTATCATGCAGCTGTGCTGGACCAGGTTTTGTTGCTGGTTCAAAGATCTGCTTACACAGAAGAGCAGAGCAATGGTAAGCCACAGTGTGAGCTCAATCTGCTGTTGTCACAAGAAGCAATGCTTGAGGGTCAGCCTCTCTTTCTGATACACAGGGATTTTTCTGGTTTAGCTTATGTCGTGCTGAAATGAGTTTAAAACAAGTGAAAAAACAGTGCCATTTTTCCTCTACAACAAAAACATCCACACAGGCCACCAGCCTAGTGGAAGGATTGAATTAAATTTACTCATAACTGCTACAGCATTTCTGCCCAAAATCACTCAGTAGGGATTCATACCATGTTTTGCAAGGTCTGTGCAGAACCAAGAGGAGCAGTACAGCCAGGGCCTGTTTTAGCATCCATGTCACATGCTTCTGCAACAATTCTAGCACTGCTTATGCAAACAGAGGAATGCTACTGCCTTTCTCCATCCCAACACCTCCCAGGCCATAGCTTCCCTCAGAGCTCAAGAAGGGCAATGGTGCTGCTTCTGGGAAAGCATGTGGCTGTGAGGAATGTTCCTGTGTGGTGGCTGGAGCTATGCGATGTCTTCCACAGGCTGAAGGTTAGCAGCACAGAAATGGCTACAGACATGGCAGTGCAAAAGAAGTACCAACCTACTTCATGTGAAATACACTGCAGGGTTCAAATGTAAAGCCATATGGTTAATAAGACAACTGGAAAATACCATCTGGAACTGAATTTATACAATACATTTCCTGTGTTGAAAGAGAACAAAGAGTGAAAGAAAACAAGAGTGCTCTCAGCATATGGAAGGTAAAAGGATGGGAAGAAAGCAAAGGAACATTAAACTGTAAATAATAATAAAAATTAAATATAATAAAAAAATAAGAAATAGGTTGTAAAATGCACGCTACATAGCAGAGCTGCCTATAGACAGCAAGATACAGCCTTTTCATCTGCCAGTCTACATTCAATAGTCATAACTTTCATGGGGAAAAAAATTCTCAAGTACCCGACAGCCCCAAGAGACAACCTGCTTGGTGTTTGGAGAGTCACAAGTCCCTGCCAGAGGTGGATGGCAATGCAAACTGGTCCTGTGAAAGAAGCAATCACTTCTGCGGTGGGAGATGCTAATGCACCTTGAGCCAACAGGCCACCGAAACGTCACACTGACAAACTCCTCTTGACACAGCAAACTAAAAGGTTTCAGTAACAAGGTAAACTATTTCAACAAAATCTCCTGTAACTGTTTGCTTTGTATAAGTAGAGAATTGCTGTAATTCAGAAGAGCTTTACAACGAGGGAAGTAAAACACTAGGTCATAGGAAAGAAGTCAGATTTTGAACGTACTTACACAAAGACGAGCAGAAATCCAACATTAAGTTGTTCCCACTGCACATTCATATACAAGACAAAATACTGGGCCCCGAGTACAGCCTGCGCAGTATAACCCAGAATTCCTGCTTTGAAAATTGATGTAATATTTGGCAAGATTTTCAAACGAGTTGCTGAAGTCACACCTGCAAGTACTTGTAGGTCTGTGAGCAGAGCAGATGCCCTCACAAGCCAAACCTAAAGCCAGCTGCATGCCAGGACTGCAAGCACCAGGATCTGTTTGCGAAAGCTCTCTCCCACTTTTCAAGTGTCCAGATTTCATGTGCATCAAATTTTTAGCATTTTTTACAAATAGATCCTATATGTTTTTCCCTCCAAGAGTTAGAAAGAGCTCAGGCAGCAAGAAGCTCGTCATGGTCTGTCTGTACAGAACTGGGCTCTAGGAAGTGCAAGCAAAAGCACAACACACTTTCCTCCTTCCGATATCTGATCTGGAAGGGGGATTCACGTGGCTGGCTGTCCCTTCCCTTTGTCCTTTTCTCCACCCCAAATGGCACAGACCATGAAGTGACATCTCAGGACTACATTGAGTGCACAACAGCCAGGGAAAGCTTGGGGATGCCTCAAGAAGGGCCCAAAACTTGCTTTGGCATTGGACAGAGCCATAAAAAAAGGCAAGTGAATACATGCACAGACACAGCCACTTTAATAGTTCACCTCTTCTAAATGATCACCCACGCTATTTGTGGAAACATGTAAAAACAGAACTGCAAAATGAACGATGGATATTGCTCCTGGTCAGCTGGGTTATGAGCCCTGTGTGTCGGTGGCTGTTCTGTCAGGAAGGGCAGGCAAGGAGGCTGGGTTTCTGCAGGACATTGTAGTCCCTGTTTTGTAGGGAAGGAACAAGCACAGCAACATCAGGACACCTTGTAAAATCATTTGCATTCATTTGCATGAACATGAAATCTCTGCAGACCCACAGACCTTGCACACTGTATTAAGACGCTATCACCAGCTGTAACCATCTTGCAGCAAAAAAGGTTTCATTTCAACGAAATACTAATTGCAGAGGACATCCTGCTAGGGCTCCTCAGGGAGGAGAGAAAAGCAGCGGGGAGGACTGCACACACGGTTCATTTGCATTAGTCGCCCTTATTATTCCTCCAGGTTCTCTTTTTTTTAAAAAATAAAATCAATTAAAGCTCACGCTGTGACAATCATGGGATGGAGAGGGAGTGATGGGGAGGCACACTGAGTGACTGGCAGACATTTCAGCAGGTTTAACTTACCCCACTACATCTTATTTTTTCCTAATTTCCTTTTTTCCCCCTCCTAAAAACTTAAGTAGGATATGCTGAGGACTATATTGCATCTAGGGATAAAAACCTGATGGAAACAAATTCCTGCTTTCTTTGCATAAATAACGCTGTTGATCTCCTCTGCAGACAATGCACAAATAGCTGTGGATATCCAGAGCTTTCCCCCATGTTTGGGAAGCTCCCAAAGAGAAGGCGTATTCCTGACTGCTTACTCTGCACAGGTTTTGTAGTTATATCCAAGGGGAACAATGCTGCCAAATTGTTTGGGGCTTCAAACTGGTTAACAAAGGTCTCATGTCAGCAGCTCTGAAGATAGCTTTTGACTCCAGAACAGATTTAATTTTTAAAAAACAGGGTTTCATTTAACAAACTCCTCTCCAGGAGGGTTGATTTTCACCTGAAAAGGTCATGAACCAGTAGAAGTGTGAAATCTAGTAGCACCACCAAAGCTCTGCAGGTTTCTACTCAAATTGCCAGAGGAACCCCTCTTTTTCAATTGGAAACTTGGTTTCAAAGCATGGTCTGCCCATAGTGCCCAAGTATTTTC
This sequence comes from Falco peregrinus, assembly GCF_023634155.1. Lineage (NCBI taxonomy): Eukaryota > Metazoa > Chordata > Aves > Falconiformes > Falconidae > Falco > Falco peregrinus. Next base: position 14,697,751 of record NC_073725.1, read on the forward strand.
CTATGCACGTACAGCCATTTGGCCGTGACTTGGAGATACATCAGCGGAAAGACATCCAAAGCGTTCCCTCTAGACCAAACTCACTTCCGTGCTGCCTCACCATCAGACTGGCCACACTGCACTACTGGCACCAGGGAGACCCAAGCTGGGGCCCCTCCTAGGGTCATACCTGCAGCATGCCTCAGCAGACCTACCCAGGGCTTTCTGTCCCTTTTCTGGCTCATAGCAGAAGTACTTTTCTTCCATCTCAGGCCTGAGAGTATGAAAACAAACAGCAACCTAAGCTGTGCCACCTCACAGTGCTGTGGTGAGAAGCTACAGACAATTCAGAAGCTGATTTCTAGTGAGCATGAACACAGGCCTTTGCACCTTTTTAGCAATAAAAAACTATTTTTTTCTTCTGACAGGTTTCAGAGTTAACATTTCTGCTTTAAAGTTTGCTTTGCATGCTCTGTAGGCTCAGGAGACCTCACCTCTATAAGCTGTTCAGTGCTCTCCAGAAGATATCGACCATCTCAATGCCGACTGGCTCAGAGCATGCAGTGCAAATTTGGGTGGTCTAATCAATTACAGCTTTAAGATTTTGTTAAAGAAGGGCTTAATAAAATATATTTTCCAGATAGTTTAAAGCCAAAGCTTACTGTGACACTGACTCACACCAGCAGTGTCAGCCCTTCCAATTCAGCTCTCATGTCTGTCACCCTCATGAATAGCTGAGAGGCTCAATGTGCTGTTTCTAAATTGCCATGGGCTGTGCTGGGGAAGAAATGGGCTGCAGAAGTGCAAAGTGATTGACTCAGTTCAATTAAAAAGTAATCTAAACACTATAAATCTAGGTCTTACCCCAACAGCATATGATTTAGCATCATGCTGTATCTAGAATAAGCAAGACCAACTTACACTACGCACACCAAAACTACACTCCTAGAAATACTGGCTACTGCTCCTGGGTCATAGAATAGGCTTGGTATTCAGTACAGTCTATAAAAAATAGAAATGTCAACACATTTTAATTTGAAAATGCTTTTTGGAGGGATTAAATACTTAGCCTTGCAAGTGACAGTGTTTTAAACTGACTCTCCTTCCATAAATTTGACTGTAATTTAGCTGACTACCTTTGCTAATGAAGGCTTTCACGTGCACAAGCCCAGCCGTGAGATCAGGGTCTTGGTCTTCTCATTTGTCAACCAACTGACTCTGTAATATTTAAGTAAGTCTTGCATGAAAAGGGACACAAGTTTTAGGAGAAAACTGCTTCTCTTTGTTCAAAATATACATGCTTTTTGAATGAAAAATCATCACAGTAATTCTTGAAACTCTGTTGAGAAAAACTGGCATATTTTGTGCAGAATGTTTTCAGTGATTTTAGAAGTGTTATGAAAGACTGGGTTGATTGGTTTTTTTAGAAGGTTGTTTTGAGATCGAAAAGTAGCAATTGCTGCGGGCTTCCCTACAATTCCTACAAAAGATTTTTTTCTTTAGAAAGAAATATTCACCTCTGCTCACAAGGGGTAGCTTGCAGCAAACCCAAATGGGTAGCACAGCATGCACCAACATGCCTCTCCTGTGGTATCCCTGCTGCCTCACAGCCATCTCTGCCTCTTTTCTTCAGACCAGCGGAAACTTAGCTTTGAAACCTCTTTTTCCGGTTGAAATTAGCCCATGGTACAGAAGCTGCTGGAAGAGGAGAGACACTTCTGGTGGCGTCCACGTTTCCTCAGGGAAAGGGGATGAAAAGCATACACAGAAGCAGATTTTCAAAAGGTATGTTCAGCTACTAGTTGCTGTAAGGACTGAGAAAGTCTTGCTATATAATCCTATGACCTGTGTAACAAGTGAACACAACCCTTCCCTCTCACCCTAAAATATTTAGTCCTATGTAAGAAACCCCCTAAAAATGGAAAATTGCTAGTCAGGAAGGATCAGAACAACATTTATCACTTTATGTGTTTTATGATGAATCTGACTTTGCCCACATCTGCATTGGGAAAACTAAAGCAGGGACTGAAATGGAGCACTGCACACATCATGAAAGGAAGGTGCTGCTTCAGCTCACCTGCTTGTTGCTCTGCCCTCTGTACTGCATGGGTGATGATGTGCCCAGAGAGGCCAGCGCTGCACTGCCAAGGATCCTGTGTGGAATCCTGCACGAGCTGCCTCCCTTCAGGAAGCCAACATGGGCTAAGGGCTACTTTAACTGCATTAATGAACAGTGCCTCACCATTAATTGCTACACTATTCTTAACTCTGCCTTCTGTGGCTGTTTTACTGTATCATATGTATCTATACCTTGCTTCAAGAGCGAGCGCATGGGGCAGCCAGCAGCAAGGCCTCCTCCTGCCCCATTCGAGCACCACCATGCCGGGGAGCAGGGGCACCGCCTTCACGCACAGCTGTGCCACCCTGCCAGCCCAATCTTCCCTACGCTCCCGGCCGGGGCAAGCTGCGCTATTTCACTCTCTTGGGACATATTTACAATTTGCCGCTGTTCACACTTCTCCCGGAGCCGGGCAAGATGCTCTGCAGCAAAATACACTGGCTCGAAGCCAGCAGGGCCCGCACCCCTCGCCACCGCGCACACGGGGCCGCGGGCTCTGCTCGCTGGCGGCACCTCCCACCACGCCCCGGAGGCCGGCCCGGGGCGGCGGCTCCGCTCCCCGCCGCGAAACGCTCGCCCTGCGCGGCCGAACTGCGCGCGGCCCCGCTGCCGCCTCAGCACCCCGCTCTGCGTCGCACCCGCGTGACGCAGAGCCGCCCCGCCCCCCACGACACAGCACCACCGCAGCCCGCCTCCACGTGCGGCGGAAGTCGCGGAGGGGGCGCGGCGCGGGCACCGGCCAGTGGCGGGCGGCCCCACCCAGGCAGCCGCCGGCGGGCGTTAAAGCGGCGGCGGGGCCGGGCCGCGCTGCGCCGGTTGCGGGTCGATGGAGCCAGACGGCGGCTGCTTCCTGTACTATGGGTACGGCAGCAACTTGCTGCGGGAGCGGCTGCTGCTGAGCAACCCCTCGGCGGCGCTCTGCGCCGTGGCGCGCCTGCAGGTGCGTGCGGGGAGCGGGGCCTGTGGAAGGGCGCTTGCCCCGGTGCGGGGCCGCGCCTGGGCCGGGCTGTGCTGCCTGCGGCCGGTGCTGCAGGCCGACCCGTCCTCCTTACCGGTAGCGGGGGCGGCCGCAGCACGGATCAGGTGGGGGGGGTGCCGTCGTCCTTAACGCCGCGGCGTGTGCCGTGATGCCTCGGGCTGCCAGCACTCGGGGCCTGCCGCCGCAGGCGGGGCTGCCTTAGTCCCGGCGCGGCGGGTTTTCCCTTACTGGGCTTAACCAAGCCTGTACGGCTGCCAGCCAGCACCCCACGCGTGGCGCGTTATGAGCCTGGAGTTACGAGCGGGTGCTCAGTCGAGCTTACAGGACAAGTTTCTGGTAGTTCTAAAGGCACGGTGCTTCGCTAAAAATCAAAATTCCTCCTTCCCTTCTGCCACACTGGTTGCAAGCGAGGAGCCTTCCCCGTGCCGTGTGTCAGGCGGGATGCAGGGCACAACTGCAGCTGGTGCTCCCTGCATCCTGCCAGTTCTTCCCTGGTCTGGGGTTATTAAATGTTATAGTACTTCAACTTGGTCTTGATGCAGGCTTGGAAATATGAGCTTGTGCTCATTAAGCTGTGGACGTACAGATCGGTACAACTGCTCCTTGGAGGAGCAAAGCATAGACTGATGCCGCTTAAGGATGATGTGAAAGTTCTCTTGGGGTAACTGGCAGGAAAGGATTTACCATACAGTGTATGAAGAAGTTCCAAAAGCTTGTCATTAATAACCTCCCTATAGCCAGATACTTGGTGTCTCTTGGGACTATAAGTCTGGCAGCTGAAGCCTGCTCCTGTAAAGTGTGAGGCACTTACAGGTACCACTGAGGAGCTGAACATGCTGAGAGCATGGCACCTTGCAGGATCGGACCTTGGAGGCAAGGAGGAAAGCAGCAGTACTGTGTGCTTCTCTTTCAATAAAAGAAAGCCCTATGCTTCAGCTTTCCTTCTGGGCTTCAGGTAGATTTTCAGGTTTCACTGTAAACTTCTTTTGTCACGCTGCAGGTTCAAGAGCTGGCAGTCAGGCGCTAGGTTTTCTAGCTGGCCTTTGACTGGGCGCTGTGCTTCCCCGAACAGTGGCTGGCTTCACTCTCTTGCTTCAAGCTGGAAAATCACTGATGCATGGGAGTGAAGAGCACAAAGGCTGGAGCTGTTTTCTGTTAATTGCTCTATGGTAGTACCACGTTGGCTTAAAAAAGGAAAAATAGCTTGTAAGCAGAGTACTTTGGATGCTGAACTAGAGTATTAAATTAACCTCCCTCTGGTTTTACTTTTTTAAAGCTTTGTTAATATTTAGCCAAAAGCTGTGAGAAATGGGACGTGTAACAAGCATAGGAAGGCTATTACGCTGGTACTTAGAAGAAGGGCCAAAGGCCAAGCTCTTGAGTCAAGTATCTAGTGTGTTTGTTCCCCCTTCCCTGCAGTGCCTGCTGCAGTTGCTCACATTGCTTAGCATAGGGTTTCCTCCATCCAGAATTGGAGTTAACAGCACTATTTCTGTGCTGTCTCTTGCCCTTTCTGGGTGGTACCTGATGGTTTTATACACCTCCTTGCAGGTATTCAGTGCGAGTCAGGTCCAAGAAAATGTAACTGGAGCAGTAAAATAAAAACTGGTGCTTTTTTTTCCCCCTCTGCTAGCACTTTTCTACATCTGTAACCTCAGTCTGTAACTTGACTGGTCTGTTTACTTGTGTGCTAATTACTCAGGCTTGACTGTCTGCAGGGTCTAGTCCAGAGTCATCCTCATACAGTAATCCAGTAACTCTAATATTGCAAAGCCATTTTGCAGCAGTTTGATGAATGGTTGATGACTAGTGTGACTAAGTAAATATTTTTCTAGTGAAATTAGTTCAATGGAGGACACTTCATGGGAAAAGAAAATGACTATTGATGGAGTAAACAGTATAGTTTTGCCAGGCTGCTGGTTATCACTTACACATAGACAAAAATATTTGATCAGTGTTCTGATCAGTGCATTTGTTCTGTGTGTTAGCCTCCAACTGCTCAACTTCTGCAACCTTTTTCCTGTATCTGTTAGGTACATGTGTCTCAAAGTGAATATTTTTAATTTAATTAAAAATAAATAATTTATTTTTATAAATAAAAATAATAAAATTTTAATTACAAAATAAAAAGTGAAAAGAAGGTCATGTGTCTCAAAGTGAATATTAATAAGTATGCACACATATATATTTCAAATCAAAATTATAGCTTAAAGCAGGTGATCATAAGAAATTAGCAAAGCTGTTGTATAGGTTTGGGGTTTATTTTTTTGTTCTTAATCCTTTTTGCGTTTGCCGGATTTTGTGGTTGTGATTAAGCAGGTAGTCTTCCTTCAAGTTTGTTGGGGTTTTTGTTATTTTTCTTTCCCTTCTCTGCTGCTAGGGAAGAAGCCACAAATTGGCTAACAAGTAGGAAAGGAAACCAAGTGTATGGAGTCAGATGGGAAATTAGACTAGAAAAATGCAAACGCCCATTATTGTCTTTTGCTTATACAGTAATATTTGATGTAACTTGTAAGAAAAGAGATACTTGATTTCTAAACAAATGTTTAAACTTGCAAACACTTGAGTAAGTTCACTCAAGGAGGCATATACCTTGACTTAAAAATACCTAAGAATGTTCCAGTTAAGTGATGAGATGGCAAAAAACACTGGAAAATATGCAGGATGGTATTTTATAATTGGGCAGTTCTATTAGTGCATGAGGACAAGACCCAAAGCTCACTGTTTTGTAGGCTTCTTTACCCTTGCTATTTTCCTGGACTTTGCATGGTAGCATTTAAGTCCTGTAACAGTACCAAGTGCTGCAAAGGAATGGGCACCAGGTAGGCATGTCTTCTGAGGAACAAGAAGATGGCAGTAGTCAGTTCCCTCCTTTGTGGCACACCCCATGCAAGCGCCCTTCAGATTGTCTAATGGGAAGCACATTAGCAATCCTTTCACTGCCAACTTGGACAAAAGTCAAGCTGACGTTTCTTCAGCACTATTGTGTTTATGCAGAATTGGGTATGTGTGCTACCCTTGAAAAAGGGCTACCTCCACTTTCTTCTAGCTACCACCACTAGAAATTGTTAGCTAGTGTTTAGGCCAGACTGATAAGAGGTTTGGATGTTGATCCAGGTCTCTGCAGACCAAGACTCTTCACCAGTAGTGCTCTCTGCTGGACCTCTCTTCCCTTTGTCACAAGGCTGCCATTTCTCATGGAGAGGTGGAGAAGGCTGACTTCAGCCCCTCGTGAGAGAGAAGCTGTATCAGATCCTGCCTATCTGTTCTTCCTCCTGTGGCTCCAACTGACTACTTGCAGACTTTTAGCTGCCCCTTTCATGTCAAGAATAGCCAACAGCTCTTAAGTGGAAATTGATTCTCTGCATTGGTTTCATTTGCAGGATTTTAAGCTCGAATTTGGACATCATCAAGGCAGGACAAGTTCTGTCTGGCATGGAGGTACAGCTACCATTGTTCAGAGTCCTGGAGACGAAGTATGGGGAATAGTATGGAAAATGAACGCTAGCAATTTAAGTTCACTGGATAAGTAGGTGACTTAACTTTTGCTGTCTTCTACTACTTTAGAGAGCAACTGAAAAAGTAGTAGTTAATTTTTGGTAAAGAGCTTTGTGGAAGCTTTGGTGTTGGAATCAAGATGTTTTGGATTTTAATATGTGAATTTCACTTCACAGTATGTGTATTGACTTCTAATGCATTTGTGATTAAAATGTCTTTGTTTTCGAGCTAAAGCTACTTAGGGGTATTTTAATAAGGAGTGGATCTTGATTTGAAGCAGACACATTGGTCAGGCTCCTTTTTTTTAATTCCTGTCCCTTAAATGGCTCTAAACTCTGTATTTGTCCTGTGGCACTTTTCCCATTGCTTTAGGGAGAGTTTCCTTTGAGATTGACCTCGGGTTTGTCACCATACATCTGTAGATTCCAAACGTAGTGGAAAAGGAAGGAATGAGGACAAGACTTTACAGAAGAGAAGATCTTTAATACAGACAAAGGGTCCTTTTGGGGAGGTTATTTTGCATGTTGTCTAAGGATTCAAACTTTTGTGAACTTAAGGTAGATCCAAACAGGGAGCTGGGGTGGTGGTGGTTCTCCCTTTGACTGGGAGAGGCTGCCTGCACTGTTACAATGTATGGTGGAGAATGTTCTCCCTGTGCCTGGTAAGACAAGTCTAAGGCAACCTGAGCAAGTTGTTCCCAGGCTGAAGTCTGGAGGACCACCTAGGTAAACAAACTGAGGAGTAGCATAACTTCTTGCACGGTCTAAGGTAGACCTTAGACTAAGCTCTAAGGACTTAGAACTTAATCTCCAAAACTTTGGCTGGTATCATGTGCTTATTGCAGCTTTTGGGATGTACCTGCACAACATGGTACACAAGGATTGTTTGTTCAGAGCAATTAATCTCTGTCAATTAATTCCAGTAGAAATGTGGGCTAGTGAGGCTAAGGTGGCAGGGCATATTAAACCCACTGAAAGCACTGTAGTAATACAGTTCTCCTGCCACTGGTACTCTTACAATTTTGGTTATGGTTGCACCATGCTGCGTAGACATGTCCTTATAACCTTGGCCCTGAAACTTGGAAGTTCCAGCTTGCTTTTTATTGCCTATAGTGAACCTGAAATACAACAGAAACTGTTGCCCAAGTTCTGTTAGCACATCAGGGGAATACGTGCTAACAGAACTTTCATGTCCTGGTTGGGAGTGTTAGTCTGAAGCAGGAGGGGCATCTAGTTGGTATGCTTCGCTTGTCCCAGCTTTGTCATCTCCTGAGTTCCTCCTCTGTTGCTTACACTAGCACTTCCCTCCTGCCTCCCTTTCTGCTGACTTCTACTGAAATCTGATCTAGCATGCTTTCCTAAATCATAAACTTGACAAGTATAAAGATCCTGTCTTACAGCATCTGCTCTGATAGTAGCACTTTGTTTCTCCCCACTATGGGGACAGTGGTTTGTATTTTGATTTCCAGAAGTGCTGTTTACATGCTGTAGAATGATAAAGAAGTTTGTGCTTTGTTATCCAGAAGCAGAAAAGGGAATGTGTAATTGACACCTAATATAGTTAGTCAAAATACTAGTAAAAGAGTGTAGTATATGGGAGGGGAATCTTCTGCTTAGAGGACTGAACTCTGGCTTCAAATGCATTTTGGTGCTGTCTATTGGTCATATATATATTTTTTTTCCCTCTGTATTTCACAAATCTAAGTTACAGACTAAATTGTGACTTTTCCTCAGATGTCCTAGCAATGATTGTTACTGAACTGTAACATTTTTCTTGCTGTCACACACCCATGTAATTTATTTTGCAGTCTGTTGGCCTTGAATCTGCAGTTAGCTTCCAGTCTCTACTTGCACTTACCTACTTATGTTAACATACTTACGTATGTTAAATAACTTGAAATGGCAGTAAGTTTTTGAAAGAAAGATGTCAAAATGGTATTTTGACAATTGGCATTAAACCCCATGTTATCACTCATATCTAAAGCACATCTGAAGTTGATTGTGCTATAAAGTCTGTCTTGTATCGCTTAAGCTTCTCATCTACTTCTTACTATTTCCTCAGACTTTTATTGGTGGCTAAATGCCAGTGGTTAAAGACAAGTAGCCTTGTTCTTGAGTTTGGTTTTGTTTTCCTAAGGCAGCATGATTTTGCTAATAAAAAAGTAACAAAATGTTCTTTGCCCTGATTTAGCTCATTGCTGCTGTACAACTCTTGTGCAAATTAAAGGATGTCTTGGATTATTCATTGGAATGTGCATCACAAGTGTTGTGCAGAGTTTCCCCTTATTCAAATTTAACACAGTGGGCAAGATAAAACTTCGATAGTTTCATTATCTGAGTGGAAGGTAACAAATGATATGTGCCTTGCTTGTTAATTCTGATAACCTTGGTTGTGTTTCTCTTGCAGATTACCAGACTTGCACAGTAATTAATTCATAAGGAATATTCTCTCTAATGTTGCAAGTTAACCACTAGTCATCTTTCTTACAGAGCTGAAATGACAAAAGTGAATGCTGCTGCTTCTTTAGAAACTTATTTTTGGATATGAAACAAGTTTGCACAAAAAGTACTGGAATATGTTTTGCTTTATTTGCTTTTCTTTAAGCTTATTAACAGCACAGACCAGTGCCCTGCCTTGAAATCTGTTATAATGAATGCATATGTTTAATTGCACAGTTTGTCTGAAAGATGACAGCTATTTGGCATGAAAAGAATATATGTCCTTTACAGGCAAGAGGGAGTTGAAGATGGCATTTATGTCCCAATAGAAGTTAATGTCCATACTCAAGCAGGAGAGGTACTAGCCTGTCGAAGCTATCAGTTGAAGGACTATGTCTGTGGTCCCCCTTCTCCTCAGTATAAAAAGGTAGGTGTGTGTCGCTGTAATTTAGGAGGAATGAACAGAAATATATAATGCAGTACTTCTGTCCTATTTAATAATGCTTTGTTTACAGTGGATGGAAGGCATGACTAACTCTAATGTAAAGGTATAATAATGTGGTGTGTGGTACTGTAATGATGCTCACAGAAGATTTCTAGCTCTTAAAAGGCCTGCTGAATCAGTTTTATTTTTTGCCTTAGCTATGCCTTACATGAAGCCTTTAACTTGTAAATTAGTTATGACCGACACAAGGATTTCTGAAGGATGATGTTTACATATATGCAGCAATTCTCTGAAAAATTAATGTAGTCCACTAAAAGGACAGAGGGAAGCTTCTGTGGGGAGAGTACACCACCTGGCTTGTAGTCTTAAGGACACAGATTATCCTTATTGTCTTATGAACTTATAAAAAAGTTCATACCCAAAAATAAGCTGAATACAGAGTCCACCTGCTGCCTTTTACCAGGTGCATCATCAGTGTATCACAGTGTATTCCAGCAACACTGCAGGGTTCCCACCTGATGGCTGGTGAGGCAGAAGTGTTTCAACACTGTTCTGCAACACACCGACTCTATAGAGACACATGATCCAGCCACGCAGCAGGCCTGACCTGCTTAGCTTGTGAGATCTGATGCAGGCCCAACCTCTGGTAGAATGACTGCATGTCTGGAATTGTGCAACTGTAGATAGACATCACTGTAACATGTTGACTTTTTCTACCAAAAGCAAAGAAACAGGGCTTAAGCTTGTTAAATCATAAGCATAACACCTTCTCTGAACTGAGGAACTCACTCCCATGAATCAGCTTCCAGGAGCATAGCTAAGGCCAGCTGCTGCAGGACTTGTGAAGAGAAAGCTTGCTTAGAAAGCAGGCTCTGCTGCTTCACAAACCTCCTCCCTGCCAACCTGCTTTCTGTCAAGACAGATCTTCACTAGTATACTGTAAGAGCAGATATCCAATACTGGCAACTTCAGCTAAACATTCCCTGCTGCTGTTGTCAGGGTCAGTTGTTACTTCTCCTCTTCCCTCCCCCCCCCCCCCAGCTCTTAAGTTAACCAGGCAAAAATTAATCGGCCTAAAAACTTAGTATAGGTGACTGCATTGGCGTACAGTGATGTGCATCTATCTACTGTTCTGTACTTTTTGTGGCAAAGGTCATCCTTTTTAGACACCCTATCCTTGAATTTCCTGGCTGTTGAATGCATGAAAGAATATTTACAATAGTGTCAGCTTTTAAAATCTGCATATTTATCTGTTCATTTCTGTGTGGGAACTTGCTGGTGTCTCTTCCAAGCCTTGGCTCCTGAATCTTCCTCTTTCCCTTTCACTGTCACTTCTTTTCTCCTGCACCAATACTTAAGTTTATTTTATATATAGAAGGAAAGCTGCAGTAACAAACTCTAAGGAATCTGTGCTTTTTCACCAAGTCTATGTTTCTGTTACTACTATAACCTGTCTAGTTATTCAGTGTTGTGCTTTGGATTTCAACAGCTTGGTTTTAAAACTAATTCCAGTAATGTATACTGTGTCTCACTTAGATGTGATTCTAAGGCTGGATAAAGGCATAAAAAGTAATTCTCATCCTCATTGGAAGAAAGAATGAAGTAACTGAATAACAGCTTAATTGTACAGACTTGTGCAGATTAGTAACATTTCAGAATAATTTTGTTGATACTCTTTAAGGTCTTCAGTGGTCTTCCAGAAGCCTTTGGCTATCTTCTAGGTACAAAGAGCATTGTTTGGGATTAATTCTCTTGTTACTGTGTTTCTTCCCATACAAGTAAATGTTTGGAGGAGTCTGTCCTTTCTAACACTATTATTGAAGGCTGCTTTTTTCTCTCCCCCCCCCCCCCCCCCCCCCTTTTTAATTGTAGGTTATCTGCATGGGTGCGAAACAGAATGGCTTGCCAACCGACTATCAGAAGAAATTAGAAGCTATTGAAACTAATAACTATGCAGGGCCGGTGCCAATCATGGAAGAGATTGAAGCTGCTCTTAAAACAAAGAAAATAAATTCTGCATAGAATACCTCTGCACTTGCTTGGCCGTTCACCTTTATTTAGATACCTCTCCTCACTGTGCTGCTCAGCAGTTTCTTTATTTATCAAGAAAAGATGAGTTTGCTATGCATCTACAGTAAGCCATTAGGCATAATTTGCAGTCTGAATACACCAACATTGGTAACTTCTTTGTTTTGTATGTATAGCTTGAGTACCTACTGAAGTTTTTGTAGATTTAGAAATTATCTTTCTGTAATTGTCATGCAGTGCTGCATGCAAATTTTTGCTTTGTCCTGTTTACTGACCTTTTCTAAAAGAAAAAGGCCATCTTAATGAGTACTGGCATCTATTGCCTTCTGAGAAGTAGGGGCTGCAGGATCAGGCCCTTTGTTCTTAAATGTTGTATACACAAGTATCAAGAATTTCAAAGATTTTTTTTAGATATAAAGTAGACTCAAACCTCTAAACCCTGACTAAACTTTTTCCTCTGCTGCTTTTCTTAATGGTTTAAAGCCCAACCTGTCTGAAGCTATAGAGTTCCAATTCCTGTTTAAAAGAAAGAAAAGTAGTATTTTTTTGAACTATCTACATGTTTTTAAATGTTAGTCCAAAATGCAACCCAGGCAGGCCTGAAGACAAAATACAGCAAAGGATGTCATGCAGAGTATAGTGGTCTTCTCCTTTCTATGTCTAGTAATTGTCATAGGTGAACTGGTTAGGTATAACGAACAGATTTCAAAGAACTTAGATAATGCTAAGTTGTTGTTTTTTTAAAAATTACCTTTCCGACTGGCTTGTTGCTTATTTAGGCCTTGGTTTCACGTTCAGTGAAATCGGGAAGTCTCCTGTGAGGCCTAGTGCATTGTTTCATGGTTTTGTTGGTCTATTAAACCCCAGATAAAAAGACTTGGCCTCCTTAATTTTTTAACAATTTTTTCCCCACAACTTTGACAGGTCCTGCAAAACTGGAAGCTCTTGTAAGGTTTAGAGTCTTTTATCTTCATTGTATTTGGCAACCCCTGTAGTTAGTCTGTGGGGGACATGGAAAATCTGACAACCTGGAAGATTCAAACAACTAAACTTTGGCTTATCTTCTGCATGGTGTATCACACGGAGGAGTATAAGATACAGCCAATGTCACTGTGTGACTCTCAGGGGTCCTCAAACCTTTTAAACAGGGGGCTGGCGTTTTCCCCCCCCCCCCCCAACCCCTGGCAGGGGGGTTCTGTAAATACGGGGGGCTGGATTGAGGACCCTTGGGGGGCTGTATCTGGCCTGTGGGGTGTATTTTGAGGACCCCTGCCTTAGATAAACAAATGACAAAGTAACAGACTTACCATGTCTTCTCTGCATAAAATTTTTCTGTAAACTTCTAGTGATGCATAGGTGGTGTCCTGATGTCATAATGCTTGTTTCCAGAGTTGGGCAGGGTGTCTGCAAGTAAAACATGGTGCTTTCTATATAAGCACTGTCTAGTCGGAGTAAATAAAGCTGCACTTAGCACACCTCTCCCCTGTCTATTCAATGTGTGATTCAAGAATATCAGTGTTGCTTATGTAAGCATAAGCTGGTGACATAGGAATGTAACTGGAACATCCATTGGCTATTTGCATTTTTTAAAGGATATAATTTTGGTATGGAGGGCAAAACTACATATGAACGCATGCCTCGACATCAGCACCACTTCTTTTGCTTTACCCTTACCCTGCTTCTCTGGGCTTTGAAATGGGTGTTTTTCGAGAAGAAAACAGTACCTTGACAGCTCCTTGGGGGGAACCGAGAGAAGGCAGCGGCCGCCTCCTGGGGAGGAAAATGGCGGGAGCCCCTGAGGGCTGGGGGAAAGCCTCCTTCGCCCCAGGCGGGATCGCTGGCACCTCTCGGGGGAGGCGGCCGCCTGCCGTGCCGGTGGGGGGAGGAGAAGACGGCCTCCGTGAAGCAGGAGAGGCCTTCGGCCATGCCTGCGTGGGGAGCAGCCGCTTCCCGCCGGGGTGGAGCGACCGTGTGCGGGGCGGAGGGAGGCAGCCGTGGGCCGGCTGGCGCTCCGTGCGCCCCCCCTCGTCTCCGTCGCTTCGCCGCCGCGGTGAGTGGAGGGGAAGGGCAGGGCCAGGGGCGGGGGAGGGTCGCGGCTGGCGGCTGCGTGCGTGTGGGGGCGGCCGCCACGTCGTGAGGAGCGGGCGGCGCGGCGGGACGGGGGCCCCGGGGTGTGCGGAAGGGGGGCGGTAGGCGGCGGGCCCGCGGCTGGCGCCGGCAGAGCTGGGTTGGCGTAAATCGAAAGTTTCTACTTTCCGTAAACCGCAGTTTCTGTGTTACCGCGTGAAGGGCTGTGAGGTGGAAGGGAAGGGCTGCGCCCCGGCGGCTCCCGCTGGCGCCTGCCCGTTGGTGAACTTCCCGCGGTCCCGGATTGAACGTTTTGGGACTTTTTTCGTATTTCTTCATCATGGGCCCCTCCCGCCTTCGGGGAGGAGGTTGCCGTGTGGCAGGCGGGGTGAGGCAGAGTGAGGAGCGGGGCCGGCCGGGACAGGCAGCGGCACCGCCGCAGCTCCTCGACGGGGGAAACAGAGCGAAGCAAAACACGGCGACGCTACCAGGCACAAATACTGTTAGAGGTGCCGGCCGGTGATGTAACTCCCGAAGGCCGTCGGGGAAGGGTGGCGAGGGCCGGGCGGGCGGAGGAGGTGGGAGGGGGCGCCCCGCGGCCGGGCGGGAGGCGCCGGCTGGAAGGTGTCGCTTACCTGCCCCCGCCTCGCCTTTCCCGTAAGCGACGGATAAAACAGTTAAAAAAGCCCCTTCCCTGGATTAAACCAGACCGAGGATCCGCATCCGTGCGCTGACTCACGCGGGAGCCGTTTGGGCCTCGCCGCTTTGCCTCACTCAACGCGAAAGGCGCCGGGAGAGGGCGGGGGGGCGGCGGGGGGCCGCGGGGGGCGGCGGGCGGGCTCCCTCCCGGCCGCGGGGCTGCCGACACCAGCCGCTAACCCTGTCCCCCCCGGCCCTCGGGCAGCCCCCGCTCAGGACCCCCGTTTTGCTGGATCGATGGATGCGCAGGCACAGCCGAGCGGCGGCGGTCGATCGGTCGGTCGGTCGGCAGGTGGAGTGGCAGAAACTAACTAGGGTTGCTGCTAATGGCCATAACAAAGCTGGGGAAGTAGCGCCGGGAGAGTTGCGAATATGATTCCATCGGTTGCAACTTTAATTCGCTGCAAGTCGAACGTGAAAATAGTAAATAATTGTAGAAAAGCAATTCCATTTTTTTAGATACACCGGTAAATTGTTTCCCCTCTCCTCCACTACTTAAAAACGTCCCCAAACGTTGTATATAAAGTTCTGTTTCTTTAAAAGTAAGCTGTTAGGAGATGTAGCAGCAAAGCCTGTGAGGGATATGAATATTTCTGTAAAAGCCTGTGCCTTTTAAACAAAAGCTTGTCAGTTTACCAGGTGGCGGCAGAAATAATTTCTCCTGTGTTCTTTTACATCTGTTGCTCTTCAAGCAACTAGGGATGGCTACAAAAGCTTGTGCTACAGTCAGAGGTGGGGGAGAGAGGGGGAATCACTGAAAGATGCTGATCTCGGTGACCGCAGGGCACTGCAAAATCGCATGAGTTGTAATGGATTTACCCTGGTGTGATGTTAATGTATGGCTCCCAGGGCATTTATTGATGTACATCATATCGATGGTGCTAGTTATATAAAGATTGTAAACTGGGGTATGATGAGTGTTTTAACTCATAGATACAGAAAATCATTTAGGATCACTACAGGGACTCCGTACAAGCTCTACCAATGCTCCATTTGTGCTATAAAAATAAAAGGCTATTTTTTAGTACCTCTGGGAAATATATTGCATTACTTCTCATCAAAACATGGAGACTTTTTGTGTAATATATGTGCCTGTTTGGTTCTCATCTCTATAAATTTTTTACTGTTCTTGAACTATGTAAAATAGTTGAAATTCTTTTAAAAGTGAGAGCTGCTGTGTGGAAATCCGTTCTGTCTTACTCATTTGTTATAGTCAAAGACTGGCTGCTGTGGCATGTGTGAAATAAGATGTGGAAAATCAGTCTCTTTTCTGTTTCTCCTGGTGATAGCAGAAAATTGAGTTTAGACTGGCTTGACTGAGTCTGGATTACCATCATTAATGAAAAAGCATGGCAAAGTCTCCAGTTCTCCTCTTGCTGTAATGACCCAGCAGTGGGGTGGCTGGCACTGTATAATAGCTTTTTCCAGGAAACAAACCTGACTTGGAGACACAAGGAGCACAGATTTTCATGTGAAACAGAGTACTATTTTCATACAGCCACCTCTTGAAGAGCAATTGCATTTTGAATACTATGGACAGCAGGCTATGCCAACAGGGACTCTGCCTGCCCTGGGCTGGCACAGAGGTTTGTGTGTGCACTTTGCTGTGGTCCTGCCAAAGCCAGCTACTAGGTGCCATGAAAATCCAGAAGGTATTCCAGCAACTGGCTGTGGATAACTAGGTAGGTGGCATAGGACTTTTTTTTTTTTACCCACAGTTGATTTAGAGGAATATTTTTTGTCAGAATAACAAGACTACAGAAGAAGTAGTATTGACTGAGTTTTCAGCTCTTCGGAAATACCTGGCTTGATCTTAAATCAGGTGCTTTAAGAGACAGTTGTTAATTAATTTGCTCCTTGTATTGCCTTTACTGCTTCATCCTATGTAGTCTCCTTGGGAGGAGCTAGCTTAATGAGGAGTGAATTCCCTCGCTCACCCAAAAGTGGCAATGTTTGTAGCTATTCTTTATGATACTTCAGCTCCTTTTTCAACAGCATTTACATTTGGTAAGACCTTGTGATAAACCAGTGTATTCTTCACTGCCAGAAGACTTGCAGCCCTAGAAGTTGAGCAGGCATAGCAGATTTTTTTAGAAGAGCAAGGAGATCTTAGTGAAAAGAGGATGTGAGAAGGGCAGGGCCAGGAAAGATATAAATGTATATATGCTTGCACAATGCTGAGAATAGAGGGAAGCCAGAAGAACCACTAGATAAAAGTGCCAGTGCCTTTAGGCGGAAGCCATCAGCGCCACTGCAGCTTATTGACATGGATTATACAAAACCTTGCTGTGAGCACTGGTATTTTTACCATACCTCTTACCATGACAAATTTCATTTCCCTTTTTCATTTCCCTCCTTATCCCTGGCCTGATCCCCATCTTGCTTCCTCTTCGTTGTTCTCAGTTGTGCAGGCTTATGATGTGGATCTCTTGCCACGCTTGCTGTTGCTTCTCATGTCACTTCAGCCCCCATTGACGCTGCGTTTGGCCAAGGCCCAGTCTTCTCCTTTGCCTTTACAAATGACAGATGAGCACACTCCTCTCTGGTTCTTTTTAATTTCTGCTCATCTGTTTTCTGTATTCTTCGCTTCACTGAAGCTGTTGTCCTCAAAATGGCTAACTGAATTTCATCTCCAACATCACTGTCATTCTCTTGAGTAAATAATTGTTTCTTATTTTTCTTCTCAGGAGCAAGAATTCCATTCTGTTCCCACATAGGAAGCTTTTCCCCTTAAGAATCTCTCCCGTTATCTCCCCATACTAGACTCCTCCTTTGCCCAGTTATGTGTCTTGTGTCTTTCCATTCCTCCTTAGCTGTTTCAGCTATTGTATCAAGCTTGCAAATCTTTCCCTTTCTCCCTGTGTAAATACCTTTCAGTGTACAAACTTGAATGATAATGCTCGTTTCTCTAAATGTGTTCACAAGCTGTTGCTGTTAGAACAGGTGATTTGTTTTTACCAAACTTAGTGATGCTTTAACAAAGGATTGTAAGAACCTTAAGGTAGCTTTCGGAAAAAATATTTTATTTATTAGCCCTTTCAGAAATGGAACAGTTCCAGAGATGAGGTGGTAGTTCTCAACAGTGGATTTCTTAGACCTTGGTCAGTGCACTGAGGTGTCTCACATTAATGTATGTCTCAGTCTTTTCTATCAGCGTCCCCATAACTGATGCCACATCAGTCACAAGAATTGCACTGGAATTGAATCCAGCATCTGGAGTCCCCAAGATAAGGCAAAGAACGTGATATGCCCTCTGGCAAGGAAATGCTTTCAACGCATATGTATAAGCTGCATAAGCATTTACCTTTAAACATACAGGATATGTAACCTAGCATTGTAAAACTAACAGATCCTTTAACAAGTGACTTTGTACTTAGTAACCTTGTAATCCCCCACTGAAAAGATCCATGTTAAAGCACTATGGAAGCTGGGACTTTCCAGAAAGAGAGGTGATGGACTTGCAGATAAGTTGGAGACCCCATGATGTCAATACATTGGCCTCGTGTTTTAAAAACAAATAAAAATCAAACCAACAAAAAACCTGCCCAAGCAAAACAGAACTGTGTATGCTAGAATCTTACATGCAGGGTGTTTCTCCAAGAGAACAAGCATATTTCTGGTGCTAATCAGGACTTCAGATGCTGTTGCGCCTAGAACTGCTACTGCAGAAGTTTTTGTGTTTACTTTAGTCTGAGTAGGACCTGAAGTTTCTTCATATAGCTGCTACACTTTGCTACAAACATGCACATACCTGCCTTGCTTTTAACTACACCTGGCAGGAAGTCTTTCTATTCCAGCACCCTTTAAGGTGTTCAGCTGCTCATGTGATGTGGCATGTGGATGGTGGAAATTTCCATTTTTTTCTTATGAAGAGAGACTGATGAAAATTAATGTTTTCTCTGGTACTGGGTGATACGGGTTTTATGCCTTAAAGTTAATATTGACACTGAAAATGTCACTGGGTATGACATCATGCAAGAATTCATATTTCCAGCTCTGACTTCCCTGCTTGGCATTTTTGCACTTTCTACTTTTTTCCCCTGATGCTTAGCCTCGCTTTATTTTTTTAATTTTTTTTTTATTCCCCTCTTGTTCCTCCGCTCTTGCAGAAGGGGAACATGATCCCACCTGCAGCAGGCGTATGTACACCCCTTCCAGTAACAACCAGGTTCTGTACTGACTTGGTCTTAGGCAGACGCAGGGCAGACATTTTGAGACCTTCTCATCCTTCCATATTTTCCATGTTCTTGTCCTTTTGCTGTGTTTTTTCTTTCTTTTCTTATCATCTTTGTGGATGGATCTGAAAGAGCGAAGAAAATATTTCCGTTTGTTTTGTACACATGACAGCACTTTGGTTCATTATTATGGTTTCCTAGATGTTTGTCTCAGTTCTCACAAAGTAGGAAGAAAGAACATACATTAGAATAATGTGATCCTCAAATAACCAAAGCACACAGGGAATGTCAGGTAGATGCAGTATCTTGAAAGAAAAGGGTTTATATTTCTATTGCTTGCATTTTAAGGTGACTCTATCTCTTTAACTAAAACCTTGCAAAAGCTTTAGAGTAAATTATGTTTTTCAGCATTGTTTGGTCTTCACGATAGAGTTCATTTATGGAATGAGCTTTCGTGAACAAAGATGTGTACCAGTGTGACTTCTAGGAAGCTGAGTGACTCAGAAATCAGCTACTTTTTCTGGTGGGTCATGTGAATGGCGTGATGAAAGTTGATTTGTCTGAGCTGATGCAGTCACTCATGTGATAAGAAAGTCAGATCATTTGGTTACATTCCCTTTTGGCTGAAGGGAGTTTTACAGTTTTGGAGTTAGCTGTGATCCAAAACAGTTGCGCCAGGCTTTTGCCTGGTCTCAGCTTTTGGAGGGCTCTACTCTTAATGCAGTTACGTGCATCTGTGGAGGTCAGCAACCACAAGTTAGGACCTGTTGGTCTCCTGAAATCAGAGGAGCTAAGCTGATTGGCCCTGTGGTTGTAAGTGTAGACAGGTAGTATCACTCAAGTGCTGTAGTATAAGCTGTGTCTTTCTCCAGCATCAAGCAGAAGTTACACTGATGCACCTGCTAGTATGGAAAACCTGTAGAAATGGGTTTGTTCCACTAGCAGGTCACTTAGAAGAGCCTGTGAGCTGGCAGGGCTCAGTTATAGCTTGTCAAGGGAGTGCTGGGGGGTATTTGGAAAGTTTGCCATCACTGTAAACATCTTGGGAAATTGTGAGAATTTTGTGGCAGCAGAGCATTTACAGAAATGTTGAAGAAGGGCTTTGTGTTTTGTTTCTCTTAATGACTGTAATCAGAATCTAAGAACATTCTTCCAAATATCCCTTGACCTGATGAAACAATAGTACATTTTAGCTGTTACTGGAGGGTGCCAGTAATTGGTGTTGATCATGCAAATTCTTATTGTCTATGTGGAGGTGATTCAGTTGTGATTTTGCGAAAAATCTGCTTTTTGCATGGGAAATTGTATGTGCAAAGTTCGTACCTAAATTAACTTATTGATGAATTGTGATTACAATATGGCTTCATGCCTGCTATATGGTATATTAATTTCAATTCAAAAAAACCCTGTAGTGATACAATAGAGAGCAGTCTGATCCTGATTCCTACTGCTTTATGCCTTGTAAAGAAAAATGGGAAGAAAAGACCATCTAAAAAGAGCTCCAAAGAGCTGGTATAGAGAGCAAGAGTACACATAGCACGCATATTTGTAGACAAGGAGAGAGCATTCATGCTAAAGAGTATGGTTTCTAAACAGCATCTCTACAGCAATGAGAGGGTTTCCTGAGCCATGTCTGATTTAATTATCGCATTGTGTCTCTAGGTGTATGTACAGGGGCTGAGGTCAGGCATTCAAGCCTGTTTGCACAGGCTTTAAATTGGTGTCTTCATTACAAGCTGTATTGTGTGCAGTCTCGTCCCTTTATGAAGATGGAGGTGTATTGGATGCCCAATGCAGTAATGAATATGAGTTGTGACACCGTCTTCCAGGCCTAGTTCATCTTATGGCGAAAAGGTCTGTGAATTCAGTTATTCCGTGCAATTCCTGCTTATTGGAGGTCCAGATTTGTTGTGTGAATCACTAGGGATGGGTTCTTGTATATTTACAATCACTTATTTCAGTCCTTTCTGTGACATTATTATTTTTCAGATTCTGAAAAATTGTATTTTTAACTTCTATGGTTACACACCTGAATTTCATTAGATTAACCAAACTAAGCCAATGCAATGATATTTTCCCTGTTTTACATGCTGTCTGAACCAAACCAACCACTTTTGGAGGCGTCAAGTCCTCTGTGCCCTTAAGTGGTACACTAGCTCTGGAATCTACATCAGCATTTTCACTGTTAGCATCATTTTACTCTTGGTTTTCTTAACAGAAAGATCTGATCGTTGGTTTTCCTACAGTCTCACTACTGCCTTTCAAACCTGGTGCCCTGAAGATAAGTGCTTTTTCCTAGTTTAGCTAAAACTGTCCCAGGGTTCACAAGACCTCGCTTTCAGGGACAGTTACCGTACTGGCAGCACTTTATACAGGATCTATTGTTGTAACAAAGAAAATGCAAAGTGAATTGCTACTGTAAATTAATTCCTCCTACAAAATTAATTGCTATGAAATATAATTTTATTCCATTTATTTCCTTGTCTAGATATTTTTGGACAGATGCCCTGCTTTGCCTATTGAAACATGAAAAGCTAATAAAAAGTATTAAATTATGCACTAAGAACAGGCAGTTAATAAAGCAGATGCCAGTGGTGGTGTTTGAGGCAAGCTAGAGTAAAGTACTGGTACAGAAGGGAGACTGCCTGCTGTAGGCATTTTTTTCCTGAAACCTGAACAAATAAATGGAAGTACCTGAGGAAGAAACTTTATTTAAAAGTTGGCCATGGTATTACGCAGGGGTTGGAAGTATTCTTTGATGGCTAATTGAAGGATGTATCTGCTTTGCATAAGGTTTAAATCGAGGTTCTAAACAATTACTTTTTACAGGCTCAGTACTGTGAAGGGCAGATTACCTCAGGGCTAACTCCAGGCTGACTCTCACTGCAAATGGACAGTTTGTCAAAGATGAGGCTAGGTGGAGCAGCTTCTTCCTGTCTCAACTATGGAAGGCCAGCTTTGTGCTAACTTGGAGATTTCTGTGGAAAAACCTCCAGGAGCAAGTCCTCTATCCTTCATTACTTTGCTGAAGGTATACCGAGAACTTCTGGTCAGTAGAATCCGAAACACACAGTGTTTGATTGACAACTTGATTAAGAATGGCTATTTCTCCACTGAAGATGCAGAGATTGTTGTCCAGTTTCCAACTCAAGCAGATAAGGTATTCTTTTTATTTCGCTACCCAGCATAAGCTTTTGTTACTTTTAGTTTGCCACTGGGTTTTATGGGCTTATCTGGCAATTTTATGTCTCATGTCTTTTCTAACCTGTTGTTTTGGAGTTTCCCCACCCGTTCCTTCTGGACAAGTGTCTCCAGCATATCGCTTTCCAGCATGGCTGGCACTCCTTGTAATGTCTGTTGGCAGCTGTAAGAATGAGCAGGGTGATAATTGCTGTTCTGTCCTCTCAGCTGCAGGTTTGTCCTCTGATATGGAGGTAACCACATTGGCTGTTAGAGCACAGCTTACTACACTCAAGCCTTTGTTAATGTGCAGAGTATTGCAAGTAAAATCTACTTCAGCTTGCTGTGGGACAGATCCTCCTGCTTTAGAGGAGGAGAGACAGAAATTAAATATTATTTTAGAAGTTAATGTTTGTGTGTTGTCCATGTGCACACCTTCCCTTCTCTTTAAAAGACCTATGTACATTGTGAATGTTTGTATGGAGAATTGATACATCCTGGCATATTTGGGGTTTTGATTAATCTCTGGACATCAGTAGCAAAAATTATTTCCTGGTCTTTTGACAGGAGAAAATTATCACATGTACACAGTTGCTCTTTGCATCATGACTTAAAACAAATTCCTCATTCGTTTCCCTGACCAACCAGTCATGCAGCTTCAGAATAGTGTCACAGTTAGTCAGGCGAACCATACAAAATTCAGAGACCTTGGACTTCACTGACAGTGCAGATTTTCATAAATTAACCATTCTTTCTGGCAAATTGAAATGGTAACACAATGCTCACTCTGTGTATAGGGTCAAAGCTGAATAAATGCACACTGTATGATCATCTCCATTTCTTATTGTTCAGCATAATATACATGATTGTTGTGACAAAGCTGAGGGGGAGGCCATGCATCAGGAGTCTAAGCAGAAACACAGAGCAGGACACAGTAGTGTAAGTGAAGTGGATTCTGTGGGCGCTCCTCAGGAAGGCATAAAATTGCTTTTTAGAGCACACAAGAAAAACCTCAAAGCATGTTTTTTGCTGTGCTGCATGTACCTCACCCTGCTTTAAGCTCACAAGAGACCACAGTCTCTAGAGACCTTTTGTCTGATTTTTAACTTAATTCTTCGTTCATTTATAGTAAGAGGATCCAGACATTCAAAATGGGCCCCCGGATGATTGCTCCGTCTTACAGAGGCTTTTGTACTAGGGTGGCCCAGTACTGGTTGCACACAGATCAGACTCTGGCTCACCTTTAGAGGTGATGCTTGGTCTTGAACTGCTCTAGCCACTGCCTGGTAGCCATTAGTTTTAGTAATTTTTTCAGGCAGTGAGTCCGTTATACAGGGAAAGCCTGCAAAACTGGGTTGCTGTGTTAAAAGGAAGAGTTGTAGGTTTTTGGTTCTGCATTAAGATCCACAGGGAGATGCTGTCAACCCTGCTCTGGATTTGGCTGAATGACAAGTAAATCTAAATGTGACTGGAGTAGTTACCAACCAAAAGGTGAATTTTAAGGCACTGAGAAACCACCTTTTTTTATTACTATTTTAACGAGCTTGGGTTTTAAAATAAACTATTTAGTCAGGCTGAGGAAGTCCTTTGGATTCCCTCTTGAGGAGCAGTTTTTATCCATTCTGTTTCTGGTTAGCGTATGATTTAGCTACAAGTTCAGACCTTAACTTGCAGAGCCAACTCTCTTGCAACATCCAAATGCAATCAGCAAGTGAATTTTGTGATGGTTCAATTGGTTCAAAAGCAAAAAAGCTAGATTTTAATTCATGCTCTTGAAGCACCAGTTTTTATTTTGATCCCCTGTTCCTGCCCGAAAAGGATCCTGAAGCAGTCTACAAGTCTAACTGTGATAAAATGCTATGTATCAATAATCTTTCATGTGGTGTTTCTTCAGGTTCGCAAAATTCTAGACTTGGTTCAAAGTAAGGGAGAAGAAGTTTCAGAATATTTCATCCATGTCCTGCAGAAAGTCACTGACGCTTACTATGAACTTCAACCTTGGCTGGATGAAATAGGTTACATGCCTTCAGAGAATATTCGTAGTAAACCTGTGGTAAATACAGATCCAGGTAAGGCCATGCATCTACATCCCTTCCTTTAGAACTACCCTGCTATGTAGGAAGCTCTGACCAGGTGACATGAGAGTAAGAGAGTCTAGGCAGGCACAGCCAGGGTAAATAATTGTGCATACACTGTGCTTGCTAGCAGTGGTAGCCAAATAATTTAAAGACACCCTGTATAACATGAGAGTCGTGTTGATACATTGCATCCTGTTTTGCTAAGTCAAGCTCTTTCTACATTTGTCTGTGGATATATAGCACAATGGCATAACCACCTTGTGCCAGCTGTAGTATTTTCTAGGCCTCTACTACAATATTAGCAACACTGTGATGTTCTGGTGATGGCATAGCCAGTATTTCATGACAAGTACAGTCAAGAAATGAGGCAGGTTGCCCAGAGAGGCTGTGCAGTCTCTATACTTGGAGGTTTTCAAGATCCAACTAGATAAGCCCTGAGTAACCTAATCTGGTCTCATAAATGACCCTATTCTGAGCAGGAGGTAGAACTAGAGACCTTCTGAAGTCCTTTCCAACCTGAATTATTATGTGATCATAAATGATGAGGTATAGCAAAAGTCAGAGTTAACATATTACGGAAGTAAATATTTTCCTCTTGGGAGGTTTTTTCATACTATATAAATACAAGCATTACTTTTCCTCCATCTGAAGTGAACTTTCTGTTGCAATAAAAACACAGGCCAACATTGCCCAATAACCGAATAACACAATCACTTGAAAGACAGCAGCCCCTTAAACCAGTGAATGGTGGCTCACACATTACCTCTCATTAGCACCTGAATTTCCCAAGAAAGTGGTGGTGGCAGCACAAATAGAAGTAATCTGCCAAAGGACCAATTTTACATTAGATTTACTTTTGCTTATTATGCCCTTCAGTTCCCAGAGAGGTGGGTAGCTGTATACATAGGCTGTTTAATAATAGTTCACTGTCTTTTTAGTTAGCAGGTATTGCCAGAAACTCAGATATGAACTGGGACGGGATTCTAAGTTTGTTATGTCATATGCTCAAAGGGAAGAGATGCTGCTTGAAGAAATCTACTCTAACAGTGTTATGGAACTGGTCAGTTTTACCAATGAGAGTCTAGGCAAAGTGTGTCAATTAGAAGCCCTTTTTGATGATGCAGTTGGTCTAATTAATGAAGATGGAGAGACTATTTATGTCTTTGGTGATGCAGGAATTGGAAAATCCATCTTGCTGCAAAAGATACAAAGCCTTTGGGCCAGAAAAGAACTGGATGTTGGAGCCAAATTTTTCTTCCGTTTCCGATGTAGGATGTTTAGTTGCTTTAAGGAAGATGAAGCTATATGTTTGAAAGACCTACTCTTCAAATATAATTGCTACCCAGACCAGGACCCCACTGAGGTGTTCCATCACATCTTGCAATTCCCGCATACAGTTCTCCTCACATTTGATGGCTTTGATGAGATCTATTCCAATTTTGATCTCAGTAGTGTGCCCGAGATGTGTTCACCCCATGAACCCATCCATCCCTTGGTGCTGCTGGTAAACCTTCTCAGAGGAAAACTTCTTAAGGGATCCAAGAAAATTCTTACAGCAAGGACAGGAACTGAGATCCAAAGAAACATAATCAGAAAGAAAGTGTTGCTCCGTGGTTTCTCCAGCAATAACCTGAAGGAATACACTACTGTGTTTTTCAAAGATGAGGGGCAACGAAAAATGGTATTGAACCAGTTGGAAGCTAACCCCAGTCTCTGCAGTTTGTGTTCAGTGCCTTTATTTTGTTGGATTATCTTTAAAAGCTATGAACATTTCCATTCCATGTTTGACAGCCACGAGCTTCCAGACTGTTCTGTTACATTGACAGATATATTTTTGCTCATGATTGAAGTCCATCTGAACCGATCTCTGAAAACAAGTTTGCTGAAGAACAACACCAGAAGCCAAGCAGAGATGTTCGTATCAAGAAGGGAAACTCTTTTAGCTTTGGGTAAAATGGCGTACAAAGGGATGGAGAACTCTTTCTTCATCTTTGAGCAGGAGGAGGCCTCAGCAGCAAACATCTCTGAAGGAGATTTGCAGTTGGGTTTTCTCAGGACAGTTAAAGGTTACAGTGGCTGCGGCAATCAGTCCACTTATGAGTTCTTACACTTAACCCTTCAGTCCTTTTTCACAGCTTTGTTCCTGGTTATTGAAGAGAAAGTGGGTGCCAAAGAGTTACTTCAGTTTTTCAATGAATGCTTTTCCACTGAGACTGCCCAGCCTACTTGTCTTCGTATTCCTTGGTTCAAGAAACAGCTAGCAGGGAAGGATCCTTTCCGAAATAATGAACACTTTCATTTTACCAACCTGTTTCTTTGTGGCCTGCTTTCTAGATCAAAACAGAAGCTCTTCAGACATTTAGTTTTGCCTGCAGTCATTAAGAGGAAGAGAAAGATACTCATCACATACCTTGGGGAAAGCATGAAATCCCACCTGAAAGGCCTCACTCGTTCCAGGCTTCTGAAGTACAATCAGATCCAGGTCCAGCCCCACTTTGTTTGGATGCTGAGATGCCTTTACGAGACTCAAAGTGAGAAAGTGGGGAAGTTGGCTGCCAAACGCATGCATGCCAATTACATCAAGCTCACATACTGCAATGCCTGCTCTGCTGACTGCAGTGCTATTTCCTTTGTTGTGCATCACTTTCAAAAGCGCCTGGCTCTGGATTTGGACAACAACAACATCAATGACTATGGAGTAAAACAGCTCCTACCTTGTTTCAGCAAGCTTGCAGTGATCAGGTAGGAGCTTGTGCAAGCAGGTCCTTGCTTATCCTTGGTTTATTCCGCTAACTGCTGGGCTGGGGGAATTGATCTCAAAAGAAGAGGAAGATGAGGATTCTTACTGCTGCTAGAAATGAAAGTTTCGGATCTACCGAAATCTTTGTTCAGCTAGTCACAGGAGCAGGGACAAGCTGTGAATTTGGAAACCCAAATGGAAGGGGTGATAAGTCCTTAGAAGCCAGGACTGTTTTAACCTGTAGGTTTAGTTAGCTCTGGCTCAAGTTGTTTTGTCTCAAAAGAGGATTTTTATGGCAGAAAGTGCTTAAGGGAAAAGAAAGGAAGCAGAAATGCTTCCTCCATTATCTGAAGATTGCCTGAGCCTATCTCTGCCCTTGATCATTTGGGGTAAGAGAGGATCTACTATTCACAATAACCCTTGGTCAAAAGCTCTGAATTTCATGCTTTTACATCCTGCCAAGATGTCTGGCTTTCACAGAACAAAAGCTAACGTGTAGTACTCCGTGAAAGGATGTAGTTGAAGTCTTTAGATGTGGTTTTCCCCTGTTTTATAAATGAGAATTTATTCCTCCTGGTTGGCTGTGCTCTTCCTTGGTTTCCTCTAGGATTAAATCAAAGGAAATGACACTTGTTTTTGCAGTTAGTTGCAGATCCACTGACCTCCCAAGAGAAAGCAATAAGGAAACTTGGGAGGTAAATGCATAATTATGTAAGACAAAACAAAGAAGAGAAGGACAGACTTTCATCCTTTGCCCCTATCATGTGATCATGCCTTACACAGTGTGATTTTAACACCAACCGCAGCACCAAACCGATCTGTTAGGTTGCTTTTTTGTCTTTATGGCTCTTCTGATGTTAGGACTTTATTTCTAATGGCCAGTCTCTGCAGGTCAGGAAATGTTGTTTCTAACAGCTTAACCATCCCTTTCAAAGAAGCAGACTGTTCTGATCTGTAGAAATTGGCTCTGATTTCTCCTGTGTGCTGGTGCATTCCAAAGCAACCAAGTTACTAACCAGCAAGAGCAGGGGAAGCTGTCAGTGATAAGAGGCTCTCAGCAGTGAATGTTCAGGTTCTGAACATTTAGTTTTTGTGTAAAAACTAAAACTTGTCAAAATGTTTTCATGGGGACAACTTTACCGAGAAAATGTGGTTCATCAGAGTTGGAATGCTTCATGGGAACCTGTGCATTTAGGCAAGGTGAAAAAGCTTGAGAAGTTAAAAAAAAAAAAAACAAACCAACAAAAAACCCTCAAAAACCAAAACACAGAACAACTGTGAAAAGGAGTAGTTTTACTCTGTGAATGACCGACGTTCATTTGTTCCATGTTGAGTTGGGACAATAAATTTAGAAACATCTAGCACACCCATGGGACTGCAGTTCTATTTCCTGGCCAGGGCTTTTCACAACCTTTATTCAGTGAAGCCTGAATGTGTTGTGACTTTCAAGATGCCTGGCTTTCACTAGGTACTCCGAGAGAAGGTTGCAGGAAGAGTAGTTTGGAAAGCTTGCTTTTGTTAGTGTCAAGCAGGATTCTTTCCTGCAATCACAGTAAATACAGGAGGAGGATGAGGTGTTTGTCTCTGATTTCTGACTTTCTACGTTTCGGTTCTGTGGACAGCTTCCAGAGCATTACCTTGGAGATTTGGGGCTTCTTGTTTTTGTTGTTTTTAAAGTGAGCCATAGGAAACTGAGCTCACATTTCCCTTTAATAGCTTTTAATATATGACATAAGGACTTGTTAAAATATTAGAGGAAAATGCATAGATCTCCTGTCATTTTTTAACTGATGGATGACGAACACTTGTAATCTGTATTGATTCAAACTTTCTTTTCATTCCTTTCATTTCAGGCTTAGTGTAAATCAGGTCACAGATCATGGAGTAAGGATCTTGTATGAAGAACTCTCCAAGTACCGAATTGTGACTTTCTTGGGGTATGTACCAATTGGGAGCAAGACACTAGATAATGATACTAGAAAATAAAACTGCAATGCTGACAGTACTGACACAGCAAAGGTAGGGTGGAAACCACAGTTACCTCCTCACTTACTGACCATAAGCAAAGCAGCATTTTGTGTCAGAAACAGTTCAGCTGCCATCCTGTAATCATTCACTGGGAAAAGGACCACAGCTTCCTCCCCTATGACAATGCGTCACAGGGTGGCCTCCCACTGACATCAAACCCTTCTGTCAGGTTACTGAGCCGTGTGGGCATGCTAGTTTTATACCTAAGGCCTTCTGCTAGCTGTGGAGTGGGGAGAGAGAGCAAGAGCAAGAAAGTGTGTACTTTATAGCTAGCACCTTTTGTTTTCTCTGCTGTAAAATGATTTATTTCAACTATGCAAAGCAGATACAGCTTGGTAGAGACTAGTATCGGAAACATACAGTTCATGGTACCAATTTCTGTAAGACCTTATTTAGTTCTTAATCAAGTTGAGACTGGAAGGCATGTTAGCACTGACTTCCTGCTCTTGATTAAGTAGCTACTTAAAAGACTTTTTGAAAAGTGAATATGAATACCAAGAATTGCCGTCTTCCTCCAGTGCCCTAACTTAAGTACATCTGCTCAAGTATCTGATCTTCAGTAATATTTGCAAGGGGATTTTGTGACTTTTAAATGACTAAAAATATGTTCTTCTAGTGTTTTCTCTTCTGACTTCTCTTCTGGCAATATTATTTCTGTACTAACAGAGGAATAAAGGGAAGCTTTGTTTGCTTGGGGAGACCATTTATTTAAAAAATATGTAAGTAATATTTTCCCATGATTTACAGTCTGGTCTCCTTGTATTTTATATCCAGTCCTGCACAATATGAATTGTGTATCTAAATAGAAATACAAGCAACTGTGAATGTGTACAAAGCCGTACAAAAATGATAGATCTTATGTGTGCATTCTAAAACATTCAGGTTGTAAATATTAATGTAACAGCAGGAATAACCTATTTTTACCAATGTGATTTTTTTCGTTAAGCTTATACAACAATCAAATCACTGATGTCGGAGCCAGATATGTTGCAAAACTGATTGAAGAGTGTTCAAGCCTTGAATATGTTAAGTATGTTGGATTTTTTTTTCCTTTCTACAGTATTCTAATTAAGGTAAAGCAACTTGAAACAGGAAGGAGCGTGGAAAAAAGACAAAAATTATGTTTCAGATCAAATAAAATGTAGGTTGCAGTTGTATAGTCTTTTACAGTAGTCTAGCAGTGAGTGGCACCAGGTAAAACTCTTGAATCCATAGTCTTTGCTGGAATGTAGTAGTAGTCAAAAGGAGAGCATGAGACCTGTTCTTTACTTAAATCAAATCTGAGCACCTGAGTGAGGCTTAAGTGGTGCATGAACCTTGCTGCAATAGACAAATTCACTTGGATTCAGTACCAAGCTGTTTTATATCCTGTCTTTTACGGGCCATTGGAGTCAGGCTGTGCTCGTGTCATACTTTGTCTCTGGAATTCCCCAAATTCACTTGGTGAGTTGTTCCCTCTAATTCCTGGAACTTCCCCAGATAAGAGTGTCTGGCCATGCACAACAGTGGTTTGACATAAAGGTAGATCATTAACCAATGGTTTAATTGTGACCATAGCAGAAAATAGAGGTAACTAAAGCAATGTCATCTGTTGGTATGAATGTAGCAACTGGCAGCCAGGGACTATTGAGTTCTAGTCCTTGTTCTGCTGCTACCTTGTTCTGAAACCTCACACTAGCTATATCGCTCCCACTTTATTTCCAGAGTTTTGAAAACCAGGAGTGCTTTGGTTCTTTCACTGCTTTGTCACAGTGCTTTGCTTATTTAATCTAACTTTCACAAAAAAAGCCTGTTGGAAGGTGGTCATTTTCAGGCTGCATAGTAATCCCAGAGATTATTTTGAGGTAGAGTGCATATTCATGTGCCTGAAATCAGTCAAACGAGCCAGTATTACTTTATGTGAATGTAGTGGGTTGAGGGCGTTTTGGTTTTGGTTTGTTCTTTATGTCAATGTATATACCATTGAGACTTATCTCTTCCTTGAACTCTAGCCATTTGATACCCCCACATAGGTCAAAAAAAGAAAAGATCTTCTGTAGGGTGCCAGCCAGAGACACTGACTGCTGCACTGACCTATGCCACTGCCTGTAGCCTGTGCTCAGAACAGAAGGACTTGAGCTATTAGAATCTGTGCTCATCAGCTGCAGCCTCCTCTGGAGCCACACACAATTAAGAAATACTCTGTTCCAAGGGCATCGTGAAACATGCTGCGTGTAATTCATGTACTCGGTAGCAACTGCTGATATTATAAACTATATTAAAAACTAGGCAGGAGTTCTTATCTTGAGGACCAGTTCGCAAAGCTCATTTCTGACATCCTGAGCACAAAACTCAAGACTCTACAGTAATATTTGTGATTTGGAGGGCTGAGATGCAAAATATGTAAAAGGCAACACAAAGTGATGTATTTTAATCAAAGGTCAAATGCCTGCAGTATTTTTTTTACTCCAGGTTAATCTTCAATAATTGTAGTTAGCCTCCAGAGTTAATTAGTCTTAAATATTTGTATTGCTTTCTGAGCTGGTATTCTAATAGCTGTACAGTTATAAGTCATGTACCTCATCAATTCATGTATTTTGTGCAGAATAGGAGCAAACAAAATTACTAGCGAAGGAGGGAAGTGCCTTGCCCAGGCCATCCAGAAGAGCAAGACAATGTTTGAAATTGGGTAAGTTCAGTGCTAAGGAGCAGAGCTCAGGACTTGATCTTGGCAAGGCATCTGTAAATCCCTTAGGATTCCTGCTTTCACTCTTACCTTCTCTCCTGCTGTTCCTCCCCGCCCCCAACAGAGGCATGACAACAAACAAGTGCAGAATCGTAGCCACATTTTCCACTCAGAGGGAAAAGAAGGGCTGCTTTATTGTTCTCAAGTTCACACAATGTTTTGGGCTTTTTTTCCCCTGTTCTGACAGAACCTTAAAGAAGATACAAACTAGCAAGAGGACAGTATGTAAAGATAGCCACTTTCCTTATGGCAACACAGCTATTCTAGAGATATTTGGTCATTTTTAAATCTGGATGGGTTTATGACTATTGGCAATCTACCTAGTTATTGAGTGTCATTACAGTGGTCAGACCTTCTGCATCAAGTCTTGATAAAGCAGCAAGTTGGGAGAATAAAAAGGAATTCCTGTCATGCTTCTCTCTAGGCTGTCCCTAACTGGAGAGTCTGCTATTATTGGAGAGAGATCTGAATGTACTCTAAACCTTTAGTCCTTGTCCTCTTTCTCAGCAGAGGTGCTAGTCTTGAGCGTTTGATTATTCCCCCGCCCCCTTTGGCAAATCCCAGTTTCTCTTTCCACTTCATAGGAGAACATTTTGCTCAGAAGCTAATACTCAAATACATGGAATTAAAACCTCTGTTTGGCCATCGTGAATCTCACAGTAACCCTGAAATATGAAAATCAGATTTTTGAACAGTCATATTTTTGGCCTTGAATTTTGTTTTCTACATTTCACGAGTATACTCAACAGCGTGCACACTTCCATTGTCATATAGCTGGGTCTGCTGTGCTGTACTTGCTGTAATTTCAGTGAAGGTCTCTTATTTTCTCCTGCAGAGGAAATTATCACTCCAAATGGATTTAGGATAACCTGGACAGAAATGTTGAAACAGATACATTCAGCATTCACATAACAAACTGCACCGGGCCTAAAGGACAAGGAAATTCTGGGGAGCTTACTGGAAGTGGATGTGTTTAGATACCATAAAGCTCAATTGATTTTAAAAGAGCTGCCAACTAATTACCCATCAAGCTGAGTGTGGCTCTGAGTCATTAAGCCATGATCCCTGTTAAAAAAACTCTCATACCTCAGCAGAGGCTCTTTCAAACCTCATAATATAGGGTGAATTTTCAAAGTGGTTGGTCTGCATAGAAAAGATTTGACCAGACACTGCTATTAAATGTTGATTAAAATCTCTGCAGCTTTTACCACTCTCTTACCTTCTCTTAACCCTTTGTGTTACCAACGGTTGTTTTGCCATTGGTAATACTATTACTTCCGAATGTGTGAAAGAGACCAGGGTCACGCTGTCCCTGGGAAATTTTGATCTTTCCCTTGGCAGCTGGCAAGAGAGGAGATTCCACTTGGGTGTAACACTGAAGGAACTGTAGCCATTTTGCCAGACTGTTCTGAAGGAGAGGGGGAGCTGGTAGAGCAGTTCACTTCAGAAAGTCACCCCTTTGGTTGTGGATCCCCGTGCAGTTGTGTGTCTGGGGAGTCTTTCTCAAGACCTGTACTTTTCACTGTGTAAAGGCTGGTCTGCCCAACAGGTAACAGGAAAACTGCAGCATGGGCATGGGGAGGAAATGCTGAGCAGGAAAATGATAGGATTTAGGACTTGGACTCCTCTAGCCTGTAAGGATACATGGCTGCAGAGGCTTTGCTCAGTGCAACAAGGTGATCCCAAAAGCAGTCATGCTGCAGCAGGCTGTCTCCTAGAGCTGCTTCTGTGCTGTGGCCTTGAGGTGCTGGTGAGTCAGCAGAGGCTGGCAGTGTGGTGTGCAGGGAGTGGAACATGGCTGGCTTGGCAGGGAAGGTCCTGCCAAGTTTCTCACAAGCCTGAAAGACTGTGAAGTAATGTGGGGGGCGGGGGTGTAGAAAAAAGGAGAATGCAATGGTGAGGGGCAGTAGGGCAGCACACCTGATATCTCCTGGTTTCCTCTCTTCGCCAGGATGTGGGGTAATCAAGTTGGAGACGAAGGAGCAAAGGCATTTGCAGAGGCCCTGAGGAACCACCCCACGTTAACAAATGTGAGGTAAAACACCAGCAGAACCAGGCAGCTCAGCATAGCCCTGGCTTTCTCATTGTACTTTGAAGCAATGACTTTTCCCACCAAGCATTAGCTTGGAACACCATCTGGTATCACAGCCTTCGCTGTGTAACCAACAGGGTGCAAGCAGGAGGCCAGACTGAATCAAGAAGACCTGTGCAGCCATTAAGCAAGTTAAAAATATTGCAGGTCTGGCATCCTTTCCTCTGTCTGCACCTCCTCCCCTCATGCTGCACAGAGTTACTGGCATTTGTGAAAGCACATGGTCAGTGGGTGCCGTTTTCATCCAGGAGCATTAGCAGAAAGTTGCATCAGCTGTCACAGAATGAGGCTCTCAAGTGTTAACTCACTGTGAAGTTTCTGTTGTGAAGGCACAGCTTCTACTGAAGTAATTTTTAGGCCAGAAGCCGTTTGGGTAGGGACTGGGGTATTCTTAAATTCAGGCTCAACCTGTACTCCAGTGGAGCTATGACACCACACATTGTGTTAATGAGATGTAGTTCTCGTTGGAGTTAAGTGATTCATCCCAAACGAGCCTACTGGAAGCCCTAGTGTGGGTGAAATTGGTAGCACAGCACAGAGAGAAGGCAGCATTGTAACACAGCCCATCCCCTGCCAGACTTTCAAATGCTGGCTAGGGATTTAAAGATGCATATTGTGGTGGCTGCTCCTGTTTTGGCATCCCTTCAGACAGCTGGAGCACTGGGTTCATGGTGATCCTTTCGATTTGCTTCCCAGTTCCACTGGCCTGCACGGTGTGGGAGCAGACAAGACTCCTTGGTTTCCCCACAAGGTGGCACATGGCACTAGTTTCTTTAGAACCACGGGAGTCTGGGGATCTCTGGAGAGCTTATTGCTGCCACTTCAGATCCAGGAATTTCAGAGCTGGTGCCTTGTCCTCCTTTCTACGAGCAGATAGCCAGGCTTAAAAAGTAACAGCTGAACAGGTGCAGTGACCTAGATATATTTGAAGTTAAAAGCTATCTGAAATAGCCATCTTCCCATAATTGCAGATCCATCCAGATGCATCAGACTTGAAAGAAAACATTTTGAACCTGAATCAGCGCTGAGAGATTCTCAGATGGGAACAAATATGCTCATGAATGTGTTTGCAAAAATAAGGAGGAGTAACTGCTGGTTAGAGCTAGGTTTTGCTGGCACCTGTGCAGGGTGAATCTTCTGCTCTGTGGTGTACTTGCACTTGGGTTCATTTCTAATTTTCCACTGGTTAATTTTGCTTCATGATTTGACCTAACAGTTAGCACCAGTGGTAACTTTATGTGAAGGTCGGGGAAAGATAATCCCGACTACAGCAGTTTACTTCAGCATATTTACCATTTTTAGGCCCAGTCATGATGGACTGGGACTATTTTGTTTCAGCTGAAGCTAGGAGGGACTCCTGGTAACACGTATGTGTGCTGTTGCCTACTTGATCCCCCTTTCTACCTTTTTTTGAGACCTTACATTATTTTCAGGCTGTGGCCTGGCTTTTGAGGTGGGAAATGCTTTTTGAACCCTCAAAGCCTGGAGCATAACTTTAACTGGATGATTTTGCCAATGCCTATTCAAAGAACGAAGGGCAGACTAAGAAATGTTTGTGGTCTGTAATGGAAAGCATGCATTTACAAGCTCATCTCTATACACAACAGAAGGTGTTGTGTTTGGAAGAAGAATGAGGTATTCAGGTGTCTGAAGGACTTAAAGGACAAAGTGCCCAGTTTGTACAGGGACTTTGGATGACAAATGCATGTAAAAACCTGTGTACTGCTAAGCACAACTCTTTGTCCTTGTAAAAGCCTTGACCCTCAAAATCACTGGGTGCAACTCTGCTGTCAGTCTCAAGAGTACAACCCACTGACAGCAAACCTTATGGCCTGCGTGATATACTTGCACTCAGGCTGTAGCCTGTGAACTGTTCTCACTTGTAAAAGTTGTAAGGACTTACTGGTTTCCAAAGTATGTGAGCCTTTGAAACACCCAAATGCTGAACTGCACAACTGGGAAACAGATCATCCAGGATATTCACTAGTATTCGGCAAGGGAAGGGCCAAGTGATGCTGGCTGTTTCTTATGCATTTGTTGTATCTTTAATTCACAGTCTCGCATTCAATGGCATCACAACAGAGGGAGGCAAAAGTATTGCTGAAGCTATGCAACACAACAACTCTGTGAAAATATTCTGGTAATTGACAGTGTGGTCTACTTCTCCTCCTCTTCCTTCTCTAGAGAAAGCTACAGCCTAATTTTATTTCCTCCAATCCCATCACCACCTCCTACTCTCCCCTCCTCTCACCCTCTATGCTTTCACTACCAGCAAGCTGTAAGATACATCCCTTTGGAAGAATGTGGACATGAGTAATGGATCAGCAGCACATGTCCTTTAGGACACATTTCGATGTCCCAATGTCACGCTTTGCTCTGCTCCCTCCATCTTGCTTTCTCCATCTTCTCTCACTTCCGTCGTCTGAAGTCAAGTTCTTTGTCCTCAGTTTTTGCACCTCTTCAGTGTTGTCTACCTCTCTACTTTTTTCCGCTGCACCTTATCCACTTTTTAGACATTAAAACATCAGGAGAAAGTATCATGAGAGCATTGCTCTGAGAAATAAAGATCTGATACTATTGTCTCTTCTTTCTCCAGGACTTCTCTTCAGTGTCTGTTTGTGTCCAACCTTTAGAAATTGCTCAGGGCAGGAACAGCACATCCCCCTTTGGCTGTCTAAAGCTAAGTCACAGACAAGCTGGAAGAACAGGGGGCTGACAAATAATGATAACATCCTAAGTGAACATTTTCTCTCCCACTTAGGTTGACTAAAAATGAGCTGGATGATGAGGCAGCAATGAGTTTTGCAGAGATGCTGAAGGTCAACAAGAAGCTGGTGCATTTATGGTGAGTTACATTCCACAGAGGCACAGGCTCTTTGGCAGTCACTGCATTAAAACCTCACCTTCCAAGTCTATGTAGGTCACAGTAAGCTTTCTGCGCATGGTCTGGATGCAGCTGACTGGTTGTAGATGGTTGTAATGGAAAGTTAATAAAGCTGCTGTCTAGCATTTTGAATTTGCTTTCATCCAGGGAAAAGTTTAAGCTCGTTGTGTGTCCTGGTAACTTTTGAACTACTAATTGATTTCATCTCTCCTTAGGGGAACAGTACTGGCCTCAAACACACAAGTTAAAAAAAAAAAATACAAGCAGACAGCTGAAATAGAATGACCTTATTATGATTCTTACTATTTATCATCATACAATGAAAGCAGCAAGCTCAACTCTTACCCTTCAACCAAGAACCTATATGACAGACACTTAAATACATGTCCCATTTGCCTGAAGTTTTCTTCTAGGGCTAGCGCTTTCACTCATGCAAGGCAGTCATCAATAAGACATAAATCCCCAGGAAACCAGGGATTATTTCTAGCAATCTCAAAGAGACTTGTTAAGCTTCTAAGAAAACACAGCATTGGCTGTTCTAATCCAGAGGTTCACAAGAATTTGTCCAGGGATGGGGTTGGGCAGATGTGGGCTGTGAAACAAGTAGCTGTCCCTTCATTCCAAGTGAGAACATAATAAATGGAATCCCTTTACAAACTTTACAAAGGCTTTGCTAACTACAGTCTAGTATTCCCCATAGGAAGCCTAGTTCCTGCCCCTTAGGAAGTGTGCTAGTTGTCAGAGGTGCCAAGTACTCGTAGCCTTTTTTGAAAGCAGTAGAAGCTGTGGTGCCCATCACCGTGAAGATAAAAAGGCAAGGCGGGGACTTCTTTGCACACAGCCGCAGAATGCTTCACTGAGCAGTTTCGTTTGAATTAACTTCCCCCATCCAAAGCAGCATAGTAATCTTGATACATGTCTTTACCATGGCTCAGTATTGTTCAAGGGTTTCTGCCAGTAGACAAATTTACTTTGCTGGTTATACCAGTGGATACCTCCAAAGGTCACAGTGACCTATACAGATGGTTGACCTTGAGGCAGAACCGCAGTATTTTTCCAACAGCTGAAAGAATCTACGGGATCTCCTTGCATTTTGATTCATTTACCAAGCGCAGAAGGTCCTTTAATGGGAATGCCTCCCTGCTTCCTTCCTTCCTTCCTTCCTTCCTTCCTTCCGCCCTCCCTAAGAGATGGTTCAATTCAGTCCAATTTTCAGCCTCATCCTGAATCCTGTAGGATTCATACAGCCAGTCCCATAGAGTGGTACAGCTATGGGGCACACCATGGTAGACTGAAAGGTAAGTACTGGATTAGGCTAGGGTAATAAGTGTTTATATACTCATGCAGATGGAGGGGGCTTTGTTCATTTTTAGCTAGGGGGATGGTCTACAGTGGTTAATAAGAGTTACCTACTGCCTCATCAGTTGTGCTGCTTGAGGACCTTTTGTATCAGTTTTTCCCCTCAGCTCAGATGAGACATACTTTAGAGCTGCTAAGGTGACTTCACTGGGACTTGGGCCTGCTCATACGAGAGACAAATTCAATGCCTTATTTTTCAAAGATCTTGCTGGTCTGATAGACAAGACACAGGACTATTTGGCAACCTCTAGAGCATAACTACTAAAACACTAGGCCTACGCAGGGTCTGTACTCAGAATTTTCTGTACGTCACTTAAAAATGTCTCACAGTGTTCTTACTAAGAAAACAGAGCTAAGAGGTTAGTCTATCTCAAAGAATCCAAATATCACAATCCCATACCAGTAGTAAAGAATTGCTAGCAGAAATTTTTCAGCTATGTAATTAAACTCAGTATCTCCAGAATGCAACCGCATGCAAGATTAAAAGGAAAAAGACTAATACTCTGGGCTCTGTTTCTGAAAGGGCATGTGGGGCATTTGATCAATGCTGTGTACCATCCTCACAGATAGAAATCACAACGGTCGTCTTGTGGCAGACAGCTTTGCTACTTGACATCAAGCTGAGTGTAGTTTGTGCATGCACTGTAAATTAGTTTGCCTGTTAGACTGACATGAAGTGCTTTCTTTTTAGGCTTATCCAGAATCAAATTACAGCCAAAGGGGTGAAGTACCTCAGTGAAGCTCTCAAGGAGAACACAGCTATTAAAGAAGTCTGGTAAAGATCCCTTCCTCAACGGCTCACTTTGTAAACTTTCTTTCCTTTTAAGACACTTCTGGCATTACTACTTTCCAGCCTAAAAAGTTCACAGCAGGTTTATGTGAGGCAGGGATTGTAGTTCTGGGTGCGGGTTTCAAATAGGTAAAAAGCCTCTGTCATTGAAACACTTCCTTGTGTGTTACGAATTTCAAGCAGTTGTGTTAGTTCACATCTGTTTGTACCACTGATTTGCAGAATGTGTGTATTTGTGGAATTGGGGCCTAAATGTTTAGATTAGGTTTTGCTTGCCCTGATTTCAACTTTTGAATGTGTTCATGCTTTTCAGGAGCTAAATTCCAGCAAGCAGGAGATGGTTACATTTAATTAGCATTACTACTTTGGTTCATAGAATTTGTGCTTGGATTTTCTTTGGGCGATGCTCCAAACACACTGAAAGTGCTAAGCTACAAGAAGATTAACTTTTTAAGATTTGCTTGTTTTAGATTAGATGGGCATAGTCACACATGTGCATTGTAAGGCACAAAGCCAAATACCACATTCCTTCCTTCACCTCAGGGAGCTCAGGAGTCAATAGATCTGTGCTGGTTTTAGCACTGCTGCTTTATTACTGAACATGAAATTTATTTTAAAATATATATATTTGTTTTAGTGAAAGGACACTGAATTCTTGCTTAGAAAGACGATGACTCGCTATCTGAATAGTGGGTTCCCTGGAGATGTGGAAGAGATGCTTTTTTCAAAGGCCACTGTCAGCTTTTGTCTACAGAAGAGGCATCAATTCCCACTTGAATCATTCTGAATCTTCAGACTGAGATCTGTCTTTTGATTCTTGCCTGAATTTTCAGAGGTGTTCCCAACCCAAATAATTTCGTAAGTCTAAATGGTTTAGTAGATTTCAGCATTTCTGAAAGCTCCACTTAACCAGGCCGCTCATTTTCAGGGGCATAAATATCAATGTAGATTAACTTTCTGTAGCCAAACTTGAAAATTTTGCCATAAGTAATTTCACATGAATAACGCTCGAGTACTTAACAGTTTTCTTCCCATGTTGTCATGGGAGACACAAAATTATCTGGAGACTATTTAAATTTCTTTAAACTAGTCCACTGCATGGTAAGAACCTTTGTCAGCTATGTGCTGCTTGCTGAAATGCAAGCAGCCTGGATATCCAGCACCAGTTTTAGTTTAATGAAGTTTAGGTGTCTGTTCCGTTTTTATTTCTGAAGAAGTAGCCTTGTTCCTCATATGTGCAGTAGGAACAGCAGTGCTGTAGCCTGCATGTCTGGGGCCAGTTCCCAACTGTGCGCCCTTGAGAAGCACACAGCTCACACGGCATTGCGAAACTGCGTTCTCTGCTCCAGAGCCTTGGAAAAACAGAAGATGGGCAACAGTCACTCCCTTACTTTTACATCCCTTTTGGTTTTCCTCTGCAGTTTGAACGGGAACCCGATAAGCCAAGAAGAGGCCAAAGCTTTTGACAATGAAGAACGGATCATTTGCTTTTGAATGAGGACTTTGTCGTTTTGACAAGCTTTGTGTTACAAAGGTTACTGCTACACTTGGACTGCAGTTTATAAAGGCGTAAATCTGCAGTGCTCATGGCAGGAGAGAGACACATGATTAGCTGCCTTTTTATGAACATTCTGTGCTCCCTCAGCTCCATCCCTTACCCTGCCTGTTATTCTTAATCCTTCTGGTGAGTGGGAAGTTGCCTGGGTAAATAATTGATGTTTGTATGGTGCTTTGAAGATGAAATGCAAAGTGTTAACAGACCAAATCCAGTGGCAGGTGTATGCATTTTGATAACTGAGTTTAGATTTATTTTGTACACCGATGTAAATAACCTCTAACTTATTTATACACATAAATGTACACACAAACACACACACATATAGGTATAGATATATGCAAGAAAGGGTGCAAGATGCGCAAACTCCACAACCTCACAGTATTATCTGCCTCATAACTGAAAATGAACATAGATAGCTTTACTGGAAACATAATCCATCTATAACGATTGTATGGTACCAATGTTCTCAACATGAGTACCTTTCTCCTGCCTAGAAATTAGACCCTTATTTCTCCACTGACTGAATACAAGTAGCATTGTAGACATTGCTTTTGTCTTTTTTTTTTTTTTTGAGAAATGAATACATCAAGCTCAGATTATTTTCAATAATCTTTTTTTTCATATTGAAGCCAATACCTTTTCTTTTATACAACCAAAAATCCTTACTGCTGTAACTGTAAAGGCATAAAAATGGCAGTAAAACACTTCTGCTTAAAATTTCCTGAGGGCTACATAGAAACTGCTGCCTCCTGTTTCCATAGTATTTGTTCTGGGGAGGGGGTCTGGAGATAAATGTGAAAAATTAATTAGCAGACTGTTCATTGCCTTGTCTCTTGGCCTAGACAATGTGCTGGTGGCAGTACACCAATATTAAGTTGCCTAGTTTCAGTGGGGAGGAAAGATGATTGAAAATCAATTGCATCAAGTAGAGATCCCTTTTCCCAGCAACGTGTAAGCACAGAGAAGGATTGAGATTGGCTTGTAAAGCTTTTATTCTATGCTTGAATTAGTGGAAAGAGCAAGGAGAGGGCAGGTATCAATGATAAGGACCAGCAAGAAAGCATTATCCCCCTGCAAATAATTAGTGTTTAGGGAGTGTAACTTTATACGCCCTTAAAAAAAAACAGTTTGCAAAGGAGTGGGGTATTTGATTATTTATGTGTGTGTGTGTGAGTGCACAAATTAGGCATGCTTTATAGACATAAGCTCAAATTCTACCCCACAATGTGTACAAGGAACCTAAAATGGAAAAGTATGAGCCATTTTCCTTCCTTCTTCTGTGTTACCACCCTCCAAAAACTTGGAGAAACAGTTCTCCAGTTGCTGACTAACCCACAAAACCTTGGTAGGCTGGAAGAAGAATCTCCAGTTAAATTGCCAAACCAATGACCCCTCACCTTCCCATCTCCCAAATCTGCTCCGTAAAGCAAAATGTGAAAAAAGCCTTGCTTTGGAGGTCAGAGTTTCTCTATTTTCTATCTGGTAGCAGACCTTTCCCAGTCCCCAATTCTGTTTACTCCCTTCGGCTCCCTAACACACTTTAAAATACTCATAAAGCTGTTCACAAAACCCACAGTTTAAAAAAACAAAAAAGAAAACCAACTTACTGTTCTTTATTTCCTCCCTGTCCATGGTATCAGCACTGATTTTTCACAGGGAGACAGATGAGGCTTTTGGACTGTGCCAGAGGAAAGAGCTAACTTGAATGATTTCTGCACCTGAGCCATTTGTTTACTGAAGCAAAAGGGCACACAGTTACAGATGAGCTGGATTTCAATTGTAAAAACATCTGTCAAAGCCAGGCCTTTAAAGACTTCTCAGCAACTTTAACAAATGAAATACCCATGCACCTTGTCAAGAAGTTGTTCCTGTTTTGCCAGCCTGCC
This sequence comes from Falco peregrinus, assembly GCF_023634155.1. Taxonomy (NCBI): domain Eukaryota; kingdom Metazoa; phylum Chordata; class Aves; order Falconiformes; family Falconidae; genus Falco; species Falco peregrinus. The sequence goes on from NC_073725.1 coordinate 14,739,498, forward strand.
CTTATTGGAGGGGAGGAGATACTGGTGCAGGAAGGGCCTTCACACAGGTGTCATTTGCCCATGTTGGGAGGAAGTGTGCTTCCAGTTTGCTCTAATCACTGAAATATGTGTTCATTTACCAGGAAAAAAAAAAAAAAAAATAAAATAGTTTAGAACTCCAGCTCCTGTCTTCGTTTCACTGACAGACTAAAGGAGTACAAAGTGTCTCTGACAGCTCCCTCCAAGCTTTCCAATGCGAACGCTTCTGGCCCTTTTTTGGTTTAGGGCTGCCTTTGGAGCTATTTGTAGCATAACAACCTCAGCCCTGTTGCAAATCCTGTTACATGCCCAGCTGTTAGAAGCCAGCATCAAAGGCAGTGTTTTCAGGGACAGGTGTGTCTACAGGGCTGCAGCAGCCAAACAGCCTCGGAGTAAGTGGTGGCAGGTTCAAGCCAAGTTCCATGTAAGGAGTTTGACACTTGATTCTAGTGCTAGTGACTGTGCTAGTCATAGCCACCCATTTCAGAGGTGACTTAGAGCTGGGAGCACTCATTTGGGTTGGGCTGAAGGTCTGAATACAGCTCAGTCTGGCTTCGGCAAAATTGAGGGGTTTCACAGCATCCTACTCCTAATTCACCCAGGGCAGAGAGTTTGCTTCACACAGCACATCACAGCTTCAGGAATTGTGCTGGGGAAACTGGGTGCTGCTCTGTGAGCAGCTGGAGTTTCCTTTTTTGTTGCCATAGTGTTTCAGGCTGCAGTTCTTCCTTCAAACTCTTACGACTATTTGTAGAGTGCATCAGGGCAATGCATTTTTAGCTTGCAGCAAGAGCCTTGTTTACTAGAATTCAGAGACAACTAACTTTTTTAAGACTCATTTGTAATTTGCTAAGACCTTCTCTGTGTGCGGGGTTATGGTTTTTTCACTTGTCCACTGTGATATTAAACAGCTTTTAAAAAAAACTTGAACAGGCTGTCTGCAAGTGCTTTGGTTTTGCTGAAGCCTTGTCAAGCAGACACTTGGCTAGATCGAGGCAGGACTGTGACAGCCTAACTAATTCTGGCTGCAGATGAGCAAGAGCTGTGGCAGCTGGAGAAGGGCACTCACAGCTGCCACTGTCCACAAGGGACCTTTCCAGCAGCAGGTGCCAACCCAGTTAGAGGCAGTGAGGGAGACCATGACGGTGGCTCAGGGACATGCTGCTGCTGTGCCCCTGTAGTCCTCCTGCCGCACTGACCGCAGGAGCTCGTTGTGTTTCCACCCACTGCTGGGGGCAAAGCACTTGCATTTGGCTGGTGTGAGCTGTGAGTGCTTACTGGTGCCAGATAATAGTGGCCCTTGAGAGAGCCCTGCTGCAACACTGTGCTGTCCCGCTCTTGTCACATACTGCCAGGTCTTTGGGAAAGGATGCTTTCCTGGCCCTGGTTTAGTGCTGCAAACCGGGTGTCAGACCTGCATCTCCAGCTGTTAGACCCCAGTTAAAGACTTGCAGGGTGGCACCAGGCCACACAGCCTTTGTTTTTCAAGCACAGCCAGCACAGGGTCCCAATCCCTGCATCCCATGCTGTGGGAGCAGCACTGATGCCAAAAGACGAGAGACCCACGCCTGCTTCCCTGTAGCTTCACCCCGTTCCCTTACCTCAGTTTGGAAGCGGAAAACAGGAGCCCGTTGCAAAGCTGTATCCAGAGCTGCAGTCAGGACCAAAGGCGTGAGAGCCAGGCCAAAGGCAGCGAGGGATGGGTGCACCATGAGCAAGGAGAAGTCACTGCAGGGGCCGCTCTGTTTTCAACTGATGGAAGAAATAATCATAGCAGTAAAAAGCTACAGCTTTAGTAGATTGAAACAAAATAGCAGGATCCTTCCAGCTGAAAATGGAGGCCAGGTCGGGAGCTGCCTGCTGTGCTAGAGGACTCGGGTTTTACTCACAGGAGATGGTTTCTGTTGGCTTGCTGGGGGCTTTCAGTTGGCCCTGGGGGATGGGTGAGGCTTCTAAAAACACAACAGTGTTAACAGTGGCAAGTCCTTCCCTGGGTGGGGACAAATGGTGAAAGGGTGCCAGGGTGTCCCCTCTTTTCATGTTCAGATTCCCTGTGAAGCTCAACAGGGCCAAGGTTAGCCAGTGTTCATCCTGTGCTCCCAGAGGTAAATGAGAGCTGAGGGCACGAACTGCAAAGGTTCGAAATAACTCGGTTCAGGTACACAGGGGGACTCGAAAGCAGGGATGATGTTTCAGAGAAAACAGCAGCTTCGGCTTCAGGAGCATCAAGGCATGAGAGGTCACAGCAGGCAGGTTAGGGAATAAAAACTGGTCTTGTAGTCAGCAAGGGGCAAAGCCACAGCCATAGCTTTATACTGGGAAAGAGGGGGGTGTCCTGTGCCCCCATACATCCACGCTGATGGGGACTTCCCAGGTGACTCACCGGAAAGCAGCAGATACCTAGCAGGGCTGGTGCAGCCTCACCCGTCCGAGCTCAGCACCTCCAGGGGTCAAGAGACGTGTTACGGTGGTAATACGTGAACCCAACCCCTGCCGCGCAGGGGGCCTGCAGCGCTGGCACCAGGGCTGCTGAACAGGGGCCTTCCCGACAGCCCCAGGAGGCCGGGACCCTCCAGAGCAATGAGGAAATGGAAGCCGCAGAGGTGGGCACCAGGTATGGGAAAGGAGGAACCAGATACTTCCCTTGCTCTGGCTGTCCTGCTGGCAGCTGCCACCGCGTTTTCTCTGCCCATCAGAGCTGCTAAGGCAGGGCCAGCAGTCCAAATCCCAGCCCTCCGCCAGCCTGGCCCCCGCCCCAGCCCCACATGTGGGGTCATTCACCCGAGAGCAGCTCTGTCATTTTACTGGATGCAATTTTCCTGCTTTGGTGGGTCCTCTCGTTCCTTGCCCCCGAGCTGCAAACTTTCGCAGCCCTAGCCACTGCAACACGCTCAGGTGGCAGCCACCGCATAGACCAGCGGCCGCTGCTGCCCCTCTGGAGCATCATGCCGCTTTGGAGGCATCAGCAAGGCAGGGTGTCATATGCTTAATGGGGGCACGATTAAATCATCGTGACCTGGTCACACACAGCCCTTTTCGGCAGCCCAGTGGGACCAAAGAAGAGCAGACAGATGCTTTCCCCAAGCTTAGCACCCTCAGCCAGTGACCAGGCTGTGCAGCGCAGGTGAGCCCAGATTTGAGCACTTCACTTATCAAGGTGCCGCAGTTCCCCCACCCCAGCCCCCACCACGGGTGGCTGGCCCACAGGGCAGCTGCTGGTGGCACGGCCAGTGGGCCACTTCCCTGCTGCCCCAGAGCAAACCAGTGCCGGTGCGAACGTATCCCCTTTGCTCCCAGAGGGAAGAGAGCCCGAGCTCCAGCTCTAGCAAACCCTTTGCAAAGAGCTAAATTACGCCCAGCCACTTGTGTCCAGGGGATTCATCCTATACACTGAAGGCAGCAACTTAATTAGCTGCTAAAGCCGCTAAAGCCTCATGAGACTTAGACCTCACGGACGGGAGGAAATGAAGCTGTCAAGTTTTCATGCTCCCATTACCTGCCAGACTAATCCTGAGTTTAGCAGATGTTAATCCTGGCTTGGGTGACTTGTGAAGAGGAAAGCTGCTCCGTTTAGAAGTCACCCAGGTCCGCTGAGGCAGGGAGGACAGCCCCACGGTGGTCATTAACCTCGGTGACAAGGCTGACCAGGCTCGGACAGAGGCTCGACGTTTTCCTTCTATTTGAAGCTGGCCTAAAGCAGCAGCTAGGAGGGGAAGGGTGGGGTGGGGAAAAGGCTTTGTTAAAATTTAAATACATGTTAAAACAAAGAAATCTGCAACTAGGATGAAAATGAAAAGCAGGGCAGGAACTCAACACAGAACATGACTCAAAAGATAATGGGTCAAATCCGGAGAGGCACCAAACACCTGCAGTTTCCACCGAGCTCAGCTGAGGACCCATACCCGTGCTTTTAATATCGCCTCCTCTATGCTCTTGCCTTTATGAGGAGTGAGTCATCTTGCGTCAACAGAGGGTGGGCTTTATGCAATTATTTATTTATGTCAATCCCTCCTCCCTGTCCCTGCGCATCCCTGATCTCATCCCCCTCAGAAAATAGATGCTTTATTAAACAAGGGCTGGAAGAGTCCCTTTCACTTGGCTTTTGCTGAGACTCCTTGTTATCCAATGGCTGGCTGGCAAAGGAGACAGCAGGCATGAGCTGCACAGCACCTTGCAAGCAGTGTTCTCTATGGCCTTATTTGGCTTTTTGGACACAGGCGCCCCTCTTCCTGCAGGGTGGGATGGAGCTGGGAACCTCCTCAGCTAAACAAACCCACCAGGGGATGTTCGAAGAGACCAGCAGACTCCAGCCGGCACACCCTGCCCCCCTGCCCCAGGCACAGACATTGCTCAGGTCTTGTACCCTCAGGAGGAGAAAGATACCAGCACAGGGCACTCAAAAGCCAGGGGAGAAAATGCCCCCGTTTAGCTCCAGCTGCTGCAAGGGACTCTCCTCTCCCTCCCTGCCCTCTTTGCCACAGGCTGCATGTTTTGCTCCCCTTCCTGCTAAAAGCAACACAGCATCCAGAAGCAGACATGGACCGCCGGCTGTACCAAGCAACAGGGTGCGGTAGCGGGGCCAGAAGCAGAGACACCTGCAGCATCGCCATATCGCACTGGCAGTGCCTGGGAACCAGCCCGGGGCTGGCACTGCTGCCCAGTTCACCCCCCAGGGCAAGCAACCTGGGGCAGAGGTGGCATGTCCCATGTCCCAGCCGTAGGCAGGAGGGCAGGGCGTGACACCAACAGATGCCACTGATTTAAATTCCACACATGAAATCCTGTACCTACTGAACTGGAATGACTTCCAGCAGATTTTCCTGATGCAAAGCCAAACACGGCTCCAACAGTTATCAATTGCTTCTATAATACAGCTCAAGACAGAGAAGAAAACCACAGGAAGTACTGGCAGTGAAGGAATTTGGTCTCAGGAGGTGATTGAGGCAGGGGAAAAGTACGCTAGCAGGAGATATGAACATGTTCCTTAGTATTTACATCCAACTGCCTCAGTGCAGACCTGAATAATTCATGCATTAAAACGATCATCTCCCACAGAGAGAATTGTGAGGATCATAACTGTCACTGTGCTTTAGTAACGGGTTTGGCTAGCCCTGGCCACACCAGGAGAGGCTTCTCTCAAAAGTGGAGCAAGCAAGGATGGACACACATCCTTGGAGGAACCTATACCATAAATCCTTGCATCAGATTCCACCAGCAGCTATTACCAGCCTGCCAACAGCACACACACACACACACACCCTGCAAGCGGGGAGCAGCACCCTGTTGGCAGGCAATGCACAAACGTAAGAAGAGACATTCCCTGACTGGAGAGTGAACTCCTTTCATTTTTCACACCTGCACTCCAGATAACCTTGGTGAAATGCACTTTGGTTCTGCTCAGACCACCCGCAGCTTCCCAACTAGTATAAGGGGAAGGGGTGTGAAACCACCCTCTGCCCGCAGCAGACTTACGCCGTACACCATCCAAACCCGGCATCTCCTCAGTAGCACACGGCTCATCTGCGCTCCAGTCCTCATCTCACTTTCAGCACAAGGGGCTGCAGCTCCTCAGCTGCTTCCAGGGTGACCAGGAAGATCTGGAGTAATAATGCAGCCGGCCGGTGTCTCCCGCATCCACAGCCACCAGTGGTGCTGGAGGCAATCCCACCTGTTCCTTAACGGCAGCCGCTGCCCCGGAGAGGTTTCGAGGCAGCCAGGCGGCAGCGCTCCGTCCTTGCCAGGGAGCCCAGCCGGAGAAAATTTAACACCCTCGGTGGCTCTGGGCAGAAATTCCCAACTCCAGCAACAGGTCTCTGCAGGAGCATGTCATAGTAGCCTCCTCCCAGCTGCGTAGGGACAGACAGGAGAGTGTTGGTGACCTTTGGGGACAAGGAAACCCACGGACTGCGCAGCCGCAGGTACACTGGCAGGGAGTCAGTTTTAAAGAGGAAGCTAGGAAGCGTTTCGGGAGGAAGCTGGGGGTACTTGGGTAGAGGAAACTGCTTGTTGAAGGAACAAGCAGTGTATTAAGCCAGCCTGACGGAGCTTACCAGTCCCTAGGTGATGAGAAAGGGCCGTTCGCCACCCCTTCCTCCCTCTTTTTTCTTTTTAAACCACCCATGATTTTCATACCTCCAGACCTGGCAGCTGTCATTTATGCTAACCTTGAAGGCCATCATGTCTGCTGAAGGCCACCAGAGGACACATCAACCAGAGACACCTCACCTCCAGCCACACGGGGAAAAGAGCAGCTACAGCAGCTCTGCCCTGCCGAGACCCTCCTCTGCCAGCTGGATAAAAACCCATCACAGAGCTGCTTTGTGGGATACGTGAAGAGTGAAAGGGGCTCCAAGAGGGGCCAGAGGCTGGCCCAGGGCATCTGCACTCCCAACTGCAGAACTGCAGACAGGCAAAGTAGTTTTCTAAGCTGCTTTTCTAGCTGTGACTATACACCATACGTTGTTTTCCCTTCCTCTGCTTCAGCTTGGTCTGCAGCACAGACATACAGAAGCTCTGCCCCAGCAATGCTTCTTTCACTAGTACTTTAAAAAAAATAAAAATCACCTGGAAGTGTGGAGAAAACTGTGCTTCAAAAGATTTATTACATATATTTGTACATATTTTACATGAATGGAATGTTAAACATACAACCTAAAAAATCAATAAAAAAAATATTTTCATTCATGATTATGTACTGGCAAACCACTGAAAAGAGTACCTTAGAACAACTTAAGTCAACTTGCAATCATACTGTTCAATTTAAAGAAAAAAAAAACCCACAACAAAAAAAAAGGTGGTTTACATTAGACATTGCAAATTACATTCCGATTTCTGGTCTGGGTAATGAAGGAAGACATCTTGTCCATCACCACTGCGCATACAGGTGGCATTTCAGAAGACAGTTCAGAGTTCCCTCTAACTCGTTGTAGGCAGGGTTAGCTCTGTGGGAAGAGGCGTATAAAAGAGGGGAATATGTACTCTGCTCCCTACCAGCAGGTACCTGCCAAAGGGTAGGGCGAGCCAGAATGAGATTTTTCATTCAAGTGATAAGGTTAATGCTGGATCAGCACTCGTTCAGTGTGATGCCGCAGCTTTTAAAATTAAGCAGTTCATTAAAACATCCCCTCTACAGCTAAGCCACCTCCCTTCTTCCTTGAAAGTTACAGTGCTTTGGCAATATCAGCTAGGAGGGAATTCTTGACTGTACGATATCAAAAAAACTTCAGCTTCATCTTAATATATACAGGAAGAGCACAGAATCACGCTTTGATGTCTCTTCCTGTTAGCATTTCACACCTTGAGAGCTTGTGACCCGTCGTGTTGAGAGGTGTTTACTATTAAATATAACAAATTAGCCATAAAAGGGACAGATTTGAGGGAAAACAAGAGGAACAGGATTCAGCAACAGATTATGTTCTTGCAATGTCGGGTTACTTACACTTGAAACTCTGCCAGAATCAAGCAAATCCTACTTATCATTGCAAAATCTTTGCCAAAGCACACCCAAGGGCAAAAGTCTCTCAAACAAACATACATAGATTAAAAGCTGCCAGAAAGATCAGCTAGCGGGCTTGCTGCCTTTTACTTCTTTGCACACTGGCAACTTACTAGATCAAAGACAGAACCAAGTCCAACCTTTTTCAGGTGCAGGATATTCCTATGCTGGTTTACCTGAGCAAGTCTTCAGCAACTAATAATGCCCCACAGTGAGGTCATTTTACAGTTTATCCCACCATCAGCTCTGACGTACTTAATTGAGAAATGACTTTACAGAACACGATGCAGCGATGCAGCAGCTTGGGAAGCCAGCCAAACTGTGCAGTAAGATAACCAAATGTAGCTTGAGACAACTTGAGAGTAAGGACTGGGGTTTTTTTCTACCCCCCCAACAGGCTAAAACATCTTCAACTTGACTTTAGAAGCAGGTTAATTTACATGGAGAAACATCAGAAGATTTACATTCAGGAAACAAGTCCTGGACATAGTTCTGTCACAAATTTCTCACGCAGAGTCTTTTGAATGACAAGAAGTTAAGTGGTATGAGCTGATGACACTGCTGCAGGAAAAAACACATCTGGCTGGGTTGTAGCAAACCTGTAACAAGTCCTCCTCTTCCAGCTACAACCTTACGTTACTTTTGTTGATGCCAATGGAAAGCCTGTCCAAAGACTGAGGGAATATGGCCTAAAATGTATCATGTCTTCAGCTAGGAAGAGAAGAAATTGATACTAAAATGACTTTTAAGCTTGGAAGGGTACAAAGTGAATCATAAAATATAGCACTCATCAAAAAATGAAACAATCCTCCACCGGCAAAGGCGAGCTGGAAGATCCCACAGCAGCACTTCTGCACTCCTGGGGACACGGTAGTCTCTCAGCAGGGAGCTCCCAACTGTACAGCAAAATGAGTAGGTACAAAACAGCAATACCAAACTTGCACACAAATATTCCCTTTCAATATGGGGAATCAGCTGAAATTCACAGAAATTCAGAGAGATCATGGCCTATATCAAAATCAACATATGCTTTGTTGCTGTTTGCGTAGAGATAGCAGTAACATTCAAGTGCCAAGTTCCCTGCTTTTGGCGGAACACAGAAGAAATGGAACAAGTTTCTGAAGCCCTCACATGGAAAAGGCAGTGTACTAAAAGCACTCGTAAGCACATCTTATGTATTAAACATTTTTCACCCGGAAACACCAAAGACCCAAATTTATGTATAAAAATTATCTTTCCTGCATTTGTTGAGATTTTAGTCTTCTGGGAGTCAGTTTCACCAGCTCTCCAGCCTTTCAGTGAAGTCTTAATTAAAATCCAATGCTTCTAACGTTAAGAACTAGGATAAATGTATAAAGCTCGAGATTCAGTCATAACCCCCCCTTTCCATCATAAGGGGGGGAGGGGAGGGAAGCAGGGGAGAGGAAAAAAGAAAGTCACAAGTATCCACCCATGTCTTTGTACATCACCTACATATTTCCCATTTCAAAATACTGCAGTAAACTTACCCTTGAACATGAAAGTTAAATTGATTACAAATAAGACCACCTGTTTTAGGCTTTATTCTTCCCAAAAATAAAATACCACACATTTGCAGTGTGCTTTGTATTTTCGCTTTTACGTCCCACAGACCTCATCATTGAATGTACACATTGAAAGAAAAGTAGCTACCTCCTTCAACTGGGAACTGTTATTACAGACATACTAATTTATAAGAGACAGGACAAGGGGTGCCCTGTGCTGACAGTAGCATGGCTCTCTTGGTATTGTATGGGATACAGTTATATACAACCCAACGCATAGCTACCTCCACTATAAACTTCAAAACACAAGTTGCTACGCAAGATACATGGGTATGTTACAAGTTCAGAGAAACCTCACATTTCAAGACAGCATGGAGTCTACTCTTCCCCTGCTGGCAAGCAGCATGTTTATGGCAGACCTGAGTATGGGAATTATTTCACACCCTTACATACTTAGGGAAGATACAGGTCAAACGACAGAAAGTACTCAAACAGCACAGAATTGGCAATCTCAAGATACTTACAGGCAAAGAAGCATATCGCACCGTAATCTGAAGTTATTGCTTCTTGTGGACAATTGTGGTATCCCTTGATCCAGACACACTTATTTGATGTTTACTTTCCCCTTCTGAAGCACGATGACTCAGGACCACTGTGAGGCTGTTTTTACAATGAAGGTGTTTCCTATGACTAGAGCTACATCTATAGCACGGTCATCGCCAGCTGACCAACACAGCTGGTGATAGAAAGCTTATGTAGGTGAGTTTCCACAGGCGTTTTCAAACCTAAGCATCACTCTCATGCTTCCACGGTCATTCTAGGCTTGGTCTATATTTTTGACACAAGAAAACCTCCCATAGCCTTTCAGAACAGATTTATGGATACCAAGAATGCCAAACTAGGATCTAAGACTGACCTCATATCAGTTCCTCAAATAATCCAAGGTATTGCTGCTCTGCTGTGCTGATGGAAGCAGCAATGGACTCTTGCCACACATCAGTGCAATTGCTAGTGGCATGCTTTTCAAATGCTGGTCCTAAACGTAGGACAGCAGTGATAACCACTGGATCTTAAAACCAGCTACCTGCATCTCAATACAGAAAATTAAGGTTTTGGGAAAAAAAAACAACCAACCAACCAACAGCAAAACCCCAAACCAAAAAAAAAAAAAGCCAACAGTAAATGAACTAAAAATATGAACTACCAAAACCGAGCTTAAATTGTAAACAGATTATAAAGTTTATAATATTTACCTACTTAAACCCCAAGCCAAAGGCTATCTATGACCTCAGAGCACAGGACACCAAAACACTTACCTACCCCCTTTACTTTATTACAGGTGAGTTTCTGTAGGCATGAAGCCAACAGTAAACATTAAATCAATGCAAATGCAAAAGCTGTACTTTCAGAAGACAGCAGGAATTTAAAACATTGGAAAAGTGGGCCTGCAGGCAACACCACTATTTGAGTATTACAAGTGCTGTAATTCCTCATCCCCTCCCTCGCCCCCATGATAATACAAGGCAACACAAGTAGTCTTGGATGAAAAGGAAACTGTACAGGGAACACCTGCACATTTGATGTGACTACAGAATTGAAAGTGTGACAAAATGATTCTGCTCCCACTGAAAAAGAGAATACAATAGGGCCCCATAGTTACAGGTTCAGCTGAAACCACTGATGCAAGCCCCAAAATGTAGAAATCGCACTGGTGATTATGACAATTATCTAGTTTAGACTCCTTTAGATTTGCAGCATAACAAAGGCATTTTACAGAGCAACATTCAGGAGGATATATTACCCAGGCAAGAATTGCTCTGCAAACAAGATAGTTTAGTAACATGCACTGCACTTGTTCTCCAGATAGCAGCAGTTGCTCCTGTTCTTTGCCCTTTTTGATATGAATCACAGTAGCAACAGAAAGAAATATGTACTTAAATGAAAAAAGAGCAGAATTATTTATGTACAAGAAAAATGTTCAAAGTGTTGTGCAATTTCTTTTAACCATTGAAACCCACTAAAAATGCTGTCACTAATAAATAGTCATAAACTCTTCCCTGTGCTGTGAAATTCAGAAGCTACTATGTTTAATTCCTGGGGGGGGGGGGAAAAAAAAAAAAGTATGCTTCTACACCCTGATACCTGTTCCAGTTTACTGTTTTTTTTTCTCCTCTCTTGTTTTTGAACTGCGATACTTTATGGGAACGAATACTTATCCACAGTTTTGCTTGGTGTACCCCCCCAGAGACATCTTGTGTTTAGTGGATCCCTGATGATACCAATATAATACAGTAAAATAATAATAATAACAATGATAATAAATTAGACAAATGCAGGTGCATTTTAAAAAAAACAACCCAAACCACACTGTCAGATGCTGGTCTCCACATGAAGAGACCATAGAATTAGACGCAAAGTACTACAGATCCTGCCATCAAAAAAACATTTAAACAAAGAAACAAAAACTTACACGTGTTTTAAAAATTGAAACACAAATCCCACCTCGATGTTATCTCGCCCACACCTATAAAAACCTCTTACTGTGCCCACATTTGCAATTATTCATTTACACCTCAGGAGGCAGCTTAGAGATGAGAGAAGTACAATAAAATAATTACCTGAAACATTTTTAAAAAAATACCCGTTAAACAAATTACCTTAACTGGCAGCACTTAAAATTGGTAATTCTTATTTTTTTTTCTGTTTAAAAAAAAGTTGCATAGCTGTAAGATTTTGCTTTGCTGCATTTTTTTTGTTTGTTTTTACTCACAAGCAGTAAAAGAGAAGTTTAAGTTACTTAAATAGCAATACAGTGTGCAGATTTCAACAATCCCTATAGCTTGATCAATATAAATTAGTTACCTGTCTTGGTTTTACTCTTTGGACTGCATTGTGACAAAGGTTTAGTTATAAAATTTTGAAATATAGTATTCCTATGCAGAGAAGTTTATGTTTTCTGTTCTTGAAAAAAGTGAAGAACATAAAACAGGGTGTGAATTCAGTAAATTAAGGTCACACTGTTAGATTATATTTAGTTTGCCATTTACTCCAGCCAATGAGAAGGTGAAAACGTTCCCACTCAAAACCGGGGCCATCCTCCTGCAAGGGTCTCAGATCGCACGTATCGAACATCTCTGCTTCCACTTGAGGCAGTAGGAAACATGTCCAATAACCTGCTTCTTCACAGAACCAGAAGTTAGGCTGAAATTAGGAACTTTGGCCTTCGATACAAAATAGTGTCAGCAATGTCTGTGGGGAGTCGATTGTTACAGAATGTGCAGCATTTTCAAAATCCCTGTGTGTCCTTTGCATGAGTGTTTGGTATACCAAGCAGTACTGGCAAGTAACTGGTGTCTGCAATGCTTTTTTCCATGTCACTGTTCATCTTTGCCTTTTTCAGCCACAAAGAACTGTTAAGTCTCAAGCCAGGCACGCTGTGTTCAGCAAGGGAACCTCACATCTCCTATGATCAGTGGAAGCAGCTGTTGAAAAAGCAGAAGACCAAGTACCATCACTTCAGCTATTTCAGTATATGACACACTCAAATAGCATGGGCACAACTACCGTGTTTTCCTTCCCCTTTTCCCTAAGCCCCCAGTTATCACCATCTCTGCTGTCAAAAAAAGCAGACAGAATTTAACATGAGGTTAGACACCCATGAGCATGTACAGAGACAGATGTGTTCATATACAGTATGCAGGCTTCTTCCACAATACAATTTTTGGGGGGCAACATAGGAAACGTGTTTGTTTATTAATTTTGACTAACACTGCCCTGAAGTTAAAACAATTATCCCTGTAGCAGGATACCTTCCCTCAGACTTCTTCTCTGCTACCCTTTTGACAACGATAGCACTGCAATGTGACCTGCAACGCAGATTCGTTAAATGAGATGAAAAAAATGAACAAATAAATGCCAATGAAGTCTTCAGATTATTTTTTTCTTAATTTCAATAGAACAATAAAACCAAACCCCCAGCTACCAGCCAGAATTTCAGACATCTCCATTTCCCTAAGAATTATGATGACTGTCAATGAGTTTTGCAATGCTTAGGGGGCAGTAATTTAATGCAAGATAAAGTTTTCGAGCTAGTCAACTAAAAGAATAAACCTATCCTTTAAACCTTTGTCACTGATTGCAGATCTGCAATCATTAACACAAAACATAAGCTGGAAAAATGTGAACCTCTGTAAGATGGGATGGATAGAAGCATGTTTACATTTTTTATTTTTTTATATATTTTAAACACTCTGGAATGCATTAACATGAAAGGGGTTTTGAAAATACCTAGTTTTAACTTTTTCATATGATTCCAAAAGCTTTCTGTCAGAAATAAATGCCAGTACTCATGGAACAATCCAAAATTACACAATTGTATTATTTTAATTTTGTTTCACTTCTAGAAAAAATACTCTTTAAAAAGTTAATGCTAAAGCTTTACTGGCACTAACTTGCCATTTTCCAGTACTAAAACTGGAATGCATCATTTCAGACCATGTCATATAAGGATGCAGAAACCTTTTATATATTGCAGTATACATCAATACTTACTGATTAATATTGCAGTTCTGAGACACAGTAGAAGATCCACAAATTAAAAAAAAATAGCATAAAGAGTTATCTCAGATAATTAAGATATTTATTGTTGAAATGTATGAGTCTAAAAATAAGTATTACCTAAAAACATGAATCTTGTCTTAATCTGATGGATGCTCAGGGCAAGATCTATTTACTTCAAACCATTCATCTATGCAGCTGTTGGATACAAGACAAAAATTAAAACAATTGACATTAATACCTCAGGAACATTTAGCACTAAGATACAAATATAAATTGGTTTCTCATAGTTTCAAATACTAGTAGGATTTTATGTTATACAAAGAAGTACATGTATATACACACATCCCTGGAAAATTTAATAATCCCAAACCACACAAATATTTGGATATTAAACACTGTTGAAAAATTTAATTTCTGAACTGTTAACATTTTCTAAGGAAGCATTTTACAAGTTACTATCCAGCTTTTATACACAGGTTATTTCACTACTAACACATTTATACTTCACTACTAACATCTTGCTTATATCATTCATTGACATTTTACTTCCTGTAGTTACAGACACTAGTGAAAACAAATATGAAACAGGTTTAAAAAGTGTCCTCTCCTCTCCCTCCAAGTCTATCAGCATTTCACAAAACTTAAGTACATGCAAATCTAAGCTCCCTCCCTATACAGGTGATTTTGCCTTATTTTTCCTGTGGGCTTTCATGCAAGCATGAGTAGACTACAGTAGGGAAAAATGACTTCAAAAACATTGGTGGAGATGCAGAAAGATGTAATTTTAAATACATCTTTAGTGTTGCTCCTATTGTTTCTTTGTTGTTCATTTTTTGAATATAAAAAGCAACTAAATTTTAGCACTCTTTTAAGCACCCCCTCAGAGGAAGTACCCAATAAATATAACCTTCTGGAATTGTATATGCATCCGGAGGAATACTTGCCCTTTATGATATATGCAGAGGCAAGGCAGCCGTGCTATAGTATCTCCTTGCTGCAGCTCTTCCAGGCATATTGCACACTCCCCAGCATCTTTACTCAGCACATCCTCTGAAGAAAGAGCACAAAGTTTAATGGTTAAAATGCAGACTGCTACAAGTGAAATGTTGTTTATTTGGAACATCGAGGACAGCTACAAAAGATACTCTTTGTCCTGCAGAAAGCCCAGTCAAGGTGAGGATCAGTCCCACACCAGCTGACTGAAGATTCCTGATGGAAGACCACTTAGCAGGTCAAATTAAAATATGGTTAAGATTCATTTCTCGCCTGAACAACACAGCTGTAGCTCAAAATGAAGTCAAGTAGGAAGACACCAATAAGCAGAAGAGGTGCAGCCATAATCAACAGCCAGTATCCCTTCGGAGTTTACACTCTCCCAGCAGATCCATACCCCACCACACAGGCTGCTTTGATCTGACCTGGGAAACCTGCACTCCGAACCACGCAGCCACAGCAGACCCATGCTGTGCCGCTGACCCCAAGAGCTAGGTAAGCATTGGACATGTTGGATTCTTCATACAGACAGTATGTAATGCCTTCAGGGCTTTGAGGATTCATGCTGGGTGGGTTTTTCCTAGCTGTACCTTCTTCCCTGTGCTCAGTTTTTACTGCGGAGGTTAAGTTCAAGCCTGAATCTAACATTTCTCCAGACAGGACACTGCAGATGGTTATCTAGATAAAGATATTCTTAATTTCTAAACACTTATCTAGTGTATCACTTAGCCTATCATTCACTTTTTCTACTCTTCTACTTATTTCTCCTCTATACATCTGGTTTTCTTTTACCAGCCTTGCCGGAACTCATATTTCACATCTTTAACCTCCTCCTCGCACCATGTCAACATGTTCTACCACATCCCATCCACTTTTTCCTCAATGTAAAATATGCAACTGCTAGCAACAGGAGTGGGAGTTTTCCATCAGGGAATGATAGTGTTGTATAGCTCTAAAGACCCTGAATTCCTGGAGATACTGAATTCTTTGCAGCATTAACGGGTCCCCCAAAAAAGGAGGAGAAAGTAAGTTACTAGGAATGCACAAGAGCTGGCTTTCATAGAGAAGCTTCTGAGAAAATATATTATTTTTTAATAAAACCCTACTCTCTTGGACACTTCTCTTAGCCAGAACATGGGATGCAGAATTTGGTCTTAGCACAAAGCAAAACAGGAGCTCACCTTTGCCGGGATCAGGTTAGCAGTCCCAGTTAGACATGACCTTGTACAGCGCACAAAGCATTCCCAACAAGGAACCATGTAGCAACCAAGCTGGCACTTTCTGGCAGAGGTGCACACTTAGCAAAGTGAAGCCCCCACATGTTCAAACTTCCACAGTTTCATGGGAAAAGCTTCCCCTTCTTAACCAAAAGGAGCCTGAAGGGACTATTTATGTAGAGTACAGTTCCCAGGTATGACTGAGAAACCACCAGCTCTACGCTATTCTCTCTGGTGGCTCCAATACTCACCACTACAGCATTCCAAATGCACAGAAAATGACAAGCAGACAACTAAAAAGTTATTGTGCCAGCAAAAAATGAAATGAAATTAGGTCTACCTTGTTTCCCTTAGAACGACAGCAAGCCGTCTTGCAGGTGCGTGGGTTACTAAAACAGTGCTTATTTCAGTCTCTGCTATACTCACTGGTTATGCTAAAAATACTGTATAATACCACGTGTGGCATTTTGAAAATATTCAAAACAAAATAATAAACAATATATATCCACCACAGTGAAGAAATAAAAAATGTATATTACACACAGTAGTATTATCAGCAGACATCACATTAAGAAATGTATTTTGTCGTTCTATTAGAAGCTGCAAACTTCTGAGAACATTAAAGGTACCCAAGAGACAAAGCAATTTATAACAATACAAAAGATCTTTAAGAACTTTTATCTGTTGTTACAAAATCCTGACACTAAGAACTTGCCCAGAAGAGGGTGCTAAGGATAAATACTTCCTTGAGGTTGCTGGGGTTTTGTTTTGGTTTGGCTTTTTAATATGAAAAGTTGCTTTAATATCTGACACCAAGAGGCAAAGATTCTCCAGACAGCATTGTCCTGCTACAGAGATATTAATCTTTGCCTAAGGCACTCAGACACTACGCCCCTAGACTGTCTCTTTGCACAAGTACTTTGCCAAAAGTCCAGTGAG
The DNA here is from genome assembly GCF_023634155.1 of Falco peregrinus. Lineage (NCBI taxonomy): Eukaryota > Metazoa > Chordata > Aves > Falconiformes > Falconidae > Falco > Falco peregrinus. The sequence goes on from NC_073725.1 coordinate 14,756,243, forward strand.
CAGACCTACTCTCTTCCCACAGCTAGATTGCAGGAAGAGGTGCCATTAATAATTCAAACATGTATCATATACACAGAGCATACTTGTTAAAAAGTTATTTTTCCAGGAGTCACTTTATCAGATCAGCAGGTGGTACCCAAAACAAAATGGCACTAAGATACCTCCAGTGAATTAAACCCCAGCCTCCATCCCTCAGCGCTCTCAAGAGAGAAGCGTTTAGTCAAGCTTTGATGACAAAAGTTAAAAATCTGTCCAATAAAAATACAACTTATAGAAGAAAACATTCCCGTGAACTGCATTCCCATCATTCTCTATTGTACAAGTCTGGCTTATTGTGCACTCCCCAGGCTGAACAACGCTTGGGTCTGAACTCCCGCTGAGCAATTTAACAAGATTCTGCACCTTTTGGCTAACGCTAGGGCAAGGTGCCAATTCAAACATTTGTATTGCCCACCAGCCCTGGCGTAAGAGTCTGAGACTCCTTTACTTCCCTCCAGTGCTCTCCCCAATGGCCACTGGCCTCCCTCTTGCCAATACTGGCCCTACTGCACAAGTCCTAGGCAAACAGCTTGCTGCTCTCCCTGGCTTCATCCCAGGCTCTCCCACTGGGATGAGCCGCTGGGCACACACTGGGCTTTGTCTAGTCACGTCAGAAAGAGCTGGTGTGAATGCTGACAGTGGCTGGCATGGCTGGGGCCTCAGAGACATAGTTCTGAGTTCTGTCACCCCTGCAGAAGAGACTTTGTTAACAGGTCTCGATGCCTTTCTTCCTCTGAAATAACACGGAGACAGCATTCCCTACTTCTTCTGTTAACCTGACAAATCTTACCAGGTTCATGTGCAAGACAAAAGCATTAATACTGAAAAAATTAGTACAAAATACCCAACTGCTATAAATGCCCACATGCAACTTGGCACTGCACATTAACAGACTCCAAATCCATGTAATTATGCTCATAATTGATACCACACATAGAGTGGTGACAGCAAACCCAAATCCTTCATGGACCTATGACACTTAGGGACTGACTCCCTTTTTAGGTGATTTGGATCACCAATCCCAGATAAAGAAAAAGGAGTAAAAGGAAAAAAAATTAGACCTGCATCCGGTTAGAATTTGTTCTGTACTTGTTCCATACAGCACTCTCCTGTACCAACACTGGCTTATACCAGATGGAAGTCAGTTTAAGGGCCATTTAACGCCACCTTTTAAACATATCTGTTACAGAAAAATGTGTAAATCATTTTGCACAGAACCACTGCAGCCTGAACTGGTTTTTTGTTTTCATATCTTCCTGCAGCAGTGATTCAGCAGATACATAGTATTCTTTTTCTTTTTCTCTTAGGGGAGAAAAAAAAAAAGAACAGTTTGGGATTTCATCAATGTTACGATTAAAACATTTATGTGAATATTACCTAAATGGAACTGGGAAGAGGAAATAAGCAGAGGCCACATTTTTCCATTTCGCCCACACATGGGTACATACACAAACACTCGCCGCACCCCCACATCCATCTGCCTTGCACCAAATAGTAGGTAAACACTCCTCCGCCTTCCCAGCTATTTGAACAAGTACTCACTAGCCAAAGGCTGGTGTCAAAGATGAAATCTGGCAAAAGAGCGTAGTATTTCCCTCCTGTGTCTACTCAAGTACTTCTTCCTCCTCCCCTCCTCTATCCCTGGTTAATACTACTACTGTTTTAACTTCTGGTCATCAGTAATTTTTCCTCTTAAAACTCTACTTTTATCTTTACCGAAAAATACATTCTACTCCACTCCTACATTTATAGCACAATAGGCAGTACTGAATTAAAATACAATCAACCTGGCAATTTTGCACGTACTTTACCAACTAAAAACTTTTTCTGGAACTTTTGAAAAATATATCCAACAACTATCAAAGCCACCAACTGCAGACATGGTTAAAATCATAGGCAATGCCTGTGATAAAATAGTTTGTCTTTAAACAGAGGACAGCAAAAGCATGTGCAATACATATCTTACGGATTAAGTCACTAAAATCTGTGCTACTACTTTTTGGTTTTTCTTTTTAAAAACAGACAGATATGGCCCTCGGCTCAGGAAACACCAAGTCACAAATCACAGAGATGGCAATAGTATATGGGGAAATATCACCTTGTAGCTGCAGTATTTTATTTCTCTCTAGGCATTCACTGGGAACAGAACACGAAGTTAGAAAGACCTTTGATCTAATCCAGTATGACAATTTTTCAAAATACTTGTATTTTTTCTAAAACTTAGCAGTTTAGATGTCTGTGGAAGGTGCCATCACAGCTAGCATAATAGTGAAGGACACCACAAAAGTACACCCTTTCAGGAACACGACTGAAACTTAATTGGAATATACTTCTGAACAGTATCTTACCAGCACTGTTATTGGTAAAACAAGACCTGTAAGAGGTTAGAAAAAATATTGATGAAACTTCCTTTAGATAGTACACATTACCATATATCTGTTACAAATTCCAGAAATAATTCTTCCAACTTCCAAAAATACCAGAAACAGTTCTTATTGCTCTAATACAAGCAGCTCCTCTAGATCAGATTCAAAAGGGAAGATTTTTAACATCTAGTGTTAATACTTGAGCCATGGTGAAGTGGTTTCCAGGATTCACAACACCAGAAAGTTGAGCACGTGGAAGTTCAGAATTCAGCTCTCCTGACTTCAATCAAAATTCCCTTTTATACTGCTGAAAAAACTAATACACATATGTTATTCAAACAAGCACTTGTTGCAACTTTTTGTGCACTTCTGACAGGCAGAATAACCCAAACACCATTGCATGACTTGCATGGTAACACCTGGAACTTAAGCAATGTAAAAACATCTTCCCCACCACAATAAACAAAACCATAACCTCTCTATACAAACTAACCAGCTACAACACGTGATACTTCCTCCAATACTGACAGAGTTTGATGAATTTGGGGAGTGGGGTCGTTCGGCATTTCATTCTTTATCTCTTGCAATATGGTAGCCCATTACTGGCCTGAATTCCCTGTTCAAAGTCCAAGAATTATCCTAGTTTTTCCCTTCCTTCTCGTCTTGCTGAGTGTTGGTCCAACACTGAGATATCTATATATGAACAGAGACTTCCTGCACAAACGTTGCCTATAATCTTCGGTGCTCCCTCCTCTTAAGACAAAAAGGTAAAGGGGAAGGAACACACAAAACAAAGTGAAAGTCACACAAGAAAAATATTGGCAGAATCAGGCCTAAGTGGCAATACTTGTATCACAACACACACTGAGCTAGAGGGAGGTGGCTGCAGAAGTTTCATTGTTTCTCAGCTACCCCAATGTCTGAAAAACTGGATTTAGATTTTTGTGGGACATTCTCAGCTTTCAGAAGCCAGTTCTGAGAAACAGCTAGAAGCTTCCTGTTCAGACAGATAAAGATCAGGTGAACAGCAAAGAAAAAAATACTCACTTTTTGTTGAATAAAGATAGAAACTGAAATAGTAGCAATAGAAATACATTTTAGGGAGCAGGTTGAGTATAAAAGCCTGTATAGTCCTAGCTACCTGGATGAATTCTAATTAGGTAACCTAAATAACATAGAGGGGAGAGGGATTTGTGCACCGAGGGAAACAGTTCTTTTGTAAAGATGTTTGCTTCAGTGGCCACAATGGAATTTACCCACAACTTTTAAGATACATGGTGTCAATACAAGCTACAGTTCTGCAAAAAAAATTTAAATCCCGGGTTTAAATAAAAAACAGCTTTCACACAATGCCAAATTCAGACACCTTGCTCATAGACAAAGTCAAGCTTGCGTCCCAGAATTCCCAGCAAAGAGCTAGGCTTTGAAAAAAGGCCAAGTAGTCTGCGAAATAAAGCTCCTCGCTTCCGAGCAACAACGTCCACAGCCACTCCTATGCTGTTGTGATCAGTGTACCAATTTTCTCAGACCATATTTATACTTCTGGTAGAAGGTGCTGGGTGGCATAGATACCTCTACAAGATAAATTTTATCAACCCAATTGGACGTTAAAAGTCTTGTGCTCCTATCTTGAGGCATTGCCAGAGTGACTATGCGTTTCCACAGTGATTAAAGATTTGTTCTTGATACAGAGACAATTATCTGATTGACTCCAAAACTTCTGCTTAAGCTACAGTCTTTCCAACTTCTGTTTAATCAGTCTGCTTGCAGTTTGAGACACCCTTGAACACTAAATCACCTCAAGACAGTTAAATGACTTTCTCTTGTTGCACTGACTTCTAAAGATAAGTTCTGCTCACCACATTTGTAAGTACCATGTCCTTAAACTATCAAGTTTTAGTCTAGAAAGGGCCAAAGAGCTACATCTGTTCACAAACAAACCACAAATAAACACTCTTGTCCTCCAGAACGCAACGTAGAGACTTTGTGCCAGCCTTACCCACCCTGTACTAAGTCCCCATTCCAACTGAACTGATGTATATTTGTGTTTTGAATGACCCATGGGGTACACTTGCTCTTGAATAGTCTTCCTTGGCATGCTGTGTTTGTCCCAAGGCTTCCCGTGCCCCCCTTCAGAAATACTATTCCTGAGAGATGAAAATACTTCTAAAAATTGTCTCATCCAGAGGTGACTGGGTAAAAAAGCCTTGAGTGCAACAGTACCAAACTAGTGCCCCCCTGTGAAACCCCATTGTGAATGGTGCACCCCAGCACATACTGTCTGAAACAAAAGCTGTTTATTGCAGTGCATGGAACAAGGAAGCTGCCTTTAGGCTGTTTTCTTGGGTTTTAATCAATATTGCATGACCTCTCAGGTTATCGGGTATTAATCTTGAATGTCAGGAGTTAAATCAAAAGTAGCATGTAAAGGGGCAAACCCACAAGAAATGAAACAACTGCAAAATAAGACTCCTTAGGAAACAGTGTAAGGAACGATCACTTTGGGAATATCTCCTCCTTGGCTCCATCGGGTAAGAATGATTTACACTTCTCAAGGCTGAGTTTACCATCAAAGAGGATCTTACACCACAAATATGCTACAAAAGAAGGAGTGGTTGAGTAAATGGCCAGGGGCAACCAGCATGTATTGCTGACAAGGAGTTTGCTGCAGCTAGAGGACTGTTTCTTACAGGCAGCTGGAGATAGCTGGAATGAAGGAAACTTACAGAAGCAGGCAAGAAAGAAGAATACCAGTGCAGGATCCACACATGCAGAAATTAATCATTTTTATTCTTATTTCTTATCTTTGAGAGCAGAACAAAGCAAAATATTTAAGGGCTACTTATATGTACCTGCCAATCTGTACCAGTACTAAGAAATGGCTATGACAGTTGAAAATGAGTTTAAGCCTGTTGAGAACTTGGGACTGCAATCTAGAGGTCCAGTCCAAAGGAGGCTGAACCATACAGTTCCCCCCTGAGCAATAGGCAGAATTTAAGTCTTGTCACTAAGGGGGGCACATTCAAGAAAAACAAGAGAGGCCTGAAGTCCAGTTTGCTTTGTGTAGCAGTTTACTTCACCAATGGTAAAAAGCCCAAAACAAACAAGCAAAAAAAACCAAACCCAAACCAAACCCCTCAAAACTCCACCGCAACCAACCAGGCATAAAACCCCATGAGTATTTATCTACAGAAGCTTCCTTCTGGGAGTAAATCACTTGGGAATCAGTTAATAAACTAATGAAGAAAAGACCCCACTGTGGTCAGGAGGAGGGTGAAGAATTCCTTTCTTATACCGTGCAGAGACAGTTCTCTTCAAATAGCTTTATGGTCAAAAGAAAGACTTAACTATGATGCTGTAAGTCTGTTACAACGAGCAGCTTTTCCAGATCAAGAGTGGACATTAACACCAAGTGTTCACAAAGACTGGGAAAGTAAAGCAGAGCATGGACGTGGCAGAGTAGGTACAACAGAAGATGGTTGTTTGATCAAGCTGAAAGACAGTTCTAAATTGGAAAAGATCTTGCAAATGCAGGGCATTGATGTGACAGTACAAAAGGATCCCCACCGAGGTTAGGAGATCCCTCTTGCTTTGCCAACTTTTTAAAGCGACTAAGCTGATTTTATTCCCAACAAGGAAGAACAAAAAGGTTGCAGAAGACATTTTTTCCAAATGGCAAGGTTTTAACCATCCACCATCACTGAAACCATGGTCAGAAGCCAGACAAATTGCTTTGTAATGATTTTCAGTTAAGAATTTTCATTCCAGTAACAATTGGCAATAAACAGTGCGATGGGGATGTGTTGGCCTTGAAATCTGTGGGAACTCTCATGCACAAAATATAGGTGAAGTGGCCGCATTAGAAACCTTCATGGAAGGAAAGGGTAGAGCAATAGCATCCCTGAAGAGCAAAGGCAGAGGGGGAATAAAGAGAAAAAGCTCAGATGCAGTTAGCTACCCTGTTACTCTGGGCAACTTAGGTTACTAAAATGGTGACTTGTTTTAAAGTTGGATGTAGGATTTGATTCAGTGTTTTGTTCCCTTTGTCCTTTTTCACATTCCTATTCCAGGCTTCCTACAGGTGCCCTGAGCACAACTAGTTTTGCTAAGTCTTTTTTCCAGTCTTTTAACATTGGCCAAATAATTGACTCATTTCTTTGCAGGCCTGTAGAAGACTTTGGTTTGATCTGATGCAAAATGAATGCATAGGGTGCACTAAGGAAGATGGCATGAAAGATGGAACTACAAGCCTAAGCTCAAAACAGGAGGAGAGGAGAAAAACAGGTGTGTCTGACTAAGACACTATTCTTAGGGAAGATACAATGCATTACTGAGCAACACACAATGAAAACACTGGTGCCAAAATTCAGCGTGCCTAAAGTCTGGCTTATTAGCCCCAGTGCCAGGTGCTAGGTCTACAGGGTGCTTTTCCCAGCAGGCTCGAGATCACTCCTCTCCAAGTTAGAGCTGAATGTCTGGTGTCAATGTGCATACCCAGAACAGGGGTATAAATCATAATTTTTACTTGTCTGCTTTTTCAATTCACAGCAGACAGATTGCTTTTTACAAGCTATTCCTATTTTAAATGCAATTATCCTGGCGATACAGATGGAATGCAAAACATGTCTGAATGCAAAAAGTTCTGATAACATCAAATACTGAGTTGGAGTTCTCAAAGTTATCTCTGTTTTTCTGCTCTACACTAACCTGTAATCCAGTATTATAATTTGTTCCAGCAAGCATAGAGATACAGTACTTCTGGTGCTAACAGGTACCTACAAGTTTTTACTATCCTAGTAAGATCGCAAGTATACGGATCTTTAATTTCAAGGCGAAAAACGTCAACAAAGTGCCAATAAATCTTCCTTTGTATTTTAAAGCATATAGCATCAATGTATAGATCCTAGCAATTTAAGTTCAAGAAAAAGCACACACATAATTTCAACAGCATTCAGCAATTATGATAATTCACAAATAATAATACAAAAAGATTAACATGGGAGATGTGTCAAAAAGAACCCTCCAAAAGTCCCCAAAGACAGTTCTCCGGTATCTGTTCAAAGTTTATGCACACAATCTGGCAGTATATTTCTACAGCTATATTAAGTTTTATTTTTATTCTCATTTTTGAAATCTAAATTTCAAAAATATTGGACATCATTAAGACAACAAGGAATTTCAGCTAATAAAGCCATAGACTGAAACAGACTTACTTGGAACTGGGGAGAAAAAAAAAAAAAAGATAAAAGTGTTAATCAAACAAATCCTCCCCCTGTCTCTTCATTCCAAACAAACAAACATTACTTATGGGCTAAAAATTGTCAATGAAAATGACATTACTGCTTAGCTACACGAAGGCTAACCAATACCTAAATATTATATGTGAAGTCTATCTAATGAAACTTTGCACAAGAAAGGAGGGGATGAGGAACGTGGTCAAAATGAAGAAAATTTGATATGGCTTTAAATTATGGATAGCTCTTAGTGCAGGGTTAAAATGGAAGTTGCCTGAGGTTTTTATCAGCAAACTTTAACAAGGTTTCATAAGAGTTAATACAGTTCAGCACTAAATGAAGTTCTTCCTGTTTCAGTGTGTTAGAACTTGGGGTTATTTTTGCAGCTGAAGAAATCTGTAGCCATGTGAGACAGTTACGCAAACTTCGGGAAGCAAGGAGGTTCCTCCAGGGATGGTACAATAAGCAGTATACAATCAATTTAATTCCTGTCAATAGGCAGTTTACAGCTTGTTGGAGAATCACTGGATTTTGTTAAAAATACTAAAACCTGGTAATCTTTTCTCCTGTGTAAGCAGTGAAAATAATCCCCAGTTTAAAAGTGAGAGTACTCTATCACATTAACAGTGTTTTCACCCAGCTTGTTTCTACAGTGTTAGGCTTGTTCTACAACTGAAACACCCTGCAAAAGCAGGGCTGACTTCTTCTGTCATTGAAGAGCTGAGACTGCAACTCAGAAGCACAAGACTATTTAAGTAAGCAAAGGGTAGCAGGTTTTAAAGCAACTTTTTAATCTGAAGGAAAAAAATAAATTGCAAATGACATTTCAGGTCATTCAATTGATCTGCCCTTCAAACAGTTTCTAAGCAAGAAGTGCCTCTTACTCTTTTATATTTCTTTAGAAAAAAAAAACCTAATCTGTGAATAATCTGTTCTAGTTCCTGCAAAACAGTGAGGAATTCAGGGAAGGAGATACCATGAAATTCCTACACAGATCACTCAATCTCAGCAAGATGTAGTTTGACATTTATTTTTAAAAACCTGAAGATTTCAAGTAGTTTTATTTCAAAATCCAGCCACTGAAACTTATTCTCTGGGATTAGGGAATGCTGTATATTTTCATGGGTTTTGTTTCCACAGAGCAACTACAAAAAAATAAGTCAGTTTGCCACTAACGAACGAGTAAAATCTCAAGGTTTTAGAGGTATCAGCTTTAAAGACCACAGAATTACCATACAAAACCAGGAACATTATTTCCCCCGAAGCTAAATTCCCAGCAGTCACAAGACTGCAGCAGTTGCAGACACGATTTATGACATCCTCTGAATGACCTCTCAGAGCTAAAGACTGATTAAGTGTAAGACATGGAAGGTAGCTCCTGTCTGCCCACATCACATGATGCAGTCACAGCACAGTAAGCGCTTGCTACCAAGCAAACAAAACTGTCCCTTAGCTTTCTACTGCATGCAGCACTGCACTGCCATTATGTAAGAGAAACACAATGACATACAGCACAATATACTGGGTCCCCTTCTAACCCGATCTGAATCACTCCTCATGTCACGCGCAGATGTTCTTTGCAGCACTGGTTCACAGGTGTATCTGTCATTTTCTAGGACAAGAATTGTCATTTGACTTTAGCAGCACTGTCAGCACCAAAACCAGACAACGACAGCATCTGAGGTTAGGCATAGCTTATAAGGAAAAGAAACAACTTGAGCTATTCACCACATGAATGATCCTATTTTCTCTATTTTTTTTCAGAAACAAGCAGGCTTGTTCTATAGTTGTCAAAAGCTTTACTGTATTTATCCAGTGCTGCATATAAAATATTCCTGCAGCACTGTATGCATTTATATAAAGAAGATTCTAACGTGTCGAGAAAAAAATTGTTGCTCCGCTCTCAAGAATTGAATTAAGTATGAGGTGACATGGCAGCGGTTTTGGCCAGGAGTGATTTACGATGGCTCTGACGCAGGCAGTTCAGTCCAGCAGATTTAGGCCTGGCTCAAGGGAAAGTACACAGAGAATCACCCAGCAAACATCTTTCTCCCTAAAGGTTCATTAAAAGAGTAAATCACACTTGCAACAAAACAGAAAAGTTCAAGACGTGAATGGACGTGATCCCTGCAGTGTGCCCTCCTCAGCAGGATCCAAGCATGTCGGCCTTACTTCATTACAGCAACACAATTCAGAATCATCTATTGAGCATCCCCAACCCGAACCATGAAAGTGAGGTGTCATAGCTTCTTTACAAATCTGTGCCTCCCCTTCTCTTACATGAAATGTAAAACAAGTAATATTCACCTCAACCACCACCACCACTAAACCCCTGAGATTCTCTCTTACCAACATAAATGGGGCAGTCTGCATTTCTGGGAACTGCCGTTCCAGACATTCAAAGCACTTCCCTCTCAGTTACACTCTGTTCCCATTTTAGGGCCTTTCTTCACAGCCACACCATTAGAAATACATAGCTTGCTTTTTTGACTCCATAGCAAAGGGTTGACAGTTTGGAGGGATGATAAGGGACTGCAGCCTCTCAAAGTGCTGCAACTCCATGCTATCGCAGACTGACCCAATTCATCCAGTGAGACTGAAATGGGGTCACTGAAGCAGGTCCTACCCTCTTTAGGAGGTAGATACATGTTGAACTTGGGCGTATTTTTATTTAGTGACATTTGTCAGCATTACTCTTTAAAACGAACAATCTCCCTCCCAACAAACCCGCACTATAAGAGGCTGCTTTTCGCACTATAAGAGGCTGCTTTTGCAGCACTGCTCTTCTGTGAGGTAACAAAACTGGCTGAAGGAGAGATTTGGGATGGTTGGAAGCAAACACAGCTTTACTGAACAAAAGGGAGGAAGAGCTAGTTTGCCACTGTTCGTCCTGGCAGTCTGCCTGGTTTGGACGCACAGTTATCCACAGCCTGCACTGGTGAACACCAGTGGAAGTTTCCTCTTTGCTCAAACATTACCAACAATTCCCAAAGGGAGGAAGTAGAAACGAATCAATATATTTTAATATAATTGTGTTCTTCAAACAATTTCCCGCCCTAAAATTGTAACAATGATTCACAAGACAAGCTATGAAAAGTCTGAGCTGATACTATACCAATTCACAGAATAACAACTGTTACTCAAGAACTACTGAACAATTTTAAAGCATCAAGGAAACTGAATGAACCTCCTACATACTCTGGAGGATGTTCATGAGTACGTAAGATCAAAACAAGAGTAAATGTCAGGTTTTTAACTGCAAGCACAGGATGAGTGTCTGTTTATGTGTCCTGTTAAAATACTTACACAGCATGCACACCATCTAGGGCAGAGCAAGAAACCAGAAACTTTTAGCCAAGAATCTTGTTAAACTCCAAAAATGGAAGAATTGAGAAATCCCATGGAAAATTTTATAACTCAGATTAAGTGGAATGAAAGAACTGATTTGCTTTAGTATTATTTCGTACTGCTTTGCTGAAAGTCTAGTCCTATTAAAGGATGAGGACAAGGAGGAAGGCTTAAGCTTTTCCAGACAGACTGGCAAGATGCCCTTTTGAAAGGTCTTTTAGGGCATGATCTCAGGAACCCTGGCAGAGAAGTGAACTTTAAGTTAGCAATGCTTTTCATTCAAGACTGAAGTTTTGAGTGCATCAGAGTTGACAGGATCATCCCTGCTGAGTAAAATAGTCTCCCTTTTTTTACGCACAGACGTGACCAAGGAAATCAAGTCACTGCAGTGGGTAGAACTACCAGAATCATGTATTTTGGTGGTTCAAGTGTTAGGTTAAGGTGCACTATTTTTCTTCCCTTCTACTGAGCAATATAAACTGAGTAAGTTCCAGCACAAGTAGCTTGTCCCAAAGATGCTGAAGCAGCCACCAATCAACAGAGCTTATAGCTTGTGTTAGAAAAAATGAGGCCAGTCCCATTCACAAAGAATATTTCCAAAATATTTTTATTTAATCCTTTAAGTGACTCATGCCAATCTTCAAGTCTCTATTTTTGATCAAAATACTTATATTAACAGCTGCCATTTAGATGTTGACATCTCCTCTGGCAAGATTATTGCTCATAGAGATTTCCAGCTCAGGATTCTCACTCACATGCAGGTCTGTCTCAGCATGTGGCAGTACCGGCATTTCTGTTTCCTCACAAGACAAAACCCAATAACCCAAACTGATTTAGAATAAACAGTATATTTAAATCCTCATGACAAAACCCTGCTTTCCATCCTTGCTAACCTAAATCAGTTGCACTGTTGTGGCCAGTCACTTTGAATTCGGTTAGACAACAGAGGAACATTTGGCTAGCTGTGCCTGGTGTTAGATTTGAACACCCCAGAAGACAAAGTGTGTTGCTGGACAAAAAAAGCACATGGAGTTTCACTCATGTTTTCCTTTCTGTACACCTACCTTAATTCTTCAATATCCTGTCCGTAACAGTCTTTCCACACGCTAATCCTCCATCCAAAACAGAGCTGGATAAATGTTGAATACAAAATCAGATATGTAATCTGTATTATCTTTGATGGGTCCTCTGCTCTTTTTGGGGTATGACAGGGCTAAAAAATTCACTATTGTAATTCAAAAAGAATAATTGCAAAGCTGTTACCTTGAGTAAGGAAAAAGCCTCTAGCAGCTCATGCACTGGATGTCTCAACATTCTCCCTCTCTGAAATTACACTAGCGTAAGCTTTTCCCCTTAAAATGAACCTCAGCAAATACATTGGCCAATAATCAGACCCACTGCCGCATTGGAATGAAATGCAGAGTAGTCTGAGTGAAAGCAACACTGATGTCAGAGCAGTACCACCCCTGAGCAAGCGGCTTTGAGGAGACCTGCTTAGAAAGTTTCCAGTAGACCAGCGTTCCAACACAAATTGCTGACTTGATGAAACCCAAAATATTCCACAGGAATGTGCTAATTCAATCAAAACTTTTGAAAGAGGACAGGCTGGCTTGCCAAGCCAGCCAACCAGTCTAGTGAGCTGACTGGCTCTCCCCAGCTCTCCAGGGTCACTGGCTTCCCCATCTGGCCAGGTGCCAGGCTGCTAGTCCCTGCTCTTACAGGGACCCTTTAATAATAATGATGATAATGATAATAAAAAAATGAAGAATAATAATAAAGTCTTATAAAGTGTTCTGAGAAACAAACAAAGGAATTTTAAAATGAAAAACAGAATTACTTCAGAACCACTGCAAGGTTTCTTTGGTTGCATTTGTTGCAAAGCATCTAAAACTCGTGCCCCTGAAGTCACAAGTCTCTCCTATGGATTCTCAGTTTTTATAAAACATCTTCCAGTGAAAAAAAAAGCATCAACACTGAAACAACAAAAATGAACAATAATTATATTCAAAATCTAAATTTCACCAGATAGGTCTAATCATCAGCAAGGAGCTAAAGGCAAGTGGCTTCCAAAGCACTGAGTGAATTCAAGTAAATGCCCCTGCCTGACCAAAACACAGGGCTACCTTGTAAGCAACATCTTTTGCAGAGTAGCCCCTAAGTGGGCTGCCTGCATAACTCACCATGGCAACTCCAACGAGACGGTGCAAGGGGTCTCATTTAACACTTTGGGGAAGCTCAAAGGTACAGGTATGGCTATATAATATTTTAAAAGTGGTTTTCAAAAAAATCTGTCAACTAGCAAGTAACCCACTTTCTTCATAAAACTGGCTTTTGGCAACCTGTAGCTAACCAGTGCCAGGACCTACTCTGGCTTCTCAGCAACTCAGCAAGTAACAGTATGAAGAGAGTTTTTAATTGCTAAGAAAAACATGGCTCTAAGACAGTAACACCAAACGCCACAATGTTTTTGCACAATTCCATTCATTTAACCAGCTTTTGTATCAAAATGCCTAGATATCGGTTCATGTGTGAGCACTACCAAGTAGTTTATGTGATGTGGAACAAAGTTCCATAGAAAAAAAGAAAGAGCTCTTTTTAAATGCCAAATTGAGTCAGCAATGAGATCTCTGTTGCAGGCAAGTCACATGATTTTGAAAGAATAAGGCTAATAAAATGTACTGATTTATTTATATGAAAATCGACACAACTTCCAGCATAGAACTGGGACAAGTTTGTGACCACTCTCAGAAAACACATGTAAATCAGACAGCTGCCAGAGTTTGCAGTTCACTGACCCTTCCTACTGCCAAATGCAATGCACAAAGGTAGCTCAGAAAGCAATTAGAGATTGCCTGGGAGGACTCATTAATGTTTTTTAACTTCAAAGCACAACTAAAAAGTCTTATAACGTTTTTCTGGGGAAGACTGTATGCCTCAGACTCACATTTAAAAAGAAAGAAGGTCTCTCTTCTCAGAATGACAATATACATACAATTAGCTCCCTGCTGTTTCTTAGAAAGAATAACTAAGACATTTACAGTATCATGAGGAAACATCTAGAACAGAACTAGACACAAGCACAGTTCACTCCAACTGTTCAGTTTTTAAACACCTCAGAACCTGCAAAGTCCCTTCAACTACTAGCAACACAGAATTTAAGAGAGAAAAGGAGGGAGGGAAAAAGATAATTTTCCTGCTAGTGGTAATAGAAGTGGGAACCAACAGTGATCAACACAAGCACATGATGACTAATTGGCTCTATTTGAGTATGTATGGCATAAGGCCAAGACAGCAACGAGAAAGTAAAGCATAAAGAGATTCCTTCCATTTTGGAAGACTTGGGTATCCAAAGTTGATAGCAGCATCTTTTCTTCTCTCAAGCAAAACTTGAGGTGTCCTCCTTACAGCTTATGACAAAAAGGCAGATCCATCACCGGCGTTTTTCTTCTTCACAGCAAACAGCAAAGTATTCAAGAAAAAAAAGCATGCATATAGGCATTCATATGTAATTCTGGGCCTGCAATCATGGCAGCATTAAGTTACCAATCTGCTACTTAATTCTCTTTCATTATGTTTGTTAAAGGGATCACAATCATACCACAAAGTAACAACTGAGCACTGTACAACTCTGAAGTTATATACTCAATTTCTTTATGCTGCAGTGATTTAAAGAACCAGCTATAGGCTATAATTGAAGATTTAGTCCACGAATCCAGGAGCTAACCAACTGGAGTTAAAAGGATCAATGTACAATTCTATTAAGTTTATGAGAATGAGACCATACTTCTAAATAAGTGTGTCTTTCGAACCAGCCTATGTAATGTAATAGTTTTCTCCTTTCAAACTTACATAACAATTTCCTAGAATGAGTTTCTGAGGCTCTCTATACAGCAGACACACTCCTAAACTGAGAAATGACATGTTGCTGGTAATAACTTATATTCCCTTGTCCACAACGGGTTTTGTCGCGTTGCAGATTATCCAGATAGTGGCTTCAGGTGCTACTCACAGGTTTTACTTCTGCTCATTTATCTGGAAGTTTGCTGACTTAACAGATGGTGCAAAGGTAACAATATGGCCCAAAGGAGCTCCAACCAGCAGTGTGCCAGCTGAGAGAAAGAGTGCAGGGGAAGAAAAAAAAAAAAAGTCTTAATATGGCACTGTTGTGATACAAATGAACATCACAAACGCTACCGAGGGGTTACACCTTATGTAATTGCTGCACCTCTGAAAAAAAGTTAGTCAGCTGAGTGGGCTCATATGTACACGTAGGAAGCAACAGGGGTAAAGGATTTCAGTCAGCTTTTACTTTGTGGACAGCCCATCAGCTGGATTACTGCCAGAGGCTGTGCTCTGCCAGCTTGCCTCCTCCTGCTCCACCCTAACTGATCCCAAGTGCATTATCTCTCTCTGACTGGGGCAACTAGCCTGCTTCACCCTAATGCTGAGCATCCATCAGTACAGATGTCTATCAACTTATCTTGGAAAAATGCTCAGTCCTGAATTAAAAAAAGGCAAAACAAAGAGAAAGAAAGCCCACTCTGTTAGATGAAGTCAATCTTCTCAAATACATATGTGGTAACACCAGGAGGAAAATAAAATACTTTTCCCAAGTGCTGTGCTTTGAAATGGATTTCACAACTCTAAGTATATGATTCTAAATTATTTTTGTAATTAAGGGCCAGCATTATTGTTATCCAGACAAAGAATAAGGTGGGCTTAACCATCTTTCAAGTCTTGTTCCAATTAAAAAAAGAACACAAACTATCAAAAAAAGCCCCAAACACCATCCACACCACCCCCAGTGTAGGGTACCATAACAGCAAGGTGCCAGGAGGGTCAAAGACCCCATAACACTGCAGGTTATTTACGCAAGAAATAACTTATGTTGGAAGGGACCTCTGGAGGTCTTCTGGTCCAGCCCTTCACTCAAAGCAGAACTAAGACTAAATTGCTTGGGGCCTTGTTCAGTCAATTTCTGATTATCCCCAAGAACATAGGCTGCACAACCTCTTCAGGTGCCTGCTACTATGTTTCAGCACCTTCATTATGCAGCATTTCTACCTTACATTGAATTAGATTTTTCTCTGATGCAACTTGTGACTGCTGACTCTCAACCTGTTGCTGTGCACCTCCAAAATGAGTCCAACTCCCTTTCCTCTACAATTTCTTCCTGACTGCATTCTGTTATCACATATTCCACATCTGATGACTGGTGAGCAATAAGCTAGTTCAGGAGGCACTTAAAATTTCCTGATGGTAGGGCGGCTCTGCCAAAGTAGGCACTAAGATTTCAGGAAGATTTTCTACTTCCTAATTTTCTGAAACCTTTGTGTGTGCTTGCCATAGAACTGAGCGTCAGCCTAAGCCACAGTGATAGAAAGGCTTGATCCCAACAGTGGCAAAAGTCCCGTTTACCTTGCATCAAAGGTTGCCTAGGAGAGCTTAACAGCAGGGGAAAAAACAGAGCTGCCACAGGCAATTCTTTTGAAAATAGCAAGTTTCACTGAAATAGCAAAAACATACATAACTACGAGTCCTTATGAAGTATCACATACACAATCAGCTACAGAAGAAGAAAGCTCTTCAGCACCTTCAAGAAAGGGTTTTCTTGAATAATGTGTACATGCACAATACATCAAGTAACAGTCCTTAATAATGTCCCCTGAAGAGGACCTGATTGACCTGCCTCACTACTTGATGTCCTTAGATGAGAGGACATTTAAGCTACACATATCTCAAGTGGGCACTAAACACACACTGACCAATGTCTGATCTTGTGGTCAAAATATGAGAAAACCGCGCTCAAGTACGTGCAATTTTACACTTGCAGATCAAGTCGACAGTGTAAATTATACTAGCATGCAGTATAAAAAAGATGAAGTTCTTCGGAATTAATTTGAAAAAATAAACTACAAGCAAAAAACATACATGATTTCTGAGTCCACTGAACTAGTTACCAGAGTATCTTTCTAAATAAAGAATCATTATCACTCTAATGTTTAAAATCAATAAATAATTATCAGCTTACTTCTTTCTTACCATTGTAGGTTATCCTTGGTTTTGTCAAACACATCACAAGATGCAAATCCATTTCGTCAGAAGATACAAATTTTGAACATACAGGGCACTTGAATCCTAAGGAAAATAAAAATATGTTAAGTGTGAGTACACTTATTCAAGGCATAAACTATTACATATTCAAGCCAAAAATCTATTCTGCCCACATTAAAAGAAAGAAAATAAAATTGTTTGGCAGCTTTCTAGTTTTGACCTGACATTTCTTACATGAATATAATTCCCTTGATTTCAAAAGACCTCAGAATGGACCATTGTTTCTGCAAATTCATTTGTTGCCAACTGGAAACATGTCAGCACCTCTGGAACACAAACTTTCCCAACAACTCTAAGAACAGTTTAAGACAGGAGCAAGAGGATAATATGACTCTACTAAAACAGAAATTAGCAATGTGTAGAGAACATAGCTATTAAAATCTGAACTTGGGCAGGAGCCCTGAATTACCATCTTCATTTTTACCAGGAATAGCACTGAAACTTTAACAAAGGATCTCAGTTTTACATCTTAGCACGCAAGCTGCAGCATCTTTTACCCGTCTGGGGCACAGGGAAAACATTAACTCAGGGGTGTTGCCTCACCTACTGAATCACTAATATTTCCTGTAGCACTAAATTTGTTCGACTTCTCTCATCCTAGCCAAGCATGACCTTGTTTAGCTTTTGAGGTCACAGCCTGAGGCAGTATGGGGTAAAGAATAATTAAGACAGTCTGGATTGTGATGCAACTACATAATAGTCCATGACAAAACTGCTTAACACCTTAATTTATGTCATTACCAAAGACAGCAGTCTTCCAGTTAAAAGACAAGATCGGTTGGGCAAGTTTCACAGTCCACAGAAGTCTGAGAAAAGTCTGACTAATTTTGATCTGCTGAATAATTAACACATAAGTGAGACAAAAAGCCACCAACAGGGATCTTGATGCATAACAGCTGTTAAGGAGTATACCTACAGGACAATCTATGGCAAAAATATCTAATTCCATGCTCAGTGCAAAGAAACAACTTTTTCTTTGATGCTGTTGAAAAGTAACGATGCAGGCATGTATAAAAGGCCACTGCACCTTCCACCAACATCCACATCTGGGCCTGCTCCCACACGTTTTAGTTTGTTGCCCGTTGCTTTATACTTCTAACCTTGGGAGTTCACAATAAACTGACTCAGTCAAGAATGACAAGAAACTTGATGCTGCACTTTCAAGTTACTGATGCCTGAGAATTTTGATCTTTACTGTTAATTATTATCCAGATGTAGGTCAAGCAACTAACCTGAAGCATTAGTACTTGATAGAAGTAATGCATTTCATTTATCAAGGCAATGTTTTTTATTTCTTTAGTGCAGCTAATAGGACACAAGTCAAAGCAGACAACTGGTAACACCCATGAGGAACTCTGAGCAGCAGCTGAACATGTACTGGAAACCACTTCCTCAGATAAAGTACAGTCCTGATTCTTCACATTTTAGTCATAAGCAATTCACATCTGTTTCTTTTTGTGTCAATCTTACACTTCAGTTTAAGTATTGCTTTTTTCTCCTTATTTTTAACCCTCCTCCTCCAACCTACGTCTTTACAAACAACAGTTACGGCCACAGGTTAATAAGCATACACAGCCAAACACATTTTTGGAAAAAACAAGTTGAAAAGATTAATGTACTTGTAGAAAGCTTTGTCAATGACCCTTCGGCCATGCAGCCTCCTTCCCACAGGCTGCATCTCAACATGACTAAAATTGAAATTAGTATCTCTGTTCTCCAAACACTCAAAACCACCCACAACTGTTTTGTTACAGTTTTCTTCAGAAACTGACCTGGGGTAAATTTTCTCTCAACCTTTATCAGCCTAATGCAGCTGATGACTCTTAAGCCTAGTCAAAAGCTACTAAGATCCATGCAGTATTCTCATTTATATGCTTCTATAAGGCATAATTGGCAAGATATTTTGATGTGAAAAGCACATAACTTCCTTATATGCTGCAGCCTGAGTCCTGCTGTGCCAGAAGGGACTGTTTGCATTACAGCAAGTTAACATTCATGTTCACGGCTAGTTAAGCACCAGGACAGTCATTAACAGATTCTCTCTGCTTTCTGGACAGAACCCTTCTAGCTTATTCCCTAGGGTCATCAGCACGTCTAATTGGGAGGGACAGGGGGCAGGGAAAACCATCAATAGGTCTTCAGAACCACTGCTAAAGTTAACAGTGTTATTAAGAAGGTACATACCCAAGGAATGCTTGGAAGGAATACTTAAATCCAAATAAAACAATAGGGAGAGTTTGGGTAAATTATGATGATGATGATAATAATAATAATGCTTTTACTTAAAACCGTACTTAGAGACAACTGTGAAAAATTTTTCTGGTTATCCACCTAGAGTATTCAACTGAATGCACTTATACTCCCATGTACCTGCACCTAAACCTAGCAAACAGTCTGCATTTTAGCAATGCAGTATTTTAACAATACGCTATCTTGCGGCTTGTCTAGTGTCAAGGAGGATCTGAAGGTAATAGTTAAAACAACTACAAATACCCTCCTGACACAGCAAGTCTGGGACATCTGACTGCTGTAGCTCTACTCAGTGTGCAAAACAGCACACTGAAGAACCCAAAAAGTAGAGGACATCACACTTAACTAAGCCTTATGGACCAACTTAGCTGCCAGTGGTAAAGGTAAATTTGTGGAAAAGATGTTTTTCCAGTGACCAGCATCATCTGCATGCCCGAGATTAGCATAACAGCAGAAAAAGAGCCTTGAGCTCACACCACTTGGTGAAACATGTTTCAAATGCAAGTGAAATCCAACTTTCCATTCCTTCACAATGATCTGCTGCAACAACCAGCTCCTGGATTTAACCATCTTCCCCAAGAGATACACAGTGTATGTTTTGTGTGAAGGAAATGGCAATTTCCAACTCTCTTTGTAACCCCAAAGAACAAAATATTTTGAGTGTAGACACAATATTTATTTTTAACTGTATTTGGAAAATATAAGTCAACAATCAATGCTGCCCACAAGTCAGTTAAAGGTCCTTAAAGAAAAGCTGGTATTTTCCCACCTTTCCTCAAATCAGAAGCCAATAGTTTCATGACCTAGTTTCCAATTAAGTACTCTGTAAGAACAAAGACTCTATTGTATCACTGCCCAGCAGGCTAACAACATTTATAGCCTATGTTTGTTTTTACCACCAGTCTTAAGGAACAATTCTGATAACTTCAAGAAAGTGTCACATGACTTTTAACAATCAGCAACAGGTCAAAAATAACTTGTGCTCTACGTGACTTGTTTTACTGAGTTTTGCAGATAAACAATGCATTCATGACATCTGGACAACAAAGCTGGAGTAGTCAACAGAGGAGATGGCATTATGTGAAGTGTCCTCTAAAAATTTAAAAACAAAACAAAACAAACAAAGTGTTCTCTTAAACCTCTCATTCTTTACAAGGAGAGAGCTAATGTATAATTCTAGGTAAAAATCCAGCTCTTACGAAGGTCTTTGTTTCACAGCATCCCTTATCCTCATGCAAAATGAGGAACTGTCAACTTTGTATTAGGATTGTCACTGTCAGGATATCACTGCAAAGCTGTCCTTCCTTCTCCCACAGCAGAGAGGACATTGTCTGTGATACAGCCTAAGTCAGGGGAAGAACCACCTCTCACCCCATTCTCTTTCTGTACAGCAGGAAAGAGCCGAGTACCAACACCGAGCTACCACACGCCTCTAGCTGACTTCTACAACTGCATGCTTACGAGGCAGGAAGACAAATTCTTACAAGCTCTCATCATCTACTGTCACAACTCTGGCCACAATACTGAAAGTAACACATTACTTAAAACCGTAATTCTGGGAAAAAGTACAATTACAACAAAAGAGCGAGAACAGACAGTTGCAGTACAGCTACTAGAAAATCCCAAGGTGGCACAGAAAGTTTGGAATACTTAAACCTGCATAAGTGGCACAATTTAAATCTTTAGAGGGAAATTCTCTCTCTCATTCTCTCTTGAATGTATCACTTTCCTAAGACGACTCCGTTTTTTGCAAATAAAACACCAGTTCTCCAAGAAATCCTGTCTTCTCTCACATCCCTCTACTGAACACATAACTTTCATCTCTGGCAGACTTGGAAACTGTCCACAGGGACAGGTCAATGGGTGGCTACTCCCTCTACTCATACCAATTTCAACCTCTTACTAGTATCTTCCAGTGTTTGCCTTCCTTTGCAAACATCAGACTGTTAAACTTGCAGTTCAGTGCATAGTGAAGCAAACAAAAACCATCCAACAAATAACAAACTCCTGGGCCTCTATTATTTTTTTTTTTCTTTTTTTCAAAATCATGTTGGCACTCATTCTGGAATATCTATTTTGTGGTGGGAAAAAAAAAAAAAAAAGAGCTAAGAGCTTTCAGATAATACAGTGTAGAGTGTCACAGAACTGCACATAAAGAAAACACGTTAAAGTGGTATTAGACTTTCACAGAACAATGGATGATGCTTTTGGTCAATATTAAACAGTTGTAGCAAGAAGTAACCACAAATAAAATCTGCACCAATGTAAAAGAGTGCATCAGCCTGATCAGAGTAACTTTCAGCAGAAAACATCTCAACAGGAACACTGCCGAAACCCAACTGAAAGTATAATGACAGCAGCTGTTCTTTTAAAATAAGCATGCAACATAAGTAGTGTTTTAGGGTTTTGTATCCCTGTGTTTTCAAATAAGATGGATAATGGTTCATATTTAAAGAAGTCATAAGAAAAGAGAAATCCTTGCATACACATATTTTCTATCATGTATTTGACAAAAAGAAGCCTGACAAATGTTACTTACATACTTGACACTTGTTCTCCAGTACTTAGAAAACTAAGCATAGACAATCTTGAACCACAGCATCCAGTAAATATGATGGTATGAGGGTGGTATGAAAGATTCCTGTCACGCAAATAAAGCCTGCGTAATGATGCTAAAACAAAACAAATAATCCCATCCCCACAGAAAACAGAAAAGACCTCACATAACCAGAGAAATGTGTTAGAAAGCACCTCAAGAGGTCACCAAGTCTATCCCATACTGGGAGACTGAGTTAAACATACTTAGAGGACTTAATCTACCCTTAAAAACCAACTAGTGAGAGACTTTTAGTAAGTCATCCTAGACAACCTAGAATGCTGATCAGCTACTCCTAGGGAGTTAGAAAAATCGTCCCTTATCTCTAATCTGGCAGCCTTCACTTAGAAAAATAGTTGATTACTTCTTAATGTGCTCAGTAGACATGGAAAACAGGCGGTAAGAGCCGTCAATATAAAAAACCATGTTCACACTGGAAAATGTGTGCCCTTCATCTTTTTCCCCAGCCTGAAAAAAAAAAAATAGTTACTCTAATATTACTTTCCTCACAGGCCCTGATGCCCAAACCTTTTATTCCTATTGCTGTCCTCTGGACTCTGTCCAACTGTAACATACAGCATTGCCAGGAACTGGGCAGAGCTTTCAGGCTAAGACTTCACAAATCCTAAGCAGAAATTAATAGTTGCCTATCACATCATTCTGTTATGCTAGGTGTATATAGATCTGTCTATCTAGAGAGATATCTCCTTCATGTGTGTATACAGGTATGTACATTTTAAACAAACCAACAGATTATTGGCTTATTCCTCTCATGGCCTATAACGATCCCCAAATCTTCAGCAGAACTGTTACTAGCCAGGTCCCATTTTTAGTGGTAGGTTTCATTTCTCCTCACATTTAATAATTCTTATTTGTCTTTTTTAATCAATTATGAACACTTTCCTAACATGTTAAAAACAATTATGAACTCCAATTTTGCCCTCCATAATGCTTTCAGATCTTATGAGTTTGGCATTATATTTCCTTTATTAAAGTGCCCATCCTCCAAAAAAAGATGATTGAAAATGAACCCAAAGTAGACCACTGTGATACTTGAACTGCTCTCCTACAGCAGCTACAGTATTTTTTCCAACTATTTCAGCATCCATCTACTTTTTCACCTAGACCATACTAAATTTGCTAATGAGAATATAAAGCAGAATAGCATAAATATTTTATTAAACTCAGAGTCTAATGCCTCTACTTCTTCCACTTCTTCCTTTCGTATTCGACTGTGTAGAGGACCACGAAGTGAGATTGTAAGAACAGCAGAAAAATAGGTGGAAATAATTCAGATTCTTGGTGAAGTAAGAACAGTCCTGGTCGAGTCAAACTTCTGTTACTCCCTCCTTCTCTAAAGTACTTTGTAAAACTTAAAGAAGAGAAAAAAAACCCTCCAGTAAAGACTACATGGTCTATTAAAGTTATGTGGCCACAGAATTCTCCTCTTCTCCTCAGACAGCTGAAATGGAAAGACAGGATGAATAATTCCTTAAGCTCAAAACTGTGAAGCTTTGTACATACATGAAAGTGTACTGCTTTACCACAGCTACCATCTTACCTGGCAACTTTATCCTTACCATCAAAGAGAATATGACTATTATTTCACACCTAACTCAAGAACAGAGAATTGACATTTTAAAAATGTCTTTAAGTTGGAAGGTAAAATAAAAGACAGCATTACCAGTTCCTAAGGAACTCTCTACAGAAGAATTTCTAGGTGCTGTAGCTCCCAATACAAGTGGTGATTCAGAGAAAGTTCTCTATTTTATGTACAGATTTTTTTTATTAAGGGAGAAAGTGTCTTGGTGAAAAGATACATCTAGTTCTCTAATTTCCAGTTCTTCCCTATGCTGACAATGGCCTAAGCTGGGAGAACACAGCACCATCTGGAAAGACTTCTGGAGATGGAAAAGAAATAAAGAAATACTCCCTCAAAACAATACAAAGTTCCAAACTCTGTCTTTTCTATGAAACTGGACCAGGATAAGCACAAATAATTTCTTCTCAGCACTTACTGATTTTGTGCTTATAATCTAGAGGGATTTTATTCCCCACTTTTGTGCCATAAAACTCAAGTAAATACACTTGTTAATTCCTTGAGGGACACAAGGGATTTTTCTCTTGTACTTCCTTTGAGCTCCCACACCACTGAGTGGGAAAGGGGGGATATATAAATGAGGAATAAAAACAAACCTGCAACTTATTTTAGTTAAGGAACTTATGGAATAATTAGAGAAGATATGTGTGGATAGTATTTAATCTCCTAAACCAGAAGTTAAGACAGACAGAATCCTACTACATAACTTCTTTTTAGCTCCCTTCATCTTGGTAATTGGGAAAATGAGATCTTCAGTATCAATCGCTGAAAAGTAACACAGTACAGCATGAAGAGAAATTGAACAAGACATTTTCTCATTCATACATAAAGCCTTTATCAACTGCACAACTTCAGGTGTCTAATACTAATGTAAAAGTAACATGATGATGATTATAAACGACAGTTGCACATTTTTAGAAACTGATGCATAACCATTAAAAGACAGAAAAAGAGCCCCATGCTAAAATATCTTGCAAAAAAGAAGACGAAAGTACAGGTAGGAAAGACCTGGGGAAAGATTGATTTTACCTCTTAATACAAAAATAAGAACAGCTGTTATTAGAAGAACAGCTTTTTAAGAGGGATGTTTTAGACTGATGCAAGCACCCCACAAAAGGAGAAGACCTTCTTAGCTCCTGTGTTTGCAGGTGGATGTTACCCCCCCATCCCATCATCCATAGGGACCTGCAGTCAAGGCAAATGAGACTGCTGAAGACTTCTTCATCCATACTCCTAGAGTCTTTGCACTTTCAAATTGACAAGCACACAAAACAAGAACAGTTTGTGAAGTGACTTGTAAGTTATGAATTCACTCTTTAACATACTACTTTAGTAACTGCATTGCAGATGTGACCACCCCACACACCCCAGCACAAATCCATACCACAAGTTTCTCAACAGAACAGAAGCAGCCAAAGATAGAAAAAGTGTGACAATAAACTTATGTTGGGAGTTTCATTTTGCAGTTGTAAAGGCATGCCTCTTTTCATGTCAGACAGGCTCCACCCACACCTTAAGTCCAGATGAATTTAAAATTTTGCTTACTACATTTGAGAAGTCTATTTTCAATCAGTGACCAAACCCTCCACTTATAAACAAGACTTTCCCCAGAAGAATACCATTAATTTCCATAGAGTCTTTCCCAAGGGAGGGGGGCAGGCGAGAGAACCCAAGGGAACACACTTTCTCTCTCTCTCTCTCTCTCTCTCTCATCCACATGTGGTGACTCCCTTCCAAAATCTGAATCAAGTGCAACAAAGGAAGGATTTCCCTCTCTCTTATGTCTACCCATCCTCAGATCTCTGGCAAGCAAAAATAAGAGCAATGGCCCCTTCTAGCCGCACTGGCAGGGTAACACCAGTAGTATGGGAAGAAACTAGCCCTATCGCCATTTCCAAAGTTTCTCTGCACAAGCAGGGCTCTTGCCATTTTGAAGAAATCTGGTGGAGCTGTATGGAGGACAACAAAGTTGTCTGAATATGCAGTTAAGCCAGACCGGACACATTTTGGAGGCCAATCAACTACCTTATTCAGAAAGCAAGTAGCCAGAAGGCATGGTCAACAGTTTGGGGCACAAACGTATTTTATTTACACACAGCAGGTAAGTTTAACCTGTCAAACAAGTTTAGTTCTTGTATTATCAGATGATGACAAATAACTCACTGCAGGCCAGCTTGGAGGTCTGAAAACTTTATGCAAATGAAATGTCTTAAAACTCTTACTTAGAGATATTACATATTCCCATTGCTTTTTTTCTTCTTACTCACCTATCACAGTTCCATGAGGAAGAATTCTTCTCTCTCATTCCTAGTCTCCCCTGTACTATACTTTTTTTTTTTCTTTCTTCCTTAATTTTTCTGCTCCTCCAGCTTTCTCTTATTGCCTGGAACAATATTTTCCTCCAACACCTGCAAAAGGTCTTTCCACTCATTATTTCACAATGGAAGTTGTGAAAGATAGACAGGATAATGGTGTTCTACTGCCAGAAGTAGGCTCTTCTGGAGTAACTGAGTAATTTGGCAAGATAACTACAAATTTTTAAGTACAGGGAACAAGTCTGTCTACACCCCCCTCCTCTTCTTCACACTGTCAGTAAAGTCACTACTTTTAAAAATACACTAGGGTTAAAGAAAAAGTTTCCATTAGAAATCACATCATTTAAAAGGAAGTATAAGAAGACCTGCCCCAAGATCAGAAGAAAGAACAAAGTCCTACTTTTTGAAAATGCAGAGACATAAATATCTTGAAAACTTGTACTGTACAATGAACAAATCTGATTAAAATTACATGAAGCATGATACTAAGAGAGGAAAGGGTGGCTACACCATGCTGAGAGGATATTTAATGATAGCTAAAAGGGAAGAGGTATGATGTGAAAATGGCTGAATAATGATTGACAAGGATGACTAAACTGAACACGTGAAACAGAGCATCTTGTTGGACGCAGAGAAGTCTTCTGAGCAAACTGGCCAAAATGCATACGAGGTCTTGCGAAAAAAAGGAATGGGAGAGACAAAGTAAACACTGCACTCGAAACGCAGCAGACAGAAGGAACAAAGGAGCAAGCCCCAGGAGAAGGCAGCATCTTCGAAGACAGCACAGATAATGATGCTGCTTGAAAGCATGCAGAAGACAAAGTCTCTCAGAGAATCTGAAAACTATTACTCTACTACACAAACAAGGCGATAATGGAGACCTGAGAAAGCACAGCATTTACAGACAACTGGTCTGTCATCTACAAAGTTTTTACCAAAGAAGTGAGGGTAAAAAAAAATAAGTCCTCACTAAGGCAAAACTTTGTAAAGTCTGATTTAGTTGAAATACTTACCAATAACCTACTTGTTCCTGCAGAAATAGAGGTAGCAATGACAAAGAAAAAAGGGGAAAACCAATCAATGACAAAAAAGTCAGAATGCAAAATTATTAAAGATTACAACTGGGAAGAAAATATGTAAATAATAAGGTAAATTATGTGGGATGTTCCCAGGTGTTTAAATATTCATTCCAAACATAATAATGTTTCATTTTTTGACAGCAACCTGAAATTACATATAAAATGTAGTTGTAATTACGTTTATCATTCAGTACAACAGAGGAGTTATACCTAGTAAAAGTACAGTTTCAAGAAAGGACAAATATTTCAAAGCATACTTGTTTTCTCGTGCTTTTCATCTCATTTTTAAATCACACATGCAAGAGTTTTTATTACCTAGGCACAACAGCAGACTTTCCTGAATTATTATACTCTGTATTTTCCCTCTTTAGCTCTCAAAATAGCAGTCCTCCACAGAAGGTACCAATTCATTAATTTTGCAGGGAAACATCTAACCTATGGACTAATCTACTTTCATTCACTTGAAGCTAGTGAGACTAGAGTATGGTTGGTTGGGTTTGGTTTTATTTTTTTTGCCAGAGTAAAGGTATGATTTATGAATAAGGACCGAGCCTAGTAGAAAAGTCCAGGCTGAAAAATAGCATTTACCCTCAGCACAAAGGAGTAACTTTTTAAAAGTACCAGTATCCCTGTTTCTCATAAAGCGGCCTTTTGTTTTTAAATGGAAAATTCAACTTGGAGAAGTTTACTCTGCATTGACCACTCCATTCTTCCAATGTGGAAAATATTTACCTTAGTGTATGTACTAATGCAGAAACTAGGATGCAGAAGCCAGACTTCTAACAGAATAACTAAAGAGAATCTTACAAAATAGAGAGAAGACCAAGGGTTACAAAACATATAATTTCAGAAAGGTGTACACTGAAATTGGATAACTAAATCCTTCAGTATTAACAGAACATGTTTAAAATTATGTGCAAATTTTGATAAAATGTGAGAGCAGTTTTTAAAGTTTGAATGAGGCACATTTATGTGTTATACTAACTAGTTTCGTAAACCCTCCTATTTCTAAGACAGAACCTTTTAATAACATTTGGGGATGTATCACAGTGAAGAAAGCATGCAAAATGCATAATAAGAGGAATAGTAAAGAAGATGCATAATTGGTTCAGAAAAAGACAGAACTGAACCCATGAAGAAATAACCCCCACCAAATTTTCTTAACTATTGTCAGTAAAAAGCTGAAGAAAATCAACCTATTGACTTACATGCTTTAAACGTATCAGTCATGACAGATTTGTCTATATTTACAGCCTTTTACCTCTATTCAGAGAATACCTAGCACCCATACCATATTCTGCAAAATATTACAAAACATCCATAAATCACAAGCCAACCAAAATTTCACAACATGCCACATCATTCCTACCACAGCAACTAAGTCAGCAATGTAATTCTTGCTTTTTCACAGTTAAGATGCCACTGTTTGAACGCATTGTTAAGAAATATTTTGTGTACCACATTTTAAATGACCTTTGTAGAGAATGCCACTGAACATTTTCCATTTTTCACTGTTTACAACTGCATTGGTCTATCAAATTGTTGAGAAATTTGGTTAGTTACCTGTTTTAAACATCTACATTTAGAATCTTGTTTACATTATCCAGATCATGCTGTAAGATGTACATATGCATGCACACAGAGCATAGACTGTAAATAAGTTATAACAGGGATGTGCAGTTGGAACAAATTAGTTAAAATTATATTTTGACTTTTCAGCAGTTTAAAAAAACAACATGGTAACTCAAACGCTTTTACTTATCCAGTTATGGCTATTATGTAAAGTAGTATATACTTTCATTGTTTTAATCATCCATAATGCTACTAAGGTAAAAGAACCTGCAACTATTTAAGTAGTATGTTTTGTTCTTCACTGTTCAAAGAAAATCATGAGCTGTCATTTGATATATATATAAGCATTAGAAATGAAAAAAGCAGACACCGTCTTGCATCTGTTTGAATACCGAGATAACATGAAACTGCAATATGCTAATAAGTTATATTTTAATAAAAAAGGGGTGATAGTGTGTTTTTTTAGCACGACACTACAATACATTAATAAATTATATTTTAATAAGAAAGGGGTGTTGGGTTTTGTTTGTTTTTTAAACAACTGACTAAAAAGCGATCATGGTTAGTACTCCTATTTCAGGAATGCTAAGATCAGGATCATAGCATGCCAAGCGCTGCCATTATGTTTGTTCGCATGTATGTATCAGTCCCTCCTCCCAAGGACTTGCACTCTAAAACAGACAAGAAAAAGCAATGGCTACAACAGCAACAATGTCTCCATTATATACTTTAGAAAGGCAGTAAGAAATTTGCCCTAGTTTACACAGAAAATCAAACCACGCTCCTAAGTCTCTAGGTGTCACCTTATATAAAAATGCCTGTTTGCCCACAACATGGAGACAAGGGTCACAGAAAAAGGAAACCATGACTTAAATTTGTTCCGCCTTTCCATGTAGCACTGCCTTCTTAACCAACACTTTACCTAATGAGCTAGCATGGCTTTATGACAGATCCCTAAAACCAGTGACTGAGTAGTTAAAATATAAACAATAAAACGCTTAAACATAAAAAAATTAATAATCTGGTTTTGAAAGAAGAGAAAAGCTCTTCAGAACAGTTCTTGAGGGCTACACAAAGAATGCCAGAGTTTGAGCCTGCACTCTTCAGCTCATTCATCCCTTCACCTTCCTCCTGTCTCTTGGCTGCACTAGTCCCTTTGCTCCCACTGTCCCGTCCTGCCTGTGGTGACAGCTGGTGGGGACCAGCCCAAGCCAGCAAGATGCTGAGCTTTCCCCGTGGTGCACCAGAGCAGCCTGTTGCACCTTGTATTAGCCAGCCTGCCAGCAGCATATAAAACAATTTGGAGACTGGTAGGATCAAACCAGCAGCTAGAGGGCAAAGACTAGTAAGGTGCGTTTAAGTAAACCTTTCCATGATATAAACAAAAAAGCCCCAAATCCCACACTAAAAAACTGTGGCCTTCTACAACAAGAGACAAGCTAATGAAGGATGCACCCCAAACGTGTACTACATACATACTTCAGCAGCAAACAATTTATTTAAAGAAAAAAACAACTTGAAATGATGCACATTAAATAACCTAACACCTAGCCCTTCTCAAACAACTAGGATTTAATTCTCTTCATTTCCCACTTTCTTAAAGTGCAAGGCACTCACTAAAAATAAATTTATGAATCTCACATCACTTAGAGATCTAAAGTCCTGAGGTAAGACTACGCAGGACTACTACTATTTGAATGCCAAAATGATTAGAGCCTAGATTTATATCTATTTTCCCACTGTAGCCTTTCATTCTAGGTTGAAAAAAAATCACTTCCCAAAACCTTCTGTGAAAGAAACAATAGTTCTTGAAAGGCATTTTCAGTTAAACTATTCTCCAAGCAAGAAAGATTTTATACTGCTAAGTACTTGTGTACTGAATTGTCACATTGTGACTTTTCACAGACTAGGTTTTAAGAACTGCAAAGAATTATCATCATTTACAGGCATTTTTGTTTTAAATTACATCTCCTCCTTTATCTATGAGGGAGTGTTAGTCCCTCAAAAAGACTTCTATTTCAGTAGTACTTTCAACATCTTACAAAACAAAAATCCCCACAATGCTCTTGAAGGATAACTCACACTCAAACCTTGTTATCAGTTTTCTAGGTGGCTTGCTTATTCTGAATTTCAGAAAAGGTCAAAGTAGCTGTTTCTTACATGGGCATCAGCCTAAATTCACTCCTTTCATTGTAGCAGAAACCCTCAGCAGAAGCCCTCAGAAGACAAGTCCATCGCACGTGAGTGTAGTAACAGCAGCTGTGATATATTTCACAGTATGGCCACCAACAAATTACTGAGATTAAGCCAGGCATAAATCATCACCTCTGGTGAAAAAGACAGATTTGTTCCAGTTCTTCCACACTGAACTCTACCTGTATTAAAAGACTACTGAGAAGTAAGCCACAGGCATGTAAAGGACAGCCTCTGCTTCCAAGCTTTGTTGCTTCATCAAGCAACTTTTTTAAATTTCCCTTTAAGTACCATACTCAGGAACACCTTATAAAAGCTCCCAAAGGAAGCCTGACATCCCTGTCAGTCATCACAAAAGCACATTTTTCCTCTTTCCAGCAGAGGTCTTGCCACACTTGTCCTTTACAGCAGTTGTATCAAATCAGAAATCGTAAACTGGGAGATGTGCCTATAAAAGAAACCTACTTTTACTGTTTTTCCATGGAGAAGAAGCAATACTTGATACCATTCCTGGCTTTGTACAGTCAAAATTCAAACATCTAAACTTATCTCTTTGCTTTCCAGAGCTGTGTAGACATTGTACCACTCATTTTATTAATCCTATAACCTACAACAGCAGTTTCTGGCTTGGAAGACCTCTCCGCAGGGCAACAGGCAGGCTACAGAAGACTTAACAGCTGCCTGATCTTTCAGGGAGATCCTCCAGCTGTAGGTTGAAAAATGAGTGAACACTGAACTTGTTCTATAAACAGAAGACTTAAGCCTGACACCCTGTCTGTCTGGTACTTCCCACAGAATGCCGTGGGCCAGACTGAAATTCTGCTCTTGGTGTAATACAGACCTTCGCTAAAACTATCAAAACCATCCAGAAGCTGGCCTAAAAGGAAAAGTACAATGCCATTGGAAGGGTTATGTTATACACATGGGAATATAAATATTTCACACATGAGAGTATGTTATTGGGTAGAAGTCAGCCTAAACACAAACCTGCCTTTCTTCACTATTGTGTAGGTAGTACAATTTTTATTGACAGACATTCAAAACAAAATTGAAAATTAAGCTCTTAGTTAAGGAAGGGAGTTCACAGCACTTAACAGCTATGCAATGACTTCCAGAAAGAAAAATGAAAACCACTTTGACTCATTCATCACGTTTCTACCTACAACAAAATTCACACAAACTGCACTAGATCTTGAGACAGGCTAATCCTGTTACACTGTCACCTAGTTACTCTGGAACCATACAGTGACAGCTTCAAGAGGAAAAAAAGTTCATTTAGGCTCTAAAAAAAATAAATAAATCAATGTTTCAGATGCATTTACATCAATTCAACATGTTAATGTTATTCAAGCTACAACATAGGTGGAATTATAAATCCTGCAGTATGTTATTGTTGCTCTTAACCCAGCCTGGTGTCTCACAAAGTTGAGGGGTAGTACCATTCAGCAAAATAAAACAGCAAGCCTTCTGGAATAAATTCAAAGTACTAAAAGAACAATATAGTCTTCTAATCTATTAATACTCTGGCAAGAACATGCATACACAAATCTGAGTCTTTAAAACCTATTTAGACCAAAATTCTAATCTCAAATGTACCAAAAAAAGAAAATCTTTGTAGCTGTCCATATTAACAGACAACTGACTACTAGATGAGCAATTTATAACAGATACAGGGACAACTCCTACCGCCCCAGTTATGACAACTTTTATTATCAACTCCTATTCCCTCAGAGACAGAAAGAAATTGAAAATGATGCTAGGAAAAAAAAAAAAAAAAGACCAACCCACCACTATCAGCTTTTGTCTCGCACTGGCTAATCTGTTAAAGTAGGTTTTAGATTTATTTAAATGTAAATAAATACCCCAACCATGTGTCCCCCCCATCCAAGCAAATATGAATAGTGTTTCATTTACTATCCTATCTCCGTTATGTTTCTGTACTCAGGGAACAAACCGTTCTTATACCAAACCTACGAAATCAGAATGCCAGGGAAATAACTTCTAGAATGCGACTTCAGTAAAAACCTTTGACCTATAAATAAAATCACGTTATATATCATCTCTCCAATGAAGGAAGTTTAAGGGGAGAAAAAAATACATTGAAAAGTGCAATGCAACCCTGGAAATTACCCAATAGCTTGCCACAGTTCCCAGATATACGGCAGAGGTCCAACCCAAACAAAGCAAAGTTACCCGTAAGTTAGGGACAACCAATTTTGAAACACAGCTTTTCCAGGACATTAAGGAAACTCTAATGTTAATTTTGTTTAATGATGGAATTTCCATTTTTCATTTAGAAATTGAAACGCATGTACTCTAACACTTGAAAATCAAAACACGTTTATTTTGTTTCCCTCTTGAAATTCACTTTATTTCTTCCAGTAGGGAAGGAGTGTAAGATATGCATGTGGCCTCCTTTTATATTTGCTTTGTAGCAAACTGAATAAAGCTGCTGATGTTCTTACAGAAGCTAGGATAATGGTATGGTAGCATACTGAAAGGTCTTCAGTACAAAATGGAAATAAAATTTACTTAGGATTCCCACCCCTAAGGAAAATCCTGCAAGACATTTGTAAAAAGATAACAGTTAAGTAGGAAAAAAAGCACATACTATCTTAAATAAACTGCACTTAATGATAGGGAAAAAATATTGAAACCACATAGCTCTCTGCAGCAGCGTCATAAAAAGAAAGGAAAAAGGTCACTGAAGTATTTACAAACCCTGTTTTCACACATGAATCAAAGTATTACTGTGTTTTCCATCTTGGCTTTGAAAGCCATTAAGCGAAATTAATTATTTACATGTTTTGTTCTTTTTCCTCCACACAAAAGATGGATCTTATCTTGTTACCTCAGCATTACTAGATGCATAACTATCCCTTTCCAAAAGTAAATATTTGAGAATACTGCTTTCTAGATTTTAACCTCTTGTCAAGAAAGACTAGTGCTATTTCAAAAAGCTAATCTTTCAGTGAGCCTCCTACTGCTCAAGGCATCTTTAATACTAATTTAAAACATATCAGAAGTTTCTCCAGGTTTTTAATCACTTAAGGTCAAATATTTTAATAATTTCATTTTAAAAAGTGGTGTCACATAGTGTCAAAGAAAACTGAACAGGCAGCGTGACAACAGAAAGGATCTGTATAACCTCCATTTTCTTTTTCTACTTCCACTTACTGGAAGGAACCAAGCAGGGAAGTTCAGTTGAAACTACAAGACTAACAAAAGTTTTAGCAGAAAATGAGAACTAGCTCCAGAAAGTCCTTAAACAACATGAAAGAACAAATAACAGAGATGAAACTAAGAACAAGGAAGCTAGCTTACCACGTTTGGGAAAGCTGTGACAAGAAATCTATTTCTTGGATAAAAGTGAACAAATAGATGAAGATTGAGCTTCTGAATCCCAAGTCAGATTGGGGGGGGGGGCGGGCGGGGAGAAGACACGACAACAAACACACCAAAAAAACCCAACAACAACCCAAAAAAAAAAAAAAAAAAAAAAAAAGCCCCAGATAACCAAACCAAAGAAACCCAACAGGAACACATAGGAATGGTAGGTATATGAGTCAGATTTAGAAAGAGTTACAAAAAGCCTTCCAGGGGAAATCCATCTGGTCTACTCTCAAGGCTGTCAAGCTGCTTTCTGTACCGCTGGGAACCCGGACAAGTGAAAGTCTCTCACAAACTCTTGATCTTTGAAATACAATTCAGCAGCCCAGCCAGAAAGCTTCGGCCCACCACGAAAGGCACTATTCTTGCAAGGTACCCTGCTTCACCTGCCGGCTCGGGACGGCGGCGCGCGGCGGGCGGGGCAGCGGGGGCAGCGGGGGCAGCGGGGGCAGCGGCCGCGGAGGAGGCCTCCCCTGAGCTGTCCAGGGCGCGGGTGCTGAACAGCTCCCGCCTGGCGCGGCTGGCCCGGCGCTTCGGGTTTTCCTCCGTTGGGCTTCTACAGAGTGTGCACTCAACACTGAACAACTCGTCCTCGATTATTCGTCTTTTGTTAATCCTGTTATTAAGTGCAGTTAGCTAAATACCACAACGACACAAGTAGATCTATTAATAAATGAAGTCTGTCTTCTGCAGCCAGGCCAGAATCGAGACCTTTTAATGTTTTTTTAATGGTCTGAAAGCAAGATTCATGGCTTAAAGACACAAAGATACTAATTTCAGTTTGTGCAAAGGATGATGAGGAATATGCAAATATAAAAAAAAAACCCCAAATCCAAACACCGCAACCAAAAAACCACACAAACCTGAAATGCTCCTCTATTTATACAGCACTAGTGCCAATTTGCATACACAGTCACAAATGTACTTTTGTCTGTGTTATAGAAAGGTTGTTCACAGCCCAATAAGGTGCTTTGAGTTTTAAAAGAATAATTGCAGCTGGCTTGCCTGTTTATAAAGGAAGAAGTTGCTTCAAGTTTACTAGCTAACACAAATGGTAGTAACAGAGAACTCTCTACATAAGTCTGCTTTTAATTAATTGTTTTATCAATCTATCCTTGAATCTGGCTAGGCAGACAGTCACTGACAGGAACAGCAACTTACACTTAAGACAGTTACTTTATTGTTAAATGTTGTCTGCTTCATTACCACTCTAGCCCTTTTTTGTCAGGCACATCTAGTGAATCAGAGCCTTCTACAAGCCTAATTTGAAGTAAGCAAATATAAAAACTGAGATATAATAAACTGTAATAGTGCAATAAATGCCCTTTCAGTTACATTTCCATGTTGAAATCATATCTAATAGCTAGAAAGATTCAAGTACAATTAAAAAGGAAACAAGAGCCCTTCACATTTGTAATGAAGAAAGAACTACTGTTAAGAAAAATGCATCAATCACAAATTTCTGCATTCAAATTTGGAAATCAATTGTGAAATTAAGTAATTTGCTTATAAGGAACATTTCCAATGGCAAAATTAGTTGTCAAAATAAAATACCCAAGGAAATAGATGATTTTCCATTAAGAAATTAATAAAGAATAGATAAACATCATCTGCTTGGAACAGGCTAAACCCAGCTGACCCCACATTCCATGCCAGGAAGGAACTGTTAACCTCAAGGTCCCTTCAAGTGCTATGATCATGAGCAAAGAGATTTTCACCCACACATCACTCATTAGAAATAAACGTGTTCTTCTTGTAACCACTTTTGTGTAAAGCTTTGTGAAGAAAAGACATTGTATGCCTACTAGCCTAAAAATAATCATAAACATTCATTTATAATGTCGAGAGCAAGGCCTGTTGTTTTCCAACAGTGTGAGAAAGGAGAATGCAGTGCTGAAGTATTGGATACAGCAGTAACTGACAAAGTATCTCTCCTCTATACCTACCCCTCTACAGACAAGTACTTAAGGTGATATTCTTAATCCTCAATTACAGGGTTCAATTGTCATACCATTCACTGACTTTCACAGTTAAGAAAGCACCATTAAAATTAGCTTGCAGTTTAGGAGTTTCTCCAGAGGGCTATAAATCTAACAATTTAAAGATGTGAATACTGAGATTACAGAAAGAGCTCTGCTCCTTCAGTAGAGGAAGGAGTCCTTGTCAGATATATATGAAAATTCCTGACAGATCCAACTATGGTCTTCAAGGCAGATGTGTAAGTATAACAAGAGTTCTGCCCTTGCAAGACTCACCGACTTCAGCAAAGCTGTCCTCATAGTGTTTTAGCTGTACCAGTAGCTTAAAAACATTGTAACTAGTACATTTGTCATCACTGCCTGAAGGAGCACAAAGCTAAACATGTCAGAGAAACTACAGTAGAGAAAATGCAGGAAAAACAAGGTACTGACTTGAAGCTTTTCTTAGACTCCTACTACTATATGAAATTCCACGTCTGAAATTGAATTACAAGCACCCAATTTTTGTAAATTTACAAATTTTTTAAGGCATAAACAGAAACCTGAAAGGATTAGAGTTTAATATGTTGACATTTAACTTCCAGGTTTTAATGCCTTGTGCTATATGCACAGCATATTTACATGGTTAGATCTTTGAGGAAGCAAGCTTAACCAGTTTTAACTTCTGCATGCTTCAAAATACTAACAAAAAGAAAAATGTACATCACAATTTCCAAATTTCTTCCTTTATTACAGTAGGGTTTGACAGCTTTCTGTTAATGTTCAACCACTGTGCTGGGAGGAGGCAGTTTTACATCTAGGAAGTAACAGTGATGCAGTCTTCAGGTCAATGAACCAACAACATACAGGTGGCAGGCCACGGGACAGAAACCTTGTGCACCCTGTGAGGGTTGCACTGAAAAGAACTCTGCTTTGGCTAAAAACAGGTCGCTTTTTAGAAAAGCAAGCCCAGCCTGCTACAAATAGTACTCACAAACGGATTAACCAGTATACAGAAGGTCAGAAATTTCACATTAGCCCCCTCTTTTCCAAAAGAAAGCTTTTGGGGAAGCTGGCTAGTATTTAGACAGGTTATAATACATGCATTAGAATTATCAAGAGAATGAATCCATTTAAAAAGTCACCTTGCACTATTACTAGATAAAACTAGGATAAATAACTTAAAATCCCAAGTAAATATAATACCCAAAATGAAGTGTTTCTAGGAAAAAAAAGAAGAGTCCTAAACTAAGACACATTTATTTATTTTTTTAAAGGAACATTTTTAAGAAACAGCTATATCAGTATTTCTGCATATTTATTTTTGTTTCTAATAGCACTTCAGTTACTAATACAGGTGTTGTGAGTAAGGTGATTCATCCACACAGAAAACAGCAAGAGGGCAGAGAAAAGGAAGAAAAAACGAGAGGCTCTCAATAAACTAGGCATGCACAGCTTTAGTGTGTCACAGGATCACACTTCAAGAGGTGGGAAAACAATTGTATCTGCACACATATCTGAGCATCCAGATTCTCTCTAAGTAAGAGTAATACACTGAACACCACCATTCCATAAGGACTCCTTGTCCTCCTCTCCCTTGCTTACAAATACAGCATCCTCTTCAGAGGATTTCCCTTGAGGTTAAAGTTTCCTGGGTTGCTTATGTTTTTCACTCTTTTTAATTTTGCATCTTTGTGGATAGTGTCAGGCCAGCCACGTGTTGAATACAAAATACAAATATTTTTTTTCAAACATTCCAAAGAATGCTTGCATGCTACAGCTAACAAAGTTTTACAATTAGAATTAGGCTGCCATGGGACACAGCTGTTGAATGGCCCAGAACCAGTCCAAATTGATGATGGGAAAGACAAAAAAGTCCCTAGAGATGCATATTATAATTGGTATTTTGCAGCACTTTTTAAAATGCAGAACATTTTACAAATATTATAGCTAAATAGAAGTAAAGATGTTTAACTGCTTGCAAGCATTTAAGAGCCTTCCTCAAGGAATTATGCAAATTATGCATCCCCTCAGCATACTTAACCTGCAAGCTATTTGTTGAGCAAAACAAGGGGAAAAATCAGAGTAGTCCCCAAACTGATATCATCTCATCTAGACCAGAATATCTTCAGGTCTCCCATACTCAGCTCATTATATCAGAGCTGTAGCTGGAGTAAGTTTCATTATTAAAAGGCTGTATAGCTACACTAACCCAGCACCCTGTTTCTCAGCATAATTAGCAATCCAGACACACCACCAAACCAACAACTTGGCTGCATAGCTTCTCAGATTTGAAAAGCCAACACCATTGAATACCATGCTACACCCTCATTCAATACCACACTACACCTACACACTACCCTGCCATTTTCATTAGTTAACTAATGAACAACGGTAGAATGGCAGAGATGGAAGGAACAACCTGTGGACAGCAAAATACGAGAACCACTCCTCCAGTATACTTCAACAGGGATCCACTTCATTTTTGGATGCTTTTGGCTGCTTCTAGCTTTGCTGCCGAGTACATGTTTTTCATCAATAAAATACCAAGATAAAATACAAAATCTGTATGCCAGTATTTTCATCGGCAA
Organism: Falco peregrinus; assembly: GCF_023634155.1. NCBI lineage: Eukaryota > Metazoa > Chordata > Aves > Falconiformes > Falconidae > Falco > Falco peregrinus. Next base: position 14,794,888 of record NC_073725.1, read on the forward strand.
ATTAAAATTCAGCTAAAATGGAGGTCAGTATCATTAACCCACTACTAAAAAATCAGGCAACAGCCACACATAAGCAAGTATTTTGCAGAGAAAGACTGCCATGTGTTACAACAAATATAAGGCAATTCATATTCGGCATTGATAAAAGACTGCTAAGAATATTATTTTTTTCCATGAGTTAGAAGAAGTTAAAGACATTAATTCCTACTGACTTTTCTAGTATTACTAAAAGCAAGAGCTGCAGCAGAGGTCCTGGAATTTTTTTTGTTCTGTCACTTAATAATAAATAAAAAAACCAAGGTCAAATATTTTAAAGGTTTTTTTAAACAAATATTTAGCCTGTAGTCAAAACTACCTTGATCAGAGATTACAGCTAGCCAATCCCTAAAAGAGAATCAATACTGGCCAGAATCTAAAAACTGGAATGCTTTTGACAACCACTCCATGACCTCAGGTTCCACGACAGCATAAACTTGCCTTATCTGTGTGGACAGGAACAATCTCAGCACTGCTCTTGGCTCAAATGGTCTTCGTAAAGCTTAATTAATAAGTGAGAAGCCTACTTCTCACAAATGAATGGATCTCCTTAACATATTAAACTGTTTAAGGTGATGGAATTACATCGTCTGAACTTAAAACTCTTTTGAACATTTCTTCTGAATAAAGCTTTAAAGCCAAGTATGCAATCATTAAATACATTTAAAAGGTTAGTTGCCTGCACACCTGTAGAGGGAATTCACATATGCCCACCCAGCCCGCTAGAAGGAACTCTTGCCCTCCAGCTCCAAATGTGTCCATTTCCTTTTGACCATCAGCTGAACACAACTGTGTGCTTTACAACTGGAGAGGCACAGTGGAGACACAAGGGAGAATAACCTGGGTTGAACACATCATCCCCCTCGCTTTGTACAACATAAAACACATTATTTGCATTTCTTTGAGACTAGCTCTGCTGCAAACACATTTCCAAGGAACACTTCCTCCACTCCCTAGTTGCACACTATCACTGGATCTTGGTCTTATCAAGTGTGTGAAAACCAAGGTTTATTTTAGCACACGTTTTATTATGCTAGCAATGGAATCTGTATTTCCTCCAAATTGGAAGCTGTTTCAGTATTGTATTTTAATTCAAAAGCATTTTAAACACTTTGGGTTTTCACATCCATGGTTATGAAGAAGCCCAGTATCATCTGTCTTTGAAAATGTTATCGCTTACAAAACACACGAATTCACAGATACGAAACATTCCGATATAAACTAATCCAAGGCTGAGCTGTAGAACACACAGTGAAAGCTAACTGAAGAGTAATAGAACTCAGTCCTTAAGAAGCAAGGCAAAGCCAGTACACTTGTCATCTGGTTTCTAAATGTTAATCATCTAGTATCCCAGTGTTAGGACAGCTGAATTAGATATTCAAAGGGTGTTTCTTTGATAGCATGCTGCCCTTTCACACATGTGAATTTCATGCTGTTTTCGTTCCCATGCTATTCTGGCAGATCCTTTCTCTTCAGCCACCGACAGTCTTATGGCTCTATTGCACAGGTGGAGCAGGTATTTTATTTCTTTACACAGCAGTTTAAAAATATAGAATTAGTTTTACAATTGTGTTTTATTATTTTGGAATTGTAATTTGTTAATAGATTGATACAGCTATAACAAAGTGGGGTCTTTTTTATTTTGTTTTGAACTCAATGTACTTGTCATATATTTACTAGTACTCCCAAAAGAGAAATCCAACAAGTATGTATCCACACAGATCTGACTATCTCTAATAGATATAGCCACATGGATAAGGGGATGAAAAACCAAACCCAAACACTCAAAGCAACCCTACTTGATCATTAAGGTTGCAAAATCACAACACCAGAAAATTAAAAACCTCCAGAAGAGAGTTGCATAGGTAACCCTGTATTTGGGCACTTCACACCTGAACTCAGTAATACTACCTTTCAGGATACTTCATCAAAATTACCTCTGAAGATGAATCACACTTACCCAGTTTAAAAGACTACAGGAGCCCTGAGCCACTTGCTGTACAAGCATAGCATCCCTTCCAATACTCAGAATGCAGGTGTGTGATTTTAAACTAATACTTCCCAACGGACAGAAAAACACCCAAGAAAATGGACAGCAAGTCCTGAAGTCTGGCACCTTAGGCTATTCTAGTCATCCGTACTGCTGCAGAAAAGACAATGAGAAGAAAGAGGACTGCCTCATGGTGAAAGCAGTTAAATGACATACAGAACTGCACTTTACTACTGTCACTGTTCTTTATATTCTGGAGATTGTCCACCATTATCTCTCCGAAACTTGCTTGGCTGATGATGCTCTGCTCTCTTTGGTAGGGCCACAGCATTTTCTCAAGACAGGCTAGATTCTTCCCCATACTGGAACTTCAATCCATATTCATGCTCAAGAATCAAGGACGGGTGATGGTCTTCAGTCCACAAGAAGTAAAACTCCTGATAGCTGCAGGAAGTCAGGATTCAAAAGCAACATGACTTTCAGGGAACTATCTAGGATTGTTGGCAAGAAGACAGTTTATTTTGTAAGTTTTCTGAAAGACTATCACCAGATTGGTCCAGATTTCATTATGAAAGAATTTTTTTAAGATTCTCAACATACTGTCGTGTGTTCAGGCAATATGCAGAAAGCACTTCCAGGCAGACCTTTCACTGCACATGGAGAACTTCACCAGTTTTAAATTTCTTTCATGAAGGCCACGTCTGCTGGTGTACACTATGACAGTTTTCATTTTAGCAGTACAGAAGAACTGCACTTAGGTTACGCTCAGCACAATTCAGCAAGAACCCATCTTTCAATTTTCTATCAAATTCAATACTCAAAGACAGATACATCTGTATTTTAATAAGACATGGGTCTCTCCCCTTTTTGCATTGAGTCCTCATGATTTAAAAAATGTGATATGTGCCTTAACCATATTTCAACTCAAGCAAATGTATAGACACCTATGCTTTATGAAAAAAAAAAAAAATCCTGGAGAATCATAACTAAAGCTCAATTTTTTCCCACAGAATAGCCTTTAGGCATGTTCAGGCAACGTGCTAGTACTGACATAACAAATAATATAATTTACTAGTATTGATACTACTCCAGACGCTCAACTAACCTCTCCTATCTAAACACTCCACCTTCAATTTTTAAAACCATAATGAAATTGCAGCATAAATCAATCTGACATGGGGACCAATTATGGGAGCCTGACTAGGAAGTGTTTTGGAACACCACTAGTTTTAAAAGCCATTTACAGTTCAAATATTGCTAAATAATTGCTTTATATAAATGACACTTCATATGGAAAGCCAAATAAATTGCAACAGTTTATTTATTACTTGCCAATATTCTTAGGTTAATTTATTGTAAGTTACTAGAAGACATGCAAAGTGCACGCCAGATGAGAACTCTGTATTTATAGCACACCGAGTCAGTCAGCAAACAGAATCTACTAAAAATATCCACAATGGTATGCAGCACACCCACCCTTTGGGGACTATTCACAGTCTCTGGTGGTCTGATTTTTAGACAGAGCAGACAAGGAAGAAAACAACACCCAGGTAGCTCAGTTCCTAAAGATGACTAAGAGTAATGGAGTCAAATCCCACACAACAATTCATATTCTGTTTGGCAGGCAGGCATCATGAGCCCTACAAGATTTTCCTGCATGCTTCCTGATGTCTCTGGGTCAACAGTATGCAATTTCCATGCAGAAAACAGAAGCGTGTCCTGAGTGAAAGTGAGAACCAGCCTCATTTTTTTCTGTGGCTTACCCTCACGTTTTTGCAAGTGTCAGGAACTTGCAGCCTACCAAACAACAGACAAAGAGCTCTGGATGCACACTGAGACATCCTTATGAAGGTCACGATGATCATTTACCAAGGAAAGGTGGCAGTGGGAACATAGGCACTTGCTTAGGAAATATCTAACCAGAGAGTAGACAGCAAAACCACTTTCCTGGATGCTTAAGAAGTGCTGTTCTGGTTTTACTTAGGTAACTGTGTTTTTTATACAAATTGTTTTCTTTTGATTGGTAAGATGCAGGTCTTTAAAGATATTCCAAAATAGAAACACAGAGCACTTGGAGGTTTCTTACTGTTTCTTTTCATGCATTAAACATCTGCAAGAACAGCATGTTCCATTACCTTCGTAAATGAATGCAATCTGTAGAAATGACCATACAACTCTCCTGAAAATAATTAAACCATTAATGAGCAGCAGACAGCAGAAAAAAGCTTGAAAAAAATATAGATTTGGTTCATGCATCTGCAAATAGAAGGGAAAACCTACTAAAAAATCTTCATAACATTATTCAAAACTTAAGTTTCATGTAAGGCTATGACAGCAAATGAAGAACATTTACACAATGAAGTTTTCCACGAGCAGCTGGCAAGAACACGAGAGAACTTACCCAAACAGATGGGTAGACAAAGTCTTTTAAAAATAGGTTTGAATTTCTAGCAGCTACAAAAGGCTTTCTTTGTAAGACAAAGAAATTACTTGGGAGGTTGTTGAAGACTAGTCTGCAATTATGTGAGAGAACATGAGGAGAGGCACACTGTCAGGATATCAGGGTTGGACAGGTATTCAGAAGACATTAAAGGGGAAGGCCTTTGTTTGAACTGGCACTGCAAATGCTCAATCAGGTATTTTCGCTGTCTTGATAGCCAAAAGAAATATTTATATATGCCATTACAATTAGGCTGCTTCCTTTTCTTCAGTCTGTTAACTGTTTACATTTCTCCCCTAAATGCAGTGCTGCCATTTTTATTATTTCACTTCTCCTAACCCCTTTTGTTTACCAGCCAAGAGAAGAAAAAGAAGGCCTCCAAAGATCCTCTACCACTCACTTTAGTCTTTACTCCAGTGCTTCAATCCTCTCATTATCACAAAGACCTGTCTCCAACTGAAGGCAACAAAACAGCTCCCGGGGCTTCACTAGTACTACCAGAAGATCCAAACAGTTATTTTAGCTCATTTGTCCAAACACTTAACATTTGAGACTAAAAGCACTCTCCTGGCTGAGCCAGAGCAGGTGGGTGGTGGTGCTGGACTTTTTGATACTTTTCCCTGTCCCCTCCTTAGGGGAGCTTACATCTCTGCTGCCAGCCAGGACCAGTATGCTGCTCGCTGTATGTATGGGGGAACAACAGAAGAGCCCGCTAAACACAGCAAGACTGAGACCCTGGAAAGAGATCAGGTTCCTCAAACCCATCTGTCAGAACAGCTCTTCTGAAACTCCTTATCGATAGATTTATCCTTGGACTGCATTCCTAGCACGCTGGATCTTTGAATCTGTATTTTGGTTAATGCAATGGTAATACATTTCTAAAACCTCCTGCACCTTCAGAGATTTCAGAAGTGACTCTTCTCTCTCACTTTGGAGTCAACTCATTGGTGTCACCGAAGAGAAAATGAGGTATACATCTATCTCCTCCCCATATCTGTGGCTGTTGTGAAGTTACATTTACATGTACAGACACATTTATATTTCTCTCAGCTTTCAGATCAGTCTCCATTTTAACCTTCTACAATCAGCAGACCTCAGCCAGCCTCTCACTGTTACTGCTTTCATTTTTCCAAAGTGGACAAACATGGATATGATTGTGTTTCACTGGTGCAGCCAAGTAAAAAGAAATAAATCAAAACACCAAAGCAGAGACAGTCTCTTAGCTTTCGTTGTTCTGCACCTTGTAAGACCTATGAACTGCAACAGCAAAACTATCTGAAAATGCACATAGGAATTTTTGTATTCATAAGAGCAAATAACAGAAAAATGTTATTGTAACTTTAAAACAAGGCACAATTTGTATGGAAAAGTTATAGCTTTTATTGGACTAAATCTTTATACTCTTTCCTCATTCTGAATGGTTAGGAAGTAATTTAGAGAAACATATATTGTATCAAAGGTTCACCGGCCTTCCTCAAGCACCAAAAAAAAATTCCAACTGTCAGGAAGAGAAAGTACGTCAAGCAGTATATCAAGGCATACAGGCTCAAATTGCAATAGCAAATTTCACTGCTTTTAACGTGATTCACACACAGAGGGCATCCCAACAGTCTCACTGCAAAGCACATTTCCCAACACTTCTCCCAAGTCAGGGCGCAAAGACCTCAGAGCTACAACTTTGGCTTAAGCAAAACAGGAGCAGCATTGAAGTCTGAAGTGTTCAAGAGTTTCACAATTTCTTAAAGCAATAGTACTTCTGTGGCACTGGGAGGGAAGGGCAAGAGAGTGACCAAAAGACAGTTGTATTCCCTCCAAAAAAGGTGTGAGAAGGATGAAGAGAACCTCGAGAACATACTCAAACGTACCATATAACTAAACAAATCAGATGGAAAACAAAACAAGATGTGGCTGTTTAGGCAGTCTGAGAGGTGTCTAAAAAGTTTCTTTTCCGAGACTTCACATCATTCTTGTACTGATATCTACTTCCCACAATCACCAAATCAGTTAGGTTATAACCTGAGGCTTTTGTGAACCTTCTTCTACAGAATGAAGAATTCATTCATTACTTCTACCAGCTATTATTACAAACAAATGCTACTATAACATACCTAGAAGGTTCTACCCATATTATGTTATGTATATTCAGTAGCTGGTGATAAATCCTGCACAGTAAAGTACTTTATAAAAAAGCCTGATCATTATTTGGTGCGAGAAGAATGTAATAAACTTCCTTCTCCTAATCGAGTTGAACAGACACAACTTAATCTCCAAATTATTACCCCAAGTCTTGACATAGGCCTGAAAGCTGTCAACAATTGTATCTGACAACACTATATATTTAAAATCTGTCTAGAAATGCATCATATGAAACTGTATATAACACAATCTGAGATTTTGTATAATATTTTTACAGTTTCTGCTCTATCAACTCTAATGGGATGGGGCCAGGCTCTTTTCAGTGGTGCCCAGCGACAGGACAAGGGGCAACGGGCACAAACTGCAACGTGGGAAGTTCCATCTGAATGCGAGGAAGAACTACTTTGAGAGTGACAGAGCCCTGGCACAGGCTGCCCAGAGAGGTTGTAGAGCCTCCTTCTCTGGAGACGTTCAAAACCCACCTGGACACGACTCTGTGCAACCTGCTGTAGGTGAACCTGCTTTAGCAGGGGGTTGGACTAGATGATCTCCAGAGGTCCCTTCCAACCCTGACCATTCTCTGAGTCTGTGAACGAAGAACTGATGTGGAAACTTATAAGACTCAATACGCAACATTTCTGCTATCTTTACTTGAATTTTTACATACTTTTCCCTATCAGACTTTTGAAGACAAAAACAAAAAATATTTAAAGGCTTTATTCTTGGCCTATAACAACATTCCCAGTAAGAGATTTAAATGTGAACACCAGAAGGATACTTATACTAGGTATTTTCACTGAAAATTCTCCCTGTTGCGATCACCCAGAAACAGGATTACAAACATGAAGTGGGTTCTGAGGAGGTGTCAACATTTTCAATGAGGGAAGTAGCACATCACTTAGTTACCCAAAGCAAGAAAATTCTACAAGACCTTCCATTTTTAGCTGAATCAAGGCTGCAAGCATCATTGACAGAAACAAACTAGATTGTAACTACAGCCCTAGCTTTGGTGCAGTGTTGACAGTCTACACAGGGATACTTACCACCTAAAAACACAGTGGAAAAAATAACTGCGGATCTCAGTGCCAACTCTTCTACACACTGTTTTTAACAGAAGGTAAGAACATTTACTTTGGGGTTGGGAGAGAGGGGAAGTCCCATTCACTGATGAACAGAGCAGGAAACAACGGGTCAAAATTCCCCAATAACAGTGTTTCCAGCTTCCTTTAAAGCGATACTTAACACTGTGTTGCAAGAAAGTGCTTGAACGTCATGCACAGGTTTGACCTCTGCATCTGGGAGTGCCATAGGATCTTACGGAATTTGGGTCTCGCTCTGCTTAGTACTCCAAGCCTACTCCAGACACACTTGCAGCACAAAGTTAAACACATGTATTTTTTTTCCTCTTCTGTGAGCCCAAGGGCCCAGTTATTCAGTGAATTGAACTCTCCCTGAGATGAGATGTAAGGTTCCATAGCATTAGCTACTCCATTATATGTTGATCAAAATAGTGCACTAGCCTGAGGTTAAGAAAGGAACGTCAGACCCTCACAGTCAGGAAAGGCTATTGTTACTACAGTTCCTATTAAAGGAACATAGAAAATACCTGATCATACTTTCCGATACATTAGCATACAATAACATAATACTTTTTATATTCTCATTCAAATGGCATATTAACAAGCATAGTATGGATTTAAGTATGTTACATTAGAGAGTTAATATTTATACACTACTTCAGCATGCAAAGCTGCTCAGTAAAAGTGACAATGGAGTATAATTCACTAATAGTAAATTAATTACAGTAATTTAACAAATGCAACACCCACATGTCACTGGTTGATGAAGCCAAAGCAGTATGCCTAAAAACATAAATAGCTGGAGATTCAGTTGAACTTATGGAAGTTATTCTTGATCTTTTTTAATTTTCAGGGAATTGCTATGCTAATCCTCCAAATCAATTTCAGTAGTTTTCAAGATAAAAAAGAAGCAATTTGGCTAATTTGCAAGTTACAAAACAAGGGACGGGACTTCAAGCATGCTTATGATACACAAGATAAATGCCAGATACCACACCTAGACAAGCTTGAGCTCGTTACCATCAGGACAAAAACAATGTTTCAAGTTATTTTTCACCACGCTGATACTGCTAATGTATGATCTCCAGTGGTGCTAACTTGTTCCAAGCACCTAGGTATTAACAAGAAATCAAGAAAAGACACAGTATACAACTAAGCAAGGATGCCAACATTCAATATAATACGGAGTAATTTATCACTGATATCACGGAATATTTAAATTAAGAAAAAGAATAATGTTTCAAGTGAGGCCTTCTTCACAGGTGTTGCAGTGTATGATTAAAAGTTACTCATCCCAATCAGAAATACCAAGATTTTTAGAAGAGAAGCAGCAAGAAGATTCAGGACCATCTTGTGACCACTTTAAGAACAGTGTATTTTAAAACTTGCTACTCAAACTCCTAACACGTGGCATTCCTTATTTATTAGTCAGTAGATTAAGACAGTGTATCTCTCCTGGCGCTCTTCTTGCATAGGAAAACCCAACAAGCTTTGCATCATTTCAGTCTCTATCCTCTTTAATATGCCAGTTTCAGAGACTTGCAAAAGACAAAAGATGGTGTAGCACAGCAATTAATAGATTATCACATGCCATAGAAAAGTATGATCAAATTCAGAGTTATTCTGAAGAGACCTTTCTGCATCTGAATGAACAGTTTCCTAGGTTACTGATCCTCATCGCTGCATTTACATTTAATCCATTCCCTCCTGGCAGCAAGACAGGTTGCAAGACCATGTTTAAGCATGGAGGAAAAAACCCAAGTTTTACCTTTGACCAACAACTGGCTACATGTTTTAATGACTCCCTTGTGCGTAGCACAAACTGCACAATACTCCATGATAGGGCATCCTTTCATCACTAGGAGAAAGGCATGCACCTTCTTCCCCCACAAGCTACCTGGTTGGTACAGCAAGCATCCTTGCAACAAAGCACTCCCATTGAGCAGCTTGCCACTATGAGAATAGTTAAGTTTTCTTATTTTCTTCCTTTATTACAGTAGGGTTTGACAGCTTTCTGTTAATGTTCAACCACTGTGCTGGGAGGAGGCAGTTTTACATCTAGGAAGTAACAGTGATGCAGTCTTCAGGTCAATGAACCAACAACATACAGGTGGCAGGCCACGGGACAGAAACCTTGTGCACCCTGTGAGGGTTGCACTGAAAAGAACTCTGCTTTGGCTAAAAACAGGTCGCTTTTTAGAAAAGCAAGCCCAGCCTGCTACAAATAGTACTCACAAACGGATTAACCAGTATACAGAAGGTCAGAAATTTTACATTAGCCCCCTCTTTTCCAAAAGAAAGCTTTTGGGGAAGCTGGCTAGTATTTAGACAGGTTATAATACACGCATTAGAATTATCAAGAGAATGAATCCATTTAAAAAGTCACCTTGCACCTTCATGTTTGACATACAAACAATGACCTAAAGGTTATTCCTTTAGAATAAGGAGTATCAAAAGTAGTCAGCAACTTTGAAAGGAGCTGGCAACTTACAGGCAGATTTTTAACTTTAAGGTAAAGAACACAGGTAGTAAAAAGCAAGTCCTATACTAGCCCTATTCATCTCTGTATCACAGGAGGGGCGGGGGTGGTGGTGGTGGGGAGACAACTTGCTCCACGTTTAATATAACCCTTAAAAGGCCTCAGCTTCTTGGTTAACTCAGAGTTTAGCTGAGCGTTTCTCCTGCCTCAAGAGCACATACGGCCATCCTCAAGACTACACCAGACTATGGGGAACCGGTGCGGCAAGCCCGTACTCCAGCGGCACCGACAGCTATCGGGCTCCCCTCGCCTCTTAGGGGGAAAATAAACAGAGAAACTTACTTTAACTTCTGTTTTTCTTAATCGACTTTCAGATCGGGGAACTCGAGAACTTAGAAAGAGGAACAAGCATCAGCCACATATTAATCAGTACCTAAAGAGGGGTTTGGTCCAATTTTAGAATAAACGGCGGAGACACATGATCCAATTAAATTCTAATTATGTAAGTAGTAGGCAAGAGTATTTACACAGGCACTGATTACTGCTATTAAAGCCGCCGGCCGGTGGGGCTGCGCTTCCTCCTCACCGTCCCCACCGCGGGGTTCGTTTCATTCTTAGCGCGCGGCCCCCCCCCCCCTCCCCCTTCCAGGGCTCTCGTTACAAACAATAGGAGACGCTGGCCTGGAATCCCCGTCTCCAAACCGTGCCCTCCTCCGGCGGACACCAGCCTGGAGGAGCCGCCGCGCTCCCCAAAGTGATGATTCATTACCCGTCCCACCTCGGGCCGGGAGCCGGAGGAGGCGCCCCCCGCCCCGCAGCGGCGGGAGATGCAGCGAGCCCCCCGCCAGCCCCCCGCCGCGCGGGCTGGCCCTTACCTCCGAACAGGTGCGGCGAGAGGTGAGCGGGCAGCGAGCCGATCACTAGCCGGGGCCCGCCGGAGGTGCCGCCGCCGCCCCCCGCGGGCCGCTCCCGGCCGCCCTCCTCGGGGGTGCTGTTGACCGAGTCCTGCGAGCCGTAGGGGCCGCTGCTGTGGGGTATGTTGAAGGCGGACTGCGCAGCCCGGGCCCCGGCGGCGGTGGCCCCCCCTAAGGACCTGCTCCGGGGCGCCGACCCCGCGGCACCCCCCGCCGCCGCTCCTCCTGCCGCCGTCGCCGCCGCGCCGCCGGGAGCGGCATGAGGCGCCGCCGCCAGGTGCGCGTACCGCCCGCCAGCGCCTGCCGAGCGCCCGCCGGTCCCGTTAGCGCCGCCGCTGCTGCTGCTGCTGGAGGAAGGTAAATCCCCGCCCGAGTACGCTCGGGTGCGGCCGTTGGCGGTGGTGGGGCTGCTCTGCTTCGCGCCCATGGTCCCGCCGCCGCCTGGCGCTGGCCGGTGCCCTTCGCTGCCGCCTTCCCCCGGCGCCCGGGGGTGGCGGGAGTCCGGCCCTGGCGGGGGCGATCTGAGGCGCGGGTTGCGCTGGGGTGGGGGGAGAGGGAGCGCCGGGGGAGGGGAACGGGTCGCTCGGTGGGTCGGTGTCGAGAAGGGAGAGCCGCCCGCCGGGATCCGGCTCAGCTGGCGGCCCCGGCGCGGCCGCTGCTCGCGGGTCTGGGGCGCCACCATGAGCTGCTCGGGACGGTGCTGGCTCCCGCCGCGCGGCCGCTCGGCCCCGCCGCCGCCGCCGCTGCTCCTGCCGCTGCTGCCGCCGCGCCCGTCGCCGCCGCCATCCTCCGCCGCCGCCGCTGAGCCCTGTGGGGGGCAACGGCGGCAGCAACGCCGCCGAGGCCGCTCGCTCGCCCGCGGGGCGCCGTGCTTGTGCCGCGGGAGGCGGGAGGGGGCGGTCACCCCGGCGCAGCCGCTCCTCTACCGTGTCGCCATACTGGGGGCGGCACCAGCGGGCGGGATGGGGAGCGGTTACAGCGGCAGCGGCCGCCGCCTCTCCTGCCGCCCCCCCCCCCCCTCCCTTCCCCGCCCGGCGGGGGACCGGCCCCCGGCGGCGCGGCGCGACGGGCCGGGCCCGCCGGCTCACCCCGCCCTCTGCTCCTCTCCTCACGCAAGGTGCGGGGCAGCGCCAGGTGGGCGGGCGCTGGACGAGGCCGCTGCCGGGGTAGCGGGTCTCGCGCCTCTCGGAGGGCCGAGTCCCCAGACGGGGCCGCTCGGGGCTGAGGCGGGAGCCTGCCGGGACGCGGGGGGGGCGGCTGCCTGCTCGCCCGAGGGAAGTCGGCGGGGCGAGCAGGCCGGCCGCCCCGACGAGGAAGGAGTTAAAAGCCGAGCTGCCGGCGGTGGCAGGCGAGCGGTGGCGTTTGCGTGCCGGGCTCGCCCGGCGGCCGTTGGGGGCAGCCGATGGCGGTGCCCGCGGGCCCCGGGCGGGAGGCGGCGGCGGCCCTCGGGGCTGCGCTCGGCGTCGTGTCCCGCCAGGTGAAGGAGAGGGGCGGCAGGCGGCTGGGCGGAGCGGGCAGGACCGGGGTGGCGGCGCTCGGCGGCGTGCCCCCTCTTGCCGCGCTGCGTCGCATCTCGGTTTGCCGTTGCAGCTTCGGCAAAGCGCCCGGATGGCCGGCCCCCGCCGCCCAGGCCCCGCCGGGCGAGCGCGGCTCCCCGCTGCTCGGTCGGGCCGCGCACCGCCGGGGGGCGGAGGGCCCGGGCCGGGGTTCGTCGGGGTGGCCGGCCTGCGGGCTGCCTACCCTTGTCGGGAGCTTTCCCGGGTAGGGGACTGCCGACCTGGGCGGTTTGCTGCGGGCCTCGGCTCTGCGGGTGTATGCGGGGGAGAAGCTAGACAAGGAGGGTGAAAATTCCGTGTATCTTTGGCCTACAGGCGGTACAGAAAAATCTTGCAGACCTCAGTCTCCCACTCAGAGGAAACACTCCCGTTATTGTTGGTGAGAGGCTTACACAAGGACTGACCGACAGCTGAAAATTTTGGCCCTGTGAATTACACCCATTTGGATAGCAGGCTGGGTTTGCTCATGACAACACTACCAGGGAGATAAAATTATTTTTTTCTTTAAATATATGTGATACTTAATGTCATGTACATGGAATTTATGTGAATGTGATTCCTACAATCGGTCATCCAAGGTACACTGCTTGTTTTTATGGATTATTGTCTGCTGCAAAATAAGATGGGTCACCATGAAGCAGTGCTATACACCATCTCAGGACTCTGTCATATCATCTAGGCAGGCATTCCAACTGCAATCGTGCCTGTGTCACAATGGCATAGCACCCAAGGTATTTTACAATTAACACAATAAAACGGATCAAAACCTTAAATAATATACAAAGTATTATGTAATATTTGTACTATACATATTACATGTACGTGCATGGTATCTTTGATACTTGTCCTTAGACACAAAGGAGGTGCAAAGGCCTCCCTTTTTCCCCTGCCTTTCTCCATCTCAATTACAACTGTATGTGGTCGCTTTCTGGCATCAGTGTAGCTCACAGTTCAGTTTGCAAGAAGAGGTACCATAGCTGGGGATGGCGGAGGAGATTACCAGCCCTAATTCTTCATTCAGACACTGCTTTTCTGGATAGCTGAGACACTGTGAATAATCTGAACCCCATTTAGAGAATGCTGCTGTAAACTGTTGCCGGTTTCAGTAAGAGGCGGTGATTCCACAGCTGTCTTGTGAACAGCTTGGTCTTTTGTGTGCTGGGTGACGGGCAGACAGCTGGGGTCAATAATCTGTCGTCCCAAGCTATGCTGTCCCCACTTGTGAATTATAAATTGCAGTCTCTGCTATCGATGGTAGATACCCCAAGGTAGGTCTACCCATGAGTGCTTTCTAGTTCAGTTTCCTACAGAAAGTGTGAATGTGCTGTCTGCTCTAGCACTGGTTACTTTTGAAATCCATGGCCAGCTTCTGTCCGATCTTTCAGAGACACTAACAGTATAGAAAGTAAGTGGTTACATAGAAGATAGAGATCCTATTAACGTTCCCACAGAAGGGAAAACTACCATAGAAATTCCCATCTTGCTAGATTCCAAGAATCCGCAGGGGCAAAGGATGTTGCAAACATGACTCATAGTTTCTGCTTTGCATAGAATGCCTGTGGCATGACCAGCCCTATCGGGACAGGTTTAGAGGACAGCATGCTCAGAGTTTTATGGAGTTCTTAAAATTTCCATTGCTGAGTAGTAGTAGTAGTGGAGCTGGTCAGCTGCTAGAATAAACAGCATTTTGAAAATAGTGCATTGCTACACAGTACCACCGTACTTTCTGTAATTTCTTGACAGTGGATCTAAGAGTTGAGCAGATATTAAATACAGTTTATATCTGACTGTGATTAACCTTTTATTCAATTTAGGACTAAATGACAAAGTCGGGGTGGGGTGGGGGGTGGGGTGATGGGACTACACTGTCAAGGCATCCAAACAGTTACTCAGTCTTACAATCAGAAAATCACCCCTAACAGCGTAGAGTATTTCACAGAAAGGAAGTCACAACAAAAGGACAGCCTGTATTCCTTTCTCAAAGAGCGTGGCTCTTCCCAGTGCAATGTAATTTTCTTTTTTTGAGGGTGGGCTTCAGTTTTTGTTTTGCATCTGGGGCACATATTTGCAGCTCTCTCACTATCCAGCGTGAGTCTAAACAGGACAAATACCTCAGAGAACACCTACATCTTCAGAAAAGCGATGTGTCATACTTTCTCCCCTCCATTCTTCCCGGTTTCTCTTAAAAATGGTTTAATAGAATTTTTTTCTACAATTTGCTTTATATAGCCAAGAGTACAGTTAGGGTTTTGTTTCTTCTAACAAATTACTGTCTACTAGCCATTAAGTCTTGTAGAGGCAAGTACCTGGTACTGTAACCTCCACCCATTTGTTCTTTAATACACTCCAGAAGTAGTTTGCATTAAAATTTCAATTTACTACCCAGCACAGAAAATAACCAGTGACAAGAGGAAACAGTGCAGAGAGAAAGTAGAACATCTTGCTGCTGACCACATTTCTACAGATCTCAAGGATTCAGTGGAAAGTAAATAGTTATATTAAAAGTGAGTTCTATAGGCCTATATGGGTGAATGCTGTTACTATTCCTGTAGAAACATATCTAGGGAATCTTATTTATACTTCAATAAACACAAAATAGGAACTAACCTTGTTCCTTGTCCGGGATAGTGGGGAAAAAACCCTAGTTTAGACAGGCAAATATACTCACTGTTATAAGCTGCAGACCTCCACTTCACTTCTGGTTACGCTACCTTGTCTGTCAGCAAGTGAAAATAATTAACCTGTTTCTTGACCAGTTTCCTTGAAAATACCAGGTGACAGGTGTGCCCTAAGCATACAGAATTATCTGTAAATTCATAATATTGCACATTTTGGAGAATATGTGCTGATAAATGGAACAGGGGTCTGAATTTTGCTCAACAGTGAGCTGTGCAAACAGGTCATCCTCCCTCTTCGATCCTGCCCCCTTCTGTGGTGGCTTTTACAGGGAAGCTGAAACAAGATTTCAGGTGAGGTTTCATTTCTGACAAAAGCATCTGACCCTGAACTGATAAAGCTAGCCAGAGGTTTACATTCTGTTCAGAACTGATCAGGCACTTCTTTCTAAAGGAGAAAGGTTTAAAAAGTAAGGGCACACAGTCATAACATACGGCTTAATTTTATAATAGCTGGTGTGGGCTCCTAATAGGGTTTGGGCATCTAGATTTTCTGAGCAGATACCAAAGTAGAGGTGCATGTTTTGAAGAGATCAGTTTTTACAGTTTTTACATTACTGTGTATTTCAGCTTGTTTAAAATAAACAGTGCTGCACACCACTTCTTCACAGATACCAAAATTGAGACTTCTGAAGTCTTCAGTTGCTCATAGAGAAAGCAAACCAGAACTGGCTTATCTCTCTAAAATAAGGTGTGTAAAATACACACAGCCTACATCTGCAGCTAGAGTAAGCCACCCAGCAGACAACACTGTTAATATGTTCGCATCTGTAAGCTAAGGGAAATAGGTCCCGTATTATCCCTGACAGTATGACTACAAATTATGCATAAACCTATTGTAGGCATCTTTTTAGATGTATTTTGGTATCAGTGTATCTCCAGCTGGTAACTGGTGTTTCAAGAGATGTAGGAGGCCCTGTTACCCACTATCTTAGGTTTTTATTTGCAACCAGTAACTTTTTGTATGTATTGAACTTAATCCTATGAAGATTTACACTTATGCTTACACTGATATTTGAAAAACAGTCCTGCAACATGCTGTAATCAGTCTTCATGGAATAAAAAAAATAAACAACTCATAAATCTCAAGATTTGGGTCCTAAAATTATTCTGGAATTGTGTGGTGATGCTCACAAGGATAAGAAAGTTTATCCTTGCTTTATAAAAATTCTGTTTAAAGCCATCTATCTTTTGTTTGAGGTTTATGCTTTTCTGAAGTTTCTATCACACTGTAAACAGCATGCTATATTTTGTACACTGGAGTTACCTGTGGCAAAAACTGATGTTCACAGGAAAGATAACATAGTCTTAAAAATAAACTGAAATTTCAACCTGACTTGCTGGTTGACCATTTTTTACAGGAAGAAATACTTGGAAATAACTTGCTTGAAGAAATGGCAAATTGTACTGTACAGTCCACTACCACATGCTGTAAAGTGGTACTATAAGGAATATACTTTAATAATTTTAATAGGAAAGAGCATTCACCATAATAATTTCTAAGCTGTTCTACATTCACAGTTGTATTATCATAGCTACTGAGTACCTTTGTAGGTAACCAGGTGCAATACCAAATGCCATTCACATGAATTTAACATTTTAGTGCATAATCAGGCCAGTGTTGTTACTGCTTCTCCAATAAACTGTGTTAGCTGCTTGGTGGCTTTTTTGTTATCAGCTTTGCATGAGTTATCCCATTGTGTAGCTTCCTGACCTTTCATGCAGCTATAGCCCCCCCAGTGCTATCTTTCTTCAGAAGCTACTGTGCAGGCCATTTTTATTGTATACTTAAGGAATAAAAGAGGACAAATAGTTTCTCAGACTATGCCCATATCTGCATTAAAGGCATTTGCACCAATTCATAAATGAAGCGACATCAATACATGTTTATCTGGGCAAGGTGTGATACACGGATCTGTGGATATGGGAGTCCGGGGTGGATGAGTGTCGTATAAAGGTCCTATCCAGTTAATTTTTCTGTTTCTGTGATTTCTAAGAAAAGGGGGTGGAAGACAAACCAACAGATGAGAAGTATGTTTACTCTCTCTTGTTTTCAGATCAGCACCCAACAATGCCAGCTGAATGTGGATTCAGAGTTTCGGGAGGACTGTTGATCGCCTCAGCTCCCTTTACTTCTGCCGAGGGAAATCGGGATAGTCTTTCAAGGTATATTCCTGAATTACACTGTTTTGCCTTGCAATGTAGGGTGCAAGGCGATGAAACCCTTCTGCACCTAGAGAGGCAGCTGGCTTGACAGAGCACCTTATCCAAACAGTTCATGATAGCTAATAAAGAAGGTACTGCAAGTCTTGACACAGTGAATATTACACAGGTAAGTCAGTCTTCAGAAGCTGGTTGCAGACATGTTCTTTTACAGTATGCACCTTTCATTAACAGTACTAATTGCTTGAATGCTAAACGTCTATAGAAAGAGGTGAATAAATGGAAAACAGTATTACAGAAACAATGCAAAGTGAAGTATGTGGGAATGACAGCAGGTGGTAGAGCCATGTGACATTATATTTGCCAGGTACAACTTGTATTACCTCAGGTTCTGTGTTATCTGCCAAATATTACCTTAACTTCTCAGAATCCAGGAGAAAAAAATACTTTTGTCCTTACTTTTGCACAGTATTTGCTAA
Organism: Falco peregrinus; assembly: GCF_023634155.1. Taxonomy (NCBI): domain Eukaryota; kingdom Metazoa; phylum Chordata; class Aves; order Falconiformes; family Falconidae; genus Falco; species Falco peregrinus. The sequence goes on from NC_073725.1 coordinate 14,812,835, forward strand.
TATTTTCAATTGATAGTTTTAAGCACTATTCTAATATTCTGTAGCCTCCTACTTACAGTCTGCTCCTGATAAGCCTAATAATGAGAAACAAAACCACACAAGGTTGGTTTTTTTCTTAAAAACTCAGAGGGTTTTTAAGAACAGCTGCTTGGGCAGTCGCATGTGTTGCAATGGAGTCAAAAGGGATAGTAACAAACTTCAAGTATAGTAACAGCGAGGCATACTGGTGTATGTATCAGGGTAATACTTTATTAACTAATGTATAGTGAAGAATACAAAAGCATGTAAATGGATTCTTCTGTAGGCCTAGATCGCAGCTGCAACTACACCGAGTTGGGAGGAATGTCAGAGAGCTCTGCTTCGTATTCTCCGCCAGAAGCGTTTTCTGCCTCAGCTTCTGTGCATCACGCTTGGTGTAAACCAAGCACGAGGGTGGTGTAAAAGGCTCCATCTGTCGTGTTGGCTCAGATCCACTTCACAGAAGCTGGAACCCATGAAAGTAAAAAATGAGAAATCAGAATTCTGAACCCGCTTCCTCCTCTCCCCACTCTGCCCTTCCCTGGTTTGTACTTCTCCAGTAGCAAGAGGAGCAGAGTTTTGTTCTAGATTGCTACTTGCAAAATGAGGGGGATCAGGGCGCTCCATGCATCTTCCTCAGCCCTCCCATAACAGCTCATGGACCACTCATAATTTAGACTGAGGGACTTAAATTTCTGAAAGAAACAAAATGTTTTCCAAAGAGTGATACAAGCCAGTCATATGCTTCCTGGCTGGTTGCTCTGCCCCAAGCTGGTTTCAGTTCAGTATTCAGAAAATGCTAGGGAAATTTCAAGTTAGAACAGTCCTTGAAACAGTCTGGTGTAGCAAAACATTTCTAGATGATGCAATGTCTTTCTAGACAGTAGGAATGCAAGGAGTCAGTATTGTCAGTAGATTCTTGTTCAGATGAGTAGTACTGTTAGTTTACAGGATTAACCATCCCTGTGGAGCACCTGTGCAACACTACCTTAGCAAGGTCACAATTTACCAAAATAATTCAGAACCATTTCTTTTTCTCTATTGTTTTCTAAACACAGCTTTTTCTCCAGAGTCTTGGTAGCTCCTCTTCAACTCAGATGTGATAGGATCACAAAATTGATAAGACCCTTTTACAGCCATATTAATCCAAATCAAGGGCAGAATGCAGTTCTACACTTTTCACGTGGAGTTCAAACAATAGACAAGATGTGTTTTGTAGGAAGTACATCATGAGGCTGGAGAGACTTGCATTCTTTCTGGATGGCAATTTTTCCCCTCTTGTTAAAGGAAAAATACAGAGCAATCTGGTATTGCAAGTCCACACTGACATCTAGTGCTGAAAAAATGGCACTAGCCAGTGAGGAAACAAAGGAAAAAGGTATTGGACTAGAATGAAAGATCTAAAAATATGGCAAAGCATCCCTCCAGCTTTATGAAAGCAGCTGGGAGTTTGCAGATCTCTCCAGTGGGCAGGAGGTGCTCTGGCTCCATGAACGTGGGTGCTGTGGGGGCATCCCTTGGAGAACTGCATGGGCTACTGAGTCTGACAGCCAGACACTCACCAGAGCAAGCCCTGTCTGCCCCTGAACACTGCTCTTCAGGACACAAGGAATCTTGAGTTGTGACTTATTTTAAGTTTGTTTTGTAGCCACCATTGCTGTAGGACTTGGTCCAGAGCAGCATAACTAGTAGAACATGGCTGCCAATAGCCTGGTAATCTTGATTTTACAAAGACTTCACAAGGATGAAATGTTCTCACCTTCCAAACTGAAAGGAGATTTACCTGGTACACTGGAAAGATTCCCTCTCTAAGCTTTTCCTAGGGAAAGGGGTCATTTGTTTAGCAGTAGCTTTTAATTGTTAATGTTTTCTTACCTCCCATTTCCATAAAAAACATTCTCATAATTTTTCCACATATACAAAAATTTGCACTTTGTAATATTTTACTGTGCCTTTAAGGGCAGGCAAAGACTGTAAAACAAAATATTTGTGAATTTTCACTGTAATTTCTACCTTCCATGGGGAATTAAAAAGTAATAATAATGTGCAGAATAATGAGTGTTTTTCAGTGTCTTAGCTGCCAGCGCACTTCCTTCCCTGTCACCAGGGAAATGGTGAGATTAAAACCATGTGCTCTGTGTGCCTCAGAAGTGAGATACGCATGTCAGTGTTGTATAAATCATCAAAGGAGATGAGAAAAGGGACAGATCCGAAGCCACCAAGATCAATGGACTTTTTTTCCTATCAGATCCCAGGAGCTTTGGATCAGTCCCAGCAGATGTCAGAGCTCTGCCAGCCCCACTGAGAAACTCTAGTCCACATGCTGGCATGCTGTTTGGCAAGTCACAACCGGTTAAGCAGAGGTTGGCAGATGTATCCTCCATGGAGGGAATCCTGGTGTTAGCAAGCAGGATTTCACAGCAGGACCCAGCACGGGGGACTTCTTGTTTCTTTGCATGGAAGCAAAGCAGGTCCTAACCTACCAGCCACTGCAACATGTGAGGACATCCTCTCCCACCAGAAAGCCCATGCTGTGCATTGGGGCACATCAGCAAGCTGTATCTCCTACCATTTGGTACTAGCTGGGAGTAGCTGTTACCTCCTCCTCTTTCACAGCAGAGCAAGCAACAAATTTAGCCCTTACAGCCTTGTAAGTGTGAAAGACTCAGAAGAAAATGTGGCTTTCATCCTGTCCATAGTACCCTTCCTCCCCTTATAGCCAGAAAGCCCAAGTACTCAGATATAATTTGTTCTTTTAACTTCTGCAATTCTTTATTTTTCTGAACAATAAACATAGAGAAGTAAGCACATTGTCACATCTAGGCTGTATTCCCCTCCATACCCCCCCCACCCCCCCCCTCCCTGCCATCTCTTGTAATCAACAACAGTATGCAGATTTTAAAAATGTTTCAGACTTGTGTCTGGACTGGACAGATTGGGATGTACAGGGAGGATTGGCAGGCCCAATTAGACAATAAGTAGCATAAGTAGCTGTCAAAAAATAAGGCTAGAGCAGGAGAAAGCATGTGGCATCTCTCACTAGATAAGCTAGAATGATTGGCATATTCAGTCAGAAACACTCATTTTCTGATTTAATGGAGGGTTAAGACAAATTGTCTCACAGCTGAGACCATGAAAATCAATCATTAAAATGTAGGGTTAGAGTCTGATGTCAGTTTAAATTCCATTAATATCAGTGGAATTATACCAAATTTATCCACCCAAATTTATAGGGTGCAAAATTTGACCCGTAATTATTATTAGAAGCAAAAGCTTGCAAAACTGTATCATATGTCTAGAATTTTCTTGAAATAAAATGTAATAGAATATTAAAACCAAAAACATAGAATTGGCTAGAGTGGAATAGAAGAACAGGGAAAAGGAAAAGGAGAAGGAAAAGAGTGGGAAAAGGAAAGAGGAAAGGGGCAAGAAGGGGGCAAAGGAAAGAGAAAAGGTAAAGGGAAAGAAAATGAAAGACTGAAAGAAATGCCAAGAAAAGAATGCAGGAATTTAGGAAATTTCCCTGATGAAATTTAAAAACGTGGGGAAAAAAATCCAAATGTATGGTAATAACATTGAATTAAACCACTTCAGCACTGGTGTCATCATATCATGTTCCTGCCCATCCTTTCCTTTTCAGCTTTCAAGAGGACCCAAGGGACATGCAATCTGGTTGTAGTGAATTATTCAAGAAGGTGCCACTAATGTTTTAAAGGTGACTAGTTTGCAGAGCATATTTGGTGCGGTGATTGAACATCCAGTATGAATATATTCAGCTGACATTAGTTCCTAAGCCTTTAGGAACATGGCAGAGTGTATTAAAATCAGTGGTTTTTTCAGTGCAGTGCTAGGCAATAACGGATATAATCCCAGCTAAGAGCACTGACGTGCTTTGTGCAGAACATGATCTATTTTAATGAAATTGCAAATATATTTTGGGGAGCAGTGAGTTAGGCTGAATGGTAGTAATTTAGTGTTCTGCGCTTATTATTAGATTCCCCACCTGATCCTTTGCCTTGTGTTTAGGAGCACGGTTCAGTGAAGAGAACAGTCCTGTTCATACAAACAGCATGAGTCAGGGCTACTTGTCAGCAAGGGTTGCAGGTCCACAACCCAAGTCAGAAAGCCTCTGTGGGGCCTTTTAGTGACTCAGTGACTCAGAACTTTGGCAAATCCCCAAAGCTGGGGTGAAGGAGTAACTTTTGTAAAGCAGTAGGTTGATTTTACAAACAATTGCTGCCCCATGAGACAGAAATGACAGTTTTGGCAGTGTACAGACCCAAGCAGCAGCAGATTAAGCTGGGGTGGCTGACACAACTAGCAACCTTTCCTGATCATGCTGCCCTTATGTTAGTCTGGCATCCTTGCCTGGAGCTGACAGAGGGATAGAGACAGCTTGATGTGTTAGAGTAAAGCAAAAAAAAACATCAGCTGGGAACAGTGGCAGTTCAGGAGCTGCTGGATAGCCCTTCAGCCCCTCCCCTGTAAGGCGAGGAGCAGCCCTGCCTTAATCCATTGCCACATCCCAGTTAATATCCTGATACTTCAGAATGTGGCTATGAACAGCTTCTAATTCAAGCTGGCTGGCCTCAGCGACAAAGAAAATTGTAAATGCATGACAACAGTTATGGACTGCAGTGGCTTAGACAATGACAGTGGAGGAAAATAATGCTTTAGAAGATTCACAAATACATAAAATCCCTTGAACTGAAAAAATGGAAGAGCCTTTTTTTGCAGCACGCTCCTTATATTTTAAGTAATTCTCCTTGCCTTTATCTGAAAATGGTTCTTTCCATAATCCTTTCAGCCTTCATACTTCATTTAAAATCGTATTTGATGATCTGATAGTTTGTTCTGTCTGACAAAATTGCAACGCAGTTTTCATCAGCTGTAACTCACCTAATCTGATGTGTCTCTACTAACAGTGCTCAAACCAGGTCTTTGATTTAGGTCCCTATTTGCAGGGGAGACTAAAGAAGAAATCTTAATGCACTTCCATTTTTATGAAGGTCATTTTTCAAAGGGAAGAGAGAAAGTAAAACTGAATAAGGATGCTAAAAACTATTAAAAACATTTTATTAAATCCAAAATTATTTACGTGAAGAATTCTTTCCCAGTGGAAGAAACTGAAAAGAGAGTACAATGCTTGGAGAGCAGCAGCATAAGTCAGAAGGAAACTTGTCCTTGTTTTTTAGTTCTCTGTTTTTAGTTCTCTATTTTACCCAAATAATCAAGACAAGTTCTCTGTCTTGATTATTTGGGTAACTTATAAGTCACTTTGTCTTCTGTTGATTCAGTTCCTCCCTTTCTACTCTACCTCTTTATCATTTTGTCAGGATAAAACACATTACAATTGCAAGAAGCTCAAATAGTAAGTAAAAGGACATTAATAAGCACAAAAGGTCAATACATTTTATACTAGATCCCTATGATAAGAGCAGTTTTGGAAGTACAGAACTTTATGGAAGTGATGGTATCGAAATTATGCAAATGCCAGTCACAAGAAAACCTGCCTCTAATGCTAGCCTGCTAAGCAGACCTGTGAAGAACAGGACATGCAATATATACTCCTGAAAAAATACCCTGTAAGTTCACATAGAGCAGAATATATCTTTAAAAATGTGTCACAGGAATACTTTATCATGTAGAGATAGGTGTGGCTAGAGAAGCCACTCCTGACTTCACCTGGGGATTTATAGATACGACCTATACTGGAAGAATATAGATAAATATTTGTCAATCAGCAGCTGACATAAACATATTTACTGTTAATGCTGTTGTCACAGTTACTCACAAAATCCCAGGAACTGGATGCTACAGCACCTACTGTTTTTCGTTAACATCGGTGTGTGGTACATATTAAGCTTTTCTCAGGTAGGAAATTAATTCTTATTAAAATGTCTTGTGGGCATGAAAACCAAAGTAATGAGACAAGAATGAGCTGGGAGTCCAGAGGCAAATGGGTTGAGGGGGTTTATATAAAACAGCTCCTTAATAATCAGTAGGGAGGAAACTCATGAGAAAGAAGGAGTATGCCAGATGGAAACAGCTTTGCCTGTTGCCTGAGTAGAGCCTTTCACCCCATTTTAGAGAGGTAGGGTGAAACATTGTCAAGGCTCATCAGTCCTACAGACAGTAGAATTTTGTCTGTCTCTCTCTATTACTGTTTGCTGAGCTGACTGCCAGCTCAGACCATTGGTAGAAGTTTAGTTATCAGCCCTGTTGTTTTCCTTATAAATTGCTGTTCCTTGGGGTTCATTTCAGTTCTTAAGGCTTTTCTGTGTGTGGTTTGGTCACAGAAGTAGCAGAACTAGGTATTCAGAAACAGTTTTAGCCAGACTGGTGCCAAAATTGTGATTAAACCAGCCTGACGTACCTCTTCACCTCTTTCTGTAACACACATGCTAAAAATCTGCCACTGTATTTACCAGTCGAACAGAAGTGGAACCACATCAATAGTCTTTGCAGAAAAAGCTTGCTAAGATGCCTTTCTAAGAGGCATATGATTAATCTGTAATCTCTTAATGAGGCTATCACCTGACACATATCCAATCAGCAGGTCAATTGGTCAACATTTGCAAGAAATCCTGAATTATATTCTAAATTTTGGTTCTCATGGAGCTCATAAGATCTTTTCTCTGTCCTCCTTTTCCAGATCTGGGATATGCCAGTCTCCTAGTTCTACTGGTTAATAAAGGTGTGAAAGCATAGCTGTTACTGGGAGGCTTACACGTATTTTACATAACAGCAAATGGATATATCTGAAAAGTGAGAACCTGAGAGGACAGAAAGCAGATTTCTATAGGCAGTATTCCTTTATGCTGATTTTCAAAGAAACATGGAGATTTTTTTGGGTTTCCCACAAATCAAAGCAGTTCTAGAAAGAGTGATTAGTTCCTCTTCTTCTCCACAGCAGGCAGTGCTTTTGAAGTCCTTCCAGAGTGCTTGTCATCAAAGTATTTGTTACCTACCTGTTCAGGTCTTCAGAGGGCTAGAATATATTAAGAAGGTGTAATTATATGGTTGCAAATCCAGCATGTTGTGTGGCTATTTGTATAGGAAGATGTTATATAGTGTTTCCGGAAAATGTTTCCATGGTGGCAAGAAAGAAGTTGAAATTGATGAACCAAGTTTTCCTAGGCCAAATTGTTCAGGTTTAGCCCCTCAGGATCTGTCTCTGCTGTAGGGTTAACCTGAGCAAGAAGCAGACCCAGCCAGAGCATGTGCAGCTGTATTGCAGGGCTGCACGCAGGTGCCATCACCCATCTCCACCCTAGTCCCCCTTCCTGTGAGAGGGCAGGGCAGGCGAATGGAGGTGGAAGAACTGTACGAGCACTTTGGTTGTCATTTGTGCTTGGTGTTGGAGCTGCTGTGGGTATATCCCACAACTCTGCATTATACTGACCCAAGCTGCTCTGTCATTCGTTTCCAATGGACCATGGGCCATAACTAGAAAGGCCTCATTTGAAATGGTTTTCCTGCAAAATGTCCCTCCCCACGTTGCCAGTGTGACTGTTGATAGCAGAGGGATTTAGGGTTATAACCCAGCTTAATGCAGTGCAAAGGAAATGCTCAAATGAGCCGGTCCATATTTGTGGACACATCAAGGATTTGAGCGTAGCACCCAGCTAGGATCCTGAATGAATCCTCAGGGATGACTGGCCTTTGAGCCACATGTACACAGATAAATGGGGGATCATCTTGAGTTGTCTGCCCTCATCTGTCTTCTTGCCACAGTGCCTTGCTGATACATTACTGCGCAGATATGTCCACCACGCCCCAGGCCATGCCCATATCACAGGAGACATCTATAAACCATTTGCAGATCCTAAGTGAATCCATTTTACTGTATATGGATATGCGTTATCCAGCCTGTCCAGGATGAATTTTAACTGGTGCATAAGTGAAATGTAATCATTGTTTTGTGTGGTATTTACGCGTGCTTTATAAAGATACCACCCTCTGCATAGCTAGGGTGTTCCTCCATTAGTATGATAATGAATCCGTATTCAGGGGGCCTTTTCTGCTCTGCTTCTTACTCGACCCTGTTCCCTCTGATATCTGAGCAAGCCCCCCAAGAGCAGGGCGGCTAATGAAGGTAGGGGAAGATAGGACAAAGAGCCCTGCCGTACCTATTCAGGGAGAAATCTGCATCTGAAAGTGCCTGCTGGAAATGGGCGGGATGCCAAACAGCAGGGAGAAGGGTGACGCTCTGGAATATAAAGGAGTGCATACTATTATCTTTTTCTGTCTTTAAGTCACCAGTTATTTGTAAAATAAAAAAAGGAAACAAACAAGGGGGACCCTTTGATTTGGCAGCGGCATGGTTTTTATTCATATCCCAGCAAATGCAACACCCCTTCTCTCCCCACAGACCTGCCTGCTGCTGCCACTCTTCTCCCAAAGCTACAACCATTCTTCTGTTCCCCCTCTTCATAACAGAGCCTCTACCAACAGCTGATGAATGTGCTGGATCTGCAGTTGCCCCAGTATGCAGCAGTCAAGGCAGTGCTATCTGAGCATGTAGGTGCCATAAGGGCTTGTTTTCAGGGATCACTGCTTTTTTGGGAGTGTAGGTTATGCAGTTGAACACAATGCCTACACCTCAGGTTGCAGCAACCACCATTGCTCAGCAGCCATCGCTATTCCAGTTGAATGGATTTTGTTTTACTGTTTCTGAGCAGACATGCTGCCATGCTGCTTTTGCAGTTCTGCTTCCACCCATTCTCACTCCTCTCTCATGAGGAAGACACCTAGGTCTTTCCCACTATAGTCCCTCTGCATGCCCCACTACCTCCGAGAAAAGAAAACTTCCTCCAAGAGACCCTGGCAGCCTTCAGGTCCTAGTGTTTAGTGGTATCTCCTGCTGAACACAGGTCAAAACTCACAGCTCGCCCCAAAAGAGAAAGCAAGAAGCATCTCAACATCAGGTTACAACAGCAGAAAGTTCTTAAGTACTCACTCACAGGGCATAAACTGCAGCGGGAGCCTGGATGACATGTAGAACAGACATGCCCAGCCAGAATCAATGGGTACTATAATGCTGAAGAAGCAGCCTGCGGTCTTCCTCCTTTACTCCTTCTTTGGTAGCTAGGCTGGTTAATAAACTGCCCTTCTTCTGGAAAGAAAAAGGTGATTATATGTAGGCCCAGAGTGAAAGGGTTCAACTGGGAAAGAGTCTTCCCCCAGCAACCTATAAATTATGCATGGCTCTAAACCAGCTTTTCAGCTTGGTGGGAGCAAGGCTTCAGGCCCCTCAGTGCAAGTTTGATAACACTGTGTGAATCACATACCAGTGGACCTGAGCTGAGAATTTGCTATCTAAATCTCAGCTTTGCCAGTGCCAGAAGCATCCCAGTTGAGGCTCATCCAGGATTAATCTGCAAAGACTGAGAAAAAGGAGGAGCAATGATTGACATGGTAATACAGCATCTCCCATGCAAAAATGCCTTCAACCCCCTCCAGCATTTTCATAACCGAATACACACCTTGTTTTGCACTATAAAGAGCATGGGAAAGTAATGTGATAATGAGACATAACAAGAGGTGCATGTATAAGACAAGCTGTGGACAGGCAGTGAACATAAAAAGAGATGTGTACATGTACACATAGGGAAGAAGTGGCAGATAGGCACTTTCTTATAATCCAGCAACAGTAATCATGACAATAATTAAGTTCTGTTTTCATTTTCCATTCTCCGTGCACCTTTGTGTATCTGGAGAAAAGAAGCAAATAACAAGGCTTTCTATTCAGATTCTTGTAACCAGACTCCAGTAAGTGCTGTCAAAAATGTCCACCTAGTATCCACTCAAGTCATCAGGCAAGTTTAGCTCAGCTGTCTTCCTGCCCTTCGTATTCTGCATTTTTTTCTTTATTAACAAGGAGAAAACTGCATGGAAAGCCTACCAGAATGCATTTTACAGACAATATTGGAAAATATCAGTTCAGAGTTCACTTTCCACAATCCACAGCACACCCAGTGCTAAAAGCTGCTTTCACCTTATCAGGAATCAGAAGCAATGCCAGACCTACCTCTGTTTCTTACACTTGCAAAATTAATATCAGTAAGCTTCAGATCAGAAAGGACTTGGAGAGATTGTCTAGCAAATATTCTCAAATGATAAATTATAGGGGGAAAATAAAACTGCCTGGACAGTGCACCAGCAGAAAAAAAAGCAGTACTTGTTCACTAAACTCTCCCCTAATTACTGACATATTGCAACTAATCAGCTTTAGAGGCAGAAAGGAGCTGTAATCTATGCATGTCCTCCTCTTTTTGGACTGTTCCCAGTACTAATTGCAGCAGAGGAGCATTCCAGACTGGAATCCTCTAGCTTTTCCACTCATTGCTTAGAGGAACTCCAAGCCTGCACAAAACATTATGAGTTTCCTGACTTTTTTGCAGTCATAGTTTTGTCCCTTTTTGCAAGGCCACGGATCCCCAGCAACAACCCTTTAGCTGAAAGCCTGTTGTAAGCTGAACCAACAGTAGCAGATGCAGAAACAGATTTCCCTGGGGAAAGAACGTCAAGTCAGTCTGACAGCTGTAGTGGCAAGTACTAGCAATGTTCATTGCCCTTGTAAATCTGGGGGATAAACATCCCTAAAACGTCAATAACTGGTAGTAGAGATTTGAGTAGAGTGTAAGTGTTGTAGTACACAGTATACATTCCCGTGCTCTCATTGCATAAAAATGACAATGAATGATCATTTAGATCAGGCAGGGTGTCATTGCCTACACTGTGGCATGGAGCTAGTGGGCAGGCAGCACCAGGGTGGGTGAAAGCGCTTCTACATGAACATGTCATGATGATCAGTGTTCATCGATTCTTTTACTCCTTTGTATTTGTTACTGTCCAAGTGGATGCTTCCTCTTACTGAAGCAGAAATTGTTCATGCACAGCACAGTGGCAAGAGCTGTACAAACATTAAAATGTGGATACAATTAATTCCTGCTGATGGAAGCAAACCCCTGGCATAGGAGAGACAAATTATTCCATCTCTCCAGCATGGCATGGAGGTGTCTATAACAGGTTTGGGGGATTTCTAGTCCGGTTTTGCTCCCTATTTGAAAGAAACATTTACTTTGTTCCCCATGCTGCAGCCTTGCACAAGTTGTGCTGGCTGCACACCCCCTTCTGGACTGGGAAATGTGCCTGCCTTATGACACTGAAGCCACCTCTAGGCAAATTTTTCCTCTCAGCCATCTTTCCAGATACCATCTTTTTGCCCTAGGAGGCAAGGAAATTACTGGTGGGATGTCAACCACGAGGGGAATTTCACTGGTGAAACCAGCAGCCTGCTTATCATTGTTACTTTTTACTCATGCCTGGATCATCTTGCGGTGGTTACTATGACAACAGAAAAATTATTTCTTAACATAAATCAAGTTTGTCAGACTTATGCTTGTGCACAGCACTTGCTGAAGGCTAGATAAGCAATTCTGAGACCAAAAGCAGACAAACTGATCCGCTCTGTGAAAATGGAGCTACCAAGGATCTGAAATAGAAAAGATCCCTTGTCTTCCTAGGGAAATTTGCTTTGAGTATTGAACTGTGGTGGTTCTTTTATATTTTGAGAAATAAAAGCATGAGAATAGTGAATATAATGAGTTAATACACTTATCTTTTAAATGCAGAGGCTTCAGGAAAAATCAACTGTGTTTCTAAGAAAAGAAGTGTGAATATTCAGCACATAAGCAACATAGGAAGAGGAAGGAAGGAGAAAGTTCATAGAAGTTCCTCTTTAGAAAACATGAAGGGATTTCTGAAAATTGCATTCTGTGCTTGTTTGGTACATGGGTAATGATAATAGTTCTTGGTAACCTAGTCCCCAGAGTGCAAAACCTTACATTTACTTTTTGCTTGCACATTTTTTCTCATCTTGTCCTCTGGCATCTTTTTATTAGACCCTAAAAATATAGTTATCATTGGCAGAGTAAAGGACTGGTTTGCAGACAGTTCATCCCTATTGTATGTGTTTCTGCTGCACAGCCACGAGCTTTTTAAAAAAGTATAAATTTCCTTACAGACTGAGTGATGAATAGTAGTATCCCATATCTATTTAATCTAGAATGATCATAATTTTTAGTTATGAAAAAACCCTTTTAGAAGTTTAGTTCAATTTGTAGTATTGACACAGCTCTTGGTTTTAGGCAGTGGTTTATTCTTGTTAATCTCAAATAGGTGGCGAACGAGCTGTTTTAGTTAAGCTGTCTCTGACTGAGGGGGTATCCTGTTCATCCTGTGGAGGAGAGCAAACTCCATGCCTGGGTATGGAGAATGGGCTACGTAGGTGGGCATATTGCCTTCTGTCCACAGCACAACTCCTGCTTGTCTCAAAGGGACCTTTGTAGCGTGACCAAAGGCAAAGCCTCATCTTTTGCTGCAGAAAGTAATGCACTGTTCATTATTCTTTCAGTCTGTTAGTGCTTGATTCAGCAGAACTTAGTAGGAGTGATTTCTCTTCCGCTCCTTCCCATCTTCTTTTCTCTGTTTCTGCTCTACTTCCTTCTTGGCACGTCTTCTTCCTTCATCCTCCTCCTTCCAGCAATTCCAAACCCAGCCTCAACTGTATTTTGGCTTCATTTCCATTTCTCTCCATCTGCTAAAATGTATTCATGTATTATGTATCAAATGTTGGCATTTATAATGGTGTCAGTAAGGTTTCAAGTCAAAACCTGAATGGAAACAAGTGGTTTGGGTAGCATTTACCTCTCTTGTCAGTATTGTTTCAGACTATATTCAGACTCAAGAAAGGAAACACTGCACAGCTGGGCCCTACTGGGAAGATTTCCTGAACAACCATCATGGATAGGAGCATTTTTTGTTATTTAATGGAAGTTTAAATGCCAAAGAGTATGGTGGTTCCATGTGGTTAACTCATGAAGCAAGTTGACCCAGTGTTTCAAGAATCCTATATCAAAGTAAACACATGCAACTGTAGTAAAGTAAATGTGTAGGTCTTTTGAAACATACACAAACACACATACGCATGTTTGGGAATGGGGTTGTGTGCTTAAAGATGTAATTCCACAGCAGTTTAGTATGATCTAAGGTGGGGTTGCTCTACATCTTTCCTTAGATGTAGTCTCCATTCTTCTCATCACTGATACTTGTCTGATCTTACAGTGAGCCCATTAAGGGAGAGAAACTAGCAACTCATTTCATGGAGAGGGCGGGGGGTGGTGGGGTGGTGGTGAACCCAGGAAGAAGCATTTTCTTTCAATTTAGCTCTCCAAACCAACTCACTGCAGGGTTAGGTATGTTTCTGCCAGTGTGAGGGACAGCCAGAAAATCCAAACAGCAGTGTCGTGGGGCAGAGGGGCACATAGTCAAGAGATAGCAGCAGCCAAGGTCAGCTTAGACTGACAGAACTAAAGCTTCAGTGGGGATTTTGAAAATCTCAGGCATGACTTTGCTGTATCCATAAAAGCACCAGGGGTCTGTCAAACTGGCTTCAGAAGTATTGTGGCATTAGGGATGCTTAAATTTACATCCCTGTTTTCCATTTCTTGTCTTCAATGTATTGATCGCTACTCTTTCTCCAAGCTGTATGCTATGCATCATACTTTCATTTTAGTAGAGGTCTCAGACATATTTTGTCAGCTCTGGATAGGACAAATTTCTCCTGCTGTACAGATTTATTTGATTTGTGTTTATGGGATGCCCATACCTGGCTATTTGGATCTGAACTGCATATACACTAGAATAACTTGGTTGCCAGTTCCATAGGTCTTCCAATTACGAGACACTATATTTAGATGGAGACAAAATATGAAACAGGATCAGGCACAGAACCAGTCAATCCTTATTTTTCTCAAAAGGAGATCTTTTTCTGTCTCACCCAATACAAGGTTCAGCACATGGGCAAAAGGGAACAAAAAAATAATAGAAATCCTTAGGCTTGATTTGCTCACAGTAAAAAACAATTGAAATGAGCCAAAATTCTGCTTCCTGATTAACGTTATGAAGTAAGTAAGAGCTTTGCAAGGTAGACTAACAAGTACATGGCTGAGTCTAGGAGGAAACAGACGTGAAAAGAGCTTAAAGATGAGAAAAGAAAAAACAATGGTTTTCTGAAGGCTTCAGGTAGTCAAAGCTCTGCACGGATGCTTGACTAGGTGAACTATGTCCTCTTTACTCTTTGATCTTGGTCTGCAAATGATTCATGGTGTTTAGTGACCTGCTACACCACCTTGCCAGTCAGTTATTAGGGTGTCATAGAAATCAGTCACGGATCTTCTTTTTGCATCCCACCTTTGTTTTTATTTCATTCAGTTAATCTCCCAGCAGTGTATTTACAAGCGGGAGAGGAGCATCAGTGAAATGGAGAAGAGCTCTCTCTCTGTGGCCCCTCTGCCAGCTCTGCCTTTGTGTTTAAATGTTTTCTCTTGTGTTTGGTTCTTGCTGCTCCTGATCTTTTGCAAGATATGTGATTTTCTCTAACTTTACGAACATAGACTGAATCGAAGGACACCCTCCAGGGGAGAAACTACTTGTCTTAAGATCAAAAGTTCTGCTTTGTTTGCTATTAGAGGTCACCTACCCTTCACATTAAGTTCACAGTTTATTTTTGAGTTGCTGTTTATTCAGTCTAAGTGGTTCAACCCATACATAATATCCTAAAAAAGTCCTGGTCTTGAAACATGCTGAGGACCACCTCAGCTGCTGAACATTTCCCACTCCCATGAGAACTGAGGGTTCAAAGTAACTCCCTGTGCTGTGCCTTAACTCTTCTGGTCAGAGCAGCCCTGAAGAGCTTCACCTTGATGCATCTGTTTCCCACCTTTCCTGTTTGCTAACCATCAGCTGACAGGTACCAGCCAGAGCAATGCATTTCTTCGGGTCTGTCTTAAAGAGAGAAGAGCTCACGGCACTTTTTGATATGTAGAACTTTTCAATGTATTTTCTATGCACTGAGTGGTATCTATAGGAAAAAGTAAAACTGTTACTGCAGTTGTAAGCAATGTGGGAGCCATTAAGAATTGCCTGTTCATTCACTCTGTACCATGACGCTCTGGGCCTGGAGAGGTTGTTGAGGGGTCAAGAGTTAGCCAAAAAGCAGGCAAGAACACATGGGGAGCAACAAGCAGTACTGACTGATATTACCAGTAAATTAGCTCTTTCTGAAGAGCTACTATACCTGAGGTGGATATGGTATAGCCACACCAAAAAAAATTGTCATCTTTGAGGTGGGAGAATTACCTTGTTCGCAAGTCCTTCATGATGGCAGGAAATAATGTCTGATCCAGGAACGCAAAATGGTCTTTCACAGAAAAGATCATTTTTCAGGGATCCGTCTTAGATCACCTTTCTCTCACTCTTGAAAGCATTAGCTGACAAGGTTTTCCTAGACAAATATTTTATCTCTGATGAAAGAAAAGCTTCTTCTAACCTCAGTGCTTGAAGGCTTCAGAACCAAGTCCTGGCTGTGTCTTTTCTTCTGTCCTACCTGTCCTTCCAGACCTGTGTGCAGAATCCTGGGAGCCATGAGAATAAAGCCATGAAGACCAGCTGGTGCAGTCCTGTTAGAAGTCCTGTTGTTGTTTCAGTGAGATGAGTACTCTATGCTTAACTGGTTGAGATGGTGTTTATGTATAGTGACAAAAACTTTTTCTTTTTCCCTGGTCCACAGAGCCCCAGTGAGGAGGGTGCTAGGTATTACCCTTCAAAATGGAAAAAGTTAAATTTGATGTAATATTTCAGCAGAATCTGGTGCCCTCGATCCCTGCAAAGGGTTTATTATTTCTTAGGTATTCCCACTGTGGAGCAGGTTACCATTCATTCTGAGGGAGGAAGGGTATAATCTAGCATATCTATCATCCTGGAAGTCCAAAGTCCAAAGCCACTGACTCTTGAGAGCGGTGGACAGCCATGTGTCCCTGAAGTCAGAACTGAGGGTGGAGAGCAAGCCCAGGGGATTTCCTGGAGTTTTCCATCTAGATCTTGAGGAACAACCTCCTGTAGCTATCCAGTCAAAGGAAATTAGATATGGAAATCTCTGCAGGAGAATTCCTAATTCCATCCCTCAGCAGATGAGCACAGGCCTTTGTGGGAGACTGTTTTGTATCAATTACAAGAGTTTTCAGTTTAAACATCTCATTCTGGTACATGTGACATCCATAGCTTTTCATCAGCTATAGTCTGACCCTGCAGTGCCGTCACAGGATGATATGTGTCTATCTTACAATGGAGGCAAAGCTTTTTCTCTCAGGAGGTGAATTCAGAAATGTAGTCAACCTACATGCAACTCACAAGAAAGAGTGTATTATTTAGTTTCCGATTGTTGTTTAGAGTCACCGGGATCCGTTAAAGCTGTGAAGCTGCACAAATGTTTGCAAAACTGGAGCTGTATTCTTTTAACTCATACTTCACCTAGAAACACAATACAACATTGCACGATAGACACCTGAGGGTGTTGTCAGGGGGAGAAAGGTATGGTTGTAAAGTGATGTTCAGTCATAAAGCTAATATTTGGCAAAGGAAAAGTGACATGTCTATAGACGACACAAAAGGGGTAGGATAGTGAATGGAGAAGGATATAAGGTGGCTGGGCCAGATGGCAGAACCAACAAATGAGAAAATAAATCAAACCTCTCACAGGCATTTTACATGGCAATGCATAGTCTAATGGGTTGTATTCTCAGCTGGTGTAGGCTGGAATAACTCCATCTATGAAGCCAGGACATCCAGCTGAGGACACGGAGAAAGATGTTTCTTTATTAAGCCTTTTTGTGGAAGCTGCACTTCGGTACTTTCTATGCTGTTTGTTTTCCCTTTGTAACACATAAAGGGCCAAATTTGGCTTACAAGGTTGTCAAGCAGCATATACCGACCGCCCAACCCAATCAGCATCATTGCTACCACTTTCACAACCAACACATGTAAAAGTGCTGCAATGTACAGCAAACAACACGCTGTGGACTGAGACAAGATGTGCATACTGGGCAACAGTAGCAAATGGTGTACAGACAAGAATAGACTACAGCCTCAAAACCAGCCATCTGAACTTGCCTGCTCTCACAAGCATATAGCCCAGGACTGGCAGAACCAGAGGTGCTTGGGCAGTCGGCACTCCTAGAGAGATGTTATGCTTCATCTCTTCTGCATACCAGCTGTTCTGCTCCTCCATTGTTTCCAGAGGATGCAGGAATAAGCAATTGCAAATCTGCTCACATACCAGCCAATCTGTTGTCCTATTATATCCCTAGATCTGCCCTGATGATGTCTAATGCAGTAATGAAGTGAGACACAGGGTACTCTGTGCATTCAAATCCTGTGAGCAATTTAAAGGACAAGCAAAGTCTTCGACAAGAGGGAATTTTGAGGGAACTAAAAATTATATTCTATAGCATGTGAGATACATGTTTGTGATGAAATGACCAAGTTGTATACAACAGCAGACATGCAGAACACCGCTGGTGGTAAGCCCAAAGCCGTTTGTAGAGAACCAGAAAGCTCTTGTGAGGTTTTGCATGTTTGGCTCTTATTTTCCTTTGGCAGCATGAATCATAGAATGTAAGAGAAGAATACACCACCTGATTTGGCTTTCCTTGTAACTCGTTTTCCTGGACCTCTGCAAGTCAGAATCTTCCATAAGCAAGGTTTTGTAGCAATGACCAGCTACATCAGACCTCCAGGTAAATGGATAGAGAGAGTCTGGTAGTGGCTCAGAAAGTTCGCTGTTCTCAAAGTGAGTCAAGTCACTGTTATTTACTCCCTCAGATTGCAAATGGCATCTGTTGAGTTTTACTCTATGGTTTATCCATCATCAAATGCTCATCAGCCTTGTGGACAACACCAAATAAATATAACCCTGTCATATTATGGGTTAAGAGGAAGAGCCTAGAATAAAAGTAGGGGCTGATGTAAGTACAGCACCAACCAGCTCATATATTCATCAGCTAATTTCAGGCAAGCCTCCTGAGATGTTTATGAAGTTAATTGCTCAGTTCTTTTTTCCCCCATTTTTTCCTGTTGTCTTTGGATTGAGTAGTCATTAATTCTTGTCTCGGTAAATAGGAACACTTTGGAACCATGTACTGGCTCTTCTGGGTGACATTTCCTGAACAGTTTCATTCCTGAGCACTGCAGTTCAGTAGCAAAGCATTATGAATTGAAACTTCACGAGTCCATTATGCAACTTCTCTCTACATACAAGATGTCCCTGTTTCTGCTGGGTTTTTTGGCATGGTGAGGATCTCTCTCAGGTCCTTCTCACTATGTTTATAACCATAAGAGCACAAATATTAAGGACCTTTAGTTTTCCAACATTTTCCTGCAGCCCCCTCAGAGCTCACCAGAGCATCTATTTTCTAATCAAAAGTCACTTGCTGCTGTCAGTAGGGCACTAATGACTTATTTTTCTGACTTGGAAGGGAAAAGAGACATGGGGATATCCTCTACAGCCTATTTAGATATTTTTTCAGTGCTATTTAGTGCAGCATAGATGTATATCCTGTATGTCCTCTCCAGGTTGCCTATACCATGTGTTCGTGCTGGAATGGCTAAAGCAGTACACCTTATGCGTACAAGCCATTATTTAACCACTGAGAGAACACAGAAGAAGAGCCTCTGCTGGCAAGTTGTAGCCTGAGCCTCCAGCTACCTGCCTGTGACTGCTGCACCAGCAGTAACCACAGGAGCAGGATGGAAGGCAAGTGGATTCCAAGAAACCACTTTCCTGTCAATGTGGAAGTCCATTTTCAGAGCCTGTAAAAAGAACAGGGCTGAGCAGGCTGCTCAGCTCTCCCTCCTCACTCCAGAGATACCTGAGGACCTCATCAGTGCTTGAAAGTTTGGGCAGAAATGGAAGTTCTTGTGGTTCAGGTGATTTTAAAAGTCTCTGGGCAAGGAAGCCTCTTTTGCAATGTGCTCTCTCTTCTCTGTATGTACACTCATTCATGTGGTACAGGCTGGAATTATAAATCTTAGAAGAGTAATCTTGGGACTAAGGAGGTAAGGGTTGGCATCCTCCACTTAACCTTACCTGATGTAATTAGGCTCTGTTTACGGTCAGTGGTCAACGACAGATACCTTCCAAAAGCTGTTCAGCCCACCAAGTTTACACTCCTGTTTTAGGATGTGGTAATTGCCCCCAGTGGTGGCCAGTCTCCACTGACTATAGATGGGCTCTGTACCAAGGTTAGCTTAGATGCTTGACATCTAAAAGATTACATTTGGGTAAAATGAATGCCCTCCTACATGACAAGATTTTGTTAGTACTTTAGGCATGATCACCACAGACTGCGCCCAGCTTGGCTGCTGTAACCCCTCCTTTGGTATTGCAACCTCTGTTTCTTGGGAACTGCTTTTCTCCACTGACACTGTAAGAAGCCAAAGGTTGGCCTTTCTGGATCACAGCAGTCAAAACCTGTCTTTACTTTCTTCCCTTCAAATACGAAATAGGGCTGTCAAACTTTATGACTGAGATAGCATTTAAACTGCAAAATAACTTTCATTTCTTATTTATATATACATTTCTTTGCCTCTGCTCAAGCTGCCTGAATGTCAGGTTTTGGCAACCAAGGTGCGAAAAAAACAGGTGGGACTGGGACTGAAAGAGACTGCTGTCTCGCAAGAGAAGTCAGGAGTGTCTTGGGGACAAGTCAAGCTCCGTGGAGGTAATGAGGACACTTGATGAACCAGAGTCAGTAATTCTGCTGGAACATGGTAAGGCAGGGGTGGGTGTTACCAGCACTCAGAGCCACATTTGCCAGAAACTCAGGCTTCATTTGCCATTGAGAGGGACCCTGCATAGTGGGGAGGACTCTCAACAGATGATTTTCATCCATCTTGAAGATTATATCAGCATATATTATTTATGGGTTTGATCTTTATGGCCTGATTTTCAGAGACAGCTCTCACCTCCAGCCCCATTGACTCTACCTATACTTTGGGGGATTTACTTCCTGTGAATTCTTAACTAACATAAATTGCTCTGTCGATTACACATGGGGAAAACATGGCTGCTGTATGTAAGAGCTGTAGGATTGGACTCTTGAGGGTTAAGATTCTTCTGGCTATGATCCGCTTTCCTGTATGGTCAGCCTCCAACAAATTGAAGACAAGAAGAGTATCAGCGTGCAATATACAATTGCAATTCTGACACATCACACCTTGCTGTGCCATCTCTTCTTAAATCAGAACCTGTTTTCACTCTTTTATTTTAATAAAGCATGATATGAAGCCTTGAATAGAAATAATTTATTTCAGAAGTGATTAAAAATAGCTTTCCTTCCACAGTGAGCTCATGGTTTTTAACTTTATTTTATGGTCAGTTGGCTTCACCTTCACACATACACATATTTTATGAAGTGGATTCATACAAATGAGATCTCTAAATTATTAATTTACTTTGTGTTTTATTTTAATAGTTTCCTGTTATAAGAGTTCTCAGAAAAGGAGTTGGCTATTATGCAAATGTATGCTTTGCAGACATAGCACCTATTCTTGTACATACTCAAACGTAGTCAAGTATATACTGTTACGCTTTTCATTAGAAAAGTAGCAGCTTTAATGGCTGCTGAGGAAGACTTTCATTTGCATCTTTTGTCACCTCTGGGCACTGCATACACATTTTTTAAACACCTCTAGGGATGGTGACTCCACTGCCTCCCTGGGAAGCCTGTTTCAATGCTTGACTAACCTTTCCATGAAGAAATTTTTCCTAATGTCCAATCTAAACCTCCCCTGGTGTAACTTGAAACTGTTCCCTCTTGTCCTGTCACTTGTAATCTGGGACAAGATAACGCCTGCCTACAACCTCCTTTCAGGTAGCTGAAGGGAGCAATAAGGTCCCCCCTCAGCCTCCTGCTCTCCAGGCTAAACAACCCCAGTTCCCACAGCCACTTCTCATAAGACCTGTGCTCCAGACCCTTCACCAGCTCTGTTGCCCTTCTCTGGACACGCTCCAGCACCTCAGTGTCCCTCCTGTAGTGAAAGGCCCAAAACTGCACACAGAATTGGAGGTGCAGCCTCACCAGGGCTGAGTACAGGGGAACAATCACTTCCCTAAGTCCTGCTGGCCACACTGTTTCGGATACAAGCCAGGAAGCTGTTGGCCTTATTGGCCACCTGGGCACACTGCTGGCTCATGTTCAGCTGGCTGTCACCAGCACCCCCAGGTCATTTCCCGCCCATCAGCTTTCCAGCCACCCTTCCCCAGTCCTGTAGCACTGCATGGGATTGTTGCGACCCAAGCATGGGACCCGGCACTGAGCCTTGTGGAGCCTCATACAATTGGCCTTGGCCCATTGGTCCAGCCTGTCCAGATCCCTCTGCAGAGCCTTCCTATCCTCCAGCAAATGAACACTCCTGCCCAACTTGGTGTCATCTGCAAACTTACTGAGGGTGCACTCGATCCCCTCATCCAGATCATCGATAAAGATACTGAACAGGTCTGGCCTCGGTACTGAGCCCTGGGGAACACCACTTGTGTCGGGCTGCCAGCTGGATGTAACTCCATTTCCTACCAGTCTGGGCTCAGCCAGCCAGCCAGCTCTTACCCAGTGTAGAGTACACCCATTCAATCTCTGTGGCTGTAAATTTGCAAAAGAAGTTGTATAAATTTGTGGACCAGACATAACATAAGGCTCCATTCTAAGTAAAAACTGGGCCCTGTTCCTACTGAGTGAGGGACTTGGAGCGGGGTTGTGAGAAAAACTTTATATTTGATTTTTCCAGCCCTCTAAGGCACGACAGAGTAGCTTCGAGGCTGTGCTCCATTATCTTCTGCTTTCCAAGGTTTTCTGTTAACTCTGCAAAGTGGATATCTGCTGGGAACGCTCTGTACAGCTCCTGTTCAGTTGACTGGCCATGTCAGGCTGTACTTAGGTCTTAAATCCCTTTACACTCATTGCCAGTGTGATTGCCAGGTGTCATAACAGTGTTTTCAGCCACTCATTGTAGGAAAACTTTGCATTAATGAAAAAAGGAAAGAAAAACTGGATTCTGCATTTTGGTGCTGTGGATTTGTAGTTAATTAGCCCTGTGTTTTAAGTTTAAACACAGTTTAAGTGTTTAAACATTAAGAAGTTTAGTGAAATTGTCTTCTTTGATCCACCATTAACAAAAAATTTCTGCACAATACAGTCCTAATTATTCTGGCTAGCAGCATCATTCATACAGGTACAGTTTACTATTTCTCTTCATTTTCTGTTGAGCATTTCTAGCAACAGCAACACTAAACCTAAGTAATCCATCAAGCACATCTTACGGTAGCTCAGTAACTTTTCTTTATACTTTTATATAGTTTGGGTCAGAATGGCCAGAAGTATTCATTATTTGTGGTAACTCGGATCTGTTTTACAAATGGTGCAGGAAATAAGGTTGTTTTTTATAAAATACATGTTAACAGGAAGAGCACACTAACCTGCAGATAGTTTACATCTATTCTGATCTGGAACATGAGTAAGGGTGTTCTTAGATCTGGGCAACTTCACCCATACTTAAAAGTGTGCTTGAGTGCCTTTCTGTATACAGTGCAATGAGGTTTCTTGTCCCAGCATGGTTTGTCCATTTTTATGCTTCCACATTACAGCAGAAAACCTGGGCATTCTGATAGGCAAATGTTCATTATAAAGTACAGGTAGTATTTTAAAGAGAGCTGTATCTCTGGGCCAAAGGAAAAGTGCTTAAGGATGGTGAGAAGAGTATCCACATTCCCAAAGTTCAATCAAGTAAGAAAGCCCTGCTCGTACTGCCTCATTACCCTGGCATTGGTTTGTGCGACTATGTGCTACCACAGCTCATGTTTGGTCAGGAGAGCTGTAACTGATTACCAACAATGATGTGACTGATTACTCTGAAGGCCTGAAGAGACTTGCAAGGGGATTAACACTGGAGAACAGAAAATGCTTTTGGCACAAAAGACCTCATTAGAATAGATCTATTTATGGAAAGAAGACAAATCTGAAGGTGTCATTTATATTCCAAGGAAAACCTCTTTGTGATAATTGTTTCAAGAGCATGACACATTTAACATATTTACTCTCTTAAGGATATTCAGGACCAATGCATTAAATGAGGTGGTGAAAATGAATAAGGAGGTTTGGAAAAAAAAAACAAACAAAAAAAACCAAAAAAAGAAGACAAGAGCCAAGGTTAGATTGCATGTATGTTAGAAGCTCTGTTTGTTGACTCAAAAATCTATAACCCTGGTTAAAGGGATTCTGAGCTTGTTTGCAGGAGGATAACATTTCAACAGACTTGCAGAGGTCTGAAATATTAGGACGACATTAAGACAACTTGATTACACCTCACTAGGTCAATGTCACTTTTCAGAAAGCATTTGTTACAATGTCCAGAAATCTGCTGAACAACCGGATTCAAGTATTCCCTCCCACTACTAGCCCACTATGACTGGAAAAAAGAGGAAGAAAATCAAAGTACAGTGTCCTGTGTAGTTTAGCAGGGTAGCCGAAAAGGTATCTGGCAAGTGGCAGAAATTCAGCCATGGACTCCTTTGTCTCTTAGTCAAAGGGAAAATAATGGGAGGAGATGTCCAGTCGCACTACTGCACAGCAGCTTGTTTTTGTACTTTGCCCTTGAAATGAGTCCTGATCTGGATCTTCAGGGTAAACCTGGTGTCCAAAGAGACCAACACAGAGGGGATAAGCACTGAGCACTTAAAAAATCTAATCCCTGCAAGACAATGAAGATCATGTCTGATTTCATAACATTGTGATAGAGCTAGTCTGTCAACACCACAATTAGCAATGCCTAAGTGCAAAAACAACGAGTCAGTTTCATCTCTGCTAAGTAAACCCTCACCGTAGACATAGTCAGAAATATCTCAGGAGCTGTGAGCACTACAGCTCACTCAACAGCTTGAAGTTCCCTTAACGTCAGTCAGCAGGGACTTCAGAAGGTACTGAAGTACTGGGTCCATTGAACTGCTATTAAGATTAAGAAAATTGGTCTTCTTTTAAGGAAAACCCTATCGAAACACAACAGAAGAGCTATGTTTTGTAGAAACATCCCACCTAACATTAAGAAAATGGTACGGAGTATCATGACTGAACACACGATATGTCAGTGTTGTAACCTTAACTCTGCTCCTCGGTCCCTCACGGTACCAGTCTGGCAGGGCACACTTTAGGATAAGCAGCTGGCTGAAGGGAAATCCTGGAAAGCCTATAGCTTCCATTAACGTACAGCTTAAGATATTTCTCTCTGCATCTCTCAAGTCCCTCCCAACCCAGCGATCCTCCTGCACCTAAAGCAACAGTATTTCTGTCCTGAGACCTCTTCCCTGTGGTGTCCGAGGGACGGGAAATTCTGCTACTGCTCTGTGAATCCCCTGGACGTTCTGAGAAAGACTTTCATGAAATTTGCTATCAGCTATGCATTACCAGGCTCAGGTAATTCCTGGAGGCTATGGGAGGTGACAGTTGAGACAACAGCTATGCCTCTACTACCATGAGACTACATCTTTTTCCTGCTCCAATAAGCAGCAGGAATGTGGCATGAATGTTCTCTTTTCATTATTGTTAAACTGTGACCAAGAATGCTGCAACTGTAAATTCATCAGCTTAATCAATATTAACAGTAATTGCAAGAAAAATTTCTGCAGGTTAAATAAGAAATACTTTCACTTCAGATGAAGGCCAGCACTTCAACCATAAGGTTGATGTCCATTGGCTGTTCATCATTTTGTCATATTTTAATTCTCTATTGTAGCCAGGTTATATATATTCTTTTTTGAAAGAAAAAAAAAACCAAACTAGAAAGTTCCCCTGTTCTTAGCGATGAGTTTTTTGCAGTATAGCTCATGATATTTGAATGTACATGTAGCCTACTTGGACAATAAAAGCCTTAACAGAAGAACTATGCCCAGTTCCTTATCAACCATTAATAATGTTACGGTTAACCTGAGCACTGTATCATAAAGTATGTGCTGATTTTGACTCTTTGTAGACATGCACATCCCCATTATTTGGAAAAAAAAAAAAGTTTTATGTAGGTGACTATCTCCATTAATTAAGCTATTCAAATCCAGTTAGTTTTTCCAGAGGGCACTTTATCTCATTACAGTTCTCTCAACTTAAACAACAAGACAAACAAGCAAAAACTACAAACTCAATCTCACTGTTCCCAGTGTCACCATGAGTTAATGTCCTGCTCACCAGAAAGTGAGCAGTGATGCTAATGCTTCTAGTCAAGCATGCTCTTTGCCTTCATCTAAGAGGGGGTGAACAACTCAGACATTCATTAGAGACACTCATCACTGTCACAAGAGGATGGCATTTCTTCCACACGGCTCTGCCTACATCACAACAGCAATGGCCCACCGTGGTCCTCATCTTCCAGCAGCAAGAGGCTTTTGAATGTAACCCTGGCTACGGAGTCTGAGGGAGAGGCCAAAGTTGTGCTCTTGGCTCAAACAGCATCGCCCATATGCTGATAGCGTAGCACATCTGTGAGCGCTTCCAGGACTCAGGCCCAACACAGTTGTTTCTCACACAGGATTTCACCCAACCATGTGGAAGTGAGGTGCTACCACACACCAACTTGTTTTACCATCTGGACACTGCTGGAAGCATTTTGCTTCTCATAAACAGAGTGAGATCATCTTTCCTCATTAGCTAGGTCATTGAATGGCTAGCCAAGTTATCGTGCCGATTTATAACATGCACACTTCAATGCTTAATTGCTTCTGACCAATAGCCTTCAAATTACTAAAAAAAAAAAAAAAAACCCTAATTTTTAGGTTTCTTTGCCGAAACCTAATTACAAATTACAAAAATGAGGACAGATCACGAATTTTTAGGTTTATTTGCTGAAATATGCCCCAAACTCATGTTCAGTGCTGCTTGGCAGTGTGAATGAGCACCAGGTCATTTACTCAACACTGATACTGATTGGCAGATCTAAGAGAAATAAATGCCCAGACTTTCCTGTTCGTTTCTTGCCACGTGGCAGGGCTCTGGCAGATGACTGTAATCCAAGAGAGGACTTGTAAAACCAGAAAGAGGGAGAAATAAAGGCCAGACACTCATGGGGAGCCCATGAGACCAGAGAACAAGCTGTTCTGCCAGTGACTCAGAAACAACCTCCTCCCTTAGGAGGCATTATGTGTTTTTTCTGTTAGAGGGCAGGATTTGGATTAATGAGAGACTTGATGGATATAAATAATAATATCGCTATTTGGGAGCTTGCATAGTCAAGAAAACTGATCCAAACAATCAGTGAGTGCTCATAAAAATTGACAGCTCTTGAACTGAAGGAATGTAGCACTTGGAAAATTAGATCTCTAACCCTTTTTTCTATAGCAGGTGCAGTTGTTGGCATGCAGGTGGGAGTCAGTAGATGCCAGAGATGGAGCAAAGTGAGAATTGGGTTCAAAACTGAACATCACCAACAAGCCTGAGAGAGAGAAAACAAGTATGCCAAAGTGGGTTTGAGTGAGAAGATTTCAAAATACTTGTTAGTAGTATCAAAAAAGAGAATTTGACATACAAGTCCTCTCCTCCTCTGGTCTTTGAGGCCAAAACTTTGTATCTGCAGTGTTACGTTTTACCCTATCGGAATTGCAGTAGTGCAGAATTGTATGCCATGACCCTTCCTTTTGTCCTGCCCTTCTTCCACAGCTGATGAAATTTCAACCTATATGGATAAACAGTAATTTAGAGATCAGATCTGCATAATCCTAGTTCCCTTCAGTGCATGGACTCAGAAGGAACAGCATCATAGGTGTTGTTACTTTATCAGATGACCTAGGTAAAAGCTGGGAGTGCTGTGGAGGGCATAGCTGGAGGCAAATGAGGGGAAACAGAACACAAATCTGTAGGAATTCAGTATTTGTTTGTTCTGCTCATCATAGAGCAATGTGCCTACCTGAGACAACACTTGCAGCAAGCTTCAGCACCAGGTTCTGCTTTGTGATGATGGAGAGACCTAACAGCAGAATTTCCCTATGATATTTGAAAGGTTAAACAGGTTTTGTTTCAGAAACAAGGGGAAGTATGACAAGTATTATTATGATTAATAGGTGTTGTTATATTGCCTAGATGTATTGTACCTAATTTTAGCCAATGCACCAACTCTTGGTGCAGTCACAATGAAAATACACCAGTCTATGGGGAACATGTACAGCTATGAGCTGGGCACGTGAACTTTAGATGTCTGCAAATGTGGCTAATTGATTCTCTTTAAGCACTCTTTCCTCTCTTCTGCCTTCCAGGTTGGCCTCAAAAGCTGTGATCACGGAGTTATCTCTAGATGTCTGTGTCCAAAGTTTTGCCCTTCCAGTTAGTAATTTTGACCGGCTCTGCAGGATGATTGCAGTGTATCCTGAAAGCACTATCTTGACCACTAGCTGTTCTTTGCCCTAGCTGTGAAAGTACTGCTCAGGCACCCAGAGTTGCCCATCTCACCAAATGCATGTCCCAGTGCTGTTAAGATCTTAACGATCAGGTTGTAACATTGTGGGAACTCTTGCAAGACAGTCTCAGTGTTAGTGAATGTCCATGCATCACATACCCAGAATCCAGTACTGGCAGCATTTGCAGAAGCTGGGTTAGGCAACTCTACAGAGCCTAAGATTACCATCTGGGGACGAGAGCAGAAATAACAAGCATCAGACACGCAGTCATTTTGGCTGAGCCCTGAGTCCTTCATTCATTCCAAAGACAACTTTGTAGATGACTAAATGACAGGTCTTGTTCTGAAATGCAGCAATTATTGCTGATTTGTAGGAATGGTACCAAGACTGATGAGCTTGGCAACTGCTATTTAGCTGGCCTTTTCGGGAGATTGTAACACTGGCCTGGGGGAAAACCTGCTTTTTTCGTACTAATGGTTTAGGCTGAGCTCCTGGGTGATGCTACAAAGTTGCCTCCTAAGCATGCGACAGTACTACAGTCACCAACAAACAGGAGTTTTAGGATGATCTCTTCAGTGACCCTTGCAGCTGGATCTCACCAGCTGTGGATGAACCAATGGCCACTGTCACTGCATGTGACAGTCTGAGAAGGACAAGGCAAGGTGATTGAAAACATGGGGTTTGAGAGAGGGGATAACCGCCTGGTTCTGTCTAACACTGAAAACCTGCTGTTTTGCTGACATTCAGGTTTCTACACCATGTATTGCTGTGTCTGTTGGCGTGGTTCTCACAGATGCTTAGACTGAAATGGACCGCTACAGCCAACTGGTGGCTGTCAACAACCGCATAACCTGGGCCAGAGTGTTTAACCCACAACCTTGCCTTTGCTAAGCTGATCTGGGCTTCATTCCTGTGGGGTGGGAGCATACCAGGACAGTCCTGAATGAATGGTGACTTTCTTCTCCAGCTGGTGCATATCGTTGTGAGAAAGCAATCAGACATGAGATTTCTCATCAAGTCACCAGTTAGGGTAACATATCATACAGGTGCTAAGCAGTCTGCATGTGTTGTTCTTTGTCTAATTCCATATTTTGCATCTTACGGTAGTCTAGCCAGTCAAGGTGGGAGTTATCTCACCTGACATCAGATGACTCCATCTGAGCTGGCCTTTGTCATCAGTGAAGAGAAGTAGGTACTTATAAGGCATGAGTCATCTGCCCTCTTTTAAATGTCTGCATTGGGGTGAGATGACTCATGCCCAGTGACTACAAAGGAAGTTCAAACCGCAAGCTCAGATAAAGACATTTATATTGTGATGTCTACAGTTAGATGAGTAGAGCACTCTCCTGAATATCTCCCTGTGTCAGTGGCCCAGTCTCACTCCTGATCTGTCACTTGTAAATAAAACAACACATTTGCCCGGAGAATGATATAATTCCCACCTACTTCAGTGGGCACTCTCAAACTGGAAATAGCCCAGTTTCAAATGAAGTGTTTAAAATATCTTATGGAAATGCCTCTTGTCCCTGACTTCTACCTAGCCAGCTTCTATCTTTTACTACTGTTTTACAATCACGTCTTCCTATTATTGTTTAATTTATACTTCTCCAGCCACCTTCTACTCCTGATGAGCCTCTGGGAGACCAAACAAAGCATGCAAGGAGTGGACACAGCAAAGAGAGAAGCTAAGACATTCCACTAATTCTGCCAACTGTATGAAATAAAGTGATTACCCAAAGGATATTCTTTCACTCTAGTGTCTTTTATTTTTAAAAAAAAATTAGTCGTTTTTTTTAAAAAATTAATAGTTACTTATGACACCAATACAGACTTCTCAAACAGAGTGATCTTATTGGGCAGTGTCCCTTTAAATTAGATTTTTGTAATCAAATCACTAACTTCACCAAGCAGCCCAAATCAATGCTTTGTACTAAACATGGACCCAAACCCATTAAGACCTTATTATTCAACCATGCACCTCCCTTCAGCTTTTATCTGCCCTCAAGTGTTTTCATAGTAAAGCAGGCTTTTTCTTTCTTTTTTTTAATTAGCTCTTGTGCCCTAGAGTCTTTTATTTGATTTTCCAGTATCCAGGGAAGTAGGGTTTTTAAACTATTCAATCCTTGAATAGAAAATTTTGCCTCTTAGTTCTTCATTACCAATGGTAATAAAGCTTTATGGAAGACATTCTGGTAGTGCATAGGCAGAAGTGCACAAAGCAAAGCAGCTCTTCAAAGGAGCATGAACTCTGGTATTAGAGTCTCATTCATCTAACTCACTCCTAAAGGACAAGTTAGCAATTCACAGGGGCACAGTTCACACATGTACATGAAGTGGCATGAAGGGCCCTTCAGTTCAGCAGAGCTGCTTGATCCCAGTGTCCTTCAGTGTGTGGAGCTTTATGAGTGGTGGTGGTGGTTTGATTTTATTTTGCCTTGACTTCATCCGATTTCATATGGAGAACTGGCGATGTGCTTAGCTGTTTCTCTGTGTGTCATGGGAGACCCAGAAATGATTGTACAAGGATTACAAGTATTGTGCAAGGAGCAATCTGAATGTTTGCTGCCTTCCCATGTATGCTGAGCAATCTGTGACTGCTCACCAGCTAGCAACGTGCAGTACCATGACTACTGAGGTGTACGTCTCCATATAATGGATGCTGCACCTTCGCTACTTAATTGTGGTGTATCTCATCAATAGTATAAACAATGTACACATAACCATAATTCGAGGTACATGTAATCAATGGACATAAGTATATGTATTGTGCATTGTCTTACCCACTGGAAACATTACATGCACCTATTCAGGAACTGTAATTTTATTAATGAGATAAGGGCGTTGGAGCATACTGTCCAAGGGACTCCTCAAAGCTGAGTCCACATGCTGGACACAATTGATGTTAGCAACTGGTGAATTTGTATCATGAGCACCACCCAGTAAGAGCACAAGTGAACTCAGAGCAGCTCAGAGGAGCATCAAGGCAAAGGGGCTCATCCCAGCATGCTGTGATCAAGGCAGAGGAGTTTATCCCATGCTGCAGCAGCCAGGCCTTCCAGCAGCAGAAGGGATGAAAGATTGCTGTTGCCTTTGCTATTATTTCTGTTGTTTGCACAATAAACTGGTGAACCAGACTTGAGTGCTGGTGCAGACATTGCATCTTCATGGTGAGGAACAGGATGGTGCTGAGCTGGGTCAAACAGACACACCCTTGGTAATTTTCCATTCTGGCAGGTAACTAATGCATCTGTCTCCTTTCCCTTACCAAAGGCTTATACTTTCCATATTTCTGTGCTCAGCTGGCAACTGCCAAAAGTCTCTGTACCTCACTGAAAAGCTGGGATGTAGAAATTATGGAGGCTAAAGCTTTCAGAAGAGAGAAGTGCAGGAGCCAGAACAAGGCATTGGGGAAGTTTTACCTCCGATGTTTTCAAACTACACATCATCGCGTGAAGAAAACTCAATGCGAATTGCCAACCACTTGTTTTCCGGAGCGCAAGGCTGTTTCAAGCAGTAACTTCAGAAGGAAACTGTTCTGTAACCATTTAAATGTCTATGCAAATTATTTCATTTGGTGATTGTTTTGCTCCTGCTATTGAGTTCATCCCTGTCCTTCCAAAATCCGCAAAGCCTGGGAATTTCAAGATTGTGCACTGTTTTGAGGAAAACCACAATAACAGCAGTCCAATAAAATGGAACAGGTTGAAGTAGTGTAAAAAACCTGAAATTGCCAGAAATGGCTGTCAGACAGAAAATTTTGCCTTGCTTTCTTGGTCCAATAGGGTCATTTTCAAAGTTAATTGCTTCTTAGAATAAGCGTGTCAGAAGCGAGCCCCAGACCAGTATGGAGGGCTCTGAACTGTGTATTAATTTTCATACTTAGTCTGTATGTTTTCATATTTAAATTGGGTTGCAATAGAATTCCTGATCCGTCCTGCCAGGGCGCTCCCAACAAAAGGAGACTTAGGGCAGAGCTTAGCACCATCCTACTCGACACGTGGGTTTGGAGATACGGTTTCCTTCATTCTGTGTCATCAGCATGGGAGATAATTTCCCCTACAGTTGTGTGTGCTTCTCTGCCTTGCAATCCTGCAGGGTCCACACACATGGGGGATCGGGCTGGCCCCACAGGCAGATGGCTGTCTTTGCAGCAGCCTGCAGGTCCTTCTCTTGCAGCTCTCTGATGGGACTCCAGGAGCTGTGGCTGGGAAGAGGAGGATCATAGACTAGCTGCGCTGTGCTTCAGCCTGCTAGAGTGACTGCAGCTCAGGAGAAAGCCTGGCCATCTCTTCCTCAGATCTCAGTAACCCGTCTGGCTTAGGTACGCTGAGCCCACAGGTCCACCCTTGAAAACCTTTCACAAGAAGAAGTAATCTGCAGCAAACCACCTGCTTTTTGGCCTTCTATGCTTTTCTCTACGGGAGTGACTTGAATAAGCACCCTTTAGCCTTCAGCTGACAGCAGGCAGAGCTGGCCAAGCAGCCTACAAGGAATGTGGACTGAAATGCTGGTCTTTGTGGCCAGGTCCACCTTGCGGCATGGCCACCCTCCAGACCTGACTCCCCTGCAAGGGCATGGACTTAGCTGCCACAGCTGGTGGGATCCCTGGTGTACCTGATACACTGAGGCATGTCGGCAGCATGGACTGTTCACAAGTGGTCAGAAGCTAAGCAGGACTATGCTTAGAGATGTTTTTTAGCAGAGCAGACAACATGATGAATAAAACAGGATTTTTACCCATGAGCAATGCACAGCCTGCTGGCTCTGCCCCTTGGCCTGCACTGTGACCCTGCGTGGCTTCATCCCAGCTTCCCACCTTCCCCTCCATGTCTTGTAGTGGTGCTGGAGTTGAGACAGTCTGGGGAAGCAATGTGAAGTGGGTGTTATTAAGATTTGTGAAGGATGATTACAGGTATTACAGGAGACTGTGAGGAAAGGACCTGTGTAGTGACAAGGTTTTCCTAGCAGGTTTTCTTCTGCAGTGAGACCCCAAGTCCGGCACCACAGGGGTTAATGGAAACGTGGGGTTTTTGCAGATTGCATCAAGAACTGGTTGACAGCTGCTGCAAAACCAGTCTGTATGGTGCCTGGCCTGTCACCCACAGGTGGGCACACCATCTCAGCTTGTGGTATATACCATCCTCAGAAAGCAGGTATCTTTTTGTTCTTTGTTTTCCCATGGCTGTCAGGTTAGTGGTGGATTTTAGCATGTTGCCTCATCTGGATCTGTGTGTTTCTGATGCGTACAGTAGGCCAAGCCAGGCTAGCTCATGCTGTGCTGGAAAGTAACTGGAAATTCCCGGAGTGGAGTGTCCCTGGTGCTTGCTCCTGCCTGTGCTGGGGGTTCCCGACCCCTTTGTCATTACACCTTACCTACTCGTGTGAACGCTCCCCACCCTGGTCAAGTCCAATCAAGGCTGTCCAATCAAGTCCAATTAAGCATAAATCACACATCTTTGCTGACTTAAGGAAGACATGGGGGCACAGCTTTCATAAGCGTGTGAGCCAGGGATTTCATGTGCTGCGTGTCCTGAAGCTGGATGGCTGGCAACCTGATGAATATGCTGCTCTTAAATATATGTGCCATGAATGGCATTTTTAGTACAGATGATTTGCTTGGGACATTGCTAGCTGACTGAAAGAGGAGTTTCCCTTTGTAGACAGACCATGGTTAAGAGCATGCCAAATATGCCAGGTATGCTAGCTATCAAAAACAAATACCTAGCTCTTATGAACTGTTTAGATCATTAGCACATCTAAAAGCACCTCAGGAAATAGGACTGCCTCAGGCCTTTAGTAGCCATCTAGTCTACCCTTATGCTCCAAGGCAGATTCAATTAGATGTAAACCATTTTTGACAGGCATTTTCCTAGTCTGCTCTTAGAAACCTTCAGTGACAGAGATTCAGTAAGCACCCCAGGCAATCTCTTCCAATGTCTCACAATGCCTGAAGTTAGGAAACTTAACTTTCTGGTCTAAGTCTCCCTTGCTGAAGTTTAAGTTCACTTCTTGTCCGGCCTGTGGTGGAAAGACTATTCCCTGCACATCAGCAGCATGTTTGAAGGCTGCAGTCCTCATTCTTCTCATGCTTCTGTTTTCCTTTCTCCTCTCACTGAGCACTATGCGTTTGTGCAGTCTTTTCTCACTGGTGTTATCTAGACACCACTCCTCTCTTCATTCATTGCTCTCCCCTGAACTACAGAAATATCTCAACTGCACTTTTTTTGGTGTGCTGTTAGATGCCAAATACAGGACTTCAGCAGCTCTCTGGTGCTCACAGTGTATAATGTACGACACTGTGTGAATCAAGTGTCTCCCTTTTTTCACCGCAGCATGGTGTTGTTCATGGAGGTTAAATTGGGAACCGTCACCCTTAGGGCTTTCTGCAGAGCTTCTGGTGGGTGGAAGACCAAGAGCTACAGAAGTGAAATGGCTTGTGCAGTCCCCCTCCAGCTCAGAGGCAGAACTGGGAACAGGCAAGAGGAGGTTGCTTTTAGAGAACTGTGTGAAAAGCAGGGAAAGGACATGGGAATGCAAGTGGCAGAAGTTCAGAGGAAATGCAAGTGGCAGAGGTTCAGAGGAAAGCCCGCAGGCTGTCTGTAGGAGTTCTCATTGTCAGAGCTGCAGCCAGGTCTCAAACCACCCTCCTGCACCCCAGCCCAACATGGAGCTTTCACTGTTTGCTCCAGACAAAACCAAAGCAGCTATTCCAACATTTGCAGCTTTAAGAAGGCTGCGAGGTGATGAAGGCTGAACAATGTCACACTAACTTGGGACCTTGGCTCATTCAGATACACACCTGGAGTCCTCCATGGGTGGTTTTCTGCCATGCTGGAATGGGGTTCAGGATTGAAACCAGCCAGCAAAGCAAACATTGCCATGCTGTAGGGGCATGGCAGCCCTGACTCAACCTGTCTCTGCTGCGCTGTTGCAAGATGCATGGCTGAGCGCAGCCCCCTCCATCTGTCACTGACACAGTGCTAGGTTGGGAGGTGCAGCTCTGAACTTGGAGAGTTCACAGCAGTGTGATGACAGCACCAGCGCAGGATCAGTGTGCAGGATGGATGCCGATGCATGCAAGAGTGGCAGGATGGGGATGAAAAAGCAGGACCCAGAAAGTTCTGAGTGTATTGCTCCCTTGTTATCAATTCCATTTGCATTAAGAAGGCAGCTTTTTTTTCCTAATCTTTGCCATCGCAGAGCATATTTCCTGACTATTTCCTTCTCCCTTTGTGCGGCAAGGAGTGGTCCAGTCAGGTAAGCTGCTGTCATTGAAAGCCAGATCACTTGGAAATGAAAAAGTCTGGGTTTGAAGAAAGCAACCTTTTATTTTCCCTTAATGCCCTATTGTCTGGCAGGCTCTGACAATGCTCAATCCCATGTGCCCAGCATCCATGTCTGGAAGGAAGGCGTAACCTGGTGAAAAGACACACAAGGCTGTCATCTTGGCTGCAGAGAAACAAAAGCTCCAGGAGGCACTGCTGTCAGGAGCAGAGGGGATGTGGAGCCTTGCAGCTGTCACGCTCCAAGTGAAGCTGCCTATTCACTCACTGCCTGCCATCCACACTCATCAGGGCTCCAGATATTTTCCCCTCCCTCTCCTTGTCATTGATAAGCCCCCAGGGATACTAATGCCATACCCCCTCCTCAGCAGCATGACCAAGAAGCTCTGTTCTGAGCTTTGTTTAGTAGGAAGCTTCATACCACTAATTAGAAAAGATTAGGGGTTTGGTTGGGTTTTTGTTGTCTGTTTTATTGTGGGTCTGCAGCGGTGAGCCCCCAGCAGGGTTAATTATTCATGAATGTTCCACAGAGACCAGGTCCTGTCAAAAAATGATTAAGCCAAAAGCATGCTGGCTGCACTGTTCGGCTGTTGTGGCAGTCGTTCTCACTGATTGCTGGCAGAGCAGGATACAGCCCTTATTTGAATAGGTAGACTACCTAATTGCCTCCTCTGGGAAAAAAAGGCCCTTTCCAAATCCTTATCTCTTTGGAAAATAGCAGACCCAAAATAGCTATTTATATCTGTATAAAAATACATACACAGTTATTTACATGACTGTAGTTAATGCATACACACTGGCATGTGCATACATGCACTAGAGAAAGGTGGTAATGATGTCTTGAATATCTTCTGCACGGTGCGAGATGTGGGCAAGCCGGTGCTATGGTGGCAGGTGGATCTCACCAGACATCACAGAGAAGACAGCTCAGTACAGATGTGCAAGGAGAGAGAGCCAAGTAGCTGGTTACTTTCACACTGGGCCCTGATGGACAGTCCCTG
This sequence comes from Falco peregrinus, assembly GCF_023634155.1. Taxonomy (NCBI): domain Eukaryota; kingdom Metazoa; phylum Chordata; class Aves; order Falconiformes; family Falconidae; genus Falco; species Falco peregrinus. The sequence continues at coordinate 14,848,465 of NC_073725.1, forward strand.
CCTTGCTCCCTCTTTGCTATACCACGGTACCATAGAACTTCTCTCAGTCTGTGGTCCCATGGGTCAGCATCTTTGGGAAGGGGCAGGAGGGAGGGTGATCACTCTGTATTTGCAGTATTTTGCAGTATTTACACTCTAAAAAAAGCAGGAGCCCTGTTTACCGTGTGTCTTGGGGCACTGTTATCAGTACTTTGCCCACTTATCCATATTTCTGGGAAGGACTGAGACTGGTGAGTGGTGTGTCCAATTCAAACCTCTATCTCCTATCAAACACTCATATATCCTAGACACCTGATGTGGTGTGATCAGTGCCCTGCTGGAGAAATGGGACAGGATGAGGATGGATGAGGAGGGGACTCTGACCCAGTAACCATCTTCTGTTGCGCAGTAGGTGCTGACAACAGAGGCTTCAATATGTGATGGAGAGGTATGTTGTGAGTCCATCACTGTTTTGTTATATGAACAGCAGATTTTGCTTCCCTGGATGACAGGTCTCTCCAGTTCAGGACTCCATGCAGCTCCTGTTCTGATGGCTGCATGCAGCTTCTCCTCTGCCACTAAAACCAGAATAGGCTAAAAAGAGAAGGGGGGGGGGGGGGGGGGGGGGGGGGGCGGAGCAGGGCTACAGCCATTTCAGGTCCTCCTATAAAGCTGCTCTTCTACAAGTTTGCCTAGTTGAGCTAAACTTTGGAACACCCACATCCTCCTGTGTTAAATAACATATTCCACCATTTGAGTATGTTTTTGGTGAGGAAACACCTTTCAGTTATTTGATCCTGCCTCCTGCTAGTTTCATTTAACAGCCCTTACCTCCTGTATTGGAGGAGAAAGTTAAAACCTTTTTCTGGTTCTCCATGTCACTCATGACTTTACAGACCTTTCGTATTCCCCTCTGCACTTTCTCTTTTGCAAGAAAAAGAGTCCCAGAAACATTTATCAGTGTTAAGTTTTATCCACCATTTTATTGCCCGTTCCCCTTGCGACTCTGCATTTGGCTTTCATTTTCTTACATTTATTAACTTGAACTTTCAGAGCCAAACAATCGGTATGTCCTGGAGCCCTAGCTCATGTACACCCCAAGTGACAGTCCTTCTGCCATGTTGGAAAGCCACTTCAAAGCAGACAGCCTTGGATCTGATTTACAGTGTCCCCAAGGAAAGCTTAATTTGTAACTGTCCTGAACAGAAATTCCTGAAGATTTCAGAAGCAGCTAGACCCAGTCTGCTGGCTGAGCCTCACACCTTAAAACAGAGAGGACCCACTCCTGGTAGCTGATGCCTTTGGGAGAGGTGCAGGGCATTGGCTGACATAACTGGATGCACGTTCTGCTCGGCTGCCATGCAAGGATGTGGGGGCAGAGCTACGTGAGGCATGCTGGATCTTGCCTTACTCCTGTTTTCAGAGGAAAGAGGCTGCTTTCCGCACTGCCACCAGTCTGTGGTATTTAAAAGCCTTAAAAGTCTGGTAGCAAAGGGCAGCTGCCCATGGGTTAGATACAAAAGTAATTTGTTTTGACCTGGAATGCAGTTCCTCTGTTCCTAGGTGTACAGCATCATGTGCCACCAGAGCAAAAGGAAGATGCATTTGTGAAAGCTTATAAATAAAAGCTTTACAAAATAGGTGAGACTTCTACACTTACGTGATCCTCTGCTTCTCTCTGCAGTAGACATATCTCTTATGTGCCCAAAAGATGGGTGAGGTGAATGAGGTAAATGCTGAGCTGTGAATTCCTGAGCCACCCAGCCTGTTACTAATTACCATGATTAAATATTGACACAGTGACTGCACACAGGGCTCCCAGGCAGAGATCAGTACCCTGCCATGGCAGCAGCAGAGAAATCCAAAGAAATAGCTCCCTGAGCACCTACACTGCAAGAACCCAATCCATCCTACCATTAACGTCCCCTGGGGACTGCCAGCTTGTGTGAGAGCTTGCACAGCTCTAGCAAGGGGCTGCTGGGGCTCGGGAGGTTTCTGATTCAAAATCATTGCCTTTGGGATGCCCCTTGCTGCAGTCTCCAGGAGCTGGTAGGGCGAGAGGGGTGAGGCAGTACAATGGGATCTGCTTCCCTGTGGCAAAGAAAGGTTATTAGGTTGTTACTCAGAAGAAAAGTAGGGTCCTGCTGCTTGGCTGCCAACCCCAGGGCATCCTCAGGGAAGCTCCCAGACTGACCTCACAGCTCCGCTTGGCTGCCTCCCTGTACGCCTGCACAGGCACGCCATTGAGCATCTTATACCCTGCTTTTTCACGAGTCCGGGGTGAGAGATTATGGCAAAAGCCTATAAATATACACTTGAGGTTGCCCCTGCTCAGGAAGCCTTTTAATCATATGTCTTGAGTTAAGAGTGTGCTGCACAAGGATGCACAGACTCACCCAACATGGGAAGATTTTGCCCAAGAAAGACTCACCGCTAGAATGGGGAATGCAGCTCTTTTTCCCCTCCCGTCCTGTTCCCCAGTGCTGCTGGTTAACGTGCTGGGCTGTGTGCCAGGGGAGCAGATGCACTACTGCACGGTTTCTCCTCCCCATATTGTGGCCGTGCCCAGTACTGCTTTTGCCCATGTTCATTTTTTAATACAGCAGCTGAGTTGGCCACAAGCAAAAAATTAAATATGATCCCTTGCAATTGCAAACTGCCCAAAGCCATGTGCAGCCCTGAGCTCCTTCTCCTCTGGGAACAAGGAGCAGTATCTGCAAAGCTCTCCTGTATCCACTACATCCACCAGCCAAAACTCCATTCTTTCTTCATCGGATCTTCCCCCTTCATCTCTTGAAATCATATTGGGCAGCTGCAGAAGCCAGGATGAGTCTGCACCAGGCTAGTACTCTTCAAGTAGCAGAATATTTATGTTCTCAGCTTGACCTTGCTCTCATACTAAGGTTTTTTTCATGAATGCTGCCTGTCACTTGTGTTAAGAACGGCCACTACTCATAATTTGAAGCTGTAAAGAGCTTTTGCTTTGTAGGTGAGATTTCTTGTCCCGACGCTGTGCAGAAAAGTGCTTTCCAGGAGAAATACTTTATCTCAAAAGTGATGATAGAAGTGGTAGCATTTGATATTACATTTTCAGGAAAACACTGAAGAACCCCTCAGGAGCGGCAAGATGGGGGGAAAGAGGGAAGAAGTTATGCTGCAGCTCCTTTCCCCATGGGGGGTCAGAAGCTGAAAAGACGGATGGAGGCAGGGGGCCAGAGAGAGGACTAAGGTACTTGCTTGCAGTGATTTTTTATCCCCTTTTGGTGTAACCTGTGCTGAGGATAGCTCACGTTAAGAGCTAGTGGCAGCCCTGAAAGGCACTCACAGTACCTCCTTATTTGGGATGGGGAGAGGAGAAAACAGGACATGATATATTTCTTATGCACCCCAGATATAATCAACAAGCTGGTAATTACCAGGCTGTAGCATATACAGCTGGAGCATACATGACTTATATGGGAAACCGTCGTTTAAACAAAATATCCAGGATGATACTCCTTTGGCTTGTGGTTCGCCTGTGCTTTAGTATGAGTCTGGTATCTTTCAGTTAACCAGAGCTGAGCTGCTCCTCTTGGGGAGAAGCCTGAGCCACCCAGCCAGGTTTGCACGTGGGTTAGGAGCGGGGTCAGGGAAGCTGGGTCTTGTTCCTCTCCACCTCAGACTTGTCCCCTGGCTCCAGGGGGGCTTCTGGGGCTGAGGAGGTCCCACACATCTGGCCTGATTTATTTGTTTTTTAGCAGCAGAGAGCTGCTCAGTGGCCAGCAGTGGGAGAAAAGCTTATCCAGTGGGAATGACAGAGATGGTGACATGGTGGGGAGACACACTTTGTCCTGATTTATCCAGGTTCTCTTGTGACCTTGAGATAACCGAAAGGAGTTTCAATTCTGTTCTTCCACTTTTAATGACATCTTAATACTAATTAATTAACACAGTTGTGCATTCTAGTACTTGAACGTTCATTGTTATTTGGGTGTAACCTCAACCAGCACTTCAGGGTTAGCTGCAACTCAGGATGACCATCCTGGCCCACAAACAAACAGAAGTGAAGGAGGTACAGGAGAAGTGACACACCGCCATCTTAGGCACTCATTTGACTCACATCTCTTTCAGCAGTGGCTGCCTCCCTTGTTATTCCTCACCCCTTAGAAACATCCCTTGTTGCTCCATCAGCTCCTGATCTGGGGCAAAAAGGTGAACCAGCCTGGGTTAGAAATAACACAAATCAAGTCTCCAGTCCTGTTCGTTGTGGGTCCTGACCAACAGTCTCATTGGCACAACTGAGAGAGCAGAGCTGAAGAGAAATGAATGGCCAAATGCAGAATGAAGTCCCGCTTGAGCTAGACCGCTCCAAAAATGTGCATGCCATCCAGGTGCTATCGTCTGCTAGTGCTGCTGCTGCTGCTGCGCATACAGGGGCTGCCTATTGCACACACTCTTCAAAATCTGTTTTGGCAGTGCAGTGGTATATGCACTTTAAATACTGACAAACAGCAACTGCTATACATCTACTGACGAGCTGAATGTGTAACGGAGAAGGCAGCAGTTCAAATGACAGTCACAAGCCTTGCTGCTGTTGGATCCCCAGTGACTCTTTTTCCTAGTTCCTGTTTTCTCTGGCTGTATTTCCATTTCATCTATTAAAATGCCTAACAAAGAGCTTCTACCCTTATTTATGGAAATTTGTCGCCAGAACTTTTATTACTGAAAGAATAGCATGGGTTAAATACAGCTGATCTGAATTTTCTGATGAAACGCACCCAGATTTTACTCTCTTCTTGAGAATAGCTAGATACTTGGTGGTAACTTACACCTCTGAAAATCAAGCACCTATCATCCACCTGCATTTTTTCAGCTTTCTTTCAAATCACCTTGCTCTCCTGCTTTCCAGTGCAGAAACTTGGAATACTTTTTCAGCTTGTAAAAACTGTTCATGGATTGGTATAGGGTGTGAGCTGCGACAAATGTCCCGGGCTATTTGTCACTTCAGAAGCCATCAGTCCAACAAAGCCAGAAGCTGGTGTTACATTAAGGCATCTACAGCACATCTGCTCCTATAAATACATCATTTACAGCGGAGACCTCTATGGGTTGTCAAGGGGCAGGCTTGTATTTATGGCACCCATCGAACAAAAAGAGGGAAAATTAATTTCCTGTTTTGAAATGAGTCTCAATTTTATCAAAGGGAAAACTACAACATGAAGCTGACTAGCTGCCTGCAATTTAATGTACACAGCTTTCCTATTTAGCCATTAAGTGATTATTCTCTGCTGGATGGATGTATCATTCCTGTTAATGTTAATGATAGTTCCACATATGCCGTGATGGAATAAATGCCAAACTATGTGAACCATTTACTCCCTAAAGGGGAATGCAACTCCTTCAAGCAATGCAGGAATCTGCCAGCAAAGTGATGGGAGCCTGGGAGGAGTAGAGAGAGCTTCTAGTGAGGCTGAGAAGTAGGGATGTTGCTTGGCCAGCTTTGGCAGCAAAGCCAGCCAAAGATGTTCCCACTCATCCTGTCCCCATCCCTGTCCCCTTGTGCTGTTGCCCCCTGCTCCCCAAGCTGAAGCAACTGTAAATGAGCTGCTAGCATCACTGAGGTTTAAAACAGCCCTTCAGAAGGAACCAGAAACCTCGATGCCTTCACTGTTTTTTAACCAGCTCATTTCACAGAGCACTTCTGCAGACAGTTGTCCCAGAGGCACCAGGAGCAGCAAACTGTGGCCAGAGGCCAGGAATGAGCAGTTAGGGCAGGGCTGGGGAGAAATCTTCCTACGCTGGCGTAGGAGGGGGCAGGCAAGTCGGAGGATGTGGAGTCATGCCGGGGTGCCTGCTTTGGCACACGGTGCATGTCTGTGCCACCTCCGCGCAGTGACACTGGCTCACGGAGCTGTGGGTGAGCTCTGCCTCCACAGTGGCTTGCCCAGCTGCTGGCTCCAGCAGGTTTGGTCAGCACATGGCTTCTTGCCTGAGCCTTTGCCCAGGCTCTGAGGCAGGCTGTCCAGTCCTCCTGAATCACAGCCAGGTCATTCAAGGTGCATCCCTGTCATCTGCGCTCCAAGGCACCTCTGGGGGTCATGTACACATGCCAGGTCAGCATGCCAGGGGACTCCATGACACAGCAAATCCTGAAGACAGAAGAAAAAGGCTTCACCAGAACATCTTTAGTTCTTTGTGCAGCCTTAAAGCAGTTGGTTCGATGGACAAACAGAGCAGGAGCTGGATGAAAATCAGCTCTCAGATTCACCAATCAAGCTGAAGAGGAGGCTGGGATTTCACTCTTTTATGGGGCCCTTGTAACCGCTGAGCTATATCAGCTAAATCAGCTGCTGTCCTTTCACACAGATTTCACATCTTAGCAAGTTTATCAGTAAACAAGGCCAGTGGCACTATTTAATAACCTGAGCACTACCTTGCCAGGGGTTCAGAGCCACTGCAGAAGAACTAAGCTTGTCCTGCCCAGCATGTTCCCAGGGGATGCAAACCCAGTGGGTGTCCCCAGTAACAGCCCACCTGCAGACCTGGCATACTTGACTCCCTGCACTTTGCCATCAAACATGTATTTCTTTGAGAAATGAAGAAGGTACTTGAATTTCTGAGGTAACCCTCATGCCATTAATGCAAGAACACATTATGTGGCATTGAAGGAATGCAGTCACAGCACAGGAGGGAAATTAAATTAGGCTTTTGCTGCTTCCACATAGCACCAGTCACTGGGTCAAGTTGTTTACTCCCCATGTAGGGTTTTCTTCCATGGGTGAGTCAGGCCAAATTCACTGGAATGGAGTCTCTTTTACTGGTACCAATAGGATATGAAAGCGAAAATAGTCAGGAGCGTCCACATTGCACATCTGGCAGGTCTAACTCTCCTCTGTTATCATGGCTAACGAATCATTTTATGGGATATTGGGATTGCAGATTGGCACTAAGTACTGCTGCTGGATAAGAGTGGTGCATACATTTTGAGAAATGAAGGGTTAGTGACAGGCACTCGGCTTTAGCCTGCTGAGCAGCAGCTGCAAAAGCAAAGGAGAGCAGAGGTTCAGAGATCTACAAAACCACAGGAACTACCCATTGGCTTCAGTGGTAGTAGTCAGAAACCTGTTATTCATGTCTTCTTGTGTAATTTGGTTGCATGTCTAAATGTCTGATACAACAGCACATGTCAGGGCACTGCAGGTGACTGAATGACAGCATTTGGTCACTTTGCTTTGGTTGTGTCATCTCTCAGCACCATCACCCCATTAATTCTCAGGCCTCAGCTTGGGTGAGCACAGGGACCTGCAGGCCTGGGCAGGTCCCTTGTCTATGGGCAAGCCTTGCCGTACATTGTACAAACAACCCCGCCGCAGGGCCAGTGGGAGGAAAGAAACTTTATTAGGAAGGAAAACATGATTTTTATTGCTCTGAAAGAACAGTTGGTGGTGAAAGCACCAACAGTGTGATAACACTTACAAGTTTGTGAACCGTGCAAACAGACGTGGTGACAAGCTGTGCCAAGGATATGGGGGACTTAAGCCACAGAGCTGCAGAAGTGCCTCACAGAGCAGCAAAAAACCCTTTCTGTTCAGTGCCCTGGCTGGACAGGTGTAGAGCCAGTACCGTGACAGCAGGTTGCTGCTCTGTCACAAGGATTTTGGGTCCTGCCAATGCTCTTTTTGCAAAGGCAGAAGCATCTGAGCAACAGGGGAGGGGGCCAGGGCTGGACTGCAGCTCCCAGAGCCCAGGATGGTTGGTGCAGGACAAGGCACCTCGCACCTCATGGAGGCATGGTGAGGAGGAAGGAGAGGTGCAGTGATTGCCGCTCAGAGGCACTGGCTACAGCCGTTTGCCTGTGTTTTTCCATCAGATGCTGCTATGTCTCCACATCCATTTCTGTTGCCTGCTCTGGCCAAGCCAGGCTGCACTTAGCTGTCACAAGGCCTTTTCCAGTCCCATCACAGATCAAACCAATACCTTTCTCCACCGGTCCCTTGCTATGATGCCCTCTTCCTGTTCTCAGTCCTCTTGTATGTCCTCTTTACCACTCCCTTTCCTTGTCTCTGGTATGCCGCCAACTCCCGAACCACAGTCCACTTTGAAGTGGAGTCTGTGACCTCCCAGATGCCTCCTCCTTGGCTCTTTGCCTCAAGCTGCAGCCTGCTGCCTGAGGTCAATGCCGTTGTTAGTCTGGGGCTAACTGTGCCAGCATCCCCCCTGTGAAGCAAGAGAAGTAACAAGCTGCTGTTCGTTGCTTGGTTTCCACAGTAACAAAGATGGTGCTTTTTTCCTCTCCCAAAACACCCCACCCCCACCCCCTCTTTCGAGATGCTATTGCCACCACTTCTTCTGTGTTTCTGAAGACCTCAGAGATGGCAAGTCTATCCCTAGTTTCCGTTTTGAGCTCTTTTGTGTGCTGGTGCATGAAAGCAGGTTCCCGGGGCCAGTTGTACACGCCTTTGCTGATCTGCTGCTATGCTGCAATCCCTTTTACACAGGATGCTGCATCGCACCAGTTATCTAATTAACTGCTCATATGTGCTTGGGAGGGTTCAGGGAGCGCTGATGAAGCCTGGTTAGCGATCACATTACCGGTTCTGCAGGTAACACCTTCCCTCCATTTTTTGGATGACACTACAAAGAAACTGCACATCGACAAAGCCTGAAGGAATTTAGCAAGAGCCTTGCTGTGGTAGCTCCCAGAAAGTTGCCTCCTGCTATCCCGCAGAGCTGGAAAAACATGCACCCATACACTGGGACTAGGGGGAAGGAAGTCCTGCCGCACAGTTTGAGAGGCCTCAGCAAGCATTTCATTATCTCACTTTACATCTTCAGCTCATGGTTTGTTGCATCTATAAAACTGTCTTGCCCTCAGGCTTAGACATTTCACAGAGGTGAGAAAGGGTCCAGGGTCTGTGCTTCGTAATTTAGGCTTTGCATAAATAATTTTGTTGCCGTCTGCTACACTGACTTCAAAAGGCTCAAGAAGGCTCAAAACCAGAGCTGAATTCATCAAGGTTAAGGCATTCACTTTCTGTAGCCAGCAGCACATGGAGGAGAGACGTGACCAGCATCGAGGCTGCCCACCCTAGGCACTGCCACCAGGAAGTCTATTGGTAGCTGGGTGACCCACCAGCAGCCTTTGTCATTGAGACATAAGCAGGGCACAAACTTGCACTCCCACAGCTCTGTGCTGCCACTCCCCATTGCTGCTACATGACTCACTGGCAGTTCAAAACCTTCCCTGATAAAAGGTTCTGCAGAAACAAAAAGAAATACAGAAAACAAGAAGTAATAGAGTAATTTAAAAACAGAACAAAACAAACAACAACAAAAAAAAACCCAAAACCTTCAAGAAAAGCCAATACAAAAATTTCCTAGCTTTTATTAACCAAAAAGGACAGTGTGATGGGATAAAAACTGGCACTGATTTTCTGTGTGAATTACTGCATTTCCAGTACAACACGTCCTCCGGAACGAAGCTTGCAAATCTCGGTTCTCATCAAATGCTTTTGCTGGAGCTGAGTGTATGGTCCTTAAGGATGCAGAGGAAAACGGAGAGCCATGCTTGGAGGGTGGCCAGCTAAACAATAGGGAAAAGACAGCCAGAGCCCTGAGCATGCTGGCCAGAAGAAAAACCAGGGAGAAAGGCATATTTTGCCAACTGCACTCCCAGTTACTTAGCCTGCAGCTGCAGCTGGGGAGGGGGCTAGTATGTAGGATGAGCGAAAGCTCACATCCACCCAAGGTAACTCATTTTCTCATTACTGAGAAATGTAATGCAAATGCTGACATTGCCCTGCAGGCAAATGCAGCGCTGGTTTGGGGTCTCCCGGGGCTGCTTGCTGTGAGACTGAGCATTTCCAGAAGCTGCCAGCAGGAATTAAGTTCTTGGTTTGGGGTCTGGCCCCTGGACTGCTAGCACATGCAGGGTAGGACTCACCATTTGTCAACTCCTCGGCACTCTTCAGCCTATGTCTGTGCCAGCGTCTTGTGCCAAACTCTGTCCCTCGTCTGGTACTGTGGAAAGCTGACTGGACATGGAGTGGCTGGCTGTGACTGGCTTGTCAGCCTCAAGTCATCTGAATGTGGCACAGCTTGGCTCCCTTACATGGCCACGCCAACCTCAGAAGCTGAGAAAGTCCAGGCAAAACCTAGCTGCACCTCCAATCCTGAGCAGGGGTGACAGGTCAAATGAGTGCCTGTGGGAGGTAGGTTGGCATTGTAAAGACCTGGGCATGCAGAGAGGTGACATTTGGTCACCAGCTGCAGCATGGCCGAGGCCAGCGTGGTATCAGGGAGGCAGCTCAAGTCTGAGATCACACTCGTGTGACTAGCAGCCATGCCACTGCAACGCTGGTGTGCAGATGCACGCACACAAAGCGCAGCTGCAGAGACACTTACTCTTATGGAACACTGCACTTGATGCAGCGCAGTCCAGCCATGGTCCCAGGAGGGATGGGTACCACTGGGGCCAAGAGGTGTAGGCACCAGCTCCCACTGCCCCTGCGCAGCTTTGATGATGCCAGCGCCCATCTTCAGGCTGCTTCTGCCCTCTCCTCCCTGTGGTCTTTCCCCAGGGCAAGGTCTCAGCCCACCCATCTCCAAATCAGAACTTTTTGTCCCATGCACTGATTCCTCTCTTCCCAGCCTGACCCCTTCTCCAGCAGCAGCTGAAGTTGCAAGAGAGCAGAAGCAGGGTCTTGCAGGCCAGCAGCAAACTTGATTTTATCATCCCTGTAATGCTGCTAGCGGCTAAAGCGTCTTCAAAATTTAGGCTCTGCTGACCTCTAGGGGACTGCTACGAACCCAAAAGCATAAAGGCTTCAAGGCTCGCGGCACGCTCCAGCCCTTCGCACGCTCCTCAGGAGCCCTGTGGTGGCTGTAACATAGTTGACAGCCACTTGCGGGCCCTTTAGCACTACTAGAGGGCTGTAAATAAAAACCTGCCTCCGACACTACCTCTTCCATCACACCATTATAGCAGCAATACCTTAAGAAACGCGTACAAGCAAGGTAAGGGTGTTGTGGAGAGATACTACCTACTGTCAGGCTGCCCCATATAATCACTGCTTTTATTTCAGCGTGGAAAAAGCACTTGGGAGCTTGAGAGCTTTCACTCTTTTCTGTATCAATTTGTCTAATAAAAGGTATAAAGAACCTTGCTTTAGTGTCACAAATAGACCACTGCTCAGCGAAAAGCATGGATGTATACACCTAGGCATTGGAAATAACATGCTTTTTTATGGCATTTCGTCACTCACTAAACAACTGGTGGAAGCAAGAGCCTTGCCACAGAGAAGGAACACGAAGACTTGTAGAAAGCAAGCATAAAATCTGATGTGATCCTTAAAGCAGCACACAGAGCTGCTGAGGACAGGTAACTGCACCTCCCAGCTGACTCTGCTTGAGGACAGCTATGGCGGGAGACAAAGCGTTAGGCAGGAGCCTAGAGAGGCAACACAAACCGCACCTCTGATGGATCCATTCTCCCTGATACAAAGCCAAAACCTATTGTAGCCCTGGAATACACCAGTTTCTTGACTTAGGGAAGGCATGATGTAACTCTGGAGAGCTGGAGTGCAGACAGATCCAAACTGGAACAAACGCAATGTGCTTGGCAGAGTGCCCCCAGCTACAGCCACCACCTTGTGTGGGAGCTCCCCACCACAGCAGGGCAACTTATTGTCCCTGGGTTGAGATCTGTATTAGCAGAGAGCTGATGTCTAAGCTGTTTAAGTTCACTTGACCTTCTGACACAGAAAGTAGTCCATCCAGCAGACCTGAGTAGACAGTGGGTTCCAAGCAGCTGAACACACACTGGTGTTGCAGCACAAACAAACTAGTAGGCTGCAACAAGGCTTTTAACATCAGTCAGACTCTACTACCCATACTGTTTCTCCTTCCTCCATCTGACCACCTCTCCCACACTCCTCAGTACTATTTAACTACTTAGCAAGAACAAGCTACAGCTGCACATCATCCATGCCAACCAAGCCTTCCCGGCAAGGCCACAGCTGCGTATTATCAATGCTAATCAACCCCCTGCCTTCATTCCTCTACATGCTGGGACTGTCATCTCTTCCACAAACGCAGCTGTACCTGTAGCCAGAGCCTAATCGTCACAGGAGCTTCTACCATACACAAAAGTCTCTCAGGTTGTGGGGCTCATGTTGCCAGGACTGTGCACCAACATGAGGGAGTCAGACCTGGCAGGTACTCTACCAGCTGCAGGAACAGCTTTATAGACAATGCTGAGGGCTCTGGACACATGAAAGGGCACAAAATTGTCATGCTCTACTCAGAGCTCATGCCCCGGGAAGTGCCGAAAATACGACGCAAGTGATAAGTCAAAGCTTTTGCTCTTCCACGGGCTGGAAGATGTTATTCAGCCCACAGACAGAGGCTCATTACAAAAGGTAACAACTGACAGCGTTCCTTCAACTAAATCAGGGTAAGATGTCAAAGTGGCAATTAAAAGTGCAGTGTTTAAAGACAAGAGACAAATGAGCTGAACAGAACCACCAATTTTCATTTCAGCATCATTACATATCTGTTAATTAGAACAGATGTCTCCTTAATCTGTGCAAAACAGAAAAGGACCTGGGAGGTCTGAAATACTGGCTCATCCACAAATATTACCACCAACTTCCATCTTCTGACAGCAAATCCACCACTTCAGACTACGCTGAACCAAACCACCCGGTGGTTCTGGGTCCTGTCCTGCAAGACAGGGCTTACTCTGCAGCCCCCAAAGCTCAGATAAAATAATTTTTTCCTACTTACAGCTGCAAACACCGTGTTTATTCCACCATGCACCGACAGTGCCCAGGAAATGCAAGCCTCTTGTTCCCTTTGCCACACTCACTGTAGCTACACTTCAGCCCCTCAAAAACCCCCATTTAGTTAATTTTGCTCACAGAGAAAAGACTCCATCAGTCATCAGAGTTTGGTAAGTTCTTTAATGGCAAGCTCATGGTGTAACGACACTGCTGGATTTGATGCCTTGGTGGTGGGAGAACAAGGAGGATCAGAAGAAAGGCAGGGCTCCACTGAAGGCTTTTAAAGCATTGAATAAAAGGGCAACATCTTTTGGCGACCCATCTCATAGCTTTGTAGTCCCAAAGACAGTGATCTAGCCAGAAAAATGGTGGAAAGCACACCAAAGACAGCCTTTGCATGGCATGGCGCAACATGATTTCTGCTTGACGTGTTAAGGTCTGACTGGTCCCTGCATTAGTAAAGGAAAACTTGACAACAACAACAAAAAAATTGCATTGACTGAAATCCAGAGCTGACGTTTCCACCACCACCCCGAAGATGAAAGCAGACATCTTTTACATGCAGTGTTACCGCAGTTCTTTGCCTACATGAGCAGCAGCATGTCGGTACAGAAGGGGAATTTCAAAGTTCAATGTATTTTACATGAAACCAGTGAGCTTTACTCTAGTCAGCAGTAACTAGTTCAAAGAAGTTTTTTTCTGCAGACAAATGAACGCCCTTTTAGTTAATCTGTATATTCGTTTACGACCAAGCTAATACTGACAATGCAGTGCTATGCAGCTCTGTAGGAACTGGGGTTTGCAATAATGCAGATGCACCTTTAAGGATTGTCTTTCTTTAAAAAAAAAGTCAGCAAAGAGAAAAAAGTCAAACATAGAGCACATATATAATCTGGTTCACTGAATGGGTGATTGTGGGTAAGCGAAGAGGTTTCCTTCATAGACCTGCCACAGACAGCAGATGCCAACAATGCAACTAAGTCTCAGAAGTCTGATAAAAACCCAAGGTGACAGGGTCTGCCCTCAGAGCCCTTCCTATCAGAGGTAAGGACCAAATTTAAGGGATCTCTTTATTTTAGTATCTGCCTTGGAAGTGACATCCCTGAGCCTTCAGCTTTGTGGTAACTCTGCAAGGACCACCCCAAGCCCAGCCTGTAACAGGGTCTAAGAGCCGCTGCCCTGAGTCACTCCTGCCTGGCTGTCACGTGAAGGCTTCCCAGCTGCAGCTGGCTGCAGAGACAGGCTGCCAGGGGGGAGGAGAGCTCCTGCCAGAATTAAACAGATAAAACAAACCATTTCCCTCTGCTCGGTGATTTACAGAAAGGGGCATCCAGCTAGAGCCCCTGAAGGGGTCCTTCCCAATTCCCCGTGTCCTGTGGCCAGACCAAAACTAGCCAGCACCAAGAAAGACCTGCAAGCTGGGCCAGGCTCCAGAGCAACCTGCAGCCAGAGAGGTCTCATCTTCTGGGTGCCCAGCCTGGGAAGCCTCAATGGGTCATGATTTTCAGACTGGATTATTTAGCTAGGCATCACTCCGTGTAAAGATCTTGGGTTTGGCACATAAAAAGACTGCTGTCTTCTGCATAACCCCTGTCCGGCATGGACCATGCATGGATCCTCAAGGGATAATACATCTCCCATGGCACCTCATCCCCCTGTGAGAAGATGCTGCCTGTGCAGAAAGGACAGTGCAGCCCAGTAACACACACTGTGCTGAACTGCAGCTCTCACTGGTGCGTCTCGCTGCAAGCTGTGGGAGATAAGAGGTGTTTCTCTCCTCCTTCCTCTGCTTCCCCTCTTCTGGGAGTGGGGAAGGTGGACACAATTTCTGAGAACAGAGTGGTAAGGGTGGACACAAGGTAAGGATGGATGAAATGGTAACCTCACCTCCTGCCACAGCTAAAGCTGACTGTGAGTAAAATAGCTATGGACTTCAGCCCTGGGCCCCAGTGAAAGATCAAGAACCATGTTGAAACAGGCTGGGAATCTGTCCTGTATGGCAGCTTTCCAAAGCAATGCCCATAATGTTATTGCAATCACTTTTACCGCCACAGAATCATGTCCCACCTTGCAGAGGGAGAAAAGGGCAGTGACCTACTAAGCTCCTCCCTGCTGCCCCAGCCACCATCGCACACCTTACACGGGACACAGCACTAAGATGCCTGCACGTCACCAATGCAGGAAAACTAACTCTGGCTATTCCCACCCAAAACGGCATTCTTACAAGCATGTGACTTTCAAAGGCACAGCACTACACACAGAGGGAAACTGCCTGGAAAACAGACCAGAGCAGGGCAGGATGTAGAGCTGGTGCCTGGTAGGGTTCGGGTCACCATCCTCAGGGGTGTGCTCTTCCAGTCTGCCAATCTTTTCTCTCATGAGCAAGTGCTTTTAAGAGATGTTACTATGCACCTAATAAAGCAGCTCCCTGACTGCTGCTCCTACCTACTCACCCAATATCATACATAATAACGTTGTGGAAGAGAGGATGAAAAGGCTTTTTAGTTTGCCTTTTCTCCATCCCTTCCTCTCAATGGATTCATCAGGCAGGCAAGCTCAAGGCCCCAGTGATGTCCAGAGCAGCTTTTTTATAAACTGCATAGGTTCCATAAGCAGATACTTGGCAGAATAGTTTGGGCTCTTTGAGAACTCCAAGCATCTCTCTGAAAGGGGCCTTTCTTACTCCTGCCCCTGCTACCCAAAGCAACTGTTGCATTTCTGAAATCTGCTCTTCCCTCTGGCATCCCATGTATTTCTCATCCCCCAAGCAGCACTCTGCTCATTGCATTCATGCAACTCACATTCAGAAGCACCAGTTCTGCAAGAGGCTCTGCTTTAGTACATTTCTATTTCACTACAGCATGAAATGCCTATGAGAGAAGGGTGAGGGAAAAGGGAGAGTCTCCTGTGTCCTTTCACTAATGGTTTGCTTTGAGGAGAAGCAATAATAATGCATACCTCTTTTCACCCACAGATCTCAAAGCACTTCATACACTGGTGGGCAAATAATACTGATGGCTCCTTTTACAAAATGCTTAAGGTGGGACTTTCAAAGCAGTTACCCTTCTCCCACCAAATTTCATGGCGCCCTGGATGCATAACTGGAGGCCTGCCTTGAATTCCCAGCTGCCAAAATCCACCCGAAGCTTGGGGCAAGGCAATGGCAGAGCTCTGAAGCCATACCTTCTCACCAAGTCCCCAGGCTTGCAAGGATTTATGCATGTGTTAGTAAATCTTGTGTCTCAGTCTGGCAGCCTAGCCACTGAGTCATGCTACCCCTGGTTAATTACTTAATGGCTACTAACCTCAATATGTGGTGGGAGTGAGGGAAAAATAAAATACAAATAAAATACAAAGATTCTTTGTAATACAACTAAACCAGTTCTGCATCTCTTGCATCATTTGGTATGTATGGAACGAGTAACATGGTAATAGAGAAATGTATTCGGTCAAAGTAACCAATCAATATTTTTTGTTAAAATACATTCTATATTAATGCTCATTCACATTTAATACACATGTAAATTAAATTTTCTATGTATAAAATTCCAGTTTATTCTTGATGCTGCCTGGGCATGCTTCAGTTCAGCAGCAGGGCTCAACACATTTGGCTCCCAGCAAAGTGAGAGCTGACGAGAGCACTCAGCTCTCTGCTGGACCAAGCCTCGTGCATCCCCCTGGAGTGCCCAGTCCCACAGGTCCCGTTTGAACAAAATCTGGCTAGCTTCAGTGGGAATTTTGCAGGGGTGACCACTGCAGAAGGCCCCCCCATCTGTCCAGCACTTGCATTCTGGTGTAGAAATCACCCAAATGGCATAAGGCATTCCCCAAAAAAGTGAGTTAGTGAATACAGAAAATAACGTATCTACATAATTTACAGTGTTATGTTTGCTTGCAACCATATTAATGCTCGACCGCTCATGAACAATTCAATCAATATGCAGGGAATGGCAGCAGAGTGCAGTACATATTACAACCTCCTGTACACAATTACAAGCACTGATCTTGCAGTCTTTCCTCATTTCATGAATTCCTGCCTATCCTGCTGCCACCCAGAGTCCAGTTCTCCACTGAGCCTTGTGGAGTCAATCCTTCGCAACACTTGGGCCGGTTCAGATTGGGTCTGCACCTCTGCCAAGGTCCCTAACACCATACGAGGGGTGCGAGGCACCTTTGGCTGCAGGTCCTCAGCTACCACCCACATCCACCCCTTACACCCTCCCCTCTGTTGTGCCAGCACTAATCTGTGCAGCCACACACTGAACCAGATGGTGGGAATGATCCAGCTGGAAAACTGCCTGTCTGTAAAAAGGCAGAGGGTTATTTCACAGCCAGACTGACCTCACAGCCCAGCTCGTGATGCAGCGGTGCCCAGGGCTTGTGCAGGTGTGGGTGCACGCACGTGCATGTCGGTGCCAGCCACCTGCACCTAAGCAAAATGGGTGCGAGTGGCCAGCAAACCTGACTGGCAGGACTTTGCCTCCAGCTTGCACTACTGTAAGTTATGTCTTGCGTTAGGTTACAGCAGAGGGAAGTCTGCCTCAAAAGATCTACTTGTATGAGCTGCAACCAAAGGATTGGATGCTACAAAGAGAAAAGCTCTCCCGAAGCAAGGTTGTGTTTAAGGTTATGGCATCTGTTTCAGCTGGAAAGAAAAACTTGCGGACTTAAAGCAGGGATGGAAACCACTGGTCTTACACTTTATTTTAGTAAGCAAAAAGCCTATTGCTGCTGTACAGTGTTATACAATGAACTGCCACAGTTCTCACGTCACTAGTCCATAGGAAATGTGCTGCGACTACCATGTTTATGCCTGCATGCCGAAAGAATGTACAAAATTGCATTAAGCTCTGTTTCTGTTCCACTTTTTTTGATATTCCTAAACTCCAACTTTTACAGTGTTGTGGAGACTTCTGTGCACTCTCAGGCACCACACGCCATCCGGGTTATGGCAGGTTGTTGCCCCAGATTAGAAAAATCAAGTGCTATGCATCTCTCAAGCCATCATCAGAAATGTAAACCACCAAGAAAACTTGCTCTCTTAAGTAACCTTGAAAAAAAAAGTCTTAAAAAAATCTATTGAAAAGGAGACACTGCTAGCAACAGGGTTTTCAAGATGGTATGAGTTGTTTCTAGGAGTTGTCCAAGCATTTTTTCTAGCTCACTTCTTGTTATTATAAAGCTAATTCTGTATAAAAGGGCTTTTGAAGCATGTGACCATCATTTCATGAATTTTAAAAAAATTGGGAAAAAGGAGTAAATTTGGAAACATTTTGCTCGATGTGGAAAACGGTTGTATTAGAACAGAATCCCCTTTGCTTCTTACATTTTCAGTACAAAAGGCAAGTAAATACAGAGACCCTGCATCTTCACAGTCTGGCACTCCTCTGAGTCACTTAAATCTATGCAAAATAGGTATAAAATACGAGGGGTCTTCTCCTTTATACCCAGACCCTGCTAAACTTCTCTGGGGAGCAAGTCCCCAGCTAAGTAAAACCTCATTCGTTTTTATATCAGCCAAAGTAGCAATATTTTAGCTCCCCTCTAACCAGGTGTAAATGTCCAGACCAGCTCAAAGGCCCAGGGAGGGAAACAGGTCCTGCATAATTTTAAGAACCAGGTGCTGGTTTGTACCCTTATGGCTTCAAAGTTAAGTTGCACTTCAATTCATGATGCCACGAGGTGTGTACAATAATAATTTAGCAGTGTATTAAAAACGGCAAAGCTTAAAATTGGTTGTCATGCAGAAGTGGGATAGGCGATGGCTATTTTTTAATTGATTTATATGAAAGTAGCATTTGGCTTTGGATCAAATGGTGTCAGAGTACCAGGGTTGGTTATAATGTGTACTACTGATACTTAATGACTCCAAGTTATTAATCCAGCACTTGTAAACTCAGGTATCAGTAAATTGACACTAATATGTCTGACACCAATACTCTCCTGGATTTCCCGCTTCCCATTAGTTTTGTTCAGCCTTCACGTGCACTTCTGCAGTACCAACCGCTATTAAACTAGTGTTTTTCAGGAGAAATCTCTCCAAGCTTGGTACTTTGTCAAAAACCATAGCTGTTGAACTAAAAAGAAAAGCGCAGGTCGCATTTGCTCTCTGCGCTGGCTTCCTCAGAAAGGTCACCAGTGAGGACTCAGCACTCTCACCACACACTTCCTACATTCTCGGTATTCTACATTCATGTCAGCGAACGCTACTCTTGAACACAAACCGAAGAGACAAGTCAGCAACAAAACTACTTCTAGATTGATTACGGCAGAATGCTACCAAGACAACTCCATAGAAAACCCACTGAAGCAGGAGCAAAATTCAGGTCACTTCTTAGCAAAGCTCATCACAGATTATTACTATTATTATTATTATTAATATTTTTTAAACCGTTTTGTAAAACTTTGATCCTGGGAGCCAGATATCCCCATGTGATGTGCTAATTCAAACAGGCTAACGTGGGACCACCTGACCCCACCTGGTACCAAAGGCTTCCGAATATTTTTAGCTTCTCAGAAAATCACTGCTGACTGACACCCATCTGTTGGTGATCAGCTTCTGGTTCCTCTTCTTCCACATCTGCATTATATTCTTCAAATGCATCATCATCAACATCTGGAAGCCCAAGTAACTACAAAGAAGAGAAAATACTGTGTAATAGTGAATTACCCACTCATGCAGCTTTGCTGCAAATCTTCACACAATACCTAGGTGTCACTTCTTGAAAAACCTCAAACCCTGGAATAACAGTATTGCGTAACAATCTCAACTCTTTCCCTCCCTCCTGTAACAGGCAAAGATTTGAAAATGCATCCTCACACCAAATTAAGTGCTCGTGGACCAGAAGATAAATAAAACCAAAGCAAAGCACTTGCAAAAAGCTTTGCGCTCTTCCCTGAGGTCGTATCACAAATTGTTCCGTGTTTAGACTTGTCAGTGGTTTAACTTCAGAAAGAAACATGATAATACTGTAGCAGTAGTTATCTCAGTTTGTGTTCAGCAGCCTTATAAAAGCCAAAGAAAACATCCTCATACAGAACTGGCTAGTATGGAGTAGGCAAGGAGTCCCTAAAAACACAACAGGACAACAGCAAATGGCCTGAAGTTGCACCAGGGACGTTTAGATGGGATCTTAAGAAAAATTTCTTCACCAAAAGGGTTGTCAAGCACTGGAATAGGCTGCCCAGGGAAGTGGCTGAGTCACCATCCCTGGAGGTGTTGAAAATACAGGTACATGTGGTGCTTAGGGACAGGGTTTACTGGTGGGCTTGGCAGTCCTGGGTTAATGGCTGGACTCGATGATCTTAAAGGTCTTTTCCAACCTAAACACTTCCATGATTCTATGATTCTGTATTAAGTCCTTCTCTTAAACCCTTCAATTCATCACACCAGACAAAGCCTTGCATGCTGGGCGATGCCCTTGCAGTGAGAAATGCTGAGTATTCAACTCCAAATTCTCCTTTAAATTTCTGCAAATTAGATTTGAGCTTGTGAAGAACTGCCAGCCCATCTTCCTTGGACAATGTTTGCATGTCTCCACCTGATGGCTCCGATCACTGCAACAGCATTTGTTCACTACAGGAAAAGGAGCAAACAGTGATGTTCAAACTTTTCCCCTCTCCCCCAAAAGGCTGCCAAGCCAACAGAGGTCAAGAAGACAGATAACCAAATAATAGTCAAAATAATGCATGTGTTGTGGAAATCTCATATTAGAATCCTACACTAGCAGCTGTTAATAGCCACAAAGCAAAATCATATGCAAGGCATTATTGGGAATACCACGTATTTAGCTTGCCAGGGCCAGAAGAGCAGCACAGATGCATGCAACGCCCTGTTCAGAGAGTGGGCGCAGCTGTTAGCTCTCAAAAGAGGCAAAGCCCAGAAAAATTGGGAGGAGGATGACACCTGCTAGGTGGTAGCACGAAAATGAGAAGGCTGCCATGAGGAAGAATTTTAGGGACCTAAACCAGTGTTATTTTCGCTAAACAGATTTGGTGTATTCAAATTAAATTTGAGTGTTGTACTGTTCTGTTCGTATCAGCTGGCAGAAAAAGCTTTGATCATGGTTTTTTTGCCCAGTTCTGGTTATAATTCCTCCTTAATTTGCAGGGAAATGAGCCACATGAGTCTTCATTTTATGGGATACTGTAAGCCCTTCCCATGCAAAACTAGCATAGAAACCACAACATATACCACAAGAACCACAAAGCTGCACGTGACCCCAAAGGATGGGGAGCGTGTCCTGCTTTTCACACATCGCCTCTCCCTTTGCCCTCAGGAAACCCAGCTCTGCTCTCCCTGGTGCAGCATAAATCGGAGTGATGCTGCAGACACTGATGGTTTTACAAAGGCAGGAAGGATGGGTATGAGATTGGGATGGGATGGGATGGGATGGGATGGGATGGGATGGGATGGGATGGGATGGGATGGGATGGGATGGGATGGGATGGGATGGGATGGGATGGGATGGGATGGGATGGGATGGGATGCTCCTCTAAGAGAGGCAGTTTTGTTCTCTCATAGACACTTTAGGATCCTCCAAGGTACCAACAACCTCAACCATGCCGGTCCTGCTTTTAGGGGTTGCATCTCATTGCTCCCCACAAGACTACAGTCCCTCACTGCTGTTAACCCCTTACTGCTCTCTGGACTGCAGTGACAAGTCAGCTCACACCTTGATCCCAAGGAAGTGGGATCAGGGTCCAAGGAGCAGGGAGCTCTACAAATTTTGGGTCAAAGGAGAAAGAGCGTTTATAAAAGATGATGACAAAATAAGATGATGAAGGTGGCCTGACTTGACCCTACACTGATTCCCACCCTGTCTTCTTTTAAACATATTAGTTTTCTGCTTCTAGTCCGTTACCTACTTCATATATTAAAGTATCAGCTATGTGGCAGATTTGAAAGGACTTTTCATGGAGAGCAAAAACAAGGAGGAAAGGGGTACAGAAAGAGAAAGCTGATCGACCAGCCAAACAGCCAAGGGGGAAAAAACCTGCTGGATGGGTATACGTGGGAAGGAGGATGACAGGAGGTGGTGAGGAGGGAGAGAGAACAACTATCAGTGGCAACACCACCTGAACTACGTCTACTCCTGCTGGACAAACCACCCATCTGGAGGTAAAGAAGAGGTAACCGGGACATGTGTGAACTCAATGAATATGGGATAAATGGCTTTTACACTTCAGCTTCCCAGTTCAGATGTAGGCTTTTTAGCCTTAAGGTGAGCTCAATGCAGGAGCCCTGGAATTTGCTGCTAAATTGTACAACTCATGCTTTGGTTCTCTGCAAACTCTGCCAGCTGGTGTGATGTCCCTCAGGCATTTTTTATTTTTTATTTGCCTTTCTTTCTTCACTCTTTCAAAGTGCCCTGATTTTATACAAATAACCTAGTAGTTTTTTAAGTCATGAAAGCAGAGTCACATTGCCTCCTGCCAAAAGTTCATGTACAACCACACTGAAAAATAAACCAAGACTGAGCTTTAGTGGTCCACACAATGCTATACTAGAGATAACGTGGTTCTGCTGAATCCTGGTGTGAAGGGCTTAGCCTCCAGGCAGATGTGCTTACAAGCACCAGCACAAACACCTCTGGCACCAGAGAGACAACGGCGTCAGAGGAGCTGCGATGCTCTGGGGCAAATGGGGGTATTTGAGCCCAGTGCTGTATGTACGATTTCATGTACCTGTGCGGTGTCTGACACTTTTGAATGCTCCCTGAGTAAGTGGATAATAAGGCAAATCACAAGGTTTTGTGGAAACTGACTCAGCAAGGCAGAAATGGGCAGAGACAACATGCTCCCCACCACTTCAGTAACGACGCAGCTTGGCCTTGTCTACAGCAGGATTTAGAGGTGCGATTTAGCTGTCACAGGTTAATCAACATTTTCTAAAAGCCTCGTCTAAATAAACGTCCTACCCTGGTAGTGTGTTTATGCCCGTAAAACATATGGGAAGGATGCCCAAAAGCAGTGAGGGCTGGTGAGCAGCTCCCAGACCACCCTCATTGCCTCCTGCACCCATGGAAGAGTGGTGAGCAGAGGGAAATCTCTATCTCCCACTGAGAGGGATGCTAGCTACTGGGCATCCCCACTCTCACTGCCTCCAAAACAGTGGCACGAGCACCCAGCCCCTTCCCATGCCGCAGCATCAGGGTAAGCCTGCGGAGACATGGCTGGGCTGTTAACACAAACACATGGAGCAGGGCTGAGCTGAGTTACTGGGCAAAAATTGGTCTCGGAGCCCTCGGTTAAAGGAGGGCAGGTGCTTGTGTTGTGCCCTAGGGCATGGAGAGTTGCAGATGCACCACCAGCATCTCCTCCTAAACGTTTCCCTTCAAAAGACCCTGACAAAGACTTTGAAAATTGTCTAATAAACTTTGATGTCCATCTGGAAATACCAAAATGCAAAAAACCTGTCAGAAGTTGTGTGCCAAGCACTTGCCAAAAACCTGGCCCCTCCTCAGTGTTTCAGACTGAGTAGCCAGTACCGTCGAGCCTTCAGAAGAGCTCAGTCTGACCTTCAGCAGTGTTTTTTCCTGAACTGCCATTTTTGAAACTGACATTTGCCAGACTGGTCTCTGACAGCAGACTTGGTTAGGATAGTGGAGAAGAAATGCCCTGCAAATGCATTGTTACGTCCAAGCCAACAGCAAGGTGGTTTCACTAGCAGAACAGGTCCAGCAGAGAAAGGATGGGGGACAGTACAAAGTAATGCCAAGGAAATTATTTCCCAGTACTGATGAAAAGTTGTTCTGTTCTGGCAAAGGCCTGAGGGGGCAAAATAACTGTTTCCATACATCCATCATAACGCCCTCCACTTTTAAAAATCTATCCTACCATGCACGTGCTATTTTTAATAATCAGAATAAGGGAAAAATGTCAATACATTCTTTATTAGACTTGCCTACACACAACCATACCTCAAATGATAAACCCAGTTTTGTCATGCTGATGCAAATCTCTCAATACTAGGTCAAAGGAGAAGCTGAGAAACATAATCTTTGTGATACATCCAAGAGAAAATGAAGAGGTACTTGACTGCAGTCTGCAAGAAGTCTCTGACAACTGAGGACACTGTTTTGGAGCAGACAAAAGCATAATGAAATTCAACAGCTAGGAAGCAAACCCAGAAAAATGAAAACCAAGGAAAACAGTTTTTCACAGGACCGTAACTAATGATGAAAAGAAAAAGTGCCCAGCAGTGCTGTATCCTTGTTAAGTCACCTGAAGACCTTACATCAAGACAGGGCGTCTTTGGAAAAGACACGCTCCAGCTGAACCACGATTTATGTGCTTGGTTGAGGGAATCAAGGGGTGCAATGTGATGTATTAACGATAGGCCCAGACTAAATGCGTACAGTGGTTCCCCTTGCTTTGAACCTTTTTATTCTGAAGAGCAGCTTAACGTGGTTTGACTGAAGCCAATTTCTCAGTAACTTAAGTTATGCTGAAATAAATGTGGTTTATATGAAATAAGTGATCTGTACCAATTTAATTAAGTCTTTTTGAAGTCCTCTTTAGTTAAACCAATGGAAGTTTCTCCTCAAAGGCACAGCTTTTCTGAGCAGAAGAAAACAGCTACAAAGATCCAAGAGCTGAATATTGTTCTGGGAAACGTATTTATATTTTTGTATGTTTTCACAATTACATGCAGCTGTACTGACGGATCAGATTTCCAGTCCTTTCTAAGAAAAGTGTGCATCTGTTCTATTTATTTCCAGTCTCTCAAAGGATTCTTTAAAATGATGCTCTTTTATGTTGACCAGCTGTGGTGGTCTGTGGCAAGGCAATGCAAGGGTGTAACACAGGGAGGGCCAGTGTTTTCATATCGACGCTCCAGGCCCTCCCTTTCGCTCTAAATACTTGGGATACATTTTCAGTCTTCTTGATTAGTCAGCCAGAATAAGAGAGAAGGGGAAAAGGTCTACATTTTCAGCTGAGTGTAAAAACATCCATTGGTCAGCTTTCCCATGGACATCACAGGAGCATGGCTCTGGCAACGAACCTTTGCTCTGCTTTGCACCAGCCCCAGGCGCTTAAAAGGAGAGACTGTGCAAAGGCAGGATTTGGCAAAAATGAAGGACAACAGCCAAGGATACCTCACCCTGGTGAAACCCAGGCTTTGACCCAACTCTTAGTGTGTTAAACAAGGACAGAGAAAGCTGAGTAGCAGCAAAACAGAAAAACACAAGCCCCCTCCCCACAAAACTCAGCTTCTGCTGCAGCTTCTCAAGCAGTGACCAAACTGGTGCTTGCAAATACCAAGTGGCAACCATCCCAACAGCAAAATCTGGACCACTTGAGGGGAAAAAAAGCCAACCCCAAAATAAAACAAACCATTCCTGAGGAGAGATCATACTTCCAGCTTCCCAGAGGTTTACTCTTACTACTCAGATCTTTGCAAAATTCCCCAATTCCAGTGCCAGGAAACAACTCTGCCACAAAGTCCCGTGGCGCTGACTCGCATCCTATTCCTCAGAGTCAGCGCTGCATCAGCAGGACACGAGCCCCTGCGCAGCTGGGGAGCCGCTGCCACCGGCTGCCACACCAGTTGGCCTCCCACCCCACGCGGGAATCTCATCCTCTCAAACACAGAGACAGAAACAAAAAAGGCAGCTGGCTTCCAAGAAACAATTTCCAATTCCCTGATAGTAACTTACGTGCTAACACCCCTGCGCCCAGGCAGCTGACTGGAGATGTAAATCCCTGCAGAAGAAAAACCACCTTGCTCCATCCAGCGCTATCTATTAAAAGTGACAGGTAACTGTCAATGTTTAGAAGTAAAGAGGAGGCACTTACGGGTCTGAAGGATTTGAAGACTTTTTCCAGTATCTCATGGAGTGTCTTTTTCCCACAGGAGGAGATGTAATCCTGTGCAAGTTGCAGAAAAGGTAAGCAGTCCTCACTTTCGCTCCACACATGCTGAAAGCCAACAGCAACACAAGAAAGAAAAGACATTAACAGGAATTCATGACAGCCTTTCCATGTGATTTTATAAGGTGACATGTTGTAAACATCTGCCAAAGTACACTGGGCCTCCCGCAGTTCAGATTTACAGTGGGGATGGGTACTCGGACAAAACTTGATTTTATTAACACGATCCACCAGAAAGCATGAAAATCAATCCAGAAGAGAAAATGCCTTATGACTGCACCAGCAATGAAGGGTACACACACCTTGCGCATGCACATTTTCTGAGTAGAAGTGTTTTTGTCTGGCATCAGCCCCACTCAGACCTGGAAGTCACATTGGGTTTTCTCTTCTTCTACATCATCTGCTGCAATCAAGCCCTCAGGAAGAGCTAAAAAATCTCTTTTGTCTTCCTGGCATTAGTGAAAGTGTGATGCGACCCTGGAAGTGGAACTTGATGTGCAATTCTCTTGACAATGCAGAAGAAAAGATGCAAAGTCCACCCGCAGGTTAGACACAGAGCCAAGGAGAGACATTTGGGCGCTTACAACATCCTGACACTTCATGCCTCCCTCCCTGTTTTGAGATTTACTCCTCCTAGACCTGAATCTTCTCTTCCTGGGCAGGCACATTTAAACCCATTTGGGATATTCCTCTCGTTTTGGAGATGCCGGTACCCCAGCCTGGCTCTGTGAAGCCTCTCCCAAAATTGATGCTTATTCTCCTGCTATGAGGCTGTAGCAGGAACAATGCTGATGAGTGATGGTGGACGCACTCAGGCAACAACACTTCTTGCAACAAGAAGCTTGCAGCACACAGCATAGGCTAATGTATACTTTTAAAGACCTCCTTTTTGAAGACTTTGTGCATGGGACTGTCTTAGGCACTCTGCTACACAGAGAAGCGTAGTACTGCAAAATTAGTTTGAGACTCTTATACCTCTATTTTTGCACAGCAGCTCTTTTCCCCAAAGTGCCATGCAGCTTTTTACTGTGCTATAAACAGTAGGTTATGCTTAAACAAGGGAAGAGGACGGTCTCTCTGAAGCCTAACTAACATTCAAAGGAAGAGTCAGAACAACAGATGTTTCAATCCCTAACATAAGGCTTGCATGTCACCTTCCTGTTCAGTGGTGAACACCTGCCAGGGATGCAGTTTTACACTTACCAAAAGAAAACACTACTTAACATCACCTAAGCTGCATCTTTAAGTTGAAAACCGTAACTGCCTTGCTACAAAACTCCCTTGACCTACATTTTCGTTGCTGCTTGTTGCATTTTACAGGCATAAACACAGCTAAATACTTTGTTACGAAAAGAGCCCTGCCTTACTGAGTAGGTTCTGCTCTTTCCCTATAACCAGAGTCATCTCTTAACCAGTCTGGCAATAAAAATAAATTCTTTACAGTCTTGCCAACTCTCAAAGGCACATACCACAAGTCTCATGATACTTCATGCCATCTTAAGAGTCACGGGCCTTGTAATCTATAAATATACAACCAAATCTCAACTTGTTTACAAAAAAACCCAAACAACAAGGTCTGCACTTTGTGATTTGTATGGCCTAAAAAAAGCAGAAGGTACACAGAGTTAACTCAAATGAACCCTCTTTAAAATATCAAATGAACATTCTCAAATCACAACATTTGAAGAACAGCCTTGAGATTCTGGAGGTCTGGCCCACAATTTCTTAATACTTGGTTATTGCTAACCACTTAGTTATTTCTCATCTTTGCGTCAAACTTAAGAGCTGGATGTCTGGATGTTGCAGCTTGGCAATTCATGGCTCATGCTAAACCTGTTGTAATTGTTTATATGTATAAAACGATTATAACCGCTTACATCCTGATTGTTGTTTAAATGGTGGCTTCTTTTGACTACCAGAGCTATACACAGGAGCTTCCACATAAATGAGCATCAGGTCCTGCCCTTTTATAAATAATAGTGGGTTCAACCCCAAGGGGAAGTTAACCCCGTGTTGTCTTATCATGTTTTTACAGTCTCTTTTCAAGCTGCACCACATTTTAAACTCCAGTGTGAATTTGTCAGCAGTAGCACAGAATAAGATAATCTAGCACAAGGGGAAAACCTGAGTAACTTGATCACTGAGCCTTTGAGCAGATTTTTTTGCATAGCACCATAAGGCAATAAGCAAGTAAGGCTTCCAACAATTTCCACATCTGCAGAAGATTTAAAACTTTGGCTGTAGCAACAAACACACTATGAAAGGTCTCACGTGCCATTAATGCGTGCATCTCATTCAGAAATGGCTCGATTTCACCCCCCACACACACTCCATACACACCCCAAAACTCAAACATAATAGAGATCAGAGTTATAACACCTAGAAGTTCAGCTGCGTCTACAGCTCTCTGTGGACATTCAGTGCTGCAGCAAGGCAGTGCAGGAACTGAGTCTCACCACTGACTCACACATCTCCAGAGGAATCTGCAAAAGGAATTTTGGCCTTTCAAAATAAAAACAAACGTAATTTAAGGATTCAGCTCCTGCTCAGAAAGCTTGAGAGTGAAGCTGCACGTACAGAAATGGTTCTCCTGGAAAAACCCCCAATGCCTGAGGATCTCTTCACGGTAGGAGAAGCATACTGCTGGCAAACTGGTGGACCAGTGTTCAGCCATGGCCGTGCAATTAAAAAAATATTAACCTCATCATCTGAGCACGTGTTTTCCAAGCTTGCCCAGTTTTGCTCACAGTTGCTTTGTGTCACTACAAAAGCTCGCAGCCACTGATTTCCACCTCAGCTGACCTAGGATCATGGTTGAATTATTTAGTTTAGCATCTACACACAGCACATAGCTGAGGGAATTCATAAGGTTGCGTCTGGAGGGGTTTGCTTTAGATGATTCAGTACTGCCAAGGTCACTTGCTGGCGCACCTTTTTCTAAGCAGCCCACCTGTTGAGCATAGCAGCAAAACTTTGTCTTGTGGGGATAATTCAACTTGCAGGAAATATTCAGTCTCACTGACTCTGTTCTAAAATATTACCTTGCATCAAGGTAGCATCATATTTTTATTTGCTTTATCAGTTACCTTGAACACCAGCAGTAACAGCATCAAAACAAATAATAGACTATAAGGCATAGTATCACAACCCTCACCCTCAGTGGTTATGACTGTACAAGTCCAATTAATTTTTTGAGAACACCATGAGCCTCAGGAGCTAAATTATACATAGTTCAGCTATCTAAAATGCTGCTTCAGAAAGTTTTAGTGTCCAGGTGGTACTGAAAATGCCAATAAGCATCTAGCTGGGTCTTCTGCAATCCCAGCACACTAAAAACCTAGCACAAAGATACCTTTTCAGGAAATTTAAATGGTAAGATTGTTGTGACCTGGAATCTCTGATTTAAAAAAAAATTCAGAGTTGTTCTCCTCCAGACTGCATCTTGGCAAACTTGCCATGTTTTTCTCCTCCTCCCGTTTAACTTCATCCTGCTCATCATTTCCTCCTTACAAGTGGGTTACCATGGACTTCTTTGGTGCCTCCTACATAGCTTTTTAAGTTGCATTATTATGAAATGAAGATGTAAAGAAAGAGAACAAGAATATCAGGCATCAGATGCTTATTAAATGGGAGGCTCCTTTATAAGAATCATGGGGTACAAAAAGGCCGTAAAGTGTGTCACTGTGAATTCTGTTTATATGTACTCACTTTCACACTCCATGTGTTACTGGAGCCATGCAACAAGGAAGGCTAAAGTGCAAATGGGAATCAGTCCCCTGGCTTGTATTAAGTCTCCTTAAAATAAACTTTAGTCTGTCATTGCATGTAGAAAAGAAACTTATCTTCTGGAACATGAAAAAAAGAAAATGACTGCAAAAAACAAGACAGCCAAGCTGGGAGCAGAAATGAAGTCCCACAGTGCACCAGGAGTAGAAAACAGGATGCTGGTGAATCAGCTCATTAGTGGTTCTCAATCACATTAAAGAGACACCATCAACAAGAAAAGCACTAAGAATGACACCTATCTGTCTGTCTTAAAAGTATTATTACTACAAAAAGTGCTTCAAGTAGTAATGCCAAGAAAAAGACAAGAAAACACTGCTTCTAGTTTTCCACTGTTTATGTTCTGCATTTGACAGGAGGAGTTGGCCCTTCTGCTCAGTTCTGCTACTGGTGCCTCTGGGCGGGGAGTCCTCCCCACAGCAACCCTGGAATGAAAATATCTGCCAAAAAAAAAAAAAAAAAAAAAAAAAACCAAACTAAAATGTGGTTGCAAACCCACAAAAATTGGTCAGTGCTGGAAGCATGGGAATAAGGTCTGAAGCTGCTTAAGATTTTTTTTAAAGTTGATTAGATTTTGTTTTGAAAGAGTTTGCACAATTACTGCGCAGCATATAAAGAAACGATACAAGTCTAAGGAAAACAGTGAGCTTTGCAATTCCTGATATCGTCAGCATCCAATCACAGCTTTAGTTTAGAACTGCATTGGATTTGTATGTATCCCTGCTTAAGAGTACAGCAGGTATGGCCCTTTCTGGGAACGGGCATCTCTAGAAGGGAACAAGTGCTGGGACTCATAGGAAGGAAGATGGGTGTGCAGGGCTAGTCCCACCGTGGACTAGGAGAATCCACACCCAGAGATGCTCTACTGCCACGGCTGGGGCTGGGGCTGAAGGTCTCATATCCCTGGACAGATGCATAACTAAACTCCAGCTAACTTCTTTCATAATTCAGCGCGACCATCTGCCTGACACAACAAATAAATGTCCTGCTCGCTGGGATTTGTGGTCCTGGAGAAGGCATCTCCCTGCTCTTTGTTTCCATGAACCCATCTGTCAAATGGGTCCACGCTGCACTTACCTGTTGGAAAGGGAATTAATGAACATTTCTCAAGCAGGTCAAGGGATGAAAGTTCCTCCGGGAAGGACCTACAACATTCCTACAATAACGGTCT
The DNA here is from genome assembly GCF_023634155.1 of Falco peregrinus. Classification (NCBI taxonomy): domain Eukaryota; kingdom Metazoa; phylum Chordata; class Aves; order Falconiformes; family Falconidae; genus Falco; species Falco peregrinus. The sequence goes on from NC_073725.1 coordinate 14,879,035, forward strand.
GTGCTAGAAGCTGTTGGTTTTGGGGTTGTTGGTTTTGGTTTTTTGGGGTTTTTTTTGTTAATAAATTTCATTGCAGTTAAGTGGAGCTTTGCAGGTTACAAACCCCGGGGCGCGATGCCGCTTTTCGGTCGCTCTTGTCGCACTTCTGCTCACCGCCGGGAGGGTCTGGGGGAGGGGAACACCCCCCCCCGCCCCATCCCATAGCCACGGGTTGTGTTGCCGCTGCCTTTTCCGCACAAACTTGCCGCTGAACTCGGCGAGGGGCGGGGAGGGGGCGCGGCGGCGCCAGGCCGGCACCTGCCCGGGTCCCCCAGCCTCGGCGGAGCGGCGGGGGGGACCGCGCGGCCCTCCTGTCATCCTGACTCCATTTTATTCCTGCCCATTCTCCATTTGCCGTGACAGCCCTGCCAGTCCGCCCGTCCCTGCGCCGTGCCCCGGCATCCCGGGAGGACGGAGGGGGCCGCGCGGGGAGCAGCAGCTGCAGCCCCCGCGGGGCGCGGGGGGAACCCGGGGGGAAGGGGGCCGTGGGGTCGCACCCCTCCTCTCCCCGCCGGAGCCCGCAGCCTGCCCGGGCCGGGGTGATGGGGAAGGCGGGGGGGTCCCTGCCCGCAGCCCTGCCCGCGGGGCCGCCCCCCACCGGCAGCGGACTCCATTTTGCAGACTCTGGTGCGCGCCGGGGAGGATCCCCCCGGCCCCTCGCCCTGGCCCCGCCACCCCCGGCCCACACGCCGGCCGCCCCCGCAGCCCCGGCCCCGCCGCCCTCCATCCCCGCATCCCCTCCGCCTCTCCCGGGCACGGCCCCCTCCGCCGCCCCCCCTCGCCGCTCCCCCTCGGCTGCTCCCCCAAGCACCCTCACGGACGGAGGGGGGAGTGTCCCAAAGCGGTGCAGGGGCTGCCCGCCGGTCCACGCACACGCACGGATACCCACGCACGCCCGTGACCGCCCGCCCCCCCCCGCCCCCGGGTCCACTCACGAAATTGTCGCCGCAGGCGGCCTCCGGGCAGAGCACGTAGAAGGAGACGCCGGGCTCGGCGTAGAAGTCCATGCGCCGCTCCGTCTCCTCGGCGGCGATGAGCTGGAAGGGCGTGCGGGCGCACCACCGCTCCGCCGCCTCCGCCAGCGCCTCGAAAGCCATCGCCGCCGCCGCCGCCGCGATCCGCGCCCGCCCGCGCCCCCCGCGCGCGCCGCCCCGCGCCCGCCCCGCGCGCCGCCCCCCGCCGCGCGCGCCTCCCCCGCGCCCCGCTCCGGGCTCCCGGCCCCGGCCCCGGGGCAGGCGGGGGGGGGGGGGGAAGGGGCGTCAGGGCCCGCCGGCCACCGCCCGGGCGGGGGGTCTGCAGCCGGCCGTTGGCTTGACGCCTTCTGGCAACTTGAGGGGGAAGCAGCCCGCCTGGGAGCGCGCTGCCAGCGGGACCGCGCCGAGCGCCGCTTGGCTTCCCGGCGCCGATCCGGGATTCCACCTCCCGGTACCCAGGCCGGCCGCCTGCCCGTGCCCTTTCACGCCCAAGGCATCGGTACCCCCTGCGCCTCGTTCCATGCAAGCCACCAGGATGCCAGGCGTTGGGCTGTCCGAACGCAGGCGGGCTCACCCCGTGACGTTGGAAGGCTTTGCGGCTGCTGTCAGCAAAGCTGGGGACCGAGGGGTTTGCGGTGAGGTTCATCTCGCTCTCCCTGGCGTATCCCAAGTGATTATCGACAAATCCAGTAAGGCATGTGAGAGAGATACGAGAGCTGATCGGCATGTATAAGGGGCCTGAGATTTGCGTCAGTGTCTACTGTGCCACGGAGGAAAAGCGCCGAGACCTGGGTGGGTTTTTGGCCAGAAACCCCCGACCCGCCAGAGGTGACCAGGTAGCACCGAGCCCGTAAGCAGCAGCAGGTAGGAGCGTTGGCAGGGCGAAGGCAGCGCTGGCCTCTGAATAATGCCCAACAGCTGTCACTTGCCCCCAGAGCGGTGTTTAACTGCGTTTTCACCACGACTGCCACACGCACAGTGGATGAGGTCTGTGTGACACTTTGTACGCTCCCATCGTACATATCAGTCAGCACATTCATGATTCGGCCACTGCCAAAGTAAGTGGTGAGGTTGCAAGCCGTGGAGGGAGTGAGGCCAAGCAGCGCAGCGCCAGCAAGGCTGCGGTGAAGGCTCCCGGCAGGCCTGGTGCATGCTCTGAGCGCTCAGCCTCACAGTCACCATCTGCTGCCCCCTGGGCTTCACCCAGCTGCAGACATGGGTGCAGCAAAACTCAGTACTAATGGCACCGCAGAGAAAAACCTCCACTGGCGTTGCAGCCAAGCACTGAGGTATCAGGAAATGCCAGTGACATGAGTGCTTGTACAACCGTAACTCAGCCCCTTTGTCCATGTGGGATGCGAGTGCCTGCTGTTTTTTCCACCAAAGGACGTTTCATTTATTCCATACAGATATTCTGGATATTGCCCTCATTCCTGAGGTGATATTAGAGTGGCAAGTGCTAAGCACCCCTCACTGCACTTGGAACTGTGCCGTGACTGTGCAAAGCATGGTAAAAATGACAAATGTTCCAAAACTCTTGGCCCAGGTGCCTCAAATCCCACAATCTGGGGGTGCTCTGTAGGTACTTACCCTGGTCCTGCCGCACCTCCCTTCACCAGGAGAAAACGAGGCAACATCAGTCTCCTGCCTACTGCACAGGCCTGGGGGAGCTGGGCGCAGCAGTACCCGCAAAGCACTCTGTGTGCGAGGTATCTGTGGAAGGTCTGTGACTTTTCAGAGAGCCCCGGGGCTGCAGCAGTAAGTCCTGAGCAGCTAGAAAGGAAATCCTAAACCACCTGCCATTTCCCAAAGAAGGCAGGTGTCCTGCAGAAACCCAAATGTGACCACAGGCTGTCAGGGCTCCGGGGGCTGGCAAGGCTGTGAGTCCGTGTAGGGCTTTGCAACTTCAACACTCTTTCAGCATTGGGTGTTTGGTGGGTTTTTTTCTCTCCAAATGTATTTACATAATTAGCATGAAAATAGGACGTGGAAAAATACAGCCCTTTTTCCTAAAACGTGACATTGTTGGCTTGCCTGCAACTGATGGGCAGGATGCCACCACCCAGGCAGACACCTCTCCTGCCACAGGCTGACCCCAATTCTGCCATCTCTTTGCTCTTCCACAAGATCCAGCCTGGATGTCCGTCCTCCTCAGAGACAGTGTTGGCATTGGGTAAGGACAGGTGGTAGGAGCAAAGCCTTGGCCTTCCCTCTTGATGGCAGGGCTACGTGCGGGGTTTGGGGCTGCCCAAGATGCGTGACCTTGTCCTCCCGGCTGGCAGTGCCCTGGCCCGTAGCAGCAAGGGGAGGTCAAGGCTGCATTGCAAGCAGACACAATTTCAAATAAATGAGGTCCCAGTGTTAACAGCTATGATATATGTGCATTTTCAAAGCCCCACATGAATGTCTTTTTAGTCCTTAAAACACTGCTTTGAAGTATGTGCTGTTTGTTATCTCCCTTCTGTGGGGTAGGGAAGCTGACAGGTTTCGAATGAGATTTAAAATATCTTATTGCAGCACGCGCCGCAAAATCCTTTGTCACGTCTGACAGCATAGCCATTCAAACCAGACAGCCATGCTTATTTGTTTACTTACATGTGGCAAATTTATTTGCCCTTACACCTGTACCCCAAAAGCAAATTGGGAAAACAACCCGGTAAAGATGGTGATTTTGGCAATGCTAGGAAACAACCCACAAAAGTGCAGAGCAAGCCAGGCTCGGTGGCCCTGGGCTGATGCCAGGGGCCGGGGGATGGCAACGTGGATGCGAGGCAGGTACAGTGCCTGTGACACCCATCTGACTCTCTGCAAGTCAAAAGCAGGACTCGCTGCTCGTTTGAGTAGACGTACTCTGTCTAGACCAGCAGTGTGTCTACGTACTAGACCAGCAGTGCCGTACTATGCCGCAACTTTTCCAAAATACTGTATGAAACGCATTCATGGCTTTGCTTCTGACTTGTTCCAAATACCCATGAGCACCCACCCATGCCCTGAAGGATGGGCACCTAAGGGGAGCAGCTGTCTTCTTGGGAGAGGAGGAGAGGGGAGGTCAAGGAGCTGTCTGCTGTGGCAAGGATGGCTTGCAGAAGGGAAACTGCACCAGAGCGAAGGTATTTCCCCCTGCCTTGTGGGGATGCACTTCCATTTCCATCTCCCTCTGGGACACAGCTGCTCCAATGCTTTCCATCGCCCCGATCCTGGCCATTGCAACATCAGGGAAATGTTGCTAGATCATTTCAGATGGATGCCACTAGCCAGTAACTATTGCCTACTGGAAATGGCATTTCACTGTGAAGAGTGCACAGAGGGTATTAGGAAGGGCAACCGTGTGCACTGCCATAGCCAGCTAGTTGAATCAGAAATACAAGTATTGGCATTTTACAGGTGACTTGGTTTTATGCAGGTTCTCCACCTTCCCAGAAATGAAATTGTCAGGTCAAAAGGTGAGTGACAGGGTGAAGGCTGAGTGGATAAACCAATTTTGTGCCATTTGTGTGGCTTGGAGGAGGTGTGGAGGGGGAGGTTTTTAAAGTATCGGGTACCTGGCTCCCAGGAATTGCCTTTACAAAAGCTCTTGCCTCTGAGATGCCTGGTGGTGAGCATGGTCTAGAACTCTGGAAACTCAGCAGCCCTGTGCTCAAGTGAGGAAGGGAAGAGCACCCTGCTAGGTGTTTGCTATTCCCCTGCTCCCCCAGGACACAATGACATTAAATGATATGGGGAAAAGGGACACGGGGTGGGGTGGGGGTGGGGGTGAGAAGCTGCAGAAGGTGGAGGAGCAGAAGGGTTTCTGAAATGTGTCAGACAAAGGCAACTTGCCCACAGCTGTGGTGTCTCTCTGAAACACTGAACCACTGTTCTCCTCTACAGCAGGTCAAAAATCTGACAAATCCAGCCCATGGACTGGACACCTTCAAGGTTTTTTTTCCCTTTTTTTTTCTTATGAAGAGCCTTTATTGGTCTGCTTTTGGTAAACTGCCAAGCAATTTGCATTAATTTGCCTGACCGGCTGTAAGAACCCGATTGCCCTCCCACAGCCCTCATTACGCACCCTTCCTGCTGATCTAAATACAGAAAGGTCAGGAGGGTGAGCTCCAGTAAATTATTAGAGATACACCCTTAACTGCTGTGCTGCGTGGGCTTGTTCTCTTGCATCTTTACACTGTCCCCACAGTCTGGTCTCCTAAGGAAAGACTGGTTCCTTTGCTTCAGAAGAGAAAAGGATGAAGAAATCCTAGGGGTAAAAAATGGGCAAGGGGGGCTGATCATGGCTAAGCCCTCACAGACTTTCTTTACAATGTGGACCTCGAAAAAGAAAGTATTTCTTAGCTTTATCAGTACTGGCTCATTCACAGCATGCATTTCACATGTCCAGAGCCTTGACTATTGCACTCGCTTGAGAGAGGTGCTGAAACAGCTGTCCCTGCAAAAGCCTGGTCTATGCGAGGCTTTCAACGGTGCTTGCATCACAGCTCCACACATTTTCACCAAGCCTGTAACAGCATGAAACATCTTACTGTAGCACAGCAGCAGTGGGTTCTTCCAGGGACTCAAGCTGAGTGACTATGGCCCAGCAGATCCGTTTTTAACTACCGAGCATCTAAATTGAGGTTACTAAAAAGTGAAAAATTCCTGGCTGCTGTGATATTTCCAACCCACCATCAGGTGCTGCATCCTCCCTGAGCACACCAGCCCCAACCACATCATCCCCCAGGCTGGAGTCCAGGGTCCAGCATGCTGGTATCCTGTAAATCGTTCCCCGCCTGACTTCCTTGCTGCTCCTGAGGACGCTCAGCTTTCCAAAGCATCTAGACAGCGATTTGTGGTTTTCTTGTCTTTAACGAGGAATGCAGCTCTGGCTGTGTCTTTGCTTTGAGTTGCTTTGTTTTAACCCATTGCCATAGTAAATGGAGTTGAGGAAAGAGCAAGTAAAACTGTGAAGAATGATCCAACCCAAGACGATGTTGTAGAGGGAAAGTGAATTAGAAATGCACAGTTTCTCAAATTTTAGACTACCAAAAAATGTTAGTTAAAAATCTATACAGGATAACAATTCTGCTGTTCCCACAAATCCTGACATCCTCCTTTTGAAGTAAAAGGTTGAACATCCTATTTGGCAGTAAGAAATCAAGCACATAAATAGTGATGAAGATCTGGACTATGCAGAATACACTTGCTAATTAGCAGCTTTCCCTGGTGGTATTGCCTGCTCCAAAATATGAACTTGTTTCAAAAAGCCATCAAACAACCCCCAAATCTGTCCTTCTCCAAGTCCCTGCTTTTTAGGAATAAGAAGATCACGTGCTAAATGTGAGGGGGATGCCCTGTCATCTTCCTGGTCCTGCGGGCAGACAGTTTTGTAGTCTGTTGCTCTTGACACCCAGACCAGCAGCATCACACCACACTGTTGGGTGCCATGCAGTAACAGGGGAGTGTCTCCAGGCTTGATAGTACTATGCATTTATTAAAGCAATGGCACATTGCATTTATGAGCAGTGTACTGAAATATGATGGAAATATTTGATGACTCAGCAAACTGAGGGTGACACAGGAGGCTGGATTCACTGTGGATCACTTCACCTGAAGAAAATACCTGAATGGCATTTTCATCCATCCTCCCTTTATTCTGGTCCTCAAAGCCCTTCCTCCTACTGCACCCAGGTGAAAACATCACCAGCTGATTTTGAAAGAAGTTGATTTTCCTTGAAACTTTCTGAAGCACAGACTCTGTACACATTTAATATTCAGTGACCTTTTGAAAATGGCATGACTCATCTCAAATATACAGGTGACGGTAGGAATGAAGAGTTGTGAACTCTGTTCAGGGCTGGCCAGCTGAGGGTCAGCAAGCAGCCAGGCCAGATGTGGCCAGAGATGAGGCTTCACGAGCCTGGGCTGGATACGGGTGTGGATAACTGGCTAGCTGAAAAGGGTCACATAGACATAGTCCAGCTGGCTGAACAAAAATGCACATCGCTCTCAGCTTATCTGAAGTAAAGCAAAATACACTGTCTTTGGCTGTCCTTGTTACACAATAACAGGAAGATTTTGGTGGGAAAAGAATGTTGCAGGTGGGAACAGAAAACTACAGAAGAGAAACTAGGGGTGGGCTTGGTATTTAGGCAACTAACCAATAATGAGCTTAACTTTTGTAATATGTATGAGCTAATTATAAGAAGGCATAAAAGGTGACTGTAAGAGACAATAAACGAAGTCTGCTGATCACTCATATTGAGCGACTGTGTCTTCCCTCCGTCGCAACATACGGGGATGGGAGAAATGGGGAGGAGAGCACTGGACACCTGCTGCCCTTGCATCTTTTTTGGACGTAGAGGTTGGCACTCCACAGTTCTTGCCTTTTTCACCAGGAAGTATCTGCTAGCACTATTGTTTATTGTTGGATTAGTGTAGCCATGGGCACACCATGTGGCCAGGCAAGCCAAGTGGGGGGTATATTATGAATCAGCTTATTAAGACCCAAAAGGTGATTTTGCAAAGACCTGAATGACATAAGGCACTATAATCTCTTCAGGCAAACAAACAGGATATCTTGACAATTTGTGATCCTTTATGATATTGAAAGGGCACTGTCCCTGATTTTCAGATGAACTGCTTCACTAGTATAGAAGATATTCTCATAATAGTCTCAAATTAGTTGATTGCTTGAAGTGCCAGAATCCTTAATGCTCTGCTATTTTAAACATATGGAAATTGATTCAACACTTATCATCTATTTAGAGATGTAAATTTATTGAAAAAGATGCCACTTCTTCCTAAGCTTCAGGCAAGCTCTGATACTTAGCTTTCTGGGCACAAGCAGGTTTTTACGAGGACTTGTGATTTTAACTACAGTGATTTATTTTCCTTCTAAAGGCTGGCAGAAGCAGAGGAAAACTGTATTGTCTACAGAGAAAAAAAAAGATAGTGGTGCAAGCACTGGTGTGAACTGACACAGATACGGCAGTTTCTAGCACATCGTACCCTGAGAGTCTTTTCCCTAGCACAGACACTGACCCAGACCGTGCCCCAACTTCTGTTGCAATTGCCCTGTCAGTAAGTAGGTCCACACTGATGTTGGAAGCATCACTTCTGTTACGATCACTTGCTTTAGGGGAAGAGCAACGAAAAACCGAGCGCAGGCAGTGACAACAATGACATTGGCCACGTCAACACCCCATGGCAAAGGAAGCTCCCCCCTTCCCAAATTTAGCCTAAGCTTCCAAAACCAAAAAGCATTGGTCATTCATCTGCAATTAAAAGCTCTTCTCTGAGAGTCAGACTGGTTACTGACTTCAGTCTGTTGGGATACTTTCCTGCATGGGCAAGCCCTGTGTTGATGTCATGGGCATGAGGCTGTCATGGGCTGTTAGGATTAGCTGAAAAAATCTGCAGCCTGGTCCTAGCTCGGCTGCTGACAGCCTTGTTTTTGATTTGGCGCAGTCACTTAGCACCTTATAAGATGGAGATTTGTATGTATTACATAGGAATGCTGTTCGTGCCTTAAGGCTTGTGAAAATAGGAGTTTCTCCTGTGGAAAAAGATTTTTTTTAAAAAAAGTGGTTGTCTCAGCTATTTAATCATGTGTTATTATTCAGCATGATTCATATATTAATACCACACTGAGAATGTCTCTATAAAGCCTAATATTATGCTTCTGGGATTAAGCAATGTTTCTTAGTGTGTTTCTTATCCCAGTATTTTTGCAGAGAAGCTGGAATGGGGCCAGTTCACACAAGATGCCTAAACACTAGTGGTTAGCTCAGGTCAGGTAAGCACTTACAAAGTGAATGCCCCAATCATCCCCATTTACCCTGCTGTGGTTTACATCATGGAGAGGGCACACAAAGTGGATCCCTCTCAGATGAAAGGTGAATGGTGCACACGCTGCTGTCTCAGTACTCTTCTGCATTATGGATCTGCTCCCAGGCTGAACTACTTGCTAGTGTAGAAGCAGCTACAGCATGTTTACTGCACCTTAAAATCTCTTAATGGCATTTGGGAAGCGAGTTCACTGGCTGGTTTAACTAACCACCAAACCTGGAATCTTGACTGGCTAATGTTTAATCAGTGGCTTTATTTTCTTGTTTACACCAGTTTGTTTATGATGCTGAGTCCAGCCTCTTTAGCATGGAAGAAAAATCTGGCTCCATTCCTGAGGTAAAGCACTTTAGACTTTTGCATAAGCCTGAAATAATTAATTTGGAGTAAGACAGGGTTACCACAGCACTGGGTTTTGGAAGTGCCCATTTACTTCTGGGGGTCAGGTTCAATCAGTATCTTTTCTCCCAGTGGGAACTGGTGATCTCTCTTTAAGACCCACTAGCTCCCCTTCAAAAAGAGTAAGGAACCATCAGAGCCTGCTGCTGCCGGATGGTCCCCATCCCTACCCTTCCTTTCCTCCTTTGCTCTCTGCCATCCAGATCCAAGTGACCAGCTTTCTTCCCTAATTACGCACTGGCTGCATTCTTAAATATGCTTCTTACATCATGAAGGAGAGGGTGACAACCACCAGCATGTCTCAGAGCATTCAAAACCTCTCCCCCATGCCAGTGACCTCTCACGTTGGTTGTGCTGGTCTGCTACATCTGGCTGATGGGACCCTGTGGCTGGCATCATTGAATGGACACTCACCTTCGTGTCCCATCCACCTCAGCCCCATCAACGGCCCTGCTGTCATCTCCTCTGTGCAAACTACTCCCAAACCTCTCTTCCCATTCAGCTTGCTATCACACACAGGGGACAACCTGTGGCTCTGGAATAATTGAAAATTTTGGTACGCATCCTACATGCTTACAAAGTATTGGCTGCCTTTGTTACATGCAATGAGTGTCCAGGTCTCATATTGCAGTCTCTGTGTTCCTAGCACACTATCATGAGACTTATTTGAAGCATTGGAGTAAAAACCGTGCTGCTCACTGAATTATTTGATAGCTGTTTTCCTAAGCAGGTGCTTTTTACTTCTGTTAGCGATTGTGATGTCTGGCAGTAGGAAAATGTTAAGGAGATACCAGAGATATGGTGGAAAAAGCCAACTCCCAAGTTACAAAGGGATGACGGCAGAATTTACAGCTGGCTGGGGTTGCAAAGAAGTGGACAATTAGATCTTACTTGCAGTACACAGGGAACGTTTTCCTTCAGACAGGCCCTGTACAAGCGTACCGCAAAGGTTTTCACACAGGCTCCTACAACAAAGCTAGCTGGTCTGGGAAGAAATACAGGTCAAAATCTTCATGCAAAACTTTTGACATATTTAGTGCATTTTTACACTCTGCCCTTTAGAAAGCTATTTTTACAAAAGTTTGGGAGAATTAAAATTACTGGCGGATGTACCAGAACCTATGCATTCTGTGGGATTTCAAGTCAAATTCATACAACTCCTTCCAAGCTATCCCATCAGTTGTCTCATTTAGCTTGTCAGTACCATTTTTAAAACACATGGTTCAATTAAATCCAACAGCACACAGAAAAAAACACATCAGCCTCACTTCAGCCCCTGCTTCTACCACCACCTGCCCCAAAAGTCCCTGACATGGGTACCCCCACTAAGCACAGCACACAAAAACTCACTGGCAGAGATAAACGAGACTTAGCAGGGCCAAACATCTCACCAAAACTCTTGCACAAATTCCTTTAGCAAGGTATTTTTAACTGCTTTTATTTCTCCAAACTCCACTTCTCCTGGCCACAGGGCAATGGTAGCAATGAATTTTGTGTTCTATTTACAAAGCTGGGAGATCAAGTCAGGCCAGGCTAGCTCAAGCCATGGCTCCGCCAGAGAGCATCCTCAATGTACGCAGCAGCAGCAGCTTGAGGTGTTCCACCCTCCCCCCACATCTTGTCCTTTCTTTCTCTGTTGTCCAAAGGAATACTGTTTAGTCCCAATAAAGGCAAAGCCGAGGAGGGGGAGGGAGGTCTCTTGTCACTTACAATAAATTTAGAGCCAAATTGAATACAGCTAATGCATTTGTAACATATCAACACCCACTCCCTTTCCTGTAAATTCCTGCAGACCTTTGGCGGCAGAAAGCCTGCATGTGCTAGAAATAATGGAATTACAAAAGAAAGAAAGGAAGGGAGTGTAACCAGTGGGAATAGGAAGAAATAGCTAAACACATACCTTTCAATTTATATACACACCCTTCTCACATAAACCAGTTAGTTATCAGCTAACTAACTATTAGTTCGTTAATCAGCTTATCTTCTGAGAACAGGGTTTGGGTGTATAACAGACCTAACAACCAAATGTTTTAAGTTCACACCTGTCCCAATGATTCCCCAACATTGTAGCTTTTGCTTTGAAGGCAAACATCACCAATGCTCTTTTTCCTTTGATATTGCATTTATTTGTGTGTCTATAAAAACCCTGTAAATAACCAGGTAGATTCAAGATGTCGTCATTCATTGTTAGGATCCGAACCCCAGACGCTCAGTTACCAGCAGAAGCCTACAATCCCATCAAGATGCCCATTGCTGGGCAGCTGTGTTTTCCATAGCATCACTCTGACTCAGTGGCTAGCAGGAAATGCATAGCACACTAAACAATGAAGCGCAGGCAATTACTGAAAATAAGTGTTCTTCATTACAAGTAATTCCAGGCTACATTTCTCTTAGTTTTCAAATTAAAAATAAATAAAAAAAACCAAACACCAAAAACACACATGCATGAGTTGTTGAACTTCCATTATTTTTATTCAAATAAATGGACTTTGAAGGAGGGGAAAAAAAAATTACAAAGCTTTAACTACTTCGATAACATAGCTATAACCAGGCATATAGCTAGTCCATAGTAAAGCAAACTGTGCAAATCAGCTTAGGCACAGCATCTTCAAAACAGATGTACTACTCACAGTTAAGCTTTGAGCTATTCCAAGCAATCTGACAAAAATAAACATTTTCCTATCCATCTGCCTTCTCAAAAAAATCAGTTCAACCAAGACCTAAGGGGAATGCTTTGGCAGAACAAGAAAGGGTAGTGCTGCACACTCTAGCAAATGTGTGACTTTCATTAGGGGACTGGGACACCTTCTGCCCAGAGGCAATTGTGACTGTGGTTTCGCTGGAGTGACTCAGGCCATGCCTGCTTGTAGGGCTGGTCAGCCTGTGGGGTGGAACAAGGGCAGAGGTGGGTGGAAACTTTTCTGCACATCACTAAAATCTGAAACACAAGCTCAGGCACTGCTGCAATCCTATTTTAAGGTGTCCAACACGAACAAGCAGGGGACTGAATTTGCCCCTTTGAAAGCCAAGCCTTTTTATAAAAAATATTATAACAGTATTTGAAATGATGAAAATCTAATTCAATCAATTTAAATCAATATCGATTATTACTTTTAAAGCAATTCTAGTTACGGGAAAAGTCGTAAGCAGTCCGTGTTTGTTGGTGAAGTTTTAAGGAAAGTCAAACCATTGAAATGGACAAAGTCACTGAACAGAGGAAACCACCAGAAAGCTGTCTTAAACGGCTTGACCTCACCATAGCCAGTAGGCAGCGCTCCTATGAATGCAAAGAAATATTTAGTTCCTGTTCATTCAGATAATTGCATTCCATATGCACTGTTAATTCACATTTAAACTAATTGGCATATAAAAATGTTCCTATTTCATGTGGAAAAATTAGCATTAAGGTGGTAAGATCTGCCAGTGCTAAAATCCTGCAGGATTAGAACCTACCAGGAATAATCAGGAATACTTTGTTTCATTAACAGATTTAATCAAAACATATTTTAGTAAATTTATTTCTCCAGCATGTTGAAGATATTGCAACTAATTAAAAGAATTCTAAATAACTGCTTTTCTGCAAGTAATTTGAATTCCAGTTTATATCTAAATAAAACTTGCTGGAAAACATGAACAAATAAACAACCACCTAATAGGATGGAATGGACAATGTTTACTATTATTTAATACATGAAACACAAAATTTTAAAAGCCCTAGTCAAAATGTCAGGCTGGTGATGGCTTTAAACACACTCAAATGGGTATTCAGAAAAAGCAAAAAAAAAAGTGGCAGCCACCCTTTCTGATCTTACAAGTTGCCTACTGAAGTCTCCACATGGCTCATCTTCACAAAACCTATTCCACGTACCTATGAGAGCTGTGGGAATGGTGGAGATCATAGAGAGCTCCTCAGACAGGAGATGCTGGGAGCTGCTCAGGACACGGTCGCAATGAGTGGATGGGCTGCCCACATGCGATGAATGATAAGCAATGAAAATGCTGTGCTGCCGCTTTTCCATTTAAGCGCACATAATGTCACCAGAACTCGGGAATAAGCTCCAGTAATGGGGAAATGGCATCAGAGGAATGTCTCCCTGCTTATTGAGATCTTAAGCTGGGGAAAAGTCAGGAGCAGTATTAGTATTAATTAGACTGGCAACCACCATGCAGATCTCCTGCACCAAAGTGTAAAATCCCAAACTAGTACAAGCTTGTTAAAACAGAGCACTTTTACTTTGGAGGAGGAACAGGGGGAAAGAAAGAGGGGATGGGGGGAGGGGGGGAAGAGAGCAACTGTGGCTTTACATCAAGTATATTTCATAATTGTCTCATAAAATATGCACCCACATCACAAAACACTTAAAAAACCAAGTATTTTTAAATGTATGTACAATAATGCAAAAATATGCCTAAATATGTATCTAATGCAAAAAAATAAACCATTTCATAAAATCTCCTTTCAAATGTCCCCTTGCTCTTCAATACCATAAAAAAAAGGAAAGAACTCAGTAAACAAACGAGTTAAAACACAAACTAAGACAGAATGACAAAAGCAGTGCAATGCAGATATTTAAGAATGGAAAGACATCCAATTCAGCTTCCTATGCCCCTGGATTACACCACAACTGTGGTGCTACTTGTCCTATGCCAGCTGAATTTTGGTTTTAAAAAGTCAGCCTGGTGTTCCAGGTGTAAGAGTTGCCTGTGGCACGCATTTTCCATGCGAGCAAAAGAAGTTAATAATAATCCAACTAAGCACCCTTTAAACCCCCTTAAACAGGGGTGCATTTCACCCTAGGGAAATATTTCATGTTCTGTGTACTCCTGCCAAGCACAGAAATCCTGTCCAACAACGTGGACTAAAGTCTACCTGGACAACAGTAGTGGGAGAGAGACTTCTGCTGTTTCATGGTTATTTGTTTAGTCATCTCTTCTTTCAGCATTCTCTAGGAAACTGCAAAGAGGGCTCTGGTCTTACAATTTCAGTAAGTCCAATACTCTGTATTTGTGATGTTGCAATTTCACTGGTAATTGGGCTCCTAAATATTTTGGAAGACTAGGTCTGAATGTCTGAGTTAAAGGAGACACTTCAGTTGCAGAAGAAAATACTGATCTGGTTCTTACTGGGATGTGTTCAGGTGACTGACATATATCTTGGTAGAACTGCCCTCAGAGTACAGTTGGCTGTATATGAAATACAGCTTTTGTTTGCAGAAGAAATCTGAGGAGGCTTCAGTATTGCTCCCTATAGGAAAGGTGGCAGGAATTGAAGCATTATTTAAAAAACCTGCTTATAAGGCACTGGTGTAGCAAGGTTTGTGATGAACATGGTTTTATGATTTCTGTTTTCCAACAGTTTAAAAGCAAGTCCATTAAATCAACCATAAATAGCAATAAAAAGACATTAGAAAAGTCCCAAATCAAAGAAATCAACTTAGTATTGAAACCTAATTTATGACAGTCTCACTTCAGTGCACACACTAACTCCTGCATGTTTTTTTAAACTCGTTGGCTCATGCTCACCCTATATACAAAATTGTTCCCCCGCAAAGCCCTGATGGGCTGCATATCTTCTACAAACAAGACATTTTTAGATGACATTGTACAGTTACACATTAAACTTACAGATGACTGACAGGATCATATATTGACTTACCCACTGTACATATCTATTTAGAGCTTTAAAAGGGTAAGAATATACACAAAATATACACTTAATTCACAAAGTAACAGCCCTCAACGTCTGCTGTTTTGTAGGGCTATACATTTCTTCTGTTAAAATTCCACACATGGAATGATCTCTGTGCCAGCTCCTCTTCATAAGCAATAGGATCACTTCAAGGTAAATTAGTTCTTCATGTATATGTAACAGAAACAGCTAAAGCTGAGCCTCTAGTCATCACTGTCGCTCCCAGACTCACTCAACTGCAAGTCATTTCCTATGGAAAACAAAAAAAAAACCAAACACAACAAGTGAGTAGGCATTAATTCACATTTCATGGCAATCAAACCAAAGAACAGTCACATTTACACTAGAAGATTTAAATAAGAATAACACAAGAAATGAATGCAAACATCATCTGTCATTTAATGGAACTGCTCTCCATGCCCAAGAACATTAAGAGCTGCATGGGTCTAATACACAGTCAGATCCAGGCCAAACCAAGCATCCTTGGCTGCACAGCCATCAAAGCTGCTCCCTGGTGGGAGAACAGCACTCCCCACGCTAGCAGCTGTGGAAGGCATTCCACATCCTCCACCCAGCCAAGCTCCCGTATAAGGCTCTGGGACAAGGCACTGGGGAATTCCCTGGCTTTCTTGGCCCTTTTAAAATATTTTTTTGTTTGTTTTAAGGCTGTTTAGGTAGCCAAGGCAAGGCCTTCACATGTCAACAAACTAAGAGGAATGTTAAAGCCATTGCAATTCAAGGCTACCCAGTTGAACTAAGCTGACACATGCTGTGATGGTGAAGGCCCCCCCTCCAAAATGCAAGAGAGATCAAACAGAAGGCGGCTAGGATATGGATCAAACCTACAATCTCAGACCCTGTTTTGCAAAGTGACTGTGATTTGGTGAGGAATAGGGGATAACAGGGGGCAAGAATCATGCTCATGCTCCGGTAACTGAACCTAGCTCTTCCAGCACTCTCCCATGGCCCTTCCCCCAAACAGCTGCAGAGCAGCTATGCAGTGGCTATGCCTTGGATTTCTTCATCTCCTCTCCCCTGTTATGAAACAAGAACGTGGGTTAGGGGGTGATCCTTCCCATGTATATAGTCACCAGTGACTTGAATGCTTAAGGACAGATTAATCCTTGGCAAAAGGATTTTAAGTCCAAAGGCAAAAATCATTGCTTGAAAAAAGAAGCTACCCTACCAGTTCCTAAATTTTCTTCAAGTTAGAGGCTTCTTGACATTCCATGACCTATGCAGTATTTTTGTTGTGGCCCAGGAGAAGCAGGGAAGAGGTAGCTCACAACCAGGAGCAGGGAAACTGAAAGTGTCCTAATGCCATTGTTGAACTCTGGATTTTGCTTAGACATTCATTACTGACAGGAAGACTGACAGGCCTTTCCAGTTTTCCAGCAGGCCTTTTTTAGTATTGTCTATACACTTGTCTTCTCAAAGCTGGAAACCCTACATTCATCTGTATTTATACTCCACCAGTTTCCTTTGTGTGGGTGCCAAGAGATGTACACAATCACGCCTCGGGAGGAATTAAGAACAATTTATGATAACCAAGTTCTAGTTTCTTGGAAATGCAATATTTTAACTCCACGGAGTTAGAATATACCTGATCTAGCGTAACAAAAGAGCAACACAGATCTACACCATCTCTCCAGAGAAATTCTCATGGGACAAAACTGTACTTTAAAAACGTCTTTTAGTTTTTAAAAGGTGGAGTGAGTTTCTACTGATTCAATGCTTGCAAATGCCATAGCAGTATTTTAACTAAATACATGGCATTTTAATTTTCCCTTTAAAACGTGATATTTGTGAAAATGCAGCTGAGACCAACATAACAAAGAGTACATACTCTGACAAAATAATACAGCTAACAATGAAGACCGCAGAGACTGTGCATTTATGACCAGAGGACAGCCTTGTGCCATTCACAATTCTTTACAGACTTAACTGCCACATGTGACAACCCCACTATTTAGGTCTAATCTGTGTTTTCACATTAAAATAATTCCCATCCGTCAGTGCGCCAGATCCTGCCACACTGATACTTTTCTACCCACTTATTCCACCTAGAGGCCTGAATCAAGGCTTAGCACGGTCAACAGGGGCCATTGCACTGATGCCCACAGGCTCTAGACCAAACTGAAGCAATCTTCACACCTTCAGACAGGTCTCGGCCCTCTGTTCAAAAAACCTGTCCACATATTTCAGCCAGTGCAACATTCTGGGATTCCTATTTGGCAAACCGCACTTCATGGAGTTAGCCTAAAAGGCTAAGAAAATGAGTGGTCTCAAGCAGCTTCCCACAGTGGTAAGACACAAGCCTTTACATACGGAGTGTGTTCATGAGCTGATTGCTTCCTTGTGGCCTGCTGGTGCCGTTAGCAACAGCATTCCTGTTGTTATACTGCTGGTGTGGTGGCTGGGAAGGGGAAACATGTGCTGGCTCTTCCCCCTCACTGCTGGAGCTTTCATCTTCACTCCCAGATGAGCTTTCTGAATCCGATGAGCTGCTTCCACTGCTGCTGCTCATCTGCTCAATAATTTCAACCTCTGCTCTCAGCTCTGAAATAAAAAGACATTCCTCTGGTTGAGACCATAAACAGGGCCCCACGGAATTTTGGAAAAGAATGTGAAAATGAAGTAGTTTTGTCAAGTACAATTTATCACATCAAAATATCTCACATGAAAGAGAGAGACAAGAAGGAAAAACAAAAAATTCTGAAAACTTTTTTACTTAGAAGCAACAGCATAAGTCAGTATCATAAAACTTCCACTTCTACCATTATTATTTATATACTTTACATTCCTGAAAGGATGCTCTACATACAAAGTAAGTACATTTCCCAGTTGCATTTTATAGGCCAACAGCCAGCCCATTTTTTAACAGCATCTTAATGTGAAGGAATCTAAATTGTTAGATGTCAGTGACATTTAGGCTTTTGGAAAGCACAAGAAGGGGCAGGGGTGGGGACAGGGAACACAGGTACATGATCACAACAGAAACTGCCTTGACTTCAGATAATGTATGAAACTGCTCCAGTGCAAAATCACACCACTCATTGTAAACAAACTTCAGAAGCAGATGGATGACATCGGATAAGTTTGCAGTGGGGCAGATAGAACAGATGAGAATATTCACATGTTGAGGAGTGGTAACAGTACCTTTAACTTGCTACAGAACTTAGAAGTAACCAGGAAAACACAGAGACTACTCAAACTGGGAAGTTATTCAAGTCAGACATGCCCCACTTCAGGGTTTCCAGAGCAAAGAAACACTGGAATACCATGACAGGACCATGACAGCTGCATCAGCGACAGCTAGTGTTGGTTGAAAGACTGCTTACTAAACAACTGTTAAGGTAAGTCACCCCAAATCATACCATATTGTTAAATCTGTCATAATTATAAGTGGTCTAAACATTATTAGAGGACAATTCTTTTGTATTCACCCACAAAGTCGAGTATTGAATGACCTGGTTCACCTAGGTACATTTCCATGTGAGAACAATATTCATGCATATGTTAAGCACAGGATGCGAATCCCTCAAAAGGTAGGCTTTTGTTGTACTAGTGGTTCTGTGCCCACAGGGTTAGAACTCAGTGCTTGCCCTGGAGAAGGCATAGGCTAAAGGGACAAGAATGAAAGAAGGGAGAGATATTATCATCTTTGCCTGAGAAACAGAGAACTAATGCAAGCAGTAATTCACTTGGTCATTCACACATCAGGTCAGATGTGTGTCAGAGTGAGATGAACCCCAGCTCTTCAGCTAGGGACATCCTCCTTGTGCGTGACATAGCTAGATCACGTAAAATGAGTCCTCCCTTTATGTAAAAATGGCAGCACAATAATACTTTTAATACTTCTTATCTTCAGCCCCTGCAGGATTAAGTCTGAGCAACTGGAACTCTTCTCTTTTTTAGTAAGACCCGTTTTCCTTGGGCTATTTAATGCTACAGAGTATGTTTTCAGCCTCCACCTTATTTGCTGGAGAGAGTTCCTTTAGCTCAGCATGTATTGGTTTGAGAAATTGTTTTCTTTTGCTGTTTTTAAAACTATTTTTCAATTTCAATGTTCAGAGCTCAATTTCAAATGTTAGAACTATTCAATACAGTTATATTGAATCACAGGCAAGGAAAGCGTACTGAAAGGGAACAACCATACGACTTCACTCCAGCTGGGTATTTAAGGATAGCGGAGTTGTTCTTCCAACTTCCTAAATCCAGATCCCTAACTAGACCTCCTGTGCTCTCTGTACTTTGCTAGTATGCCAGATAAAACTTACTCTTTCATCTTGAATACATAGCATAAGAGCCCACTGGAAGAGGGAGGAAGAATGGATGATTAGGCCAGCAGAAGATTGTTCCTTTGTACTGTAATGCCTTTCTCCCCTATTCCCTCCCAACAGTCTTGCAGGCTTTAAAAATCCATTTCATACCTGGAGTCTGTTACATAGACAAATAAGCACTTCTAAGTCACTGTCCTCAGCCTACCCATACAGAGGATTTCAAATTGTAATTGTTTCCTGTGTTCAAGGCTATGAAATTCATAGGGGAAAGCTAAAGGAAAGGTGAAGAGGAATAAGGGTTCTTTCCCTTCAAAATGCCCAGATTTAAATTTTTTTCCCCGTAGCTTAATGATGTAAAATTTCAACATACTTCCGGTGATGGGAGTTGTTAGTTCTAAGTTATAGTGATGATAATAATACATTGTTAGAATATACCGGATTGCAGCAAACACAACCACCCATAGACCACAGTGCATACTGCAAAAAAATTCAATAAGCAAGTCTTATAAAGGCCAAGTCTCATCCTTACAAAGCTAGAGTCTATGGCTGAAATGGATGAGGCTAAGAAGAATATAGCAGTCCAGAAGCAGCAAATAGTGTGAAGAAGGTGAAGCAATCTAAGAGGCACTGGTGGTGAAAGGGAAAAGATGCAACAAGAAATGCACTCCAGAGAACTAGGAAAATAAAAAATCTAAACAAGAAGTTTGAACTCACTACAGTAGGTGAGGGGATAACTGAAGGAAGTGATGCAGTCTTGCAAATGGGAAAGGAAGACTAGCCTGGCTAATTTTAAACAGAATTAGAGATCAGTGTCAGATTGAAAAGTGAGGGTTTTCTGCTGGGGAAGCAGAAAACTAAGAGCCCACAAAAGAAGTTTGGTTATGAGGAAGGAAAGGAAGAATGCCTTGGAAGAAGTGGTAACACCCACTATGCTGAATTCAGGCAGGAAAAGCAAAACAGCGGCAACAGCAGAAGCTTCAAGAACTGGGAAGTTAAGGGTGTTATCAGCAACAGTGGTAACTGGTGGAAACTTGGTCTGAGCCCATTTTCAAGTCAACTTCTGCCTCGCAGGCTGTCAGCTTCCCCTCAGATCTCTTTTGCTTCTTAATTCCTTGAGCCCAGAATTCAAAACATCTTTTCTGAGCAGATGAGAAAAAAGTAATTTTTTTTCACTGATGTTATGGTGGCTGCTGCATCATGAAGTCTGTCAGGCAGAACTCCAGCAGGACCACTAAGGAAATCTGTTCAAAACCCTCATGGGTCACACTGTCAAAGATGGTGGCTAAGCCGATGACGATACCAAAGCCTTATAGGAAAAACATATCTGCTTTAAAGTGTCCGGTTTTGTATTTTCCTATTTGCCAGTTGTGTTTAGTGAAGTTATAGGTATCGAAGCCTTGGCTAAACATTTCCTTGCGGTGTCTCCAACTAAAATAGTTGTGTGTGTGTATATGTGTACATATATGCTAAGCTGAACAACATAAGAGTCAGAACATTCCTAGATCTTTTCGTGCCGTAAGATCAAACACCTCATGTTAATGCACCTTTAAGGTTTAAAAGATGACAAGAGTTAGGATGTACAGCAGTTACTTTTAAAAAAGCTTTCCATATAGTATAGTTTTGCACACTTGCCTTAATTGAGTCTACATCATCTGAAAAGGCTGACACTGCTAGAGAAACCTTAACATTTGCACATTTCAACTGTAGGCTTGCTTTCAAGAAAACAAAATGGCTTACTGTTTTACACTGGCAGCCAATGCAGTTTCTAGAGTAAAAAAAGAATTGAAGGTCAGAAATCGTTATGCAAACTGAACAATCTTTCCCAGCAGGGCTGTCTTCTGTACATATTCAGCACCAAATACCCTAATTTCTTTCCATAGTCATGTCTAAGGGTTCTTATGTTTTCTCTCAGTTCCAATAGGCTATGCAGAATTTTTAACTAAAGCCCCAACCTTGGGCTGCAAGAATACCAAGAACTTTTGGAATAAAGTTATTCAGCTCTAGGGAGGATAAGGTTGTATGCCTACAGCAGAATGCTTACTGTTAATAATGGTATGCAAGGTGGAGAGAAATCAGCTTGATGTTGGCACTTACAGCATGTGGAGATGGAAGCCAGAAGAGGCAGTATTTTACAATGAAGTGAAAAAAATTGGATTGAGGTGCTCTTGAAAGACAAACAGTGCTATAGCATAATCCTTACACACTACAGCTGCATTTTAGGTAAATAAGATCTGCTCCGATTTTTAAGCACTGAATTTAGAGTCTCCAAACCAGAAATATGTTTCTGTGTGTGGGTTTTTTGCCTCCCAAGTAAGGCATGCTGTAATTGTGTCAATGTTATCAAAAACACTTCTGTTGTGGTCAAATATGTCTGATAAACATCCATTATTTCATGCACAGAAATGGCTGTATTGTGGTGTATGTGTGCAAATGTTCACTGCTTAATGAAGTGTTATCAGATGTAGCCAAGTATTCAAAAGAACAAACTCTTACCCCTCTCATTTGCTCCCTTCAGGCAGGAGGACACTATAAAAACTTGCAGGGGAAAAGATTCCTCTGATGCAGGACCCTAGACCTAGCCTCCCACAGGCCTCTCTGCTTGAAGGAAAGGACTAGTTCAACTCCTACATGCTCCGACTCTGTCCTCAGGCACTGCTGTTCGGACAGCTGTATAATGGGACAGAGAACTGACCTACCTGAAAGTTCATTTCCCAGCTCACCTGTAATGGAAGCTATGGAAATGCACAGCTGAGGGTACCCAGGGAAAGCAGAAACCTGCACTGAGGTTACCTTAAACCTATCGTTAAACATCACAAGGGCTGTGTGTCTTATCACACCCTTAAGTAGGGCATACAGGGAATGAAAGAATGTCATAGCGCCAGAGATCCTTTCAACCACCTCCTTTGGGGATTGTAAGTTCTCTGCTGCATCCATTGATGAAAAAACCACAGAATTTTAGCTTTTATGTTTATCTTTCTTTTGTACAAAGGAGCTACTTCACCCAAATGGAAAGTTACTGCTTTAATGGAAAGAACACAACAACTTCAAAATTTACAAGTCTTTGTTCATAAAAAGACACATTAAGGGAAGATAACAGGACTGAAGACTACCTCACAGCTTTTACAGTTAAGTTCTATTAATTATTTTCATTGTAGAATGGTGCCATTTTAGTTCTACCTTTCCCAAGTAGGTTCTTATGATATAAATGGTTTAGTAATGATGATGCTGTAGATAATCAATGCTGGAAAGAAGTTATAAAGAGCATATACTGTAACAAAAAACCATCCTGCCCAGATATTTGTGCTCTTTTGGGGCCTTAAACAACTCTCCCTGTAAGTCCTATTTTTAGTACATCAGGTGTTTTTTGCTTGATTTCGG
The DNA here is from genome assembly GCF_023634155.1 of Falco peregrinus. Classification (NCBI taxonomy): domain Eukaryota; kingdom Metazoa; phylum Chordata; class Aves; order Falconiformes; family Falconidae; genus Falco; species Falco peregrinus. The sequence goes on from NC_073725.1 coordinate 14,901,615, forward strand.
AAGCAAAATTCTACAGGTTATTAATTTGGAGGTACTTTCCAATGAAAGATGATCAGGTGGCAAAAAAATTACTAGGACAGCTCTAAACAATGTGACTCGTATTTTAGACCACTAGAAAATGGTCTTTGTAGAACAGATGTGTCACACCAAACAAATGTAATTATTTTACTGTAACATGACCTTTACAAATTGCTGCATGTATATAAAAGAGTGCACCAACGGTAAAGTAACTTATTACACACTACAAGAAAATAGCATTTAAAGTTCATAACTGATTCAATTTTTAAATTGATATATCACCTGTTATCTTGCTCCTTACCTATTACACAGAAAATAAAAATGGCAATGCAGCTAAGGGAACTGTAGCTAACAGACTCTCAGACGTTGATTCTGTCTGCTGACCAGCATCCAGGTATTGAAAATACTACTGCTGCGAAAGAGTGAGACCAGTCAGCACCTGTGCAAACACACAGATAGCTTAGTAGTAAAAGTGTCACCTAGTGATTACCATGAACTGAAAAAATACCTTGCTAAGTAATTAACATAGTCTGGGCAATTAACATAGGCTAAGTCTACAGGCAAAAGTAGCTATACTGGACAGAGAAAAAAAAAAGAAAGAAAAAGAGATCCAGAAGAACATATACCAGACAGAGAGAACAATCTTAAAATAACTGCATCTGGTGCCAGACAAGAAACATAAGAGAACCAATACAAATTTAAATTTAAAGTCTTCCTCGTTCTGACTGTGTTATCCACAGCAAAACCAGATACCACACCAGTACGACAGGAAGGAAATGGGCAAAGAAAGCTCGCTCTGCCCACAGTGAAACACTGAAATAAAGTATTGCTGGAGCAGGAGACTGAGCTGAGCCAGTCATCCCTTCAAGGTACTTCAATACAAGTATAGCAACTACACTGCAATGTGATCAAAGCTGCAGAGGAGTGGTTGCGGTAAAGGGGAAGCTGCTAGGTTGTTCACTTTCTTATCCCTCTGCTACTAGCACTACTTGGCATGACACAAGTTCCAGGTCTTGTGATGGGAACACAGCCACACAGCCCTTCCAACCCACTGCCAAAAGGCTCCAACCTTACTCAGTGCAGGAATAACTTTCGTCCAAGTTACTTGATTGCATAACTAGATCTCAGACCATTGACTTTTGTTGCTGTTGTCGTCGTTGCCTAAGACACCCATTCAACTCATCCAGCACTCAGCTACAGGTTCCTGAGTTCACGCTTGTTTTGTCTTCAGCACAGAGAAATAGTTTGGAAGAAAGAAAATTATCCAGAAAGAGGAAGTTCTCTCATGCCAGAGAAGACTGCAGTATAAATATCTATGCTGGCAGAAGAGAATAAATAGTTCACTAAGATGCCTTAAAATGACATACAAAGATGACAAACCAGCTGTCAAGTACCATTTTTTAATCCCTGAACATTCTAACGTTTTTATAAATTGCACAGTCATAGTTTTTATTATAAAGAAGAAAGACAAACCCAACCAAAACTAGGAAACTACAAGTCCTTCTTTACCTCTCTTAATGTCATCCAGCTGAGGTTCAGGTGAAGGGTTATCTTTCAAAGGAGAAGTTTTAGGTCCAACTGCTGGCTTGGTTGGGGCTCTGAACTGTGAAGGAGGTTGAGATGCTCGGGCAGACTGTTGTTCTATTCGGGCTTGGATCTTACTGCTGCCCTCTGCTCTGAAAAAAACAACCAGAGACATTCAGCAGAACTGCGCAACTATGTTCACCTTTTCCAATATCCTTGTACTAACGCCACATCTGTGACTTCCCTTTGTACAGATCTCTACTTTGTTTTATAAAGATAAACAATGAATTACAGCTTTCTGTATGCAACACTTGCTCTCAATAACAAATAAGCATATACAACTACACTGCAACAAGCTTACAAAATATATTTTCAAATCCAGATGTGGTTCAGTGGTGCCAAATTTTCTACTTGAGGAACAATGAAGGCTTTAATTTAGCAATCAGCATTAGTACTTTTAAAAAAAAAGCAACCATACTAATTTAAAGTAACTACATGATAAAACGAATCCACTCATAACAAAATCCTGCTTAAAACAATCACAGCAAAAGAAACAATTTTCTCACTTGCAATTAAATAATCTCAAAATGAACTCTCTTAGAGATCAACCTAACTACAGCAATCACTCTTACCGCTAAATACAGCACGCAAGCATTTAATTCTTGGGTTTTGTTCATTTGCTATTATCCCTTAAACCCAGTTTAAGCTACTTCCTTAGTGGGAAGTAGTCTCCAGAGTAATGCTAGGCCTAGGTGTTCAATTCAAATCAGGTATTTCTTCCTTTTACTGAACCAATGATATGATTAAGATTGTAGGACAGTCAATCTCCTTGGCAGAAAAAAATTCCCCACGCAAATTACTTGTTCAGGTCCCGCTATGGTAGACCACATTTAATGAGGTTAAAGTATGTGGTGCATTTATCGTGTAACACCAAAGCCTTTTGGGGGTATGGCTTTACACGGTGTAGCACAGAAGTAGCTTATGTGGACAGTAGTGCTCAGTTTCGGTTCTAGGAGGGTCCCAGCTCAGCAGTGTGACACTTTGTGCCCGTGGGCTAATCCCACTGAGAAACAAGTTAAACTAGCCCATGTGGAACTTCCTGTGCCTTCAGCTAAATCCCTTCTGGCATCTGAGCTAGTACATTTAGCAATGACTCAGGTATCCATGCCTCATTCAATTGTAGATGCAACCTCAAAAACTAAGCACAGAACCACCTCCCCATCACTGAAATGCAGCTATTAGATACCACGCTAATGCAGCTTACACAGTCATTTACAATCGAAGTGAGGGTTTGGGAATACACTCACTGAACCAAGTGAAAGGTAAAAGCAGAAGGTTGTTTCCAGTATTAATTACACTCTTGGAACTACAAAAGGTTTTATGTAGAATAAGTGCAATTACTCCCCCATGAATGTTATCAGGATGTTAACACTAAGAACTTGGCTCCCACAGAGTGTCAACAAGTCGTTACATACAGATCAAAGTAACCATGAAAAAAATAAAAGAGGCACTTCTGATCTAGAAAACTGAATGACTTACCAAAGCAGTATGCCTTAAAACAGGGATCCCCAATTTTTTACTACCCTGCCTCTGCTTGAGAAAAGTTGAAATACTTTTCACCCCACCAGAGCCAAAACTCAGTGGATGTGGAACACATTGCTGAACTCAAGCCCTCCTGCACTTCTTTGCTCCTTTCTGACTTAAACTTCACCTAGACAAAGTCCAGCAGAACTTAAATTGGGAATTCACATCTCATCTATGACGTGCTCATATCCACTGGACAAGATGAATGCCACATGGATGAGCCTTCACATCACTTCTTCAGAGGACTGTTATAGTCCATTTACTTTGAACTCAAGGTGTTCCAGCAAACTTCCAGCCAACTGCTGATGAGCTGCAACCCATATTTCTCGTAGTTTTAGCAGCTAGAAGTTCTACATTGCAATAAAGTATGATTATTTTTTTTTACTATAAAACTCATAAAATTATTTAAGAGCTTCCTCACAAGACATTTGATTAACTGCTTTCTCTTTAGATCTCAGTAACTTGTGGTCCAGTGATGCTGAAAGAACATGATCCAGAGACTTCAGGTACTTGCAGAGTACAAAAAATGTTTGAAATGCACACTTTGTAGCATTTGTGCAGTAAAGTAAAACTATTGGGTCAGAGAGGATTTCTGGCCTCAGCAATTCTTCTAGGCAAAATCTCACAACCAGTATTTCTACAGTTCCTCCCTGAGCTGGAAGCTCTGGACTTGTGTTTCGCTTTATGTGTATCACTGATCTAATAGTGGGATGAGTGTTTCGTGTTCCCTAAAAGTATATTATGAAAGCATCATGACTCCCACAGGAAGCTGTAGGGAACAAACACAGAAAGTCCAATAACCCTTTTGACAGCCTAATATTTCCATGGTCTTTTTCAGCTAACTAGAGATTCCTGAAACACTCTTCAGCCAGCTTCCAAAGCTTCAAATCATCAGAGGTGTTTCACTGCAAACTATAATTATGTCCTTTCAGCAGCAGAGAATTTAAAATTTCTTTACTCATGGATTCACACTTCTATTTGCATTTTTAGGCATGATAATTGGCCATGTAAAGCCCGTGAGACTTAGTAATTAAACATCACTAAAAAATAAAAAGAAAACTGAATTCTGGGTCAAAAGACAGTCTGAAGAAGAAATTTCAGCAAGCATTAATCCTATCAACAGTCCTGTCCCCAGCTTTACCTTGTTTTCTTGACTTGAATGCTGCTACTAAGTTTTTCCAGCATATATTCCCCAGTGTCATGATTGATAATAAGCACACAGTCCTTTTGATATGGCCTTTTATTTCCTTTAAACACAGTCATTGGTGGAGTTGAACCCTGGTATCAAAGAAAGAACACACATTTGTTTGGTTATATTCCTCTACCCACAAGTTTATCAACACTAAGAAAAGTGAATATATGTATTGTTCTGACCAAGAGGCTAAACACTTAAATTTTAGTTCCTACAGAAAATATTCATTCATGAAAAGGGAAAAATACAGTTATATGCAGTAGATCAGATGTTTCCTCATAGCAGTATTATGCCTTTCATAATTTTATGTGTCTCTGCAGTGACAAAACATCTTGTCTATGATTGCCATTATTTACAGGTCTCATCCCCAAAATGGTAACATAACTGAATTTGCACAGCTGGCCCTGACAAGCGTTAGAAATCTTGTCATTTCTGCTCTGGAAATCCTGGGTTTGGATATGAAATAAAGTTCTAATTATTCATGTAGCAGAACTGTTGCCTAAAGAAGTATGTGGCCAATTGAAAAATAAACTGCTTTGTATTTTTTGTATGTATATATACACACACATATATATACACACACTATATCTAAAAAAACCCCAGTATTTTCATAGTGGATTACAATCAAATGTCACAAACTACGTAAGAACAGCTGCCACCTTCTAAGTCAGATTAGCATGTAGATGCCATGCCATTATACCAAAACATCTTTTCAAAAGCAAATGCAGTATTTTGATGCCTTCAAGAAAGTCCCCAAGTCCCCACAATGCTGAATAGAGCCATAAAAGTCTAATGGCTTAGACTGAGAAGCAATAAAGACAAACTCATGTGGTGGTGCATGCTAGCGAACCGATACTGCTGAGATTATGCTCAGCTGTACTGCATCCGTGCACAGGCTAGCTCATACACCTGGCTTTGGGGTTACAGGAAGAAGAATCTATGGTCTACTAGCACACAGCAGCATGGACACGCATATGGCAATGTCAAAAAAGGACTCAAAGGGGATATACAAGAATAAGTTATCAGCTATGAAACCTTCTCAGATTTCTCTGTAATGTATAGCTACTGTCCGAAAGACATTTAAAAAAAAATGTTTATTCATGTGCACCCTTGTTTCTTTACATGCTTCCTACTAAAGCAGCCAAAATCAGGGAGAAAAGGCAAGAACACACACTTCTACATTTTATTCCAAGTAGCAAAAATTAGCAATCATATTTTAACCACTCAGAATGTAATTCCTATTCTCCATATTGCTAATAAATAGAATATGTTTGAATTTAAAATGGCTTCGAAACATTGGAACAGTTAAGGGTGAAAAATCTGAATTCACAACAAAAACACAGTAAGAGATATAGATACAATTCAGAAAAGGTGTCTCAAGAAAGTCTAGTCTTCAAAGGCATGTTGCATTTTTATCATTTCTATATTTAAAAAAGGAAAGCAATATTTAAGAGAATAAAAAGCAAGCTGAAAGTCAAATCCTGCTTGCTGCTGACAACTAAGTCAGGAAACATATAATGCACAAATTAAATGAAAATTGATCAAAGTTTGTTGCCTATGATTCCGCAACCCAGAAGCCTCCTAACTCAGCAAAGACTGATTTTGGCTAAAAAAATAAGCAGAAGCGGAATCCTGCTTAAGCAAATTAACAGTTTCACCCTTCTTAATGTTTAGGTTTTATGTTAGTGCCTAAATAACACAGGTTAGAGGAAGAAGGTAGGTAAACCACATGACATTTAATCAAATTGTTTTCACATGTGAGGGTTTAACGACAAGCAGAAATTCTTCACTTCCCCAACCAAGACTGTTTATCAAAGCCACTAAATCCACATGTAGAAATAGTACTTCAATTTATCCAAACAGCAAGGGACACTAAAATATCTCCACTGAATAAATCAGCAGGGACCAGGCAATTTCAAAAAACAACTTAGAATCTGAATCCTATCCAGCTGTTGGGCAACTGAGAACCAAAGCAGCGTCCAAGAAATTTTCAGTAAATCTTGTCAGAATCAAAGAGTCTCAAAATTTCTCGCTCTTTTCCAGTATGCTCAGTGTTTTCCAGCTCTCTGTCCAGAACACAGACAGCACTGCCTTGGAACAACATAGGCACAGTGGCTGCATTCACTGCAGTTAGCTGCCTAAGCCTCCAAAGCATACTAGAAGCTTAAAGCTGTTCGTACTTATGGGAAGACAATCAAATTAAATTAATCAGTACAGGGACTTGGAAAGACACATTACAATTGATGTTGTTCAACACAAAACATGAATGAACACTGTTCCCAGTCAATCCAGGATAAATGCCACTGCTATCAATTGTACTGTTACCTGCTCTCAAATACCACTACCACACTCATTGTTTTATAGACATAAACCAGTATGTGACCTCCTGCAGCACTGAAGGTGACCAAAGACATGTAAGAAACATGGGGGGGGGGGGGGGGGGGGCGGGGAGCAGGCTAAAGCCTCATTCAGTGAGAATTATCACAGTACCATCACCTACTGATTAAAACCACCAAGATGCTAGAATAAACACCACCAAAAGGATCTGACACATGGCTTCCAAACTGACTGGTGCCCCCCTGCAACCACCAAACCCATTGAAGTCTGTGAATTCTAGTTTATTGGCCTGACATACAGCATTAACTTAAGTAATAAATCCAGTTATAGGAAGCAAGCACTTTGTTTTGGTAAGGAAACCAATGAACCTTCAAATACAAAACAGCTGCACCTTTAAGCAGTTTGATGACTTGTTTTATTGCCGTTTGACCATCATCCTCGCACAGTAGATCTTTATGGCGTAATTTGAGGAGGAAGTGGATGGGAAACTTCATTGCCACTCACCAGAACCACTTCCCTCACTTCCACTGATAAAGCTAAAGGCAGAGAACCCTCTGTGCTATCTGTATGTGTTTTAGTAATAGGAAGAATATGCTTCCATGCCTACCTGTGGCTTCTGAACATCAAACCTTGACTAAAGACCAAATTACTCTGCCTTTCCTCATTAAGCCATAGCACTAAAAATGGATGGAAACCAGGTATAGAGCTTCAGCTAACAGTAAAAGTCTTCTGGTGATTCAAGAGTAGGAAGGAAGAAATCAAAAGAACAGACTGCAACCTTACAAATACAACTCTTTACAAAGATAAAATTTTACAGACCTTTCCTAAGGTAACATATTACAAGTCTGGCTGCTCAAATACTGAACCCACTCGTATTAACAAAGACAAAAGTGAAAATAACATTTATGTTAGACTGTAGCTACACTGCAAATTTGTTGGAGAGTAAACAAGGACACATATATAACAAACTTACTGGAATATGTGGCAAAGTGATTGTTACGTCATCTCCTTTACCCACTTGGAGGTCCCCCTCACAAGATGTATCAATTGAAGCTGGCTTAAAATCATCTAAAGAGGAAAACAATTACAATTACATTTCTTAGAGTCTTAAGAAGTGTCATCCTGCCCTGCGAAGAATAACTGAAGATTTACTCTGATCATAGGGAATGCTAAAATACACACTAGCATTTACAGCAAGGATGGAATACTGCACCAGGACATGTCTATGCACAGTGACCCAGTCATATGATGGCACCAGATTCTGAACTTCCTTTTTAAAACTGAAATAAGGTTATACACCTTATTCAAAGACCAAAAGCAGACTTCTCCAAACCCCAGGCTTTGAGTGACACTTAATTTTTGCAGGCAAGTGTAAAACCCTACCATGCATCTCAAAAGAGTATCAACTTAAAGACCCAGGGTTCTATGTGGCTTTTGCCAATTCCAAACCTGAGGACTCTCTCTGTGACAAAGACTAATTTAGTGACACTAACTCATTTAGCTTTACTGGTATTTCTGGCTCTCTAACAGCCACCTTGCCTCCACAATACCGTAATACCTCAGATCTCACTCAGGAGGGGAAAAAAAAAAAACAACCAAAAAAAAAAAGGTGTTGATCTTACTTCAGCATGCTCCACAGTAGTCCAAAGCCACTGTGGATAGAAAGCATGACTAAGGTGAGACACTGTAATGGCTTTAAACTAACCCTAGTTTTAAGTATATTTGCTGCATTATATAGAATGCATTGTCTCCCAAATGAGGCAATTCTATTTAGTTTATTTATTTGAACTAAGAACATTTCAACTTTAAAGTATTTCCCCCTCATTATTCTGTTGTGCTGATGAACCATAAAGCCCATAAAAATCTACCAGAGCCTGCAATTTTGGCAAAGACCTTAGACAAAGTGAAATAAGACCAGACAGATACAGGTTGGTTTGCTTTGTTTGTTTCTTTTTAAAATAAGCCTCCATTTAATTGTAGCACCTCTGGATATGAAGAGATACAGTTATATTCATGACCAAGGCTTTTAGTAACTGCATTAGTTAAGAAATTAATACCTCAGAATAAATCTAAAATAGAATGCCATTACAAAAAGCACATTTGCAGAAAAAAACCAAACCCAGCTTGTAATAAATTCTCATTAAGAGGATGTTAATGTCTAATTGAGTTTTACTTTGACAGCACAACAAGCAGAATCAGGCACATGACTTAATCCTCATGCCTTAACTGCCAGACCAAATCATACTCTTCATTTTCATCTGAGCAATCTATTTCTAGCTATTGTTTCCCACCTACTTTATGTGCAAGCTTGCTAAATAAAACAAACCAGCTGTACAAGAGCTAGCATCTTTGCCAAAAAGGGATCAAGAGTTTCAACAGCACAGTCACTAACTTAAAAGGCATATCACCATCACACTTCTTTCTTAGGTATCAGCAAAATACAGTTACTCTAAACAAACACTCAACAAATTGTTTTCATTTGATTAGCTTACTAGGTGTATGTGCTTGGCTAATCTTGCTGTAGATCAAGTGCACATATGTCCCTCTAAATGTACCCATAGTCCTTTTCCAACATGCAAATGTTTTTAAGATGCGTTTTCCAGGGATAATCCAGTTTTTCAGTACATTATTTCGTAAATGTTACAGAAAGGAATGAAGTATTTTAAGAAGGATGAAACAAATTCAGTCTACAAAATCCTCTTATTGTAGTTTGTGTGAAGAGGATTAAGGGAACAATATAATGCTCGGAGCCCAAATAAATCATTCCAGATCAACAGTTAGAAAAAAAATTTATAACCAGGAAATTAAGAGATCTCACTTGAAAGACATGGATGGAAAATACAGCACACAAAAAGTTCTTTTGAAATAAAGCTGCATTCTTTCAGTTGTATTTCGAAGAACTTTGGCTTTGAAATGCCTGAAGAAACATATTATTGAAGCACTTTCAATTCTAGAAATCCAACATATTTATATCTGGATGTGGCTTGGGTTTACATCGTACACTATCAGACAACAGCTTCATTCAAGGGATAGATATCTTACAATTTTGATTTAGAAATGTGAGATTTACTAGTATGTTAGCACATAAAACTGTTCAGTGTTACGTATAAACAGTTAAATGTACTGAACATATGGAATAGTATTTTTTAGCATGGTGAAATTATGTATAACCAGAGGGGGGAAATACACAAAATTTAAGTGTTAATCCACTAGACAGAGTTTACTATTAAGTGAAATAGCTTTGCCTCAATCATTGACCATCTGCTTGAGTAACAGACAAATCTAGAAAGCTGTTCTTTAAAGCCAAACTCTGGTGACTAATTAATCACCAAAATGACTTACGTGTAGTGTATTAATATAGGCCACGAGACTGGGCCTAGGATTAGGATTTTTTGGTTTATGATGCATACTGTTAACTGTGTAAATTCCCCATGTTAATACAAAGCCACTGAAATATATAAGTTTAGTATTACTTTCACTTACTGTTGCTAATTTACTACTCATTTTAAATCCTGGACTCGTTTAGGGGAAGAAAAAGCCTGCAGAATTCAATTACAGAGATCTTCTAATATGAAATTAAATGTATCCAATGCTCAGTAGAGCAGCTGGAATCATATCCGGCGTCTTAAAAAAAAAATATCCCACATATTCTTCTAATTATTCCAAAACTGCCTAACTGCTCAAGACCCTACCTCAGGATTTATCTTAGGCTTATTAGGCAGTACCATGTATGTCTGAGTCATTTCTGCTCGCTTTCCTGGGAAGTGACTTGTTACAGCTGGCTGGAGTCTGGACAGCCAGGGATGGGGCTGCTGGGTTACACGTTGCTTCATCACAAAAATAGCCAGTTTAAAAAAAAAAAAAAATCAAACTGCGGGTGCTGTGACTGCCGACCAGCTGCGCTCCTCACCAGGCACTCCTGCCAGGCCAGGGCCTGAGGTGACCCCTCCTGCAACTGCCATGTAAAAAAAATAAAATGGCAAGCCACCCCGTCACGGCGGGGATCGCTTTACGTTCCTAAGCGATTCACGCGCATTTCATGGAAAACTTCGCAAGCTGTTCGTGTCACTGGCCTGCCTCGGTCAAACTTCCTCCCTACCAGCGCTCCCAGCCGACATCCACCTTCTCCTTCTGCCCCGCGGCTGCCCACCGGGGAGGGGCAGCTCTGCGGGGAAAACGCTCGTGAGGGTGGGGGGAAGACGGGCGCCGAGGGAGCGGGAAAAGGGGCAGACGGGCGCCGAGGGGGGCAGGAGGGAGAGGGGGCAGACGGGCGCCGAGGGGCGACGAAGCCGAGGGGCGGCGGCGCGCAGGACGCGGCGAGGAGCAGCGGCGCGCGGGAGGCAGCCGCAGGCCGGCGGGGAGCAGACGCGCCTCAAGGAGTAATAAGAAGCCGCGGCGGGACCCCGGCAGGAAACCTCGGTGAGGCTGGCGGGGCGCCAGGCACGTATCGCCGCCCGCCCCGGGGCCGCCCGGCGGGAAGGGGCCCGAGGAGAGGGGGGCTCGCTCGCAGGAGCGGCGGGTGCGGCAGAAGAAGGGCTGCCGGGGCAGGGGGACAGGACGCGGGGAGCGGGAGGAGAGGGGGGAGGAAGGGGCGGTCGCGGCGGAGCCCGCCGGGAGGGAGCGGAGGTGGCGCTCACAGCGGATGGTGTGGAAGGAGGCCTTGGGCCGGCGCTCGAAGCTCTCGCCCAGCTGCAGCGGGTGCTCGTCCTTGTCCAGCAGCGAGTTCGCCGAGCCGTTCATGGCCCCGCTCCCGGCCCGTCCCCTCCCCTCCCAGCCCGGCCGGTCCCTTCCTCTCCTCCGTGCGCTGCCGCCCGGCGCCCTTCCGGGTGCCGAGTGCAGCCGGGAAAGTGCTCCGGGGCCGGCGGCGGCGGTGGGTACGGCGGGGCGAGGCGAGGTGGGGGCGCTGGGCCGAGCTGGGGCTGCTGCCGTCCCCGCGGAGGGGGCGCGGGCCCCGGAGGGGCGTCTCTCAGAGGAGAGGTGGGAGCCTGGCGCTGCCCGCCCTCGGGAGGGCAGGGCGGGGGGGTCCCGGGGGGGGTCCCAGCCGGGACGTGCAGTGCGGCGGTGCCGGCCTGGGCCCAGCTGAGGGACAGCTCGTGGCGGGAAGCTGGTCTCCCGGTGGGGTACCGGGGACGTGCGCAGAGGTATTAGCTGTTTGCGGTCTTAGAGCTGTGTTTTAACACCTTTAAAAGGCTCTTTAGCCTAAACATAGGGTGTTAAAACTGTTTTTGCCATCGTCCTAACTTCTCAGCACAGCCTTTTCTGAGCGTAGATGTGTCAGGGAAAGAATTAGTTTGTTCGCTTTTTGTTGTTGGGTTGGGTTTTTTTCCTAGCTTGTCCTGTGAGGAAATATAAACGTTGATCTTTTTGTAGCATGCTAGGCATATAGTAGAAATTCTGATGATTAAGCTTTTTTTGAGGATATACTCTTCTTGAGGAGACTTTCAAGAGAACCTCTTCTGTATAACCTTTTTGAAGGAAAAAGGCAGTGTCAGTCTCCTGTGAAGCTGGGAAAAATCTTGATAGTTATTTCATTTGCACGTGTTTGTATTTTATGTGTGTGTGTATCATGTAAGATAAAATACGTAAGTGAAGTGCTACTAATTCTTTTGTTTTGGTTTTTTTGGGTGGTTTTTTTTTTTTTGTTGGGGGGATGTGTGTTTTGTTTTTGGGGGGGTAGTTTTTTTGTTTTTGTTTTTTTTTTCTTCTTCTTTAGGGTGTGTATTGTTGGGTTTTCCTGATTTCCATTGTGGTAAAACGACCCCAGTGCCTGGTTTTGGGCACTGATATACACGAGTGGCATGTTTTGGCTACCTGGGCTTCCCTGGGAGTTACTGGGCCCTGCAGGATTTAATTTGCATGTGTCATCATCCAGCATCTGGATGTTCATGGCAAGACAGGGGTCAGAACTAGTTTAACAACAGAAAAAAGATTTAGGTCCCTTCCCAGCCTATGCAGAACTCTTTACATTGCTCCATTTTTGTTAACTTCTGAAAATAAACCCACCTGAGATTGTTAAAACCAGTGTGGATTCTCAGGAGGAGGCAGCGGAAGGCATGCTGACATAGGCCAGCTATGGGCATTTTGGTCACAGTACTGGTTTTACTCACTCGTTTGAGTGACATGGTGTTCTAAATGTAATATTTTCACCAGTGTTTTCTCACAGAGGTGAGAGCAGGAAAAAGAAATGCTAACATGAATATTGTTTGTTTTATCAGCTTTAATGGGACTTTTAAATGTCACCTGTTTCTAAATTATGATTTTTCTGAGGTGTTCTAACCGTGGTTAACAAGAAACAAAACCCTTGTTTGCCTGTTAAAGTCAGTTTTAGTAAAATAAGCTTAGAGCTGCACCGTCTTTCTCTTTTTAGGTAGCTCTCTAGGATGCAGAGGGAAAACCAGCAGACTCTGTTAAGTGTCATCTTTAACTTTTGATGTCAGTGTGATGATGTATGCAGTTGTCAGTTTGGAGGATTTCTGAAATTAAGAGATATCCAGTGGTATTGCAGTCCATCAGGTAGGACAGAACACTGTCAAATCATAATAAGTGCACACTGTAACTCTTCCTCATTTTTTCTTCTGGTTTTTGGTCCTTGGTTATTTTATGTAAGTTAAGTGATGGAAACATGCACTAAAGAAAAGAAAAAAATCACCCTTGGGCCTTCGGCATTCATATTTGTGTGAAAGAGGATGTTCCAAGAAAAGACATCAGCCAATCACTTAAATGTAGTAACAACATCTACTGAAGATGGTGCTTTCCAAAAAAAAGGCCATAGTGCAAGAATCCTTAGCCCAGAAGAAGCTGAGAGACTAGAAAATGATCGGGTTTTGGTGTCTGAGTTCAAGCAACTAAAACTGGAGAAAGAAGCACAGAAGAACTGGGATCTATTTTACAAAAGAAACAGTACCAACTTCTTCAAAGACAGACATTGGACAACCAGAGAGTTTCAAGAGTTAAAAGCGTTTCGGGAGGTGAGATCTGTACACTTCCTCTGCAAAAGATGGGATTGATTATTTCCAAATTATTTAATCATACTTGTAACAAAGCCGTTAGGGTAAGAGCTGCCACTTGTTAAGTTTGCAGTGCCCTGTGAAGTTTCTCTTAATATCAAAGATACCTCCTCAGAATCAGATGCATCAGTTAAGTTTCAGTTTATAATTGACCCATACTGGATACTAAAAATGAAAGCTGGAATATTTGTTTTGTGTCCTAGATTGACAACTTGTCTCTCTGTGATGTAATGTTTTCAGATGCAAGTTGGTGCACTTCAGAAAGTGCATTTTGAAGAAAAGCATCCAGAATTACAGGCTAATTGCAAAACATCTGTAGAGGAATGAGGCTGGGTTAATTAACATTGCTAATATACAACTGTGGGCTGGCTTATACAACTTCTAATATACAACTGAGGTGGTGGCTTGGTTGATGTAGATAAAGTGCAGATGTGGCTGCTTCTGTTAAGTGGTTGGGCAGCCAACGAAGAGAGAGCAGCTGAGGAAGTGAGAGGAGAAAGAAGCAGAGAGAAGAGAGTAAGAATGCATGCCCTGGATGAAGAGAGACTAGGAGAAGGTAGTAGGGGGACTGGCATGAAGAGTATGCTGGTATGAGATGGTAAAAGACCTTATTGCAGCTGGCTAGTTTGGAGAGTGCCGTGACAAATGTCATTAAGGGGAATAGCCCAATGCATCTGATATTCATTATAACTGAATGAAAGACAAGACAGAAATAGTACAACAGTATATTGATTACTTAAGGGGTAGATGAATAAAGAAATATTAATATTTTCTAAAAAAAATTAATAATTTTGCAGAAATCAAGGTTTCTGGTCTGCAGTGTCAGATTATCCACCAGGTGCCTACTTTGGTTTTTGAATAAATGGTAATTGAAATTGATTATAGCTTTTAACATGCTTATTGAACAGTGTCTCTGCTCATATCATGAGGAAAAGAAAAATTATACACTTTATCTTGGGTTTCTTCCTCCCCAGTTTGCAGATCAGAAACTGACCATTCTGGAAGCAGGCTGTGGGGTTGGGAACTGCTTGTTTCCACTCTTAGAAGATGATCTGAATATTTTTGCGTATGCCTGTGATTTCTCTCCTAGAGCTGTTGAGTATGTGAAGGTTGGTGTGATATTTGGAACTTTCTTTTAAAGTGTCTTTAGAAGCTTCTGAAATCACAAATAACTGGAACAACACACTTATCTTGCCTTCCTTTTCGTAAGAAGGCTAGAATAGCTTTTGCCAAAAAAATCAAGACTGCTCCATTTCAGTGGAGCTTCTATGCAAGAAGCCAAATCATTGCTCAAGGCCTAGTTTTTCAGTGTAGAATTGTAGCATTATGGTAATACGTGTATATTATTTGAATGATTTGTGATGACTGTGCTTCTTGGGAGCACTAATATGTGTCTGTTGACTGTGCAGTACAAGCAAAATTTGTTTGGCATGGAAGTTTGCCTTTGATATTTGTGGGGCAGAGGAAATCCCAAGGAGAACCTTGAAAAGAGCACTATGAAAGTTATTGTCAAGGAAGTTTGTAGCCTGATTAGAAATAGCTATGTTTATACTTATTCATAGGTAGCTTGTACTGCAGCCCGAAGTTAAGTCTGCCAGCAGGGCTAGTGGGGGACTTTGGGCTTTGAAAGTCTCCTAGTTTATTAACGTTGTAATCACAGGTAAATTTCTATGTACCTGTTATTTGAAAGCATTCTCTTGTGGGACATTTGTGACTGAGAACCACAAGACACATACTACATGTCTCATGGGAAAGATGGGAGGAAATACATGTGGCAAACAAGAGAGGACAGCAGGGCCCAGAGATGCCACAGCTGCACTGCAAGATGGGATTGGGCTGAGTGTTTACCCAGGGTTTTGGATGACTTGGTGGTGTCTGCCTCCACAGCTCTCACTTCTTTCCTGTCAAGACCACGTTTCCTTTTACCCAGCAAAACTGTGGGCTAGAACAGCCCAGCTGCAGCTTATGTGACATGAACCCAAATTGTTTACAGTCTACTTGTAGCTCAAGAGCTGTACCTCGATCACCTGGTAATACAGAATTTCTTTTAATAATATTTCAGTATTTTTAAAGAGTAGAAGCATTGGTAAAACAGAAATGGTGTGTTTTCTGAACTGTCTTAATGCGCATTCCTTCTCAAATTCCTAAAACCAGACTATTCTAGTATGCAGTAAAGAATTTCTGATTGCCTTAATTGCCAGTTGGAAGTTAATGTTCTTCTGCCACCATGTTTTGTGTTGCTCTACTGATTAGCTTCACACATTTTTTACTTTTTTGCAAAACCAAATGCTGCTAATTTTCAGCGGAAGCATACTCTTTTCATTTCCCTAGAAAAATGCCTTATACAGTACTGAAAGATGTAAAGTGTTCCAGTGTGATCTTACCAAAGATGATCTTCTAGAAAATATACCAGCAGATTCTGTGGATGTTGTCACACTTATATTTGTGCTTTCTGCCATTCATCCTGAAAAAATGCATCTTGTCTTGAAGAACATTTACAAGGTAAACCCAGCTGATTTTGCAGTCTTTAAAGCACTTTCCTTCTTTATAGCTTAAAAGTACAGTTTTTTCTCAGAGAAAATAACCCCTGTTGTAATAGGTGATATTTAATACTGTATTCCATGTATGTATATAGTTAGTTCACCTAGTATACAGGACTAAAATATGTTTTACAGTGGGGGTTTTTCTGTCTTGGTATTATGATTTGGATTCTGGCCTAACGCATGTCATAAGCATAACAAAAAGGTGTTTTGAACCTATGACTTTAGCTTCTAAGTTGTATGCTACAAATAATGTTTATGGGTTGCAGAAATAGCTATGTTGATAAGTTGTGAATGACAGTGAACCAAAATACACTTCCATAAGGTACAGGGACTTGCAGTTAGGATGTTATTGTTACTATTAAACACACTCGATATGTGGTGATTTAAAATGGGTTGTTCAGGGATCAACATTGATCTGGAGAGACTCATCTCCCTGGGCTGCCTTTGTTAGTTGGTAGACTAGGATAGGCCCATCCAGAGGGTGGTTTAAACAATCTGAATTGTGATTGTTCTGAATTTCCCTGAGATGTCATATATTGACTGCAGAGGGAAATAACCAACATATTTTTTAATTATGCTTATGTGTGCACTTGTGGTTTTGTATTATCAGATACCCTGTTTTATCATCAGTAGTTTGAAAAGGGAATGTTAGATTATTTTTTTTTCTGGTGTGTCTCCAGCTATTTCCTAAAGTCAGGTTTGGCTCTTAGCTCATGCATGTGAAAAGACTAATTATTGTTTTCTCTGTGGAAGTGCCTGGCCCATTTAACTGGCTTGAAGGTTTCTGCACAAATTTACAAGTTTGTCCTCTAACACTTAGAGCTGGTATTTGGTCAGGTAGGGAAGTTGCATGCATCAGATATCTAAAGCCAACATGGCCGGTGACCATGTATTTCTAAATTTTAAACTCTTTATGGCTTGATTTCTTTATCAAAGAGCAGTTAAAAAAAACCAACCAACCTAACTCACCACCCATTTTCCTGAAGTTGTTCCTTTTTTATTTCTTGTTATATTGCAACATTTTTTTCTCACATGAACATTTCATTGTTAATCATTAAGCAAAATCAGATGCTAGACTGTATACTACCCAAGAAAGAAAATGCCCTGTTAGGACTTGATTTTTATTGTTGAACTGTGTAATTTCTTCTTTCTTCTGTATTTGAAGAGCATTGCAAAAAGCTTATTTAGCTGATCCGCACCCAAACACGTCTTAGAACTATTGTAGTCTGTTGTTCACAAGGAAGCTTTTTTAAGAGTGGACAATCCAGTTTATGTGCAACCTTTTTTGTGGCACAGGAAGTTAATTCAATATGTATATCACTTCTGTATTGAATGTGTTAAGAATACCTTGTCTTATTTATATGTGTATGTTTCTGTATGTGTATACAAATAAATGTATCTCTAAATGGCTAAATCCATTTACTTCATTAAAGCAGATATATATTATGTGACAGGTATTAAAACCAGGCAAGTGTGTCTTGTTCAGAGACTATGGACTGTATGATCATGCAATGCTCAGGTTTAAATCTGGCAGCAAACTTGGAGAAAATTTTTATGTTAGACAAGATGGGACAAGATCGTATTTTTTTACTGAAGGTAAGACATTCTGTAGAGTGCTTTCTTTTCTGTGAATCTTCTGTTTAAACTTGATTCAGGGAATTGCCAACGTGCCCATGGAAGTTTTGTTTTATAAAGATGAACTGTTAAATCTTGGTGTACTTCCTTTGCTATTGTTTTTGGGAGGAAGAGGGGATTTAGACTGGCAGGACTTTTTGGAGCACTTCCGTGTTTACAGGCTGCTTGCCTGTGCTATAATGTGCCAAGAGCAGCAGTTTCTGAATTTGCTGAATTCCATTCAGATTTGTTATCTAAGGGAAAAATACTGGTGTTCATTAACATAATTTATTATTTTTGTGAAGCTACTAAGCAGTTATCTTGCCATCATTCTTTTTGCAAGACTATTTCTGGTGTGCAAGATGAGGTCTTTGAAGAAGTGAATGACTTTTAAAGCAGAACCATGACTGCAGTGCTGAGAAGCTTGTGCACAAATCCTGCTGAGATAGCACTAACTAGCTGTGGTCACTCTGTCTTCTTTTTTTTTTAGTACAGATAATGTAAAAAATATTTCCATGTGATACAGTATTTAAACAGTTTTTTGTTCAGTGCTTGTAATGTTTTAGGAAGGAAAGTGATTATTGCAGTTTACTGGTGAAGAATTTGAAGCACAGAGACATGAAGGAATTTGCTTAGACTCTCACAATAAGTTGGAATTATAGCTTGTCTTCTAACTCCCAATTCTGTGTGCTCAACTTTAGTGAACTGTTATTTCCCCCTATCAATTATAGGGCATTATATAATAAAAGCTGTGTGTTTATTTCTGTTGGGCTCTTTGTTCTTAGTCTAAAGCAAAATACGGCCACTGAAGAGACCAGTTTGGAGCCAAGTAAATGTTATTCATTTTTTATGACATAACTTATTTCCTAATTGCTTCTGATATATAAAACCCATTAATCTTGTCTGAGCTCTCTATTCTTTATAGGACAGTGATGAAATCTAAGATAATACAGGCTATGCTACAGCTTCATCGAAGCATTTCTAGAACTGTTATTTGTTGAGTGATTTTTAGTTCTGTTTAAACAGTTCACTCTTACAAAGAGAATGGATGCTAAAGGGCACAAATAAGACTGACCTAGCTGTGGAATTTTAAACCCCATTTTTATTGTGTGTTAGAATTGTTTCTGACAGAGAAATTCCTTGCTAGTGTGTTTGTTTGGTTTGGGGGAAGAATTGAGGTAAGGAGGAGGAAGAGGAAAGAAGGAGAAAAGACAAAATTTTTGATATATTGCTCATGTTAGCATTTGTTTTTTCTTGGCCTGTTCTGTGACTGTCTTGTAGACCACTTCTGCTCCTATTTTTAATCGTTATGATGTCATTCATCTCGTTGATTTTCATATGAAAATTGTTTAATTCTTGAGAATTCTTTTGTTACTAGAAACATGATTCCCATAATTTCCACACAGTTTGCAACCCATACTATTTATCATTTGTTTAGCACTACACTGGTACACCAAGTAGTTGCTGCATGGGATGATCTGAATGATGCTTATTTATAGTATGTCTGGCCTCAGATAACACTGAGCATCTTCCATGGAGGGGAAAAAAAAAAATTCTTCCACTGTTTAAAACCATTTTTTAATCATGGTTGTACTTTTGTGTTATGAAAAATGTGAAACTTCCTCTTAAGGAGATTTCAATAGGTTCACAATTAAGTGCTGTTTATTTATATTTCATTGATGTAGGTCCCCCATTTTACATGAACACACTATATTTACAACCAGTATGCGTGGCTTCATGATGGGCTTAGATTGATATGTCTGTACTACCACCAAACTGGGTGGTCTCTTTCCTCAACACACCATCTCTTCTAGTGCTGCAGTTCCTGTACCCACATGATCACCTGTTTCATTGAGCTGATTCCCCTGAGTAGTGAAAAAATGGCATGTCTTTGTTTTCTATGAAGTAGCTCAAGTTTAGAATGTCTTAAATTTGTTGTGAAATTATCACTTGAGTAAATGAAACAAAGTGCAAAAAAGGAAAAGTGATGATTTCTAATTAACATGACAAGTCCATAGCATGAACTGCCCTCTCTGCTGCATGAGTCACCCTGTTTGTGAGGTACTTCTGTCTTCCCTAAGGGAGATATGCTTTGAGTAAGATTGTTTCATTTGTGGAAAATACTTTCAGTCCGACTTAGTGGAAGCTTGGTACCACCATATCTACTTCACCATTTCGTCCATTTTCCTGTTGAGCAATGGCATGTGACTGTCTGGTAACGTAGGGTGGTATTCTTCCTCAAGCAGAGATGGGTCTACAAGGCTGAATTACCTTTGAAATATTTGAAATAAATGATATATTCAGCTAGCAAAGGTCAGCTGCACAAAGTGAAAATGCACTGGTGTCAGTCACAAGGAGAATGACAAAGCTAAATATAAACAAGAGATGTGGCAAGTTTTGGAAACTAAATCAAGTAACTAGCTTAAGCCCTAGTTCTGCAAGCTGTTTTCCTTAGGTTGATGTTTCTAAAGGAGGTCTGTATTGATTTTTATTCAGCAGTCTACTGCATATAGAACAGCTTGAAATCTGAAGGCCTGTGTGATTTACATGCTGTAACACATAAGAACATATGCTTATATAAATGCTGACTAGTGTTTTAAAAATAGTTTAAACATAACATTTAATCTTATTTTTTTAAAAATTCTCTTCCAGAATTTTTGTCTCAGCTTTTCAAGTCTGAGGGATATGAGCAAGTGGTCAATGAATATGTGCAGCGAGAAACTGTGAATAGGAAAGAAGACTTGCGTGTTCCAAGGGTTTTTCTTCAAAGCAAATTTCAAAAGCCTTTCAGTAAGACATAAATTCTTGCTGATTAGCAACAGCATTGCTTGTTTGAAATGGAAGCTAGCACATAGCGTTTCCCTCTGTGCTCACCTTTCTGGTAAACTAGAAATGACTGCATCCATTACCTCTTGTTGGTTTTCATCCTCTGATATGAAATATGAATGCTATATCCAATTCAAATTTAAGATGGTTTAGTGATGCAGGCAACCTGTTGGGTGTCTGTATTCCTACTTCTAAAGTAAATCTGAAGTGTAGCATTGTTGGAGGATCAGGTTATGCTAAATATGGTTAATTTTCAGCAGTAGTTTTCATTACTTATTATCATTGTTATTATTTCCATTTTAATTAAAATCTATATTTTAAATGTTCCCTGTGTTTCCTATCACTTCAGGTTTTTGTGGCCTGTTAAAGTTGTGGTATTTCATCTGCTTTCAGTACTTGCAGGACTTTGGAGTATAATTTCTCAGATACAGGAATGAAGCAGACTCATGAGTGATGTAATGTAAACTTATTTGGTGTTTTAATAATGGTATCTTTTTAATGTGCTTATCATTTACATATGTAAAGAAATGTTTATATTCGAAATAAGATCATAATTTGTCTGATTTTATGCTTGAAAAAAGTTGTTAGAGGATCAGGTTGTATTTATCCCTAATTAATTTCAGATGTTCTTCATTTGATGAACAGAAATAGTTGAGGTTCCAACTTGGAGCTGAAATCAGTGAGTCAGAAGTGCTTTCTTTTATGTCATGTGTAGTCAGCTGCTGCTTTACTGAGCAGAGGCCTTAATTCTTTTCTAGCACACTCAGGAAAGGTGTTGGTCTTTGCTGCTTCTATTGCTTAAAAGCCACTGTACTGATGCTATGGCTTATAGCTTGCCACAGACTTAACTGCTGGAAGGAACTTTGTCCTTTCCTTTCAACAGCTCTGGCACTTGCACTGCAGAACCTGGTCTTTGTACTTGGATGGTATATTCCCAAAAACGTGCCCGGGTCTTTAACCTGCATTTGAACAGCTACTCTGTACAGAGTAAGCTCAGAAGTATCTGGTGACTTGTGCAATGGGCTGTGCTGATCTTGTGTAATACACACAAGGTGCAACAAGGGAAACTCCAATAAAATACTGAGTGGTTTTTTACTTTTTCTGTGTAAGGGGAGGTCAGATACTGGGACAGGGCCCAGAGGGGTTGTGGAAACTCTGTCCTTGGAAATACTTAGAAATGGACTGGGCAAAGCATTGAACAACCTGTGGCTCTATTTGAAGGTGGCCCTGTTCTGAGTAGGGATTTCATCTCTTGCAGTATATATTAGTATGTGATTGACTCAGGCTGTCATTCCACTGGACTTGTGTGTTGCTACGTGACCCAGTCATATACATCTTTTGGGGACCAGAAGTTAGTGTTTGCCTTGGTTTATGGCAAACTAGCCATAAGACGTGATAATGATTATTTCCGCCCCCTTCCCCCAGCCCTCTTAACGCTGTCTGTGTGCATGGAGGGAAAGGGGTAAATAGCATTTCCAGTATAAGGCCTAATGTTACAAAGTTAACCAGTCAGAATTTTTTCAACACATGGGAGCTGCCAGAGGTCTTACTCAGTTGATATGTTTATAAATAAATTTGCAGCAGATCATTGCTTTGTGTCAGGGCACCACAGCTTTTTTTGGTCTGATACCATGAGCCCCAAAGCTGGATTTATTGCATCATCAAACTTTGGCCTCGGAGGAGAAAGCGATTAAACCACACAATTCTTCTAATGACTCTTTGAGGAGGGTTATTATGTGACATCTCCTTTTTTTATGGAGAGTATTCCCAGAGATTTATGCATTGCTGACCCCTGCTGCGCAATCCATTAGTACTTTCTGCCATACTAGAAATAAATGCCTAGTAACATTTATAGTAAATGAAAAAATATGTAAAAAAGGGGTGTAACGATAGCATTATTCTAATCTGAGCAATCGCCTTTTTGTGGCTTTCTTCAGCAATTCTGCAATGACTTCATGTAGTCTGAGCTCTGTTGATTTTTAGCAGAGTTTGAACCCTGTAATGCCAAATGCCTTACAGGATTGGATGTTTGGTCCTTTTGGAGTATACATCACAGAAATGAGACTGAAGGATTGCCTTGCATGTTAGCATATGCAAAGGCAAGTGCACTGAACTGGGCATCCCAAAAAGGGAATGAAATGTAGGTAAGTATTAAAAAATATTAATCAGAAGGGAGTCAACCCAATAGACTTAGCTGTGGACAGCCATTGACTTAATTTTTACACTCAACTAACTGTTGCTGGAACAGTAATACATCTTTTTGTGGCAGGCTGTAGCTTCAGTGTTTCTGTGTATATCTACTTGAGGAACTACTGCCACTTCTTGTGTAGCAACACATTAAATGGAGAGCAGTATTTCTAATTTTTTTCTCATTCAGTCTCATTTCCAGTCAGACCTGGAAATTTTAGTGCCCGTCAGAAAGGCCTTCAGCTATAGTTGTCATACGGCAGATGTTCTTTTGAGATGAATGGTCAGAAAGCTTTATTTGGTCTCTATGCCTCTGCTGCTGTGAACTCCTACTAATCATTGCAAGTTTTTGTAACTTTGTAAGTTTGAGGAAGTTGAGTCAGCTTTAAGAAATCTTTGCCTCATCATGTGAGGCACTGAAACTGATGGGGTGCTTGTGGTTGTTTTATTGCCAAGTAAAGTGGATATACTTCTCCCCAATCCATTCAGCCTTTCCAAGCTCTTGTAAGCTTACCAGAAGTATCACATGCTAAGGATAACCATACATACTATCCTTACTTGAAGGACTGCCTTTGGGGAGATGTGGTAATCAGGGTAAATAGTGTCAAAAGGACTTGAAAAAAATATTTGTGCACTGAATCATGCTCGCTTTGCATAAACAAGCTACTCTGCCGTGATTGTAATAAATACCTTGGTTATCCTTTGATTTAAGTTGTCCTCAATCAATGAGGACTGCTGAGACTGACTCAGTTGCCTGTAGAAGACCTTTCTTTTGTTTAAGCTCAACTAACTGCTTTATCTGGCAAGAATTAGTAGTAAGTTACTTCATGCCATCTCTCTGTTCTGAGCAATATTTAGAATAGAAGCAAGTAATTAATGAAGTAGCAAGACTAAGAAAACCCGATTTATTTATTTATTATTTTGTCATGTTTTGGTGTGCTTATATTCTCTGAGGTTTAATAAAGTATGAATTCTGGTTAAAGCTTTTCCTGCAGTTAGGGAATCCCAAATGTCACTTTCCAGTGTGGGATGATCTGATGTCTTCTACTGGAATTAGCACATATTAAGGGATTATGTTAATGGGCCAGCACCTCAGTGAGGACATGAGTAAGGTCTGTTGGCTATTTTAACGAAATTTACAGAAATATAATGCCTTTGAGTCTTCTAGTATTTTGTGTTCTTTACTGTTCTGTCATGTTTGGTTGATATTGTCTAATGTGTTTGGCAACAGGCTAAGACTAGACAGAAATCTGCGCATGCATTGTGCATATACTGTAAGCATGGGTAAGCTTTCTTTCCTTAGGACTACTGAAAAAATCCATTTAAAGTAGTGGTTTAAAATCAGCAGGTTTTGTGTGGTTCATTTGATAGCTAAAAGACTATTTCTGTGCATCTTTCAGGTACCTGCAGGTTCCAAAGGCAGAATATTTAAGCAGTTAATACAACACTATCACCATGGTTGGTTGTGCATAATTTCTATGAAAAGTGTGCTTTAAAAGTAGGATCTAAAACTCTAATATCTATAAGCATCATCAGCCAACTGCAAAACATGAAGCCTTGGTCTCATAGGAGAAAACTGGTATATGTGCTTTTTTTTCTTTTCTTGATCTGTTATAGAGTGTATACATCTGAATATATTGAGAGATACAAGTTACCAATTAGGAAATGTTTTACTGGAAAAGTTATTTGAAAAAAAAATAATATATTTGGAGAGGATATCAATGTTGAGCATCAATATGGGAAGGAAAAAAGGTAATATTGTGTTTAAGCTTCTGGGAAAAAAGAAGTTTTCTGAGCCTCAGAGGCAAGTGATGACGTGCAATTAAATGAGTTGTTCATCTAAAAGGTGAAATTTTGGGAATGAAAGCCTGCAGCTTCCAAAACTAGGCTGAAGTTGCAGGCAGTCAGAAAGGCAACATCTAATTGTGTGTGATATTAGTAATACACACAAGACTATCTGGGAAGCAGAATTTTATATTGGAAAGGTAGTGTTAAGATACAGTTAGTGAAAATAGGTGAGTCTTTGTTTATGGATTTTTACCTTCCATAGTGTAGCTATGATGAATTTTTCACTGGTTGTGCTTCTTGTTATTAGGAAAGACTGTGAGCCATTGCAAACATTTGGGAGCAAACATTTACTAGTTATACATTCTGCAGAATGGCCCTTGGGTGCAGTAGGTTCAGGATATGAGTATGTTTGCACTCTGTATTTGTAATCTGAGTTCATTTATTAGAACAAAGGCAGATGGTGAGCCTACACAGTGGGGAGGCACACAGAGGATTGCTTGGAAAGATAAAAGCTATTAGCCAGGTAAGATGTTCCATTAGAGAACCTTTTTCATTCCAGCTTCCCAGGCTGATGTGCACCATTCATTGTGTTTGCAGTGGGGAGAAAATACTGCTGCTGTGAAACCAGGGAAGACAAGGGCACAAGCAAAAGATTATGTGATTCTTCCAAACGACTAGTGATTTGGTGTACTTTGACTTTAAGTGATTCTGTTTGGGAACATTTACCTGCTTTTTCAGTAAGACTTAGGTCTCTTCCTTGGAAAGTTCAGTTGCTTTTGAAGGTCTTTACCGAGGACAGAGGTGTAACCAATGCATGCTTGTAGAATACATGAAGTGAGAGATTTGGAAAGGCATCTGTGTGACTGAAAATATAAATCCAGGTTTGTTTGTCTCCCTTGACTTGTAAGAAGCTTTATACCTCACTGTCACTTCAGTGCTTTTTCAGGGTTTCTATTCTGGGGTATCTGTGCTGTCTTGTCTTTATTTAAGCTAGATGTGCCATATCAACTCCTTAGCTTAGGATTCTGATGCCTGTAGTATCTAGAAAACTTAGAATGCAAACAACAGGGTAGTTTGTAGTGGAAGTCAGAGAGCAGACGAGTCACAGCCTGCCTACTGTCTAGGGTCCACTCAGTATTTTTAATACAGTCAACCTCTCTGGACCCTTGGATTTCTGTAGTAAACTCTGAATAGCAGAGAAGCTGCTCTTCAATGGGGTAATGATATCTTCATGCATATGGGATTCTTTTGCATCTGAAACTTAGGCTTTTTTTTGTTGGCTTTTTTCTTATTTTGGTATGAAAGATGACAATTGGAATTTTTGTCATCCAGTGGAAGCCTCTTTCTCTTAAATGTATCAGACCTGTTGCTGTTTTGCTAAAATCGGAGTGTGCAAAAGCAGGATGGAAGAGGATGGAGGAGGAGGAGGAGAGTTGTTTTTTCACAAATACAATAAATGTTCTGTTCTACTTGTTTTATTAGCAAAGCAAATTTCATAGGAACAGAAAAATACTTTGAAGAAGCCACAAAACCTTTACATTTTTTTCTTAACTGCCCTCAGAAAGATATTTTCAAGGATGCTGTTTCATGTCCTTTAGGACTTGGCCCTAGGGAACATCCCATTTGTAACTTCTTGTCTGGATGAATGTGAGTCACTTGTTGGAAGTTGAATATGCAGATGTTCTGGACTCTCCACCTGATGCAGTAGCATGCTCTCTTTGCTCTACAGTGTATGCCACTAAAGACTTTTGCTGGCTTTCGATCAGCTTCCAGTAACAGTTTCAGGCTTTTTTTTTTGATTTTCAAAGCAGCTAATAAATGAAGGATCAGCAGCCATCTCTATATTCTTGATCTGTACTCAGCTGGGACATGACAGCCAAGAGAAAGACTGTTAGAAATAAGAACAGAACTCAGAAGAGAGAAGAACCCACTTTGAAGTAAACTGAAACAATCAAGCTTATACAGAGCCAGAATGTATTTTAGAAATACTGAAAAATCTTCCTCTTACAGACTTTCCTCTATACAAAATACTAGCCTGCCCTATTACACAAGGGATCCTTTCCAAGCCACTAAATAAAGGTTTTTTAAAAAGAACATAACTGAACCCTAAAGGAAAAGAAAATACCACAAGCAGACACTACAACATGAACCGCATATAACTCTTAAAGTAGGGCAGTGATGTTCTCAATAGCCCAGACCAGTTGTCAACTGGTACTGGTGGTGAGAGCTTTAACCTTGATTCCATAATGCACAGTTTATACTTCATTTGTACAGACTGCTTATGAGAGCTTTTTGTCTGATTTGGTCACCAATAGTAGATCAGTGAGATAGAGTGATTTTTGCGGTTATAACAGATCTTAAGATGTGTTAGTACTTCTGTAAAAGAAAGGCTTCTTATGAATGACTAATGAATTGGAGGAGCAACATGGTTTGTTCATGTGCCAGGCTAGCCTATCATTTGGCAGGAAATGCGGTGTCAGGCAGCATTTTGTAGTACTGCAATAAAAATCCAAAGATGAATATCCTTAAAATATTAATAAAGCCGTTTTCAAAAATTTAAAGAGAGGAGCTAGAATGTGCCTGGCATGCTCAAAAAGCATGCAAGTAAAACTGTGGCTGCAACAGTGGCATTATTTGAATTTAAATAACAAAGCTGAAGATTGCGATGCCAGACTTTGCTCCAGGGACACTCAAATGATTTTGCAGCACAGGTAGCACTAGTGTTACTGTCTATTTATGTGGTGAAATGGTTTTGTTTCATGTAGCCTTGTAGAGACTTGGGAATATGTTACTGTTGAGTACATTCACAATATAAGTATTGAGGCATAAATATGAGTAAAGTATGAGAAACTTGCTTTTGTGGCTTGATTTGACATTTCTTGGAGCCTTTAACATCGTATGTCCTTACTTTAGCAAAGTTTTTGTCACTATTGATTTTTATGGTGTATGGGTTCAATATCACAGGAGGTGGAAAGAAATATAAAGTGCTGAAATGGTGGATTGCACTAGACCACAGGGGAGTTTCTGAAACCAGGTTGAATGAAGCCCAAATATCAAGTTTAACATATGACATCTTCCAAAGAGGATTCTTTTGAGCAAACCCATTTTAAAATGTTCTCTGCGTGCTTATTGTGTCAATATCTGGAAACCTGTGAATGGGATGCCATTGTTCTGGGTGCTATAGACAGAGAGTAAGACAATCCCTGTCCTAAAAACTGTAACCATTCAGTTATGCAAGATGGGTAAGAAGAGGAAGAAAGGGAATCCCATTTGTGATAAGACATAGAAATTAGTATTTTCCCAGCTTCAAATTTAAATTACTGTGAAAATGGGACTGAAGAAATTATTTACCATATCGTGGTTCAGTATCTAAATAGCAAGCCATCTTGCTGCAGAGCAGATCCTCTGTTAATGAGAGGTAGTAGCTCTGATGTAAGAAAACATTGTTCCTGCATGTCTTATCACTGCAGTTTGAAAGACAAGGGTATCGCTCCCAACCTGCTGTTGTTTCCTGAGTGATTTCAAGCTTTGTCTCTCATTTTCAGCCTCACAGGGGAGAGGGAAGAATCTTGGAGTGAAAAATGGTATGTAAGAAACCAGTAGCTACATTTAGTGTGAGAGTTCGGAGTCATCTTATTTTCCTACTGCTATAACCAAGTTTTTCAAAGTCTAGGAGATGAAGAGGCAACCACAAATCATCCTTGAAAAGGGAAACTGTGTAAAAGGGCAACGCTGGAAGATACTTTCACAGATTGGAAATGGACATGTTAGAAGGTTTCTGCCAAAGGCAATGGGAAAGCTTCGACTGACTTCCTTGAGAGTTGTTGCAACTTTAAGATGGCAAAGGGGATCTCACTTTAGGATGGGAGATCTAATGCATCGCTCCCCTTGCTGACCTTTGATGCTGGGGAAGAAGGATCCACTGATACAGTCAGACTTCATCATAAAAACTGATGAAGTGGGTACTAAAAATCCATGAGATAGAGCAGGGTGGGGGGTGTGGTGGTATTGGGCAGGGAGGAGAAAGAGATGTAAAAGTGCCTTGATAAGGGATAATAAATATTTTTGTTTAAAACAGTAGCATTTCAGTTAGTTGCATGGTGCCAGGAGCAGGCACTGTAATAAAAATGGTAATGTGTTACAAGAAGTGGCAGTGCTGTTCTTTGCCTGATCTCTCCTGTCTTTTCAGTCTGTTCCTGGTCAAAACACAGCGCATCCAACCCTTGTGGAGTCTGTAAGGAGGTTGGAGAGCTGGTGATGCCTGTGTTTGGCACCCTGCTGATTTATAGCATAAATCCTTTTATATTTGATAGTTTTAGTGCAACCTTGTCTTCCACTACTCTTTGAAGCCTGGGTACAGAGGAAACACGGGTTTTAAAAAAGAAACTGACCTGACAAAGGAAGGAAAGTCTGTTGGTTTTGGTTAGCAAAGTGTGAGACTGACATGATATATGTTTCTTGAGTAAGGGTAATATTAGGTATTGTTTGCAATGCAGTGAAAAAGGAATAGCTTCTCTTAACATTAGCTGTACTGTAAAATAACTTTCTACCCTCTAGACTGTCTACTTTGTCAAGCTCTTATTTGGTCTTGTTGGAGGCTTAGTCTCATGTTTTATGCATAAATATGAATCTGTTACCATGAAATTACTTATTGGTGCAAAAGTTGAATAATTTTTTTCCTCTGCCCTGCTGCATAGGTACAGTTTGACTAAAAAGGGTAAAGGAAGGGTGTTTGTGATTTTGTTCACAAGATGGCACTAGCTGCTAACCAGTATTACCTTCCTTTTAACCCTAGCACTGAATTATCTAAATCTTTAACCCAGTGGTAGGAAGAACTGGTAATGATTAACTATAGACAAGACAGCTAGAGTTTTTTCTCCTATGCAGTTAAGTCATCTTCATCTACTTAAATAGCCCTTAGATCTTGAAGAAAGAAAACAGTTTTGAAAGAAGAAAATACAGTTGCATCTGAGAGATACTTGTTATTTAGAGGGAATGTTCTCAGCACTATTTGAGGGAGAGTAGGTGAAATACTGTTACTGTTAATGGTAGCTGGGATCCTAAGTGCCTCTATTCATGAGGCAATAATTTGTTGCACTGACAACTTGCAGTTTGTTTCTGTTTAATCTGAGTCCCGCTAAACTGTTACTTTAGAAACTGCAGTGACTTAAGGTACAGGTTTCATAATGCAGTGCCCTAATGCAGTATTTTTAACTCCTCAAAATTATTAGACAAATATCTGTTTATATGAACTGCTCCCATTTTCTTCCTACTTCTTTTGTTTTGTAGATTAGCTGCTTTCCAGTTGAGCAGCCACTCAAGCGGAGCTGCATAAGGTACACATGACCAGAGAGGCTGTATCTGTCATTAATTACTGTGTGAAGTTGGCTGTAATTTAGTTTGCCATTTTACAGTTTCTCCTACTTTAATAATCCCCATTTTGTCTCCAGCAAGCCATCTTCATTTCAAGGGAAAGAGGAAGAATAGAATAAAAATACATTTACATCTTGGTGGGTATATATCTCACTTTAAACATTGTGTTTCTAGTATAATCCACTAATAAGCTACATGTAAAATTGCCTCAACTGCATTTTATGCAATAGTAATTCTTTTGGATATTAAATATTTGAATTAGTGTAAATGCTGATTATCTGCCCATGCAGAAACAGATTTGTAAAAGTGCAGGTCTTCTCCTTACCTTTCTTATACTTTCCCTTCCGTTTGTTTAGGACTGATTTATCCTTGCTTTTTGCACAAATGAGTGGGACCTGCTGACCCCGAAATAAAGAGCTCCAGGGAAAGGCTTCTTGGAGTGAAACCTGTCACTAAGCAAAGCACAGAGGCTGTATCCTAGATGGTTCCTTCCCAGCAACTGGATGATAGGCAGAAATGGAGCAGGCTGAGAGCTGCTTTTTCCTACTTCCCAGGACAGTGGTGAGTGGGACTAATGGGTGTGTTCAGCCCAGGAGAAAAGTTGCAAAGGACTCATCCCACAGGCAGCCTTTTCGGGCACAGTTCTTTCCTGTCCCCTCTCCAAGCAGTGTGTCTATCTACTAAGTCATCTTGTGGGCTTTCTTGCTCAGAGCCTTCTTATTTATTACCAAGGGCCTGATCCTACAAAATGCCATTAATGTGCCCTTAATTTCTACTGACTTCCATGGAGGGGCTCACAGCATCCCACAGGTTTGGGCCTTGAGACGTTTCAGGAAAAAGTTGATGGGTAACTGCAATGGGGGTTTTTAAATGACTACTAATAGTGTGGTATTGGAGTCCTAGCATATGATATTATTTGTCCTTCCCAGTCCTCCAAAGTTGTCCTGATTTCCATTGTGTAGAAGTAATAACTGGCCTACCACTTTCTCTCTAAATAGCCAGTGATCAAAAAGAAAATGTGTCATTGTTCTGTCAACATTCATGTGTCTGTACAGGCTGAGAGCCCAGCAGACCCAGAGAAAGCACCAGCTCAGTGTACTGGTGTAGCTGGGCAGGACAAGAAGTCTTCCTCTTCTTGTTAACACAGGCTGCTGGAGCGTCACAGAACCATGGGAGTGTGAAGCTTCCCCATTTAGGTCAGGATTGTGTTCAGCCTTGGCATCTCTTTTCAGTAGACACTGAAACAGCAGTGGAGCAGGGATGTTGAGCAGTACCCTGGGTTGTGGTGTTTCTGTTGACAGGTTGGTCTGTGTCACTGCCTGTGGCTCTGAGGAGCCATGACCAACTCACAAGGGAGAAGGATGAGACTGGATACTTGCATTTCATAGTGCTTGCACCAAAGCAGGTGTTCAGAGCCAACAGCCATACAGCCTGCAAGAGGGGTCCTAAAGCTGACATCTGCCCTTGTTGCACAATCGTGACACAAACTTATTGAGGCTGCATCCAATACATAACAGAGCTAGAGACAACACTGTAACCCTAACCTTCCTACTCCCCACCTCTCCAGCACTTTCTAGCACCAGGCGGGAGAGTAGAATCACTTGGAAAATTTGTGTCCAGGATGTGCAGTGCTTTGCTCAGCTCCCAGCCATGCATCCTTCCTTGCCACGTTCCCAGCGTGAAACTGGGAACAAAAGGCATCCAGAGGCCTACAGAGCAGTCGCTCCCTCCTCTCTTCTCAGAAATTGAATGGAAGCATTACTGTTCTGTGTTGGAACTAATCGGTAGTCACAGCTCCCTCTGACAGTGTGCTGAAGCGTGGTACCCTTGAGAAACCATGGCACAAGCAGTTGGAATTGGATGCTGCATTATGCGGTGGCTTACGTTGTGCCAGGCTAAGCAATTAGGGCTCCTCCACTGAATAAAGCAAACTGTGGCCAGGCTTCTTGGCAGTGTATGACTATTGTATGGCAGATGGTACACGGAGTATAATGGACTAAGAAAATACTCAGAGTGGGGAAAATGTCACAGCTAAAAATGCCGCCACAGCTGACGTTCTCTGGAAAAACAGAGGACAACTGAAAAAGCCTTTTATACAGACAGTTGGGTAGCAGCAAAAATGAAGACTGTCATGAGATATTTTTTTATTCTCCCATTCTGAATTAGTCCATGTCTCTCAGACTTGTGAGGCAAGCTTCACCCTCCATGACATTAACCAAACAAAGATAAGAGGGGAGAGTGGGGTTTTTCGTTTTGTTTTTAACAAGGAAGTACAGAATGAAAATGCAAAGTAAGGTACCAGCTTTTTTCATCAGTGGCGTTAACATTAGTCCTTGATGAATTGCCATATGCTGACTGGCATCTAAGGCAAAGCAATCTGAGAAAGATTATTACTAGAGAACGTAAGACTGACCAGTTATATCAATCATTTGTAATTTGCAAAGCAGAGGAAAACATTGAGATCAGTTTATGGAATTTATGAAGGCTGAACAACTTACCAGTACTGTGGAGGTACTAGAAAACGAGAACTACAGACTACAAGTAAGATCTAACACAGAAAGGCGTGCCAGAACTCAACTGGATTCTCAAGAAAAAAAAGGTGGTGAAAGACTGTGGTGAGCGTTGTGAGCCAATACAACGCAGCATTTGAAAGAGAGCTACAAGAACACCTGTAGGTTGTATTATTTGCTAGTGGCAGCATTGAGCATAGGTTGGACTGGAGGATAGTGAGCTTCAGGAAGGAAGGCAAAGTGGGTGATGTCGCAGCTAAAGCTATATAGACTAATCTCCCCTAAAGCAAATAGGACCCCTTTTGGCAAGAGTTAGCCAGTGGGGCACCAACTGATAGAACATCAGAAATAGGAATATCAACATTGAAACAGTGCTGATAAGGCTTGATAAAGCCTAAGTGATGATGGTAAGAGATGTGAACTATCTTGGTAAGTTGTGGGTGGGCACTATTAGAATTTTCAGGGGGTTTGAGAGGAGAGGACAGTAATTGTTATGGGAATCTGGGACTTGCCTAGCTGTTTGTCTGATGGATATGTCCATGTAAGAAGATAGAGGCAGGAGGCAAAAAAAAAAATAATTGAGTATGTTCACAGATCAGCAGTATTTGTAACACAGCACCAAACAGGCAGTCCAGCTGTCCCATAATTCACATCCTTGGTGAAGTTCTCTTCGCCCTGAGGCTGAAGTCTGGGGAGAGACAGGCATGTTGATTACACTAGGAATTACAAAATCAATAGGGGAGCTAATAGAATAGATACCCATTTACTCGTTTTTGTGGGAGAGGGCAAAACCCCAGAATCATCCACTTAATATATGAACCCAAAGAAATTTAATAAGCCATTTAGAAAGGGCTTATTAACATTTTTCCATGACCTAGAAGAAAAATACTTAAAGATGTCAGATATTTTTTTAAGCTTGGTGCATCAGCAAGGTTCTGAAAGATGCTTCTAGCCTAAAAAAAGCACATGCAGATATTCAGACCTCCTGTGTTCCTGTGACAATGCTTTCTCAGTCTGTAGATAAACTGCAGGACTTGCACCTGCACTTTGGTCCCCAAATGACTGAATGTTGGGATAAGCTTATTTGTGTACTGTTTTCCCTTTTCTCTCTTGAAGCCCTTGTTTTCATTCAAAAGGAGCATAGCTGTGTGGGCAGGGGGAAGAGCCAGAAAGGTCTCGGTGGCTACTCCCATGTGGCTCTGTGATGGAGCATATTCATCCTGACAGCCTTAAGTTGCCATTTGGGATTTCTTGGCACTTGAGGGATTTCACTGGAAAACACAAAGGACTATAGATGGTAAGTGGAGCAAAGGTTTATATAGAGAGCTGCTTTGGCAGCCTGAGTCACTGCATGGGTCTCCTCTCACAGACAGTTGTGAGAAAGACACTTTATTAACTGACAAGCTCTGAGTGATCAGGTGTATGCAGTGTGTGGATGCTGATGAGCACCGGCTGTGCATGGTTGGAAAGAGAAGTAGGGCTGCACCATTTGGAAGGGTCCTCTGCAGAGTCTCTTGTTGCACAGGTGTATGTGGTTGCAGCCTGCATGAGGCAGACCTCTGTTACTGCTTAGCTCAGCGTGGTTTCTGAACCAGGAAATGGAGCTCATAAACAAGTTGCCTCCTGTCCAGCCATTTTCCCCCTTTTCTGTAATGTCCTTCTTTTAAAGTCTCCTTCCCTTCAGTAACTTGACTTGCGTGACACTTTTCTCCCTTCAGTGATACAAGCTACCATGTAACTAGTATTTGCCATTTGTATGTGACAAACATTTCTCTCCTCCTCTAGTTTTATTGCCTTCAGACTGCAAATGTTTGGGGGCAGGTTTGATTTCCTGTGTGCTTATGTGGTACTTGGAACAGTGGAACCCAAATTTGGGCTGAAACTACCAGGATTTAGTCACCTGTATTCTTATTTATCATTTATAGAAGAGAAGCTCTACTGGTAAATGCTCTGGCAAAAGCACTGCTGCCGCCTCCATTGGTCCTAGTTCCTGCTGTGCCTCATTTACAAAGAGGATGTGTTGGAGGAAATTGTATTACACCCAACATGGGGTTAATTGCTCCTTATTATACCCTTATTCAACACCTCTTTGTTTTTTCTTCTGATTCCTTCTTCTATTAAGCACTAACAAAAATGTTGGGCAGTTCAGGTTATTTTTCTTTTATGAGCAGTAATAACCTTCTCTGGCTCCTTGTTACAGTGACTAGTGAGTTCAGTTTCATGTCACTTCAAGTATAGTTATGCACAGTATGTCACTCAACCTCTTCCCTTCAGCCACTTGTTCACGTCTGAGCAAGCTCTTAGGCTACTAAAGATCCTAAATTAAATTATTTGATCTGCGAGCCTACGGGTAATGCAGCCTAGTTTGTAAGGCTGCACAGAAAGAGAGGAAGCCTCTTCCATTGTAAGCTTACGTTCTGATTTCTTTCAGCCAGCTGGTGCTTGCAAATGTTTGTGCAAAGAAAATACCTCTTCTCTGCAGAGCCAGGAGGACCAGTGTGTATTTCCCAATTTTGGGTCATGTTCCCTTCAGAAAGTAGAGATGGGAGGAAAAGCAGCCCAGCTGAACAAAAGAAGTGAGAGATTTGAGGATGAGCTTCAGCTGTTTGACAAAACAGAGAAACCTGTTTTTAGTATTGGCTCTGGCCTATATGAAAAAAAGCACACAAGCTGGTGGGCTTCTTTGGTTCCAAAAACCAAAAAGTTGTGGGATCCTGTAGCTACCAAAGAAGCATGGGTAGCGCTAATTATTACCTAGAGAGTTGCTTCAGGTAAGGATCCTTACTATAACATGAACACAAACAAAAGTCAACAGTGGTGCAAAGACAACACAAGTGCTACTGCTAGGTGTGTTCTAGTCAGTTTTCTTTGTTCCTAAGAGTTACCTGGTCAGTGGGGTTTACACTGGCCAGGTAAATGTTGCCTAACTAAAAACTGGCTAGCAAATGGATAGTAGTGCCTTACATACACATGCAGTCTGTTTGGAGAAACTTAAATAGGAGCTCCTGTTTCTTTAGGCAAGGGAGGATTAAGCAGTAAAGAGTGATGGGCCAGGCTCATTAGCAGATATGTATAGCTGAGGTTGTATGCCAAGGCTAGCTAGGGCTAAATAGCTGCCAGCTGTGCTGCTCTGCAAGGTTATGGACAAGGGAGAAAATGCTGAGTTAAGCAACTGTGAAGGTATTTTGGCCACTCTTGCAGTCTGTTAAGGACATGAGAAAAAAACCAGAAGGAGGTAGGCTCTGGTTTTCCTTGAGGCTGGAGTTTCTTGGCTGTGTTTGCTTATTTTCAGCTCTTTGGTTTGTGCTCTCAGGCAGGAATGTAGCCTGAGTGTCAAACTGGACTGAGAGCTGCAGGCAGGCAGAGGTGACTCCCCTCTTCTTGTTTTCCCAAGCATCTCTAGCTGGCTCAAGGCTCTTGGTATGACATACCATACAGTAGCATGAGGCTCAAACTCTTCATATAAATGGTGATGACTGCTTACTCAGCAAGACTTGGCTTTAGCTCTCAAGAAAGCTTTCATTGTCTTGCTGTGAGTTCCTCAGGCCCCTAAAAAACTCCACATTGTTCAGCAGACCTTAAAGTAGGAAACAGACACAGTACAAGAAAGACAAAAACCCACTTTGGATACCATTAGAAGAAAAGATAAGCAAGAAGTATGGAGACAGGATTTCATGTGCAACCTCAGCTCTCTGTTCCATGCTGTCTTCCCAATATGCAGCCCACTTTCATTGTTTTCCTTTTTCTTTTTTTTCTGGGAGTCCTGGTTCAGGCTGTTTTACTACAAACTCAGTTCCCAGCCCTCTGAATGACAGAGCTTGAAACAGTGGCATAAACAAGATAGTAAGACCCTCAAAATGAGCCTGTACTGTAAATCTATTTTAAGCCATTTTGTGGGAGGAGGAGGATATTTGCTTATACTATGTAGAAGCTGCAGGATTCCCTTCCCCCATCTTGTAGCTGAAGAGGTGGGAAATGTATTTTGTTACCTGGAGTTGATGAGGGAAACCTATTTAGGATTTCTTGATTTAAAACTGCTGGACTTTTTGTGTTTTATCAGAAACATTTTATGATACTCAATGTTGTGTTTCATGTGTGTGTCTTCAATGCTTGTAGTTCTTAAAGGTGTCCTAGGTATAATGCACGTAAAATATATTCTGCGTACTGCACACATGACTGTTAGTATTTGCAGGATAGGAATCTAAGTCAGTAGACAAGTTAGAAACACGTAAGAGGAGAGATCTGCGTATCTGAGAAACCACACAGAAATGCAGACGTGAAAGTGAACTGTGTGGCAGATAAAAAGCAATCAGTATCCTTTGAACTTCTTGCTGACTTTTTATTGCTTGTCAGTCAATGTGTAACACAGCTATGAGACCCTTTCAATACATCTTTTGGAAGGAAGAGTAGGTTTAAAACTCAAATTCTGTTTCTGTCTCTGCATTTATTTTACCCTTTCCAGGCATGCAGGTGTGTGTTTCTTTGCTGTCTCTGCATGCTCGTATTGCAATCTTCCATTTCAGTCCTTGAGGCAGGGGTGGCAGCAGCAGCCTGGCTCTTGCTCAGGCTGTGGCAAGCACAGGAGGAGGTGTCTGGCAGATGATACACTTGTTCTACGCCTCTGTTTTGAAGTAGTCAATGGAATGGCTCTAGCCAACAGCCCTCCAGTTAGACCGTGTGAATTTGTGAAAATATCAATTTTAAGGGCCTGGCTGAAAACCATGGTTTAGTAGAAAAGTATTTCAGTGTGCTTGCTAAATTATTCCAGTGTAAAGAATTCTTGCAGTTCTAAGAATAACCTTTCTTTACATAGCTTAAAAAAACCCCTACTGTTCCTTTTTCACTTTTTTTCAAGCAGTTTCTCTTTGTAAACTATAGAATACAGCTTTCTTGGAGAAAGTGTTCCTATTTTTCTACTGAGTAGAAGGATCAGTGTTCTTTGTGGTGAAATCAAGCTGTAAATATGTAACTACTAAAAGCTTAAAGTTTCTTTTTTGCATGAGAAAGCAAATTCAGGTGAGGAGTCCAAATTTCAAAGTTTTCTTTATGTACGTTTATTGTAAGTTCTAAAGTTTAGGATTGTGGAGAAGTAGGAGGATATGGACTAATAACAATTCAGAGGAGACTTCTGAGGTCTGAATTTGACTTTCATTGCCAATGTCCAAGTTCCTAAAGTTTTGCTTGTTTTTAAGTCATTTATTTACTTTGTCTGTAGCCAAATAATCATAAAATTGGGATAAAGGTTTGCCACAGATCTGTTACCAGAGTGGTTCCATCAGAGCCTGATTACAGTAATTTTTAAAATCAGATCCTGTAAGTGAAGTCTGAAGTGTGTTTTCACCAGGATATAAAGCAGCACTTTACTGAAGAGGAATTGATCTGACACTGTACACTAGGATACCAACTAGGAATAAATTCTCACTGTAAAAGCACAAGGAAGAGTGGGTGGAAGGTTGTACATCTTTTTAAAAAACCCTTTTTACAGTCATGTTAATCTTACAGTATGACTCACAGAATATACAGTATTTTAAACACAGGCTTTTGGGTGTGGGGAAAGTGCCCCTGAAAATGAGCTGTAATCAGTGAAAGGGTGCTGTGCTGCTGTGCTCCAGCAATTAGATGCTGTTAAGTGTTAATGCAATGCATTTCTTCTAGGTGGTGTAATATGGAGAATTTTTGTACCCATTTATGTATTTTTGGTGGCAGGCCTGTGTCCTGCCAAAACAGCTGCAGTTGCTTAAACCCTGTGTAAGTGGTATCATTAGCTTAAAAGGAGCTTAGAATGATGTTGCTGTTTCCCATGTGGGTGTAAGGTCAGATCCATCTTGTACATCCTGCATGAGACTTAAGTATGTGAGTCAGGCATGTTCTGCTGCGTTGCCTTCATCTCCAGCCTTCTGTGTGACTGAGGTGGAGGAGAGGCCACAGTGTTCTGGCGTAGCTGGGGTAGGTTTTGGGGCCCAGGGGACCTGTTGCTGGAAGGTGATTTTGTATCAGTAGCTTTGTACATGGCCCTTCCTTCATCCTGCAGTTGGGAGCCAACCTTGTTCCCTGCCATGTGATGCGGCTGGTGAAGCGTGGCATGTTGGACTGAAAGGAGGTAGAGAAGATCTTTATCTTTGTGCCCACAGGCTCTGATGGGCAAGCAAGCTATAGTGTGTGGGTGGCTCTGCAGCAATTGTCTATGGGCATACTCCTGTGCTTGGGGAAGCGGAGGAATGTGGGGTAACTTTGCTGTTCTTCTGGGTGTCTTTGTACAAAGAACATTGTACTACATTATATCATGATTTTTCTATATAGTCAAGTCATGACTAAACCCCTTGCTTCTGTATCATAACATTGTGCCCACTGCTGACAAGGCTCTGGGCAATCCTTCTTTTCCATAAGTGACCTGAAAGAAGTTACCCTGCACCCCCACCCTCTGGGTATCTTCTGGCCTCTGTGCCCCCCCATCTGTGGCATGTTGGACAGGCTCTTCAGCCTAGGGAAGGGCCACAGCTTCCTTGAACTCAGTGGAGCTCTGCTAGCATGTGAGTGGCGGACATGATCCATTATCGTTAGTGGTCCCAGGGGGTGATACGCATCCAGATGCTGTTACTGTAGGCAGGGGATAAGAAGCCACAGTTTTGTCCTTAATCTGTATCTTTGTAACGCTGTGGTGGGGGGAAAAGGTGAGGAAGCATCTTGCCTCCTTTCACTTCTGCTAGTATTTACTCATGGATGTGACAAGCTGTCATTTTCTACTTTGTGTGAAAAGTGACACTTAATTTCCCTTCCCCCCATTGCAACCTTGCCAATGTATTTGCTGCATGCAGATATAGATTTGTGTTTGTTTCCCTAGCAGATGTCACAGTGATTCAGTGCAAAATCTGCTTGGGGACATGATTGTAATTGAACTGTTCTCCAGGAAGGGGAGGTGAATGTATTGGTATTTTCTGCTTCTGTACTAGAGCTTTGTTTTTCAGATCCTTGATTCAGAGTTTCAACTTTCCATTTTGCACAAGAAGGATACAATGTGTGCAACTGTTTTAAACACTTCAAAAATTCTGTAGGACCAATTATAAGTAATGAAAGGATCTGAGCCTAAAAAATAACTTAGATCTATGCCAATTTCTATGACAAGACTCTGAATGTACAGGCAGTGGCATACAGTGCAAACTTCTATTTCTCAGGTGTTGTAGGCAAGGCTGGGTGAGATGTATTGACATAACAATGTGAGTTCAAGATGTTTCTTGTGCGTTACCTAAAGGTGTTTAGGAACTGACTTTATATTCAGTACCATCATGAAGTGATGGTTGTTTGATGCAAGAAAGTGTCTGTGAGTAGAACATGAGTACTACTGTTATTTAAAGTAAGTTTTAATTAAATGCAGGCTTCTATTACTTAGAAATTTACTGATAATCCTTATCTCCTTTCTTTCACTTCTGCATCCATTTTACATGGAAACACCATTTTCTGAGGAAGTGGCTCAATAAGGTTTGGCATTCGTGTAACAACAACCCAGGGGCACTGCTTCCCCCTTCAGAATACAAGTTAATTATAGAGCTGCAGCAAAATAACACAGGAGCCAAATTTAAAAAGAATAAAAGGCAATTATTAGCAGCTTGCATTGCTCACATTGCTACGGCTGTGCTATTGTTTGATAGCTGTATCATTGATGTGTGCGGCTGTGATATGCAATCTCTAGTTTGTGTGCGTGCTTGATACCTGTATATTCTTTGAGGAGTTCCCAACTGCCTGCTATTTTCTGTCATTACAAGCAGGCACTTACATAGCAATGCATCTCCAGCTGGCTCTTGACCAAGCCTTCTCAAGGCCTGTGGAAATACCCTTCCTTTAATAAAGTTAATGTCAGTAGAGATTGCCACCTTCAACCATTTTGATATCCTTGGCACAAAGGAAATGCTGTTTACTCCCTCTGGAGGATTAGACAGCATTAAAGCTGCTCAGTCTGTGAAGATTAGCACACTGCTGGGTGGTTGTTTTTTCTCCCCTTCCACCCCTTGAAGGAGTTATTGCTCCAAAGGGTGCCCAGAATGGTAGAGCTGTACTGTAGACTGCCTGACATCTGCTTTGTTCCTTTTGCTCTCTCTGAAAGACGCCTGCAGCTGAAAATCAATTTAATCTCCTGCTGTTTGGAGAGGGTGTTCCTGTGCTTGCATCCCACTGCACATCCCCAGCACTGTGCAAGGGCAGTTGGGAGGACTGATCGCGCTGCTGCAGCTGTTGTGATACTGGGACTGCTTCCCAGTCCCGCTTGCTGGGACTGGGAAGCAGTGTGGACACTTTTGTCCCCATGTGTCGGGACTGCATTTGCGCTATTGAGAGTTTTCCCAATTTGCTTGGAAAATCTGAGAGGCAAGCCTTCTGGGTCCCCAGTGCTGAGCACGCTGCACCCTTTCTTGTGATGGAGACCAAGAAGGCAGATTCATCTCCTTTCTGGTAGGCTTGCTCTTGAGAGTATCTGTGTGTTAAATATGTTCTCAGAATGTTTTGCAATATGTGTATCCTTATCCAAACAAAGGCTGGATAATCCTCAGACACCTGTCAAACACAAAACCGTTCAACTACCTTCCATCTTATCTGCATTTTGGCTGGTGACTGCACTGATTTTCTGAGCCAGCCATTCAGTCCATTTGCTGCAAATGGTCCTGGCAACAAATCACCTGGGCATCTTTTCCTTTCCTAGACACACCTCTTTTTTACTGTTTCAGAGGCCTGAACGCCTCTTTTTTACAAAAAGCAATGTGAAAAGTTTAGTGAAATGAAGGTACGCTTCTAGATCAAATTTCGGACATGTAAAATCCCGCTGTCTTACCCAGAACCTGCCCCAGGTATTCATCATGCCTACCGTTTCCAGGGGATTCAGATATTTTGCATCATGGGAGAGTTGCTTGTGTCTTGGCAGCTCATCGGAAGTGTGGGTGCAGGGGTGTATGAATGGCTTCTGGTGCTAACAGCTCGCTTGCAAAGAGTTACCCTGTGGGAGGATAGGAAGTGAAAAGATGGGAGGAAATTGGAAGAAAGGCCAAAGGAGCTAAAAGAGAGGCTCAGAAGTTACATTTTAGGTTAGAGGAACATAGTTTGCAGTGTGGAGTGATTTGTGTTCATCTGCATGTTAATGAAGGACAATCTGTCAGGCTCCCCACGGTCCTCTTGGGCAGGGTTTTCCGAAGGCCTGAAATGTGCTCCCTTATCTCTTCCTGCTGTTGTGGAGCTTGTTCCTGGGATAGGCATTACTGTTATAGCTGGGAAACAGCCTGCTTGCACATTTCAGCTGGAAAAGTGCTGTTCTGATATAGTCACTGGCTGAGAATAAAAGAATTTTCACTTTACCTCCTTGTGTCAACAGAACAAGGAAAACAAAACAATGAATGGCCTTTTGGGATGAAAGGGAGCAGGTTTTTTAATCCAGTTACCTGGCACATAGCATTCCTATGTGCCCCTCATTCCAGAGGTTTAGAGGGCATCTCAAAAGGAGGAAGGAAAAAAAAAAAAAGGAAAAAGCGGGTTTCCTGACTGTTAAGGCGGTTGCAGGGACTCCTAAGGTGAAATGCTTCACTTCTACCCCTATGACCTCTTATTGTGAAACTGCCCTCATACTGGAGAGAGTTCAGTGGAGAAGAATTTACAACATGATATGCTAGTCTTTCCTAGAGTTAAGCATGTTTTCTGTGGCAAAAGGGACTCATCTGGTCGGCGAAGGAACAGAGTTCTTCAGATGATACTATAAAAATTCTCTAGTCTCTGCAACATAACAAGCAAACAAGATCCTGAAGTGGGAGTTGAAATGATGTAGCTGCATCATTTGGACAAACACTGGTGCTGAACCATAGCTAATGTCAAGTGCTATGGAACAGTTTATATATGAAAAAAAGAAATCAGTTTTTGAAAGAATTTATTACTGTAGCAAGAATTACTTTTTTTAGTTATGTAACTTGTGCTATGGAAATTTAGTGAGGTTTTTTTAAGGACTGTGCAGTAAGACATGGATCCTAAGTAGGTAATTCTAGGTCAAAATGAGAAAAGCCTTTTGCTCAGCTAGAGCAGTAGAACAAGGATGAAGTGTGCCAAAAGGAGAGTCCAGAAGTGAGGTTAAACTAAAATTTAAAAAGTGACTGTTGCGATCTGCTTTTTGATTTTGCCATAAGATTCTTACGTGCCTTTTTGCAGTCATTTGGCCTCTCTATATCTTCATGGCTTTGCCTGAAATGTAGATACAACAATACTAATACAGGTCTTCTCTCAGTCTCTTACCCGGAGCTACTTCTGTTGGCATTCTCTGATACAGTGCTTGCTTTTACCATCCAGGAGAGACCATAGCTAGCCTGGCCTTGGGAGCAGATTTTTGCTGGTATATTTTAAGCCTACATCTGGAACTTGTCTGCACCTGCTAGTGAAAGAGAAAAACCTGAAGCAGTTTAGCTAATAGTGAGACCAGAAGCATGTGGTGCAGGTATCTCTAATCTTGTGGCTTTAAACATTTGGTCGTTACCTTCAGAGCTTTTCATTTTATGGAGATCTGAACCACTTGGTGTCATGAATCTCTGAAGATGCTTTTTGCCCTCTGCTGCTGCCTATCTATGCTGTACTTTCCAGATATAATGTCAGTTTGTAGAAGCTGTAAGGATAGTCCCTAATCTTCAGAAGTCCCCAAAGCAGTGGGCAGTTTTCCTTTCGGAACTGATGAAGGGTGGGATGGGTGAAGGTCAGCCTGAGGAATGGTGTTTAGTCTGGGCTGCAGTGCTGAGAGTGCACTACTGAGACTGTGTTTTGGTGGTGGAAAGTTGGGATGTGGGGAAGTGAATGAGAGATGGGGTGAAACAGAAACGCGAGGAAAATTTTCAGCTGGGGAAAACGGCAAATTCTGCTTCTAAGAGAGGGATTTCCAGGACCAGAAAGTTGGGGAAATTGGAAGAAGGTAAAAAGAGAAATGAAGGATAAAGACAAATTTAAGAAAGAGGGAAGTAATGGGTTAAATGATACTTGAAATGGTAGAAGGAAGGGGAAGGTATTAAGACTGTGGGAAAAAAAGAGGCTGAGCTTGAATGGTGAGG
Source organism: Falco peregrinus (assembly GCF_023634155.1). Taxonomy (NCBI): domain Eukaryota; kingdom Metazoa; phylum Chordata; class Aves; order Falconiformes; family Falconidae; genus Falco; species Falco peregrinus. The sequence continues at coordinate 14,945,175 of NC_073725.1, forward strand.
GTGAGTGGGGAGCAGAGGTGAGAGGGAGAGCCTGTTATCTGCATTGCAATCCAAAAGTATTCAGCTCTTGGAGGTTTGAGGTACTTGGTCAGATGCTGCTGGCAGCATGGTTGTCTGCAGTGAGGCTTCAAAACCTGCTCTGTGTGACCGACTTTGGACTGGGGCAGGTTTCACAGCCTTGGTACTGCTCTGGGCTGCTGTGGGGCACCAAGGTGGAAATGCAGGGATGTGGCTCTGCAGCAGCATGCCCCTGCACGTTGTGGCATGGAGGAAGGCAGGAGGGGGAATGCAGATAATCATTACTTCTTATCCTGATATATAAAGTTGGGTGCTAAAACAGACTGTACTTCACTCCTACACACAATGTGCTCGATCACTTGATTTTTATGTAATGAGAAGCACTGAAGAGTATGATTCTGCCAGGCAGTGAGTGAAGGACATAAAATCTTGCTATTAATGGTAAGAGAGGGGGGGAAAGGGGCTTTGTACACAGGAATCATTGCAGTTTTACAAAGCTGAGATGGATTTTTAAAATTTGAATATTTTAAAGGCTTGTGGATTTCTATACATATCTGGGAGGAGACACTTCAAGCGTGAACACTTAGGATCTTGCAGGCGTCAAACTCAAATTTGTTAAACTGATAATTTTTTCTCTATTTAGGTATTTGATAAGCTCATTTTCTAGCACAAGGTAAATTAGGCTATAACAGGCCTGGAAAGGTAACTAAAGAGGAGGGCAGAAAAAACATTCCTGTTTCTCCTGTCACTCGAGACCTCGTGCAAAGACCTTTCTTAATAGCTTGCTAATGGGGCTTGGCTGTGAAAGGGCCTGCCCCCATCTCTGGGCTTCCCAGCTGTTTTCCTCTTGGCTTCTAGTCTGCCTTCACAACTCTGAGGCAGGAGATCCCCTTTGGTTGCCAGCTCCTGTCTTTTGTTTCTCTAAATATAGATCAGGGTTCTACCTTTTCTCTGTACTTGACTGGTCATGATGGTGATGAAGTCCCAAATCTTCCTGTAGCTACCCAGTCTACTCAGCTCTCTGTTTGAAAGCCCATTTTGAACAGGTGTCTGTTTCCCTGATCCTCTGGGCCATCCTTGTACTTGAAACCTCTGTGCTGTTTCCCTCTGTTTAATCAATTAGCACCTGTAAGAAATGGGATTTGTGTAGGAATCCAAAGGGAAAGCTTCCCTGGATAGCCGATGCTTGAAGGAATGCTCTGAGATGCTCTGATGAAAGGTGTTCTGGAGATTCAAGGTGTTAGTTAATGTGTGCTCAGTAGCTTAAGATAGGATATGGGTGAATTTCCTGTCCGATAGCAAGATTACTAGGAAGTGAAGTCTGTGGTCAGAGACCTTTCAGTGGATACCAGGTTGCTTTTGCACAGAGCTGTGGTACAGCCTGCATGCATGAGGTAGCTTTGCTCTGCAGGAGATTCCTCACTGGCAGAGGGAAGGTGCCCGTGAACAGTGTCACGAAGCACCTCTCGGGAGCTTTGCCTGTGACTGGGAGGCATAAGGGAGACCCTTCCCCGGTGAGCTGGAAAATGGCTCTGTGCTTAGTGCATAGAGGAGCCATGCTGTGTGAGGAAAGGGTTGTGGAAACTGCCACCTTTGAGCAACGTGCATGGATCTCACTCAAGTACACTGGACACATGAATACCCTGCACCAGATCCACAGGAACTTCACTACCTGGAGTTTCTTGTTTGTCATTATATTTTCGTGGTTTTCATAGTGCTGCGTTGCAGGGACTCTGCCTTCATCTGTCAGTGTTGTGTCTGGTATCCTGAGCAGTGTAGGCTGGTGGCAAGAGACCAGTGAGGGGATTTTATCCTTTAAATCTACCAGTGAGAAACCTACTAATATAGTTAAGTAGTCACCAATATGGCATCAGTATGAACATTAAACAAACAAAAGACTGGAAAAATGAGATGTATTCTTGCATGTGGCTCATGTTATTTGGGAATTAGAGGTGGTTCTTTAAATAAATATTTTAAATGTGGTTTGCATAGATATCTAAGTATAAGGAATAAAAGATGAGGGTGGGTGGTTTTGTTCTGAATAGCAGTGATGTATCCACACCACTGCAGAAACATTACTGAGTTGTCAGGCTGGTTAGAAGAGAGTGGCACTTGCATCTCATTTTGGCTGTCACAGGGCAAGTGCAGACTAAACACCTTTGCATTTGATCCTGCTCCTGTTGAAACTGATGGGAGACTACTTATCAAGGAAAGAGAGCAGGGCTGGGAACCTCAGTGGATATATTCAGCTTAAAAGGTTGCAGTGTAGGGTTTTACCCTGTTCAAGTATAAAGCACCGTAAAAGGGATCTTCCTTATCTTTCAGTAGCAGATCTGAGGAAGAGTCTCATGTTACTCTTTTATTTTCTAAATCTGCAAAAGCAGCACACGCTGCATTTTGGCCAGATGAGCAGTGGGACTACTCTTCTGCTCTGCAGATGTAGTGTTGTTTACTGGTGGTTTCCAGTGGGAAATTCCACCCACCTTGCCAAAAGACAGCTTGGAGGAGGAGAAAATAAGTCCTGGGATGATGGTGGTTCTTTCCCAGTGAAACAACAATAAGTAGGGAAATTCATCAAGCTGTTAGTCATGCATTTATATATATCTATATCTATATATTTCATAGTATACATGAGTGTGTATATATATAAAAACTATATTGCACTCACGCTGTCTGTGTAAAGCGTCATCAATATCAGGCTTCAGAGTAATAAGAGAAGTAGCTCATGGAATATAAATGCATATCCAGGCAAAATTGGCCCAGCAGGTAATTTTGCTAATAATCCTGGTACCTAGTTGTTGTGAAAGATACTAAGATTAATGGGGCTAGAAAATAGATTGTACCTCTTTAAATAAGCTTGCTTTCTTTGTAGCCCTGTGAAGCCTAGATGGCAGTTTTAATCATCCTTAAATGGTGCTTGTTAAAAAGAAGTGAAATTAAAGGGTATTTTGGGATGTAGCTTTTTCTTGAATACATTCCTTGTAGGTGGGGAAATTCCAATTGTTTGTAATTGTAGATGCTCAGGCTCCATTAACGTGTCTTTGTGTGCATCATTTGTATGCAAGTTCACAAGGTGATAGCATCTTTCAAACTGGAGTAAAAAAGATAATTGATTTTTAGCACTTCCTAAAATGCAGAGCACAAACATACTGCAGCCGTTGTGGGTATGGAAGCATGAAAATTTGCTTGAGAAATAAGCCAAAGGAAGTTTTGATTCTGACCACTTTTTAAGCATTTAATACCCTGCATGTGCATCCAGGGAGTTAAAAGTCTTCCATAAATGCGGTGCATATCTCCAAAAAATGTATGTGCTTAGCCTCTTATCAAAGATTATGATATGGAGGACCAGATCTTCCAATGTACTGTGACTGTGGGTGAGATCCTACTTCATGTTTAAAAATGTTTCTAACATGTGCAATATACTTCTGAAAACCAGCAAAGCATATGGGGTTTGAATGTTGACAGAGCAATGTCTTTGCTGCAGTTTGGAAGAGTGAGATGGTGGGTTTGTTTTTAAATGAGACAATTCCTAAGCTAAACTAATTTCTGGTGTAACATTGCAAAAGTCATTGTGGTAAACTGGTTTTCAGGATTAATTCAGTTAAGAAATTACATGAAGGATTTTATGCTTGTAAATATATTTTGGGGGCCATGTTTTATGTGCTTTTTTTTCTCCTTAGAATTGGACTCTCTGTACTTCTTCTGTGTTTGATGGTGAATTATTTAAAACCAAATTGCAACAGTGCTTCAATATTTGAGGCCAATTGGAAGTTAGCATCTAGCATGGTAATCAATGAAAGCAGAATTTTTCACAGAGGCAGTATTCTGTAAGCAAGGCTTTGTCTCTCAGGCTGTTTTCTCCACAAAGGTTTCCATGAACTGCAAATGTGTCTTTGGTAATCAAATGTGTGTTAATTAGTCCTGAACTCTGCTCAGTATGCTATCAGTGTTCAAAAAGAGGAGATACTTGCTTCTGAGGAAGGAAGTGCAACTTTGATTTGTATTTTAGGCCCTTGCCTCTAGTGCTTGGGCAGAAGCAAGCTTTGAGGGCAAGTATGAGCAGAAATTTTAATGTAGGATGAGATTTGGAAAAAACCCCAACCCATCCTTAAAATCCATTCAGGATCTACCATTATAAAATATATGTAAAATTACACTATTCATTCCCTTTGATTTCTTCCCCCCTAAATTAGCTACTGTTATTAGTATATTTCCCCAAGCAATTCTTCACTGATGCATACTTCTTCCCAGCTGATTTTATTTAAAATGCAACTTCTAGTTCCCCAGTGTCTATTCAGAGATGTAATACCTAATGTACAAACCATCCTCCAGAACGAGGGAGAGAATTCCTCTCTGTACTCTTCCCTTAAGGTACATATGTTTCCATCTGTCCCCAGCCAAATGCTGCCTGTACACTGAGGATTTCCATGGGACCAAAACCTGAGGTTACCTAGCAGCTTCCCCCCAAAGTAAGAGTGTAGCAGTGCTCTTGGTCAGAGCATCATCTTTGGTCAGGATTTTCCATGCTCCAGTATCTGCTGTTAATAAGGCTTGTACCCCAAATACCTGCTGTCATGTCACAACACAGAGGTGTTGCCTGGAGCAGTTAAATTGGTTGTTCAAGTAACTTGGATCATGGCTTTTCCTGCAACGGTACCTTCCTTATGCTTTTTTGGTGAGCTGTATCATCTCCAGCATAGCTTTTGTCAAGCTGCAGCCTGGCCTGGCAGGTCTGGGCTAATTCTCTATTGTGCCCACTCTGGAATCCCATTAGTGAAAAAGCAAGCTGTTTCTTTCTGCCTGAACTTCTCTTTGCTTTGTTCAAATATTGAATGTGTAGGACCAGGATTTTGAAATATTGATACAGGAGAAAGCACAGACTGTCTCAGTCAAGCCTCATGCAGGCTTTACGCAGCCACCTTAGTGCATATGGGACCTGTGGGGGAAGCAAAAAGGTCAGTATGACTAGCTTTCTGGGAGTGGAGTGTGGCTGGGGAAGTGTCTGGCTTTTAACAGATGATGTAGGAGAGATTTTCTGGGATGAGATCACTCACGACTTGGCAAAAGTAATGCCCAAACGCCATTGTCCACAGTCGACTTATTGAACCGTATGGACTTAAGCAGAGCATAGAATCACAGAATGGTTTGGGTTGGAATGGACCTTAAATATCACCTAGTTCCAACCCCCTGCCATGGGCAGGGACACCTTCCACTAGACCAGGTTGCTCAAAGCCCCATCCAGCCTGGCCTGGAACACTTCCAGGCCGGGGGAACCACAGCTTCTCTGGGCAACTTGTTTCAGTGTCTTGCCACCCTCAGAGGAAAGAGTTTCTTCCCTGTATCTAATCTAAATCTACCCTCTTTCAGCCTCAAGCCATTACCCCTTGTCCTGTCACTGTATGGCATTGTAGGAAGTCCCTCTCCAGCTTTCTTGCAGGCCCCCTTTAGGTACTGGAGGGTTGCTATAAGGTCTCCCTGAACCCACCTTTTCTCCATGCTGAACAATCCCACCTCTGTCAGCTTGTCGTCATAGGAGAGGTGCTCCAGCCCTCTGATCATCCTTGTGGCCCTCCTCTGGACTTGCTCCAGCAGGTCCATATCCTTATGTTGGGGGCTCCAGAGGTGAATGCAGTAGTCCAGGTGGGGTCTCAGGAGAATGGAATAGAGGGGAAGAATCACCTCCTTCAACCTGCTGTCCATGCTTTTTTTGATGCAGCCTAGGATATGGTTGGCTTTCTGGGCAGCAAATGCTCATTGCCAGGTCATGTTGAGTTTCTTGTCTACCAGCACCCCCAAGTCTTTCTTCTCAGGGTTGCTCTCAGTTCATTTTCTGCCCAGCCTGTATTTGTGCTCAGGATTGCCCCAACCCACTTTTAGGACCTTACACTTGACCTTGTTGAACTCCATGAGGTTTGCACAGGCTCACCTCAAGCCTGTCAAGGTCCCTCTGGATAGCAACCCTTCCCTCCAGTGTGTCAACTGCACCACACTGCTTGGTGTTGGCAAACTTGCTGAGTGTGCCCTCAAGCATGAAGCTTGCCTGTGTGCTGTGCAGGATTGTCCCTCGGATACTGCTGGGGCTCTGCCACCCTTTCCATGTGACTGGTTTCAGCCAAAACTATTTCATGGGGAAGAGAAGGAACTGAGCATGCAAATAATATTCTGGAGTCTTTTATTGATCTTCATGTGTACTGAATAGTCTCCCTTTCCCTTTTCTGTCAAATTTCTCCCTTAGGGCCATTTTTCTGCTAATGCCTTAGTGATGTCTGCAGTGATGACAGACATGTGGCCTGTGCATTCTTCAGCATTTTTTTTAATAAACCTTTCAGATGTATTGGTTTGATAAAAAATGATCTCAACGGCCTTGGTGCTCTGTGTGTGATTTTAGAGCTGTGGGGAAAGGGGCCTGTATATTCATACCATCTCTTGCACAGTGCCAAGCTCTGCAGGCAGCTCTCCCAACATGCTAATTCCGCTGTATGACTGAAGGAGAGAAACAGCTTGCTCTGCCTTGGTAGTAGCAGGCTGATGAATTTGGCTGGAGGTTTTTTGAGCTGTGACAGTCATGGGGACTGTCTTGGTGGCAATGGAGAAACAGAGTCCTCACACAAACATTATAAATGCCTTGGGGAGAGCATTTCTGCACCCCAAGTACTGAGTCGTGCTTTGCGTGACATTGCTGTGGGGCAGGTTGTGTAGGTTTTGGAGAAACGTGGCATAGTTACTGTAGCTGGTTTACATAGCCTTGTTTTCTAGAAATATAAGTGATAACAGCAGGATTGCCAGCATTAACTCTTCCATATACTGCTTGGTGGGTTTTGTGCTCTTTTCGGGTGATGAGAACTTTGGACATTTGACCACAACAGTCTTGGCACAAGCCACAAGTACACGGGATGAGAGATGCCAGGGCCCTAGGGACCTCTGGCTGTGTGTACATATTGAATTCCCTTAATGGAGAGCAGTAGAACACTTGGCTTTTGTGGATTTGTGTTCCCTGCCCCCCCCCCCCCCCCCCCCCCCTTTACATGGTTTCTTTTACTGTGAGAAATGAAGATGTTGCAAACAACCCTTCTGTGTTTTTGCAACACCTCCTCTGTTCCTTGATTATTTTAGTTTGTTGGTGTCACTTTGCATGTTTATACTATTTTCAAATGTTTGTGCCACTCTTCCATCCACACCCCTCCTCCCCATCCCCACACCCCCCAGTTGCTTGACAGCTTTTCTTTTGCCTCCTTTTTTACCACAGGAATGTGAATTTTTATCTTCTTGTGCTTTGCTGAGATATTGTTCATCTTCAGACTCACAAAGGAAGTGTCTTCCCCACGTCTGAATTTTTTTTTAATCTTTTGAGGAGGTTTCAAACAAAAATGGGATTAAATCAAAAGTGATACTTTTAAGGTGGAGATATAGTCCTCATCTGTTTGAAATGACTTGTTATCCACCCAGAGGGAGCAAGGAAGTAGTTCAGTGTGGTTGGTGTGATTTGAGGAAGGGCCTTGGCTCAGCCAGTTGTCACTTCTTGCCTTGTTTTTCCGATGTGGGTAGCCTGGCCCATGTGCTTTGGTGGGACTGCTTTCTCTGTCTTGCGGAGGGAAAAGACAAAGAAAGCATCATGTTTTTTCATTTCACTGGTGTAGGAATGCGCTGTTTGTTTCTCTCTGGAGTTGTTGTGAGAAGGGAAGAAAAATAAATTGTTTAAAATTTTATTTATTCACTGCAGCCCACAGAAGGGGTTACAGCTGTGTTCGAGGCTAGCAAAATGAAGAGGTGCTGGAGCCTGCTCCTGGTGGTACACTGCTAGGCAGAAGGGTTGCCCACTCTTACCCTTTTAGCGTTCAGGTGCCAGTTTGGGCCCTGTCCCTGTGGTTAAGGAGACCCTAATCTGAAGTGCTCTGCTGGCCAGGGGCCATGCATATACATAGAATCCATGCTTCTTGCAAGAAGTTTCTTTTTACTGACAGCAGAAGGATATGTCTTTAGTGTGTCTTTTTCTGCAGCATCCAGTACAATAGTAGCTTGCCTAGCTGCCACGCAACAGAAATCTGGGTTTCATTTGAATTTTCAAGGTTGTTAAAAGTGACTTCAGTATTTTTATCTCCTCCTTTTCTCTCCCCTTTTTTTCTCCATAGACATGTCAGCCCCCAGCAGAGCCTGAAAAAGAGAATAGACCACAACAAGGCGGGGGGTGGGGGGGAAGAAAGAAAAAAGGCACGCAAGGTATGGTTAGCATTTCTCTGCACCTGAAACTACTCATTTTGGTTTCATGCACTGCAGTTGCGTGCATTTGGTCTGCCCGGCGGGGTGGATGGCGGGGTGAGCACCGAGCATGACAAAATACAAGCACTGACACACAAAAAAAAAGGGGGGAAGAAGGGTTTAAAAAAAAGAAACCCCGCAGTTTTTCGCTCATTTCCTCCGTGCGGTGCGAATGCACAAAGAGACGGGGGCGCTGTGCGGAGGGAGGGGTTCCCCCCGGAGGCGGGGCCGGGGCGGCCGAGCTGCCCGAGCAGGAGCCGGAGCCGGCAGCGGCGGCGGAACGGGAGGTACCGGCAGCCGCCGCCATGGAGCCGGGGGGCAGGCGCGGCCGCGCCGCCGAGGAGGGCCCGCGCCCCGAGGAGGAGGAGGTGGACCCCCGCATCCAGGTGAGGGCCGCCGCGCCTTGCCTGCCTCTCCGGGAGGGCTTAATTTTAAAATGTATTTTAATGTGTATATAATTTATATAATAACTGTTACAATGATTGCCTTTTATGTTTTGTTATTTTTGGTTTTTAATGCATACGTACATACATATAGACATACACACATATATATATATATTTATGTATACGTTTGCCGGTGCCTAGCGGCGGTGCAGAGCAGCCCCGGGTGTCTCGGCGCCCGCCGGGTGTGGGGGGAAGCGGCCCCGGGGCGCCCCAGCCCTTTGTTACCCTGCGGCCCCGGGCAGCGCTCTGCGCCGGGCTCCGTTGGGCGTCCTTCCTTCTCCTACTGAAATCCCCCTCCCTTTTTACTTTTGACCATGACAGCGTGACCTTGCTCGTGAAACAGGGCTGATACTCAGAAATTGGTAAATGGGGGAAAGCACAGATTATTTTTCAAAAATTATTCTTACTTGCTTAAAAATGGAGCTTTAGTGGAAGGTGGTAAATTCTCTCTATGAATACTTTCTGAAATGCTTTTTATTCTTGCATGGTTTCTAAACAAAGCTTTTCTCCCAAAAATCATGTCTTGACCAATTGCCTGGTGCAAACTTCAGCACGCTGTGGCCCCTGAAATGAAATGTATTTTTAGGTCTCTGCAGATTTATGGCTCTTGCCTCCAGTGTTGCTGGGACTGTTTGTCATGAGTGAATATAAGCATGTGTGTACATTGCTGAGAGGATGGATTCTTGGCTTAGGGCCCTCCATGCTGTAATTCTTTTCTCCATCGTGAGCATTTCTTTTCCAGGGCCAAGCAGAGCAATTGCAAAATTCACAAAACATGGTTACATAGAGCAAGGCCCTTAGCCAAAAGCGAGCCTGTTACTGCCTTGATTTTGAGAAGCTGAGATCTGTTAGTGCCTTTTGATAAATTTTGACTTTAGGTTCCTCAGCTTGCACAGCTGTCCATATATCCGATTTGCACTTTTTTGTAGAAACAGTGTTTTTCTTGAGTTTCCTGTTTGGTTGAAGAAATAGGCTGCTAGGTCTGCCTCTGTCATGTCTTAACCATACAGTAAAAGGCAATTGGGTAATTCATGTATGAGTGTCTGTTTCAGAAAACATGGGCAAATATGTATCTTCCAAATCCTAGGAGCTGGAAATGAAATCTGACCTCCAAGGATAAGAGAACTGAACCGTTGCAGTTAATTCCTTTCTGATTGTACCCAGAGTTGTTCTTGTAGTCTAGTGGGAAATTGCTCAAGCTACAATCAATTTACAGTGGTTGGTTTATACAGCTAAACATTTCAAGGTAGATCCTGTTACACTGGTTGAAAATGAAATGTTTGCTTTAGCAAACATTCCTGTTGAAATTGTAGGATCTCACATGAAGTAACATGTTGATCAAATGAAGGCTATTGGGAGTCCACTCCTGAGGGTTGCATTTTGTTATAAGAAAGTAATTAAGAATGAGCTTTGTTTTTACAGTAACTTCATTCATGCCAACACCACCTCTAGTAAATATTTATTCAAGGGCTTTAACACCTTTGTTTTTACTGTTAAGAGATCAAAGTGTTGGCGCTAAGGCAGACTGAATAAACATAATCGTATGTCCCATTGACTGCTTGTGTTATAAAATGGTTTGCCAAAACCCAGAGTAAAATGCCTCTTGTGCTGCAAAACATGTTTTTTATCAGTGCTGTTCTTTCATTGTATGTCTCCTGTGATAGTACTAACTTTATGTTAATACTTCTGAGGACTGTGTGTATCTCACTGGAAAGTAGCAGATACTGACTATATTGATTAACAAGACAGAATTTACTGTACCTTTATGTTTATTTTTCATAGCAAGGAATAAGCCAGAGCAGGAAATGTGGTGCCTTAAAATAAAACTATAGAGCTTCTCTGATTATTTTTCTTTTAAGTTGCAAACTAGAATACCAGTGGCAAAGTTATTCTAAATGTCTCAAGGCTTCCTCTTTTCACTGTATTTGTAAGCCACAGCCCTTGTAAGCTTTCAGTGAGGATGCAGAATGAGCCTTCTCAGACACTTTTTTCCCCCTGATTTCTTAAGATGCATTTGACTTTTCTTTCTTTCTTTCTTTCTAGGGGGAACTGGAAAAACTAAATCAATCTACAGATGATATCAATCGCAGAGAGACGGAGCTGGAGGTACAGAATTCATCCTTGCATTTTTCTTTTGTGCATGTTGGATTTTGTGAGCAACAGAACAGTATTTGCGTAGGTTCCCTCCTGAATTGTGCCATGGTGATGATTTTTTTTTTTTAAAGGTGTGACTTGAGCTAACAGCTGGAACAGAAAGGGAGAGGGCAGAGGGATACTGACAGTGTACAAACCATATGTAGAGAACCCTATGCGCCTTCCCCCTTCCTCCATCGCTGCCACGGCCCCTCCCCCCCCCCCCCCCCCAGCCCTGGACAAACCCTATTTTCAGGTTTTGAAACTAAACTTAGACAAGTTCTGTTTTTACAAGTCGCTGTTTTGGGTTTGTGTTCTTGACATAATAGACAGTGAAAGTTTATTTGGTTAAGAAGTCGTTGCTGTACAATTACCTGCCAGGATCTCCTCCTTAGTGGTTATTTTTTTTAGCTTGTTAGATTTGCCTTTTTTGTCATTATTTTCAGAGTAAGGAAAGTAGAAGGAGTTGAAGGAAAAGACTTCCTAGTTGGAAAAAGAGGTTTTCTTGGACACTTAAAAATCTAATGGAAACTTCTGAAGAAATTGTTTCTAAAGTCCCAAATTTGAGCTTCAGCTATTCTGGAAGGCTCTGCATTATTGGTCTAATAACAAATCAAAACAAACTGTCCTACTTGTGTGTCTAAATTTTATTTTGTTAACTGCAAAACAAAGATGATAAAGCCAGTGGAAGTGTAAGATGAATATACTGCTAAAGTAAAACTGGTATAAAATGCTACTTTACATCCTAATAATTTTGATAACATTACAGTATTTTGGATACTGTATCAAAACATGCTGAGATTGCAGTGATGAACTCACTCTAAAGGTATATCTATAGATTTCTGTCTGCATCTTCAAAATGTCAAAGTCTGTGTTGATTCCCCCCGCCCTGTATGTGCGTTTTGGTGAGATGGGTACCTGGAGCATGGGATGGTTACTGGTAGTATTTAAAAATACACTATCCAACTGCGTGTACCAAGCAGAATACAGGGTTATGAGCTTCTTTGGAAACAAAGCAGCCTTGTCATGTGGCTATTTTCGTGTCCTTACTTGTTTGTATTTTCTGTGCTTTGTGGCATGTAGATCATGAATTTATTGGCAAATAAACTTAGTGGAATGGAGAGCAATTTGTTATGTGAAATTAAATTATATTTCAGCTGTGAAAACTGTTCAGTGTCACTAGCTTGGTTTCAATTTTATGAGTGAACTTTAAAAGTCAGTATGCTAGTCTGCAACAATACCAATTAAATGGACTTCAGGACTATATACATACATTGGAAAAAAAATAATTATGTATGTTTTCAGTCTCCTTATTTCATGCTGAGATACTGAAATTGAAAGATGTAGCTATGGATAGGTGCCTGGATTTCATTAATCTTGTCATAACCTTGCACTGAGGACGTATTATGAAACAGAATAGTAATAATAATGCAAATGCATACTCATGAAATAAGTCCCAATGACTTAAGATGGGATTTTACTGCTTGATTAAAATTATTCATGTGTTCAAGTGTTTGTAGAGCCTGGAGATTTGTAGCTACTGAATGTGTGACACATGCTGAGCTCTAAAGGCTGAAAGGCTCCTGGATATATCATTGTAAATAAGAGCAGTGTTTCCACATTAGCTTGATCTTACATTGTTGCTTACTTAGTATAAGAAATACTAGGTGTCAGATAGTGCAGGGAATGATTATATGATTCTTTCTACCCCTATGTCATTAAATGTTTACTGCAGATCTGTCTGTAGTACTTACTGTAAGCAGTCTTTGATGGAATTAAGTTGAAATGTAATCAACAGTAGGCTTTCATGAATGTTTCCTCTTTGCTTTTCATCCAAAAATCCTACTGAATTGAAACCAGTTTGTGGTATCATGCCGCTGCATAATTTTTAGTCTGGAAAGATTTTCGTTACTTTTGATCTGCTTAAATTTTGAGGACAAATGCAGTTGGATGAGGTTAACGGTTGGACTTGATCTTAAAGGTCTTTTCCAACCTAAATAATTCTGTGATTCTATGTAAGCAAGGCTTAATTTATATATATGTTGATAAATGCATTTTAAATGGACTAAAGACCTTTCTGGAGGAAAGATACTAAAGAAACACCAAACCAACACTTGTGGTTAGAAGAAAATCCCTGCGTTTGTACTCTGGACAAGGAAAGAAAGCTTTGCCAAGCAGCCTTAGAGGATAAATCCAGAGTTTGGAAGAGGGAGTTTAGAACTGGTATAATTCCACTTCAGATGTCCAAAATCCTTGAATGCTGCTGAAAATGTGGGCTTCTGGGAAAGCCATGTTGAGTTTGCCTGTGAAGATTTGCTATTTTGGCTGTTACTATCTGCTTTGTTTTCCTTCCTAATTGGTGGTCTTGCTGCTATTGCAAGGTATTTCATAAGGTGAAAGATGTGTTTGGTTTTTTTAACCAAACAATGGAGTTACATTTATCCTGTTCTTCTATTATTATTTTCTTTGTCTTTTCAATATCTGATCATAGTTGACTTCAATGGGAGCACAGAGTTTCATTAGGCTATTTACAGTGCAAGATGCTGATTGCCAGCTTCCTGTAGCATTACTTTGTGGTCCATACGTTCCCGCTGTTGAATTTTTGCCCAGAATAATCTGGAAAAGCAATGGGAGCATTTGAGTAGAAGGTATACTTCTTTGAAGGAAGTTCAGAAAAAGTCACCCATGTTTTTGTGACTTGATGTACTCCCTGATTAGCAGGAAGAGTAACCTTGTGGCATCTAAGTACTGCAAGTCAGTTCTGGACTTCCTGTAGCTTTGCACGAGTCACTCTAAATGGGACTGCTGTCTGTCTCCAGTTCCCATTAACTGGAAAAAAAGACTGTCATGATTAAATGCTTCCATGCTTTTGTTCTTGCCTCAGGTCTACATCTGCAAAATGGCAGTAAAAATGCAGCTTTACCCAATGAAAATGTTACGGGGCTGAAATCAGTAGAGGCTTCTAGGATTTTTCTTGGTGCAGCCACAGACACAGTCTGTGTTTGAACGATGTAGAGTTGGCATTTGCTGCTCACAGAGGTGATAAAATGTAGAATTCTGGTTTTAAGTTGATCAGCCTGCCATTTTTTTTTTAAAGATGCTCTGCACCTGAACTACTGTATGATCTGTTTTAAGTTGAGCAACCTGCTGCTTTCTATCTTTTAAAATAAGTTCTGCACCCAAGCCACCTGTGGGAGGGGTGGATTTACATGCATGGCATGACTTGAACAGATACGTTGAAGTTGGCTGCATCTATTATTTTACTTGATATAATTACTCATTTTTTTTTCTCTGTTGACCTATCCTGTTAAACCCTGGAGAAATATCCTGACCTGATGACGCTCACAGCCTGTTCAGGAGTTGTGGAGCTGCTAAAGGGCACTGAGTGGCTGGTAGTTACGTGTTGCGTTAATGTATTGCCTGTTAATGAATCTTTGATTAGGCTTGATTTAAAATCCATAATGCTGCTCATACTAAGTGCAACACTGAACATTACTGACACAGCAAAAGGATGATAAGGGTCCTCTGAGGGATTTAACACTTGGCTTCGCTAATGTCCCTGTTTATGTTTGTGAAGTGTCTGTGAGGAGGTGGGGGAAACATCTTGCAGTGGAGGTACAAGTATGTTTTGGCCAAATGCAAGTTAGAGTGGCGCCTTGCTATCTGAGCTTTTTTCCTGTTTATTGGAAATGCACCTCCATCTGAACTCATGTGAGTTGCAAACGTACTTAACAAATGTGCATGACTTGCCTGTCCAGCTAACTCATGCACGTCTTTGGCTGGTTCTGGAAAGTACAGTTCAGATGTAACAAATTTACCCAGGGACCCTCTGGCAACATTGCAGGGAGGAGAAACACAGCACATACCGTTAAAATTACCACTGGAATCCCAGCTATCTCGAATGTGTTTTTTGTTAGAGTTTTTGTGTTGCTGGAGCTATGAGCTTGCCAGTGTTTGTAAGGGGAGATGACTGCATATGAAAACTAGAGCTGAACAGTGCTGCTTTCAGCCATGCTTGTTTTAAGTAGGACCTGGTTAGGATCCTTCTTGTATGTTTGCCTATATCCTCTAGTCATCATCTGCAAGTCTCTGTGTTACTTTTAGTCCTGGCTTTATCCTAAAGGTCACCCTGGGTTGGTTTTGGTCGTATCAGCTGTGGTGCTCTTTCACGTGTGAGCCTTGTCAGCATTTGAACCCCTCTCAGAAGGGGAAGGACTGTTTTATTTAGAGTTGCTCTTCTTACTTCCTCACTAAAATACTTGGGTTTGGGGTAAAGCTCAAGCTTTTGAACTTCTCATGCAAAGAATTTTAAATAGACTTAAAAAAAAAATCCTCTATCTTTCAAGTTATAGAAAAATGGCCTGTTAGTGGCAGGAATCTCATTCTGAGCACACCTGCTTGGCCTGGGGAAACATCTATCTGTAGAAACCTCCACTGCCTTATCAGCATCCCTGTGGAGCATTTTCCAATGCCCGTAAAAGAGTACACAGATAATGGAGAAGCAGCTCACTGGCTGGTGTTCCAGATGGTTTTTGGAGTGCGATCTACATGCAGGATGGATTTGTCCAGGACTAGCAGGACAAATCTTTCCATGTCTCTTTATAATCTACTTATTTCCATAGGAAATGGCTCCTGCATTGTGGATTGCTTGTTATTTGCTTCCATCCATGGATGAGTAGAAAGGCTCCTTCCTCTGCTGTGGTTCTGGAAGGATTTTGTTGCTTGAGTGAATCAAAGGGCTTTACTTGATTTCTGTTCTTGAAGCAGCAATGGGTTTCTAGCCTGAGGGAGGGAGGAAGGGTTAGGCAGAGAAATCTTCCTTTGGAAGGAGTACCTAGTGCATCCCCTGTCTGCTTTCCTCTCCCCTCTTCTAATAGAACTAAAAATACCAGTGTATTTTTAGTCTCAGTCTGTGACTGTCTGCAAGCAGGAGGTTAAAGCAACTTCCAGATACCAATTTTTATTGTTCTTGGATGCCAAATTAGTAGCTGTGTGGGGAAAAAACCCCACATAACTCCCCCATGTTTAAAAATTGAGAGGTTACTTAACTCCTTCTTTCCACTTTGTTTTGAAGGTTTGGTTGTCAGTCTGGTTTACTTGAATTGCTCAGGCACGAAATAGATGTTAAAAATACCGTTAACCTGTTTGATGCTCTGAAGTAGATTTCTGAGCATGTGCATCTGTCTGGCATGTATGTAACTGGGAAGCCTACCTGCTGTCACACTTGGACGTTGTTGATACTGATGCTATTTTAACTTGGAAATGAGCTTTTGCAGCTGGTAGGTCTCTGTAGCAAAGGAAGGCAGGTACTGATTCTGCCCGCCTCTTAGAAACAGATGAAGCCTGTCCCTCAGTTAGCAATTTCATTTCCTATGCCCCTCCCAGGCTGGTTTAACGGGTTGTCGGAGGACAACCTTTGTAAACGAAATTTAGATGTGCTTGATACTCAGATGTTTCATACCCAGTTGATGTGTTAAATTCATTTTAAAAAGAAAATTGTTTGAAAATACATGCTTCATTTGATGGGCAGAAATAGTTATTTGCCTGTCATCTGGCATCTAATAACAGCTCATCACCATCACTCGTGAGAAAGGAAAACAAGCATGCTTTGTTCTCGAACAGGTGCAGTGTAAGGGTAAAATAGTGTTTTAGTTTATTTCCACATTTGAGGGTGGATCTCTGAAGCGCAAATGGATGGCCTGTCATTAAGTGTGGTCCCTCTTTTGGTGCACTAGCAGATAGCTACCCAACAGCAAGTTCCTGGAGAGAGTCTGCTTTTAATAATGAACTGTTGCAGCAAAAGCATGTATGGGGTAGAAGTCTGGCATGCTCCCTAGAACTGTGCTTGTGTGCTATCATTTGGGAGAAAAGTGGCAAGGACTTCCAGGAAGAAAGTTGATCTCTTGTAGCCTAGAACAAGATGTTGAAAAGTAAACTGCAGCTGTTCCTGTGGTGCACTAAGCACCGTGCCTGCTAGAGCATGTGTCTGACAAACCACCTAGGTAGTGGGAGTCTAGTTATGAAGACTAACTTAAGGGAGAATGTTTTGACTACTATTTTTTTGCACCTTGTGACATGCATTGAGGGCAAGTGCCTTAAGCAACTTTTGTACAGCTTTGAAAAGGCTTATCATTGTCTTGTTTGAGCAAACAGGAGGGAGAGAATGTTGGAAATGTTAACCAGTCAGCTTTCAATATCACTTTTCTGTCTGCAAAACCAGTAACAAGGTGTTCTTAAAAATTATTTCAGAAGTTTGAGTGAATACAGGGGAAAATGTGCTTTTGAAATATCTGGGTGTGTGAGATGTCTTTTGTCAGTTGCATTGCTTCTGTTACAGTTTATCTGGTCTTGTGTATGTATTCAGTGCAGTGATGAGAAAAACTTTTTAAAACAAAACAAAACAAAAAACCAGAAATGGTGAGTGTGGTTCACAGGGTTTGTACCTAAGGCTGCATATTTGCTTTTATCAATAACTAGAATTTCTGCTGGGAAAGCATCATCTTTCAAGGAACTGAAATACAGAAACTAGGAATTGAGGATTGCTAGAGAAGTTGCATGGCATATACTGCACTGTCTCAGTTTTGCTCATGGTAGCAAGTTGCAGGAATTCTTGTCTTTTCCTTTCTCTGTTAACCTCGTGTGCTAGGTGAAGGCCTGAATGAAGCAAGAGTTTGGCAGTTAAATAGTAACGCTTGTAGGGAGGCACATTACACCAGAGGATTTGATAAGTAAGTTGAAGGTGGTGTGGTTGTCTTCCTAACGCAGATGTAAGGCTTCCCTCATGCTGGGGACCATGGATGAACTACACGGTTGTGCTGTTCCTGAGCCTATTAAGTTTCTGGTGTGAGCCTTCTTACAGCAAAAACCATTAGAAGGGTTTATAGCTTTGAACCATCTCACATGTGGGTTGAAGTGTCTCAGTAACAGTAACACAGGAAGCTGGACATAGAGCAGGGAATAAAATTGATTCCCAAGTAATTGCCTTGACCACAGGCCAATCCTTCCTGTGAACCACACATGCACATTTCATATCAGGGAAGTAGCCAGTGCACCAAGCCCAGTGCTCCTGGTGCAATTGCCTTGGTGCTTCTGACTTCCCCAGTTACACATGAAGGGTAAAAACAGCTGCTGCACCTGTATTTTGTATTTAAATTTCCCCGGGAGCACTTGCCAGGGGAATTTTGCACTGTCCCAAGGGTGATGACTTTCACAGATGCTCAGCCAGCGCATAGTAGGGCCAACACATTGAGCTGATGCACTGAGTATGTCTCCGTGTTTGCAGGAGGGAGCTGTGTCCCTGCTCATGGGAGATGTTGCCACAGCACCTGGGTAGGAGCTGCAGTCACCTAGACCGAGAGTTGAATTAGCTTGGATTGAGGAGACTGGGTGGTATAAATGCACCGGATTGCTGCAGGAGCACACATGGTGCAGATATATACAGGAGAGGGCATGGGTTTGGCATTACACATTACACCTTCTCAGAGACCTCAGCATCTTGTTACTGTGTCTGAAGGGCATGGGTGGAAACCTTTGGTAGGGGGACTGACCCTAGCAAGTACAAGCATCTGCTTATTCTGTCACGCAGAAGGTGATGGAGCCTGCAGGCTTGTGTTCCTGACAGTCAGGAGCCTAAGAATAAATGTAATTTAAAATAAGTCATGTAATAGATGGGTATATAATGACATGGGTATAAAGTTCTGGGGTGTTTTCGGTTTTGTTCCTGGTTGTCACTGGAAAAAATGGGGATGGTCAGACCCAAATAAAGCCTCAGAATAGAAAGCAGGTATCTTTTGGGGAAAATGATAAACTGAAGTTCACACCAGTATATTCTTCAGCTGAAGCGCTCCCTATTCTGTGTAACTAGCTACTGTGTGAAGCGTGACTGTCCTCATGGACAAACATGTGCTTAAGCATTTGTGAGACCTGTGCCTCGGGTGCTAGTTACAGGATTAGTCACAGTTCAGTAATTTGTCTGAGTTAGTGGGAGATCAATGGGTAAAGAAGTTGCTGTTATTTTCACTGCTTGGTCCTTGGTGTTTTTGGGTTGTGTGTTTGGGTTTTTTATTTTAAACTCTAGGTGGAGACTAGTTCTCTTTTTCCTGTTGGATACAAGCGTACATCATTATTGCATGAATACATTTGGAGTAGGTCTCTAAACAGAGGCTTGGTGGTGGTGGTTTCAGTGCTTAACTTACAAACATGGGAACTGAATTTTTTGATAAATCACTGCATACGGCTTTTTTTACTTAATATACCTTTATATTTTTCTTTAACTATTTGCTTTCCATAACTACTATGCTCATAATAGCTTTCACAAAGGAAGTGAAAAACATATGTTCAGACTTACTCATTTAGAATTGAATTTTTTATTTTGTCCTGTAGTTGTAGGAGTTATTTTTTTGTTTGTTAAATATACTTCAGTACTTAATGTTTTTCTTTCAATATAGTCACCATGCTTGCAGTTGTTTGTGTAACTTATTTCATTTACTAGTGAAACTCATTTTAAGCAGTGAATCATATGTTATCCAGTACTTCAACTGGAAATATATAAACTCTTCTCACTAAGAAGATCATTGACTTGATACATATTGTTTGAATGATACATTTCAGGCTTTCAGTAAGAAAGGAGATTATTGACTGGATTTGAGTTAATAAAATAATAGGTTAATGTGCATTTAATTCTCCATTTTTGACCTTGTTACCCATTTGACTGCTTCCTTAGAATAAACCAGAGTACCTTAAGAATCTAAAGCTATTTGCATTGGACCAAAACATTGCTGATGCTGGTTAAGGTTTTAGATAACACTAAAAAGGAAGCAAAGACGCTTTTACTGAAGTATGTTGCTTTTTCTGTGAGAACTAATCTATTATTGTAGCTTTTTTTCCACTTCTGAGAGCATAGTGGTAGGTTCCAATATATTTTAATTCTTCCAATGAATAAATAGTGATGCATTCTAGAAATCCTTAACAATAATGAGAAAACCCTCCTGAATTAGAGCACTTCTTCAAGCCAGCTGCTTCCTGATAATCAACATGTCACTCCAGCAGTCTTCATAAATGCTGCTCTCTAATTAGAATTACAAGGCTTGTCAAGAATGCACATGGCCCTTGTCTTCGTTCTCCTTAAATCCTGGGCCAGGTCCCAGCCTGAATTTTCATCTCTCTGCAATAATTCCATTGATTTAGAGTCTGTGTTGGATACTGAGATCAAAATCAGAATCACTTTGCTTGAAGGTGTGGAAATTCCAGTGGAGCAGAGAAAATATTTTAATTGCTTCAGCTAATCATGTAAAGAGGACAACTCACCGACAGTTTGGAAGTAGCTGGAATTTACTTAAACGTAGTAAATAGTAATAATCAAATGGAAAGTAGGTGTCCTTATCCCTTGCATTGATAAAAACCATAGCTGAAGAGAAGTGCTTTTATGGCAGGAAGTCTTGGCACAAGGACCTGGAAGCTTTTTGCAGCTATTGAAGTAAGTAGGGTGTGTTTATAAAAGGAAAGAGGAGCCGAGTTGAAAATACACCATGTGGGAAGTGTCCAGTTCTTCCTGCATAAAGCAGATCCTGTCTATCCCTGTTTGCATTGTGAAATGGCGTTTCTGGGGGGGAACAGTACTAGGGGTGTGACATGCTAAGATTTAGGAGATGCTGACTCCAGCTGATTTGACAGCCTGCTGGGGGGATTTGGCCTGCCTGCTAGCCTCATTCTAGTGTTGTCTCTGCCATTGAACTCCCTCTCAGAACTAGTTACACTGCTGTTCACCTCCTCACTGTGTGAGAAATTTACAAGTTACTGCTCTCTTAGAAACCCTGTCAGAGGTGACATGTAGCACAGGCTATTGCAGGCTTTGTATAAAAGCTGTCTCTGAAAGACAAAGATTTGATTTCCAGGATGCTAGCTTTTGGATGTGGTTCTGGGTTCCTGTTACTACCTCTTGCTGAAGAATTCCAACTTAGTCCAAATGCCAGTAGCTGTTTTGAATGTGTCGGCTCACGTGTGACTCTAAAGAGCAACCTGAAGGTAGGAACAAACAGAAATAATTTTTAAAGCTCTAATCTGTCTTTGTCCTTTCTTTCCTTTCTGCAACATTTGGAAGGATGCACGCCAGAAGTTCCGCTCTGTGCTGGTTGAAGCAACGGTAAAACTGGATGAACTGGTAAAGAAGATTGGAAAAGCTGTAGAAGACTCTAAACCTTACTGGGAAGCGCGGAGGGTGGCCAGGCAGGTGAGAACTTTCTGTCTCACAAGCTTGTGCTGGTAGTTGGAGAGCACATACTGATTGTGTTGCTTTCCTGCTATTAATAACATCTTAAGCATACGTACTTAGCCAACACTGGTCAATGTCTTGAGCTGCATGTCAGCCATGTGAATCAATGGCAAAAATGTGTTTCTTCACAGCCACAGCTGCACATGTTCTTCAGTCCAGGAACAGCTACACCAGACATAAATGATAAATAGCAAAAGACTAGTTCTGTTCTCTTCTCATTATCAATGGCCTTTCAGAGCCCTGGTCTTTCCTATCAGTAGTTGTAACTATTTGAAAATACAAAGTAGACTTTGTGTATCTGCTTTTTCTTCTTAAAGCAAAAATGTACAGCAGCCAAATGGTTGCAACTGTAAGATGCTTGGAAAGAGGCTGGAGTGGGGCAGACTTGGGCAGACCTGCAGGGTTTGGTGCTGATTAGGTTGTGCTGAAGCAGGAATGTGCTAAATGTGTCTCTAAAATGTGTTGGTTTGGGGAGAAACTGAGCTTTGCTTTCTGTGCTGTCATCAGGATCTGACCTCCCTTGCCCCAACTACTTGATTATTGATAGACCTGTGTGGCTGAGGCAGGGAAGGATGAGGTGTGGAAGTAAGGGTGTGGTCCTACTGGCTACAGGGAAAGCAAGAAAGCTTGTGAGGTGTCAGGCACCTTCTCACTTTAAGGAAAAAGTAGCTGAGAGTGGAGTGTGTGGTGGCTTAGTCAGTGCTTCTGCTTGGTGTCTGTAATGGAGTTTGAGGTGTCTGAGGCTTTTTGGTTTTCTCCAAGGGGGAGGCACTTCCTGGGTGCTACATCAGTTTTCTTTTGAGGCAGGGAGAGGCAGGAGTAGAGGAAGAGTTGCCTAGAGCTGCTGCTTCTGTGCATGACATCTGTTGGCTGCGTAGCCATGATGTGAGTGTTTAAGGGTAGAGTGAAGATGGGGTAACATGTGTGTAACACATGAAAATTACAGTAGGATTTTGTTTGTAAAAATAGGTGGAGGATGAGGGATGAGAAAAGTAGTGTAGATTTGTGCCAGAAGGCAGAAAGTAAACTTGCAGCATAAGAGAAGGGGAGAAAAGAGGATGCATCCTCAGAAAAAGCCATAGGAAAAGGAGACACAAGCTTCATGGCTCTAAAAGCTGATGAAGCAGGAATAGGGTTGATAGGATACGGTGTGCAAGATAGTATGTGACCATGTTGATCCTTTAAATTGCATGGCATTGTTTTGGAGCTGTTGTCTCAGGTCATGGGGATGATGTGTAGGCGTTATTAGGCTTAGTCCTTCAGACTAGAAGCAGTGTGACGAATAGGTAAACTCTGTTTCAAAGAACAGTAGGCACAATTATTTACTACTCATCTGTAACTGCTTTGAAAGCAAACCCTGTTCATGGGCCTATGGTGTGTGCTGGAGATAAGCCAGTGATGAGCTAGAGAGGGAGGGGCAGTTAGTAACAAAATAAGATCGAGGAAATGTTTATATTCTGTTTGTTAGTGTGTGCAATTGAAAAAAATAATCTCTGAAACCCTGCCTCTAGTATGATCTTATATTTCTATTACTTTAAATAGCTATGTGAGGCATAGTATGCATAGGACTTCAAGAGTTATACTTGGAAGAGTCAGTGGTAGAAATGCATACTTTGCAGTACAAAAAAAGTCAGATGCCTGACTAATATCAGGCACTGAGAGCAGTGAACTTTACCCTCTGTCCTGAAGTTAGCAGCAGACTATGTCCTGAAAATGGATTTTTTTAATTGTGATGTCTTTGCTATCCCTGAAATCCATTCAGTCATCCTCGTTCAAAGGTGCTTTGCAAGACCACTAAGAAACCCAAACCACTGAAGGTCCTTAGATTTGTAGAATTGCTACTCTGGTATCGGGCTTGTTAGACAGAATCATATTTTTCTTCCCAATCCACTGTCAATGGCTAGGTTTAAATGCTATTTATCTCAGATCTGCTAATTTGCTACACACTTAAATTTCTTTTGATTCCTTGATAGCGTTTGTGGTTTGTTTTTTTTTTCTTTAAAACAGGGATTCCCCTTCTAACTGTTCCTGTGACTTTTTTCCCATTTTGTGTTATAGAGCCAGTCATGGAACAGTACTCTCTCTCTTTGTATCTGCTTAGCAGACAGAGCTGGAAGATGGTCTCTTGTTTCCCTTTGGTTTTGTCTAATCAAATCTTGAAATAGAAAATGTGAGGACCGAGAGGAATATTAGTGTTGAAGGACAGTGAATCTATCTGGAAACCAGGAGACTGGAAAGACTTGGTGCCAATCATCAAGTAAAGCATCTGCCTAAAGAGTTTTTCTAGTCTAAATTTAGTCTGGAGAAGTTCTGTTTAACTGGGAGCAATTTGCTATATTCAAGTGGGGAGAAGGGGTGGATGGGTAGGGAAATAAGAAACTGGAGGAATGTACCAGAATATTAGTACGTTTAGATGCCTGTCTGCATCTTTTTTTCTTATTTGATTTGTAAAATTGTAGAGAAATCATGGGAACAGCTTGATATTTTTCCACTCAAATTTATAATAACATCTAGCCTGTGAAGATTGTCTTACTTCTGCCTTACCAGTTATTTTAGAGCTGTTAGGCTGCCTCTGAAAACATAGGCACAAGGTTCTTGGTGGTTGAAACAGCTTTAGTTAAACAATAAGGGAAAAATGCATGACTGTACTTGTAAGAGAAAGGAAGTGTAAATTCTTATTTGTTGCTCTCAGTAAAGGGAAGTAAAAATATGACCTATAGATTGAAGTCTTCTGGGAACAAAGAACTGCATAATTAATGACATCTAGTTTCACAGAAATGCAGTAGTTGTCCAGAGTTACTTGCATCTAAAATGTCAGTTGTAGGTTGAGTTGTCTGATGCAAGCTGTAGGAGCTTGCTTTGACTTGGCACCAGCATGATTCTCTTCTGGAAATACTTGTTTCTTCTATTAAGATAAAACCCATTAACAAGGTAGGAGGGCACTGATGCAGGATCAGCAAAAAACAGGTCCCCAGCTCAAGTACTTCCATGAGGAAGCTTTAGGATCTTGAGGCGTTTTGCCTACTCACCCTTACCCCCATCTTGTGCAATCAGTGTTGATAGAAGATACTGAATTAAATTATTTCTCCCATGCAAAAGTCCTGTAGCACCTTGTTTGTGTAATGTGTGCCAAGAGAGGTTCAGATTGGCCTATCTGAGGGTTAAACTTTGCTTTAACAGAACAATGGTCCCTCAGCATTAGGATTTGAATGCTTTGCCTTCTGAAGTGGTGGCATAAGGAGTCAGGATGCTGCCTGTTGGCACCGAGACTGAAGTGAGAGCTGGCTAATATTCTTGCCCCTGTAGATTTCATGCAACTTCTGCCAAGACAACTTAGTTGTGATTCCTGACTTGGTATACCAGTGGGCCTTTTGTGTTGATTGTGGGCCCATCTTACTGTTTTGGAGCATTTTGATCCAAATTTGGTTAATCAAATTTTAATGTGTTTCTGCTACAAGAACTTCTTTTGCATTTGGCATATTGTCTTTTCATGTTCTTTAACTTACACCATAATGCACGTGTTCAATGGAAGAACCTTGGCCTATAATAGAGGATTCTGTATGTACACAAGCAGTGACCACGTTGCAGCAATATTAAATTCCTATAATCCAGAAGGTGGTCCAGGTTCTAAGTGTTGGAAAGATCAATCAATCATGGGAAATGTCTGTTTGGTGTGTGGTGTTTTGGAGGTTTTTTTTTTTCTAGTAATCTGCTTCCCTAGCTGACTAGTCAACATAATGGGGAAGAAGGGTGAAGTTGCCAGGAAACAATAGTGTAAACAACAGTGTAGGTCTTGAGCCTCTGAGGTAAGTGTCTTAAGCCACTGTTGACTTCATATTTTTCAGGGCTGGGAAGAACCTATGCAATAGTGTCTGCAACAGTGTCTGAGCAGGTGCTAGAGATTGAGAAGCATGTTGCCTCCTTGCTGACACCATGCTCTGGGACAGCATGCTGTGCAAAAGCAAGTGTGGTCTACTACATAAATCAAGGGGCTGTTAGGAGCTGCTTTTCTGCGGCTGCACCACATAGATAAATTACTTTGTGTCTCTCTTAGTTCCCACGTAAATTGGAGCTGTCAAGCTGCTGTGAAGCTGAGTTCGTTAAGGGAAGTAAAAGCACTTTGGGGTCTTTGGGAGGAGGTGCCATTAAAACTCTTATCCCTGTGTCATCGCTTGTGAACCCAGGGACAAACTCAACAGAGGACTTGCCTTTCTGCTTTGCTTTTGCTGGAAGAAAAAAAATCTGATAAAAATGTGTTCCCATCCCCCAAAATAAAACAATCCATGCATTTTTAGTGACCTTAACCTGAAAAAAAGCCTTGGGAGTTTTGTTTTTAATTAAGCTTTAGTTCCTATTACCGCATGGTTTTTTGTTTGGTTTTTGTTGGTGTTTTTTACACCCACCCACCCCCGAGTGGGGAGTTAATTTTGTTCCCCAGTACTGGCTCAGACTGGGAGTATGTGCAGGTGCTTTGCTCCACTTTAATCCTGAGCTTATTTTGGAGAGCCATGGTTTTGCTTTGTGATACACACACACCCCCCCTTTTTAGCTTTTACAGAAGTGTGTCAGAAAACTTGCTTCAGGCAAAAATAGATGAAAGTTCTATGCTAGGTCATATCTATATGTCTCTCTCACTAAGGGACCCATCTGTAGCAAGTGTTCAGAGAACAGTGTGTTGAGGGGTATGCATATTCTGCTTTCTCTTGGGTCACTCTTCCTGGTTTGGTGTTACAAGTAATTCTTCTCATGTTGTTGGCATGCTTTCTTGAGCAGCATCCTTTTATCTCAAAAGGCTCGGGAAAACATGTTATCGGTATGTACAATGGTTCTTCCCTGATGAAGACTAGGCATACCTAAGAGGAAATGCAGTTGATGGACAAGTAGATTGTGTTCAGCAGGGACAGCTAACCTGTCCTATTCACTGCAACTTTTTACGTAGTAGAGCTTCTTCCTCTCACCTCACTAATGATTTTTCTCTCATGTAATATTTTATACTGGATTGCCACATCTGTTTGAAGAAATCAGCTGACAGAGTAAAGAATTTTTTAGGGGTGAGTTTTCAGATACTCAGATTCTGAGTCTCCATTCTGCCTGTCTTCACAAAAGGGGAACCCAGATACCACTGGGAAATTATTTCCTCTCTCAAATGTGAATTTTGTTTTGATTTGACCAGTGGGGTCAGAAGTTAATGGTGGATACCAGTAGGCCAAGGTGGGTATATAGGATTTGCCTTGATTAGCTTTACCTACTGAAGTGTTTAGTGTCTAGTCTAAGATAGTCATTTGGGTCCTTAATCACTGACTGTAGTCAGTGGTGAGAGGTAAGGTGCATGTGAAAAGCCTTCTGAAATATGTTCCTCCTCCTTAAATGCAGAGGGAGTTCAGACATCTCATTCTAGGTTGTTTAGCCATTTGAAAGGTGTCAGGTGAATCCTGCAGCAAGTGGTTCAATGAATCTTATCGACAAAGTGAATCTGGATGAAGAGTAGCTCCTGTAATCTTGCAGAACAGGAACTGAGCCACTTGATGGTGAAGGTGGGAGGGTGTAAGCGGATAAGAGCACACTTGTCTAGTTGGAAGAGTCTTCCTCAGCAGACTGATAGCATTCTTTGCAGAAGTGCAGTACCTATAAAAGAACAAAACTTTCCCAAGTGGCCATTGCATCTTAGTTTCTAGGTGTTCAGCTTGAGATGTCTGAAAGTAGTGTGGCAAGTGTGGAAGGTTATAGATGGTAACTTTCTTAGCTCAGGAGAGACAAAAGCTTTTGAAATGAATATAACTTGAAGGTTCAAAACTGCCACTCACCCTTAAAAATAAATTAGGAACTGGGAACTGTGGCCTTGCCAGTGCCACTTCCTGCAGCACCCAAGTTTCCCATCCAAACTCGCTCAGTGAGTGAGAGCTAATCGGATCACAGCACCAGCTGGCACTGCTGTGGACAGGAGGGGCAGCATTGAATGTGGGTGACAGCCTCTGGGTCCAGATCCAACAGTGGTGGATATCCAGGTCCTCCCCTCTGGTTCCTAGGCACTAGATGTGTTATCCATTGGTATAGTGAATGTAGCCATGTCATAAGAAATCTTCTTTTTGATTCTGCTTTTACAAGCTGAAATCCTGATGCTTGTGTTTAGTATAACAAGGAGTTAAGACTGATTTGCATTATCTGGTAAGCTTATCTTGGCAAAAAAGGGTGAGGGAGAGGGAACTTAAAAAGCAAAAATTAAATGTCAGCAGAACTGTGACAGACCTGCATTCCTGTTTGGCAATTTGCTGTGCAGCTAGTAAAAAGCAAAATTATTGGCACAGTTACAGTGAAACAACCAACTGACCTTTCCTGGCTGAAGTAGTGTTTCTGGTTAACTGTTTAGAAACCAAAAAGCTATCTGATAGATTCACACTTTCAAAGCAAGGATACAGAAACTTGGAAGTGGATTTTGACAAAGCTTCTACAAATCCTTCCAACTGTTTAAGAAAAAACACGAACACCCAGAGCACTTGACTGTTCTCTGTGGCCAAAGTTTGGTGCTGCATTATCATTGGTAAGTAATAATTGTCTGTGCAGCACTGCTGCTAATGGCCCGTTAATTCTGGTCTCGCTGTTCATCTTGTGCATAGAGAAGGAGTGCTCCTTTGATTAAACAAGAAGAAGAGCTGTCGATGCGGGGTCAGAAACTACCATAGGGTCCCAAGAGTATTTCCACCCGTGTTTGTGGTCATGCAGCCAGCAGAAGGTATTTTATATGGACGTTGTTCCTCCAGCCATTTGCCATAACCAGTCTAGGCTGGCAGCGTAGGTTATGTTATTTGTGGTCTGCCTATGCAGATAGCTTGCCCTTGTCATTGAAGATGCCCTGCTGGCTCCTGGGGAGCCTCACAGTAGTGAGAAGATAGAGGAGGTAACAATTTCTGGTTTAGGAAGGTGGGGTGAACAATTTAAGAGGCATCTTGCTCCCCAGGTGTGTAAATCAACCACACAAAAAAGGCTGTGATTTGATTTTGGATTACTTAGGCTGGTGGGGTGGAGAGGCCGCTCAGAGGCAGGGGAGCAGCTCCCTTCCTGAACTGGGATTTAGCTGTTGTTCGTCGAGAAACTTGTCTGTGGGATGAAGGCTGACTTGATGGCCTCTGTTAGCGCTGGGGCAGGCCAGGTATGGGAGGCAGGCAGGCAGGCAGCACAGGCCTTGCCTGGGAAGAGACAGCTAGGGTGCTCTGAAGGGAAAGGAGACATGGAAGTTGCCGTGTGGGTAATCTGGGAGCCCAGTGCTGTAAAGAAATGGTAAGGAGATGAAATGTAGGTGAGCTGTGCAAGAAGTTGGTGCCTGAAAGGATGAAGCATGGAGGCTGCAGGTCATACCTGGTGGCCTAAGAAGGTATATGTGTCCTTTTTCCCTTTCTGTTCCCTGTGGATCTGCTCTAGACCTGAACCCCTTCTTTCCACCAACACTTTCACTTTTTTTGTTACAAAACACATACTTAAATCTTGGGGAAACCATGTTGATGTGACGTCAGTCGTCTTATGAAATGTGGAGTTCTCATTGCTGTGATCCCAAGGGGCATTTCACATGGTGCATAGCTGACTGTGGGGCCAGGCACCCGTCTGAAGAGGAAATAAGCCAAGCAAAGTAATCTGACGTCAGTAATTTTATTATTGAGGGTGAGGAGTCACTTCCTGGACTTCTAGCAGGGAATCCACTGAGTTTCCTAAACTTTATTTCTAAAGTAGGATGCACTTTGGGTTAAGTAAATATCATGGTTTAACCCCGACTGGCTACTAAGCGCTACACAGCCACTTGCTCACTCCCCCCTGGTGGGATGGGGGAGAGAATTCGAAAAGTAAAAGTGTGAAAGCTCATGGGTTGATATAAAGACAGTTTAAGAGGTAAAGCAAAGCCACAGACACAAGCAAAGCAAAATGAGGAATTCATTCGCTGCTTCCCATCTGCGGGCAGATGTTCAGACTTCTTTGTACTCAAAAGTTGATGGGGTGCCTCTTGTGCTCTCTTGTCATGTTTGCGAATTGTGATTAAAACCCTGTGAGTAGGGGGTAGGAGTCACTACCCTGTGCTTAGTGTTTGTTTCACTGCTGCTAGACAGAGCTTGTGGTTGGTGTGTTCTATTTGCTCACCTGAATGCTTAAAACCTAAAAATTGTGTTTTAAGTCTTACATTATGGTTCTGTTGCATTTTCCTTCAGGCCAAAGTTGTGACAAAACAGGGAGTTCAGGGAGACTTACCTGGGTCAACCAGCAGGGTTTTGCCTGGCTGATTTATTAGAATTGTTACTTACTGACTTAAAACTTTTAAGACCTCAGTTTTACATTTGTTCCAGCTCTGTTGTCTGGTTGAGCAGTGTGATATTTGAGTGTCTCAAACAAGCTGTCCTTAAACTGCTGAGAAGAGGTAACAGATGTTGCTTGGCTGGATTTGGAAAGTTATGCCAAAGACCTGATCTGTGAAGGAAAGCTCCTGATTTTTTTTTTTTTTTGTCTTGCCATCAACCCTGCTAATGCAGAATAGTAGGCCAGTGTGACTGGCAAGTTACTACCTTCTTAATCCTGAGCAGCTGGAAATCTGCCCCATGTTTGGGAACACTTAACAGCTGCTGCTTCACAGATGAACTGAAAAAAACCCTGTACCTGATTCATATTTAGTGTTCTGTTACTTACATTTCCTGCGAACTAGGTGGTATCTGTAGCAAAACCATCTGCAAATACTATATACTTGGCATCTTTGGACAGTAAGAACTAATTTTTAGCCATTTGGTTGTTGAAATACCTGTATCAATAAATTCTGTGTATGTATGTGCCCCTTCTAAATTTTAGCTAGACCACCTGTGTCTATCTGTGCTTTCTATGGCTCAGTGAAAAAGGGTCTAGTTATTTTGGGTTGGTGTTTATACATCCTGTGTTTTTGTGTGAGCACTGTTCAGTTGATAGATGATTAGTTTGTGTAAGCTATTGATGCAAAAACTATAATTGGTCTTCTCATCATTAGTAGATGTGCCTTGGAGGGCTCCATTATGTAAATTTGTTAGCTGTACACTGTAAATTAGAGGTTCTTCCCTCTTCTGCTTTTCTTTCCAGCAGCGGAAGAAAATACTGTTTTCATCCAAGTGTTTTGAAGAATGTATCTAGAAGAGATGAAAAAAATGACTCTTTCTTTTTTTGGTGTCTTTCTCCCACTTTCTCCAAACCCACAAATCATCCATTAGTTCTAAGCTGTTCTGGATGGGAGCAATAGAACGCTAGCTAGCTGTTTAACCTTCTCATCATTAATTGTCAAGAATGCTGTGACCTAATTATTTTGCCTACCTTTCGAGAATGTTTCTTGTTCTTTTTTCTGTTGTGAAATACTAGGTGTTGTGCAAGTAGGTTTGAAATAATGTAATAGTGGGGTAAGTGGGTGTGGAAATACACTCTGTTCTCTGGAGTAACAAGAGCAGGGTGAGGGCAGGAAGGTTTGGGGCATTTTTGTTAGATGTCAGCTGATATAAGCAGAAAAAAGTGGTACAGGTGATCTGGCTATTATGCTTAGCTGCAGGTGCTGGAACTGGCAGGAAGGTTTAAGCAGCTGTCAAAGGGTGCTGGGATATGAAAATAGAGATTAATTTTTCCTCTGCTGTTGTCTGAAAATTTGATTAACATCTTTTCGTATCCTCTTCAACTTGGAAAAACCCAAGAGTTTTAGATTATGCATTCCTTTGCATAGCTGTAGCACTTTGGCCTTTTGGCAATAGCTATGTAAAGTACAGCATTTGAACAAATGATAATTTAAAGGAAAGATTGCCTTGTGTTGTTCTCTCTGTTTCCCCTCACAGTCTTTTCTGGTCACTTGTGAACGTTATTTAATGAAATTGTAAGCCACAGACAGGATGATCTGTTAAAAATAGTAGCTGGCATTTGAGCCCAGGTGACTTGAGGTCAGGGTGATATCTTATGTACCTGCTTTGCATGGTAATTGCTCAGGTATGACTGCTGAAGGCACCACAAGTCTTGCAACTTTGGGGAAGTTGTTCAGCCACCCCAATCTTTGTGTACAGTGGTCTAAATAGGTGGGAGTTTGTTGTGGAGTGATAAATGCTCATGCTAGCTGCTGCTGCCAAAACAAATCTGATACAAATGTTGGTTACTGCCTCCTGGGTGTGTTTTGTTATGACTTCTAGTAAACCAGTATAAGTTTATGAGCTCTTGTCTGTTCTTGCTGGAAAAGGTTATCTGAAGAGTCCAGTTCCTCTGTAGCATGTGTGGGAATGGCTCTGCATTGACTCAGTTTCTGTAAGAAAAATCTCTTTTAATTGCAGCAAACTTGCAGTTCTACTGTTATAAAATAACTTCCACTGCCAGGATGTGGAAGAAGTATCTGTTGTGGTTTGGGTTTTTTGGCTTTTTTTTTTTTTCCTGTGTCTGCTTCTGATGTTTGGAGTTTTTTCACTTGGTAGTGGGTACTAATGGTTTGTTCTTAAAGGAGGGGTTTATTGCTGTGAAGTGGAATTGAAATTTTGCTGTTCTTGCTGCTACCTAGACTTTTTCCTTCAAGGAATGGACTTAGGCCCTTCATTTGTCCAGGACACCACTCTCAACTTTTTCCTTTAAGTGAAGCATGCCTGTTGTTCACACATGCTGTGGAGTCATATAATTCCACTAGGAAAAACTTTGAAGACTTGATAATTGATTATCTTCAATGGGTCCCTTAGGAAAATTACTATCTTGCAAGTTGCTAGTGGTTGTGAGGCTTTCTGGGAACTGGGAGAACAGATCCAGAACAGCCCGTCACCCAGGTGAAACTCCTACCCATGTGACTTGTCTTTGCCTATGCTGCTGTGCTTGCATGCACAAGATGTGCTGACAGAACCAGGCTGCCAATCCCTTGTTAGCCCTCTGGAAACTTCTGTTTACAAACATTTGCTGCTTTGGGGGCAATTAGGTGAGAGAACAGTGTTTCTCCTGAACATATCTGTTGCATCTGTATGTGCTAAACATTTATTATCTTGGATAATTAGCAAAATCCACTAAGGCAGGCGGTGTACGTCTTGTAGCATGTATTTGTGGAAGTTTGTTCCATGCTTCTATACTGGATTTCAGCAAAGGAGGCTGCTGCCAGGTGCAGATGAGCATGCAGAGCCTTTGTAAACCTAAAAACCAGCTGTAAACCCTAGACTCGTGGAGTCGCTGCCTAAGCTGTCAGAATGCAGGTGCATGTTGAGGGGAGGATTATCTTGATATTTTTCTCTCTTAAGATATTTTACCTTGGAGAGAAAAACCTGGACATACTCAATGACTGCCTCTTCTAGAAGGCAGCAGCTTTATACTTTTGGCCACAAAAAAGTGCACAACTAACAAGCAGATGGCCGTGAGTGCCCAAGAAGGCTGTCACTCGATGACAGATTGTTCATCCTAATACCATATTCTGGTGCCATAGACATGTTAATTAGCGTGAGTAACTCCAAGCAGACCAGCATCTCACAACCTCATGGAAAACGAGGGCCAAAGAGCTTGGTGGAGTATCTCCCATACAGTCTCTGTGCCCAAATGAGCATTGCCTCCCTATTCCTACTGCAGTGAGGCAAGGAGCTAGATCAATTAAAAACAGCGAGGAATCCAGTAGGTTTCAAATGACTGAATGTACAGCGGTGATGATCAGCTCAGAGAGTATATTCTGGTCTTTGTTTCACAAGATCCTAGTGTACAGCCTGGATGGGAGCCACCAGAGAACAGAAAAAGGCTGGTAGCTGATTGTTCATCCAGTCCAGGATTGCCCTTAATAGTGTTTAAGGAAATTGTATGTTTAGATATATTCTTTCTCATTTCCTTCCCTAGCTCCTAAAGAAGGGAGGTGGGATTCTGTCTTTGAGAAGACCAGCTGTCTCCTCAAAGATAACAAAAGAAGCTAATTAAGTGAGCTGTAGTTTGTGCCCTGAACTTTTTGTTTCTTGGAATATGGCTTGTGGTCATGTCTTAAGGGAGTTACACGTAGCACCTAAGTTTAGCACAGAGTTGGATGTTTCTCAGAACATGCTTTGTAGGTCTGGTCTTACTTCCTGAGCCTTTTTATAGACTACAGGTTTACTGGGAAAATAAAATGGAGCCAGGAGTTAGGTCAGTTCTGTAACAAGCTGTTAGAAGAGGGGAGTGGATGCATGAATGGGACCAAAAAGCCCAGTGCAAGAAAAAGGCACCTGATCAAAAGCAGAGACTAAGGGACATCTGGTTATTGTATTCCACAGACATTTCATTAGTTATGCAGCAGGGAGGAAATGGTTTGTGCTCCAAAAAGCTCTAGCAAAGTTTTATTTTCACCATCTCCTCCCCTTCGCCTTCTCCACCCAAATAAAAATCTTCAAATGTGTTTTGCAAAAGCAAATTTTAACCCATGTACAATTTTATAGCTTTTCAATAAACAGCTTAAGACAAGGGTGTTTCAGACTCTTGAGAGGCTGTATTTTGTCAGTAATGCAGTCATTGCAGATTAATATATAGCTCACAAATCCTCATATATCTGCCAAAATTAGGTCATTTGCAAGGCTTTGGATTTTATAAGTTGTTTATAAAAATCTGTACGCAGCCTATATCAAGAAGGGGTTTCTGTTCGTTACTACCTCTTAGTTCTGGTTTGGCTTTGAGTTTTTAGTCTGTAGGGAGAGAGGTAAGGAAGGTCATGGTCCTTAAAAAAAAGCAAAGAAAACCTCCACCCCCCCAACTGCACTGTCTGATTATTGAAGACTATAAATGTGGGTCTGAGAATCTAGGAGAACATTCAGCATCGCAGCAAATTTTTTGCAACTACTATGTTTTGGGTTTTTTTTCGGGTTTTTTTGAGAAACTGTAAGGAAAAAGTAGTGGTATTTTATAGGAATGCTGGTTGTACCAGACCTCTGGAGGTCATCTGATCCCAACCTCCTGCTCAAAGCAGAACTGTCACCATTGCTGGATTGCATCAACTGTGGCTTTGCCAAGTCTTGAAAACCTCCAGAGATGGAGATTTGTAACCTCTATGGTTAACCTGTCTGTGGGTCATACTGCCCTCCTGGTAAGAAATAGTTTTTTAACGTGCAACTTGAACTTCCAAGCTGCTGCCTCTGGCTGTTGCTCCATGTTCTGTCATCCAGTACTGCTGAGAAGCATTTGTTTGACTCTGTCATCTTTGCAGTTCCCCTTCAAACTATAGCTGGCAGCTAATCAGATTACTCCTTAGCCTCTCCTTCTTGCTAGACTAAAAAAGCCCACATCCCTCAGCACTCCTTATAAGAGTCATTGTAGGCCTCTGGACCCTATCTTGACACCCTTCTTGAATTGAGGGGCCTGGATATAGTATTCAGTGTGCAACCTGACCAGCACTGAGTTGGGAGGAATAACAACCTCCCGTGATGGGCCAGCTGTGGCCCTCTTGATGTAGTTTGCCTTACAACAAGAGTGTACCTTTTCAGGTTTTTCAGCCTGACACCCATTGTAATGTGCAGCTTGTTTTTGACAGGGCAGATCTTCGCCTCTGTGCTGATGGGATTATTCCATCCCAGGTGCAGGACTCCGTATTTCTCCTTGTTGAACCTTGTTGGGGTTTCTCCTGGCCCAGTTGAGTTTCACAAGGTCCATCTGGATTGGGGTTCTAACATCTGCCTTTTCAACAACCTCCCCTGACTTTGTGTCATCTGCAGATTTGCTGGGGATGTAGCTGTGCCAATATCAAGACTGTTGTTAGGATGTTGACCATTATGGGCCCTTGTGTTGATGTCTGGGCTGCTCTTCATGTTACTGGCCACCAGCTGCATTGAGACAGGTTCAGGAAAACTGGAGCCAAAATAGCAGCACTCGGTGGCTAGTTGTTGCAGAATGGCTGTGTGATCATGGCCATGACTCCCTTAAAGATCTTTGTGAAACAAAGTTAGCGTAAGTTAGCTGAAGCAGGCCTTGCAGCTATGCTGAGGCATGCTATGCTGATAAGGAAGCTGAGAAAAACACTGACCTTGTGCCTAACGTTGTAAATAACTTTGAGGAATTCGCGTAGACAAGAGAGGAAAAAAAAAAATATGTAGTTAGCTATCCGCAGAAACCGCAAATAGGAGGACGTATGAAAGTGTAACCCTTTAGAGCTTAGCCAATCAGCAGATGATTTGTAGGCATAATTAACTGGAACTGTATATAAGACATAATCACGCCGTAATAAATTGAAGCTTGCTTTATCACTCATATTGAGTTGGCCGCGTGCTTCCCCTCGCTCGTCAGCTAGTTACTGTGAATGCTGCAGCAAGCACTTTAACTGCCTTCACCTTGTAGCCTTCTGAATTACTGAATCCACTGCAGTGATGGCCGAGACAGGTATGCTGTGGTCAAGTGATGATCCTGCTGCCCTCATCCCTGCCAGAAGCTTGTGCAGGATGCTGTGGTGCAGTCAGCGTGATCAGAGTGATCCCTGAAGACAGGTGTACCACAGCAACTCTGGTGGGCAACTGGTGAAGGAAAGTTCCTGTTTTAAAACATGTTCCCTGTTGTTGTACTTTGCACAGCAAATTAACTGTGGGATGTTGTTAAAAGAGAGGGGGCCAGAATGGAAACATCTGAAACTTGCTTTCTTTTGGAGAGTGTGACTGGAACACAGTTAATCATTATCTATTTTGTAGTAAGCAAGTACGTGTTTGCTGGTAGCAATTAAACTATTGTTTTAAAGATTAATGAGTGGGGGAGACATTAGTGTCACAGTAACAAACAAGAGCCTTTTTAGAGCAGAGGCCTTGAGCCAGCACGTGATCTGCCAGTGCCTTGTTCTGAGCAGCAGCTGTGTGTTCCCTTCATGTTCTAGCTTGCAGTGATTTTATAAACAGAGATTGTTCTTGCCTTCCATTGGCAATAACATGGAGATGCTGAAATAAAATGGGCGTGAAGACACTTGGCAGTGTGGGATGAGATAGGTTCACCTGGATAAATGAGAAGCCAATTTTGTAAATACTTGAAAATAACAGACCTTTGCTGACTGCCATTTCTAATGGGAAATTTTCTGGTTGTGTTAGTGATGTCCTTTTCATGAATTTATCAGTGGTTGTGGTCTGGTCCTCTGGTGAGGGAGGGTGGCCAAGGGGAGAAATTCTGTAGCAGGCTTGGCCCCACAAAAAGTACACTTTGCATCTATTTCTGGCAAGCTGGCTTGGCCGTTAGCTGTGTGCACACGTGTTCACAGGTCAAAGGCTGAGCAGTGTCTGCCAGGGTACATCAGATGTCAGCTAACCTTGGAGGAGTGCTATAGCTGTGTTGCATAGTGTTTTGGTGTCAGTGATATTGCGCAGAAAACCAAAAATCGGAGATTAGATGAAGTGAGGAAGAGGAGTATATGTCTTGGTTGCTGTTAATGCAGAGTATTCAAGCTGTGTGTGGTAGGGTGAGAAAAATCTTCTATTAGGTCAGCTGGGCAAGGACTCTAACTACAAAGGGGCATTGGGGCAATAGAAGCTGTGTGGACTAAACAGAAAATTGTGTTTCAAAACTAAAGAGTACAGGGGGTTCTGCTTTGAAAGTGGACAAGCAGATGTATCTATGTTGGACTGAAAATCTTGCCTGTATGCTGCTGCCAGCTCCAGAAGAATGACTGCATTTTGAAAAGTTATTGGTTTTGTTTTCTCCTATTAGCTTGCCATGGTCTAGGTTTTTTTTAGCTAATGGCATAATCCAGCTGTTGCACATGGTTCCCTTCTGTGCAAGGCCCTGTGTAGGCTAAGCAGAGGATTGCCCATGAGGATACAGCTTTTATCCCCCCAAAAGGGATTTGTCAGGGATTAATTCCTTTCAGCAATACATTAATAGCTTGCAATTATGAACATAGTCAGTACCCCTTTAATTTTATGTCATTGTTTATTTTAAAAGTTGACATTTTTCATATCACAGGACTCCATTTGCTTCTGAGAGTGCTGCTACTGTGTATCACCTCTGAGTATTCGGGAGCTGGCTGGGACATTCCGGTCTGTGTGTTTCAGGGCTGTGCATGTTGGAGCCAGGGAGATCAGCAGTGGATGAGCTGGTGAGAGATCACCTGTGTGGGACCGCACAGGGTGGATAGTGGTGAAGCAAGCTCTTCACCATGAGGAGGGGTAGAGAGAAGGGGGCTGAGTGTGCAAAGCAGGACTCTCGGGCATGCTGCTTGTTGTAGGGAAGGGATTTACTGCTGTGGGAGACTTGTTTGTAGCAGGTTGCTTGGAGAGTACTGAGTTGCAGAGGAAGGGTGAACGCAGTGGCAGAAAGAGTTGGTGCTCTGTGTGGATGGCATGTGACAGGCTGCTGTGATGGTGGGATTCTCCTTAGCTGAGACCTCTGTAGCTGCTTAATGGCATTTCTCAAGGGATCCCATTTTATATTTTACACTAATGGGGGAGGGATCTGCATTGGTGACATGCGGTTGAGTTTCCTGGCAGAAAGCACTGGTGATGAGGCACAATGAGCTCCTGGTCACTGGGGCAGTGGGAGCTGGGGCACAGGTTCCCCAGTTCCCAAGGGGTCAAGGCTTTCTTGTTTGCAATAAGGGGTTTCACTGACCTAGCTTCTTCTGACTTCTTTTGGAAGAAATATTCACTTTTATATCAGATAGACCCCGTCATGCACCAGCAATACGGTGACAGGCAGGAAGCTGACGTTCTGCTTGCCTCCAGCCTTCCTCAGAGATTTTTGTCCTTGTCCCTAGTACATTCTCCCTCATGCTACCCCAGGCTAAACCTTTCAACTCAAACACCAGTTTGTGCTTAAAAGCAAAATAACCTAGTTTTCAGCCATTCGTTTGAATTTTGAATTCTGGTCTTTTGATAGAAACAGCCACTGTCTAAAATGATGTTTATGTGCAGCATGAGGAGGCTGGATGGAGATACGAGCTCCTGTTGTTCCTTGTGGTTTTACAAGCATGCGAAGAACATCGCTACTCTCTTTTCCATCAAACTGAACAACCTGCAGGCTTGAGACTCAGAGCATGAGAGCAAGGTGTTGCTGATGGTGCAGAAAAACTTGTACATGCTGGAGGGAGTTTCAAATGAAGGCTAATTAGTGAGTACCTGCACTAACTAAAAAGCGTTTGAGTATCCTTTTTCACACTGGCAAAACCACAAACCTGTTGATGTTTCTCTAATGACTAACGTATTATGCTTTACCCTAGCATATGGCTTTTTTCTTTCCCAGGCTTTCAGTAAGTTGCTTAAAATAGAAGACTGCAGACTGACTTCAGATAACTGTTGAAGCTAAATTGCTATTTGGATTAACTCTTTCGCTTAAACCAAAAAACATTTTGTGTTCTCAAACAGTGTTTCTGAACTGCCATTGCTGAGTAGCATTCAACAAATACAACTGGGGAGAGAGTTTTTTGAGTATGGTTTCGTTTGTTTTCCATTTGCC
Source organism: Falco peregrinus (assembly GCF_023634155.1). Taxonomy (NCBI): domain Eukaryota; kingdom Metazoa; phylum Chordata; class Aves; order Falconiformes; family Falconidae; genus Falco; species Falco peregrinus. The sequence continues at coordinate 14,983,653 of NC_073725.1, forward strand.
CACACAGTTGTGGGGTATGAAGCTGAAGGAGCCCAGAGTTATGCGTCTGCCTGTTAACAGCTTCAGCTCTCAATGTCTTGTGGGTCCAGCTGCAAGTAGAAATCTAGCTGAATTGTAAATTTAGCTTCTAGTTTTCTTATTGTAAAGAATGTTTTCCTGCAGTGCAGCCAATTGTGCTTTAGAGGCTTCATCAGAGGAGCTACTAGTACTGCAAGCTACCACTAAGTGTTGTTTTCCATGGGGATTTAGTAACTCAGCTCCTAATGCTTGGCAGACTTTTTGCTAGCTTAGATGTGTTGATCCCTGACCCAGGTATCTGTGCCAACAGAAACTTTCAAGTGCTGAAGCAGTTACAGTGAGAAAACTGTACTTCTCCTGTGCTTGTATTGCCCCTGGGATCTGGATTTACTAGAGTTGCGAAAGCAGTTACCTGCTGGTGCGGTTCTGCCTGTGCTAGGAATGGGTCACCAGTCTGTTTTCCTGCATAAGTTGTTTCTTGCACGGGGAGGCCTGCTCCGGCAGTGGGGCAGCCATGGAGCTGAAGCCTTCACTGGGGCTAGGCTTTGACGGCCTTATTGCCTGGAAGTTACTGGGACCTGGCTCCCTCTCATAGGGTCTTCCATGAAAATTAGTCCTGCTCTTCTTCCCAATACCCTCAGCACTGTTCTGCAGTACTTGGTGCAGGCTCTTACTGGAATCTTGCGGTTTATTTCACTTTTTAAAATCCCACCTCAGAGTATTTTTATGGAAGACTTTAGGCTTTCATTTGCATTTGATCACATTACTAGCATAGGTCAAATTTACTGGAAGAAAAAAAAAAGTATTGTGAATTTTCAGAGAATTCAGCAGAGGATATTTTGGTGACTAAGATTCTGGCTTCTTGCTGTGTCCTTTGTTGGAAGGTTAGGTTGAGCTTTGTTTAAAGATCCCCAGATGGCTTTGCTATGCTTGGTAGGTACCATGGTTTAGGTTAGTGACTAAATTAAAATATTCTTTAGTCAAGCTTATTCTGAATTTATAATGTGTGTTAATACATTTGAAACAAGCAGCTGGTGACTGAGGTGGTGAGGAGATGTAATGTGTGGGTTTTTTTCTTAGAGACCGTATTAACGATGAATTTACACCAGGATGCTGTTCATCCACTAATACTGGCTCAAAGCTCTGTGCTGCTTTGGGATGGGCAGTCCTGCATGGAAATTAACACTGTAATGCCCTGGCCCTTCACAAAGGCTTTGGGCAGAGTGGTGTAGTGTAAGCTGCCTGAAAGCAGCAAAGGGCATGGTTAGATGAATTCCTCTTCTGTGGAAAACACCAGCAGCCACTTCAGAAGGAAGTGCATCAAGGACCTTTGTTGGAAGGAAATTACTGCACTGATTGTGATGACTTTGATTTCCCTCCCCAGCTAGTAGCTGCAGGACCTCTGACACACAACTCCTGCTTTTCCACAGTCACTTGGGGGTGAAGTACCTCTCTGTGTGATAGGGGGAAGGAAGTAAGAGGAGCCTGCTGGTATTTCAGGACATTGTGAGGGAAACTTACTGTGCTTCATTTCCTTTTGAGACTTGTGTTTAAATTGGGAGTCTGTCTCCTGTGCCAGGGGAGTGAGGGAAGGATTTCTTCCATTACCTTTACAAATAACTGTGGTGTCTTTAGTGTGAGGGTATTTGATGCAACTGGTGTCGAGGAGGTGTAGCCAGCTGTCTGCTGGAGAAATGCACCATTGTGCTATTTATTTCCCATTTTGTTTCAGGGATTTTTAGCCACTTCCCAAATATCCACCCATTCTTTATGTTAAAACTTCTTCCTTTATTCATAAGACTTAATCTTTGTCAATTTAGTATTCTGTACATCAGAGTCCTTTCCCCTGTTTCAACCTCAGACTCCTCTGTATATCATGAAGTGTAAAGTTCTCTTCATTATTTTGTTCTGTCAGTCATGTTTGGCCAAAGATGTTTCCCATAGTTATACAGTGGGTAATTCCAGTTTATTTTTAAAAAATCATTGAAGTGTAAACTAAAACCGTCTTCGGTGTCAGATGTTCAATTAATTGAATGTGATACTTATATTTGAAGGGTGGTGAGTCAATGCAAACCAGCTCAAAAATACTCCTTTAAACAGAAATGTATGAAGTGTATACTGTAGAAAGTTTAGGTAAAGATTTTACTTTTGAGCTAAACAAGGTGTTTGTGTGTCAACCTCAGAAGGGTTCTAGAGCAGTTAAGTGCTGATATAGTTAAGAGAGAGCAAATGAACACAAAACCTTCAGAAATGAAATTTTTTTTTAATGAAGGAAAATAGTGTGAAAACTGCATGTTTGAAAGCATGAATGTTAAAATTGGAAGTCATTCAATGATAACTATAAAAAAAAAGGACATCCCTATCTTATTTTAAAACCCAACCAAAATTCAGCCAGCACCAGTAATTTGTTTAAGTTTGTCTATTCATTGTAGAGTCACATATTTTGAGTATTTAAGACTTGTCACTGATACTAAAGTGCAACACTGCAAACGGCTGAACTCTGTGATGGCTTTTGTCACAACAGTGCTACTGAAACCTGTGGTATGGCTTGCACTGTTTCTGCTTCTTGGGTGAATTGGCAAGGGTGAATAGGCTATTGCATTAGGGACCCTGGAGGGCTGATGCTCGGGTGTCTCCCAGCCTGCAAGATGTGATGTGAGCATTTCACTTGAGGACTGTTCAGAGTGGGATTTGGTTATTGTGAGAACCTTGTTAAAACCTTCAGAAGAGATGGAGGTGGTCTGTAAATGCAAAGTCTCAGAATTTTTTTTGGTCCAGAATAAAAGAGGTTACAGCTCGTTGCTTAGATGGTTTCTAAGCTGTGCTTGCTTTGCTGGGAATGTTGTATGTTGTTTTGGAGGAATCTTTGCTCTCATAGCAAGAACCATGTAGTTCACCAGAAGGCACTGTTCTCCCCTGCTTCAGTGCAGACATGTGAAAGTGCTTCCTTCTGAAAAGAAGCAGCAGTTTCCAAAGGACATAGCAGGGCTTTATCTGTGTTTTACATGCATTGCAAATTCCCTTGGTTACCTTTGTGTCTGTGTACTGGGGTCTTGCTGCACCAGTGATAGCAAAGTAGAACGTCCAAGAAATTGGCGGCCACCTTCTCAGAAAACATGTTTATGCTTTATAGCAATGTAATGCTTCCAAAACATTTCCTTAGCGTGATTAATGGTGCACCAGATAAAAATCCACCCTGTCTAAACTCAGGGAGTGCCATTCCTTATGTATTTTTGACGTGCTACAAGTTTGCTGTTGCATTTGCTTTTGTTTAATTTCTCAGTGAATAAACCTACATCATAAGGTATTTATCTCTCAGCCAGGTGCTTATTTGTAGGCCATCAGCTGTGTGTTTTTTACTATGAACACCATGAGACAGTTCTTTGCAAATTACCTGTTTGAGTGGGAACTGCTGTCTTAGCAGTGCTTACTCCAGTGATGAAATACCTGTCACTTACAAGTAAAAAGTCGGGAAACTAACACTGGCTTGGTGTTTTTAAAGTCCTGGAATTACTGTGGTAGATCTTGTAAACATGACTGTGAGGGTTCCTTTGTCTCTGATCCCAACTTTTCTTTTTTAGGCACAACTGGAAGCTCAGAGGGCGACTCAGGATTTTCAGAGGGCCACTGAAGTGCTGCGTGCTGCAAAAGAGACCATTTCGCTTGCTGAGCAGAGGCTACTGGAAGATGACAAACGTCAGTTTGACTCCGCCTGGCAAGAGATGCTCAACCATGCTACTCAGAGGGTAATATGAACTTGCCCCAGTTCTTGTGTGTTGTATGAGGCTTAGTTTCTGAAAGGCCAAACTTTTGTATTGCTCCAGATACATGACATATAGGAAATGAAGCTACAGAAAGTTATGAAGCCTAAGGTTAAATGATTTGGGTCTTGGGCAGCTACTGGGACAAGTATAGTTCTCTGTCTGTCTGTGCTATTAGCTAGTGGACTAGCTCTCCGAAGAAAAAAGAATTACCGTCTATATATTAGGGGTAAACAATGTCTTAAGGCATATCTGCATTCGGAGTTACACCAGAATAATTGCATAGGGATGGCTATTCCTGAGTACACCTTATAGAAACTTTTACTCTGGAAAAACAGGGACATGTTCTAATTTTAGTGTAACCTGTTCTTAGTATGGAGTAAGTTGAAGAAAGCACTTCTCTTCGGAAACGTGTGTTTGAATGTAGAATTCCTAAAAAAAAGCAACCCACCAAAACCAAAAGTGTGTTGCATTTTAAGCTTGCACATTGCTCTATCCTAAATTAGCTTTCAAATTTAGACAAGGTCTTACTTCCTTTGTAAAGTCTTCTTAAATCTACAGAAGAGATGCACTGTGTAACAATGAAAGGCAGTATTCATTTTAGCAGCTGTCAAGACGAATTTTCCTGTCATTTGCCGCGTCTCTTTTTTCCTGTCTCTTTAAAAGAGAAGGGGAAAAAAAAAGGCAGAAAGGTGTGTGGGTTTTTCAACATGAAAGAACAAAAAATTGAAGTTAAAAGCCTTTGTTCTGTCAGAGTTCTCGTAATATGCCAGTGAAGCTGAACATGCTAGCATATTTGGAATTGCAAGCCTACAATGTTGGTATTGTCTTGCAGTCCTCAATGCAGTAGCTCTGTTCTGTTGCAGAAGCTTCTCAGTTACAAGAAACCCTCTATTTCAGAGTGAATTGTAAAAAACAGCTGCTTGATGAAGAAACAGGGAACAAAAAGGATGTTGGCTGTGTGTAGGGGAGAGATGGAAAACCTGGTATATATTAAAAAGCAAAAAACATACTGCAGGGTATTGTTTGTATTATTGTCCCTGTTATCATTAGGTATTTGCGGATCTGGTAGCATCTGCGTGTTTCTGAAGGGAGCCCTACCTTCACAGTGCATGTGTGCTGGGACTTTAGCAGCTGTCATTTTTCCTAGTTGTTATCCATGTTTGATATGAAAAAGTCCAGAAATGCATGCACAATTTTTGATTCTCAGAATAGATCGGTGAGAAAACTGGAAGCATCTAAGGAGTTGCTTAGAGCTTCTGACTGCTAAACTGCTGAGATCTGGTGGTGAATGACAGCAGCCACATATCAGCTGCTTCTCTCTAGCTGGCATAACAAAAATTTGTGTTGGTGTGGGTGAGGAAAGAAATGCTAGCAATTTTGAGAGTTTGAATAGATTCATATTTTCCTTGGATATTTCAAGGGGTTCCCTGTGTCCTGCTACAGTCCTTAATCCTTCCCTGACAGTCTGCAAGAGGAGTACACCTTGCATGGGCTAACCCGGCAATTTAGAGCAGGAGATGGCTGCTGACAGTGTTTGGCGGAATCCTGCTGGTGGTGTTGATAAGTATCATCACTAAATGCAGAATATCTGCCTGTTGGAGAACTGATTCGAGCCATAATGTCTCTGATGGTTACAGCTGAACAGTAAATAGAAATCTCAGGTTTATTTACTGCAGTTATAAAAATCTCCTACGCACAGACTGGATTGTATAGAGCAGTTGATGGCTCCTTGAATGGAAAGCATGTTACCCAACTCTTCCTGGTGCTTGTAATAGTCTGACTAAGCTCAGTTCCCAGAAAGCACCTATCTGCACCTTTCCAGGGTACAGCAGATTTTGAAAGAGTTACATGGAAGTTTGTCTTGTGATTTTTCATTTGCCATACGGGAGGTCGTAGGGCCAGAGCCAAGAAGGGTGAAAATGCTGTGGAAGTCCTGACTGAACAGACCTAGCATTAGTTTGTTTGGAATGCTTGACTGAGTTTTATTATCTTCTTTAGGAGCAGAATGAATATTTCCTTGGTTTCAGTGCGTGCCAATTAGTGAAGTGCTTGGTGGTCAGTGAGGTAAACAGAATAACTGGGGTCTCAAGGAGCAGAAAACATCATCATTCCTTACCAAGCTATGAATGAAAACAGGTTCAAAGATGAGATCTACTAGAACAAAAGTTCTCCTTGACTGCCACAGTGTTGCTGTTAACTCGGATGGTTAGCTATTAATTACAGCAGAAATGACTCATGGAAAAAAACTCTTTCTGAGGGTGAAGGCTGAGGGTTAAGAAATAGAATTTCTCTGCTTCCACATATAAGAGCATTCTTGGAGAAAGTTTTTTGCACTCCAGTTGTTTGGATTTGCTAGCTTTTTTGCATGTATTTATAAATGATAGTTGGACTGGGCACAGAATGATTTTGCGCTGGGCCTCGTACGGCAATTCATTGAGTACAGAAAAGCACCTCTGTGCCAAATGTTGCAAGTGGGCTACTAATTCATTTGGTTTTCAATTGATAGAAATGTCAGCAAGACAAAAGTGTTTCGATTTGCTATTCTTAGACAGAGGTAGCAGGCTCTATTGAACTCATCTCAAACTTGGCATAAACCTCAAGCCCTGTGGCAGCTTGGTAACTGACAAACAATGCAAACAGAGAGCATAAAGGAAAAAGGTAGGCAAGAGAACAAATGAGACACTTTTTTTTTTTTTTTTTTTTTTTTAAAAAAAAAATAATACCTAGGCCTGTGTGTAAATACTGCCTGGTTACTTTTGCATTTGACCCAATGGATGCGGACAACGGCTTGTGTTCCAGAGTACCAAAAGGAAATGCTGTTTGCAGACTCTCACTGGGAAGAAATTGAGATAAGGGTTGCATGTTGTAATTGCTTTTTGATTTCTTCATAGACTGAGAAGCTATTAACACTATTTTTAGTGTGACAGTCTAGCAGGTTTCTGTAAACAAGGCTTTTGTAGCCACTGATGTAGAAGATCATATAATTAACCAAAATTTCAATAACTCTTTATCCTGGGTGGGAGCATAACGTGGAAAATGCTTTTGTATTTATGGAGCAGACAGGACCAGCGTAAATAGGTACAGGGAGTACAGGCTGTCACTCAGCAGTTTTTTTCACCTTGCAGTTTGAGCTATGTTTCTAAAGGAGCTGGATGCCTGCCTGCCTGCCTGCCTGCCTGTGAAGATACAACTAATCCCTGTGAATGTCTGTGCTTGAGCTATATGTCGAGCACATGAAGCACAGGACTGTAAGGCAATCCTGTAAGTCAGGCAGCTGCTTTACCCATTTCTACTCTTAACTTGATGTCTATTTTTGGGTAAATTCCTATGATTTTTTTTATGTCCATGTCTCCACAGATCTGAGATATCTGTAATGACACTTAGGCTGGGATTCAGCTCATCGGTTTTAAGTATCTAAACATTACTTTATATGTCCCAGTTACTTGCCTAAACTTCCATTATAGTCAAAGGAGGACTGATCAATAAGTTGATGGTGTCTGGAGAGCAATTCATGTTATGGGGGGGCAAGTTCATTGCAAGATGAATTCTCTGATTATAATGAAAATGTAGTCAGCTAGCTTGCGATGTAGACAGGTTTGGTGCGCTCTTAAGCTGCCTAGAGAAGAGAAGTACTGTTCAGTTAGCGATTGGCTTACCAGGTTTTGGTAACTGCAGTTTGTCTTCAAAATTTGCAGAAAATGTTTTTGATAGGTGAAAATTTGTTGCATATCCACTAGTACCTTGAATTATAATCGGCAGTTTGGGGTGCAGAGAGCAGGACTAGAAAAGAGCGAAAGGATGGAGAATACTGTAGGGATGAAGGAGAGAAATCTTCTCATTTATACTCCTATTGAAAATAATTCATTAATGTGTACAAAAGGAAAGTGCTGACAGATGTGCTATCTCAAGTTTGAGACAAGCTGGAGCAGAAAGGAAGATCCTTCATGAATTTCAAGAGAAATTGCTAATATCTAATTGCTGATGCAATCTGCAGTCTTAAAAATGTTCTGCCTATACAGTCTTTCCTGAGCTATGTTCAGTTCATAAATTCTGGCAGGGAGAAGAAATGTTTTGGCTCTTGATCATGAGACATTTTTAAAAGGAAGGGATGAGAAGAAGGTGAAGAGGGAGGAGGCATGCTCCCTCTTGGTTTAATTTGGCTTGTGAAGCTCCCTTTGATATTACGCTGTGAGGTACCATCTGTCAGTGTAAAATACGTGGGTGCTTTCATGATGTAGAGAGAAGAGGTGCTTCCTGCAGACAGAAATACTTGGAGAAAAAGGGGCGGGGGGGGGGGGGGGGGGGGGCGGGAAGAAAAGTCTGTGAAAGAAACAACAAAAATATCTAGATCCTTCCCTGCCCTACTCTTTCTGTCACTTTGTCCTGGAAATGCAGGGTTTAAATGCAATCCCATGATTCTGCCCTGGTGTACTGATCTTGCATTGTCTCTTACCTCTTTTATTTCTAATTCTTCCCCTAGAAGAGTAATCAGTTTAATTTTTTGAGGAAGAAACAGTTGTTCAGAGTAATTCTCTGGCTTAAATGGTCAGCTTTGCTTAATTTCACTGATAAATTTTTCTTTTGCATCTATTGTTACTGAAATTTTGCCTGGAGTCCGTCTTTGACTTCAGATGATGCAGATCTTTGGGCGGACAAAGTTACTTGTACAGATTTACTAAAAATATATACTCTACACCGACCTTCCTTTCCCAGACATCTGGGTTGGAAATAGAGGGTAGGGAAGGAGACCAGAGGAAATGATTGATGCCTGTGTTGCGGGTTTTGGTTTGTTTGTTTGTTTTCCAATAGTTGTAGCCTGTGCTAGCTGGGAGAATGAGTTCTGCCTGGAATGGGTGATCTAGTAATTAAAGACAGGTGTGGGCTACAGAAATGTCCAGTGAATGTGTGGGTATCTTAGAAGTTCACCCTCTCTGGATGTTTTTGCGTAAGAGTATGTCCCCTGCTTGCCCCAAGGGTATGAAGGGCAGGTACAATGGAAGGAGGAGAGGTGTGTCTTGAGCAGTCTTAATTTGAAGAGGTGTTATCCTCACTTTTATGTGGTGCTGTTGCATCTGTGGTGGCTTAGGAGCATCAACCAGGCAAGGTTGTGGGTGGAAGTACAGTGACTTATTAGACAAAACAGCTTATTTGGTAACTGTGACCAAAAGCTTGTTTACAAGTTCATATAAGGCTGCTTTTTCCCCAACTGTATTACTAGGTCTGATAAAAAGTAATACTTTCTCACACAAGCCTTGTCAGTCGTCTTCTAAGACTTTTCAAAAAGGTGAGGGTCCTACGTTGAACCTCCCAGGTGCAGAGGTGTCAGCGTGGCTTGCAGTCTCTGTCCACCTGATGGACAGCTTCTCTAAAGCCATTTGGCTTTTGTGGAGGTGTGGATCTTTCTTTTGTTCTTGTCTGAATGAAATGCTGGAATGCATCTCAGCAGGTGATGGATCTCCAAAGTCTTCTAGGTATTGTCCTCAGCCTCAAGTGTGTACCTGGAGCTGCTGTCCTGGGGGAAGAAGAAGGTTGTCTCTGGCCTCTCTGCAGACTTTTGCGCATAATCTGAGCACAATGACAGAATGCCTATAGGAAAGCAAGGAAATGGAGTGAGATGGTTTTCCTAACAATGCTGATTTTTATTTTTAATTACAAGATGCTGATTTCTTAAAAGTATGAAGTATACAACCTTTTTTTATTTTGCTGTCTGGAAAGGGTAATGAACGTGGGTATATATGGCTGGGAGCAGATTCCATTTTTTATCAGATATTTTGAGGTGTTTACAATCTGTCATCCTCAAATCTCAGTTCTGCAGGGTTCAGCATTTCTGTGATGTTTGGTATGAAAGATGTGCGAAATCAACATGATACTGGACACCTAACCTGCTTTACAGCCCTGATGTTGGGTAGTACTTGCGATGTGGTTCATCCCAGATATCAAAGTTAATGCAAATTTTGCCCCAAGAATGGATGTGAGGGATTGACATTTAATTGAGCATTGGCAAATTCCAGCCGCTCCATTATTTTGTAGCTTCCAGCATTTTTAAATTGCAGTTTCCTTGCCACACTACAGAGAAAGTGAACCAGCTTCTGTGCAGTCTTTGGAGACTGCCTTTTAATTTAAGACACTTCCACGCTAAAACCAGCTTTGTCTGACACATTTCACTAGGGAAAGTCAATGCATCAACCTAGCTTTTTGAACAGTTCTTCAAGATAAGAGGTTGCAGCTTGTTTTCAGGATATAGGAGAGATCCTGTTATAAATCTGATAGATGATTTTTGACCTTTCTTCAAAAGTAGGTGCCTTATTTATATATAAAGTAGTTGAAGGATGCTGGAGTTGTTTTTTTTGATATTGATATTATTTGATAGCTAATCAAAAGAGCCTTTGGAAACCTTTCTATTTTGTAGTTTAACATTCTATAGCAACTTCTTTGTTTAATAAGTGGTGTGTGCAGATGAGCAAAACGTGGCCTCCAGTTGTGGCACCAAGAGCTTCTAGCTGACACTGATGAAGGTCAGCTTTGGCATGTATCAGTTTCACACTTTGGTTTAGGCACTAGAAAAGACAACATGACTGTTTTCCTGAGAGGAGCAGCACTCCCAAGCAAGTCAAAATTGACCATGCTTTTTTCTCTGTTCAGTTCAGCCCAAACCGAACGCTTTCAAGATACTGGAGCTTTGTGCGTGAGGTTGTTTAAAAAGCAAGGTATCTTTGAGTGTTCTCTGTCTCTGGATCTGAGAGCTCAGGTGCATATTCTGGTAGTAGGAGCCAGTTGGAGCAAATTTGTTTGAACTTTTGGAGTTGTTGGTTTCACAGCTAAGATGTTTTGAAATCCAGTACTGGAGAAAATAAAGTCCTGCTATTTTTTATATGGGTAACTTCATAGCTGCAAGGGAGAAAGCCTGAAAATTGCTTGCTTTCTCCTCATTGCCTAACCAATGGAGAGGTGTCACCACTTTTCTTACTTTAAACAAATCAGTTACCTCCCTGCCTGGATCTTGACTGCCAGTGCATTAAAGAAAACAAATTTTCTGATTTACACCTCTGACATCTAAAATTTGCACAATAAAAATACCCTGGATAGAATTACTGGCAAAGCATGGGGTACCAGCAGAGCAGCTAATAGAGGGAGATTGACTTTTCCTGTTGCTTTTGTAGACTCCTAATGATGCAAAATGCCATGGCAGTGAGCATTTGTTTATAAAGCTTTGAAGAAATGATTGCTTGAAGAATTTGCTAGCTTGTGTGCAGAGCTGCAGCCTGACTGGCTGGGGATGGCCATGGACAGTGGCTGACATGCTGGGCTTGGGCCTTCTGCATGTTAAGCCTCTGCCTGCCCAGGCAATGGGCTGGTCATCAGTATAGCTTCCCCCATCTGCATGCTAGGAGTGTCATCTCAGGGCCCAAGCATCTGAGCATTTTTGGTGTTGAAACCATGATATGAAGCAGGTCAGGTGTTTTAGAGAAAAGCCAGCTTTCTGGCCTTCTCTCAAACGGGCAGTCATTGGACACACTGTTTTCTGGTGATTGGTGATTCAGGCTGAACTGCATTTTGGTCCTCCCACTGCTGTGGTTGGTTTTCAGCCCTTTCCAGAGTGGTGGGGCTGCAGCTGGGGGCTGAGCAGCCTGCCAGCTCCTTGCTGGGAGAGGCAGACTCCTATGAAAGAGGCAGGAGGGAACAGAAATAATGCTGTTAAATTAACTGAGTGACTTCTGCTTGTGCTGCTCCACTGTTCAATATCTAACCGGGTTAAAAAATGGATTATCCCCCAATCTGAGGCTCTTCTGTACTTCCCGTAAGGGATACAATGCAAGAAGCTGCAACACCTCTGTCGCAATTAACAGAGTATTTGCAAATCTGGCATATTGCTGCTTCTTTCAGGAAAGAATTTTAAGTAGGTTCATTGAAAGTAGTTTTTTCTGTACCTTCACTTTCCCGACATGAGCTGATGAGAGAGATTATGAAGATGCTGTTAATTAGAATGATAAGAGATGGATCGTTGTGCCTTGCCACTTACCTGTTTTTTCCCTCTTGAAGGTCATGGAGGCAGAACAGACCAAAACGAGAAGTGAGTTGGTTCACAAGGAGACTGCAGCCAAATACAATGCTGCCATGGGAAGGATGAAACAACTAGAGAAGAAGCTGAAAAGAGCTATCAATAAATCAAAGTAGGTTTTCTATTTGGAGATGAATTCGATGGTGAAATCTGTTTGCAGGAAATACTGATTCTGTGGGGTTTTTCAAACTTGTGAAAGCACGTTGCCTTTTGTACCTTTCTGTTTGGGCTCCTGTCTGCATGCAATAGTCTCATGGCACAATTAGTACTGGTTTTTGTCCTTGCATTTGTTGTCCTTCTAAGTTTCTTTTGAAGCACCTGACTGGGTAGACTGGTGACCTAAGCAGGATAAGAAACTTTTCTGGATATATTCTTCGTCTTGTTATAGTGCATTGAGCCTTTTGGTGGTGTGTGACTTGAGATATAAACTCATGGGATTGACATAGATGCTGTCTATAAGCTGCAGAGCTTTGTGTGTAGGTGTTTTGCAGCTTAGGATCGTTTGCAGTTTAGTTCTTATTTTTAGTTAGGAGAGCCACGAAGCAAGTGACAGAAACCTGAAAGGTGTGAGACTGCATCAGTGTAGTGTGCTGTACATCAGACTTGTTTACTTCCTAATGCTGCTGTAGCAAAGCTGTGTGAGAACTGTTCTTGACGAAGGAAATATGCTTCAGAGAGAATAGCTAAGCAGCAAGCATCGTTAATGTGTCTGCATTTGATGTGCAGTTTTGCTCTGTTGCTGAGAAGTGAAACAGCTTTTTGCTCAGAACCTGTTTAAAATTTTGGCCCTGTTTACAACCAGTTCTTAATCCTATATTTCATGGTTGTTTTCTTTATATTTCCAGACTGTAGCTTGTCTAAACAATCTGCTTGCTGTATTTAGCTTTTAATCCCTCCATCTAAAAATGACTTTTTGGTGAAATCGGTCAACTAAAAATCTATTTTGATTGATGTTTGCTCAATTCAAGAAAGGATTAGCACTTCTCAAGGAAGATTCAAGCATGTTAGCTGAAACAGTGTAGCAGCATGGCTTTGTGGATTGAGCTGCATGCTGTTTGTCTAGCACTGCACAGAGACTGTGAAAAACATCATCAGATCACTAAATGACAGATTCCTCTGGAAAAGAGCAATATCTGAGAAGTGGTTTGGCTGCTAGTAATCCATACAGTAAGACTTAAAATAAAGGCCCTGGTAAGTTGTCAGTGGGGTCCTACATACCTTTTTATAACAATGATGGTGCTGAGCTTGGTGCCCCAGTTGTGTCTTGTGTGATTTGCCTTCTGAGTCTTCATTTCCTTGCTGAAACTACCCTCATGGGGGTGTCATCCTGTGTCATTCTGCTCAGGACGAGCTGGTTTTCACTTGTGTGGAGGGTTCCCAACATACTCCTTTGTTTCACATCAGGGCTGACTACAGCATAAACCACCTAGGTAGGGTGTTTTGGAGATCCTTTAATAAGGGTTGTACAGAAACGCCACTTCAACCTGATATTAAGTGGAAGATGCCTGATGGCACAAACAGGCTTATTGTGGATGTATCTGAAGCCATACTGTACAGGGATGTTGGAAGGGTCAGTCTCCTCTCAGTATTGCAGTTTTCATGTAAGGGAAAATTGAACCTCAGCGGAAAGCAGCAGTGCTGTCAAGAGGCTACATAAAACTGGGGAATGAGGCTGCTGAATTTGTGGCTGCTTGTATTGCAGGGTCTAACTGACAACTAGCTTCTTTTCAGGAAGGATTTAACACCAGCAAACTGATCTGTCCTTCTCCCTGGGTCGTGCGGGAGGGTTGGATGTAACACCTGGACCTTGCAGGCCCATGTTGTCCATTCTCTCTCCCCATAAACTTGTGGGTAGACACACTGAACGAGTTGCTTTTTTTCCATGCAAAAAATGATTTGCATTTGCTTCTCACTCCAGTCTGGATTGAGATGCTTAGAGCGTTGCTATTTGAAAGCAGGACTTAGGACAGCCTGGAAGAAAGTAATTTATGTTATTTACTGTTGATGAGTGGATGATTATTGGATTGCTTTGTTTTGGCTTTTCTTTTGATTTTGGTTTTGGGTGCTTACTTGCTTGTAAGCTATGAATGTGCATACAGCTGCATGTTCTTAACGGTCACCAGATCTTCTGGCTCAGTGCCTCTGAGCTGTAGGATAATGAACTTGCCTGTGTTAGCTGAATTTTGGAAGTCACTTTCTGCTCTGGTGACTTAGGCAAAGCGCTTTTCACTCTTCCTGTCATCTAGTTAAAAATTGCTTTGCTTAACTATGAGATGTCACAGACTTAGACAACTGATGGGATACTGATTTAGGACTGTAGTCAACGATTTGCCAGCCCTGCTGTGTCATGGACCAGGTTTCAATAGTTACAGGGTCGAATGTAAGAGAATGAAGTGACCCGAGGAGATGCGAGTCCCTACCCTGCCCAGTGCATTGCTTTCTGCTGGCATCAGATGCCTAGATGCCTGGCTGTGTGTTAGCGATGAGTGAGGAAGAGTGCGTATGTCAGGCTGCTGGTAGCCTTCTCCTAGCTTAGGTGGCATCTTTCTTGTCTGTTACCTGTAAACATGCCTGCTCATAGGTGCATGTAGTATATTGGTGTATACACACACATATACATGCGTATAAATATATATATAAAACCCACTTTTTTTTCCCCACACCACACAAACACATTGCTGATAGAGAAGGGACTTTTCCCCCAAGCCTGTGGAAGCTGATGAGAGGTTAGGATTCAAGCCTGGTTGTTCCCTCCCAGTTGGCACCCAGGGTAAGGAAGGGAGACAGCTCATTTGAGGTGAGTCAGTTTCACTGTTTTCCCTGCGGTGCCACTTTGTCAGTGTTTCTGCCCTCCCATTGCTTTGGGGTATGGCTATGGGAGTCCTTTAACTGTTTGATCCAGACTCACAGCTGCAATGTTGTTTTGTGCCTGGCAGGTCCAGCTGTGTGTAGACTTTGCCAGGGTTATGTCCCAGTGAGGGAAGACAGAGGTGCAGTTTGGCTGGATTAGTGTCACTGGAAACACCGCAGACTCAGCTGTGTGATCCTGGTGACAGTAAGGGGGTTGATTAAAAACATAAAAGCTGCGAAATAACCTAGTCTCAGGGAAATGTGACTTAGTTGTTTTGTGTAGTAGCGAATTCAGCCTTTCAAAGAATATAGGAGCAGAAGGCCACAGCCTTCTGTGTGCCACTCCTGAGTTCTGGCACACAGTCCAAAATGTAGCTGCAGTGGGATTTACAGCTCAGAAGAGGCTTGCTGTCAGGGTAGAAATATGAAAGGGTAGTTAACATCCTATTGCATATAAAACCATACCTGATTGTTTCTCTCTCCCATACTTTCCAGGAGAGCTTCTGAGAGGTGAGGAGGGTAGTGAGCCCTGCTAAAAAATTCAGGGCTTTTTTTGCTGCCCAGTGTTATATCAGATGATATTGGCTTGTGGGCTTCAAAACTTGAAAGCTGGAATCTGATTTCTAGGCTTTGTACTGTACCTCTTGTACCACTGTCCTCCTGCAACCTTCTAAGTAAGTCTTGTTGTTTATAGTGGGAAACAGACGTGGTGTGACAGTCCTCCGTGCCCAAGCAAACTGCTGGGGAGCTGTGCAGTGGGAGGGAAGTGCCTGGTGGGCCACTGGCGGGAAGTGCTGTGCCCTTGCATGCGGTGCTCTGACCTCCCTTCATCCCTTCTCCTTCACTGCAAAACCTAAGAACTGCCACTCCACACCCCCCCACCTGAACGTGGAGAGGTCTTAAGGTTCACCTTCTTGTGGGGATTTTACATGTGCTGTGGGCTCAGAAATTAGATGGGTACAGAAAGGATGCCTACACTTGAAGCTGGACGTTTCATTTAAATGTCTTGCAGAAGCTAGGTCTGAAGGAATTATGCTGTCAACTCCATTACCTGGAATTTTGCAATTTGTATTTAGGCCAAAAGACCCATGAGAAACGGATACATTAGAGGGGAGAAGAGAGGCGTTGAGAGGACATGTAGGTGTGCTATCATCTAGATAGTAGTCTCTCAGCGTTACTGTGAAACACAAAATAGCTATGTTAATGTTGTGAAGAGACCAAATCCCACTTCAGTACTCTGCATTCAGTTCCAGCGATTGTAAACAATTGTTCTTTGTTTTTCTACAGACCTTATTTTGAACTCAAGGCAAAGTACTATGTACAACTAGAGGTACGTATGTAATTCAGATCGATCTGAAACTCTTTAGTGCTTACGGTAAATACTGAAATTGCATCTAAAGTGTTCTGACAACTGTGTTGCATTTCTGTATAAAACAAATTCAATTCAAAACCTCTTGAGCAATTTGCTAAGCACATTCAGAAGATAAAAGACTGAAAGAGGCTTTGCTTCCTTGTGTGAAATAAGACTGTTGGAAACCTGCTGCTTACTTCCAGAACCAAACAAATACAATTTGACCATCTTTACTTCCTGTAGCTTGAAATCTCTGGGGTTTGTTTTGTTGTTGTGGGTTTTGGGGGGTGTGTCTGACTGTGCCATGTTTTATGCAACAGACTGTTTAACTGTGCTTGGGGTTCTTTTTTCACTGATTGGGTCAATTAACAGAACAAGTAACCTGCTCGTAGTACTCTAAATGTCATGCAGATGTGAATTTCTGATTTTGGGTTTGGCTGGATGGGGTGCTGCAGGGCTTTTTTTGGCATCTCTGCACTACACTGTACTTACTCTGTGTAGTGCAACAATGTCTGGCCAGTGATTGGGCACAGTGCATGCCTTGCAGGGCACAGTGGTCCCAGGGTGGGCATGGCAGCTGTGAATGGGATGGTAAGCCCTGCTGTTACAGCCCTTGGTCTTGGAGCTGCCAGGTGTGGGAGAGCAAAGTCGCACTAAAAATTTAAATGCAAGAATCTCACTCTCTATTTGAGTGACTTTTGCTTTATGTGGCCCCTAAAAGCTGGCAGCCTTGCTCCTCTGGGTTGAAGGGTAGCAGCTGGTGCTGTAGGTGTGTGGGGTGTGCACAGGGTCTGAGTGGAGCACGTTGCCTTGCACTGTTGGCCATGGGTGCAGGAAGGCTCCACTGGGGTGCTAGGTCAGCTGGAGCCTAGCTAGAAGAAGATTCCTGTTCCTTGCCTGGGATGTAAGGTGTGTCCCACACCTTTTTTTTTTTTTTCTGTGAGCCCTTCCCTGGGCTGCCTGGGATGCAACAGCGCTTTGTAAGCCTCAGAGATACTTGCCAGGATCCAGACTTGGGCAGCCCTCTGCTCCTCCATCTTACCTGCCTGCATAGCTGTGGCCAGCTGATGCTGGAGTTGCACCCTTGCCTGTCCTGGGCTGGGTGCCAGCTCAGTAATCCCTTCTGGTTGGAGGCATTTTTTGAGAATCCCCCTTTTCTCCGTGAGCATAGGCCCACTGTTTGGGATCCTGTTGCTTCTCCACGACAGCTGCTCAGTGCCTTCCTGAAGCAGGGTGACTGTGTAAAATATAATACAAAAGATGGCACAGATTGCTTTTAATGTACAATATAAAACAGAGTTGAGACAGCTACAGTTATACAAGCAGTTTTGACTTTGGGAGACAGGGTGTACAACACTTCTGCCCTTCCTGTAGAGTGGGCTTTGCACCTGGGGACATGGAAACTGCTCTACTACAGCTGTCAGGGTTGGAGGGTTGCTGCTTTGTAATCTACCAGTTTAGTAACCAAGAAGCGATGGGTCTGGTGCTTAGAGGAGAGTGAGGCTTAGCCCCTTTGGGGATGACCCACAGCCATGCTGTGCCCTGCAGGCAGGGGCTGCCAGCAAACCTTTAGGAGTCCTTGTAGGATAAGCATTGACATACCATTGAGAGCTGCATTCGCGTTAGTAAGAGATCCTGCATGTTAACTAGGGGACACCTGGTTTATGCTTAGTTTGGGCCATTGCCATACTCCAGAGGTAATCCCAGCCCCTGGCTACCGTTGTCTGCTTTGCTGCTGTCTCCTTCTCAAGCGCCACTGCTTGTGCTGGTGTGTTCTTGAATTATGAACTCTCCCATCACCTAGATACCAACCCTGGTTTATGCTAGCTTGCCTGTGCAGAGCAAGTCACATGGATATGCAACAGAGAACTGCATACTGCATGTTGTTCATAATGAAAGCACACGTAATACCTGTCTTCCTTGTTAGCAACTGAAGAAAACAGTGGATGACCTGCAGGCAAAACTGGCTCTGGCAAAGGGGGAGTATAAGACTGCCTTGAAAAACCTGGAGATGATCTCAGATGAGATTCACGAGAGGAGACGGTCCACTGCCATGGGGCCTCGAGGGTGTGGTGTGGGTGCTGAAGGGAGCAATACCTCTGTGGAAGACCTGTCAGCAAGTAAACCGGAGTCAGACACCATCTCCAGTGAGTACAGAGCACTCCCGTGTCTGGGAATATCCCATGGGTGTCCTAAGAAATGCTGAGATGAAGGTTGATCTGCATGTTCTGCAGTTTGAAATTTGCTGGCTGTTGTGGGACTGTGGCTAACTTGTAACGCTTCTCATTATTACAGGAGTTGATTGTATTCTTTAATAGCCAGTTTTCAAGGGAGAAGGATGTGAGTTGAAGTGCAACAGCTGTTCCCTTAACATCACTGTTATTTTTTGTACAGTGCTGTATGGAAGGAACAGAACTAAAGCACTTCAAAGCATGTTTCTTATTTTTAAGCCAGTGATGCTGCTGTCGGGGACTTGCCTGGAGTGGTCACAGGCTGCTGCAGATCACTCAGCCAGGTTGTTGAGGTGGCGGTGCTGTTTGGAAACAGGTATTTTGGATCATGCACTTGTCTTGCAGCGTTGGGCCTGTGGAAGAGCTACAGCAGTACAGAAAGGCGTGATGCTCGCACAGAAGGGGTGTAGGGTTAAGCTCCTTTGCACTGTAGGATCTTTTGTCAATATGTGATTTCAGCAGAGCACGTGTGCTGTGAATAAGGGAAGCAAAGAGGCAGCAATGTGCTAATGCAGTGCACTGAGAGGCTCTGTGTGAGAGATGTTTCTCTTGGGTGACAGCAGCAACCACTGAGCACGCTGCAAGCCTAGCTAATCTCTAGGCACGTGGGGTCCTTGGGTTGCACACACTGGAACGGTCTGTTGTATTGTGAGTTCGCTTTTTGTCCTGGCTCTGGATGAAAGTGGATAGATGAACACTCCATGTAGCCCACTTTTTCCTCCCTCCTGGACACCTTCTCTCCTTCTTCATGTGGAAAGTCTTTTTCTACCCGGATCCACAAATCCCAGTTTAATTTGTATTTCAGCTCCATTTCTGCAGGGAAAAGTCTACGTCAGGATTGCAGGAGTTCATAATTACACAACCCCAGTGCCCGAAGGCTGAATAAGCAGTTGCCTTGTAGACAGTGGTGCGTACTGGTGCGGGGCCATGTAGGTCCACAGTAGAGCCCATCTGTGCTGTGAGAGCTGGGAGGCAGCCCTGGGCTGGCCTCCATTCTCTGCAGCGGCAGTTTTTGCATGATGTGCTGGAGCTGTCACTCAGTACTGTGTAGCTGGGACCTGAGTTGCCACAGCAGGCGCAGTGTCTGGGCCAGCTGATGCGTTGTGGTTTTGGTATGGCTGCACATGAAGAGCCAGAGTTGAGCCTTTCTCATTTAGACAAGGATTGCCTCTTGGGATACCCACAAGTGCTCCTCCTCGTGCAGAAGGCCTTCCAAGAGCCTTGGGTGTAAGTGAGTGGAGGGTTTTGTTGCGCTGAAGGAGTTCAGGGGCCTGGTATGTAGGGCCAGAAAGAACCAGGAAAGTTAATTCAGAGCAACAAGCTGCTGGCCCTTCTGGCTGCTGCTGAGGCCGCAGGCAAGGACTGGCAGCATGGGTCTATCCCTCTCTTTGAGTTGCACAGCCTGACATAGGTGGAAGGACTCCAGGTTGCATCTAGTGCCAACACAGAACTGGGTTGTGACTGGGCAGGACTAGCAGCCTGCAAGACATCATAACCAAAATAGCCTTGACAGGTGCAGCTCTCATGCATTGTTAACGTGGGGGGCTTTCCACCAAGGTCCTTTGTATCGTGATTTATGTCTGCTGGAGTTGAATAGTACACCAAATCATCAGCAACAATTTCTTGGCCCTAGCAGATGCTCCTGTGTGTTATAGTAAGTTTAGGTGGTGATGAGTAAGTTACAGTTTAAGTTGTGCCGCTTGTAAGACTGGCTAGTGTCACTGCTTCTTGCCAAGTAGAGGACTCCTGTAATTGGAAACATCTTTTTTGCCCAACCCTTTTTTTTTTTTTTTTTTTTTTTTTTGCTTTCACCCCTTGCAGTTACCTGTATTGCTCACCGTATATTGGTAAGACAAAGCAAGTGAGAAGAAAGGCAGCTCTGCAGTTTTGGATTTGACATCGTTAAAAACAAACCAACAAAACCCAAACCACAAACTGTCTCTGAGCACAGAGTCCCCTGGAAGGGGCTCAGGAAGGTGGATAATCTGTTATCAGTTTTATGTTTGAAGCCTTTTAGGTCAATTCTGATGTGCAAGTACAGTTCTGCAATCTGCAAATACAGCAGAAAGAGGCTGGACCTCCTTGCAATAGCTATGACAGTAGCTGCCTCTGTTGGCACCCTTCGTGTCCGAGTGGTGCATGTGAGCCCCAGGCTGCCAGGGTAACCAAAGAACTATTTTGAAACTTCTTTGAGCCACTGTGTTAATGCTTCTGCTTGGCTCCTGCTGCTCTTTCAAGGCGGTTCTGAGTCTCTCTAACAAGGGCAGGAATTGCAAGGTGTAATTGGAGATAACCTCAGGTCACTGTAAATGTCTTGCTGTTTGTGGGACTTCTTTAGACCAGTGTGATTCCAGCACACGCTTTTGTTGTGTAGAGGCTGATGCATGTAAAAAACCTTCTGATCCTGGTGGGACTACTTGTATGCAGAAGTCTTTAGTTCATAGGTCCCCATCCTGCAATGAGCCAAGATTGAAAAATGTTGAATTTTAGCAAAACCTACACCCCTATGTTGCACAAAATGGAACCTTCTTTAATGGATTTCTCCTCCTGTTGCTAACAAAGACCCAGCAGCCTGATTTAGCCAGAGAGTTTGGAGTTGGTTTGCTTTAACTAGAATTCAGATCTGAGCAAACTTGAACAAGAAAAATTGTATGTGTGGGTGGGGCTTTTTTTAATTTGGTGTTGCTTGGTGATCCTCATCCAAAAAGAGATCTTGGGAGATCGTGCCGGATTTTAACTCCGAAAGTGGGAAAATAAGGTGGAAGCAATCTGCCCCTGGAGCCAGGAGTCTGTGCTGGGATCAAGATGGTGCTGGGTGAGGCAGGCACACGGGACTAGGCACTGGCCTAAGTTAGGTACCACAGACCACAAGAGAACAAGGCCAGCTAGGCAGGGGGCACCAGGGACAGTAAAAATCCAAAAGCATCTTGGCATGAGGAGCAGTAGCAAGTGTAGAGCTGGTCTTGCATGGCATGGCTGGCAGGTGTGCTGTTCCTCAAAGCAGAATCAGGCCTTCATAATCCACGTATGAAATGCTGGGTTAAGGCTTTGCAAAGGGGGCAGAGCATGAGAAGAGGCAGCCCGCGGGTTAGCAGTGCATGCATGTGCAGAAGATGCAAACCTGAGAAACTGCCTTTGCCCGGGAACGTGCCTGGAGGGTGTTAGCCCTGCTAACTGAAATATTCTTTGAACATTGCAGTGGCTTCAGAAGTGTTTGAGGATGATAATGGCAGCAGCTTCATATCCGAAGAAGATTCGGAAACTCAGTCAGTGTCCAGCTTCAGCTCTGGTGCTACGAGTCCTTGTGAGGTGCCCACTCAGTTTCCTCCTGCGACGCGACCTGGAAGCTTGGATCTGCCCAGCCCTGTATCCCTCTCAGAGTTTGGGATGCTCTTTCCTGTCCTTGGCCCCCGAAGCGAATGCAGCGGGGCATCCTCCCCCGAGTGTGAAGCTGAAAGAGGTACGCACAGCTGGATACGTCCTGGGCCAATGCTTTTCAGCTTTTTAAAGGGAGCAGGAAAACCTTCTCAGCTCCCCTAGGCATATCGCCAGCTTACTGAGCTCTGACCCGCTGGCCGCATCTTTGGGGAAGGCAGTTCTTGAAGGCCCTGCATCTCGCAGTTAATAATGACATCCAAAATGTTTTAATTACTGTTCTCCTGGCTGGGAAGGTTCCCCAGTTCTGTCTCAGTGGAGGGGTTTGAGGTTTCTCACAAAATCAGCGATCAGTGGGATTCTGATGGTACATCTATTTTAAGGAAAATCTGAGTTTAGTTGGGTTTTTTTGGTGGTTGTGTTTTTGGTTGGTTGTTTTGCTGAAAATCCTGCTTCCCAGGAAAAAAAACCACAAACAAATAACGTGCCGAAAGGAACCTCTTGCAGGCTGTGCCAGCCCTTGCTGATAAGCTCAGACTAGAGGATTACCACTGCTCTTTGTGTTCTCCAACCTAAGGCTGTTTATACCGTAATTTGCTGATGCAGTGCACAAGATGTACACGGCTTGGAAGGCCAACTTCGTTTTTGTTAAAGCATCTGGCTCCTGCTCCTATATATTTTTTTTTCCCACTCTTTGGCAAAGGAAGCTGCAGAGGCACCCACTTGAAGCTTAAGTTACAGAATGAAATCCAGGTTTAACATGTAGTTTAATCCTTTCTTTGCAGGGGATAGGGCAGAAGGGGCTGAGAACAAGACAAGCGACAGAGTGAACAAGAATAGGAGCAGCAGCAGGAGCAGCTCCGCTGAAGGGCTGGCTTTGGATAACCGAATGAAGCAGCTCTCCCTTCAGTGCATGAAAATCAAAGAGGGAATATGCGCTGGCAGAAAAGCTGCCCAGATTGGCTGAGTCCTCCTTTTGCCCTGTCCTGATTAATGGGAGTACAAATATTTATACATGAACTTCTAGGTGTTTGAAGAACATTGTGCCAATAATATATGCCAAATCTTAAGTGTTTACTCTAAGAATTTAAAACTGCACTAAGAAGTCTAATTGATGTAGAGGGCTGAAGTTTTTATTCAGTAAATCCTTTGTAGGCCGGACAAGTTATCAAATGTTTAAGCTGTGCTCATATTTCACAGACTTTGTAAATTGTTTTGTAGCAGCCTGGCTGAAGCAATAACTAGTAATATTCCCGTGTAAATTCATGCCAGTTGGGGGGGTCTGAAATCCAAGCCAAACATTTGCCCAGTGCAGTTTGGCTTCAGTTTTGTAGAATGAAATGCTCTTTAGATACAGTGGATCTCTTGAGTACAAGTGGCATATTCTTTAAACATCTGTATTTGTCTGTATTATGCTGAAACTGTAGAAATATTTTGTATACAGGAAAGCTGTTGCATGTGTGGTGTCTAAAAGCCTTCACTCTTCCCTTGGTGCTCGCAGAAAGGATGAAGATGAGTCGTGCCTACAGAAAACAGTGTTGAGACAGACAGATAGGCAATGGTAACGCTCAGCGGTGGCAGGCCCTTTCTAGCCACCTTCCCAAGTCTGGCTTGGATCTTAAGGGTGATGCCCAGTGACCAAAAAGAGTTGATAGGCCCCTTGCCCTTCCCCCGCCCCCCTCCCTCCCCCCCGAAGTGAAGTATTATTTTTCAGCACTTTAAGTGGGTTTTTTTTGCTCAAAAATGGAAGTCATAGATGTTTTCAGGACAGTTATGATAAGGGATTCGCCATTGAAATATGCATGAAGAAAAGGAATTGCCAGTGTAGATTGACAATGTGTTCTTAAGCTTCTTCGTAAGTTGTACTGTGTGGGGTTTTATAACTGTTAAAGGGACTTGGGATTTTAGTATGCCCTAGAGAAAGTGTTCAGTAAAACTAGAAAGGGCATGGGCATGTTTTGCCAGCAGCTGTTAGGCAGTAGTAGTGTCTGGTAATTATGCTAATAAGTGGTAGTAAAAATCCTAGGACTCTTCAGTTTTGGTGGCTAAGCATTTCTGAAAGCACCATTTTATCTAAAACATCAGTTTATATTGTTAATTTGATGGGATTTTAATTGTTAATTTTAGTATTGCCCAAAGTATTTTCTAGTCTATGTTTTTGCAGTCCTGTTGTATTTTGTTCCTGCCACAGCTTGTGTATCTATTCTCAAAGTTAATGTAAGATTCTTCACACTACAGTAAACATTTTTGTTTTCCACATTTTGAGTCTGTGCAAGTGAAGTCTATCTCAAGTGTCAAGAACTGAATCTTCTCCCACAGCAAGTTTAGTCTTTAAATATCCACTTCCAGTCGAAGATTGCAGCCCCATGACACTCTGGTATTGGACTCCCTCGTGGTATGTGGACAACTTGTTACCTCCTTCCAGCTTCCTGGATCCCTGCATATGTGATTAAGTTTTTATTCTGAATGGCGTGAGACCAGAGCTTTAGTCAAGTTTTCCAAAATTCCTTGGTATGCAGAAAATGGAAGGTATTTGCTTACATAAAACCTCTGTACTTCATGCCGCTGAAATTCGCTGTGAGGCCATAAAGGATTTGAGGTAAAGAAGCGCATTTTCATAAAAATTAGATTCAACATGTTATAGCTGTTAAGCTGTAATAGCTTTAAATATTTATACATTTACATCTTCTGAAGACCTGAAGGCTTCACTCTTCCATTGCTAGCATTTCCCAGCCCAATAAATGCTTAGGAAAGAAGTCTGTGGTTCCACCTTCTGATGTGGCCATTACTTGGGGAAAAAGCCAAGACTGACAGTATTCAATATGAAATGCCACGTGGCACTAAATATTTTTGCTTAGACTTTTGTAGTTAAACTATTGTCTGTGCTGCATACAGTTAGAAAAATTAGCAGAGGTATTTGTGGTTGAGTATCTTATTTTTGCAGACTTGCCAGTCAACCTGTTACATCTTTCTGGGTTGTTTGGGTGTTTTTTTGATGGTGTGTGTGTGTTTTTCTTGTTTTGTTTTGTTTTGTTAACCACTCTTGCCAGTTTTTGCCTCCCATCTTGCCAGTTCTGACTGGAAACCTAAACTCCCTGCACTTGGGCAACGAATTGATTTTATGCTCAACAGGATATAAAAATAGCTCTGTGCTGCCTTGCTTATGTGCTGATTGGGTTTAGCTCTGCAGGGTAAAAACACTGATCAGGAAGTTCAAAAGGGTGTGGAACCTGCTTTTACACCATACTTCTGCAAGATTTGTGTAAAGATCTTGCTGCAGCCTTCTGCTGCAGCAAGTCTGCCCTCAGGCTTGGCAGGTAAATCACCTTTCAGACGTGCAAGCAAACAGGCCGAGCTGCGTGTCTAATAAATTAATGGAAAACTCATTTTATTTTAAACTTCATAAAAGCCGTAATGATAAATATGACAAACTTAAATGAACACACATCACTATGGAGTACAGGCAAATGAACAAGCTTTCTCCAGCTACTTTTCTGTTGGAGCTCTTTGTGCATTCTGAAGTGTGACACTATGGTAGCTGCCTTCATGGATATAAAAATAAGCTTCTGATGTATCAAAGTACACGTGATCACTTCAGCTGCCCTGAAGTGAGAATGTATAAACAATGATGTTAACCTAGGAATTCTGCTTCTCTTTGGTATTATCAAACAATTTAAATGTCCTCGCTGACTGCATGTCAAAACCCTCTACTGTGTGTACATAAACTTAATTCTAAATAATCGGCTGTTCAAATACCACATAGATTATATGGTCAAGTGCATAACTGCTTTACAAAAGTCACAAGAAACTTGCATCAGGGAACTAGAACTGAATCTCAGACGCATGGGGCAGATGGGATGGAAGCTGCTCATACCATTCATCTATGGCATGACCTCTCACTGAGTCTTTGAGAGCTGATGGCTTGGACTAATGGAGGACTAACTTGTTGCCTCCCTAATAAAACAAACTGGGGGATGCGTGGGCTTTGGGGTGTGTGTCTTGTCCTGAACTATAAATAGCAGCATTATGGGGTCTTGTATGCAGCTTCAAAGAAGGTGTGTTGGGTTTTGGTTTGTTTTTTTTTTTTAAAATAAACCACACAGGAAAGGTTGTGCAGCATGTGAGGAGAATGTCAGAACTTCTGAAGAGGCAATCTCTAGTTATCCCTCTGTGCCACTGATAGAAAATTAAAAATAATTTCTTTGTAAGTAGTCTTTCCTTAGTGAATTGAAGAAAGTGTAAATCCTCTTACAGACCCTTAAAGCAACTGGCTTTTGTTTTGTCAGTTATCACCCTCATTTTGTACAGTGTCTGACAAACAATTTATGCGTGTGGGATGCTTGATGGTATGTTTTATGAGTCTTTCTATTTTAATGTTTAAAAACCTGAATTACACGTTTACAGGCAGAGAAGACTTAAGGGTCAAGAGGTGCATCATAATGACCAATGTACATTTGTAATAGCCTGAGCTGTTGTGCAGCTATTTAAATTTTTGCACATGCAGCCTTATTCCTTTCTGAAAGTCTTGCTGCATCACATTAGATGCTGATACAGTCATGGAATTATTGTATGTCATATGGATCAAAAAATGCTAAATGGTATAGGGCAAAGAAAGGCTTAACCTAGATATTGACCTGAGGCTGTTGAAAAATCTAAGGATTAATTCACTTTCAAGTAATTTTTCCAGATTTACTTATAGAAAAAAAAATACAGAAGCATGTATTTGACAGAAAATATCAAAGCAAGTCATAAGTGCTTACATGAACTTTTCTTCCTAAGAAAGCTTTGTTGTAAAACTCATTTGCCACAACCAGAACCTGTAGACTAGAATTTTTGAGACTATTTTGTATTTCCTTTTAAATACTCCACCTGAGTATTCTGCCCTATATCTGAAAGGAAACGTACAGCGTGGTATTCTTGTAGCTAATCGGTGCAATATTTGAATAGGACTTGTGTTATAAAGGACACTGACACTAAGGCTTAAATCCTGTGCATTTATGGGGATAAGCCAAATCCCCTGACTGTACTGTAATGTGTAAAACATGTTAGTGTATCCTGGTACAGATAGGATCCTTTGGCCTTAATGCCTTGCCCTGGCATTAAGAGAGAGTGAGTATATTCATTGCTTTTAGTTTAGCACAGTATGGAAGCTGAGCCTTATGCTTGTTTCATCCAGAATTGGGGTGTGTGTGTGTGTAAGAGACAGAACCCCCCCTCCTGCAGAGTAGAAACAAACTACGGAAGAACAACAACAGATTTTACTGTAGGCAAGTCTACCAGCTTGATCCCAAATAGCAGAGGATGTGCAAGAACTTAGTACTGAAAGCTGGCAGTTCTGGCATCTGCCTTTTGTGCTGTCAAAAAGATACTCAGCTGAGACTTCCTAATTATCTCTAACTTCATAGGTGATAAAATATATGCAGGAGCCATTACTACTCTGGTTTAGTCTGAGCTAGAAACTTAACACAAAGTTGTAGGGAAAACATGAGTGGTATGAAATTTTAATTTTGTAGGGCTGAAGCAGGCCTTGGCACATACTCCAAAAGCCAAGGAGAACAACAAAGAACCCCATCTGTTTTTCACTCAGCTTGTACCCACGCCGTTCCCTCTGTTGATTTGTGGCAATAATCATCAGAAACTTCCTTGCAAAAAAAAGGTAAGTCACACTGACACACTTGTCGTAAATTTTCTAGCCCAGATGGTCTTTGAGAGAAGTGCAGTCAGAGAGGCATGTGCCTTCAGTGCCCTTTGAAAGCTAGACATTTGTTAAGCAGCTGTCTGGTGAAGGAAATGAAACAAGCGTATCTTGTACTTTCTGGAGAGGGCTAATAGCAAACTTTTATGGTAATCATTTTAGCCCACAGGTATTTCTGGTGCTCCTGTAGCACGTGTGCTCAGTTTCCCAATGACCAAATGGCACCTGTGCTCTAAAATAAGAAAATGCTACCTTTATGCTTGGAAAAATGCCAAACCCTCTGAACTGGCAAAGAACTTCCTATAGCTGTTTTTAAAACACCCTCTCCCCCAGCTGTCAAATATAGTGGAATTTTAAGTCTGCCAAAATTTAGGACAACAAAAAATAATGCATTTAGAATCTGTGAGGCAGTTAGTACTTTTAAATTAAAAGCTCTGTTACCTTTAGGTACCTTCAGATACAACATATATAGATCTTCCAGAGGAAGAGCACATATATTGGGCTTCTAAAAAAATCTTGTTCTGCAAATTCCACAATTTTCTTGAGAACTCTGACCCTACTTCTGTTGACAACACTGGCCACGTGTTCAATTCATTCACTGGTTTCATCTTACAAGGAGAAAGGTATCTTTTCAAAGAAGTCTTGTATAATGGGATCGGCAAGTGCATTTCTTACAGCCATGGTTTATTAGGGGGAGCGGTTTAAATGATCCTTCCCCTACAGGCTGAATATTTTTAAAAATTATGAGAATAAAACATTTCTTTGCTGGGATGCTGATGGTGGGTGGTTCACTACCTCAGTAGGTGCAGAGACTCTTTACAGTGCACCCTTCAATGAGAACCTTTCACACCTGCTGAACAAAGGGCAGGCGGCACTGTCTGTGTGCGACTGCTGGCTAACCTCCTGTTTTCACTGCTGATCTGGATTACAGCTAGTAGGAAGAAAGCCATAGTACTTTGTGCTATAATATTATTATGTACTAAAGTAATACAGATATGAAATTAACAGCTCTCAAAGTACATGTAGCACAAGTGAAAAAGCCATTGCTTTTCTTTCAGAAATGGCTAAAGCCGGAATATTCCTTTTCCTTTATTCCTATGTACATATTCTAGATAAGCTGAACGTGTTAGTTTGGAATAGTATATGCTCAGCAGTAGTAAACTTACATTTAGTTGTGAGAACTAGTTCAATGCTGAAAACATTCAAGATAGCAGCTCAAATATGTAGTAAAAGCTATTTGGTCCTGAGACTGAATAAGCAGAATACACAATACTTTTTGCCTTACATGTTTACTTTTAAGCATAAAGTCTTAAACCCTTATACCCTGGTATTTTGGGAGAAGAGAATTTCAATGGTAGTTTTACTCTTAACTCACTAAACTTTGATTTGAAGTGTGGAAAAATCTGCAATAGAGTTTTGCCAGTTCATTTGCATATAAGCGTTTTAGCCTGTTCACAAGCCTGTTGAATAGTGCTCACTCCAATACCATAGCAGCAAAACCCACAGCTGTCTACCACAATTAACTGGCAAATCAGTAATTTCATGCTTTTGGCTACAACCTTAGAATGTAATTTTCTTTTATGCATATGTGTAGTAAGAGTTGTCCTGTTCTCAGATCAAAAACACCTCAAACAGTTACGCGCAGATCTGTCTCTTCACTGCAGCTGTAATACCTTAAGAGGAGTAGCACTGTTAAAATCTAAGAAAAAAGGACCCTCTTGTTGAGGCAGAAATGTGGTGGGGATAATGTTGTAAACTCCAGAAAATATGTTCTCCACTTCCAAGTAGCAAAAGCCACACCTATGATAAAAGAAACTACCTGTTAGAACCAAGATCTGCAGTATGTTTCAAAACTTTAAGACTCCATTAAGCAAGTATTACCTGTAGTCACCACTGCTTTTTTTCTGAAAGCCGTAGGAACCAGGATCTCCTACTGTTGAGACCGTGATGAGTTCAAAGCCAACACTGTATTGCCTGCAAGTGATGTGACAGACTTATTTCAGTTATTCAGGTCATCAGGGTTACCACAAAGAGGGCTATTTATTAACAACTACACAGTGTAACTGGAAGACATCTAAAAGTTCTGCCACATTTGTGACAAACTTTAAGTCACGCTTACCACAACATGAACGTAGAATTTGGAGAAAGACAGAACACACTTCAGATTTGGAGCTACACATGCTAGAAATCTGCCTCTGCATTTAAGCAGACTTCAGGTAGTTAAACTTGAGGTGACACACGCTGGTGCCATGCCACATAGATCCTGGGGTGATCAGTAAGAGAAATCAGCGTCCACGATCTCAGCAGAATCGCTCATGTTGCACTGCTAGCTTTTAATGCATGTGACAGGCACCGCTGCCCCTGTCATTCAAACTACTCAAATACGATCCACAAGTGCAGAAATAAGTGCATACAAACCCCCACTTAATTAACAGAACGGTATAGCCACTTAGTACTCATCTTCATTTCAGAGAGGAGGAGTTTCCTCAAAGAGGGGAGGATGGATAGAGACATGCTACCATTTTGTGAGGCCCACGGTGCAGCTTTGCAAAGGATAAAGACTTGACGGCACGTCAGATGTTGCTATTTAGAAGCACTGTATACCGGTATTTTGAGGTAGACCGAATTTTGCCGAAGGAATTCAAACTGTGTAGATCTACTCCACAGGGCACTGACATCCAGTACTTCTCCTGGCCGGCTAGTGGCAGAGTAAACGCACTTTCAGAGCTGAAGCTACTGCATAGGCCATTGTTTGACAGCCTGTAGGGGTTCAGTACCTTGCATATTAGTTCTGCTACAGAAGAAAAGGAATTACGATTGTGATTTAATTTTTAGAGGAAGAAAGAGTACCGTCTTCCCTTCTGTGCAAGGCCTCACTCTGCTGAGATCCTGAAACTAAGGAGAAAGGTTTCTGCTTCCCTTGTAGATCAAGGATTTCCTCAGTAGCAGACATGCAGGTTTAAGTCACCATTGATGGTGAAGTTAGAAACACAGATAGCACTTAGCCTGAGCCACCTCCCACACCTTGTCTTCTGGATTTTCAGGGAGCTTTATCTTTAGCATGTAATACTCTTGCTGTGTTGATGCATGGTTATTCTCTACAAACCTTGGTCCCCGTAGCTCAATTAGTAATGGCCCATTCTTGTCCAGCTGGAATTGATAAATGGGGTTATTTTTGTATGTGTCTCTGAAATTTCCACATCCTCCAGCACTGTGACCTTTCCACTGTCCATTAACCTGAAAGAAGTCAGAAGTACAGAAAATACCTCGTATCCTGAGGATTTGTATTGCTTATGTATACACACAAACAAGATTAGAGGCTCCTCTCACTTTAAAGAGGTCGCTGACTTTAGTACTCACTCCTAATTTTAAAGTGCAAGTGAAAGACTGTTAAGTATTCAGAAGGCTTCACTGCAGTCCCGCACCCGTCTCGATCAAAGCCTTAAATACCTTCAAAGTATACTGTATTTTTTCAGCGTATACTAGGTAAGTAATGAGTGACTGTTTCTGACTATGACAAACTGCATCTAGTGGAAGATGTATATTGCCATGTATCCCACAACTACTGGACTATGCAGATTTGTTGAGGTTTTTTGTCCCCCTCGGACCCTCCTCTGATGCGCTAAATGAGAACTGACAGCAGTACAGGAAGTGCAACACTACTTGTGTTGTAACCTTTGCTTTTGAAATCACTGCCTCCAGCCCTGTCTGTTCACCAATAAGCACTCTGAGAGCCAGCATTACAGGGACAAGATATCCATAAGGACAGATTCTGCAAGGACAAAGACATGCAAAAGGAAAAATGCTGCTCAGACACTGAGAAAAAGGCCATCTGTTTGCGAGTTCCTCCTGCTAGTCATTAAACTGAAAGGTTAGACTTGTAAGACATGCCAAGCATTCACACAAATTTATAGCAGAGATCCATTTCTCCTGTACTTCCCTCCCCTTTCTGTCAGTTCAGCAAGGAGCAACGTTTTTTCTTGTTATTTTAATTTGGACACACTCAGCATCCTAAAGCATCAAACATGGCAAGTCAGGAAGCAAGGGGGATTTCTCCCCCCACCATGCTACTACCCAGGAACCAAAAACTGCTGGGTGTTGTTAGCTTTCCAGGCCTTTTTCATCTCTGCTGCACTTAGTTCCAGGAATCCCCCTAGGGCTTGGTGAGCTCCAGAGGTGACCCCTCCACTGTAGTATAAGACATCTAGCAGAACTTGCTTTTACTGGTAAACTGTGAATTAAGTAAGTTATCTGTCTGCTTGTTTTTAAGTATGGTAACTGCTAAGCCAGCACCCAATAAGCACAAGCAACTAACTTTTTGTATTTAATTGTGAAGAGAGAGCTGTCCTTGGATAGACAGAACATGCCTTTTATTTAAATACTAGACAGACATCTTCAAAGAATTAACAGGAGGTTTCCACATACTGAATTTTATTTTGAAACATAACACAACCGCCTCAAACAGGCTGGTCACATTCAATGAGTTTTTTGATCTCTTAAAGTATTCCCCCAAACTAAGCCCCATTTTTAAGAGCTAAAAAGGGCCACGGTTTCTGGAAGAACCAAGCAAATCATCTCGCTGTTCCCAGGGCTCTCTGTAGCCAGTTACCATTCTCCAGCACAGGCTAGCTTCGTGGGGCTGTTCCAGAAATAACAGCTGGTACGAAACACTATCTGGACTCGAGAGCCTAGCTGCAAGCCAGCATGCCTCCCTGATCACAGCGTAATGCACCCGGCTTCAGGCATGAATGTCCTAGAAAATGGACTCTTCCACAGTGGCTCAAACTAGCCTTGTTCCTCACTTTCTGAGGAAGTTACTGTTTGGACTGAAGACTTCTACCTACAGTAGGATTCCCCTATGTTTGCATATAGGGTATGCATGGTAGGTACAGAGCTTAAAGGTAGAAGCTGCTGGCTTACTCTTTCTTGATGGTGAAATTGCTAATACGTGAAAATACACAAGAGTTACTTCATCCAGTGAGCTCTTGGCTACATTTATACTTCAGCTGAAAGTATAACTGCAGCTCGTGTCGACAGCTGAAATATCAACACCAGCAGGCCCCAAAACTGCCTGGGCTTCCTACTTGGTTTCGGTCAAGTTTTTTTGCTCTTGCCCCTGCTGCTGTACTATCAGGGAGCATTTCTACGTGAAAAGCACCGTGGGCATATTGCTTTGATCCTGTTCAGCAACGTGAGCGCTTATCCCAATTCTACAGACCTTTGAGACGTCTTCACAAAATTTAGGAACAGTAAGTAACACGTTGTGATAATTGCCATCCTAAGTCAGTCCATTTGGCATGGTCTTGCTACAGATACCCATCATGCCAAGAGATTTTCCCCAATAAAATCATGCAATTCTCTCAAGGGGGGGGGTGGGGTGGGGTGGGAAGAGAAACACTTCTGCAGCAGTACTACTGCAATCTGATCTCTGCAGAGTAATTAAATACTAGGGTACAGATTGTTATTCTAAAGGCCATTCTATTCTACAGTGGCTTTACAGTGTATCAGCAATGGTACAGCTATAATAACACACTAAGGAAGGTGGAGCATACAGACCAAGTGCTGGTGAAAGCCAAGCCCCCATTCATACAGAACGGTGTGAACAGAGCGAGCCAGCCCACGGCCTTTTATGTCGGTATGAATTCTGCTAACAATGCAGCTAATAGTTCGGCAAATTCTATGTAACTTAAGCACAGGATTGATCTTGTGCTAATAATGCTTAGATTAAGCTTTAGTTAAGAAGTTTCATTTGTTAGAAGCTGGCATTTTTGGGTAGTAGTATAAAAATTTATTTAAAAACCTTGTACAACTCAAATACGGAAAAGACAAACCAGAATTATTATCCAGTTAAACTGTTATCAGTTTAACAAATAATTACTAATTTACAGTTAAATAATTTACAAATAATTTACAGTTAAACAATCCAGATAAACTATTATCCAGAAAAAAAATATTTCTTTACCCGTTTGGAAATGGTGTAAGGTGTAGGAATCTGGGAAAAGGTGAACTTGCACAAGGAATACACCTGCATTGTAAAAGAATCAGCTGGTCACACATGCATCTTGCACTTTTCATATGAAATCATGATATGTTAAAAAAGCAGAATTGCCTACACATCATTTTTAGATACTTGTTCTCCACATGCCTATATTACTTGTCAGACAGCCCTGTCCAAAACTCAGAATCCAAACAGCGCTGGGACTAGTAAGACTTAGTTCCGTTTAATTTTTTCTTAGAAAAAGCAAAACGGAAACAATCTGCATTTTACTTTTTTCCATTGACAAAGAAAGACATCTAGCATCGATCATCACATGACTCAGCAGTTACAGAAAAATCCACATACTGAGTCCAAGGGCTTAAGAGAAGTCAAGAAACTTCAGATCTTAACTGGGATCTAAAATAGACTTCTTTTGGACACACAGAGAGTCAATGCTTTGCCTATAAACAGATATTATTTTTTTATTCTAGGAGATAAAGTATTTTTCAGCTGATTTCATTACTAAAACCATACACACTATACTGTCTTAACTACAAAAGGAGAACATTATTGAACACTTCATCCAGTAGTTCTGCTCCATCATTCATAGCCTCCCTCCCCAAAATAACAATACTGATCTAGAAGTAAACTTTTAAAATCAAACTTACAAATAAAGGACAATTGTTTACATTCATTATGAAGCCAACAGCACATACCCTGATTGTGTAATGGATAGTGTTTTGTTTCTCATACTGGGACACCACTAAGGTAAACGTATGGGGTCCTGGAGAGGTCAGCTTTATTTTGGTCAGATAATGAGGACTGTTGATCCGAATACCATCAATATATGGAGGAGGATCAGCTGAAAAAGAAAAGGATGAACACTTTTCCCTGATCAAAAAATGCCCCAGCATGGTAAACTTCTTAGCCATTTTATATCAGTGAATTTTGCTAACAAGCCAGGTTGTTGGTACTCAGGTTAGACTGTAAACAGACCTGAATGCTCTCAGGAGAGCCTCAAGATTTACTCTTAACTAGGACAGATAATCTTAAAAGCAACTATTATTTTCAGGAGAGGTACATCACACATGACAGGACACAAATTCTGCACTTGAAAGTACAGCTTAAATTCCGTGACTTGCGAAACCTGCTTATCCATCTTTCACCAGGGTCAACCAGTGCTTCCCACTATTCAAAGATGACCTACTGCAATTATGTTGAAATTTAAAGAGAAAGATAAGGAATGTTCAAGCACCCTAAAAATCTCTCCGAGTCATCTGTTCCTTCTCCATTGGCTAGACAGTTCCAGAATGCCATCTGCCAAAATCTTTGGCCACTGGGTAAACAAGACTTTAAAACATGTTGATTTAACTCACTCTCTTTCTCTCTCTCTCCACCCCCCACCCCCCAAATCCTTGTGATCATTACACAGATTTAGTTGCATCCCAGTACCAATGTTCATGCAGTACTTATTATAAAGATCCCAAATATTTGCTTTTACAATTAGACACTCTTAATTTGTTATTTGGCCCCTAACTGGTTCTTTCCAGACTTCTTTTAATTTCAGTGAAGCGGGAACAAGTCTAGCCAATTGCTTCAATAGGCCTCGGATCAGGTCCTTTTATTTTCTTCCACAAAACAACACAGGAGAGGGGAAAGGATTAATATAAAACAATGAGAAGCTTAGGAATGGGAAATCTCAGCCTCACTGCCAAAAGATTAAATTGCTTTGTTCTGATCTCATTTTAACAGATGGTAAAAATAATACTGCAGCTTGACCAATCTATTTCCACAGAAAAAGGTTTTAAACAAGTTGGAGCTCGTGAGATTAAAAGTTTATAAACGAGCTTGGGTAGCAAGACAAAACACATGAATCATCCAGTTCTCGCTAGTGGTCTTGCTGGGAGACTCTCTCTTTCAAGCACAACTGAACAACTCCCTCCACTATACAAATGTTTGGTTTGCCCACTTAAGAATGTTTTCAGTAGGACAAGAAGTATCAGCACTGCTACGAGTACTAGCAACACCAGAAGCAAGTCTTGAGCTGTAAGGAGAAGCAGATGCTTTAACAAGATCAGCTCTCGCAAAAACATGATTTGGTCAGGTCCGAGATGCTTTCCACAGACAGACAGCTTGGATTCTAAGCGAACTCTGCTGACCAGTTCCCCGAGCAAGAGCAGAGGTGAGCAATACAACCCTTACCAGCCATTCCAATAGGAAAACCCACACAAATTCCACTCTTTAGTGAAAAAAGCTTTAAAAGCTACTGTCTAATTAACTGTTGCTATTACGTGTTGCATGAATGCAACCTCAGCTCTGAAGTGGTTCCCTATCTGTAAAAGCAAGTCCAAATCCTACCTGTCTTAGAATACACCTTCACTGAATTATTCCAAGGAATACTTTTACTTGATGTAAAGAATAAATAAAAATATGGTATTATTTGCTCTGCCTTAAAACTGCAGGCTATCCATTCAACCTGGGCACTACCTTTACTTCCTGTGTCTCAACCTGTGTTTCAGACCTGCTATCTGTCTTGAAATAAAACATACATGGCTTTTTTGCAGCTACAAAGCAGCTCCAAAAGCCAGGCCCCTTCTTCTCAAGGTGAGTACAATCTGACATATAATGACCAGGAGTAATACTCGCATAAAATTTGAACATCTAAATATTTTCCTTAAACATTCCATACCCAATACTTTGAGATAGGTTGAGGTGTTCAGCTGTATCTCATGGGCTTGCTTAGGTACTTTACTAAACCAAGTTCATAGAACAGTTAACCATGATTATTTTCATTTAGGGGAAGCCATAAACCTTTACATAATTCTACAAATGTGGGAAATAATTATGCTATCAGATAAACAAAAGCACAACATCTGTTCCCTCTTAGCATTAACTACCACTGCAAAATAAACAGAACAAAGACAATACTGTGTCAAAATAAGCAGGACTATGTAGACCTCTTAGCACGTTTCCAACATGGATAGCTTGGTTTATTCTTTCAGCAAAGGCTGTTGAAGGTGGTCAGAGCTAAACACCTATTTCAGCAGATTGACCTCTTACAGTGAGGAGTCTAGTTTTGAACCAAAAAGTGCCTTTCCTCTCCACAAAATCCTTTGCAATTCTCCATCTATTTATAACACAATCTTCTCGACAATTAATGTACACTAACCTGGATAGTAAACTTTTTTGCCATCAGTCTTGTATACAACCATTGTAATGAACTCCCGATTGTGTGCAAAGTCATCCTATAAAAAATACAAATCAAGTAGAGTTGTACACTTCTGGATTGCACCTAATGCTTAATCAGAATCAAGTACACATTCTATCATCCCTTTTGATGACCATATGGTATGATCTAATATTTGTATTTATTGAGATACCCGACCCAATTCTTTTTAAAATACCTGAAGTAAATAAAGTGCCACTAATTTAACTTAAAACAATTCAAACACCAGGATCCAAATTTACTTGAGGACCTTTGGTGGAATACAATCCACTTACCTACAAACAACATTGTTGAAATAGAACCAGAGTAAAAATTGAGCTATGTGGTACCTGCTGAATTTAAAATTTATACATATACACAATCATACATACCTGAACTTGAAAACATAAGCAGTAGTATACTAATAACAGAAAGTCATATAGAAAGATTTACAGAAGATACTGCAGAACTCTTATTAACGGAAAAAGAAGGCGGCACCTTATCTGTGATGTGCCTGCTGAGCAGAACCCAGACGGCAGCACCACCCTGTGGGCACTGGACCTCTAGCTTGTACTGCGGGTTGTTAGCCAGGCTGTAGGCATCCTTCACAGGGCCTTGCTTTGCATCCCAAGTGCTAAAAGGAACACAGATGTTACTAGACAGGTAAGATACTAATCCGCACTTTGAAAACTAACTCCAAATCCCACGTATATACGGAGCTATCTCTTATCAGTACGAAGGTACTGAAGGCTGATTTTCTACTGGAATCTACAGTGATTACATATCATAATCATGTCAGAAGCATTATCTTACAATTTTGATTTATAAATAAAATCATTACAACACAGGCACAATAATAAAAAATGCTAAATACAAACAGCTTGGCTGTTTGGTGTGGTGACCACAACAACACAATGCACAGAAAAAGCCGAACCATTCAAGGAGCCTGGCCTACCCAATTATAGTCATGACTGCATACACCAATATGAAGTGAAAAACACCTACGCTTCTGGAACTCTAGAAATCCATACATAAGCTATGATTAGCTTCAAAACCTCGCCAAATTTTTTTCTTCCAGTTTTTTACTGAGGTAATTTTAATTTTAAAATTTGATCTCTTCCATGATTGGAAGGGTGCCTGCATGAAGTGATAAAAGATCTTTGAAGTACCCTATTGCAAAATCTGCCTGCTACCTCATGAACTGTCCAGACAAGGAAAATACAGCATGGGAAAAAAAAAAAAAAAAAAAAAAGTGCCAATGACTGAACGCAAAGCATGGCACGCTGGAAACAGAAGTGGATAAAGCTATTTGTAAGTCCCATTGACTTTCCCACACAGCGCATGTGTGGAAGGCTGTATTATAAACTAAGCTTCAAATCATCATCATTACTACTCCACTTTTTACAGTGGTTGCCACTGCGCTAGGCATTTCCCTACACAGAGGTATGGCAATCACTAATAATATAAAGAGAGACCAGTAGATGAGCTTTGAGATTAGCATACACCTTACCTCATCTTGCTACATCACCACAGAATTTGAACACAAAGATAGAATGAACCTTTACTGATTAGCTCAGCAGTTGCACTATGGATGAAGGAGCTTATGCAGAGCTTACCTTACCTCCGCAGAAACAGTAGCAAAGTGCACTATAGCAGAGTAGAAAAACAAAGAAACCCTTGCTTTCCAGAACTGATATACACACTTATCCACAAACTGAGTGACAAAAAGACTGAATGTGATGGATACTACGTAGGAGACAGGTATCATGTTTGGGGCGGGGGAGAAAAAAAGAAAAAAACCCCAACAGGCAAGGAAGATTACTTGCAATAACTGCAACTGATAAAAAATGGAATTAGTTTAAGCTACTCTGACATCAGTGAACACACCCTAAAAAGGCAAAAAACACTACACAAACAACTTGCAGCTTCAACTGGCCAGGGAAATAAACTCCAAATAAAAACTAGGTCACTCACGTACTGTCTGGTCACTGCTTAAAGATAGATTGCACAAAAATTTGATTTCTGTTCCGATAGATGTGGGACTGAGGTCAGAATCTGGTTACACAACCTCAGGTCTGCAGCAACATCACAAATGTCACTGGAGTGTCAACAGCATTACAGAAGCAGTCAGAAACAAAGCCTGGGCTGAGAATTTTGAAGTATAAAGTCAGGCTCAAGTGAGCATTGTTTGGAGTTCAACCTCTTCAGCTGTAACTAGGAAGAACAG
Source organism: Falco peregrinus (assembly GCF_023634155.1). Classification (NCBI taxonomy): domain Eukaryota; kingdom Metazoa; phylum Chordata; class Aves; order Falconiformes; family Falconidae; genus Falco; species Falco peregrinus. The sequence continues at coordinate 15,022,405 of NC_073725.1, forward strand.
AAGGAAGGAAACACCACATCAGAACATTTAGTGAGATATGGACACAAAGTTTTATCTCTTGGACCAACCTGTGAATACACGTAGATTCTTTAAAAAGACTTGGGTTCCAACTCAGATAAATAACATCATAGTACTGGCACAGGTCCTCCCAGGCAATCCAGAAGATGCCTAAAAAGAAATGCTGTTACTGTTTCCTTACCAGACACCTTGATTTTACTTGTTTTTCAAAAGTCTCTTTCCAGGCAAATGATACAGCTTATATAAACAAACCTTTCTATAAAACTTAGTAGTAATGTCTGCATTGCCCAAATTTCTAAATTGAAACTTAACCCCTAAAACAAGTTAAACAAAGAAAACAAGTTCTCTGCTCATCATCAAGGGCTCTCTGAAACTGTCAGAACACTTTTCATTCTTAAGCACTAAACAGGAGGTATGAAAGAATCTGTTGTATTAAAAGAGATGTCACTAGGGGATTCTGACCTGCCTTCCCCTTTCCTAGGCTTCTGAATTTTTATTTTTTTTTAAATAAAATATATAGTCAAACAGGTTTCCCCAATTCAGTAACCTACTTCAGCAGTCATCCAGCAGAATTAAGTATTCAGTCAACATGTGAGTACGTTTGAATGTATCTCTAAGATACTTCATCCAACACCTACATAACTTGCTCTGGCACCCAGAATCTGCTTCATCTTTACAACATTTTCATGCATTTATTCTAATTCTCCATAGCTCCCTTAGTTGCAGCTCCAGCCAACAACAATGCCTGCAAGGTGACAGATTCCTGAACGAAATGAACTCTCAAAAGGTAACAGCCTTGTAATTTAAGTCTCTGACACAGGCAGTTGCATATCTTGCAGCACTAAGAAGAATAATAACGCAGTCAGTCATAACAGCTACACACCTAAAGACCAGAGTGTAAATCCAGTCAGAAGAAAAAACTCCCTTAAAATTACTAACCTAATTTTATGCAAATTTTAACTACTAGGTGTTACAGATACAAATGCCTTACTAAATGAATCTGTAAATAAATAACAAGCTAATCTCTTGTAACTGTCACAAAGCCAGGACTGCTATTCTTATGCTTAAATCAAGTTTTCCCTATGCATTTGTACGAGACTTATCAACAAATGGTATATTTTAATGGCTTTGGATGCATATTGTTGTCAAAATAGTGTCACTGAACAGAAGGGCTTCCTCACAGATACACACAGGCAGTAACTGGGCATCACTCCAAGTGGTTTCTCTGGACAGTGACATAGTAGTACCACCACTGTCTCAAAGGCTATCTCAGTCTGCTCTTACAGCCAGAAACAGAGTGTGCGTAAAGATTTGTTTACAGATACACTAATGTAATGCAAGGGGAAAAACCCCACTTACCTCAAACACAGGCAAGACTAATTTAAATACTGATTACAGTAAGCATACTGACACATATTTGCAAACGTTGGAGGAAAACTCTCACAAAAACTCTATTCCTGTATTAAAAGGCAGCATTACACGGCCTGTTGTAAGAATGTTATCTTTGCACAGAACTCCCCCATGCCCAGATACTGCAATAGCAACGCTTAGGCAAGGAGGTAATTTCTTGTCAATGAATTTGAGATACATTAAACAGTCCAGATTACTGAAGCTCCAGACAAACCTGAAGTAACAGATTTAAATACACAAGCATTTTCAAAATTTTTGGGATATTTAGTTTTTAGTATTTGCTTTACTCTCCCTCCCCTTGGGCTTAAGTGTTTTTTTCCACCTTCCTGCAGGGATACACCACAAAGACCTATATTATCTGAAAAGATAGTATTTTTTTTTTAAACCTTATTACCATTGTCTATTTTCTGAGCTGTTCTTGGATCAAAGTTCAAGTATTTTTGTAAATCTGGGGTCCAATTCCTTGTGTCATTTTCACTGTATCGTCCCTTCCAACGTAAGTGGCTCCAGGGATTTTTCAGCTGAAGAAATCTAAGTCCCTAAAGAAATACAAAATAAAATTGCTGGATTCATCTTGTCAAGCTATTTTTTTGTATTTTTATTAACAAGGAATATGAAACAATAGCTCAAGAAAATACAGCACCATTAAGCTTTCTGGAATCATCCAATGCAGCTCAAGACAAAATATTATATTAGCCATTAGAGCAAAAAAATAGGTAGCTACCCATCGCAACAGGTTTCAAACAAGCATCTGAAAACATCTTCAGTTTTCCTTGATACCTTATATTCTCTTATATCCAAGACGGCATATGCATGGGTTGGAACCAAACCCCATTTTTCTCCTTCCTCTTCAGACATCACCCCTGTTGCTGTTGTGATAAGGACATCTCCCTTGTGAAATCTGTTCAAAAAGAGGCGAGACATAGCTTAATGAACATCTTGCAAGCTGCAAACTAATATTTGCCAGACACTGTAATATATGTTTTTACACTGCCTATTAGCATGACCCTGCTTTATAAAAACCAGAATACGGGGTTTTTGTCAGCTGAAATCACTCCTGAAAAAAGCTTGAGATAAATACTGAAAGAGAATAGTTCCACTAAGTATAGGCTTTAAGTGAAAAATTATTATTCTCATATAATTCTGTAATTTCATATTTTTTGTAAATAAAAATCAGCATTTATGAGCCCGAATTTCAATTTCTGTCACTTTTTAAAGACACTCATCATAGACTTTCAGCTGAACATAAATGTGGTTTCATCAACAGTTAGCCAACCACTGTCTATACCAAATTAAACAGCTCTGTCACACCCCCAGGATTCTGAAGAAGCTTCCCAAAATGTGAATAATGAGAAGCTCACACTTCTACAGATGTTAACACTAAAGTTGTTTGCCCCCCAGCATAGGCCTTACAGGGTCTGACTTGTCAACTCAAAACAGAGTTCTGCGATTGTTCCAAATTGCAATTGTTGATTTTGCAACAATTATTGTTAAAACACACTAGCGTGTTTCCCAGCCCATGCTTAAATCCAAGAACATACTCAGCATCCCTAGACAGTTTCCAGAGTCACCGGACTATGCATCAACACATTTTCAGTCTAGCACAGGTGAACAATAGTGAAGCTATAACTGCTAGATCTCATCCTAATTGGAGTCACACCTCCAAAACTGCAACACTGGAACATTTGAAAAAGTTGTTGAGAGAACTAAGAGCTCCTAACCAACCGAAAAAGCATTGCAGAAAGAGTCATGCTCTTTTACCATGAATGCAGATGTTTCAGTCAACAGAATATCCCCCTTCAACAGAATATCCCCTCTTCTACGCACAAATGCATAGGAAACTGGTTGCACAAAACTGTTTAGAAAGAAATCAAAGTACTTGCTAGGTGACATGTATGAGTTACGACTATCTCTCACCATAACTAGAATTGCTATGGTAGGTCTGAAGATCAGTATTGCAGTTTTGATACACTCTTGCTGCTCTTCCAGGAGTTTTACTAATGGAGCATAATAATCAAGATCTTGTGATATAATCAGAAATACTGTATTTTTATCTGCTTGCTAAGGGAAGCAGATCAATGCCAAAGTTCTGGGAAACTGTGTGGGAACATAGAGCACATTTCCTTTTACTTTACAAACATATTGAACTTGTATTTTAGTTCCAGGCTGCTCTTCCCTGACTCTTCATTTTATTTTCTTCATCAAGAAATGGACTTTTTTTTTTTTCTTAATAGGTAAAGAAGCCAAATCACCTCAAACAAAATTCCACAATGTTTTACTCTTTTGTTCTATCAAAGCCACTGATTCCTCAATTTTTCTCCTTCCAGAAGGCATATGGAAGTTTGATAAAGCACAATTTGTAGTAGTACCAAAATGCTATAGAAAAATTGGTGTTGACTGTACTACTTTTACAGTGGTAACACAGCTATTACACAGCAAGCATTTTAATTACTTAGGAAAGAAGAATGCTTACCTCTGATAAAGCATTCTGAAAGTACTATCTTTATTGAAAGCTTGATTGTCAGAGTGCATAGCAATTCTTTCAGGTATCCAACCAGTCAGTGCATGGAGATCAATATTCTGAAATGCAAGGATTCAAAAGAAATCAGAATAGAAAATCCATCTATAAGCATATGATGTCTGTACACAAATTATAAGAGTGCCTTGAAAGAAATTAAGCATATGCAAGCTACACTACAGCTCTGTACATAAAAGGCTCAAGATACAGACTATATTAAATAAACACACAAAACCTTCTTTGATTAGCTCAGGGCAAAATTTCTAAATAGCCTCTTAAAGCTGGAAAGCGAACTGATGAAACAAACTGGAATTTCAGAGCAATGGAAGCATAAGTGATCAGTTGCGTTCAATTCTATGATGTGCTCTATTTCATTGACTCAGACTTTTAAAGCATAGTCTCAGAAGCACTCAGAAGCAAGAACCTTGCTATTATATATGCATTTTAAATAATTAAAGTTTTACTCCTAAGGCTCAGGGTTTGGGTTTTTTATTCTTTTTTGGTAAAGCTGACACTGACACGTATTCGCATAGAGCTACTTTAATCTCCACATTTCATCTCCTTGAAAAATTGCTTATTCCCTTTTCTTTTCCTTTGTACTCCTCAAAGCAAAAGCAGAGACTTATAAATGCTTGAAGTGTCAATAACCAGCACTGGTTGGTAGGAACTTGAGGAATTAGAAGTACAACACAGCCAGTAAGTAACCCTGATTATACAAGGAAGATGTAATACAGTTGAAAGCAGGGGGAGCAGGAAGGGTGGAGATTGTCACAAGTCAAGCTGTTTTTCCAGATAGCAAGTTAAAGGATGAAAATGGGGAAAAAAACCCACAGGTATTCTCACCAGCTTCTGTCCTCCAAAACAAAGCAGTCCAACACAGACATGAACATACGTAAAAACTTATGCTATATTTACCCCTCATAAAGGCACATTTCTTTCCATAACCCTTTTCAAAAGGCGATGATTACCTAGTATACCCTCCAAGAAGGTGATTAGCAAGACATCAACTAGAATGCAAACAGTACTAGGACATAAAAGATATTTTAAAATAATACTTTAAAGAATTAGAAATTTAAACCAGAAATGCTTCCTAAGTAATGAATGAAAGTTATGCAGGCTACTCATTTCAGTAAACTGTCCCCCTCTGAAAGAACAACTTGCTTGTCAGTTTAGGTGCAGCATAATGACTGTTTCTTTAGTAACCACATTACAGGAATTCAACACTCATTTACATGAGTGGAACAAACTTGCACAGATCAGAGTGCTTGCTCCCTCTATACACATGTACTAAATGACCAACCTGTTCCTTTCCTAGCTGACTCCCCTACCTAATGAGGAAAAACTGCCCTATTTCCCCAAGCAATTCACTTCGATTTCACTAGAAGGAAAATTATTTGACCCAAGATTATCTAAGCAGAATTTCTGCCTTTTAGAAATAATCTAGTACTTACGGAATTCGATCCAGGAAAATCATATCCTCCCATGACTTTCATGTAAGCCTTTTCTATTAGTGATACCCACAATTCATTCTTATTGTTAGAGTAAGAGCAGAGAAGTTCCCCACTATGATCAACAGGTAACTGGTCATCTATGATTACCTGTATGAAATAAACAAATGAAAGATCATCATAAAGCTAATAAAGTATTTTGGAAACATTTGAAAAATAAACCCAACTCTCATTAACGTACAGCTTCCCAGACACAGCCAGACCTGACCATTGCTCTCATGTATGAACACCCCTATTAATCCTGCAGTGGTTTGCCCAAGTGAACAAGAAATTCTGTTGCCAGCTCGTACTTGCACTGGGCACTGGTCTACTGGGGTGACCTATGATCACCTGCCTCACTTTCCCCTACATAAAATGGGGATGATACTACCAGACTCTTGGAAATTGTCTAATACCTATTATAAAAGGTAGCCACAGAAGAGTTCAGTGTAATTACCAGCATAGAAAGTAAAGCCTAGCCTAACAATATCCCTCACCTAATCAGGAAACAGCATGGACTGTGCTTGTAGCCTGCAGAAAAATAGTGTTATTTATCTATACGGAAACAAACTATGTGCCACAGGACTTTCATAGTCTCTAGCTCCAGATTTAAATTTCTTCTCTCTGGAAAGTGAAAACAACCCAAAGCAGCATTTGTGACAGTATTAGTATTTCTTCTTTAAATTAAGTAGAATATATTTGACATTATTACGGATTGTTACTGCAGTTATTTGTAGTGGTCTGAAACAGCTCCCCAAAACAAATGTTTCAGCTTCACACTGGCATTAGTCTGTTACCAATACAGGCTACCAACACAGGATTTGACCAGAAGATGTGCTAGCTGGGTACAAATTAATAATCCTTTTCATAGAAGAGCAAACGGCCATTCATTCTAACAAAAGGCAGCCACTGGGAAGTATTTTGGAAAGAGTATTAAGAGCAAGGTGAGCACATAAATTATGCTTCCCCTGAAACATTCAGATTCTGGAATTTTGCAGCTCAAGGACTTCCCGACCTAGAGGTTATGTCTTAGCAATTTATAGCCTGAGGAAAATAAGCATTTTCCTCTGACTCCCCCACCCCCATGAATATGACCACTCAACTTTCAAACGCACATAAGCATTCAACAGTCACTGTGATCTGCAATAATCAGTGTTACAGTTAAATACTATATGAAGAAATACATTATTTTATGCCCTTACTTACTGCACTGAAAAGAAAATGCAATTGCTTGTGAGTTTACAAAGTTTACTATGAATCTTCAGGAACCTCCTCTCTTACTAAAAAAACGTGGTCATTTGAGTTATTCCTCTGCAGTCATTCCCTGTCTACCCTCTTCCTGGATGTCCCCCTCTGTACTTTTTTAGTTCTGTAACTTCCCTTCTAAGATGGACTGGAAAAGTAGATTACTTGTACACCCTGTTCACAAATATGGGATGCATAATTTTGTTCCTGTATGGTTTTCATAGTTTTTTTAAGCAATATAAGGATTTTAAAACAAATTTGATGTGAATAAGGCTGTTTTCATGAATGTCTGTAGAAGAAATACCTGCATTCTGTTACATACTTCACAACCAAAATGAATCTCAAAAGGTTTAACAATAAAAAACGCTTTCCAACAAAACATATCTTAAGTGTTTGCTATGTAAGCATAGCTTCACAGTGAAGCAGACCAAGCCTTTAAAACGTGACTTAAACAGAAACGGGATTAGGTCTCCCCAACACCATTTACCTTTCTAGGTACACCATTGATATGAAGCTTCACCATGTATTTGCCACATGGGTTATATTCCGGTTCTCCTTTCTTATTCTGAGGGTAAATGATACTGTTAAAAAAAAAAAAAAAAAAGGAAATTGTGACAAATGGCTTGGCTGTACATACACTGATAACAATAAAAGTGGGATTAACATAGTCTGTTTCTAGAATTTACACTGAACATAAATATGGAATCTTTAGTGAAAGAGCAGCTCAAAGTCAATAAAAATGACAATGATGTTTAGATAGGTTTTCTTTTTCAGGCTTCACTCTTGCTCCAGTTCTCTCCTTAATACAGTAACAAAAAGAACATAAGTAACCTAATTGTTTCTCCAATAGCAGTAAGACAAGCAAATTTATCTTACTACTAAACAAATGGTATTTACTTTTGTATACCTGTAGTATATTTACATATATTTATTATTATTATATTACAGATACTTACATATCTGTAGTAGAAATACAGTATTTGCCTGAATGACAAGTCAAACATTTGAAGAAGACAGTCCAGAACTCATGGCTCTTGAAAAGAATATAAGTTCAGTTCTATTGAGCATAGGTTAAAACAAAAAAAATCCAGGAACGACATTCACACACCTGTCTGGCAATAGCCTCCTGGCAGTCTGCCAAACCCATGCCAAATTTATTACAGGACCCCAGCTGAGCTGAACAGAGTTAGTGTTGTTAACATTAATTCTACAATTAGATGCAAGAGGGACCACCTGTTCCACAGCAGTTGGCACAGCAAAGGAGGAAAATAAATCTAAAAAGCATTATGTGTAAAATTTCTATTAAGAACCAAACTAAACCTTTCAAATTACTTATTACTCCTCAAAGCACATCTGAAGTTAAGACTCCAGTGCTTGTATACATATCTATGTAAAGTTGGCTTCCCTCTCAGAAGTGCTGAAGCCACATCAGCCCCAAGGAGATGAAGGTGAAACAAATGATAGCTTTTACTATGTCCGAATGTCACAGAACATACTGCAAAAGCTTGGCAGTATTAGGTCTGAAAAGATCTTAGAAACAGCTACTTACCTGGTGATCAATTTTTTGTTATATCTTCTTTCATATGCTGCACTGATAGCTAGTGATGCCACGAAAGAACAATCTGACACTATTGTCTATGAAGAAAAGAAAACCAGTGAGGACGTGCACTAATAGATACCGAAAGACAAAGGGGGTGTGTAAAGAGGAAGTAAAATCATCAGTCAGCAATTCCCTTCAAAAGGGAAAGATCTCAATGCAGAAGCAAAGTAACTACTAGAAAGGCAGGAAATATCTCCTTGCACAACATCAAGCCCCTACAAAGCCAGCTGGAGTTACAATTATTAACGACAATGAGAGGCAAGTGCAGGTACTTCAGCATTCACTCACACTTCCTCCTTCCTCCCCAAAACACTGTGTAATATAAACCATATCCAATAGCATAATCAACTGTTGATTTTGGAATAGCTTGGGCCACCTGCAATTTAACACTAAGCAAGACATTTCCAGTATTGTTAATGGGTCATTCTGCCTCCAGTCAAGTAAAAATTTTGAAGTCTTGCTCATTATTTTTTACATGCAGTAAATCAAGTGAACAAATTGCTGCAGAGTACACCTTGCTGTTTTTCATACTAACCTTACCGCTATTTCTGGAAAACAAGATTTTCAACTGGAATTCAGATTCTGATTCTCCTACTGCTAACACACCTCTCTACTCTCATGGCTAGAAAATGCAAGGAAATCTGAAGTGATACTTTTTATTCATTTAATCTCATAAAAACCAAGGAAAGCACTCTCACATTTGGAGATTCCTTTTTGAACAATGAGGTCCCCTGCAAGAAACTGCTAGCAGCACACATTTCTCTTCAGGAACAATTTACCTGCTTTATGCTGAAACTTGATACAGTATAAATCATCGTAGGGTTATTTGTTATATCATCTGGTCGCACCCACTTGGCAAACATAGCTTTCTGTTTGGGGGATAACGGTAACTTCCCGTATTTATCACTAGATTTAAGAGAGAAAAAAAAGTAGAAATAAATCAATAGCAGTTTAGAAAAGTATGTCCACTCCTACATATGTTTGATTGATGGTGCAAAATTACATGGCTTTGTATACAGAGTTGTAAAACAATTTCAAAGAACACTACTGCTAAGTTTGTGATTTTTAGGGAAAAAAATAAAAACATTAAAAACATGAAATAAAACCCAAGGGCTTCCTTCATACAGGACTGAACAGGAGAATGGAATTTGATGAAGGCATCTACACCAGCAAAAACTCAAATTCTTCACTTTATTTCAATATGAACTAGTAATAAAATGTCTCTTCAGTTCTGAAAATATCAAGGCTTGTCTTGCTAGCCTTTAGCAGAAAACTGGAAAACACCCACAAAACCCAAGCCATCAAACAACAAAACCCCAAGTGTCTTTGACTTTTATGACTATGCAATCTTAACATATTGCTCATAAATGAAGGTCTAGCCGTTACATATACCTCTTCCTCAGAACAGAGGAAATGTCTATTGCCTTCATTTTACAGGTTAACTGAGGCAGAGGGAGCTAAACTCATTAGCATGTAGTAGAATCAGGAACTGGACAGAACTTGCCAGCCCAGCACAATACTCCAAAAAGCCAAATCTAATGATGTCCTTATAGGCCTGAAGAAAACTGCAAAAGCACTGCAGAACAGAATCAGCTTACATCAAAGTTTTAAAATCTGACTGGAAGAAGGAAATGGTAGTATTAAATATCTCTGGCTGAATTATGTTTAAAAACCCACTTAAACAACTTTAAACCCTGAAGAAGAAAATATAGAAATACCAAATATGGCAATGCTTTAGAAATAAAACCAAACATAAACTTCAGTAATTGAATCACACTTACGAAAATGGCATAGGGAAGGCAAAACGTTCCCTCAGATCAACACTCATAAAAGGTACATATTCAATGCCATTAATTTTTGAAGTTTTCCTGCAAGTCATAAAAACATAGTTACAAACCTATCCATCATCTTTCAAAGAATAAGTTCCAGAAGGTAACAACAAAATTGTTTTTAACAACTAACAAGACACAGTGCTTCTGGAAACAAGATGAGTACCTCTTGAAAATGAAACGACCACTGTATTTATTTGGGTTTAAAATGTGCAGAACTTGATGGCTCAGTCACTAATCCTGCAAGTACATACCTGTGGACAAGCTACCATACCAGGACAGAAATGATTATCATCCACAAACCTCTTCATAGTTCTAGAAGTCACATTTAAAAACTACATTTGTCTAAACAGAATTTAAGTCACTTAAGACTCTCATTAAAGAGTCTTAGGATAAGTTGACAGCAATTAACAATTAGCAAGGCTTAGATTTAAACTAACTGGGGCAGTATTTTGGAACACTGTCAAACAACAAAAATACTGCAAGTGTTAATGAGGACACTTAACTAAAGAGAAACGAGAATTTTATTTAAATGCAAATGTAATTTAGGTTTCAAACAAGGAGTTAACTGAAAAAGGTACATGAAATACTTTTAAATCAAGTTATGATTAAAGATATGAAACAACTTGAGGTTCTCTTGCAAGACTGAGCCAACAACAAAAAAACCAAAATCAACCAAAAATCCCAAACCATCCACAAAACCAGAAACATCCACTGTACAGGCAATAGCAGAGGAAAAAAAGTAAATAAGGTAATTCTCATTGCTTTGCAGCTTTTCCAACACGTGTACATTTCTATCTTCATGACCATATCCTCAGTCCCTTTAAGTCCCCTAAAATTAACAGGCAGACTAAGTGTTTGATGATAAAATCCTGGGCAGTGGGCAGTGTTGAGCACCACCTCTATCATAATCTTTTTTATTGCATGAGGAGGAAGAGGAAGGTTAAAACATCTATCAGGCAATGCTTTTTTTTTTTTTAAGACATATTTGATAGTTTTCAAAATTCACAATTTAGGCTAAAAGTTTTATGAATTATTTGTAGTTCATTCCACCTATAATAAAATCAAAGCAAAAGGAACTGGATACAACAGAAGTCACAGTTCTACACTGCAGTCCTTCACAGTCACGTACAATCCTACAGTCATTCACTACAATGAATTATAACTGCACGATCTACAAAACCATCTTTGTACCTTGGCTGCTCAGAGCCAGGTCTTTCATGAACTCTATCATATAGGTTATATATAACATAATAATAAGGCTATGAAAAATAATCCTGGCAGTGAGTTACAAGGAAGTGTGTTCTAAACACAGACTAGAAAGCATGATCTGTGAATAAAAGCCACTAATCGCGTACACAGAGAACATAATTTATTAATGTGTAGGTAAAACTAGCAATGGCTTTTGTAAGAGAGAGTTTTCCAGCCCTCTGTTTCTACATCTCATGCTTCAGCTGTTTCAATCTACTGTGTAAGATGCACAAAGGATGTGAGCACAAATGGTAACATTTTGAAAAAACTAGTCTTCAACCCACCTGAGTACTTCAATCTCCTGCACGGTGTATCTCTGACCATGAGATTCACTAGCTTGTACTGCTCTGATTGTCTGTGGTTTATCATTTAAAGAAAAATCAGGTCCCAGTGGAAAGAAGGTTCTGACTGGCTGATTTGGTTTAGCTGCAGTTGACTTCTCCTTCTGCGATGACTTTGACACAGATTCCTTCAGTGCCTCTGCTCTAAAGCAAATAAAAATGCATTTCATTTACAACAATGATAAAAATATAGTTATGGTTCAACTATTGGTTTACACAGTTCATGTTTCCACATATATTAAATGGAATGAACAAATACCCAAGATGACCAACACCTCTTTTCCTAGGAAAAAAAAAATTCTTATGCCAGTATTCCTTTATTTTTCCTGCTCTAAAATCAATTAAAATATAGCATTTCCAACTCATATATAAGCTACTTCTGGCAGAACTCATTAGATTTTTGTTGCCTTTACATTATGCTAATAAGAGAATTTGTGTAAGTGTCGATTAAGTGTCTGGAACCTCAGAACAAGACCACTGAAACACAGAAAGAGAAAACTGATTTGTGTCCTCTCACACCTTCAGGATTTAATTTGTCTAGCCACTACAATAGCAGTAAAAACCCACCAGCATTCTCACAGCCCAGCATTTCAACTGCTTGAAGACTGTGTATTCATTCAGGAGCCATATTTTGTTGTTGTGCATTAAGTTGCTAGATAGGCACACACATGCAAAATATGGGTTGGTTTGTTGTGGCTTTTTTGAACACAGGGAGAAAAGTGCTGAAAAACAGCTTTCTGAAACTTAGCCCAACACAGTCTTTTATTCACCATCATACAGCTGATTAAAAAAAGAGTTACGCTGAACTTACCATTGTGTAACTTGTTTCAGATAATGACTCCACTCCACTAGATCTACCTATAAAATTAGATTACTACTGTCAATTATTAGCCAGTTTCCAACCTGTCTTCCTTATGAAGGGACTCTGACATCCTGACTTCATGCTGGCCTGAACTCAGTGTTGTTATAGAAACCAAAAACTGTAGTTGAAATCTCTGAAGACTGAAGTAGTGCATTGGTACTAACAAATACACAGTCCTTTCCTATTTCTGCATGTCCAAGATTCCCAGAAGGCTGGCATAACAGCTGCTACATTCAGCAGTATAGCAGCTGGCAGCTGTTTCCAAGGAGAACTCTACAGGAGCTAGGTCTACCCAGAATCCATATTCTTTGCAGTACAGAACAGACATGCTAGATTGAGAATCAATTCAGAGAGCGCACTTAGACCTGACAAGTACATCTGCTAACATTAACCATACTCACCTATCCAGTGCTTGTCGAGCCAACTGTTTCAGCTTTGACTGGAGGCCTGCTTCTGAAGTTTCAGTAGCCTTAAATGCAAAACAAAAGAAAAAGCTACACATCAAGTAAACCTGCAGTTTTAATGTAACTGTAGAATTTGACAAACTGAGCTTAAATTACACAAACAGCAACTAGCTTTTTTTTCAATTCTCTTTTGAAATGAAGAAATGTTTGGGTTTTTTAAACCTCAGCATAAAAAAACATACTAAGTAAGTGAGTATCATTTTGCTGTGGTAGTGAATGTTCATATAACAGAAACAGTATCTAAAATTCTTCAGCATGGAAAACACTGTATATACAAAAAATCTGCCAGAAAAATTATCCATATTAAAGAACTATGGGCAGAAAGATGACAAAACCAAATTTATATATACTAATGAGCTTAGATGTGTTCCAATTCTTTTCCCCAAACAAGTAAAAAATAATCACTGTAAGGAAAAAAAATTTGTGAATATTTACACTTTCATAAAATACAAACAAACAAGACTGCTTGCAAGTTAAAAAAAAATTTTTTTTGCACATTTAAGGCATAAAATAATCTAAGACAGGGCACAAAAAAAGGTAACCATATTGCTAACATCTGCTCCCAGTTGGGAGGTCAACTATGACAGTTTATGCTTTTGTTTTTCTTACAGATGAAGCATGCTACTGCAACTAAATAACCTTCAAGAACCACAACACGAGGTGCAGCTTCTCCTGTGACACCTACAAGCAGGTTTCAGGTTCTAGCTCTGTACCTTGACCAGTTCTCCGAGGTCGGCTAGGTCAACTGGGGAAACAAAAAGGCAAGCTACATACGGTCCCAAGAAACAGAACTAGAAACACCCTCTATTTTCATTTTATTTGTAAATACAAATTACACTTTTGAGTTCCTGGTAGAAAAGACTTGACAGTTGTATGAAAGTAAGTAGTGGAGATGGAACACCAGCACACTCATCTAAGAGTCAGCTATAGAAGAGGAGGAACGGCTGTTCCGAGTACTTCAAGGGTAAGGAAGAAACAAATCTCTCCACATGAATATATTGAGGAGAAAGAAGTAAAGCTTCAAGATAGAAGAGTTCCTTCAATCTTCTTTCACCCTGGAAAGAAGAAGGTACTTTTCGATCACCCCAAAGGACAAAGCCTACAGGCCTCTCAACAAAATAATATGCTACTCAAGATTAAAAGAAACTTCAGCAGTATCTGTACCTAATGAAACGCCTGATAAAAGCAGTTGTTAATATGAAATAATTCCTGAGTAATTTCAATATACATAAGTAATATTTGCATGCACGGACACAACAGAAAGAGAAACACACCAGAGAAAACACTGTATACTGTCACATTAAGTTTTAGGTAAGAGACTGAGAATGTTCTGCTCCAACAGCTCAAGTGGAAAAACTAGAGCAATTCTGCTAACTCTTGATCTGGTTACACTGTATTGCCAGGGTTTTTTAACTTACAAAATAAAAACCCAACCAGTCTACAGAATTTAGAGATTTCACTGTACCATGTAGCAAAAGCAACATACCCCTCCCAACAACCCACATATATTTACATTATAAAAAGGGAAAAGAGGGGACAAAGAAAAACAGACTTGGTGGAGTTACATTATGATGGTGAGCTCTTCCTGTAATAAGTTAGTTAAGGCAACTGGACTTAAGGGGGAAAAAAGCAGTACCTGTAATTATATTCTCCAGCATTTATGTAATGGCCAATTCATTCTTACCATTGATTTCAGTGTGAACTGAATTCACTCATAATAACCTTCATCTTAGGCACTGAGTAATCAAGTAGTATTTTTACTAGTTTTAGCATCAGTAGACCATTACATTTTCAGAAAGTTTTACAAAGATTTTCCTTTAACTGCTTCCCTTAATGTACTCAGAAAGTGATACAGCTGACACATTGGAAGTTATCTTCAGTTTTAACTGTGTTTAATTTCTGTTTTAATGTTGCATTCGCTCCAGTGCAAAAATTAACATGAAAGAAGTTCCAGAACATTTCTGTTTTTTAGTATAACCCAATTGAGGAAAAAACATATAAATCACAAGTCCCCTCAAATTTACAGTGTTGAATAGCAACATAACAAAGACAGGAAGAAAGACTAAAAAAAAAAGTGAAAAAAAGATTTTAAAATAGTTTTTAGAAATACAGGTACTCCATTTTTAAGCCAGCCTTTAAGGGTCAGTCACTCGTGTAAATGGAAGAATTTCTTACCATCACATAATTCTACCAAGTTAACCTGTAGCTTAACATACTGTTTTCAAACAGAGTTCCACCGCTTCTGTGTACAACTCTATAGCTTCTTCTGCATTGCCTTTATCATCTTCATCAAAAGCCTGTGTAACTAGGAAGTGAGCACGCTCCAAGTCCAACTGTTGTTTTGACTTCAGAGGGTCTGTGTTCTGTGGCTGAACTAAATGAAAAAGAAAGTATTTAGCTTTCTACAGCAGCAGACACGTAAAAACATCCTTAACACGCTACTGAAACACCAGCAGTTCTAATCAGAGAGGTAATATCTACTTCTTGGCTGGAAACCAAAATGTTTCTAAACTTTGCCAAAAACATCGTTGCAAGGACAATAAAATACCACCCCCAATCCCAGGCCACAAAGCAGAGGTACACTCTCAGGGTATTTCACATGCCAAATAATGTAAATAAAGTCTCTTTCATACTACACTAACAAAGATGTTTAATTATGTAAAATTTTGCATCACCTGTGAAAACACACCACCTACGGTAAAATACAAGTTCCTCAGGTGCCTATGTCATTTAAAACCTTTATTAATGACCTGAAGGAAAAGATGGACTGCACCTTCATAAAGGTTGCAGACCCCACCAAACCAATCCACTCAAGGACACAGACATGCTAAAGCAATGGGCTGACAGGAACCTCAGGGAATTCAAACAGGATAAATGCTACACCTGGTGTCTAGGACAAACACCCCACAGGGTACAGCTCTGTGAAGGACCTGGGAGTCCTGGTGGATGGCAAGTTGCCCGTGGGCTAGCAGTGTGCCCTGTGGCCAAGAAGGCCAGTGGGATCCTGGGGTGCATCAGTAGGAGCATAGCCAGCAGGTCGAGGGAGGGGATCCTCCCCCTCTGCTCTATCCTGGTGAGGCCCCATCTGGAGTGCTGTGTCCAGTTCTGGGCTCCCCAGTTCAAGAGAGACAGGGAACTACTGGAGAGGGTCCAGCGGAGGCTACAAAGAGGATGAGGGGACTGGAGCATCTCCCCAATGAGGGAAGTCTGAGGGAGCTGGGCCTGTTCAGCCTGGAGAAGAGAGGACTGACAGGGGATCCTACTGATGCATACAAATATCTTAGGGGTGAGTAACAAGAGGAGGGGGCCAGGCTCTTTTCAGTGGTGCCCAGTGATAGGACAAGGGCCGATGGGCACAAACTGTAATGTGGGAAGTTCCATCTGAATGTAAGGAAAAAACTTCTTTACCTTGAGGGTAAGAGAGCCCTGGCACAGGCTGCCCAGAGAAGTTTTGGAGTCTCCTCTGGAGGCATTCAAAACCTGCCTGGATGTGACACTGTGCAGTCTGATCCAGGTGAATCTGCTTTAGCAGGGAGCTGGAATAGATGATCTCCAGAGGTCCCTTCCAACCCTGACCATTCTGTGATTCTGAGAGCCAGTGGCTATGAATGGAAACAGGGGAGAATCCAACTAGATATATTTAAAAACCCAACCAACACTAGAAAGACAACTGCACCCAGAGGCACTGGGGAATTTCTGTCCTCATGTGTTCTCAGGACCTGACCAACCTGGTCCAAAAATGAGCGTCCACCCTGCTTTGAGCAGGGGAGTTGTCTATAGACATACCAAAGTCCCTTTCTGGCCAAATGATTCTATGATTCTAACTGAGAATTGCAGGTGTGCAAAAATTTGAGATTTTGGTCTAAGCACAAACACTAAAACCAGATCAAACAAGGAAATCCTAATGAAAGCAAAAAGCTCTTTTGCTCTCTCAAAAGTTAGTAATTCTACATAAGTATCCACTTGCTTCAAATCTACCATGCAGCTGAGGCTTTGATGCAAGTTTTGATTTGTCCCCGATCAATTTTTGTTGCTATATTTAATTACTTTCTCAGGTTTTCTCTGCAGATGTGGTTCCCAAGAATATTTAAAAGAAAAGAATATCCACACCCAAGTCCTCAGAAAGTAAGTCTCTGCTTTATTTCTGATGTATCAGAATTCAAAGCACTGATGTGCTCATTGTATATGTGGTCGTTCACAAAGGACAAGAAAATTAGAATAATGAAACCCAAAGCAAACATCACTGATACATATTTCACAGCACCGAAAGGTTTTCCACTCAATTAATTTAAGCAGATGTTTAATTAGAAAGCTCCTTACCCACCTGCTGAATGGAGAGCTTGAACTCTCTCCAAGTACTCATTTATTTTTTCTTGAATATTTTCCAAGTTGGACCCTGCCATCCCAGCATAAATCAAGGCTTGTGCAGCTTCCTGCAGGGAGAAGATTTTGAGACAAAGTTAATGTTCGTTGCCTAGAAAATTACTTTCCATAAACAGATGGCCTACAGCAGCCGTGAGCTGCATGAAAGCAAGCAAGCCCCTACATCTGCAAAAAGACACAGTGGCTCCAAGGAAATTCTGCTGTGAAGAGTAAGTTCAAAGTTATAAATGAGACCATGTTCAATTTCTCAAACATGAGAGAACGTATAAGACTAAAAAAAACCACCACACTTTCAGAGGTTCCACAAGGCCAGATCTTAGGCCTGCCTGTATCATATGCATGGAATTAGGAGATTTTAAGTAAATTTTTTCAAACATGCACTGAAATCAGTGAAGTAGAGCTTACAAGCCACAAACTGCCTTTTATTTTTAAAGTTGTGGATTTAAGGTTAGAAAAATAAATAAGCTGCTCACAAGCTATTTGCATTTAATCTAATAATAATGAAAGTAAACCAATATAAAAGCTTTTCAAAATCAAATGCATCAAGTTTTGGTTTAGAAAGTCTCTTCTTTCAGTATGACTCACATAAAGCTATCAAATCTGGAAAGTCTGCAAATTTAAAGTTTCCTAGCTCCTCAAGCTTTGGTTTTTTTAAATGTTTTTGGGCACACAAAACACTAGATATTGATGAAAGTCTACTTCCAGGACAGAGCGTAGGCCTTCAGGTCAGAATCACAGTATGTTATCTGCATCAAGGCTTTTTCCATACTGCACAAATCTATTAAGAAAAAATCCCTTCAGCTGCATAAGCTGTCTATCCATTCACTAAATTTATGAAAAATATGTAAGGTTCAGCAGGGCTGCAACAAACAGAGTTAATACAGTCTCAGAAGCATATGGAGAACTGAAATTTGTCACTCTCAAAAATGAGGATAAAAACCTTATTTTGTCCTCATTATTGGCACAAAAAAACCCACCAAAAAACCCACGCTTTTGTGACAGTGCTCCTCTTCCCAGCAGCAATGGAAGAGAGGAGGCAAATCACTTAGCAGGCTGAGTATATAGGAAGAAGAACAGTAACTAGAGAGCTGCTCCACAAAGATGGTGCTCAGAGGGGCTGCTCTGCATAGGGTAAGGACATGGCCATAAAGCACACAAATTACCCTCTGGCTATGACTTTTGTCAAATTTAGCACTTTTCTACCATACATACCTGCCTAGTTTGCCCGAGCTAAAAACGTGTCCTGATACAGCCTGCACTTGTTATTACAATAAGTTTTCACTGACGTGCATCACAGAACCAATTACTACATACTCCCTGTCAACATCCATCACCATATCACATCACATAAGGCATCCACAGCAAGAGAAAGGCAAACAGAAATATTGTTCCATTTAGATATATAGCAATTAACTACCATTAAGATCTAGCATCCTTTTTACTGTTTTCTGTGAGGGGAAAAAAAAAGCACACTACAGATAACTGCTCAAAGGATGCATGTATCTGTCTGTGACATACCACAACTACAGACTGACGAAACAGGTGCTGTATCGTAACAGTAAGTTGTCTACATATGATGTAAAGAACAAATGTGGATTTCCAAACCAGTGCTGCAAACCCAACGTATAATTGACACTGTCTCTGTGATTTCAAGCACAACTGTTTTGCCTGGTTTTAAGATGTAAACATAAATGAAAACAGTCTTTCATAAATTAAGCCTCTAAAGGACTGAAGCAGTTGGCCAACTGTCTGCAGAGCCAGCACATCAACTGTTTCCAGTGACAAGATGAATATGCAATTCAGAGTTAGTATTTATGATCTCTTCAATGCCACTACTATTATTTGGCATGAGTAGTGTGCCACAGTCACACTAAGCTAACCACTCATCATGAGTTTGCAAGTCGTTAACTGCTGGTCAACAGCCAAACTAAACAAGTCTTCAGGTGCCCAAATGTTTCTGACATTTCTGTAGAGCACCATTAGCAAGTTACCCTAAGCTGGTTCACACGCAGCCCTCCAACAGGGATCTATCAAAGTTACACAAAGCTGAAAGCAAACAGCACTTGCTAGCCATAGGAGCTCCACTCAGACAGGTCCATCTGGTCTTTACCAGCAACAAACTGTAGCATTTCCCAGGCTTCATCCTTTAGGACCAGTTCTTGCAGAATCCATTTCAGTACCTGAGCTTTTCCACATGCTTAGTAATTGTACCTGTGGGCTCTGAACTGCTTAGAGCAGTTGATAAAAGTTGCTGACAGGCCAGAGCTTATTATCTGCACTGTCCAAACAAAATGCATGAAGTACCCTCAAAATACTAGATGATATTTTGTAACTACTCTTGTTTAATCTAACATGGACAGTGATTCTTCAGGCAACATCCGGAAAGTCAAACCTATCTGGGCTAAATCATACACAAAGAATTCTGCTTTAATGGTATCTGCTGAGTTTGCTCGCATTCCTCCTGATCACAACTCCTGAAGACCAACACTGTCACATATAATCTGACAGAAGAATCAATACCTATTCTTGGATTGCCAAGAGTCACCTGTGTGAATACCAAAAGTCTTAGCTGCTGTTGTGATTCAACATTTTCCTAACACGTAACAGTGCCTATAATTCTGCTTCTCTGTGGCCTAGCTTTTGCATACAGAAAACATTGTCTAGATTATATTCTTTGTCACATGTAGCTTGAAGTGCACCAAGACAGCCAGGGATGCATTTTTGCACTTAGGAAGAGTATCACCCACATGCAACAAGTGAAAGATTTTTCCATACACCATACAAAAGCATACAAGAGTGATTATTTGCACAAAAAGATGGTTTTCTTCTGAAGAGCACTTTATAATTTCTTCCAGGTATACTGAGAAACGTGCAATAAAGAAGTACTGCACCTAGCTAGCAGACCATGTAGACACACTGTTGCTGACAAACACAGAGCTTATCAGCATTAACTTTTGCATTATATGCTTTATGTATACAAACTTAGCTCACCCTACATTAACAATCAGGTTAAAAAAAAAAAAAAATACTCCTCATCATGTCCTTTCACATTTAGATGCATAGGCAACCATGACAGCACTATGCTTTTTACACATATCAAAGACATCTAGTACTCATCAACTAAAAGGCTAACTACAGATCTCTTTAGCAAGTTAATGGAAGCTAATTACTTCAACAGAATAACGGAATACATGGAAAGAATACTGCACCAAGGAAAAGCATAGGCATCAAAGAAATCCCTCCACTGCAAGTCAGAAGTAAAGCTAGCGGGATATGGAACTTTAACCTAACTTTGCAAAACATAAATCCAACAAAATGAGAAAACTTACACAGGTGAAAAATGCATAATGCTTGCACAGAAGCCACTAAATAGCAGTAGTAAGTCTATAGATGTTGAGCAAGACACTGAACCGACTTAATCACACCAACCTGAAGCTGTATTGATATAATAAGATCAGATCCCTAATAGAAAGCATATTCACATGTGTTTAAAAACATGTTACTGGTAGCGTGCTATGTAAAGCTAGCTTACTGCTGAGCATCCCGAATTTCACCACATACTTCTCCACTTAGTTGATGACTGATTATACAACTGAGTTGTTTCCAGCTGCACACTCAAGAGCTGCAGTGTGCCCACTTGCAGTTCCGCCAAAAGCTCCGCGCTTACATTTCCAACATAAAGCTGAACAGTCTTTCGGCCCGGCGGGGGTAGGGGAGAGGGCAGGAACGAAGGCGGGGAACCAGCGGGGCAGGGCAGGGCGTTTATAGCCAGGTTACGACGAAGCTTCCCGGTAAGCACCGAAGTGGTGCTTCCAGCTGCTGCAAGAAGTGCCCATACCCACTTCTCAAGCACGGCAGCTGCACCGCTACCCCTAAAGCCCGTCAGGAAACAGCAGCGCACGGGCAGTGCTTGTTCCCACCTAAAAATAAAACGTAGGGAAAAGGCATTTCGCAACCTGCCCTGAAGGACGCTGCTCCTCCGGAGACGGACAAACTTTCGAGGCGCCCGCCCGGCCTCCCACTTTCTTCTCGGCTGGAACCGGCATGTCTTCCCGAAGACCAGGCAGCGGTGTCGGCTCCGGGGCGCACCCGCCAGGGGAGGGCAGCGGCTGAGGCGGCGCTGACCAGGGGCACCTCTCCCCGCCGGCTGGGCAAGGCCGGGCCAGGCCGGGCCGAGACGGGCCGCAGCAGGCCACCCCTCCCTCCCCCGGCCCTCCGGGGGCTGAGGAGAGGATCGCAAACCTACCGGTAGCTCGAAGGTCTCAGGGCGACCCGCGGCGCGGGGGAAGGGGACGCCGGCGCCCTGAGTGAGGCAGCCGCTGCCGGCCCCCCCGTACCTTGTAGTAGAAGACCGCTTCCTGGTAGCGCCCACTCTGGTCCCGCTGCACCGCCAGCTGCGCGAACTTCACCGCGTCCAGCTCCAGCGTGGTGGCATCCATGGCCGGCTCCCTCCCAGTGCCACCACCGACGGTGGCCGCCCCCACTCAAGCCCGCTCCGGCTCCCCACCAGCCCGACCGCTTCCTCCGCCTTCCCGGCCCAGCCACGGCCACTGGCCCCGCCCTCATCGTAAACGCGTTCTCCTCTGGCCACACCCACCTGCCCCGACCGCAGCTGCCCCGGCCCCGAGGCCGGCCGCGCCCCGCCCCGAGCCGCGGGGGCGCAGTGCGCATGCGCCCTGGGCGTTGTTTTGGGTTGTGTAGGTTGGTTTTTTCGAGGCGTGGGTGGGCGGCCCCCTGCCGGGCGCGGGCGGCCGTGGCGTTCTGCGTGCTCGGGCACGCTTGGGAGGGCGGGGCTCCTCGGGTTTGCCGAGTGCGCGCGCGCGTGTAGCGCGAGGCGCGGTGGGGAGGGGGCGGTGCCGTGCCGTGCCCGTGGCGCGTACTTGGTTGTCTGCGGCGGCTGAGGGGAGGGCGAGCGAGGGGCTCAGAGCCGCCATCCTGCCGCTCCCTCAGGCGCTGGGCAGGTGAGCCGCACCGCTGGGTGGATAGCGGCGGCCCAGTGGTGTTAGTGCTGTATTTTAAAACAGAGTGGGGCTTTGATTTTCTTTCTCTACATCCTTTTTAATAGAGGTATTTAAGATACTTAGTAGTTTCTTCGAAGCCCTAAGCTGTAGAGGTGGGTGGTTTGGTCCTTGTTCATAATTAACGTTTTGCTCTTGAGGCAAGTTTGTCTAGTCTTAAAGAGAGAATTTTTGGTATGTACTTGTATGTCATACAAGTGTAAAGTAGAAAGCAAGAAAAGGTGTATTGATACTCTTAAAAAAATAATAGTGCTTCTGGTGTGCTTAAGGCTGGCAGTTTTGAAACTTAAATGCCTTAATTACCTAGTATGTTCAGGCTTTAATTTTTTTTCTTCCTTAGGAGCAGTTTAGGGGAAAACTGCCCTCATTGAGTGGTGGCTGCCAGTGCTTTGTTTCTTGTTTGTGTTATAGCACCTGTTTTCTCCCCTTGCCCCAGCCAGTGTTGCAGGTGAATTCCTGAGGCTGAGCTGCTGTTAACAAAAATTGTACCAGGAAAACTCTTCAAACCAAATCATAGTTTAGAAAGCCATCATTGGTTTATTGCAGCATTGGGTGCATGGGATATCTTTCCTCCTAACGCATACCAAGAGTACACGTTACATACAGTAGAATGCTTGCATATTCATTAGTACATTACATACTTGTTTTCATTCATGCACGGGATTGGTTACAAGTTTCTCTCTTCTAATGCAGATTAGTGCACATCCTCAGATAGCACTAAAGTTTTTTACCACCTATGAATGTTCCCAAAGTGCAGATTTACCCTCCTTTGGGGGGAGCTATTTGAGTTGGAGGTCACTATCCCCCATTACCACAATTACCTTTGTCCTATTTTCCACGGATTTTCTGTGGGTCACAACACCTTATCAGCTTGTCTCTTCTTGCAGCCAGAGCTTTCTCACTTGGAGGCTTCTTTCTGCATAATTTATAATGGTGTTCTTATCTGTTCTTTGTTTCCCAAGGTTGACTCCTTCATTAGAAGTCCTTTAATCCACCATTTTTGATGACTTGAGAGGATGGGTCAGCTTGACCTAAGCTTTGTGCACATACTCGTTTAACGTATAGTTAATTTGAGAGTTTAGACAACACTCTGAGAGCTTTAGGCTGGGAAGCCTTGATCTGTATCCTTCTGGATGCAGGGTCTTCAGGGCTGTACCCTAGAAGTGTTTTTTCTGTGATTTCATGAATCACACTTTATGTGAAAACCGATTCAGCTATACATTCATGCTTTCAGAGTTTCTACTTCATATGAGAGGCAGGGTCTCTCTGCAAAGAGCTACATAGTGAATGCAAGGGGCAATGGGAATAAGTTGCAATGGGAGAGGTTTCATTTTGACGTTAGTTTTTTACAGTAAGAACAACCATTCATTGGAACAACCTCCTCAGGAGCGTAGTAGAGTCCCCACTGCTGGAGGTTTTCAAGATGGTATTGCTAGGGAGGGTGCTAGATGACTTCATTGTGCTTTTTTTACCCCCCAGAAAGGTTGGACCAGGTTATCTTTTGAGATCGATTCTAACCTGTGCAATTCTGTGGTTCTATGGGCTTTTATTTCTGCTGGAAAATACAGCTTATTGCAAGGCGTTGTTTTTATGAGATATAAAAATACTGTGTGGCAATTCATTCTGAAGCTCTCCTTTATGAGTGTGTGGCTTCTCAACCTATTTTCTGGTGACCGATTTAGTAAGAGGTGCAGCTGAATGCAGGAATACTAAGTACTGAAATAATAGAATCTATTATTTTTGCTCTGTGATTTTTGTATGTAAGTAGGTAATGTTTCCATTCCATTCCTTAGCCCTTTTGTGCTTTAGAGGTGCAGTATTCTGTGTAAAAGATGACTTGGTTTTTGTGATCTCCTGTGTAGTGGGCAGTTCTTGTAATCTTCATAGCTCTGTTTTTCATTCTGCTCCTGATAAGGTTGGTGGTTTGGGGTTCTTTTTTCCTTCTTTCAAAGTATGTTTTATGTTATTTATTTGAATGCAGAAAAGATCCAGATTACACTAAAGGATTTTTCTGAATAAAGACACATTTGTTCAATACTTTCTTAATGATACCATGAAAATTAACAAGGAATTTCAATCCAGGTGTCCTTTAATTTGATATTCAGACATAGTGGCATAACTTGTATAGCCTGAAATTATTTGTGTATCATGGCTTTGGACTAAACCATTTACAGATCAAATGGAACTCCAAAGTATCCAGTGACATGCATGATTAAAAAGAGACTGAACTGGGCAGAACAACAGGTAAAGTTATTCTTTATTTAAATCTGCATGTGAAAAACATTCATTCTGTAACATTAACTAAGATCTCTTCTAGTTATTTGGGATTCAGAAATTTCACTTGGGAGAATTAATTTTTTGCTAATTAATGGACACTGGTAATTGGCCCTCTTCAGATAATAAATTGCTTATGTGTTTCTGTTTCATATGAATCTGCTGTGAAATTCTACAAGAAGCTTTTAAATTTACAAAAAGTAGAGTAAGTTTGTGTGGTCTTGACTGTGGCTAAGAATTCATACTTGTCAATCTTTGCCTTTTGCCTGTAGTATCATTTTAGTTTTGGAGCCAGATACTAAAATTGGCTCCTTTTGTTTGCAGCTGAAGATCAGTTTTTTCCATTGCTGTTGATGTATACCAGATATTTAAATTTTAATATCTATTATTAACTCTTGTCTTTCAAGATACTGTGTGGAAAATCACTTCCAGTTATTAAGGTTAAATATCACAGGATGCTGATATTTGTGCAGAAGGCTATAATAGGAAGTCAACAAATATTAGGGCTGATGATGATGGGCAGAACCTTTGTTGCTTTGTTCACTCAAAAGCTGGCTGGAAAAAAGTTTTAAGTACATGCACCTGTGGTAAGAACTCAGCCTTAAGTAAGTAAGAGCACCCCCTGAAGAAACAAATTTTAGTAATTGCCAGTGATACCAATTGCTGCCCTGCATTTCTCACTCCAAGTTTTGGATTCTACCTACCTGACAAGAGCTTGCTGTAGAGGTACTGGGGAGCCCTGTTTTTCTTTGAGCTTGTATGCTTTTAAAATTGCTAATCCTTTTCCATGCTGCACTTCCTCATTATAGTGTTATACCACCACACCTCCCAATTTGTTCCATTTTCCCTATTGTTACAATTCCTATTGTAACATCCCTACAGGTCTGCTGGCATCCTTTCTTGTTATATCCTTTTCTTCACTGGCACAAGTCCAGGTTCCACATCCAGGTCCTCCTCTGCCTGAGTTTTCCTCACCTTGGTGGTATTTGCCCTGAGTATCCCTTGCTTCCCACCATTTACTTTCCTTATGTGCCTTCCTTCCTAACCCCATCTAATGCTTCCTTTCTTATCTCCCCTTCCTGCCTGCCTTTTGCAGTCAGTGTGCTCTGAGAAGATCATAGCTGTATAATAAAGAAATTCTTCACTGAGAGTGGTGAGGCACTGGAACAGGTTGCCTAGGGAAGTTTTGGATGCCCCCTCCCTGGAAGTGTTCTAGGCCAGGCTGGTTGGGGCTTTGAGACACCTGGTCTAGTGGAAGGTGTCCCTGCCCATGGCAGGGGGGGTGGAACTAGATGATTTAAGGTCCCTTCCAACCCAAACCATTCTATGATTCTATGTTGTCTTTATCTTACTCTCTCCAGCTCTTGTCTTCTTGCAGAGGTAATATCAGATGAAGAAATCAAGGTATCTGTTTCTCTTTCATACTCTTTGCTGATAATTAAACAGAATTAAATCATTCTCATTGCCCTTCCTCTTTGAGATTGTTTAATCCCTTTTTTCCTTTTGTCTCCCATAATGTCTCCCAAAAATAATTTGCTGTCTTCCCAGCTCCTCTTCTTGCCTCCTGATTTTGATTCTTGCTTCTCTGCCTCTTCCTCTCCTTGTTTTTCCGAACATATGCTGTAGGGGTAGACATTTGCACATTAGTGATAGTTCTTACCTAAGTTTTGTATATCGCCTTACCTTTTTGCATTTGACTACAGCCATAGCATTTAATGCTTCCAGGCATTGAAAAACAAAGCCCCAAAACTTTGACATAATTCTGTCGTTTACATGTATTTCTATCAAGTGTCTGTGTTTGAATTCCTCCATGGTTACTTTCACTCTGTCTGTCCCAGCAATGCAGAGTCAGAATATGTCAGAACATGGGCCACTCTAGTCCTGTATTACTCTTGACTGGAGTGTAGCTGATGCTTGTGGAAGGAGTACAAGAACAGGGCAAATTCAGAGCAGTATTTTGTCTCAGCTTCCTGCAGCCTGTGGGTTGAACTCACGTCATTGCTTCTGATACCTCTTGCTGGGCTTATTTTCAAGGAACTAAACTAATTGTTGCTTTAGCACATTTTGATTTTGGCATTCAAAACATTTTGTGGAAATGTGCTCTACAGTTCAAATTTGTTGTATGATATTTCTTTTTTTTTTGTAAATAAACAACGAAACCCCTGCTGTTGCTCAGTTTATCTTTTTGCCCCCTCTCCCCTGCTTATAAGAAATTACGATCACATCTCACGTATCTTCTAGGTTGCCCATAAGTTTGTGTTCTTTGCTATCTCTTTTCTACAGTTACTTTTTTCTTCATACATTTAATCTCTGCTTGAACAGAATCCTCTCAATACATTTGATTTATCTTTGAGGCTCTTTTCAATGGGGTGACCAGAATGGTGTGGAGTATTAGAGTTGTATCATTAATTTTGTATCTTGGTATATTGCTTTATTCTGTTTCTTTGACTCCTAACACTGTTTGTGTTTTTAACCACTGCTAAGCATTGACTAAAGTTCTAAGAACTCTCCAGAATGAATCATCTTTCCTGAGAAAAGATAGATAGTTCAACATCTGCCATTATGTACTTAATGTGGTGTTTTCTCCCCTGTGATTTAACAGCATTTAATTTCACAGGCTGTTTCCTACATACACAGTGATATGAGATCTCTGTGCAACTTTCTGTAGTAGGCTTTCACAAACCAGAGTATTTGTATCACTGGCATACCTCTTCACCTTATTATTTCCTGCCATTTCCTGATAACTTCTGCATTTTTACAGTAGCTGACCACTTTGTTCATAAACAGAGGTTGGATATGCTGTGTTCAGGTTCCATAGAGGCCTCCCCCATTGCAATTTTAAGAACCAGCATCCCATATATTTTGCTGATAATTAAATTTTCCTCTGTGTTCTTGTTAAAGGTGGGCACTGTGTTCTCCTGTATTGAAATGCCTTCAAATTTTCACTCTTATGAGTAACACTAGAGACTGTCCTTCCCCTAGTGCTCTCCTTTCACAAGGTGCCTTTCAAAACCTACCCGACATGCTGTTCATGTGCTAATACTATTGGTTAGCCTGGACAGTGTTATCTCATTGCTTCTGTGGACTGTACTGTTTTATGTCTAGTCAGAATATAGATAATTTCCTTCTATTTCTACAGTTCCAACTGCAGCAAGACTATGACAGAAGTTGTCACTACTGTAAAATAAGTAATAAAAATTAATCACCATATTGGACACCACCACCCTGCTTATGTCCTTTGTATTATTTTAATCATGTTAAGTATGTTGAATAATCCCTTTATTCTACATTAAAAAGTTGTAGGGGTTTGTTATCCGGTTTGATTCAGTATAGTAAGCACCAGGTAAAATTATTTTAGACATGTGATGGTTAATATTTTCAAGACCTGGATAGACCTTAGACTTAGAGGTATGCACCAAAGTGACAAGAAGTTAAGGAAGGTAAAATAGTTCACTAAACCATGACTGCTGTTTGTTCAGAACATCATTGGAAATGAATACCTGTTTCATCAATAACTTGTTGAGCCTGTATATGCTATTTCGTTAAATGGATTTGCAGTAATTTAGAGTAACGTTGCCTCTATTTTTATCAGCTGTGTAGGAGAAACTCCTTATCTATATTTGTAGGCCTGCTTTGGTTGGGCTGTTCCAGAGCAAGTCTGTTCTATGAGATGATTGGAGTTTGTGTATGTTCTCTAATGCATAAAATGTTTTCTTAAATGGACTATCTCACCTTGACTTATGCTAAGTACTGCCACTTTATTGTTATATATGGTACCTAAGTATTGCATTTTCAGGGCTGAACCCTTACCTATTGATTATATTTAACTCTTTTTCACTACAAAATGAAATTTTCCTCAATTGAAGGCTTCTGAATCTGAACCCAGACCCCTGATTTCTACTGATGGTACTTTGATGAAATTAAGAAGATAGGTAAAGCACAGCTGAAAATAAAGCCTTTCAGTGCATGTAGATATGCTAGCAAGCACTTGTAATGATAGGGCTTTGAATATATGAAGCTACTTGAAAAAAAAGTCAATTATATTACACCACTAGATGTCCATCTACTCTTAGATTGAAGCTAGAAGTTTTTGCATGATAAAAAGAACAGACATTGAACAAATACATTTTTAGTTTGGCCCTGATTTAGCTACAAGTGTGACTGGAATTCCTTTGGTTCATTTTGGTTTTGAACATTTTTTTGACTCGGTCACAGAGATTTAGATTTGGTTTTTGCAGTCAAACATTCAGCATCCAGACTTGTCTGATGTTTCGGGTCCCCCTGCCCCCTGAGGACTAGAGAAATAGTGGTATGAAATATAAAGCCATGTTACTGTATAGAGGTTTTTATTAAATACCACTGTTTCAGCAGAGATTATTGCAGTCCTTCAAAATTTCTTAAATTAGTTTCATACAAAAAGCACTGCAATTCTGTAAAAGTAAGGAGGTCCTCCTTACACAGTTAAAACACTGGCTCTCAGCTTTATAGGCTGTAATTTGTGGCATCTGTTTGGAAGCAAATGGTTGGTGATAGGGACTGTGGTCCTAACTATGGAAAGAAGGAAGAGAAGTGAGAAATGTATGTTGATAGCAACAATATTTTTCACCTTCAATAACCACATTTCTTTTAGAAATTGTATCTGCACATTCTTTCTTCTGACTGTATTGACTGGGAAAAGAAGCTTAATAATGAAATTAAACTTTATATGAAATAAGTTTGAGTGGAAGGCACCAATGACACTATGAACTATTGCATTAACTAAGAAATCTCCATATGCTGTTTATGCATATATATAATTAATCACATGCATTACAGTCTGATGTAATCTTGTATAAGAAGTAAGAAATTTCTGTAGTGAGTTATGGCAGGGTAGCATTTTTTCAATTTACTCAAAATTTTCTTGGGTTGGTGACTCTTTGAATTTAGTTATCAGAGAATTGTAGAAAACGTTAAATCCTGAAACTATTGCAGCCCTCTCCCCTCTGCTTAGGTTTCAAAGATGAATTCTGTGGTTTTAGGATGAGTCTACAAAGCTTGGTTTTGATTAGTATGAAATTTGGTAACATTTTAAGAAAAAATGCAGACTACTGACCAAGCAGAGCCAGAACCTTTGTTGTAAAGGAAGGTAATATAAAAATATTATGGATTGCAGTAGGGAGAACAATGCAAGTTTTTTTCAAGTCTCATACACATGAGCTCTGATGTGTTAAGACTTGCTGAGTGTATTGAGGTGAAATTTTGAGTCTGTTGAATGACTCTGCCAGTGACAAGTTTTCCCTTTTCAGGGACTAGGGGGAGAGACTAGCATAAATGTGTTTGAAAATCAGTTGGAATCATTAGTGCCAAAACAAATTGTTACATGCTGTTTTCTCTCTTAGGTGTGACATAACAGGTGTGGTAACAATAGAGTCAGTACAATATAAAGGTGAAATGTACTTCCTATATTGTCTTTCACTTATTTATGCTGAGATGGGACCAGAAGAGTGACTCTGTTGTGCATCAGAAGGTATCTAGTGTGCTGATCAGTGTGCTCTTTGTAATTTAGTACCTTTCCTGCCATGACCTTCTTTTATCTCACAATCTCTGTCTACTTTTCAATGTTAACTTTCTCCATTCAGTATGAATTAAAATTGGTATTTGTATACAACAGTATCTTAATAAAAGCTAGGTTATCACTTAACAACAATTCTTTCCTTCCCGAGTGCTACATTATACACTGAGGAAGTGCTCTGGAGCAAATTAACACCTGAGCACTGATAGTTTCTTGCTACTAATGTCCCATATTACTCCTCAAAATTGCCAAAAGTAGTCAAAATAATGAACTTGGCCCTAGTTAATTTTCTTGGTTTGAAGGGCAGAACGGTTTTTAAAGAGATGCTTAAATGCATATTTCTCATCTACTGAAAAACATTTCTGTAACAAAAACATATTCCCTACAGGATATCAAATTTTTACCAGAAGAAACTCCTAAAGGGTTTGTATTGGCTGACTTTTTTTCTTTTTGAAGAAAAATAATAAATAATTCCAACTGTGTGTATAGATTGGGTGGGAAAGGGCATCTTTTAAGGTGCTCTTTTGGTGCTATTTATTTTCTCATTTCTGATGAAAGGTTTTTAATTAGCATGAATAATATTATTTGCAAGACACTAGAATTTAGTGAAGCAAGTCCTTTACTGAAACAGCTTGTTATACTGTAAGATTTGAACTCCCAAGGAATTATAAATTTAAAGCTTTATACGCACTCCTCCTTGTGATGGGTTGGCTTCCGCTAGCAGCCAAGCTTGCACACTTCCACCTCCACAGCAGGACAGAGCTGGAGGAGGAACAGAGAAAACAGGAAACATGGGAGTAAGAAAACTTGTGGGTCAAAAAAAAGACAAGGAAATCATTCACCAGTTACTGTTGTTGGCAAAAGAGATTCCAGTTGGGGAATTTAAATTAAATGTTTTGCCTGTTAACATACATGTTTAATTACTGATTTGGGCATTGTAAAACAAAGATAAAATACATTTGAATACTTTGGGAAAGCACTTTTCTTCCCCCTTTTCCAGGCTTAACTTCACTCCAGACACCTCTTCTCCCCTCTCGTTATTGATGCAAGTTACACTTTGTACAAGTGAGGTGATGGGTGATGCAGGAGTTAGGGGTCAGTGTGTAGCAGTTTCTCTTTGCTGCTCCTTGTTTCTCTCTTCTTCCACTGCTCCTTTGTGCTTACTTGTTTGCTATGCTTTGGTGTGGGTCCTCCGCTGCCTGAAGTCCCCTCAGTGGTGTACCTGTTCCAATACGGAACATGCTTCCTACTCTTTGTTGCTCATTTGGTACCCTGCATCAGTCCTCTCAGTCTTAGCTTTTTCTGCCCTTTTTTAAAGCAGTTTTCATAGAGGTGTGACAAGCTTTGTCTGGCTCAACTTTAGCCTGCAGTAGGTCCATTGCTGAGCCAGCTGTGTCTAACACAGGGCAGCCCCATACCTCTTTTCACATGGGCCACCCCTGCAGCCCCACCACCACAATCAAAACCTTGTTCTTTATACCCAGTACGCTCATAAAGGGATTAACTTGAATGCAAGAGCTAGATTATTAGAAATAAGGATTATTTTTTTCCCCTCAGATTTGTTAGCAGGCAACTCAGTAAAGCTAAAGCAGTCATTTGGACTGGATTAGTTGCTATTTGGTATTATTCATGTAGGGCACAACTGAAGACCTGTTGGAGAGTAACAAGAGCTGTAGAGAGGTTACTTGGGGTTCAGGTTCCAATTTGCAGCAGGTGTACCCTGGAGTGAACTTTATGAGCTAAACTAAATCCACAGCTGCAGCAAGGAGCAGCCCCTGCTACCAAAGCTGATGTTGCTGAATCCCACAGGGAGGGCCCTTGTTGAAGGCCCAGTTGCAACATGTTGGTGATCAAGGGGACGTAACTTAGAGCCACTGATACCTTCTGTGCTTTGTCCATCAGATACAGGTGGTATGCTGCTGTGGCTGCTGGTCTGGTGAAGGTTTGTGTGTTGAGTGTTGGCTTCTGCTGTTGGAAGGACCTTCATGTAAGAATGTGTTTTCACCAGCAAAGTTATGGTGTGAATTTGATGAGTATCTGCTGCATTGTGCCAAGTACCATGTAAATGCTTTCAGCCTGCAGACTAAATAGTAAGTGTAAGATCAGCAAGAAGGAAAAACTACTTTGTGTATTCTGTCTTTGAGAGTGTAATGTGCTTGGGGCAACTGCTGATCAAGTTTACACTTGACCTTCCCAAACAGTAATTTTGTTCACGTATCATACTCTTGAGAGTGTCTCCTTCAGATGCATGATTGGTCTCTTATGACTTTTTTTTTCCTTCCTTTGGAGCTTGTATCTTATATTATGTAGATCCATCTGAACTGAACTCACTTTCAGTTCCAAGCCACTTCGAGAAGCTTGGCAGAGGTGGTCTTTCCTGTAGGTAATATGACATCTGAGATGTCATAATATCTAGCTAATTGTTCAAGGTGCAGTATGATGTACTATAGTGTCTAGAGCAGATTATTTTTTTAGTGCTTGCTTCCTGTAAACTCTTGTGACCCTAAGAAATTCTATCAAATGTCCATTTCTGAACCTTATCTATAACTGTCTGTAGGAACATGAGTACAGAGAAGGTAAGTACTGATGACTGTTCCAGAGAGACTGCATACACATTGTAAAAAAGAATCCAGAACCTGAAAAAGGTGGTTCCAAATCTTGTGGCTGAATCTGGGCAAGTGGAATTCATTGGTCTGTTTTATATGCATCCAGTTGCAAGACTGGTCTCATATGACTTTAGGAAGAGACCAATCTCACAATGCACTCAAGCATTGATCCATAAACATTGCCTTGTAAACTTTCTAATTCTTTTGCGTGATATGCTTACTCTAAGAAACAAATTTTTGCTTTAATTAGAAGGGTGCTTATTCAATAAAGTAAATTCTTGCAGGTTTTCATTAAATATCCTTACTTTTTATTCCTGTCTTCCAAGGCAAGCAAGACATTGGATAGTTGAAGATCTTTTTTTCCTTCATGAATAAACTTCATTACTGTACTAATGACATTAGACTTAATTAATTTTTGGAGATATCTTTCTGGTAAAAAACATTTTCATG
The DNA here is from genome assembly GCF_023634155.1 of Falco peregrinus. Lineage (NCBI taxonomy): Eukaryota > Metazoa > Chordata > Aves > Falconiformes > Falconidae > Falco > Falco peregrinus. The sequence continues at coordinate 15,055,712 of NC_073725.1, forward strand.
TTCTCATGCTATAAAATCTAGGTGGAAAGAGCAAATGCATATGAAGGAACAAGGAAATGTGTATGAGGCAATGAGAAAAGACTGCTCAGAATAACCATAATGGGAGGATGCCTAGGAAACGCTCCAAGACCATTTTGACCCATTGTGGTAATTGTTACTCTGCTGAGGTTGTCCTCATGAACAGGTGCAGAGAAAGAGAACCAATTTGATAGCATTCAGAGTAAATACCAAGCCTGTATCTTCAGCTTTCTGTGGTCTTTCCCCATTGTGTAAATACACTTGTGCTCAGTCAAGCTGTTTTTTACTACAGATTATTTCCATTTTTAAGTATAAGCAAGTGACATGATTTGTATGAGTTTGTGTTTTTGCAGGAGCCCAGACACACTTTTGTAAGCAGGTAAGTAGACAGGCAGCAGGCAGATCTCACAACATGTGCTAAAATAATGCTGTTTGCACTGCATAGGAATACAACAGAAAAAATGATGACACTGAGGTCCTGGGGGCACAAATGTGTATGTAATGGTGGACTTCATTTAGTTGTTGCATATTCAAACTTACTTTATCCTTAAAAATTTCATTAGGATTAAGTTGTTCATGTACATAAATGTTTGTACAGCTGGAACAAAAGAAATTACATGTACACTACATCTGAATCCCTTAACCATAACTCTCCAACTATTAATAAAGCAAGCATGCCAAAGAAAAATCTTAAGCAGTTTTTCAAATGAAAAAACAGCTATTATTTTTCCTTTCTGTAAGTAACCAGAGTCTCCCGTTAGTCCTGTGGGACCATTGTGCAGTATCTGTGTGATAAAATAACACTGAGTAGAATCCAGTATGTGTAGTAGATTTTTATCATCCTCATTTTTACAGATTGTCTACTCTGAACAACCCAAATAAAATGGATGAATACAATCAGGAGGCATTAAGGCCAGAAAAACATAACCTGGAAATGCCAGTTCCAATCTGACTGCCATATCCTATAAGCTTTCCACCTGGTGGTGGCTTTGGATGTGACTGTCTCATTTTTCTTACGTTTTCACTTACTCATTGAATGTTTTAAAGTTTAAAGCAAATAGGATATTCCTTTGGTTTTCAGTGAAATAATGTCTACCTTGGAAAACTGAGTGAACAGAAGGATGATATGAATATGACGTTCAGAACTAAGACAATTTCTGCACTTAATATAAGTACTGCAGGCAAGGAGGTTAGCACTGAATGTGGTCTGGAAACCAGAGTTGGGACCTCGAGCAGTTTTGGTAGGTGAACACTTCTTTGCCTGTTTTTTGCTGCCTAGAAACAGGCAAAGGAGCAGTTTAGAGCTGGAACTAGAGCAGTCTGGAAGTTGTAACTGTTCAGGACAAAATCCTCAGTGTTCTTTGCAGGAAATAGTCTTTCTGCTCCACTTCACAAGTGACTTGTGCACGCTTTTTTTAAAGTGGACTGTACTATTAGAGCTTAACTTGGGGCTCTGCAATCATATTTTTTAACCTGAATTCTAAGAGGAATCCATGTTCTGTATGATGATAAATCTGTCAGATCCTTGGTTTAGCAAAAATTTTTCAAATTAATTATTTCCCTCTCTGGAAGTCTGTGTGAGAGATGTGCTGCTAGAAGAGAACTTGCCCTTAGGCAGTACGAATGCCATTTATTAAAAAATAGCATTGATCTTTAACAGGCATAATCTTTTGCTTTCCAGAGGCAATATAAATAAAATGCTACAGCAGGACTATACTTGATCCATAGGGCTGGATGGCTTGCTTATCTTTTTATGACAATTTTAGCGTTTGGATAACTAGCCATGAAGGTATGAATGGCAACAGGTGATGTGACCAAATGTCCATGTAAGATGTTATCCTGTCTCTGACAAACAAGTTCAGGTCTATAAAGAAGAGTACAAGAACACAGCAGAAATGTAGTAATACTTAAGGATCAGGGACTCCTAGGGCTGAAAGGTGGCATCTTTATACTTAATGATCTCTGATATACTTCCAGTTTGTTGTCTCTGTGCTTTTCTGAAGTCTTAGCATTCACAATATCCTGCTGCAAAGTGTTCCACAACTTAAGCACATAATACATGAGCCTCCTGAATCTGCCAGCATCTAGCTTCAGTTGATAGCCTGTTTTGTTGAAGAGCCATTGTCTCCAAGCTGCTCTTGGCTTTAAAAACACCTGTGATGTCTTTACTCAGAGTAGTCATCTCTTTTTCCACTAGACTGAATGGTCATTTTGGACTTAGACATCTTTTCATACTTTTAATTTAGCTCTTTTACCCTGCTTTGTGCTTGGATGAGTCTGAGTTGTTAGTGTCTGAAATCACTTGACTACGCTGGGGTCACATGGAAAAAAAAAAAAAACAACCAGCAGAAAAAAGAACCCAGGGGCTTGAAAGGTCTGAGTTGTCTGGTCAAGTTCTCCTGTGATTAGAGGCAATTATGAACATTGCTGCTTCTTTCTTTCATATGACACCCTGTGATAAACTTAGGTTCTTCAATAGATCTTTTAGACAGTGCACATGCATTCAGATCAAGACTGTAAAGACATGATGAAAGTTTAATTTGCTGGAATGAAAATGTAATGATGCTGGGGTGGGGTGGCGCAGTAGTGCACAAGTAAGGGCAGTTGAATGTTCAAAAACAAACAATATGTAACAAGAACAGAAGTAAAAAGCAAGCAAAACCAATGTTTAGGTGAGGGTGATATGGGTTATGAAACACTAAAAGGAAATTCAAAAAGTAGTAAGGGTGGGCGATTGTGATTGTTTTATTAACTTGATCTCATCTTTATGTACCAATCAAGTGGAAAGTATTCCAGTTTATGTAAGAGAGCTTAGTAAACCATTCATAGGAACTTTTCAAAGGTCATTTTGCCAGATGTTCTCATTTCCTTTCTTTTGTATGAAAACTAGTGATTGCCAGAGGAGGAAAACATATTTCTGTAAAAGCGGGGGTGGTGGTGGTGGCGTTTAAGGAGTTTCTTTGTGTCCTCTGGTTGAAAACTCAATTATAGCCAGTAAATACTAAAAATTGCCACAGCAAGGTTTGACTTCAGTAATTACCTGTATCAAAAGCCAAGAGTTCAGAGATCATGCAGAATATATAGCCTTAAATTTTAGAATGCTTTTTTCACTGTTAAAGCTGTAGAGGTTTTACTTTTTAAGTTTCCTTTTTCTAAAATGTTTTTACATTTACAGACTTTTCAATATCTGTAGTAGGACACAAAATTAATCAAATGGAAATATAGCTTATTAGCTCAATGCATGCTTTTTTAGGCAGTGCACACGCATTCAGATCAAGACTGTAAAGACATGATAAAGGTTTAATTTGCTGGAATGAATATGTAATGATGCTGGGGTGGAGTGGCATGGTAGTGCATGGGTAAGGGCAGCTGAATGTTCACCATAAGCCTGAGTTTGATCCCTTCACATATAATCACACAGACATTGTACTGAGCTCAAAACCTGACCTCAACAACAAGTAAGTAAAGCTTGCCTGTTGCTTTTCTCCCCTCCCTGTTCCCTGCTTTGCTTCTATTTATGGAGTACCTCAATGCTTCCAGCAATGTGTGCAAAAAGAAACCAGGCTCCCAAGAGACCTAGTTAAAAGCTTTGCTATTCATCATGAGAAAATCAATTATATAGTAGTTTTCCTTTGACCCAAAAAATGATACTGTGCTTTGAGTTAACTGATCTCGCATTTAATTATGAAAGGGTATACGGACGCAGTGATTTGTTAAATTGGAATGGGTTTAGTCTTATGACTCAGTTTTGACTGAATATTTTAATAAGTGGTTTTGTAAGAACACACAACTTCATTAATACAGAGTATTAATTTACCTCTTGCTGGCTTCTGCAACACAGATATAAAGCTCCCTGTAGTGATATTCATGTGATGGCTTCAATCCTCTGAAAATAAGTGACTTTCTTTTTTTTCTTTTACTTGAAACAGCCACCTAAGGCATCAGACTGTTGGCATGGTAGCTTGTCTGTGTTAGAAAGGGTGGGAATCAGTTTTTCTGGCAGCTAGTGTTGCTCCTCTGGCCCTGTTCCTTAACTTCACTAAGCCCTGCCTAGTTTCTTATAATTTCATTCTCCCCATCCATTCATTCCTTTTAAATAAAACTAGCATTCTTGATGTGATGTAAGCCTGTGCAAGCAGATGTAAGTGCCTTGTAACAGGCAGTATGTTGTGTTAGCTTTATTTGGGAGGATAAATGAGTTAGGTGTTACTGACTAATGGGGTTAGATCATTTCATATCAATGCCAGCTACCCAGTTTTCTACATGTAGGTGGTTGTGTTCTGCAGTTTTATCACTGTTTTTCAACAACATGCTTTCGCTGCTGGAACTACCATGGAGCCATGAGATGTCACTGCAGGGTTGAAAACTGAGCCAGTGGTATTTTTAAGAAGTTAAAAAAGTCAGGTTTTTAAAAATGTGGGTTTATGAAGAATTTTCACCTTGCCTTGCTGATGTATCAAATATGATTTTCCTAGGGAGTGAGGATTTCTTATCTGTACGGGATTAAGGCATCACCTGTGTACTGTAATCCTGTGAATCTGCCACAGAACTATGATGGTCTGGAAGCTTTTTCAGGTATTCTGCAAATAGATACGGTTTGAATGATCCGTTGGGAAGGGCAGACATTCAGCTGTGTCAGTTGCATACGCTGACCAGTGGACCCCCTGCTGCCCAGGTACAGGAGAGAACAACAAAACATTGTAGTATTTGATATCTGAAATCAGTTGTTTAAGAAAAGGCACAATGAAATAGAAGCTGTGCTGCAATGGTAGTTTAGTATGCTACAGCTAGAGATAGATCTGACATGCCTTTGCAATGAAAAGGACATCAGGTGAGCCTTTATGTGTCTTTTAGGACAATGGAGTCTAAATGGTGATGCATCAAGCTGGTGAAACTAAACATCATGACCCTTTCAGGTGCGAAGCATGCTTTAGAGCAAACCTTTTTTTTTTGTATCTGCTGTCAGATTTATTTTAGAAAACTTGGTAGCTCGCTGTGGTGTTGTCAGTTCAAATCTGTATCAGTGCTTTCATTGTTTTGTAGAAAACTGGCATTTAGTGAACAGGTCATAGGTCTGCCTTTCCACTTCTGATAGACCAATATCTTGACATTTATGGGGAAAAAAAGAAGATATTTTTCCACTATCATTTAATTTTTCCTTTATTTTCTTTATTCCTTAAGTAGGGCTTACAAAATAAGATGAAACCATAGCAGAAGCTGTATCATTTGACATTGATTAGGTGAGCTTAATGATACAACTTGAGCTAATAAACTGATGGTTTTTTTGCTATTTTAAAATTCATGTTAAGATTGAGTAGCCTAAAACAAAGTAGTTGTGGCAGACTGATAGGCCCTGTCTTCACACACATTCGCACTATGGGCAAAAGCTGCTTTCTAAGGCAGATGAAGAAATTAGTAAATCACAACGTCTGTTCTTATCTGTGCTTATTGTCAGGTAAACTGAGACAATTTCTAACTTAAAATTTGCATGATTGTATCATTTCCAGACACTGGGATAATGTTTTCTCCTTCTGTCCACTGATTAAAAAAAAAAAAAATATATATATAAAATAGTATGCATTTAAAGCTATACTCTGGAGTTAAAGATTCTGATGGAGATCCTGAATAGTGTTGGGCATCTAGACTATCCCTTAAATCAAATATTAAGCTTAGCAGAATCCTGAGCAGATTCACCTCATTTCCTATGACCTATTTTTAATTGGGAAAAAAAAAAAGCCACAGAGAGCACAAAAAATTGCTTAAATGTACTTCCCTGAGTATATATACTGCAAGTTTTGTCTAACTTAAAAGCTCTTTTCATCTGTGATCTGCACAGTTTCATGAAAAAGCAGGATGGTGTCAATCAAGTATGAAAATACTAGACTTGCAGAAGTGTACCTGTGTGAATGTGCATCCATGAGAAGGATATTTCAATCAGAGATAGTGTATATTTGCTGTCAATTAGTCCTTTCTTGTGTTCTTAAATTTTTCAAGTGGAATAGCTGTTTTTTCCTCATGACCAGCCCTCAGGATTGTAAGTTCAGAATCGTAGAATCATTTAGCTTGGAAAAGACCTTTGAGATCCTCAAGTCCAACTGTTAACACAGGACTGCCAAGTCCATCACTAAACCATGTCCCTGAGCACCGCATCTACGTATTTTTTTAAACACCTCCAGGGATGGTGGCTCCACCACCTCCCTGGGCAGCCTGTTCCAATGCTTTATCACCCTTTCGGTGAAGAATTTTTTTCCTAGTATCCAATCTAAACCTCCCCTGGTACAACTTGAGGCCATTTCCTCTTGTCCTGTTGCTTGTTATGGGGGAGAAGAGACCGACCCCCACCTGTCTACAGCTCCTTTCAGGTAGTTGTAGAGTGGTAGATTTGCCCATGGCATGTAAATTTCCAAATCTAAGTTGACAGTGATGACGGCACTAGTTTTGATAGATTGAGTATGTAGAGAATAAGAGAAGAGTTATGAAGAAAGGGCAATGTAAAATCTGGGGCCTGGAATCAGTGTCAAGATAGGAGTCTTTTCTCAGGAAAATTTGTTACAAGCAGTGAACACCATAGTTTGACTTACTGCTTTTTCTAGCTCATCGTAAGAAATTTCCTTCTTTTGCATCTCCATAATCCAAAAGTAGAAGGCTTTGTATCACTTATCATCTAACAGAAAATGTCATGCTTTTGCCAGCAAACTGGAAGGGAATGCATTTTTTGAAACCATACCCACTACATCTTCTCTAAAAAAACCACAGTGCAATTGCCCCATTACTTGGTGTACTGTAATCTACACCCTGTAGAGCTCCTTGTGATGGTAGTAGGAATAGATTCACCAGAAACATTAACTGTGTGATTTCTGTTCCAGCATTAGCCTTGCTTAGTGTGTTGTTACTGGCTCATCCACATTATGGCTGCATCTCACCCTGGTTTTTACACCTTTTTCAGTTACTGCATTCCGAAAGATGAACTTTTCTACTAAATCTCTCTTTCACTGGAAATGAACCAAAAGATCTCTCTAGTATCTTGAAGGACTGTGGCCAGTAGAATCACTCTTACAATAGATGGTCATTGCCAGTGCCAGGCAGTTTAAAGTGCAATATCTTTTCTTCTTCCTGCTACGGAACGAGATTACTGGAGAGATTGGAATGAAAGCCCCATCTGTACACCAGATCCTTACCTACTGTAAACGGTGTTATTGAAGTCAATGGTACTTTGCTGATTCATATCCCAAAGGATATATTCAATATGAAATAAATTGAAAAAAGCAAAACTACTGTCTGTCTTTCCTGAGATGCTGATTGGTATAAAACAGAAAAGATCAAAAAGTGTGTGGGTTTTGAGGCTGTATGATATGTAGAAGATGTTTACTGGAAAAAAATATTAACACAGCTGTAGGTTAAAGCAAGATGAAAATAAAATTAAAAACTGAAGAGGGCAGGGTGCAGGGAGGGAGTCAGAAAGGCCAAGGCACAGCTGAAGCTGAACCTGACTAGGGATGTGGAAAATAACAAGAAGGGTTTCTTCAGATACACAGGACAACAAAAGAACAGAAAGAAACAGTACACAACAGTGTGTAAAAAACAATGAAAAAACAGAACAAAAAGCAACAGAGTACTGCTCCTATGAGGACAGGCTGACAGAGTTGGAGTTGTTCAACCTGGAGAAGAGAAGGCTCTGGGAAGACCTTATAGCAGCCTTCCAGTACCTAAAGGGGCCTACAAGAAAGCTGGAGAAGGACTTTTTACAAAGGTGTGTAGTGACAGGACAAGGGGTAGTGCCTTGAGGCTGGAAGAGGGTAGATTTAGAATAGCTACAGGGAAGAAATAGTTTACTGTGAGGGTGGTGAGACACTGGAACAGCTTGCCCAGCAAAGTTCTAGATGCCCCCTCCCTGGAAATGTTCAAGGCCAGGCTGGATGGGGCTTTGAGCAATCTGGTCTAGTGGAAGGTGTCCCTGCCCATGGCAGGGATTTTGGAACTAGGTGATCTTTAAGGTCCCTTCCAACCCAAACCATTCTGTGATTCTTCTAGCATTCTTGCTTCATTGAATAATTACTATATGCAGACTCTATTTTCTGTTCCTTAGTACAATTTCAAAATCATAAAGTTCTCTGTGAGGCATCCTTAAAATTTATTAGTTAAGCTTATTAATGGAGTTTAAACAGCTTTATATTCCACCTTGGAAAAATTCCATTCCTTAAAACATTGCTTAGTGGTTGAAAGCAGTCTTACAAAATTCCATAACCCTTACCATAACAAATATGGATTTGTTCAGGAAGTAGAAAATATGGTAGAGTATCACACAGTAGGGCCATTGCTTTCTGAAGGAGTGCAGCATGTAATTAACCGTGTTAACAAGCCGTTGTAACAGTATTCATTTATGGGCCCTCGTCTCTCTCAGACCTATGGCGATAGATAAAAAGTTCATATAAGTAAAGCTTTGATAGTTTTGTGGTGCAGTATATTTTACAGAGAAAGATCCTCTTGGCGAGATTGTGTTTTAAAAAAACAACACTTTCCTCACAGGTCCCCACAGTTCTACTCTTCTGGGGCAGTGGTGAGTGCATTGATTTGTACTCAGAGGTAAGTGACAACACCTGGATGATTGCGAAGTGTCTTACCAGTCATCGAAGTGGTGAACAGGATCCTTGTATTGTGGAAAGCCCCATCCCACATAGTTAAAAGAGTGGAGGAGATGGGGGAAAAGCTCTCTTTAGCCTGTGATTTAAAAAAACCAAGGTTTTCTGTAAAACAAGCACAGATCTCACTCTCTTTCTCTAGCTTTCTGTGACTAGTACATCTTTTACTTGTCCCCTAAGCTGAGCTACCTGATACGCTGAGCTAATTGAGTGCTCCCAGGATTTACAAGCATTGTTCAGGTTATTAGTGTTCTGTTCCTTTGAGTTGTGGGAATTCATGAACTGTTTGTACTGGAGATACGATAGCTAATTCTCAGTTGATAATGCTTTGGGCTGCAGCTTCTGGGACAGCTGAATCAATGACTTGCTGCATGTCCCTCTCCCTTCTCTCATCTTACTTCTCCCTTTTTCCACTCTAGAACATGTAGTTCTGGCCCCTTTTTCCTTGTACACATTCTAGCCTTTGCAGAAGCTTTCGTTTGCTGGTTTTGCTCACTGAAATAACAGAAAGCTACACTTCATGCACTCTCCCCCCGCCTCCCTCCCCTCCCCCCAGCTCTTTTGGGAGTTTGTTTTTGTTTAGTGGGTGAAACTGGTTCAAGCAAGGGTCTGGGAAAAGTTAACAAATGGTGGTCCACAGTGAGAGATGTTCATGGGAGACAGGCGCAAGAATGAGCAGATAGTGCTATGTGCCTCCTCTTTAAGCTGGTTTAAACAATCCCTGTCCTCCAAATCCTATTGCCTCTGACAGCTTGCTGTTGTTTTGGGGGTTGTCCCCATCAGGCACAAGTATGTTTTTCAGCCCTATGGTGAACTGGCTTAAGGAAGTGATCAAGCTGAGAAGTACCTGCCCAAGAAAAAAAAGGTGATTTTTAACTGCAAGACTACTTGTATGGCACAATGTCCCATTCCCACCCTTTCAAGCTGAAGCTGGGGGGCCTAAGATCAGGCATTATTGTACAGCACCATCATAGGTGGCTCTTTTTGGTTAGTTAAAACTAGAACATCGTTGAAGTCAGAGGTCAGGGAGACTGACACTCTTGAGAGGACGCTTCATTGAACTCATGACTTCAGTGATAACTCCTTGTAACAATTTGTATTCATCTGGAATGTGAATACTGGTACCAGAGATGTGACAGCTGAATATATCCCCCAGTCTTGCTTATCTTAAGAACAAGAGAGAACATGAACATAAATTGCATTGGTAAGCTATGTGAATAGGCTTGATATCTTAGCAGTGCATGTTTGACATCTGCACAGTATTTTGGTAACAGTTTAGCTTAAGAGTAAATAGCGTGAGCATTTGCATAGGTAGTTGTTACAATAAACATGCCAAATATGGGATGGCAGAGTAGAAGACTTATTTAATTCTTAAAATCCCCTAAATGGCTTTATATGGCAGTGTTGGACTAAACGCAGTGTATATTAGGAAATGCAGATCTGAGACAGAAAGTTCACTGCTGAGTCTTTCTATTTTCACTTGCTGTTTCCAATATTGAGCCTAGTCCTGGGTCCCAGTTGATAAGGACATGGTGATATGAGATTTAGGGGTATGCATGACACATCTGTATTTGATCCTGATGCGAATTTATGACTAATCCTGAGTTAGTGGCATCTCAAATGCTCAGGAAAATGATTGGCACTAGTATAGCTACCACAGTGTGTTTATTCCTTAGTAGTGCTAAGGGTTCTTTGTAATTTTCTCAGAACCTTAAAGAGTTCCAGATAACGCCTCCTTTGCAAGGGTCTTTGTCAGCTGATACAAAAGCCTTAAACATGTTACATTTTCAGATTTTATGGTAGGGAGCAGTCTGAGAGTATGCAGAGGGGGAGCACAGTGAAGCTTGGCTGTTCTCTGCTTTCAGTATCCACAGATGCAAATGTTAAGTTTGTATGGCTGCAGAATCTATTAATCAGTGGATTGTCTCAAAGGGGCTTGTACTCAGGAACAAAAGTACTGTGTACATTTACTACTGGGAGAAAGTATAGAGACAGTTTCTTTCCTGCTGCCTGTGCAATATTGCTTCCTGTTGTCCCAGGAAAAAAAGGAACAGATTTTCCTCGAACTTCCTTGGAATGATTGCCTCAAACCAGAGATGTTCAACTCTGGAAAAAGTACCTTTGCACAGGTGGTCTGACAGCATGCTAAAGATAACCCTATTGGCACAGCAAATCTCTGAGAAGTTTCTAGAAATATCCTGAGCAATCAGCTGAAAATCGGGGCCACTTTTTCTATCTGTTCTATAAAAAGTAGCATTGCAATGACCTGAAAATTCTCCTTACCTTTATATATTTTGGTCAAGCCAGTAGTTATATCTACACTTTTGTCAGAGAACAATTGTAGAGGCCATCTGCTTCAGCAGTTGGAAGAATAAGTGATACAGAGTTTATATCAGACTAATTCACAGATGAGATTTTGTTGACAGAATTTACCATTTTTAGTAGAATCTTTTAGGATTTTCATGTATTTATGCAAGTAATACCTATTGAATTAAATTGTGATGGATCCACATGAAGTTATGGACACCTTGACCACTGCTGTTCTGCTAGACAATCTTTTTATCTTTTTTCAGGTAATTTTTTTTTTAAATGGGTGAACCTCTGATTTCCTTATAAAGCACTCAAAACATTTTGAAACTTTGAAATCCAATGAATTTGTTAACTGCAAAGATCTGGGACTTTTCTTACTAGCTGTTGACAGCAATACAATTTCCAAAAACTGTTAAGCTTCAGCAGAATGTAAATGAGTCCTTCATTTCTGTTGCACTGCTCAATCTTTTTCTACTTTTTGTTGTGGTTTTTTTTTGGGTTTTTTTGTTGTTTTGGGGGTTTTTTTTGTTGTTGTGTTCCATCATGTGTCTATTACATATACTGTATCCTGAGACTAGAGTAATTAATAGGGAGTGGAAAGCCAGGACACCTGTTTTCTAAATGCTGCATTTGATGAGTACCTTATAAAAAGGTGGTGAAGGGTCAACATAACCCCTATGGAAAAAAAAAATCTGAAGAGTGTTGTGCTTTTCCGTCCCCAATTCGTTAGTTAAAGAATCTGAAAGAGAAGTTGTATACAGATGTAGCTATACTATGTATAGCTGATCAGCACAAGGTCGGTGTACCATGTATGTAAGTGAGCAGATGCCTGGGGAGGACCTATTTTTGATACCATAGAAGGTTAAGGATTTTAAATTAAATTAACCTTTTTTTTCTCTTTTAAGATTTAGGCTTGTGCACTCTCCCCTTTGGGAATTTTGTCTTCAGTCATTGTCTCTGATCTTGGCAAGTGAGCTGTCAGCATTTTCCTTCCAATTTGTCTGAGACATCTCAAAACATTTCTGCAGCACATAGAAGCATTTTTCTTACTAGAACATCTTCATATAGATTTGACTATGTGGTTGTTGCTGTCTTCCTTTCCTCGGAAGGATATTTACTATCTGCTGAGACCAGCATCACTGGGTGCTGCTGAGACCCACTTCCATGCTCAACTTTCAGAGGATTCCAGGAGCTCTGCTTTCAGTGTTTGGAGGTCACGAGCATGCTTAAAAAGTGACTTAACTGCAGTTAGATTATCTGTATGCCATGCTGTGTAAGATTCCACTTTTTTTCAAGTTTTCTTCTTGCCACCAAATGAAGTAAAAGCACCTATTTAGAAGCCCTTTAACCACTGAAATGAACCTACAACCTTCTGAGGCAAAATTTGTATGTAGAAACATAATTGCTCATTCAAGAATTCCAATCAGTAAATAAATAAAGGCATATGGTAGTCTTGAACTGAAACATTGGTCAGAAAATCTTCATAGTGCTCAGGGAAAGAACAGTTATGCTATATTTGTTGTTTTCTTTTGTGTGGTCCTAAGGAAACAGATGATTCTTTTTGCAGATGATGCTGTAGAGGCCAAATTCCGTGACTATATATGCAGTATGAACTAGTGTTTAATTGTGTGTTACCTGAAAGTATTTTTCCTACGTAGGTTCTTCAGTGTGCATGAAGAACTGGCATTGTGCATTTAAAAACAACAAAAAAAATAGCGAAGGAGGTCATGTGCACAATTCTTGCTGAATTTGTTGGGGCAAAAGGGACAGGGCTTTGAAGGAAGAGAACTCTGCACCTTTAGTACTACTCTAGAGACTCAAATGGTATTCCTGCATCTGACAAGGTAGTCCTGTTTGATACTGACTAATCATGTATGACAAACTTTTCACAGGAACATCACATTGTGTGTTCTAGGAGTTTGGTTGTGGGTTTTGGTTTGGCTTTTTCTCTACGTGCCTGATTTCTTTCCCTTTTTTTTTTTTTAATATATAATGCTGGAAACTAGCTTTTTTTAACTGAGATCAGCAAGAGCTGTGTTTTGAGTGCTAGGTACTCTGAAATGCCATATATGAAGCTGAGTACATGGTATTAGCAGATATTTTAGTTCCTAACAACTTGGTTAAGAAAATTAATTATCTTAATTTCTAAAAATTAATTTTCTTTTTTGAGAAAATGCAGTACTTTGAGGGATGTAAAATTAATTTCCCTTCAAGGAGTAATTGGAATTATTGGGTCTTATTTTCATTTAGATGAAGAGACATTTTAAAGTTCCTTAGCTCCTCACAAAACTGTTTTTCCTACTAAGAGCTCTAATGTAGTGATACTGATTCTGAGGATTAGTAATGAGTGTTTGCATATGCATCAAATTATATTATATCTAGTGCATGGTGAGTGTCACAAAAAACATTTCCTAAGTTACCTGTGTAAGTACTTTAGAAACCTGAGAAACTGTCAGCTTTCCATACTTCTAGCATTTACTTTGGTTTGTTCTCACAATGTGGCAATATGTAAAACTTACTGTTTAATTTTCATTGCTTTTGCAGCACCTGTAGTTGTAAAGATGATAGCCATAAAGCTATTCAGCTCTTGATTTTCCTGCATACAATCATTTACATAATTCTTCCACACATACAAATCCAAACATAGTATCATTCAGTCAGACAAATCCCATTCGTTTCAGTGAATAAGCAAAGAGTCGTTGGACAAACGACTATTCTAAATAGACAAATGTCTATTCTAAATGATTCAAAGTAAAATACACACCTAATAATATTAGGATGCTTCAGAAAGAGGTATGTGTCTCTGCTGATATTGCAAAGATATTTCATTTGACAAGGCATGATGGGTTTTGAACTAGTTATGGGCAATATGGTAGTTTGGTGGTTTGCAGTAAGGAAAGATAGGACAAGAAAAGGTGCTGTTGCTTTTTAGTTTTCCAGGAGTTATGTCAATGATAAAAGCGCTAGAAAGTTTCAGAGAAGATGTTAAAATGAACAGCATCTTGCTTTCTTTATTTCTTATTATAGGATATGTATTTCTTGCATCTCAGTGAAAGCTTGTTTTAAATTTTGTTTTCTTACCTTAAAAGAAGAGTTATAACCAATTATAAGTCTAAAACTGGCAAAAAATAGGAGACTTAGAATCCTATTTCAAAGGTAAATCTAGCATATATTAGCAGATAATGCACTGGTAGTTCAAAAACTTCTGTAAACATTACAGGTAAACTGTTGCCTTCAGTTTTGAATTCCTTACTTTGTGGCATTTCAACATGAGGTGATTTATACTATTTGTATTCTAAAGCAAGACTTTTTATAAAAATAATTTGTTCCAGATGAGACTGGGTTTGAGTACTTACTCCTGTGTGTAGGATGCTTTCCCACTCAGTATTCTTGGGAGCAGGAGAGTCACAGCTGCAAGTTTTCTTAAGCACTTTTGTCTTTGAGAAGCTGCTTTCATGAATGAAATGTTTGTGTTTAGTTCACTTAATATCATTTACTAAATGAGTCAGTGAAACACATGTGGGTAAAGTTGATATACTTAGCCTTTATGCTGTTCACATCTGTCTACTTTCCAGTCAAAGGAACTGGCAAGGATATGACGTATTAATTGTATCGTCCTCTGGGTTTAGCTGGCCTATTTTACAAGGCCTGTCAAATCTTTTTTGTTTCCTGCTTTAGTGCTTTTTATTGGTCATCTTTGTACTCTTTTCTATAAGCAGAAAAACCTGATCTTTGGTACTGCCGTGATACTTCTTTGGTACTGATGTGATACTGATGTCTTAAGCAAAGTAGGTCTAAAACCAGGATTGATATGAAAGAGAAAAGAAAAACAATAAAAATGCATCTCCTGCTCCATAAGGACTTTATGATTTGGGAAGAGTACTCCTTGTACCAAGGAGCTCATTTGACCTCCTTTACTCCCTTTTAACAAATCCCTTAGTAGGAGGCAAACCCAGCTTGCTGTGAAATACATATAAATGTATACAAACACATTATTCATTACCATCCCAAATTATCACATGATGTCCCCTTCTGCCCTTCTTTTATAGAGGCCAAAGAACAAAAAGTTTAGTAATTTGAAAGTGAACTTGTTCTGGGTCAGAATGAGTCATTGCTAGGTAAGAATTAATTTAACAAGGTTAAGAGACTCTTCAGCTTCACAACTCCATTTACAGGGTTTGATCTTCAAATTCTTTCCACCATCTGGGATGAAAGCTGAAATGTAACATTCAGCCTGTCCTTTTTCCTGAGGAGGCTGAACCAGGAGAAAAGTCTAAAACCATGGTTCCATGTACAGTGATGTTCATATTTTAATGACAACATGGCATAGTTTTACTGAATTCATACACCTAAAGGCAAGCTTTAATTAGCTTCAACCAAGTTTAGCAATTAAATTAGGGTGTGATTAGTAAATAGCTATTTACAGAGTGTGCCAAGTGAAGAAGTGAAAGCTTCTCAGGCTCTCAGAATTGTTCTGCTGTGGTCTTAGGTAGATGCTGTAAATATCTTATTTTCAACTAATTGGATTTTCAGCTATTTGTTTTATTTTATTCTGTGATGAAGATTAGCTTTCTGGTGGAAAAACCTCTCACTGAAGATTTACCAAAAGCAAAGCACTGGGGGATTGGGGCAAGCAACAGAGCAGTTTTAGAAATGTTATCTGAATCTTATGGAATATTTGGTTCTGATACCTGGCAGGCATCAAGTGCAGTTGCACTTGTCTACCTGATTTATCTTTTCCTGGAGGAGCGGAGACTATAATACATTGTGGGAAGTGCAGGCTGGTCATGT
This sequence comes from Falco peregrinus, assembly GCF_023634155.1. NCBI lineage: Eukaryota > Metazoa > Chordata > Aves > Falconiformes > Falconidae > Falco > Falco peregrinus. The sequence continues at coordinate 15,071,470 of NC_073725.1, forward strand.
TGCATTAAGGGAAGGTGGGTAACTAGAGCAGGTTTTTCAAAGGTGCTGAGAGCTCAGGTCTTGATCCTGGGGGAATATAAATATGTACTTAATATATTCAACACATTGGACTTCAGAAGGGACTGCATGGGTATAGTTACTTCAGATATGGAGACATCACAATTAGCTGGGCTCTGTGGTAGATGCTTTGATTTTAGGGGATCCTCTTGACTGAAAAGAGAGACTGTAATTTCATTTTTAATTTCATGGTAGGTTAAGAACTGTTAGAGACTGCTTGGATACCAGGGTCTGTTGTTAAAATTTTGTTTATGTGTACTCATTGCAATTTGTGCTGTTTAAGCCACCAGGAACGTGCAAGTATGAATGATAATGAATATTTAAGGCTTACAGAATAATAACATGCTAGTTATTAAGCTTTACTCAGGAAAGAAAAATAGGCAATAGGCTTATAAAAAGGGCACCAAGTACTGAAATGGAAAAATGGAAAATCATTATGTCTCTCCATTCTTTAAAATCAAGTCAGCAAGTAAACATTTAGCCCACTAGCTGGCAGACAGGCAGACACCAATTCTAACAGTAAATGAAATTGTCTTCTGGTGTCAGTTACTTTATCCATTTAAGTTTGAGTGTAGACACCTAATGGGCTTGTTGTGTGCTTGTATGTACCTATGCCTGTATGTGGGAGTGTTCCTCTCCTTATGGCCACATCCTTCCCAGCTGTGGCTGCCTGCCCTTCTAAACAAAACCACTCTTTGAAAGATCTTGAACCTCATGTTGATCACATTGACTTCCTAAGTCAGGTAAGTCACCCAGGGTCTAATTGCTTGAATCAGTGTCTGGCCATGTGATTGTACCTGGAATGATTAGAAAACTCTTCTCTGAGAAACCTGCAGTGAATAAAGTTGTAACATTCTTCCTGAGGTATTTCAGTAGTACTAGGAAGATGGAATGCCTGGAGAGAGGAGATAAATGAAGAAGTATTTGTATCAGTTACATAAAGACCTGATACCTGGTAAATATTTTGCATTATTTTTGCAACAACATTTATCATCCTTGTGGTATTAGTATGTCTTAGTGGTGAAAGTTCAATATGTGGATGTATGAGGAGAGTGATGAGGTCGGAGCGTGGGATGGATTTCCCTTGATTTTACTGCCTGGTGAAACCAGGACGTTCCACAGATGGAATCCAGGCTTTAAATTTGCTTTAGTGAGAGAAAAGCGGGTGACAGAGGAAAAGGATAGCTAACCGGGACATGTGAGCTGCAGCTGTCTGCTGCACTCCAGGACTCGGGTTTTTTCCAGAGGCTTCAGAAGGAATGAAATCAGCATGTAAAAGTTGAAGAAATCTAACTGGAGTACTTCAGTAGGTAGGAGAAAGCTACATGATCACGTTCATTTGTACTGGTAGAAATGGGATATAAAGTTGTCGCTGGTTTTCCTTCCTATAGTAAATACAAACAGAAAAGGCAAAACGTCCCCAAACCAGGTTGTGCAGGGATGTCTGCATGTAACATGGTTATAAATTTGAGGTGAAAAAATAGATGTTGCCTCAAAATCTCCATGCCTTTGATAGTGTGCTTAAGGAAGTGTATTAACATTTGACCATGCATTTTGCTCTGGCAGCAGAGAATTACAGAATGACTTTCTTGCATAAAATATTGAAGCAGCTGAAGATAAAATCGGGACATTAGTTGACTAAAAAGGAAAAAACCAAAATGTAGTTGCAAGCAATCTTTGTAGAAACAATTAAAGAATTCAGGAGTACTGCTGATCTTTTTCTTCCATTCAAATTAATTGTGTACATATTGGTCGGTCTTTGGAAACAAGGAAAAATACTGGCAGTAAAATAAGCTTTAAAATATGTATGCTTTTATACTGTTTTTTAAGGGGTTTTAGTAATTTTATTCATACTGTTGTCTCCTAAAATAGCAAAAAAGTGGAAAGAAGTCAGATTTTTGAGAACTGCTGCCTTAGCATCTTACGTAGATTGTGCCTATATATATTTACATAAACCAGTACAGATATGCATATTTAAGTAGCTTATGCTAGGACCTTGTATATACTGGTTTATGTTCAAATAAGTTTTGGAATTAATATATTGCTAGCTTAATATACAGAATTGGTAATGTTCTGTGACACTGCATGTTTCTGAGTGAGTTTATTGAGGCTTTGATCCATAACATCTATGAGTATGACATTGGTTTTCTATTAAAGTACTTCTTTCATTTTACTTCAGCAAATAATCAAGAATGAACGTAGAAGGCATTAAGTACCTCTGTTTATGCAGCTTGTAGTGCATGATTGGAATTTCCTATGTGAAGATAAGGCAAAATAAATAGTGCAAGTAGGGAAATTAGTCTGCACACATTTTTAAATTGCAATGCCCCTGTGTATTTGGAGAAGCTGTCTGATCTCAACAGGGTCTAATGAAAGGAAAAATAAAAAGCAAGTGGGAAATACCTTCCTGTCTGCACTCACTGTTTAGGAAGAGAAGAGATTTTGCATGTGTAGCTTATCTGGCCCTAGGAGCAGGGAACATTCATGAGTCATGAGGTTGGAAGAAGCTGAAGGAGGCAAACAGAGATTACAGCTGTTAGGAGGTATGGAAATAGTTGCATAGCTCAACAATCACTGATTATTATTTATGGTATAACAGTAAGAACTAGACTTTGGTACAAAATTTGAATGTTTATATTACTGATGAAAGTCTAGCCCCTTGCTAAAACAGCAACTGTATTTTGCTTGTCAGACTGTGGGCAGCCACATACACCCTGGCAGCATGGTGACATTGGGGTCCTTGAGTTTTTCACAAATTCATCATCGTGGTGGAAGTTTTTAGAGCAAACTACTAACTAGAGGCTTTGGAAATACTGGCAGCATTTTACTTACCTGCCCTTGAATATGTGTGTTTCTAGCTGCGTCTATACATCTATATGCAATTTATTAAAACCAGGTAGTTCAAGATGCTTACTGCTCCTTTGGCACAACAACTGTGCTATTAGAGTAGGTACTGCCAAATACAGTAATGAAAGTTAGTAATCATGATTATTTTTATTTTGGATACCATGAAAATATTTAATTCTCTCTTAATCTAAACATTTAGCTTATTAACATCTAAAAAAGAGGCTGATGTCATGAGGCATAGTAGTGAAAATATTTAGATGGGAATCAGAAGTCTGTTGAAGTGATCAAGGAGAGCTCTTAAGAGGTTCAGTAACTATCAGGAATATATACAGAAAAATTAATTAAATCCAAGACAAAATTTAATTGTGAAGATGGTATATAAGATGATTGCAAAATGTTTTTATTTGCTGTGGTTTCATATATTACATACCACAGTTTCTGTTATGTTAGAAATGCTTGTTAAAGAAAACTGTGATTTGCACAGGCGTGAAGGTTTCCACAATGCACAAACCCCAGCATTGCCTTCTGTTCTTTTTACGGGCTGCATCGTACCTGGAATCCCTTTTGTTGCATAGAGACCTCAGTTACATCCAGAATCTCTGTGTTACAGCAGTACTAATAATAGTAAAGAGTACCCATATATGATAAATGTCTTGAAATATAGGAAATGAGGCTTCTTTTCTTCCCCACAGGAGAAGGTTTTAAAGAACCCTTCAAGAGTTACAATGGGGCTTGGTGTGGTGATACTTGCAAATGAAATTTTGCTATTGCTTGAGGGTAGAATATAGATTCAACCAGATTATTTCCATTCACTTTTTGTTATTTACAAGACCAAGGGTGGTATTACATATTGTTATCCAAAGAACCTGGAACTGAACCCTGTGCTATGATGTTAGACCAGCTGTAGCCTTTCTACTAAATTGTCTTTGCAGATCCAAGGTATAAAAAACAGTGTAATTAATTCTTAACTCCAGCATTTGATCGTCAACTTGTATTTTCACAGATACTTGGCTTGCTTTTTAAGTAGAATATGAATGAAGTTTACAATATGGTAAACAATCTAATTGGTTTGTGATTTTAATATAAAAGTATAACTGGCTTCAAAAGAGATTAGAAGAATTTATGGAATTATAGTCTTCACACAAATGCCTGGAAACCTTTAAACCAGTCTGTATGGAAGGGAGAAGATACTTCCCTCCCTCAACTTTCTTTTTATGCTCTTTCCTTAAGCTAATGGCCATTGTCAAAGATAAGGGATTGGGCAAAACGGCCTTTGTTCTGATCACTAGGACTTTTTTGGTGACTGGTGTCAAAGGGAAATTTATCAAACCAGAGTGACAAAAATAGAGGAGCAATCTGCATGTATAGGTAGATACCCTGCCCCCAGCACATACCTTGAAGATACTGAAAAGAAAAATGTGTGGATTAACCTGTTACGCTGTAGCCATTGCTTGGATATCCTCTCCCTCTATACAGGTTCAGTTCCACATCCTTCCACAAGAGGAATTTACCTGTGTCTGAGACTAGTTGATCCTGAGAAGGATGCTATTGGGTTCCAAGAATCATGCCTAGGAAGCCTTGCAGTTGCTGGGAGGGTGGACTAGCTTGTGTTTTGCCTGATGTCTTGATTGCTTCTGTGTGTCTTCACATACATTTCTTTCTCTGTTACTTAGAAGTTTAGGCAGTGTTTGTGCCAATGTAATTATTAGACATTAAGCAGTGGTAGACACACAGATGTTGAGGATATTTGTGTGCAAATTGGCTCCAAAATGAAATTCTAGATTCATTGTTCTCACCAAAATTCCAGAATCCCTGAAATCTTAAAAAAACAAACAAACCAAACCAAACAACAACAAAAAACAAGCCAAACCAGGGGGTTGCTGAGGTTGCACTCTATGTCAAACCCAAGCCTGGAATAGAAGTGGCTCAAGCTATATCTTCTGATCTGAGCATCTGCCAGGATCAACCAACAGGTTCAAAAGATAGCCTGAGACAGAGCAGTGTGTGCCTTATTTTATATGACTGGTAACTCAACAGTGGTTTGTATAAAATTCTAGTAATAAACAGGCAGTAGCACATAAAAGTCAGAATATGCCTCTAACACAGGCTGTATATTAAGTATGAGATTCTTAGGGTAACCGCAGTAGGATGCCTTTTTCAGTCACTGAGCATTTGAGCATAATACCTGAGTTATGTCAGGTTGCTGAATTTTACCTCGCCCTCCTCAGTGACTCTCATTCCTCAGTTGTCCTCCTCACTGTAATTTCCACAGACTCCTTGCTGCCAACAGGTGTGGTTTGGAGGCCTCCTTCCTGCTAGACATACCTAGCCAGTCTGGCTCTCTGCTAATCGTGTCACCATGCAGAAGCATTTGGCCTTTATATTCATAAATTTTACCAGAAATATTGTCATCCACCTGCTGACATCAGTTTTGATCTGGGACGGAATGTGAGGGTGAAACTAGGAGGAAAGCAGCTGGAACTAGCCAGAAAAGAAAGACAACTTCAGCAGCTCCAAAGAAAAACAACATATGAAATGTTTTCATATTCATCCTTTTTTGCATGCTTGGCCTCCAAGGCTCTGGTGTGTTACTTGGTTTTATTCTTTAAGCTATTTAGTGTACCTGTGTTCTAGAATTGAAAGTTGTTCAAAACTGTTTTGTTCTGACTTGTTTAGTGTGTTTAAGCTCAATGTGGCTTAATTTTATACTTTCTTGCTGAGACATTTTCATTTCCATTTCACGCAGCATGGAGCTGTGGCACTTTTATATGGCAAGTGTCTTCATTACTGGACAACTGGCATATTTCATTTGTAAATGAATGCTTGTTCTTATCTACATGTATTGTATATAGATAGCACTACCAAGTTTTTCTTTTAAGTAAGTATGTGGGTGGGGAATTTGAAGGCTAGAGGGGAATCTTAGAAGCATAACTCCCATGAATCTTGCATTGTGAAGAGCTTGCTCTTAGTTGAATTTTGGATTGTAGTTAATGTAGTTGTGTGAATCAGAACAAAGCATGATTGTGAAAGCAGAGCAGTGAACAGTTCGTTTCAGTTATATGTTGTACCTTAGTGTCAAACTCTAACAGCTCTGTGTTCAAAGCTGAAGAAATAAAATATGAATTTAAAGTGCTACTTTAAATTGCATACAGCTAGAAAGCCTCCGTGTTGTTAATAAAATTCACTGACCCATTTCCTCCACAATTAAAAATCTCTTTCTGAGGAAATTATGTTCTCTATTTCTTACTATCTTTGTTTGTTTTTTTCTAGGGAGATTTTCAAAATGGATGACTGGAAACCGCTTCTTGTTCTTCTCTTTATTTCTACCTTCTGCTCTATAGATGCACAGCAGACAGGTAATACACTAAAGAAATTACTCTTCTTCTAGTTGATAACAAAATTAATTTTTTCCATTTATATCCAATGCCAGAGAGATATGAAGAATTGATGACACATTATTCTGGGGATAATGTGGTATGTTTTTATGAAACATATACTAATGAGAGAGTTAGGAGAGTTGTCCTAAAAAAATGCAAATAAAATGCAGCAGCTCATTAAAATTTGTTTTTGTTCATGCATGCTGAGGTTCCATATTTTCAAAAGCAATGAAAAACTCTTACAATTGTAAGACTGCCAAAAGCAAGATAAGTCACAGGATTTAACATTTTCATTTTAGTAGTCAGGTCTTCTGGAAGATCTGCATGAGGACAGTGTTCTGTCCAGTTGTAGAACATTTTCTGCATGACTGTTGATTTGAGGAAATAATAACTGTTTCATCCATGCCCTGCTAGTGTCATATGCTTCTGAAAGGTGTGGAAACACATGGGTTTAGTATTTACTACAAGTAAATGTGGTCGGTCCTGTTTAAGTTTCCCCTCAGATAATAAATATTTATTAGTAATGTATGCTTGCAGAATGGAGCTGAAAGTGCATGAATAACTTCTCCCTTGGGCTCACTTGATAGCCAGTCAACACATTGTTACAGTTGTTGTTTACATACGGAAGTGTGTAAAGCAATTACCATATGCATTTACTACATATGAGTTCTGTGCAGGCTGTGTATGGAAATCACGTTGGTGTGAATTTCAACATCTCTCCTTTGCGTAAGAGTGATGTTGGAGAAGGATGTAGCCTCTGACCCTCTTTATGATGAACTTTATGATGAAAAGAAGGAACTAGTGGGTGCTGAGAATTTATCAGGATAGATGAAGGATTTTTCTGCAAAAGGCCCAAGGGTCTTGGGTTCTGAAAAGCAATCAGGATGCAAAATTATGCTTCTAATAGATTACATATCCTGTAGGAAAACAGGAAAGTTACAAAACATTTCTTCAGTCTGCAGGAAAGCTTCTATGGCAGACATCTTCATGGCAGATGGATCCTGAAGTATAGGGACAAAAAGCTTTAAGATCACGCAAGACTTCTTGTACGCAATGGTCAATGACTTTGATATCAGGCAAGATAAAATCTGTGTTGGTATGATTCAGTACAGTGATGTGCCATACACTGAATTCTTGTTGAACTCTTACTATAACGGGAATGATACCTTATAGAGGATACAGAAATTATATTACAAAGGAGGAAGCACCAAAAGTGGGCAGAGCCTCCAGTTTATGCTAGAGAATCACTTCATAAAGCTGGTGAAGGGTCTAGAGCACAAGTTTTATGAGGAGCAGATGAGGAAACTGGGGTTGTTTAGCCTGGAGAAAAGGAGGCTGAGGGGAGGGAGATCTTACCGCTCTCTACAACCACCTGAAAGGAAGTTGTAGTGAAGTGGGTGTCAGTGTCTTTTCTCAGGTAACAACTGATAGGATGAGAGGAAATGGCCTCAAGTTGCACTAGGGGAGGTTTAGATTGGATATTAGGAAAAATTTCTTTACTGAAAGAGTTGTCAAGCGCTGGAACAGGTTGCCCAAGGAAGTGGTTGAGTTACCATCCCTGGAAGTATTTAAAAGACATGTAGATGTGGCGCTTAGGAACATGGTTTAATGATGGACTTGGCAGTCCTGGGTTAACGGTTGGACTTGATGAACTCAGAGGTCTTTTCCAGCCTAAGTGATTCTATGAATCTAAGTGCTGGTAGCCAAAAGGAAGAAGGGGTTCCTCAGATTGCTATTGTGATAACAAATGGACAACAGGCTGAAGATACTTTTCGAAACCCAGTCACAGCAATCAAGATGCTAGCTTCACATTGTATGCTAGAGATGTTAAAGGTTCTGCTTTGTCTGAGCTTCAAGAAATAACTAGTGAGCTAACTGATAAGCATGTCTATGAAGTGGAAGATTTTGCTTCTCTGTAGAGACTCTCAGTATTCTACAGGTACTTCGTACTATGCCAGAGGAGGTAAATGGTCCAGCCACCCAGGTTGCCTGTGCTATGTCCTGAAAGAGCTGTTTTCTTTCCACATTTATTTTTTTCTGTTCATAGATGAAGTACATGGGATCACAGTGTGTTGCGAAAATATGGGTTTTAACTTTTTGCATCTTCCATCTATTGCTAACTAGATTTCAATAATATCATAACTGTGGTAAACTTTGAGTACCTGTCTACCATTAAAATATTCAAAATAATAGTTGGAGGGGGGAAGGGGAGGGGAGGAAGGGGAAGGCAGAAATGTGCAACACAGTTGCAATTCATTTAATGAATGATAAAATGTGCAGTCGGTTTTCCTTGCTCATGAACAAAGATGGAGAAGAAGCTGTAGTAGTTAATTCTACAATGTGATCTTCCTTGGACAGCTTGCAGAAAAGCCACTTTCGCAGATGTTGTCTTTTTAGTGGATACTTCAACAGGTATTGTCCAGGAAACCTTTCAGAAGGTAAAGAACTTCCTGTCCACCTTGGTTTCAAGTCTTCATGTTGGCCTTGATGCAATCCAAGTTGGGCTGGCACAATACGGTGATGACACTTATCTCTTGCTGAATTAGTGTTTGAAAAGTGATGTGTTGGAGCAGATTGGAGAGAATTGAGAACTTACATAGGGAGAGCTCTGGATTTTGTCAACAAGGAGTGTTTCACTGAACCTGCTTGTAGCAAAGCTAAGGGCTATGTCCCGCAGGTAGCCATTCTCATCACTGGTGGAGAATTCAGTGATGAAGTTGAATTGCTTGTCGGGAAACTGAAGAACAGAGACATCTCCCTCTATGTTGTTGGAGCTGGTGTCCAGAACGCAGCTGAGCTTCAGTGCTTCACATCTAGCATTCATATTCATAGGTCCTTAGTGTCTGGAAAGGAACCAGTGCAGATATACCCAAGGTATCCTAATCAAAAAGAGAAACAGGTAATTCAGTGTTACTTTAAAAAGAGCCTTCCTAAAACCCAACTTTGTCATCTGCAACTGACCATGCTGCTTCAGTGGGACTGTCAGCAGCAACTGTTGACAAAACTGTCTCACAGAGGCACTGTGGAGAGGGGGTGTGAGAAAATCCATCCTTGGATATGTGAGATGCATTGGCAAGGTGTGAGAGCAAATCCACAGTAATGCTGAGACACTACTGCAAAGCTTTCCCTGTGTAAAAAACATAAAGTAATATCTCTTATTGCATCTTCTTGGTGGCAACAGTAGCTTGGATGTCACACAGCCTGAGATTCAGCCTTTTATCAGATATCAGATGCTGGTTTTGTATCTGAGTTTATTCTGACTCGGTGCTGCAGTATCAGTTGAAGTATCAGTATTCAGGGAAGACTGAAGAAGAAAACATGCACAGTTGCTCTTTAAAATGACATATTCATGCCAGTTATGTAGTAAGACAATACAGAGTATGTGTTTGATGAGTTGCAAAAAGAAAAATGTAGTGAATTACAAATCAAAAAGCTGAGCTTTTCCTCTGCAGAAAGGTGGGAGGGACATACTGTGGGGTAAGCGGATGGCATTGATAGCAGGAAGAGACAGTTCTGGAGCAGTTCTTTATGCCCATCCTTACAGGGACTTTGACTGTCCTTTAAAGCTCCTTGTTCTCTTCCCTGGGTTTTCACCATATAGGTGATGTTTTACAAGTGTTAGATACATGCACTTTATTCTGTTTGTTATGCCATAAAATCAATCCAACCCAGTTCTCCAGGTTTCGTTCCCTTAGTGACCAGAAACTTACTGTGAGAAAGGAACACTGGGATGACCACACTGTTTGTCAAGGCTTTTTGTAACAACAGCTGAACAAATAAGATAACTTTGCCTGTCTTGCACACTAGGGTCAAAAGCCCCAAAACTGGCTGATGTTTGCCAGGGTGTTGGGGGCCAAAATGAAGAGCTGAGCCTTCCCTCCTAAAGTCAGAAGCTACTTGTCTGTGTGAATGACATCTGCTCAGCTGGTTTTCATAGAGGAGGACAGCTGGGCCTGTTTCAGTATGAGCTCTGCACCCCATCCCCTCTTTCTCCCATGAAGAGCTGAGCAGGCCTCCAGCTGAAAAGGCATCCCAAGGCTCCTGAAAGCAGAGAGAGCGCTGCTCTGGATAGTGGAGTGCACTGCCATGAAAAGTGTGACTGTAGCTGACGCAGTAGCACCTCCTTGTGTCTCATGGCCAGAGAATAGGGATATTTAATGGGAGATAGAGCCTAAACTTAATATGTATCAGGCACACTGGTTTAGAGTGAGAGAGAGAGAAGTTAAGGAAAGCATATTGGCTTTGATCTCACCGATGCATCCATTAATTGTTAAGTTCTGCATAAATTTGTCGCATAAAACAAAGATCATCTTCCTTTGAAGCCAGTTTTATCTTGTCCTGTTATCTGGTTTCCCATCTTTTCTGACCTTCTTTCCTGTAATAAACCTATTAATTCCCCTTTCTCCAGTCACCTTCTCTTAAACTGTCAGATTTTTCAAATTCGAAGAACTGCATTCAAAGTATGAAATGTCAACAGGGTAAAAAGACACCTTTGCAGCAGTAAGATGAGGCAGTTTAACAGTGTAGGTGTGTGTGGGAGAACAGGTGATTAGAAACAGGTTAGCTACATGGAGGTGTTAACTCCTGCAAATAAATAGATATTATCTACAGAGTATAGAATACCTACCAGAAGCTGTTTTACACATTCTCATGCACAACACAGTAGCACAAAAGTGAATGCTTTACTGCTGTTTTGGTATTATTGCTGGTAGATGGGAGTCGGCAGGGAATGATTTAAGAGCTGGGCAGTGTGGATGACCAATTGTCAGGGCTAAACTGCTGGTTACCTTTTGCACTGCCTCCAAACTTTATTAAAAAACCCAGATCTACGAAAAATCTCATAGCGAAACCATACTGTGTGTGCTGGACATGAACACATACTAGAAGAAATAGACAATAAATTTTATGTTTCTGGAATTATGGAAATGTTTAATCAGAAACATCCCTTACCAATTAGAAAAAAGTTGTTCCCTGAACTGATGATGGCCTTTGCATCACAGGTGTTCTGTGAATCTCGAAATCATGTGCAGCCTTACAACCTGGCTGAGGGGCATGGCTGGGGTGTGTGTGTAGACATGTATGTCTGTATAGATACACTTAACTGTTCTTGTTGTGGACTAAACAGAAAAGCTGTATAGATTTCTTAAGTTGCTCTGAGGCCTGAATGTCAGAATTTTTTTGCCGTAAAAACTCATTCAATGTGACTTTTTACGTTTAAAGATTTTCATACTGCTTACCAGCAAATCATACCCTCTAGAGGGCAGTTTGTACCACAAGTGAAAACACTGAGACAACAATGGCAACTCTGAGATGAAATTATTTCTGGATATATTTAGTAAAGAGCTGAACGCATTAATCTTTTCCTATGAGTGAGGGAAAATTCAGAAAACTGTAATGAAGCTTTCATGGAATAATGGTCTATAGGAACTAGGCCAAACTAGCAAACATGGAAAACAACCTTATATTTGGTAAGTGTTTCAGAGTCAATGGATGAAGAAGGAACAAAATTAGGGAGAGTGCTGTTTTACAGAAAAAATTGCATGCTTCTGACTTCCTTGCAGAAGTACAGCAATGGATGATAATGTATCTGGGGCACAGAATAAAATTCAGCATGACATGTGAAGAATCAAGGTACAGAAGAAATAAGCCAAGTGGTTTAGCTGCTAAATGAGGGCAAGTTGATTGGGGAGGGGGGAGTGATTAACCACATTACAGTCTTTACTATCAGGAGCAATGCAAGCAATTACGTAACTGAGGTAGCCCTCACCTTACAGCAGCTGTTATTCACAGTGGATATATGACATTGCAGGTAGGCAATTCTGCTTCTTTCTCTCACATTTGTTTTTGGCCTGTTGTTGTACATTTGTATGTATCACCTGGTCTTGTGACAAAGTGATAAAGCGCAGTCAGGCTTCAAGCTTCCCATTGCAATTGGAATATGTATTGCACATTCTCAATCATAGCAAAGCTCATGGAAACCTTAACAAGATTAGGCCCTTTTGAGGACATTTGACAGCTGGACAACTGTGACCTGTTTTGCAGTTTGGGTATGTGCATATATCCAGTAATGTAGTCCTTAGTATCTGCAAGTTCGTAATATCACCTCACTGATTATGACTTCTGGTTTTAAATCTACTGTATTGAATTTTGTTCCACTCCCACGATTCTGAAAAGAGACAAGATCACAAATAGTGTATGTTTATAGTTTCCTGATTCTTTTACTTTTTTTCAGATTGCGACATAGATCTTTCTATAGCAATTGATATTTCAAGGCGCATGTGGCCAGCATCCACAGTGCTTCTGAAACTGAAATTGCAAGCATATCTCCCCAGACTTTTACTCCAGATGAAATTGCTGCCAAATACCAGCTGTAGTGCTGTCTCTCCAGTCAACATTAGATTCAAGTTCCAAGTGTTGGCGCAGACCAAACAATTCATCTTTGACTCTGATTTTGAAGATTATAATGAGGAAATCATCCAGAAGTTCTTAGATGTACAGACCACTGTGGACACCTACCTAAATTCAGACTTCTTACAGGCACTTGAAGAGAAGTTCTTTAGTGTGACCTCTGCTAAAGTTAAGGTAACTGAATGATGTGAACATATATGTTGGAAAATTCGTTTGTTATTTACAGACTCTGATGCTAGGTACTCCAGGGAGACATAAAGGTAGTTGGTGTATTCAATAAACAGAATCATAGAATGATTGAGGTTGAAAGAAAACCTCTAAAGGTCACCTTGTTCCACCCCCTGCTCGAGGAGGGTCAACTAGAGCAGGCTGCCCAGGACCATGGCCAGATGGCTTTTGAGTATTTCCAAGAATTCCACAACCTGTCTAGGCAACCTGTGCCAGTGCTCAGTCACCCTCATGGTAAAAAGGTGTTTCCTTACACTTACGTAGAACCTCTTGTTCTTTCATTTGTCCTGATACAACTGCATACATGAGTTCCAATTCCCTAGGCACTCCTGTAGTGAGATGGTACCCAGAACATTTGGGTTAATACATACGATCATGAATATTCATACAGAAAACCTTCTTATATCTACCATGGAATGTCTTTGTTCTCTAAGTAGTGGTAAGAGTTCTCTTTCAGAAACTGAAAATCCTGATCCTGAATCTCTATCCAGAATAATGACAGCTCTAAGCAGAAGTCACATAAAACATCATTCAAGAAATTTGTTCACAGGGGTTTGTTTGTGTAGTTAACTTGTCAAATAATTTCAAATAAAAAAGCCATGCTTATGGCTTATGGATAACTGATGATCAGGAGAAACTGCAGTTAATTCATCTTGAAGTGAGGTTAAGGGAGAAGCGTAAGGCTTGATCTAATCTGTTCTGAAGAGAATGGGGAATATTTCTGCTTAGGTGAAAAAAAGTTAGATCTCATTGGATTGTTTCAGGGTCATTGCTCTTACAGTTTATTCTTAATGAGGCACTGACTCAGTAAAGCACTGAGCATGTCCTGTAGTAGCTGTTTGAATATAATCACTGAGGTCTCCATGCAGGAAGACCTTCCTACTGAGGAAGGAGGGGTTAGCTCTTGCAAAATACATGATGATTCTTCTACGAACCTTATTTTAACTTTTATAAAATGATAATTTTAATCTGATGTGGAGTGAGAAAGCCATATTGTTACTAATTCCCCTGCTTTCAGATGAAAGTTGGCATTCGTTTTTTACAAACATTTACAAGCATAGGTATGACTTACCAATTTAGGTTGTAATTTGGTGCATATATACTTTTGTTCCCAAATATTTCTTAAAATGTTATTTTATTCTGAATGGAGAACATGACCACATATGATTTTGCTTCTTTTGGGCCTCAGTAGGGAGAATTTGTTTGACATATAAGTAAAAGCAGTGCTTTTTCTCTCCTAGTTGCCAATTCTGTTAAATTTCTGTTGAAGATTAGAGTCAAGCAAGACTTTCTCCATATGCATTATTATTAGAAATAAATATCCTGCATACCTCAGCACTTTACCAGTGCATTAATATTCCCTTCTGATACTGTTTATGTGCAAATTTAAAATACAAGACTGTAGAATGCACACGAAATCAAAACTTAATCTCCCTAGGATCATGAGCAATAACATGCTTGTTCTGTAAAGATTATTAGTTATCAACCTCATCAGGGATAGTGATTCTCTGTTGTTTGCATTTCTTCTTTTCTTTTTTTTTTTTTTTTTTTTTGGTTTTCAGCAAAAGTTGGACCTAATTGCAGCATTTTTGTCAAAACAAGACTCAGATGCATTCCAACAAGAGCTTCATGTAAATGAAAGCTTTGTAAACTTGTATAATGCCCATGCTACCACCCCACATTCCTTGCCCCCCATGTTTTTAAAATTAAAATATTGGCAACAAAAAGCATCAAGCCCAGGCCCTACAGTGTTGTTTCAAACAGTCTGTGATATATTTACCCATCCATGGTCCAGTTCTCCACTGTATCACGCTCTGCTTAAGCAAATGTAGAATCAGTACCAGTGCCTCTGTATGGGATGTTTGGGAACTTTCCACCACCCAAACCAGTTAGCTCTGCCCACACTTGAATTCTGGTCTCCTTGCTGCTTTAGCACAGAAGTGGGACGTTTGCTGTGGCAGTCACTTCATTTGCCTTTGCCATCTGTGGGAAAAATTCACTTTTTCAGAAGTAACAGAGTTTGCATTAGTTGAAGCCCTGCATTGTGTAGGGCATGTAAAATAAGAAGGATGGGAGGAAAGGAGTTCTAGCTGTGCTTCTTCACTTGTTGGTCAGAGAGTTTGGGAGGACTTCAAGTCATTGCCACTGGGGGCAGGAGACAGTTCACCTGTGCAGCCACTTTCTGGGAAACGTAATCCACTGGATGAGTGGAGCCTGAGAAGTCTTCTGCTGGTTTGAAGGAGGAAGGTGAGGAGACAAATGGGAAAGGACTAGTAGCTTGGAGGGGAACTGTAAGAAACTGTGCTCTCCTCAGCCCTGAAAGAGGCTTAACTATAGCTTTTTGGCCTGAAAAGATGGGAATGTAGCCAATACAAAGGGTCAGGTTTAGCATCATTACATGAGCTAAACCTTATGTGTTAACAAGGAAAAGTATGGCAGAGAGTGGAGCAGGATGATTCACTGCCTATGTGGAAAGGGCAAGAGGGTATAAGAATCTGCAGGGAGGGAGGATTGACCCAGAGGGGATGCGGTTCTTGGTGTGGCTCAGTTGACAGCTAACTGGAGCTGCTCTTGCAGAAAGGGAAATTTTTGTTTGCACCAAGTTCTTCTCCACATTCACATATAGGAGAACTCTTCTGGTATCAGAGAAAGCTTTTCAGTGGATAAGTCACAGCAGAATTGGTCTTCTACCTAGCATACTAAGAAGATGACAGATAAAATTAATAGCAATGCTATGAACTGGTCAGTAAGACATATCTTTCACATGGGAGAGCTGTCAGGGAAGGGAGGCTTTTGCGTTCTGTTCTCCTTGCTCCTCAGCACTTTTCCTAGCACACTTTCATATCTACCACAGTGTAGTGCAATTTGACCATCTCATAGCCATTTTCAATGCAAACTGTACTTCTTCCAATGACTTGACTTTTAGTCTCTTCTTAATTGACTTGGCATTACTCCCTTTCTGAACAGGTTCTGTTAGTATTTTCAGATGGGCTGGATGATTCGCTGGAAGACCTCAGAAAAGCAGCTGACTCACTTCGCTTTAAAGGTATTACAGTACCACATTGATGCTTCAGCCTCCTGCTAGCAGTTGCCCAATGTATTGCTCCCCCACTGCAATTTTTCCACATAACATTGCCTCTCTGTGCTCATATGGCATTCCTCAGGAATCACTCAAAGAGTCTGTGCTTCTTCATGTGAACCAGTGTACATGATGGCTTGTCACCAGTTGGCAAATGATGGAAGGAACACTCGTAGGGGGGCCTGGGATGGTTCTGGTTTCTGGAGTCCAGCTCCAGCAGCTGAGGCAGTTTGGGGCAGCCCCTCTCACTGCTAAGTGCAGTACCAGAGGTTAGACTCAACTCTGAGTTCTGCAAGAGTAAAGAGTTTTACTCTTGTGTTTGGGCACTGAGTAGCAGTCTGGTCTGACAACTGGGGAGAGAAGTTAACTGGAAAGTTACTGGTCTGGATTTTTCTCTTACACATTTTTCTCAATAGCTTGATTTCTTTTAACTACTGTGTTGAAGATACGAATTGTAAGTCTTTTAGAGAACTGCTGTTACTCACAGTGATATTGTTGGTTAACTAATATAGTTCAGGCATTCACTAATTTAAATCCATGCTTACATTGAAGGTCTTGATGCACTTCTATTAGTTGGCCTGGACAGTACACAGAATTTGACTGAACTTCGGGAAATAGAGTTTGGCAGAGGGTTTGGGTACAATGAACCTCTGAGTGTTGGATTTGCAGAGATTGCAAACATCTTGCAGAGAAACCTTGTAAGTCCTTCTGTAATATAAACAAAAGGGGGAAAAACCCCAGGTTTTGTTTTGTGATTAATATACATAAATTAAATATTTCTTGTCATTTTTCAGGATACTGTTGCAGAAAGGAAATGCTGTAAGGTTGTTTGTAAATGCCTTGGAGAAAATGGTGACCATGGTGGCCAGGGAAGTCCTGGAAGGAAGGTAGGAATGCTAAGACAGACATTACTTAACATTTGCTTTATTTCTTATAGTGGGTTCATTTTTTTAGTATTTCAGAGCATGCATGCAGGTGCCCATGACCGTTGCTCTTAGGACAGGTGAAGGAGAAACATGAAATGTGGTCATTTCTCTGCTGCATGAAGTACACTATTGCAAAAGTATTTTTGTAATGAAAGTAATTCATACATATAAAAAATATTATGCATTCTCCTTCATCAATTCAGCAGAAAATGGAGAAGGATTTAAAAAATTAAGTCTGATTAACCAAGAGTCTTATTAGCTGTTGTGAATGAGAAACTTCCAGTTGCCAAGCCAAGAGTAGAAAATGATCCTTTTTCACTAGGTGTAAGCCTTATCCTTTTGTGCCTCTGGCTATTGCAAATATCCTCTTCTGTAAGTTTCTCCTGATCCAATACAGTAGTAATTTACATTTTTTCCTTTAAGATTTTGTATTGTCTGTTTTAAGCCTTTACAGATATCACCACTTCTACACTATGCTAGTAGACATCATTATTGAAGTTTTTAGAATATGTAGGCCCCATTTGACTACTATTCATTCCATTATTTCTACTTACTCCAGTAACATACTAAGTGAATTATATCTGCAGTTCACGCTCTTCAGTTATGTGGTTGCAGTTAAATGAATTTTTGGTTATCTCTTAGCAAAAATATAGTCTTCTTTTTTCTCTTAGTAAAAGTATAGTCTTCTAATATTTATTCATAAACCAATTTATTGATTTCTTCCATTAGTCTTGTTCATCTTATTAACACCTTTCTGTTCTACTGAAATGTTTAGGTTAATGTGCTTAAACAAAACAGTGTTCAGGATGAAGGCATAGTAGTTTTGCAGGCACAGACGTGATGCCTGGGTTGTACAGCCTACAATTGTAAAAACATGTTTTTGCAGCACAAATTCATGTCTCATTTTTGTTCATTTTCATTCCTAGAAATTCCATTTGTTCTAGTTTCTCTGTTCAAGTTTTTTTGAGGAGGGTATGAGATTTGTATGACTTCAAATGCGAAGTTGTACTATTGCTAAGTCTTTGTAAGTATTGCAATATCGTCATCCTAACAAGTTTTTGATTCCTTGTATTTTTCATTTCACCTTAGAATTTCATTACTGTGTAATGCTTCCTTTCCCAAATCACTAAGGAAGATAAATCAACCAAATATCCCAGTGAGCTTTGTTAACCCATCAGGCAGTTTCCTGAAATAACATACTGAAATTTTATATTGAATATTGAGGGGTTTTGTGGTTTTGTTTTTGGTTTTCTAGTTTGTGGGGTTTTTTTCACAGCCATGTCAAGTACATAGGATTGTGCAGAGTGTCTGTGTAACCGTAGTTGATGAAGCTTGCCCTCTTCAGCATAACCAGATCAGGAAATGGAGAAAGAATTTTTGGGAAATGTTTTCTATCTCTATGTGCCGAGTAATCTGATAGAAATTAACCCAGTGTGCTTTGAGAACAATGTTACTTATATCTGAAGTTTCTGTTTTTCAGGGAAGTACAGGTTACAAAGGATCTCCTGGCCATCCTGGTGAGGAAGGCGGGATTGTAAGTGATCATTATTCCTTCCCGCTAAGATGTTGTTGGTTGATGTGTGAACCTGTCTTCACTTACTTATTCACTCAGTGCTCATCAATGTGAACCTAAAATGTGTTTAAGCAACATGTATCTGAAGGTAAATATACAGACTTGATTCTCTGTGCCTCTGCACCTCACCATAGTTAGTAATAACTTATAATGCAGAAACAGGATCAATTAGAAAGAATCACACAACAGCATCTTATGTGGCATATTTATGGCTAACTCATACATTCATTTTTCATTACAGTCTGTACCAGATTCTGTGCTGATAGTTTTAGAAAAGGCCATCCCTTCCTGAGGAGATTGAGGCACGGACTTCTGAATTTGACCGGAAGACCTTTTATTAGTCCAAACCCCACACTTACATATCCTCGTTTGCTGTTCACGCACAACATACTAAAATATCATTGGTTAATCAATACTGTTCACGCACTTCTTGGCTACATATAATTGGTTAGTTACTAAGCTACAAACACACTGAACTTACCGCATTTTTTTTTCTCTCTTCTTTATCATCTGTGTGAGTTTCATGTTCTCAGCCAGCTCGACGTGGCATTGCGCATCTGCTCCAGCCTCACTTCATATCCCATTTTTCTTCCAGGCATTCAGCCAACCTTATCTTACTTTCTTTCTTCTTTAGCCTTCAAAGTACTTCACAGGCATCGCGGTCTCCAGCACCTGCCACAAAGCTCTCTACACCTTCCCTTCTTAGCATGAGTGAATATCTTATGACTGGATAACAAAGCTAAATTTTGCAGTGTGTTTTGGCGATTTCTGAACCCTTTGTGGTGTGCTGTTCCTGACATAAACTTGAACATAATGTGCATAAGCCAAATCCCAACCCACTAGGAGTGTTTCTTCCTCTTCTGCTGTCTAGAAACCAACAAAAATTCCATAAAGAATAGGACATAATTTTCTTAGCACCACAAGCACAGAACACTGTACACATGACATGGATGTTACTCCTAAATACAGGTGAGAAGCCTTCAAACTAAGAACCAGTAAGGATTTCTCTCTGTACATAACTGTAAAATCCACATTGGAGTAGTTCTAGTTCTCACAGTAGATTGGTCAGCCTGAATTTGTCTTTGGTGAGGCAGCTTGGGGCAAGCTTACTGTCTATTCAGAGAAAGGTGGTAGTGGAAAAGAAGAGTTGTCATTCTAAGATTATCAGGAAAGTGCATTGTGATGGTGGTTTTACAGTGTCTTTGGAAATCACTGGCTTAAACTACTGGAGCAGCTTCCATCGGAATATTTCTTTTTTCAGGTGGCCTGATTTGTTGAACAATAGAATAAAATTCCATATAAGTAATTTCCAGAATGACGTAAAAATACATACGTTACTCAGGAATGGAACTCTTTTTTTTACATCCTTTCAAAGATATGAATGACATGGTGTAAGTAGGAATTAAATTTCAAACAGCGAGGGTTTTTAAAATTGAGAAACATTTTGAACATGTTGAAAGGGAATGCCCAAAATTTTTCACCACAGCATTTTTATTTGAAAGAATCTAAATCTTGCCTGAAGTGGTGAAGGGGTGAAAACAATTTTGAATTTTTTTTCCTGTATAACACTGATTTTTTATTTTTGACCCTCTAAGGATACAGAATAATCTTCCAGGACAGATAAATTACAGAAATCTTATTTCTGAATTTTCTGGACCCTTCATTTTCCTTTTCTTTACTGTGGAAGGATGAGAAGAAGTCATGTCCACACTTCCTGAAACTTTTTCCATCTCCTGTGTGTGAAGCCTACTGGTGACTTTCATGTTTTAAATTTGCCTTGCTAAATGCTAAAATTTTTTCCAGCCACAAGATAAAAATTTGAATCATCCAAAACAGCTGAATATAGTAAATACATAGCAGAAAGCAGGCTGCTGATTATAGATTACAGAAAATGCCACAAAAGAAGGTTGAGGAGCTACTGCTGGACAGCTTTGGTTTACCTTGGTGTAGTACTCGGCTCAGGAATTAGTCTTAATGTTTCACATAGGGAATGCAGCTGTACCAAAATGCTTAACTTCTGGTTTTTTTCATATTATGGGGTGTTTTTGTGGCACCATTGTCTAACAATCTAGAATATCATCCATGTTGCTTTTTGGCTAATTTAGAGACCTTTTTTTACAGAAAGAGAATGGTCTTTGTTCTTCTGATCTTAGACTCTTCAAGTTTGACTTCCCTTTTGCATGGTAGTACAGAACCTCTCATGTTTCCTGTGTGTTTGTTCTCATTTTGTCATTGTTTACCTTTTTAGACAGCAGTTTTAAGGGAATCTGCTGTGAGATGCGCTCTTTTTCTAATTTTTTTTAGAACTTCCATCCATAGAAAGCTGGAATAGAAGTTCTCAGAGATCAGTGACTGGAGGAAAGTAATTCAATATTCAGTTAAAAAACAGTCCACCAAAAGGCCTTCCTTCAAGTACAATTTCAGTCAAAGATTGGTAGTGCAATTTTAAAACATCCCATGATAATGAGAGCAGAGAACCAGGTGCAACTCAAACTAGTAACTGACTGTTCTGTTATGGCCAGTATGAAAATTTCCAGGTGACTTCCATTTGTGTCCTTAGTCAGTGAATGGTGATATAATTCTGTGTTGCTTTAATTTTATATAATGACTTAACCCGTAGCCTTTTGTGCCTTTGAATGGCCGTTGTATGGATGAGTTTCAACATTCTCTTCTGTTTCTTAGGGGGAGAGAGGCCCAGCTGGTTTCAATGGGACTCAGGGAGACAGGGGATGCCCAGGTGCCAGAGGCCGTAAGGCAAGTATGTCATTTTAGAAGCATTTTCTAGTTTTGTTTCCCACAAACCTGTTTTCTGTACTGAGGACAAATACCATGAAGCTTGAATGGACAGCAAGACCCAGCTGTAAGAATAGCAGACAATTTTTGCTGTCTCCTTTTGGGAGGTACTTTGTGTAACCAAATCATGGCTTGGTCAAATGGCTAAGCTGACTCAGCAACTTGCCAGTGATTTTTCCACCACCAGCTCCAGACTGGCGTTAGGAAAGCTGTAAAGCTTTACAGAATGGGAATGAAAATGAAAGCTGTGCTGCATTCCCATGGAAAAGGGATCAATCCCATATGTGGCAGCAGGGAATTGTATGGTAGGGACTACAAATACTGAGCCCAGCATGCCCTCTGCACAGCAAGCTATTGTGTCCTGCTTCTCAAGCTCAATAAAAATACTTTTGCCAAATTTCATCTATATTTATTTTTTATTTCAGGGGTCCAGAGGCTATAGAGGGAGTCAGGTATGTTGTTTCATGTGTGATCAATTTTCTTTGACAACAGTACTCTGCTTCCTTTTAAGTTCTTACCTTGTAAGATGAAAATATCAACAAGGAAGGAAAACAGTGTAAAAACTTCAGAGTATTTAATATACTTTTGCTGTGGTTGTGTAAGATTAGATTTAAATGAGCCATTAGGTATCACATTGCTAAAAGCCAGCAGTCTTATTAATTGTATTTTTAGCATTGTTGCAGTCATTGTTGATTTAGTCTAATTGACAAGAAAGGAATTTATTTAGTGGCTATTTTAATAATCTGTTAAGGTGATAATTCTGATCAGCTGAATCTCATATTCGAATTGTTGAGGAAGCAGAGCAGAATCATAGAATCATTTAGGTTGGAAAAGACCTTTGAAATCATCACGTTCAACCATTAACCCAGGACTGCCAAGTCCATCACTAAACCATGTCCCTGAGTGCCGCATGTACGCATTTTTTTAAACACCTCCAGGGATGGTGATTCCACTGTCTCCCTGGGCAGCCTGTTCCAATGCTTGACCACCCTTTCAGAAAAGTTTTTCCTAATATCTAATCTAAACCTCCCCTGGTGCAACTTGAGACCATTTCCTCTTGTTCTGTTGCTTGTTATCTGGGAGAAGAGACCGACCCCCACCTGTCTACAGCTCCTTTCAGGTAGTTATAGAGAGCAATGAGATCCCCCTCCTCCGAAAGATGGAAAAAAAGGAAGGGAGAAAAAAAGATTGTGACTAATATTTATTGTAGATTTTGACAACATTTTTCCGGAGTTGTTATTGACGGCTTTTCAATAGCCGAATTTCTCTTCAGCTGTTGTTGTCATCCACTGGTCTTGCAGCTCTGCTTATTTAACCTTTCAAACATACCTGTGTTTTAAAGAGATATTGTCACCAATTTGTTAATAAAATGTGACACCTGAAAGACAATGATCTGTAATGGCAATATTAGCTCCCAAGCTAAAGCTATAAAAATGGATTTCAGATTGTATTGGGTGCTTTGATAGAAAACCACTCCTAGGAACGATATAGGAGCCTCAAAGACTCAGAAGATACTTGCTTCCAAACGTGCACAGCTACACATGTGAGAAAGTTCAGAGAGTGTTTCTGATACGTCAGCTCTATTAAAGTACTGCTCTGTACTGACTTTTTAAATGCTCCCATGTTTTTTTCTTCCCTTTTCCATTTTCTGCTCTGTTCCCTGAAGTAATTTGCCCTCCTTGGAACATCTGAAACATCTGATTATAGAAGAGGGAGAGTTCTTGCTGGTGATTTTGATTTGTCCAAGTTGAATTGTACAGTAGGACTTATCAGGAGCACAAACCCTACCGAAATCAAATGAATATGTGAATGTCTTCATTATGTTGTGTCATTATATCTACTAATTTTATTTTAACTAAAAATATGAAACTTTCAACACATAAAAAATGTACAGTTCAGTACTGCTAAATTAGTAATGTTGAGGTGGTTTATTGAAGTCTGCAAGGCATTTTAGTACAGCTATTTGGAGAAAAAAGGCAATACTGAGTATTTAATACTATGATGTTTGGCTCAGATTTTCTATGATGGGAAATGAGGGAGAGAAAAATTAGAACTTGAATAGAAGTCATGATTGCTTACTTAGTGCTCAAAATTTTCGTGGAATACTTACTCAAAAACTTTTTTTTTGAGTGACATATTAATCTCATAAAATGTAGAGCCAGCCATTTTTTCTTGTAGTACATAAAAAACTGTTATAAACGAATGAAAATATTTCTCAGGAGCTTTAACTAGGTGGTTTTGCAAAATCAGTTTAGCATAAAACCTACAAAGCAATTGTATATGTGTCCCCTGTTAGAGTGCGATGCCTGTTGGTTTAACGAGCTTTTATGCCGCTTTCAGTGAGTTGTTGAGTGTCATTTCAGCTTTCAGGGTAGTGGTCTCTGCTAATTTCATTTCTTACTACAAATAAAAACATCACAATTAATTCCTTCATTTTTGTCCAAGTAAAGAAAGACAGAAGAAGCACTTAAAAATATTCTTTAAAAATTGTGTTATTTGGCCAGGTCTGAAACAGATCATCATACATAAATGAAATAAGGTTCTCACAGTTATAACTCTAACCAGAAATCTCACTCTTCATCTGAACAACAAGATAATATTGCAGACTCCCTAAGGTTGGGATGGTGGTTTTGTGAGAAAATGGCTTGCATGAATGATTGCAATATGGTGATTAGTTTTTGCTTACAAAAAGAAGAGCAGGGTGTGTTTGAATGGGAATGTGACTGCTGTTTGTGTAGCATTACATTGCTGAAACAGTAATGAAGTTTCTTTAACAAGTCTTAAAGCCTAAGATCAGCCTTCTGTAATTGTTTTTATTATGGTTATTCTTTCCAAATTTTCAATACACCATTCATGGTATAAAATTATTATTAAAAAAAAAAGCAAGCACAATACAAACACATACAATGGTTGACACCAGAATTATGAGGTTATCAGCATGCTAGATCAGATACTAGTAGTTGTATTTTGGAATATATCCATATTTTGAAGGTGCTGCAGGTGGGAAAAAGATTTGAAAACTAACAGATGGAAAAGCAGAATTTAAATCCTGATGAAGATCTATAATTTTAATAACCATTGTTCTTATGAAGTATTCTTAACTATGAATTGTTTTAAAAGATAATAATTCATTTAAAATCTGAATTATTAATTCCTATTTATAATTATTATTCTTGCTAGCCATTGAAAACCAGTATTCTTATTCAAGTTTCCAAAAGTAAGTTGAATACTTCTCTTGCTCAATGAGGCCAGTGGACTAATGCTAATAGGGGTTTTTTTGCTTACTGCTACAGGGTGAACATGGTGAGAGTGGATCTGATGGCACTGATGGAGAGCGGGTAATCATTGCTTTAAATGTGCAGTGCAATTAAGGAGACCTACCTCAGGGTTCAAAAGTATAGCTTTTTGCACCTTTGAATGGGCTTTAAACCTGAACAGAAATTCTGTTGTTTAAAGTTGCATATCTGATTGAAGCTGGGTTCTGCCAGACAAAATTCAGAAACCATGTTTGTCAGAAAGAGCAACCATTAATTTTTTTCTTCTTTTTTCCCCCTTTGTGAGTCTAGGGAGAACATGGTCTTCCTGGACCTTCTGGAGAGAAAGGCAGCGCAGGAAAATGGGTGAAACATCCTTTATAGCAATGTTTAGATTTTATGGCAACATCTTTCAAAAGTCTAATGCTATCTGTAATCCCTGTAAGTTGTTTTTAATAGCTGCCTGTTTTCTAGTATCATGTGTCTCCTACTGTAAATCAGTGTAGCTCCGTGGACTTAAAACAGATCTGTGTTCTTTTACTTGGCCTTCCTCTACCACAGATATTATTTCTGTCTGTACCCAAATTGTTGTGCTCTTTTTATGAATTTAGGGCAGAAAAGGCCCAAGAGGAGAACCAGGTGAACGAGGAGAATCTGGTCTAAGAGGAGATCATGTAAGTGTAATCCTTCCTTCTTGTTAGGTTGCACTGATTTATGCCTGGATTTTGTGATGGAGCTGCCTGAAATATATGTGATCTGAAGATTTTTTCACAATCCTAGATGGTGCAATGTTCTGCAAAGATGTATGGCATATTCCAGAAGTCCTGAATTATTTAGATGCAGATGGGCTGATGTGTTTTGATATGCTGTTCGGAAGCAGATGTTTAAGCTTCAGGTCTCCTTGTTCCTTGCATTTTTGTTTTATTTATTTATTTGGTTTTGGGCAGTGTAACTCCTTTTGGAGCTACTTAGTCCTTGAAAATCCTTTGCACTGACTCTTGGTTAGCAATTTGTAATGATGCAAAGGCAAGTTACTTCCTCATGCTGACATTTTTTTCCTTGCATGCTCTGGAGCCCTATATAAATGTCGTCCTTGAGGATGGAAATTTCAGTGCAGACACCACGCTTCTCATATCACAGCTTTAAGTCTTCTCACACATATTTCAAAGGCCTTTGTTCTAAACAGTCAGATATAGTGTTGACTCCTGTCTCCTAATGCTTATAAAAAAAAATATAAAATCAGGTGTCATGGTAACTTGCCTCTTTGAGAGATCTGGATTTCACCTGTGACTAAATGGACCTCCATTCTAGTGTAACTCCATCTGAAACTCGCTAGCTATGATCTTAACTCAGTTAACTACACCCAAACAGCCAGAACAGCTTCACATTTTCAGGGTTTATTTTGTTGCCCACTAGTAATATTTCTTCTCATCTCTTTGTGAAAGAAACTTGTGGATTTGCAGAATTTCCTATATAGTGTTTTTACAAGCATCTTCATTTAAAATAGCCTTTGCATTTCTTGTTGGCTGCAATGACAAATCTCTTCGATCCTATTTCCATATTCTGCCTCTGTAATCAGTGTAATAGAGCTGGTGTCACTGAAAATGCTGAGCTTTCTGTTTAACTCTTCCAGGGAGATCCTGGGATTAGCAATAATGTTCCTGGTCCTAAGGGTGAAAAGGGAAACCCAGCACAGCAGGTAAACAAGTAATTTTATATTAAGGAGAGAGGATATGCATAATTGCTAAGTTCTATTGGCTGTCCAGTGACTTAAGCAGCTCTTTTCTTTTGTATTTTACGTTTAGTTTATGTCTGCAACACAGAAAGCTTTGAGAAGTGCTTGATACTGAAAAAAAAATATGAAAAGCTTAACAAAGACTATGGAAAGATTTTCATAATATAGAGCTAAGATGGTTTTAGTATAAATACGTTATTCTACCACAGATTTACATCACCAGTTTGAGAGGCTTCTAGTAATGGGTTGTAAGGATACTATTAAAAGCCATGCTGGAAAACATGCATGGAGTATCAACAGGTGTACTCATTTCACTATGGAACTGCTATTTCCTGAGGGTGGTGGACAAACTCCATTTTGATCTGTATCTAGAATATAAGATAAGAGCTGGGATATGCGCTTATATAGTGACATCTGAATTCTTAAGAGGTGTTTGAGCAATACTGCAAGAAAAGAAACATAACAGAAAAGCACCACCCATTTAACCACCTCACTTTGTTTGGAAGGAATAAGCAAAGATGATAAGTAGTTGGACAGTAGTATATAAGTGATGGTGGATGAAAGCTTAAGAGGGAGAGAACTAGCAACATGTGAGAAAAATGAACCATTTCAGAAATTTTATTCTCTCTGAACAAGTAGGGTTGTGTGCACATGTTCAGACGTGTGTGCATATATGTCTATGTAGAGTGTGCTGAAAGCCGTATAAAAACTGTGAGGGTCACTTTTTGGAATAATTGTGTTTTGATGATTTTTTGGAAACAAACCTCATCAAACTTTCTCATCTTAAGAAGTCTGACTGAAAAGCTGAAGTCAACAAAAATGATTTCACAAAATCCTTGACCAAGTATCAGCTGTTAGTAACTGATGGATTGGAAATCCAAAGTGAGCATGATCTCTCTGGTTTATAATTTTTGATTGTAAATGATTTGCAGGGAACAGGAATCAGCATTTAGCATGATACAACTGATTGCAATGAAATTACTTAGGAGAAGAAACAAAGAAGGAAAGTATAAAGAAGAATGTGTAAGTACAAGAGAAAGAGAGTATTTAAAGAGCTTGTTCGTTACTTTGTTTTTCAGGGAGACCCAGGACCACATGGACTTGAAGGAGAGCAGGGTGATGCTGGCCCTGATGTAAGAAGAGTAATCAGTACAGGGTGGATGTAATTGATAAAAGATAGAATGGGGGTCCCATTGAGAAAACCCAACTTTTCTCTTCTTTTTACCCACACTTAGAACTCCTGCAATGAGAGGGAACAAAAATCTTCTAAAGTTTTCATAGTGAAACATATTTGGCTTCAAATTTAGTAGCTTATGTGTATTGCAATGTGGTTGTGTTGTTTTTTGTTGTGTTTTTTTTTTTTTTAAATCCGGACTTTGCTGTCCTGTTAATTTTAGTTCTGATTCATGTGAAGTCACAAGCCTTAAACTCAATGCAACCTTTTCTATGAGCCTTAATTGCTTCATAATTTCACCATAGATTAATCTATCCCTTTTTCCTCCCTGTGACTGCTCTTTTTAGTCCACTGGAGACTGGAACTCTTGAAGGCACCTCTTCTAGTCTGTCAGAAATGTGCCTGATGCCAAAATTTGGAATTATGATCCCTCCTCAGTCAGGCTGCAGAAACATCCTAAAGGCCTCCAGTGATGTGATATTTAACAGTAGCATTCACAAGTCATACTGAGCAGTGTGCAGTGGGACAGGGTGCAGACCTCTTAGCTCAGAGAAAGAGGGGTCTTGTTCTCTCTATTTTTGCCAAGGGCCAGCTGACTGGGAAAGTGTTTTCCGGAACCTTGTTGAGATGCCTTCCCTCTGCAGTCACTAAGGGTCGGTCTAAAGCCTTTTTTCCTGATAAAGCTTACTTGTGTAAGAATTTCTATCCCAAGTCCACTTTTCTCTCATTTTTACTCTAAACCTTTCTTTGGAAACAATCTCTGCTTTCTGTAAGCTGTATTTGATTTGATTGTATGTATAATGTGTTTTATTATAAGATGCTGTTTCACATATTGCTCAATGTTCTGGATCTAATTTCTCATGCCATTCTTTCCTAGGGTGCAACAGGTCGAAGAGGCCCTCCAGGTATAAAGGTGAGTGGGTAACCCTACCGCTTCCTATCTATATGCAGCTACATGTTCAGCCTGAGCATTTGCTCCTTTTGCGGGAGAAATTTCTGTGTGATCCAAGACACAAGTGTTTAACAATCAGAAGTCTATTTCAAGCCAAGGCAACCCTTGGATCTCAGGTGGATGTACCAGAGGCCTTCCTGACTTGAATGATTTAGAATTGGAAAGCAGCTTCCATTGAAGTAAAAAGACAGTTACTTTTATTATTAAGGCAAATGTGGGAATGCAAACAGAGAAGAAACTGTCACTAAAGGTGATGGGAATGAGTAGTCAAGCTGCATTCCTGAAACATAAGGCCAGAAGTCTCACAGTTTTTAATTCCTTTGCTGCATGCACAGAGATACATGCATGGCACATATGCAGCAGAGACAAAAATAAGGTAAGTTCTAAATGGTGCTTGGCTAAACCACAAACGTAACAGTGTTAGCTGCAGCTTTGCATATTGGCTCAAAGCATACACAAGAATCAAGATTTTGAAAACAATTTAATTTCCAAAGTAATTACCTAGGGGAATACAGTGTAGTTTGAATGCTTGTATATGATGTAAGGAGTAGGCCAACACCAATGCATGCTGACTCATCATTCCAGAAAGATCCTCTGATAGAAAATTCTCTCATGTTAGCCCTGGTTTTCCTAGCCTTTATACCCCATGGAGCCACAATGAAAGGAAACCTTCCTGACATCTAATTGGTAAAGACATCAATACCATTCTCTTAAATGAAATGAAGTTTTAAATAATGTTCTTGGCAAAGGAAGCTTGTTTGTCGCAGGGTATAAACTACAAAATAGTTATCAAAGCAAATCTAAAAGCAGGTACATTCAAGAGTGGATTAGTGCAAGTAAAAGTTAAATTCTAGGAACCTGAGAAGACTCAGATTTCCTTCCTTTATTTCACACACATACCCACACCCACACCCCCTCTCTCTCTCATAAACATTTTCCTTTGTCTGTCTGTCAGCCTGGCAGGAGTCTATAAGAACATATGAAACCATGACTCCCATACATCTGCTTGCAGGATACACCCCTTATCTCTATCCTATTGCTTGCTTTCTTGAGTATAGTTTATATGATCATTTCAGGAAACACATTGATTAGTACAAGTGGTTCATGTCTGACCCAGTCTCTCTGCAGGGTTGCTAACACAGATAAGTAAGATGGTATGTGGCTTAGTATAGCATTTTCCCTTTATGTTAGTGCATATAAACCCAGGGAAACATTACAATTTTGTGTATGACACTGTCAGTATCTGTATGATGGAGTATGTCTTGAAGTCCTGCCCAGTGTTGGAGTCTGGGGAATGGGGAGAGTTGAAGCTTCTGAATAAATGTGCAGAGCAACGTTTTGAGTAGTGATTGTTCTATGCAACTCTTCACTCACAGGCATGGTCAGGGCAAAATTCAGACCAGGTTTATCCCATCAGCTGACATGGCTTCACTAAGGGCAAATTGTACCTGGCAAATTTGGTGACCTTCTATGATGGGATTACCAGTGTTGATGGGTGAGGAAAGAGCAAATGATATCGTCTGCCTGGACTTGTGCAAAGCATTTAGTGCTGTCCTGCGTGACATCTGTGTCTCTAAACTGGAGAGACATGGATTTGGTGGATGGACCACTTGGTGGATAAGGAATTGGCTGGATGGTCACATTCAAAAAGTTGTGGTAAATGGCTCATTGTCCAGGTGGAGACCAATGATTTCCTCAGGGGTCCATACTGGGATTGCATGCACCCTCAGCAAGTCTGCCAACGACACCAAGCTGCGTGGGTGGTTGACATGCTGGAAGGAAGGGATGCCATCCAGAGGGATCTTGACAGGCTTGAGAGGTGGGCCTGTGCAAACCTCATGAAGTTCAACAAGGCTAAATGCAAGGTCTTCCATGTGGGTCAGAGCAATCTCAAGCACAAATACATACTGGGCAGAGAATGGATTGAGAGCAGCCCTGAGGAGAAAGGCTTTGGGGTGTTGGTGGATGAGAAGCTGAACATGGCCCAGCAATATGTGTTTGCCACCCAGAAAACCAACCATGTCCTGGGCTGCATCAAAAGAAGCATGGCCAGCAGGTTGAGGGGGTTGCTTCTCCCCCTCTACTTCACTCTCATGAGACCCCACCTGGATTACTGCGTTCAGTTCTGGGCCCCACAACATAAGAACATGGACCTGTTGGAACAAACTTAGAGGAGGGCCACAAAGATGATCAGAGGGCTGGAGCACCTCTCCTATGAAGACAGGCTGACAGAGGTGAGGTTTTTCAACCTGGAGAAGAGAAGGCTCTGGGGAGACCTTTTAGCAGCCTTCCAGTACCTAGAGGGGCCTACAAGAAAGCTGAGGGACTTTTTACAAAGGCATGTAGCAGTAGGACAAGAGGTAATGGTTTGAAGCTGAAAGAGGGTAGATTTAGGTTAGATAGAGGGAAGAAATTCTTGACTGTGAGGGTGGTGAGACACTGGAACAGGTTGCTCAGAGAAATTGTGGATGCCCCATCCCTGGAAATGTTCAGGGCTGGGTTAGATGGAACTTTGAGCAACCTGATCTACTGGAAGTGTCTTTGCCCATGGCAGGGGTGTTAGAACTAGGTAATCTTTAAGGTCCCTTCCAACCCAAACCATTCTGTAATTCTATGATCTTTCCAAGTCAGACTCATGTAATTCCGATGCAGTCCTAGTATCAAAGAGGAGACAAGATGAAGTGCATGCCCTCTTTGTTTCAGTCCTCAAGGAGCAATTGTTTCAAAGTCTCTGCCAAAGCCCTGTTTCCTTTGTCAAAGTTCACAATCTGAAAGTGTTCAGCACATACTATTAGAGGACACCTGTTAATAGTTTGCAGAGTTTGATAGATTTGATACGTTTCTCATGTTTCTAATTGTGGATGCAGTATGTGAATTGAAGTCCTTGTTGTGTTCTTAATTTGGTAAAAGGTGCATGATTTTTCATAAAACCTGCACGGATTGAGTGCTTTTTCTGCAACAGCAACAGTTTTTTAAACTGAAGGCCAAGTGTAAAATGTTAATAAATAACAGCGAGCATAGCCATGATGCCGCAATATAGAACATATGTTTCAGCAAAGGAAAAAGACTGCTGTGAGGGGTGGAGTGTCTTTAATGGCAGTAATATTTCTTCAGCAGCACAGTGTTTGATTTGACTCTCATTTCTGGGCTTCCTGTCCCTCTGCTATTGAGAGGAGCAGAGTTTTGGTATACCTTTATTACTGTCCTCCCATGTGCAGCAGCCAGGTAACACAGATTTTTTTTACATTTAAGATGATTCAGTTTAATTTTTCACTGGGAAATGACAGTCAGAAGTGAGAGTCCTGCAAGTTCACCAAACTACAGTCCAGTCACATCCCAGCCTCATCCAATACACAGGTAGGCCTTGTGCTGAAACCTCTGCCCCACCTGGTTTCTGAAATCCCGATCTGGATTTCACTTTGAGAATCCAGAGTTTTTAATGTCTGGGATATCGCAAACAGGAATAGACTGGAAGATTTTGATACTATCCGCCAGTAAGGTGAAAGCATCATGCTTTGGCTACTTACAGGGATCAGTGTAACTTGAAAGAATATGAGTATACCTATTTAGTTATGGTTCCATGGTGCATGAAGTCATGGTTCTCTGTCAGAGTAGTTCTCCATGGATAAGGCTGAAGAGGATCTGCCCTTGTGGGACTTCTTGACTTCTCATAATCTCTACAGTGGACGACAAAAGTAATACAGGAAAATTGCTTAGACTGTGGTGTAAAATGCACTTGGAAAAATGCAAAGCAGATGGAACTGACCTCTTGCACTGCAGCTTTTATAGTCATTGCACACCCTGAACAACAAAAGAAGCTACTCAACTCTTGCTTTTTAATTGAGTTTTCAACAGGAATTAGAAGGTGCATGAAAGCTGTTTGGGAGCATTGAAAAACATTCAACTGATACTCTATAGATACAAAATTGTTACCTGGTGATGTACATATGATAGGTGCTAATTTGGTTTGGTTGTTCAGGGTTTTTTCTTTTTGTTCTGGCAGGGTGAGAAAGGAGATCTGGGAGAAATAGGTTACCCGGGAGACTCTGGTCTTCCAGGACCACAGGTAACTAAAAGAACTTCTCAATAGTCAGGGTGTTTGCTGTGTCAGTCTTGATCTTTTGTTTTTCTTTTGGAATGTTTTGTTTACTTCAAGTAATGAATGTTATGAATAACATTCTTTCTTGGAAATTCTCCTCTGTAACCCTGAGGAATTAAATGTGGCAATTTTCTCTTTTGCTTTAAGTGGGTGCATCTTCTAGTGAAATGAAAAAAAGGAAATGAAAAAAAGGAAAGTGAATAGCAGAAATGAGTAATTTAACCAACACCTCTCTAGCTTATGGGATATTACCAGTCAGATATCTTCAAACTGAATTAATTGGAAATTGTTAGCAAGAAGTATGGAAAATCTATTGCATTCTTGAAGGTACTGTATTTCCAGGGTGCATTAAAATGATGAAAATTATATACTGATTGGCAAAACCAGTGAGGAAAGATTTGTGTTTTAAAAATTTGCTTGTTGGAGTAATTTTGAAGACAATTATAGTGATAGGCTGCTTACAGCACCTTCCGGTTTAAAAATGCTCTTAGATGCTCTAAACATACTCTTAACTTTAAGTTTTAAGATACAGGCATCTGGAGAAAGTGTGCCTAGTTGATAGTGGGTTGCTTATGACTTCCTTGGTATCCTAGATGCTGCAGCGGCTCTCTGAATGCGGCCCTCAGGCAGTGACTTTCTGAGCTGCTTCACACAGGCAAATCCTTACAACCAAACAGCCAGAAGTTTCACACATGCATTAAGGCTTGTGAAACAGGCATTTGGATTCTGGTTATTGCAGCAATCTAATCTTCACTGAAAGGCTATCAACATTGAATTGACTTTTTTCAATGGCTTTTTTACATCAGGGCCCAAGAGGACTAGAAGGGATCAAAGGACCTCCAGGACCACAAGGCGTGCCAGGACCTCTGGTTAGCTTTAAATAATATTTTTCTGCTGTATGCGTTAGGACTTTTCATTCTTGCTGTTGATATTATTCTTATAAAGAGTTTTTTTAAAACTTGAAGAAACTGAGGATTTTTCAGTATAGTATAGTATAAGGAGATATATAGAGATATATATATATATTTACAGTATAGTATAAGGAAACTGATTTGCAGCCCCGTATGATAAAGTAACAGCCTTGAAAATAAGTTTAGATGGGTGAATAGGAGGGGATCTTAAGTGTTACCAAGGTTTTGTGTGATTGCACTGAAAAGCCTTAGCTCTAGATGCCACTCTCAGTTCTATAGTATCAGGACTAACAGCATGGCTTGCAGTATGTATAAATATAGCGGTACAGTGCTGTGGTTCAGGGCAAATGAGCTGTTGATTTCTTCATTGTGCACCTTTTAACTGATACTTATAATTACAGGCTAGTCTGGGTGCCCCAGGTTCACCTGGCTCTGTTGGGAAGTTAGGTGCAAGAGGACCAAAGGTAAGAATTTTTAAGATACTAATTGCAGCAGTCTAACAGTATCTTTCATTCAAGAATCTGACTGAAGAAGCATGGACTAACACTTGTGTTGTTCTTACGGAACATGTGAAGAATCTTAAGTTTTATAGTCAATTTTAGATTGCATAGGAAGGCAAGTGATGTGTTCAAGGTAATCTTACAGGTGTCAGAACTATACTTTTCAGTGTTGCCATGACCGCTGTTCTAATTGCTGGGTGTGGTTCTCAATGGGGCTTGGCTTCTCATAAAATGTAGTAGGGATAAAGCAGTGCTGGCCCTTGAGCTTGTCTTATGATTCCTAGAATCTGTCCAATATATTGAAAATGCATACCAGTTAATCATAGAATATCTCAAGTTGGAAGGGACCCATGAGGATCATCAATTCCAACTCCCTGCTCCTTGCAGGACTACCTAAAACTAAATAATTTGGCTAAGAGCATTGTTCAGACACTCCTTGAACTCTGACAGGCTCAGTGCCATGACCACTTCCCTGGGGACCCTGCTCCAGTGACAGACCACCCTTTCAGTGAAGAACCTTTTCCTAATGTCCAACTTCCCAGCTCAATGAAGCATAGCTGCTTATTTTAACCTTTTTGTTCTAAAGATTCCTAACAAGTTCAAGCAACCTTGACTGTTACAATGGAATTAATATGTTGAGAACTGAATGAACGTGGAGTTAAAGAGAAAGGCTTATAGCAATAGGTGGCCCACTTTATGGTTCACTTACAATCAATGTTATCCCTTACTTTCATTGATGTGTGTTGATACGGGAGAATTACTTTAATAAACATAACTCATTTTAGGTGTTGTTGCATCTTTCAATCTAAAAGGCGTAAGTAATACCAGCTAGCTAAGCCTTTCAGTCTCTTTGAAAGGGTTACTACCTTCAGTATATGACATCCAGTAACAGAGAGGTATCAGGAGGTCAGAGCACCACTATGAAAAGAGTCTCTGTGAGAAAACATACAGTGAAACAAGTGGCAAAAATTGGGAAGAGTCACAGGAATTTAATCCATCATTCCTTTTTCTCAGTCTGGTTTTGTGATGGGGTTCTTATTAGAAGAAAGTTCATTAAGAAAGTGAAAACCAAAAAAAAGAAACTGAAGAAAAGAAAACATGTAAGAGGTCTGAACAGCCTGCCTGAGAAATATCATCTATCAACAGATGCTTCAGGCTGGTAGAATTCCAGGCTATGTCCTGCTACCATTAATATAAATTTTTCCAGAAAACACTCTTTTCACTGATAATTCTGTATAACAATGGGAGTTTTACTGAACAAAGGCCTTTGGGGTTTAGCTGTATGAATGCCTAGCATATTCTGATTTGCCAAGTACTTTCCAGTTCCGCTGCAAGGAGTCTTCCATGAAACGTGGTCTGTAATGGAATGCTTTCAACCAGCATTAAGTAGTCTATAAAATGTATAAGCACACTTCAGTCTAGCAGACAAGTATACACTTCAGAAAGAAGAATTCTCCTCAATGAGCCAAACTACTACCTTTTATGTTTCAATTATAACAGGGTGAACCTGGTGACCCTGGAGAGAAGGGCCCAGTGGGACCAGCTGGACTGAGAGGCATGCCTGTGAGTCTGTCTGCCCTAGCTCAGGGCCCCTGTGGTTTAATATGCATCCAGCTGAATCAGTATAGTTCATTCCCTTCTATTTTCTCTATTTCACATTTGGTGTTCAGTTTCCTTATGGACACCAGATTACTTAGGGCTAGAGAGATTATCTTTCCCTCGCTTTCTTTCAGAATATGCTAGAGGTAGGGCACGCAGTGGAAAGGAACTGTGGCCTTAATCCTTGCTTTTTCTCTACAGATTTTTCCACCATTTTCTACTGTTTTTAGACTGTGTTGTGATAGCTTGCCCTACTTCACCAGTCTTAACAGGCTGAG
Source organism: Falco peregrinus (assembly GCF_023634155.1). Lineage (NCBI taxonomy): Eukaryota > Metazoa > Chordata > Aves > Falconiformes > Falconidae > Falco > Falco peregrinus. The sequence continues at coordinate 15,107,260 of NC_073725.1, forward strand.
CGACTCATTGTAATGTGATGTCTTTATTCTGAAATGGAATTGGATGTAGATCTAAATCCTCTACTAAAAACTAACTTGTGGTATATTCAACCTATTCAGGGCAAGGGTGGCAGAGATGCCTATGGTTCTGAAGGAAGCAAAGGAGCAAAGGTGAGTGCTTAGAGTCAGGGTGTCTCCGTCTCCGTTCTGCAGCATCAAATAAAACATGACCATCCATATCAATTCAAAAGAAATGCAAGACATGGCCACAGTGCATTTCTGAGGTTCAGGAAGAGGCTCAGGCTTCCCATAACCATTCTTGTGATAAATTCTTCAATAGGATATTCTTTTGAGAACCACTCTGTCTTATTCTTTCCCTTTATGTGTGTATGTGTTTATATGGATATGGAGGATTGTATTTCTTGGAGTACACAGTGCTTTCTCCCCCAGTTCAGTCTGCTTGACTAGCCACTTTTGCTGCAAGTATTGCTGGGCCAGCCTTTATTTTTTCTTTCAGAGGAGGGATTCCTGGACTACCAAGGTGAGGGTGATACTCTCCAAACATCCTCATTGTTTTAATGTGAAATATTCTTCCTTGTGCTTCTATAGCCAGCAGTAAGATCTGAGGATTCACATCTGGATTGTTACATATTTAGAAATTCTTATCATTCCCTTCACAGCCCTGCAAAAAATAGTAGTGAAATGCCTGCTTCTCTAAAAACACACAAGAATACAGCTAAAATAAAAAGTATGCGGAAAGGATATGGTCACAATCATGGCACCAATGGGTCAGTCTATGAGCAGAGTGGTCAGGATGTTGGAAACAGCTGCAGTCCGCCCTTCAAAGAGTTTGTGTATTGTTACAGTACTAATTCTTTCCAATTGCTTGTGAAACAGAAGTGGTCCAATGGATCTCACTGGAGGCCAATCTGTTTCACTCTCACTTTTTGTGGGAGAAGCAGAATGCTGCAGAAAAGATATGAAAGGCTTCCCAGGAGTCTCTCCAACTGATGTACTCCCTTTTCTAAAATAGCTTTTTATTAAAATGGCTTTTGATGTTTCTTACTATCTAATCTCTTTCTTACCTTCTTAGCCCCAACACTTTCCTTTGATGGAGAGTTTCACAGGTTACACATACGTTATATGCAAGACTAGTTGTTTTAATCTCTTGGAATCTCCCATATGTTCATTTTAGGGAAAATCCTCTTTGTTACAAGAAATGAGGAAAAAAGTTTCTGCTAAATCTTCTTGTCATTATTCGTTGTGTTAAAGGATTGACTTAAAACCCTTCTTATACAATGACATGTCTGCCCGAGGTTTGTCAGGACTTGAATTAAAAAAATTAATAAAACCAAACAAAAAAAAACCCAGTTCACCCCAGAATAGTGGTCCGGGAAGAGTTGGTTTCCCCTGACAGCTAAGAGAACAGCCTTTAATATAGGTTTTACTTAAGGCTGCTATTAGTTATGAAGGTTCACAGTCATGTTACACTTTCTTAGGTGTAATGTGGGGCCTATGTGTATGTAATTTTCTGGAAATTGTATAATAAAGTCATATGATGTTTGGCAAGCGTGTCCAGTTTCATGGAGGGAACTTCTAAAACAAGGACATAAGTAGTGTGAATTCTGATAGTTGTCAAGGAAAGATGCACTTCAATTCTGATTGGTCTTTGTGAGAGTTTCCATATTTCTTGGATGTGAGCAAAGAACACACCAAAACCTGAAGTAACTGAAAACAGTTGATGAAGTGACTTCTAATACACCAACAAAATATTATGGTATCACTGTTCAGTATGGAGGGTACAGCATTTTGAAACTGCGTTCAAACACTGAGTTCTGAATGTTACAATTGCTGAACATGAATTCCATTATATGTCATTAGAAAACAAATAAGTTTTTGTAAAACACTTATTTGAGAAATGGAATACTCTTGAAATTTCAGAAGTTGTTGGAAATTTGTAAAATGGTCTTCCTTTAGATGAACAAGGTGTTAATCTATAATGGTGTCATTTGAGACCATAGTAGTTGCCACTGTTACTTGAATGGGATGGAATGCTGAGAATAATTTTGAAATTGTTTTTGCTTTAAAGACATCAAACACTTAGCAGATCACAAAGTTCTAGATTCTTATGAAGCCTTTGCTCTTTGTTTTGGCAGGGAGAATCTGGATTCATAGGATATCCTGGTCTGGAGGTATGATTAAATGGGCATGTTTGCTTTCTTTATGTCTTGTTTTACATCATTCTTGTTTGGAAGTGGTTATATGTCTTTCGGTCTCTCTTCTCTTCTCCTTTCTTAAAAGTTAAGGATTTCATTATTTTTCAGGGAGAAGATGGAGACCCAGGCATTCCAGGAGCTGAAGGACCCAAAGGAGTTAGGGGTAGAAGAGTAAGAATTAGAAATCTATTAACTCTATGAAGAATTCTAGAAGTAAAGCCCTTATATCTTAAGTGCTTCCTCACCAAATTTTTTTAAAATTGTCTCCCACTCCGATCTTTTATTGCCATATCCTGGGCAAGTGGTCTTGAGAGAATGCAGGTCTAAATCTTTAGAGATGTTAGTTGCTAATAATTCTTAGGGGTAGTAGTATATCTTTTGCGAATGCAGGGTCCAACTCACAATAGTATTAGAGTTTTTTCTCTGCTGAAATTCTGCACCTGTGTGTGCAATTATAAAGAATAAAACTTGTGTTTCTCTTTTTAGGGTAATGCTGGCACACCAGGTTCCCTGGGAGATCCAGGGGACCAGGGGCCATCAGGAGCTATGGTAATATATCTTTATTTTAAAAAAATGACTCTTAGATTGCTTTTAAACTTGATGTTAGATTAATGGAATATTTAATAATGTTTAATGTAGTAAACTATGCTTAATCAGCCTGGCAGTTGTATAGAGTTATGTCTTGCCTGTGGATGTATGTGCACAAGAGCACCTGCAGTTGGAAATGGAACTGCAACGATACAATGCAGGGCAGAATTTCTTCCGCAGTATTTGGTGTTGTCTGTAGGCTGGGTAAATATCTAATTAAAGAAGAAGAGAGTGCTAAAATGTAGAACTGGATTGTTCTGCTGAAAGCTAATTTATTTCTTCATTTAAAAAGAACAGCCATTTAAAAGCAGACTTGAAATTACAGGCACATACTTAAAGCTTAAATTGACTGTAAGCTGTTAATCCTTATATATAAATAGATGTTTTGATGTACTTTTCTAGTGTCTGTGATCTGCATTTTATACAACAAAAATTTTTATTCTCTATCTAAGCAGGGGAAAGGATTGTGGATTTCAGTAGGATTTAGGACTAACATTGTAGTTAGGAAGATGTCTCTATCTTTATCTTGCAGCAGTGCTGCAAATTAGCTCAGTAGTGAACAGAAACAATCTCTACTGTTGTTTTCTTGTTAAATTTTCTTAAGCTTGCTCTTTTAGTTTGAATGTGGAATGTTATTGATAACAGTATCTTTACCTGTATAACATGGCTCATGGCATACATGCAAATTAGAAAACAATATGGGGGGTTTTTTTTGGGGGGGTGTTGGGGTTTTTTTTTGTCAGTAAGCTGTGCTGGTCAATGAATGTACCTGGCCCACTTTATTGTATGGTGCTGGGCACAAGAATAGCCAAGAGTGCCAACTGGAATGCATTGCCTTGCCTGCTGCTCGGCTCTCACATACATTGCAGATAGACAGCCCTTGTGTGCTGATGAGCCAGATAGCTGTTGGCCTTGCCAATCCATGGTCCAGGAAGTCTTCAAGGAGATTTCAAGCTCAAGATCCTCCTCTTGAGTTAGAGAAGTGAGAGTGGATCTTGGGAGGTCTGGGCTTGGTGGGATTGCTGTAGTAGCACTGCATCAGTGAAATGGGGAAGTGGGAACTCTGTGGGGAGTGGAAGAGATAAGCATGCAGGAAGAGGTACAGGTAGTAGACAGGGCTAACCAAAACAGGCCTGTTTTATCCATCCTTCCTAATCTGATGGCATGATTATCCATATGGGTCAAGTCTGCACAGCTCAGTCACCACCATTAAGCTGCTGCAAGTGCCATTCGTTGGGCCTTAGGCAATTCACAGTTAACTGTTGCTGAATAGTACCAAAGAAGAACTGGGACCTGCTGGGAAACATAAGAAGATACAGGCATGGGATAGCTGTGATGGTGCTAGCAGCAAGACAGCAAAGGGGATGAGGAAGGTAGCTCAGGCAGGAAATGGAGGAATGGAAAGTTAACTGGAGGGGGAAGGAAGAAATCTGGAGTTGGGTGTAATTTGGGGACATAAGGAAGTGTATGATACTGGTAAATTGTAGTGTTACGAAAGAGAGAGACTAAGGTAAAGATTATGGGATGTGGAGTTCAGATTTTTATGGTGCGTCTCACTGCAGATCCTGTAAGGGAAAAATTTCAGTAGTGTTGCTACACATCTGAATTGCATACATGATGAAAACTCTCAAGCTTCCTTGAAGAAAAGTTCTTTTCCCTGTATTTTATTGCTATTATGAAGGTTAAACAATACTTTTATTTTTAATAAAGGTGCTTGGAATCCTGGCATTTGCCCACAGCTCCCAAGAAGGGTGCAGAGTAGCCAAAGCTAGTGGCCAAAGCTATTACTGGTCGAGCAGTCGTAATATATGTATGGTCTGCAGGACCTCTTGAGTTAGAACTGTGGAGATTGTACCCTGCAAGAGGAGAGGACAAGCCTGTTACACACCAGATGTTGAAAATGATGTAAGGTGTAGATAACTGAACCACAGCACAGAAATTGCTGTTTAGAAAAGAAATCTCATTCTGGATTATACTGGTCCTAAGGGGCAACAAGTGTTGAAAGTTTATAAAGATGTTAAGGAAAATGGACTGAGCTTTGAAAAGTAGTCTGCAACTCTGGAATAGATTCACAGGAATCCATGCTGGTAACTGATGTCTCCTCAAATTTCAAATTCACAAATGGTTGTCAGGGAGACACCTGCATCTGTATGCCTGCATTTTCTTTGGGCTACAGGGTAATAGATGGAAATATGGTATCAAGGTCTGATTTTCTGGACATGTGTTGGTTTGTTTCAGGGTGCCAAGGGACCAATGGGCACCATTTTAATGCAGGTAAGTAATCACCTTAGAGCTAACCACCTACTGCATGAAATTAACTGTTTTAGTCTTCTATTTATGAGCACTGACTGCAATGAGCACAATTAGCTGTTATAAAACAGGTAATCAGCTGTTCAAATACTTGTCACAGTGCAGTGAGTTCTTCAGTTCTGCAAATAAAGAAGGAATGAGAAACAATTATTCATATGGATTAACACCAAGTCCAAACTTTTACAAACTGTGGGACTGTTAATATTCCTTTATCTGTTTCTTCATTCACACCAGTTTACACACCAGCTCAGGTTTATGGTTACTTTCCATCCTCTTGTAAAGGAAGGCATTTCCTCAGCAGCAGCTATTTTCACTGGGAATAGCAGGGCAGGATTTCTTCAGAATCCCAATCCCATGTAAAATGAACGCTGCTGAGTAAAGGCTCCATCTAACCCTTGCATGGATACCTACCTGCAGGCAATGCTATTGCAGATGTGTTCTATGTCCAGATGGGGTCCTCTCCTCCTTCATGGACCTCTGTCTTCCTGTGTGAGTTGCTGTTGAAATGCCTGTTCTCCTATGAAAGTGCTCTTGCCTGTCTCCTGGATCAGATGATTACACAAAATAAAAGAATAAACAAATGGTTGCTTAATAAATGCTACATAAAGCATGATTAAATGCCAACAGAGCATGTCTAAAAAAACCCCTGTAGTTTCTACACCAGGGGTAGAGCCCCTGTAGCACTGAAATAGAAACTGGAATGTCTGATTCTGGATTTACCGTAGTGAGAGTCAGCTCAGAAGCTGGGATATGACCTTCAGCTCAAAGCAATAGTAAGATTGCCAGTCTGGGATAGTCTGGGATTTGCCATTAACTGATTTTTTGTTTTGCTCCTGCAGCCTTGTGAACTTGTGAATTTTACACGAAAAAACTGCCGTAAGTAGGGAGCCGCATGGTTTTTTACCTCTGATTCCACCTATTCACTCTTCTTAAATAGAATATTCTCTGTTGGAAACCGTTTAGAGAGGCAGTTTGTATCTGGGTTCAGCTTGATGGTGATTGGTAGTTAACTGTGAGGAGTTTCCAGCAGGTGTATGAAACAGACTTAGGCTTTTTGCTCGTTTTCCCTATCTTAATTACAAAACCTGTAACAAATGTCTCTTTGCCTCATTTAAGATTAAAGTAATTCTTTGGCATTGTGCCAATCCCCTTTGGGGAAATTCTCTGAGACAAGACAGTATTTGTATTTTACTTGCCCTCCACGTTTGGTGTGTTCATTCTCTCTCAGACTTGTGTGCTCAGCAGAACCCGGAACAATTTCTTTTAATTCTCATCCGGTAAAATGGCACTATTTTTGAGGCATCTCTCACTGGCATATGCTGTCAGTTGTTTGAGCTTTGGATCAGGCTTTTTTGTGAAAGCAAGTGAATATGTTGGTATTTAATTGAATATGAGTACAAAGTAAATTTGCTCTCCATCTCTTCATTCCAGCTTGCTCATCAGGTAAGCCCATCTGGCCTCTGCATGTCTGGTCTTTTACAGACTTGAAGAAAAAACTAACAGTGTTTGAGTTGTGGAAAGGTGCTCACACAAATTTTTTATTTCAATACACAGACACATGTCCAGTTTATCCAACTGAAGTGGTGTTTGCCTTCGATATGTCTGAAGATGTTACACCAGCTGCATTTGAAAGAATGAGGAACATTGTTATGTTATTGCTGAAAACCATTAAGATTAGTGAAAGCAATTGCCCAACAGGTGCTCGTGTCTCCATAGTTTCTTTCAATACAAATATGCGCTACCTCATCCGATTCTCGGAATTCCAAAAAAGCCACTTGCTGCTACAAGCAGTCCAGAGAATACCGCTAGAAAGATCGACTGGAAAACGTAATATTGGGGCAGCCATGAGATTTGTTGCAAGAAATGTCTTCAAACGTGTTCGTCAGGGCATCCTCACAAGGAAAGTTGCCCTCTTTTTTGCCCATGGTCCATCGCAGGATGATGTTGCCATCAGCACAGCTGTACTTGAGTTGAGTGCCTTGGATATCACTCCAGTGGTTATTGCCTTCAGTGAAGTGCCAAATGTCAGACATGCCTTCTCAGTAAGTAGATAGACTATGGAAAATTGAGTCAGTCATCTGCTTGCTTGGTATCTACTATTATCTGAGTAAAGCATTCTCTCACGCCAGTAAGTTCTACAGGAACTCTCCAATCCCTTATTAGAAAGTGGTATATTAAAGCTTACTGTTTTAACAGAGAAACAGTGATTCACTTGACCATAATGATCACCATCTGACCTCTTTCTGCACATCAGTTATTTATGACTTGTGCTTTTAGGCCAAATCACAGAATTTCAATAACATTGTGTTAATTTAATTTGGTTACCTATGCCATTTCTCTTCTGTGTTGTGACATGTACTAACCACTTAATTAACAAACTGGCCCTAGTTTCTAGAAAAAAAAGTAGTAGAAGGCTTCAAGTGCACCATTATTTTTTTTTTTCAAAAGAAAATTAAATTCAGCAAAGCCCCTTTTGATAGCTGTATTGCCACTAGTACAGGAGAAAATTAACAACTTTTCTCTTAGAATATGACTTAATATAAAAAGATAGTAAACAGAAATAAGCAATCCATTTTAGCAGGTACCAAAGGAAAACAATTCTACGATTCTTTAAGGCTTCATAATATGGATTCCATGGTCTCTTGCTTTTCAATTCATTTTTATATCATCTGTGCTCAGTTTTAACTTTTTTTGAAATAAAATACCATCTAGCTGCTGTTTCTTCAAAACTATCCTTGTAGAAGGAAACTATGTTTACATACACATGACAGAAAGTGCAAAATGTGGCATCTAAGTTCTGATCTAGTAGCATCAAATCAGCCCTTTAATCTTTGTATTTATTATCATGCAGCCTCATATCTATTAGTCAATTCACATGTTTGGCTCGCTGAATGTTAATTTAGCAGAATGAAAAATTTCTGCTGGCATATGAGAAGGAAGTTTAGAGTTTATTTACTGGGTTGCTCTACAGGATGAACAGGAGCAAGCAGCAGTATTCTGTTTACTTAGTGTAAGCAGATTATGAATCTGAATGCATATGATGACATCTGGTATTTACAAAGGTGCCAACTTTCCATAAATCAGTTTCCAGAGTAGAAAAATTTTTAAAGGCTGCTTAGCGGGGGGAAAGGCAAAAAATTCACTGTCCAGCTCTCTTTTATGGTTACACTGATGGGAAGGCAACCGGCCTCACCACCACCATCCAAGAAAATGCAACCTCCCTTTTTTTTTTTTCAGATGGACTTCTGCCCTTGCAGTTGAGATGCTGTTTGATCTTCATGATCCTACCAGCCTGTAGCCACAGAAACTTACTGGCTTTGGTTAGTTTGTTTTAGGAGTCTCAGTCTGGAGACTGAAACAGTCATTGCCAATTCTAACTCCTTTGAAGAGATCTATCTGTAACATCATTTATAGACATTAATCAGATGTTAATTGTGTTGTGTATAACACACACAAAGCTTAATTTTAATGCAAAGAAGTAATTATTTTTTTCCTCAGCATTTTAGCTTATCCTTATATATGGTTCATTTCCTGCAATATTATGGTATTTTTACAGCCATTTTTATTTATCTTAGTCCACAAGGAAATGTTTTTTCCCTTGAATCACATTTGGATGTTGTTGGGTCAGTCAAATTGTAGGATGTTGTTGGAGCTTCTTCAGGGTTCCTCAGACATTTCTGTAGTCAAATCTGCTGGGGAAGATTGTCTTTCTTCAGCTGATCATGGTCAACACATAGGTTGTTCCAATGCTAGAATTTTCTGAGGACAGCATTTTCTCTTCCAAGAAAACATCTTCACTGTGGAGAACTTATTTTTGTCCCAGAAAGAGTTGAGATAGAAGATCCTGCCCTTTTCTCTGTAGCATACTACTCAGAAAAGAAAAAAAGTGATAGCCCTTAACTGGCACACACACACAAAAAAAATGTATATATGTATATAACAAAAAATCAGTATCTTTTACCTATCTTTTTAATGTTACTTTTTTGTCTGCTTTAAAACATAGGTTGATGATACTAGAAGATTTCAATTATTTGTTTGGGAAAGACAACAGGATGAAAGTTTGGAGAGCATCACATACTGTACTCTTTGCTTTGGTAAGATATTTTACAAATTCCAGCTGTTGTATTGATCTTTTTACCCTTTCAGTAAGAAATCCTATTGATTTTATTTTGCAGTGTGGTGTTGGGGAATTTTTATGGTACGCCTTAAACACATTTGTGCTTAAATATATTAAAAAAAGTTAACAAACAATGCATTGGTCAGAGTCCTACTGCCATAAGTGTTTCTACAAAGAGTCAACAGAAATGCATTAAGAGCTGATTCCTTACATACACGTGCACCAGCACTGATCGCATGCGTGGCAGCGTGCGATGACTCACCCTAGCTCTGCGGCCCAAAGGTGGCCCCCCCAAGGGCTCACATTCTAAAATGGCTACAAGACAGTGCTGTGGCTGTTTCTTGTCACCACCAAGAGAAACCACTCCCTTAGAGGGAGTTCTTCTGTCTCTGGCATTCTTGCTTCCAGTCAGTTTAACCCCACCTGCAATTGGACCTTCTCGCCCTCCATGCCAGATCATTCCTTGGTTACAGATTACCGCTGCTGAGAAGTTCACAGTTTGAATTTCCTCTTCAGTGGATAGTAAGAATTAGATTCTCAAAACCACAAAAGCTGTTTAATTAGTTGCTGTATCAGCCACGTGAAATGAGTTATTGTTTGGCATTTCCTTTTTAACAGAAATGCACTTAAGAGAGCTTTATGATTCTCAGCAACCAGGGTTGTTTACTGTAAATTCTACATTGTGAGGAGGGGAGAAGATACTAGTTGATAATATTTCAGAATGCTGAACAATGGTCTGAGATCAAAAATAGAATTTTTTCCAGTGTATTTTACAGTGTTTAGATTTTGACAGAAGAAAATTTCTCAAGGGAGCTCTTATCTGTTAAGTTGTACCTTGTGAACATTTTTTACTTTCATGCATGAATAATTTCCTATGTTATCTCAAAACCTTGCTCAGCAAGACTCATCTGTTGTTCCTTACTAGAACAACAAGATTTCAAGTTGCCAAACTGATTTTATTTTTCAAAATCAAAATTTAAGTAAAATAGATTAATAGGATGGTGCAAAATAATTTAAAAAAGTATTGCTTTTGTTGTATTGTGAAATAGTTTGCTGCCTATTGACTCTTCCTCTCTAGATAAATGTAAACCAAGCACCAACTGTGAGGTACCCTTTTCTCCCCCTCTTCTAATGGATATGGATATCACTTACATCATGGACAGCTCTCGCAGCATCAGCAGTGAAGATTTTCAGAGAGCCAAAGACTTTGTGAGCAACATGCTAGATCAATTTGTTGTTTCCTCGCAGCCAAATGAATCGTATGGAGGCATCAGAGTGGCATTGGTGCAGCAGGCTCCCAGGGGCTTCCTGCCTGACAGAAACCAGACCCCTGTGGCCTTGGAGTTTGATCTAGTCACATACAGCAATAAAGATTTGATGAAGAAGCATATTCAAGAGTCTGTTCACCAACTGGAAGGGCCATCAGCCATTGCTTCTGCCCTACAGTGGACAGTTGAAAATGTATTCTTTAAAGCCCCCAGACAAAGAAAACACAGGGTCATATTCACAATAGTTGGAAGCAAAACAAGCGCATGGGACAGAGAGAAGCTGAGAGAGATTTCACTTGGAGCCAAGTGCCAAGGATTCACCTTGTTCACTCTTGCCCTTGGCACTGATGTGAGCGATGATCAGCTGATGGAGCTGTCAAGCTCCCCCACAGACCAGCACTTACTGACATTGGGCAGGGTTTCAATGCCTCAAATGGTATACGCTCAGAGGTTTAGCCGGGCATTTCTGAATCTTCTACAACGTAAGTAGCACATGATGGCATTTACTGAAGTTATGGAAAGAAAGAGAAATGCTGTATAGAAAAAGGTAGTCAGTGTATATGCACTATCATTCAGTTTCTAGTCATAATTTAGCTAGCTGGTTTTTCATCTTTAGTTTGCCGCAGATGCTGGACACTGATTGAAGTGCAAGTAGTGACAGAACAGCATTATATTCTAATGGTGCCTTAGGCCAAAGTCTTAAGTAGTTTTTTCCCCGTAAGTTTGTATTTAATGTGTGGCTTTGATGAGGCCACTTTCACTAAAGAAACCCCATTCTTCAGCTAAGAGAACACAGTTATATTCCTGATTTAGGCCTACATTTCTCCTCTGATGATTGTCAGATCCAGATCTACTAAGCTGTTTATGTCTGTTTGGGCTTTGGGGCAGATACAGGTTTAAACATTTAGCAGATTTGTCATTAACTTCTCTTTACTGCAGTTATTCCTCCTCTGTAGAATAAAGAACTTTCCTTTTCAAGATACATTTATGCAGATTAGCAGGTCTTAGATGCTTTGAAATACAAACAAGAGAATATCAAGAAAGAAATCATTGATTTTAAATTCTCATCGGAAGCATTTACTTAGAGATGTCAAATTCTCTATAGAAGGATAAATAGTGTGTTACAGAGCAAGACAAAAGTATAAAAGGTTGGTTCAGGAGTCATTCTCATCTAGCTTATCTCTAATATATTTTCATTTTCCTGGACATAGTGCCAGTCACTCTAGATATGGTTTGCTACCTATTGAGAGATGCAAACTCCAGTTCACAACAATAAAATCATGTAGTGTTTGTTATTAAACATACTGGGGTTTGGAGGACTTTCAAATTCACCTGTGGTATCTGTGCTTTCCCCACAGAAGAAACGAACAGTTATCCTTCACCTGAACTTCAAGAAGAGTGTGAAGACTTAGATCAGGGAGACACACAACAGCAAGTGTCTATGATTGAAAGGTTTGGAATTGCCAGTTGAGCTTTTCTAGTGTGTATCTCTGAACATAAGTTTTCTCCCTTTGGGTTAGTAGTTCAAAGTAGCTTTAACAGAAACAGTATAAGGATCAATTTTTTTTTTTTTTTTTACAGGGTTCAGAAGGAATGAACCAGTTCCATTTTTCAAGGCCATACTGGTGCTTAAATACTTCAGGTTTTTTCCCCTCTCCTTGGAAAGGATGCCTTTCCCTGGAACTGATGAAACTGGTTACAGTCATGGTTTAGAAAGCATTGAAAGAGCTGAAAGTAGACTCCTGGAGAATATTAAAGAGATCATCACAGAACCTGTATATACAATGCCAGAAAGAAATCAGATATGATTATGAGGAGAATGAGTATTTTGCAGAGGAAGATGCTGGAGAAGAAAAGCCACAGGAGTATGAAGAAGCGCACGAGAAGAACAAGGCAAACTTAGAGGCAACAGTAGAAACTAGAGCTACCTGTAGTGACTAGGGTATGATTTTAAAATATGAAAATCTTTTTTAATCCAGTAAAAAGACTCTAGAATGTGAAGGGCTCTGCTGAATATTTACACAGTATGAAGCATTTCCATTAATTACATTTTCCGAAGTGTTTTGTCACCATATGTTTGTATTAAGTCCAAATCTATACAGTAAGAATTTGTAATTAAAGGCTGAACTGCAGGTGTCATTATGACTTTAGCTTTGATTTGTAACTTTTTGTAATAATAAAATATAAAGTTCTAATCCCCTTTACTAAAACAGTTGATTGTTTTAAATCCCCAAGCTGCACTATAATTACTGGATTACTCCTGCTGCTAACTTAGCTTGATGTGGAGGAACTAAATATATCTCTGCTACAGTCTGTTTCTGTAGGAAAATAGGATCTCTTAGCAGAGGTATCCTATCAAAATAGATATTCTTCATGGTTTTTACTTTGCTTCCTAATTACGCATTTTTCTTTGCAGACTTGCCATTTGATACAATAGGTATGGGAAACTGATTGTGAGATAATTTATCACCAACGTTCTTTTAACACTGTTGAATGTTTTATTGTTTAGACTATAACTGGGGAGAATTTCTGCGAAAAAAATGTGATGTTGTCTGCATGCGGTAGGTCATGTCTACAGCTGCCATCCCTTTGTTTTTCATCTCTCTGCACTCAAAAATGATTCTAGGAATGTCTGTTAGCCCCATCCCTGATGAGAAAGGAACAATGCTTTTGCAAAACGGTTTTAATGTTGGATTTTTAATTAAGAGCAAATATACCTCTGGGAATGCCATACATCCACAGTGCATGACAGACATGCTCAGCACAGATGGAATTGGTTCCGTTGCCTAACTGCATGTGTACAATCTTGAATCAGTGCTCCCATTGAACAGTTCATGAACTCTGTGGTCACACAGAGAATTGAGTAGGATGAAGATAGGTTAGTGTTTATACTTCACAAATAAAGGATTTCCTGTAAGGAAGTAGTCAGGGTCATTGCACTGATGTGAGCAGTGACCTAAGCTGCTTATGGGAGACATATGAACTGCTATTCCCAATCTTGACTTGTAATCAGTAACCTAGCAGTTTACTTCCAAAAACATGTAGCACAGTTCCTGAACTTGCCTTTTGAGAGATGTGCTATATATTGATCTATGGCTTGAGGTTATTGTTTTTCAGTTGATTAGGAGGAGAAGGTTATGTCCTTTCAAATCTTTAGGTTGCATAGCATTATCAGTATTTTGCTTTAGTTTTCAGTGCTTCCCCTTGGATGTCATACAGATACCAAAGTCTAGAGCTGCTCTTCTGGATTCATTTCAGTAACTCGGAATTTACTTTGGAAAAAGCTGATTAGATCTGTACTTACTGGATACCAGATTGCTACAAAGTATGCTACTCTCACTTACTTTGGGGCTAATTTATGCAATTTAGATCTATATTATTCCAGGATTTCGCTAAGAGACTGTAATGGATAATTTAACCATCTATGTATGTTCATCTATGAAATTTTACTAATGGATACCAGTATAACAAGTTGGAATCAAGAAGAGGGACATTCTGAAAAGCTTTATTTACCTTGTCCCTATAGACCAGTTATAATCATTTAACAATAATTTTAGTAAGAAATCCATGTTGGAAGACTAAAGACCTTTTAGCATTCCTCCTGCTTATGCCACTGAAAATCTAATTGGTTTAGACATTTTCTGATTAAATCAATCATAAGAAGAGGGGCTTCAGACCACTCTAGCACTGTGGGTTTGTGGATGAATACTCTATGAATCTTTGTAAGACCTTGAACACTGACTACCTCTGTCATCTGCCAGTTTGCAAAGAATGTTACTTTTCCCTGAAATTAACAATGCTGAGAAGGATGTTTCTTCCTTTCATTAAATCTGTCTCTTATTTCCCTTTTCCAGAGGCATGTGACCTTGTTCAAGATAGTGGAGAATGTCAGAATCATGTCCTGAAGTGGTACAATGACAAAGAGCAGAAAATGTGTGGTCAGTTCTGGTACGGGGGCTATGGAGGCAGTAAAAACAGATTTGAAACACAAGAAGAATGTGGATTCTTGTGTATAGAGTCTTCCTAGTGCAGATACTCTCAAATTACTTTAATTCTTCAGTTATACTACCAGGGTGATGGGAAAAAGGAATTGAAAGAGAAAGGTTTACGTAGCCACTCGGCTCCTCCATTTCAGTTGAAAGAAATACTTGATTGTGAAGTTACTAGATAGTAACTTAATAGTGAAAATAAAATCAAAAGTATTTATCAATTGATCTGATATAACATATTGAGTGCTGAGAAACTTCTTTAGTCAACATTGTGTTGTTTAAAAGGGATAAAAGTATTGAAACTTGATTTTCTTCCATAAACACCAAAATGTGCTCTTTCAAAATGTACTGAATAAATAAAACAACACATTAGAGATTTTAATGAAATAACATTGGATGCAAGACACTAGTGTCAAACGCTTTTGATACATTTAGTTGCATTTATCCTGCTTATAGAAAATACCACAAAGCATTTAACTCTCAAATGTCATAAACTTACTAGAATTTACTTCACTTTGATTTAGAGGATTTTCTACCATAGAATCATTCTTGGCTTCTTAATTCTTTTCTGAATAATCCAACGTGTGAATAAAAACAACCATTCTCAAATATTTCACTTCTGCTATTAGCTGTTAAAACAAATAGAAGTGTATTCTCATAGTGTGGCATCTCATACGTAAATAAGCATTGGTCCATTTCTCTTGTTACCAAAGGTTAGACAACTGTATTCATTTTCAAACGTTAGATTTTTGTGGTTGCTTTTGAGGGAAAGAAAAAATCCCGAGGATACATTCTGATTAAAGATAATAAATGCAGTGCCCTGCAGAAGGGTGGAACTTAGCTGAGCATTCACGTTCTGCTGACTTACCCAAACTCTACTGTTGCCCATTTTATATCTGTAGAAGTCATGGTGCATCTAACTTTGCCACCTCGGGCCACTATTTGTAGAGATGGCTGTACTCACCTCGAATTTTCTTCCCTGTATTTGTCTACAAAAGGATAGAGAAAATATCTCTAATAAGTTTTCATGGAGTGCTGGCCAGGAGATCCTCAACAAACTTTTAAGGAACATATATGAACTTGGTTTTCCAGAGTCTGTTGCTTTTGGCTCACCCAGAGGGAATCTACTGTGAACAGTGACTGAACAGACCAGACTCTTGGTGATGCTCTGCCAGCCTCAGGACTACAATAATGCTGAGCAACTCAATGCTAAAGGTGACAGAGCCACCGTTAGCTCAGCTGAGGAAGGGTCAAAATGTCTCATGGGTTACTGCTACTGACCCAAACTCTGAGTTGGGGACAGGTGAGTTTATGAAGCCATTAGTCTTTCACCTTTGGATTTTCTTGCAAGTGACAGAATGGGACTGCCATGGAGTGGGAAATACTCCACTCTCTTCTGATCTTTTTCTACATTTGTGACTGGGAAATCATACTTAAGGAGGGCACTTGCTGTCTGTTTGGTGGCTAGAGCTGGTCTATTCATTTTGTGAAGCAATAAATTGAACCTGGGTTTGATTTTTACTGCAATATGTATGATGTTTTTAAATCTGAGTTTTCAATATCTATATTTGTAAAATGCTGTTGTCTGTCTAATAGCTGTTTCTCCACAGATGCTGCCAGTTGGCAGTAGTTTCCTCTTTCAAAATCAATGGCTCCCTTCCCTTAAGACTGGTGTACATGAGAAGGGAGTTTGCCTTTTTTGGAGGACTAGGTGATTTTTTACATGAGACTTGCAGAAATCTTGTCTCTAAGACAGAGCAGCTTGGCAGTTTGATATCCTATTTTCTTTTTGACAAAGTTTGATACCCTAATTTCATTTTGTTCAGATAAGTAAACAATTCTTTTGCTTAGAAGATAAAAGTAAAAAATCAAACATTTCTGGTCTCGTAGCAGAAGCAATTTTGTTATCTTGGATTCTCTTTGGCCCAGAGGATATGGAGTCCCCTGATGAATCTCAGCTGCCTGCAATCCATCTCTTCCTTTCAGTTGGCTCTTGTTATCTGGGGCTAGTCTTGCTGCTGGCTTAAAATCCTTGTTTTTCAATGAGGGAAGACTCCCAGTGTATGGAATCCTCTCTCCTTGATAAGTAGAAATGTATATGTCTGTGTGGACTGACTGGCTTTCTACACACACATCTTCCACCTCATTACTTCAGACAGGCTAGCTGATGATCCTCTTTCTGGAACAATGTAGGATAAGACCGACCAGCTGTCCCCACCTTGAAGAATGATTCTCAAAGCCTCCTTACCTGTTTTCCCTTCTGCTTTCATCCCTAGCATAAATCTACTGGACTCTTTTCCAGAGGGAGGAATATGCAAGCTACCATAGGATGCATAGGGATTTGTTGTCTTAACGCCTCTCTCATCCTTCTAGTTGTGTCAAATGCTCCAGTGAGCAGCATTTTCAGGAATTATTTTGGTTGGGTTTTCTTTGTTTGGGTCTGTGTTTTGGTTTTTTTTCCCTCCAGACATATGGAATACTATAGGAATTTAGATCAGTTTCACGAGGTAACATATGAAAAGAACTATTTTGTGGGCAACTGACCAGACTTCTCTGACTGCTGTGTTTTACTGAGTTGTGAAACATCAGCATTCAGCAGATGGTAGAATATTTTTCTGAAATGTTTAATTCTAGTACCAGTGAAAAATTCAAGTCTTGCTGCTTCTAGGCACTTAACAGGCTTTTGTGAGGAATCTAGGTGCTGAATTTCATACGTTGTCTGGGTTGATACTGTACTTTTGGTGCTGTGGGTGCTTAAACTTCAGAACATTGCTGTAGGTAATGGAGTACCTAGAACCTTTTTTTTTTGAACCCTTAGCATTCTTTTGAATGGCTATGGTGTAAACGGATGGTGCGATTGTTCAAAGATCTCTAGCGTATGGTGTGGCCCGTAGTGATCTATTTGGGTCAGGACATGCCCTTCCTCCCACTCTGTTCCCCAGGTGCCTTTACAAAGCCTGTGCTACCATATGTCTTCTCCTGCAACTGGCTGCAATTTCAAAGCAATTTAAACCCCATAGCTCAAGACCTTTGTGCCAGTGCTAATAAACC
This sequence comes from Falco peregrinus, assembly GCF_023634155.1. Classification (NCBI taxonomy): domain Eukaryota; kingdom Metazoa; phylum Chordata; class Aves; order Falconiformes; family Falconidae; genus Falco; species Falco peregrinus. Next base: position 15,124,778 of record NC_073725.1, read on the forward strand.
CTGTGTTTTAAAGACAAATTAATTAATGTAGGAATAGCTGTCCGTTAAGAGTAGAAACTGGGGTATGGCTGTCTGCCATGAGACAACATTCTCTCCTCTAATGAAAGCAGTCTTCTGAAGATGTGCCCACTGCTCAGCTGAGTGAATTAACAGCCTCCCCCTGCTCAGTCTTAAATTCCCCCCAAACTATAAAAGAAACGTGACCCTCTTAGTAGTAACAAGGAAGTGGCTTTTCTATGGGTGTTGTCAGAGCTGTATTTAGAGAATCAAGCGACACACTTATAAATCTGTTTAGGGAGCAATTTAGTTTTGCCACAGTAAACTGTGTGTGATGTTTATGCTGGTGAGGGCCTTAGTTAAGATGATTTGCAGTTTAAAAATTAAAAGACGGTAATCTACTAAACTTAATACTGCTACTGCCATATGTTAGTCCAAATGCATATATTTCAAGTTTTGTGATCCAGTGTAGCTGAATTCTGAGGCCCAGTCCTCTGAAAAGGAAGGTGATCAACAGACAACAGATGTCCCTGGGACCAAAACACTGCCTGTGAGCTCTGCTGAATGAAAGTGAGTATATTTAACGCCCTTGGTTATTTTTTGTTATAAGGGTTACAATGATGTGAAAATGCCCATAAGCTAGTACTAATTTTTAAAAGGTTTCAGATTGCATTTTATATTAATTAGATCTAGTGATACATATCATAATTAATTTAATTGGGCCAGATTGTGTTAGGAAAAAGATCTGAAGCATGTTTGAGGGAAAAGATCCAGCTTTCTGGTTCTGTGTTATTTTATAGCTCCCATTGCAGAATTTGGCTGTATATCTGACAGGTAAATTGGCCAGCTTTTCTAATGAGAAAGGAGACTGGTTCATCTAAAATATGTAAGGGGTAAATTTTACATTTTGTAACAAGGCTGGCATATGTCCTGGCTATAATTTGAACCCTGTCTGAATGGAATGTTTTTTTTTCATAAGGGCTTGCATTCAAGAGCAGTGATGGTATGGATGTTTTGTTATGAGTGTATTAACCTTTTTGTCATGCTCTGACTTCCTACAACCCCCTGTGCATTGTCAACTGATCTGTTTAGTTGTAGTCGAATACTTCAGTTCAAAAGCAGACAGACTGATTTTCACAATAGAGTAAAATAATTTGGCCAAGACAGACTAAAATTTGGTGGTTAAACACATTAAGTAATATATATGAACTAATACCTCTCAAGTGTGTGTTCCCATAAGCCCTCTTATTGTCGTCCTGGTGATAGGCTTCCCAGTAACACTCAAATCCCTGGAGAGTCCCTTGCTCATTCCCTTCTTCTTCTGAAACTACGATTCTCTCCTCTGTCAACTGCCAAACATTTCCCACCTCCCACACAGCCATATGTTTTCATGAGCTCCCTTCCCTTGTACTTCAGACATTTTGAGAGGGATGTGGAGCAAGGGAAGTATATATACCTTCTGTCTTTTGTACTGAACAGATTAATGGCCATGAAACCAAGTCACCCTCCTGCTTTCTGGTCTGATTGCCCTTACTCTGAAGTCACTGGCAGGGCTACTGGGTAGAAAGCAGGAGAGGGGTGAAGAATGTTACTCTCTGAAGGCATTTTTTTCACCCAGCTCATCTGTACAGCGTAGCCCTCGCCTATAGAAATTTTCCCCTTTCCTGATCAGCAGCTGTCTGGTACGCTAGGAGGACAATGCTGAGATGTCACCCATGGCAGCCTTCCCAGATCTCCCTCTGTCCCTCACTTTGCTATTACTTGGTGTCTTTTGCTCTGTATGAGGCAGTACAAGCTAAATTTCTTACGTGGCTCCAGTCTGTTTGAATGCCATTTGATTACTGGTTTATAGAGGATGAGTCTTGTTTTCATTGTAACATTGTTCCCTGAGACTTCAGTGTTGAAAATATGATTACATGAATGGAAGGGGTTGTATTGATGAGAGGAGAAGGCTGCTCTCTAGCTAATATTTCTGTGTTTTCTACAAAATTAACACCTGATTTTTTTAGAACTTCATCCTATAGAATTTGAAGCTGAATTTTAGTTGTGGACAACTTTGGTGCTGCAAAGTCACAGTTTCCATAAAGCTTTTTTAGAAACAAATACAATACACTGGGACTATTGTGCCCTACTCTGCTTCTGATGTGGACACAAACTTTGCAACAGACTTTTTTGAACTGTAAATGTCCTATACACCACTCACATATGTCCTATTTGCTATTCTGGTGCCAAATTCCAAGATTGTCATGGAAAAGAAAAACTGTTTTCACTTGTTTTTTTCAGGGGCCATTCAACATTTAAGTCTGGATAATATTTTTTCTGTTGTGTGCTTATGCATAAAAATAGTGTCCTTTTGTCTTGAAAACAAGGCTGTTGCAGCAGAATTTTCTGCAGGCATGGAATGCTTGCTGTTATTTTGGAAAGATATCTTGAATTCTTCCTTGATGTGACAGTTAATTAATTTTTTATATGCAGTCTTATTTAAAGATATGTTTCCCAGCAAACAGTTACCATGGGAGCCAACTCCTTATCTTTATCTTCCTCTGCCAACAGTGAGCTGAGGAGGCTTCATTTTGACTTACGAAGCATGTCATGATTGAATTGCACTTATTTTTGTCGGTTCTGTCCAAAGGTGTCCAGTTTTCTCATTGTCTTCAGTGTTTTGCAACCAGTGCTAGGCATTTTGATTGAACATGCTGTGTAGGTGTTTATTGGCAAATGTGGTGTTCAGTGACCAAAAAGGGAATTGATTTCCTGTCTTCCAATTAGCACTCAAATCGTCATGCTGTGTGAGATGGATCACAACCACCAGCTAGTGACTAAGAATCATGTCTGACCACTTCTTTTCCTGGCCTAGTATGTGAAAACCTTTTCTTAAAGAAATCTTGTCTCAGAATATTTTTATACAATACATTGTGTGTTGGTATATGACACTGAGGACTGCTGTTGTGTTCTTAATGATGACTCTAGTGACTCCTCTCCTCCCTCTATAGCAGAATTGCCAGTATTCTAGGAAGTGGAGGTGCACCCTGTTAGAAAGAAAAACATCTGAGATCCAAATAGTTAGTCCCAGGCTAATCAGCAGCAGAAGAAGGAGAGGCAGAAGCAGAAAGCCAATGGTAGACGTTCCCAGGAGCACAGAGCAGGTCACAGAACCACATTAAGAGCAAAGGCCTAGTCAGATTGCTTAATCCATTAGACCTTGTTTGGTCCCACTTTCTTTCCTGCTGTAATTCGCCACAAGGAAACTGCCTCTTGTTCTGGTAATATCATTTTCCCCCCAGGAATGAATTTCACATGGTTACACAGTTCCTTATAGCTACAAAGCTGTTTGTTGTCAATAATACTTTTATTATCTGACCATATCAAGTCACTTTTGTTTGGAAATAAACTACTCAATTTCCTTATAATCTAAAATATTGCATACTAGATGTCATGTCATTTGATGCATTTCAGTTGAAAACACAATCTGATATTACGGAAAGACATTTTATTCTTCTATTTTCATGACATTATTATCTGAAATTATTCTAGTCTATGGTCATTTAATCTTTTCACTCAAGTTAACTGTTCTAGTTTTCATTTCTGTGTCACATATTATGTGATATGCTGGTCTGGGTGTTGGAGAGACATTGCCCATTCTTATGTCCCTTACCTGAGGAACTCGGTGATTTGCAAGATACAGAGAATTTTTGATA